>NC_088713.1:41132775-42449025 GCF_963576615.1 Watersipora subatra
CGTTGGATCACATGTGACTAGTTTAGCTAAAAAATTTTGGCAACCATAAATGATAGGTTTACCCAAGAAACTTAGAATAGAATTTTTTGATGTTATGTTAGTAAGACAAGAATATGATAAACACATGTCAGACAGGATTTCATATCTACATTTGCCATGGAAGTATATATAGCCTTAGATACATATATGTGGCATGTAAACACTTTGCCTCGGATTTTAGTTTATCATTTTTTATCTTTCAATTTGCTTATGGTGCTTTTGCCTTTCAAACATGCACTTGAAAATAATATAATGAATTACCATTTAAGAAAGTTAATTGTTATAACATGAACATATACAAAAATTTAGCTTATTTTATCAGAAAGTATCTGTATTTTTTATCATTTGCAATTGTTTTTTGTGCTTGAGGCTGTCCGATTATTAGGACGTTTCAAAATTAAAATCGATAAAAATTGATCGCAATTGAAACCCTCAAATCAGACGAAAGTATGATGACGTTTATAATTGCAAAGAGACCAACAGAATAGAGACACATAATACTGCAACTTTAACTTTATATAAACTATCACAACGATAGCAATTAGTGGCATCTTTTTGCACACATTTTTCTTCTGAGTGTTTTAACCGCGATCAAGTTTTTGCAATTTTAAAATTGAAACATCCTGGCAGTCAGAGCATTTCTAACATCAAAAACAATCACAAACGATAGAAAAATGTTGAAGTTAGCTATAACTATGCAATTTATTAGTTATACAAAATTATGATAGTAAAATAAGTGCATATTACTAAAGGGTTAGGCCAATTATGGGTGTACAATTTTAAAAATCTTGATTTACAATTTTAAGAAAAATTTGATATAAAAATACTTTTCGTAATTAATGCAGTAATGAATGTCAGTATTAATGTTTTTGAACATGCCCACATGAAAAAAAGCTTTTGAGATGCATTAAGCCAAAAATAGTAAAGTAAAGAAAAATATAGACGAATGGAATGTTTATTTTGCTTTTTTGTGTCATTTTTGTTTTTGCCTGTTAATGATGTCAAACTTTTAAACATAATAATTCATAGTAAACAGCTAAAAATTTATTTAAGCACAATGGTTTAAATTTTTTTTAGAAAACTATGATCTAAAGACATTTTTCTTTTAAAATTTTGTGCAAGTTCATTTTTTATGACAAGTCTATAGATTGGAGTTATCTTCTCCAGGCTGTTACCAATGATGTGTTATTGACGAGGTCAGCAATCTATGGCTTAGAAGCTAATCAGCAAACAAAATTAATAACATACTTTTAGCACTCATTAAACATTACATGTTGTTCGATTTTCATAACCTACAAACATGAACTATTTATCAAGTTGTCTGAACATGACTTCAACAGGTTTGCACTCAGCTTACTTTATCCAACCATCGTGTACCTAAAGCCTGGTTTCCATATCGATTGCGAGACTCCGGCAGTAACTTGCTCAGTAAGACCCTTGCGACGCTAAGCTTGGCGGCATCTGTTCACATAAAAGCTGCATTGCTAAACATAATCGCGGAATCAAATAAAATGTTCGCTCGCCATGCCGTTTCTATAATGGTGATCTTCACCTGAACAGTGCATTTCAGGAAAGTTTGGCCTGCGGCCTTTTGCAAAATTTGAACAGCGCTAAACTATTGCGATGCTACCGGCAACTACCGGCGGTCCTTGGCGTACCCGACGCGAAGGTTCCCATTTCATCGCTATTAGCTTGTGGTGCTGTCATCGGTGCTTTGCGACGTATATGGGAACCAGGCTTTATGAGCACCACCGGCTGCAAAAGCTATCATAATTATTCTAAAATTGTGAAAGGTACCATTTGGCATCTAAGTTCACCTCCCCCCTCCTCCGGGAGCCCCTACGCATTGAAAACACCCCTAATGATGAACTTACACAAAATATCAGTAGATTTGATCAGTGAGTATCAATATTTTTTCTATCATTTGCACTTTTTTATGTTTGAGGTGATACGACTGCCAGGATGTTTCAATCTTGAAATTGAAAAAACTTGATTGCAGTTAAAATGCTTATAAAATCTGAAAGAGAAGTTAGTTATGAAATGGCTGTAATTGTCAAAGTCATATTCAGGTTTGGAAAATTTGTGTTCCTGTTTAGCAAACTGACATATTTAGAAGACAATAAACGAATTTAGGAACTCAAAAAAAAACATTTTTGATTAATGAATTTTTATTATAAATATAATATTCTTGCCATCGAATATTTTTTCGATCAATTATACAAGTTTTTGTTTCCATTTAAAAAACATTTAGAAAAAGCATTTAGAAACCGGAGAAAAAGATTTTCTACAAACATTTAATCGTGGATTTTATTACATGTACATGCATATTTATTTTCCTATAAGATTGCATTTCATAAACTCTCTTAAGTTATACTCTGTGACTGTTTCATGTAAATATGACTATAGGCTGGTTTACACTATCCTGTGTAAACAAAAATAGTCATATTGCTGTATTTTCCTTTCGGAGTTCATCGTCGATTATACGACCCGTAAACCGATGGCATCGACGAAGCATAACAGATACGTCGGGAAAGTTTGCAGCTGTTAAACTTTCTCGATATTTAGCCGAGCGTCAATGACCGCTTGTAAAATGTGACCTATTTCGGAGATAGTTATTTGCGAACTCTGATAGCGTGATTTATTTCTGTTTATGATAGTCACTGGGAAACTAGTATATGATTCAAGCACCTGAAAACAAAAAGCTTTCTTCGCAAAAAATTATAAGGAGAAATAAGAGCGCAGAGTCATGGAGTATTTGTTGATGCAAACGTGGATGGGTTGGGTAAAGTGTGAACACTGTTATCATCGACGATCACTAAAGTATTGTAACATCAACGCCAAAATGTAGTGTGCGGCAATGTAGTGTGCACCAGCCATAACGCGCATATTATCAAATTCAGATGTGTTGCATAACGAGATTGTACATGTAATGAATATCAGATCATCAAAGAAAAGCCAGGCACAAACTACGTAATCATCATTGCTGCTATATAATGCAGGAGTTCATGAGCGTTATTGACACCCTTTCATAGGCAGGCTTTCAAGATAGCAGTGGGTGGTCTAATGCCATGACAGGCAGGTGATTTATGTGGCAGTAAAAAACATTTACAGATTTCTGTCAGTTTTTGACATGCAATGGCAGTTAAAGATGAAATTGTACAAAGTGTTAGCAACTTTTATTAAAAAGTATCTGTATTTTTCTATCATCTGCAATTTTTTTATATTCGAAGTGCTATGACTGCAAGGATGTTTAAGGATTTAATCGACTAAACATTATCATAGATAAAATGCTAAAGAGAAATATGACGTCAAAATGACGTCATTAGTTGCTACCGTTGTTACAGTTGATATAGGCTATTGTGTTCAAGTTACATTCTGTTAGTCTCTTTGCATCTATAGACGTCATAATTGCTCTTTCACTTGTTCTTGGTGTTTTAATTACGATTAAGTTTTGTCGATTTTAATCTTGAAATCAAATAGTCTCAAAAATACTAAATAATTGCAACTGATAAAAAATACCAATATTTTTGATAAAAATTTATCAAAAGTTGTACTAGTTTAGTTTTAACATCATTTAATGTGAATTGAAGCTGTAAATAAACAGGTACACATTGCAGTTTGTCACAAAATATCTATTGGGCTATTGAGTATTTGTTTAGTCTATGTTTAGTTCATTTGTTTAGTGTATTCATTTGTAACCTTGAAGTTATCTTCTAAATTTCACTTTCACCAGCATGTGACCGAGAGGATAATTACTTCAGAGACTTCAACTGAATGAAATAAAATCAAATGGATTTGTTAAAAGGCAGTTGTTGATTATTATAGACTGAGAGAGTTTGCATGTTTATAAAAAAACCTTAGGCTAAAGCATTTGTTAAAGTATTGCCAAGATTCTGCTTATGCCCTACCAGACTTACCCTCGTATACCTGAGTCAATGCAAAAAATGACTATATTTCTTTTAACTAAAGCATGAAAACAATCAGAATACCTCAAACAGGCCTTTCTATATATAGGGAATCCAAAGTCTCCCTTAACCCTTTGAACCTTAACAGTCGGTATTCTGGCATCGCGTAGGGTGTGTCAGAAACCCTAACAGCTGGAATAACAGCATTCATTTGGCTCTTTTTACAAATGCTATTTTTAAGTACCAGATTAGACCAATCAAATTAATTCTTGCACAGGGCATTAGACCAGCAATTTCACTTCCATTTTCAACTGTTCTCAAATATCATCATCTACCTTTTTCGTTATAATAACCATTTTTATTGGAGCGATATCGCGAAAAAGTCTATATGACTAGTTTGTTAGTAGGTCATGGATGATTGTGATGCAAATCAAAAATTATATGATACAAACTATAATTTTCCAGTTGATTTTGTGTCATGTTGCAATGATGAATGTGTAATCGATGAATATGATGCTACTGTAAATATCTTTACGAGTGTTTTCGGTTTTTGCCCGAATGGCTGTGAAACACTTTTTTTCTGTTTGATGACAGTTGCTGTGGTTTGCCAGATTTTCTTTATTATTGTTTTATCAAGTATCTTTGTATTACGAGCGCATTTAGATATATTCAATAAAAGTTTTAAAACTTGGCATTGTTGGACAATTGCCCAAGATTACTGACACACACAGTGATGAGAATGGCCAGGGTTAAAAGATTACATTTCCACAATTTTACAGGCTACATGAGCCTAAGGTACATTAAAACTTTCAAGCCTAGGCTCATGATAATTCGGGAAAATATTTTTTCAACTGATCACATGCCTGAGTAGCTTCGCTTTGTTTTTCCGTACTTTGCATTTACATAGAAGTACGCAGTTTGGTCATTTTGTTCAGCACACATTTCCGGTATAATTCCAAAGTTTTAGTTTGGTTGGACTATTAGTTTGCTAAAATACCGAGAGCACTACCAATCGCCTGACAAATGAAAATTGGCTGCTGCCAGCAAATTTGTTTGTAATGACAGAATGATTGATATTCTCAGAAATAAAAGATAGAAACAGAAAAAGCTAGAAAGCTTCTTCTTTGCAACAAGGGCCTTGCGCTAAAAATAGTTATTTTTTATTCATAACAAATACACACACTCTATCAGGCTCAGTGTACTGCAATCATTACGTTTCTTCAGTGAAAGAAATGTAATGATTGCATTACTACAAAGCTCACATCTTGGAAAGAGTGTGAGAAAAAATTTTTTAATCTATTTGTTTTGTGTTTTTTTCATTTGGCTATATAATCTTGTAGCTTCAGAATGATATTCAGTTCAAAAGGAATTGTGCTATTCTAAGTATTTTAACAGTTGATAGAAAGTAATTAATACAGTTTAGGAACAGGAGACGTAATATTATATACAAGGTTAGGTTTCAAAGTGTTTTTAGCGCAAATAATAATGAAAGATAAAAATAGAGAAACCATCTTTTCCTTAGCCACAAGAGCTTTACACTAAAACTATTGGTTTATCTATTCATAACAAATATACACGCTCTATCAGACTCAGTTGTCTGCAATCGTTATGTTTCTTCAGTTAACTCTAAAACAACACTTCTTTGAAAGAGTATAAAAAACTATTTACTCTATTTGATTTCTGTTCTTTTCATTGAGTTCTGCATGTTTGGAACTTTGAAACTATATTACATTTATTATTATTTATATTATAAACTATATTTAAAGTTATATTCAATTCAAAAGGATTTGTGCTATTCTAAGTACTTTTACAAGTGATGGAAAGTTATTAATATGGTCTAGAATCATGGGGCCGCTTGTATATGCTAGACTAGACTTCAGTGTATTGAAGCAATCAGCCTACTTAATAGATATCATGCCTGTCTGAGCAACCAATCAAAGAATGAGTATGATGGTGTTTTGTGTTATACGAACCATTAAATACGTGTAAATTGCTTCATTTGTTCCAAGATTGTGCAAAACGCCTTTATTTAGTCGTTGAAATAAAAAAATTAACCTTCAATTTAATGAATGTACAGTAACTGTGGTATTGTTTGTTTGTATCAACAACTTTTCTCCTTTTTCTTATCACTTACGTTGTTTAGAGTTCATGGTTACTATAATGTATGGCTAAGTCAGAAGAAGTATATTTCTTCAATGTCAATATGTCAACTTTGACATTGAAGTTGGACACGTCATTACCTAAATATGTTTTTTCAATTTTTTCTAGATATCAAGGTCTATGCTGCAAATAAAATAATAAAAAGTTAATCTATATGCTTAAAATAATGTAAAACAAAAATATATATTTACAATAAGGTGCATGTTTATCTGTATATTTGTCTGAAGCCAGGAATAGAGAATAAGATAAAGTATTGCTTTTACCGAGACTTGAACTCGTGACCTTCAGTTTGTTAAACCGATACTCTAACACCTGCACCAATCGACTTTTAGTTATAGTTGAATAATTGTGCATCTACTTATTCTCTTCGCTTTACCGACACCGGACGATCTCACAGCGCTAGACTGTGAGGGTACCTGTATATATAATAAGATACCCCTATATGTCGTTTGTTTTCCAAAGTGGGGCAAGAGAGGAAATGATATTTTTGTAAGGCTAACTTTGGGACTCACCTTACTCAAATAAAGTTTGAGCACTTGCACCTCCTTGATTCTTGACTTTAAATGAAATTGTTTATGCAATACGAAGCAAAGATTATACATAAATTCTTCACATTAAGTAAAATTTATGTAAAAGGAGGTTTATGTTGTAGGAGCAACTACTGTATAATCTACTAACCATTTTGCATTGTATAGACAACTCCAATGTTCAGATAAAGTCATTTTATTCATCTTGGTTTTTTACATACCGTAACTAAGTAAGCTAGATTGAAAACAAAGATACAAAAGCAGAAGTGAAGCAAACAATGGCTTTGTGATTTTGGCTAGACATGTTTTAGTTCAGTGGCAAGGAAACCTCGACGGCTGGAGGCATGCCAGATTTCAGAGAAAAAACTAAGGTTGGCTGTTCTTCCTGTCACTACCACTGGTTTTTTTAGGAAACCTGCTATATTTGCAAGGCTATCCAAAAACATAACTTGAAAAAATCAGTTACAAAGACAGGTATGCCCAAATAGTGAGATATAAGCATGATAACTGACCTTTGCACTACCATTTTTATCTGAGTAAAACGCGTCAAGTGGATGACAAAATGTAATGTTTTACCTTAGAAAGTTCTGATGAATGTGGATTGGAAACTATCCTGCAGGTCGACAAGCAAAGTAAATCCTGGAAAGAAAAATTCTGCTTAGCGTGATGCCTCGGTCAGCTGCAACAGCAAAAGAACTTTTTTGCTCTTCCTGTTCTGCAGGTGCCTTGAAGTGTGAATTTCTAATAGGCTGGCTATGCGTACCACCCATCATCTGTATCAATAATTTTAGGAAATTTGGTTATGCTGACATTAAACATAAGCAAAAGATCCTAAGAATACAATCTTTAGAATAACAGTCTGTGGGGCAAGAGTTTCGCGTCCCTTAGTGCTAACAGGGATTTATGGCTAAATCTGTGTTACAACCCATTACCTAATCCAGGCCTAATTATCTACTAATTAACCAGTACCTACTGTAAGAAAATGTGTTTTGAGTTTGGTAGACATCTTTCTCTTTCAATCCTTTCCCGTTTCTTAAGGTCCATGCACACTATCTCTCAAATCAATGCTTAGCTGTTCTATGAGCTGCAGCAATTAGCTGTTTTGATGTCATCACCACCGATAAACTGTAAACACTATGAACGGTCAACTGTCAATGATCGCTAATCAACAACCAATAGAAATTATGAATTTCCATTTCTAATATTCCAGTCCTTTTGTTATATTTGATTAATTCATCACGAGCAAAGTTTATCACAACTGTTGAAAATGGATCTGATGGTGTCAACAAATACCCAATCAAGATGGTAACAGCTACAGTCATTAGTGTCAAAGTTCAACACTTCGAAGTCCATCGTATCGTCGCTAGCATCAATTACGTTGAGCAAAATGATGTCACAGCGGCTAATCGTTGCGACCCAACGCACAGCTTAACGTTGATTTGAGCAATAGTATGCGAGAGCCTTGAAAAACTGATGATTAGAGGAAATTGTTCTACTAAGGCAACAGCTAAAAATTTGAGGTAACAGAAGGTTTTGTATGAACAATTTGCTAGTTGATTCCTATTAACTAATACACATAATATGTAAATAATGGCAATTATTAGGCTATATTAAGGCACAATTTATTATAAAATAATACAGCGTAAAGAAGTTATTCTAATACAATAATATGGTAAAGTACCATACATAAATACAATAAAATATAGTTCCGGTAAATATATTATTCTATAATATGTTTTAATTTACTGCCATATATATTTTATTATTTATTAAAATATGTTGATATAATAAAATAAGTTGATAATAATAATAATAAATAAAATAAGTTGATAAAATACAACACACTATAATAGAATATAGCAGCACTTTCATGCAATATATTACTGCCTGATTAAAAATAATTAATATCATTTGGAATATGATATAATATTTCTTATATTGTATTGAAATATATCAAACCATGTTTTACTATATGATGCTACCAATAAAATGATATATTAAATTACAATATGACATAAAATATTAAACTCCAAATTAGTATAATTAATTTACAACGAATTTGCAACTTGACGAACATTATTTTTGCCAAACAATAATGCAAAGGTCAATCAGTATTGTAGGAGTTGTTTTCTCCTCAAAAATAGGAAATGCCTAATATCTAGTGTGTAAAGTGCAATCGTTGGCATCTACCTGGCTAACACATTTCACATAATTATGCTGGTCAAGCCATATGAAGCTCAACTGTAAGTTCAATTGTTTCAAACAACCTGCTCCAACTTCTCAGTGTTGAAGGTGAACATACACACAATTTTAGTATATTTTATCATAAGGTTTCCTTTTGAGCAATTTAAATGCAATTAAGTTTTGTCAATTTTAATCTTGAAATATTCTGGCAGTTGTATCACTTCAAACATCAAAAACAATCGCAAATGATAAAAAAATACTGACACTTTCTGTTACAATCTACTTAAATTTTGTGAAAGTTCATCTTTTTGGATCACTAACTATTTTGTTTTTCAAAGGTTTTTGTTTGCAAAATTTTTTATTTTTATGACATAATCCATCAATAATTTGTATAAGCTTTATAAAGTAATTTAGCTAATTCTATGAAATCAACTAGCAATAAAAGCTATTTTGGCACGAGTTACGGGTTGTGAAAATGTTTCTAAATTCCTGATTACATATTCCGCACATGTCCATGCCTTGAAAATGTTGAATGTTCAATGTTATGAAACAGAAAAAATTTGATAAAAAATTATAAAAGAATACATAAATAAATTAATTTAAACTATAGTACAAGTAAGTTGGAGTTGGCTACAGCTACTTAGTTATTTTGCAAAAGTTTGTTGTTCATTTTTTCAGTTAAGATAGAATAGTAATTATTATTACCATAATATAAATAATCTAATAAATACATATATGATTCATATATAATATATATTATATGTTACATATAATAACTGTATATTTTATATATGACATAATATATCATATAAGCTATAATCTTATATATAATTATTATGTAATATATTATGTACATAGCATGTACTATTTATAATATTTATTATATATTATATACAATAATTATATACTATATATAACATACATAATATATTATATGGTGTATATTGTATTTATATTATACATACAATATATACAATATAATGTATATTGTACAATATATATTGTATATGTATCATATACTCATTCTATATACAATATATGACAATATACAAAATATGTTATATTGTACAATATATATTGTATATTGTACATATATATTGTATATAAAATTATATTTATAACTTTTAAAATATCCTTACTAAAATTTACCTGCTATGGTAAATAATTGAGTAAAATTGGACTATAGTAATTTTTGTGAGGGAAGTCTTTCTTGTATTTTGACCTGCTAAATTTACAAAAGTAGATTATTTGAAAAATTCAGACTGCCAATTTTTATGACTAAAACAACAACTGAAATGGAGAAAGTATAAAAAGTTAATCAGTGCTAATTTCTTTTACTGTGATAAAGTTTGGAGTTGTGAGTCCTTTGTCCAAGGTAATCAGTTAGCTTAAAACATTTCAGCAGCTCAATACGATAGCCAGCTCACATTGAGAACTATTAGTATAAACGTAACCGAATAATTGTAAATTTACGCAGTTGTAAAATAAAATTAAATTAAAAATCTTTTTGAATGTAAATTAATTATATCGTATTATTTACTATACTTTATATAACTTGTGGTTCCTCTTTTCGCAAAATTAATTTGTTTTGGAACGCGTTTGAGAACCTGAAACCTTCGTAGTTAGAGGCAATTTTTAATGTAGAAATATTTTGCTTATATTACACATATTACATATTACACCTCAAAGAAGTGTAATTTGTATACCACAAAATGTCTCAAAAACCTGTAATGATAATATAACGAATAAAATAAAATTAAGTTTTATTTGACATGCAATAGATCTCAGGCTACTTTAACTTATTATCTATTGATATTATATAATTGTACCTCTGTGTTTATAAAGTTAGTTCATTCCAGAAAACATTTTGAAATTTAAAACTTTTGTAGTTAGGAAAGCTTTTTAGCACAGTAATTTATTCCAAGTCATGCAAAATTCTAAAAATATTTCATTATGTATTACAAAATGTCTCAAACACTTGAAATCCTGATATAAAAATAGGATCAAGTTTAGTCACACTCAATGAGCGAAAGCTTTACGGTTAACTTTACTTGATACAATGATACTTGATAACAACCTTGATACACAATACTTAAATATAATCTTGGCATTTGTGATCGCACAACTATCACTCTATCCTAGCGCAGTATGGAAACACGATCTGCTTGTCGGTCCAACTTAGTGTCACACTACTGCTGTATGGACACCTAGTATTTAGTCTTCAATGCGGCACACTGTTTGTAGCCACGGCAACAGGTCAGCCACTCATGCTATCTATGTACGCAGGTAACCTTTGTAGCTGATTCCTATGCCTAGAAATGTAATTAGTCTTTCATGTAATTATCTGAGCATAACAGAGGACATAAGGTCATCGCTGCTTCACAAGTAACTGCCGGTTGGAACTTATAGTCAATTGTGTTGCTGCCGGCAAGCGTTAACTACCCATTAGTTTGTACTTTAGGTTTTGTTTCTCTGCTGCAGCTTATACACAAGAAACTTCTGATAGTGCAAAAATTTTTATCATCGACTATCACCGAAGTGTTGTGGCATCAATGCCAAGATACGCCGATATAGTGTAAACCAGCCTTATTGTAGTGATCTTAAATTAAGCCTAGCAAAAAGTCATTGAAAGATTTCAAGTATAGAAGGTTACATTATGCGAGTAGCTCAAGAAGGCAGGACAGAGGCAATCACAGAATAGAAAGACATGAAAGAAATAATGATACATTGTGTATGCGCTGCTACCAACTGACGCTAGCATTTAGACTTTGAGGGATAGAAACTAAATTTATACACAAAAGCTTATTTTATCGATTCTTATTGTTTCATTTGGTTCTTTTTCTTGTCACAACTCTTGGATTACATTTTGTAAAGCCATTGAAACTCAGTGGTATATTTATGCGCATAGTGTTGAAGGTCTGCTTTGGTCTATAATGTCTCCTCACCCTAATTAAAATACAGCATAACTCTCGGTAAACCTCATATACTAACAGTACAGATTTTGGTACAGATAATATTTCTATAGCATTGTGGTAATTATATAAGTATCAGATGTATATATTTATTCACGTAATAATCAGATTCAAAAACACACAACTCGACAGCCCAAAATCGGCAGCTAAAACAGATGTCTAAATAATAGGATTGCATAATACGCTGACTTTTACTTCAGAAATCAGGCTTTATCCTGTAGTACCTATGGTGATTGATTTTTTTAAAAACACAGCAATAGGAAAGACAATTCCAATTTCTAAGATGTTACATATACAACTGCTTATTTTCTCGATTCTTATTATTTTATTTGGTTCTTTTTCTTGTAACAACTACTAGGTTACATTTTTGTAAAGCGGAACTCAAGGGTATATTTGTGCACATAGGGTTGAAGGTCTGCTTTGGTCTATAATGTTCCCTCACCCTAACATCACTCACCCTCAGTAAACCACACATACTTCTAGCCATAGTTCTTTTTTGGTACAGATAATATTTCTAAATAAAAAAATCTGTATACTTTAACATAAAACACATTTTTGTAGAAGTGAAAAGTAATTTGATCAAGTATAACACAACCGATTACAGGTACAACCAGAAAAAAAAACAATGCTAAAGCATCTATTAACAAAAAGGTTCTTATAGAACTTTTGCAACTCCAAATTCTGTTTTTAATAGGTGTCTAAATGAAATAAAACTTGATGAAATGTAAACTGTCAAAAACGAAGTTGTTAAATTTTTCATGCAATCGAAAGATATAAATATTGATAATTTTATTCTTGGCTAAAAAGCATGGAAGAACTAAGAACTGCATCAGCTAGTGTTGTATTTTTCAACGTCAACATCTTGGTTATCTGAAAATGAAAGCTAGAAGTTGTGTCAAGTTACTGCACCACAGGAATACACAAACACTGGTTATCAAAGCACGACTTTCTTATATTTGCTCTGTAAATCGTGACAAGCACCAACTTCTTTATCACTACAAAAGTCAATGGTTATAGGCAGGCTGCCCAACTCTGCTTCTATAGCTTTTGTTCAAGAGGCGCTACCACTACTAAATCAATTCCCGTTTGAACTCTTTTGCTTTTGAACGTGCATTTCAGAGCAAAGATGTAACACTTCTTTGGTTGGTCTAATAGTTTGACCTCGAAAATACTGTTAGCTAAACTTCTCTACGTACAAAGAACTTGTTTTCAAGGATTAAAAATTCAAAATAAAAATGGAGAGTCAATATATATATATAGTTAAAACCAAGTGATAGCGTCACCTGAGGACCGGTATGTGACAAAGTTAGAAAAAAAAATTAAAAATGAAACTTTAACAAAAAATGAAAAAAAATTTAAAAAAATTTTTAAAAATGAACTTGTACAAAATTTTAACAGATTTTATCAAAAAATATCGATATTTTTCTCTCATTTGTGATTGGTTTTTATGCTTTAAATGATCTGACAGCCAAGATTTTTTTAGATTAAAATTGACAAAACTTGATTGCGGTAACACACTCAAAAGTTAAAACACTCATAAGAAAAAATCTAGCCAAACTTCTCCAAAGATGGCATCAGTAGTTGTGCATACTTTGTATAAGTTATAAATATACGGTCTCATTGGCAACGGGTACATACATGTATATTTTTACACAGCATTTAGAGGAAATAGTGAGATAATCTTTCAGAACTTCTATAGAAATGTATTTGAAGCTATGTTTAAAGTTTTATTTTAACATGCAAGAGAATTACAAAATAAAATATAATGTATGACAATAGAGATGCGTAACACTGCAACCTGAACACAATAGCCCATGCCATAGCCAAGTGGAAAAAATAAAAAACACAACTAGTGATGTGGTTTTTGGAGACAGATTTTTCTTCTCAACCTTTTAATTGTGATCAAGTTTTATCAATTTTGATCTTGGAACATCCTGACAGTCAGATCACCTTAAATATCAAAAACAATTGCAAATGATAGACAAATACAAATACTTTCTGATTAAAACCTATTTAAATTTGGTGCTAGTCCATTTTGAATGAATGAAATGTCAAAAAAAAATAGCAAACTGTCGGATACTAAAAACTAGACTACTATTACAGAGAAGTCTGCAGTTCACTGGTGCAGCAGATACTTCCAGCATAGCCCTGTTAATAATAGCTGATCAACACTAAAATGATCTAAGTTTTCCTTGGCATAGTACCGTAGCATTACGAATAACTTTACATGCAGAATGTAATAAGAGGGCTGATAAGCAATGAGATTCAACTTGATGAAAATTTAGACTTCCCGGTTTATTCTCTTTCTTTCTCTTTCTCATTCTTTTTTACTCTATCACTCTCGTTCTTTCTCGAAGTGCCATGTCTTGTGAGGAAATAGATGATCATGGCCCTCCTCCATTTTTTATAACCAAGCTTTGTCTTGGTAACTTTCAACAGTGCTTTGCTTTTGCTGTTTGTTGGCAGCTTGTATTGAAACACAATTTCTAGCTAGCCGGCTGTTGGTTACAAAGGAGCTCCTCCGCCCTTTGTTTTTTAAGTTCCTCATGATTGCTAGCCGTCTGCCTGTTTATTGCATTTGATCACTGGATAAAATCAGTACATGATATGCAGTTGTAATTAAATAAGAATCAAACTTTCAAATTAACCCATATTTTTCTTCGACAGTGTTCACTACTGTGCTGTAGTTTTCTCCTCATGTTATCTTGTAAATAGGCAATTCCAAATATAAGAAAGGTAACTGTTTCTACCTCTTTATTTAGTTTCTGGCTTCTTGATTTTTGATTATTATATTATATTTATAGCGTGATTTAGCTATATTGTCATTTATCATTCATTATATAACCATACTGTTATTAACCTTTTTATCAAACACCAGGAATACTTACACCAGGAATACTTACAGTTATTTAGAATAAAATTGACTTAGTAATTGTATTAGAAGTTTTCTGGGCTTATTTTTCTAATATGTGAGGAGATATCTATGGCTTTTTCATGAGTCATTTGATTTGAAAAACAATTGAAGATTGGATAAATACTTAATATCTTGTAAGAAGCTTGGATTTAGGTTGAAAAAACGTAAATATGAATGTGAGTAGCGTAGGTCTTAAGTAACTTCCCACCACCTACATCGTAACTTCCCACCACCTACGCCGTAACTTCCCACCAGCTGCGTCGTAACTTCCCACCACCTACGTCGTAACTTCCCACCACCTACGTCGTAACTTCCCACCACCTACGTCGTAACTTCCCACCACCTGCGTCGTAACTTCCCACGATGTATGTGGTAGAAAGTTTTCAACACAGACTTGTTGAGTTAAACTTATATTCTCTTGTAAAACATTTATAAAGAAAAAAATAATAAGATAAAAAATTATTTAAAATCAAGTATTTAAACTTATGAGAAATACTAATCATATCTCAAGCCTAAAAATAAATTGCAGGAAAGGTTAGTTACCTCTTAGTCTTCTCGCTACATGTATCACAAATCGATTGATGGAGAGATTTAGTAAAGGGGTGTGCAGAGCTCTAACAGCAAGCACCTTTGCTTAGCTGGTCTTGATGTGAACTGACCAAGTGTTAAATGGAAAGAAATTGAAAAGGTTCCAGACTTAAGACAACTAAGTGAAAACAGACGGTCAGAAAACCCTGTTCTGCTTGCTTCCTCTAAAAACAAAGCCATAGACAAATGCAACTCAGCGTAACTATCTCAAACCATTTTCTGTCACATCACAAAGCACAAACCAGGCACAGGAAGGGCTTTCTTAAAAGGTTATGTACTATGAATAAATGAGGGATGATTGGCTTACAATAAATTTATAATGCGGTTTGAAGTGGCATTTTATATTTAATTAGGCAATGCCTGCAACAATGAGCTTTTAAAAATTTTGTGTTGTTGAATTTATTTGAAATAATTGGTGTTTCCTATAATTTGCTATTATTTTTGATGTTTGAGGCGATTTGATTGCTAGAATGCTTTTGTATAAAAATCAATAAAGCTTGATTACAAAAATATTATTTGGGAAACGGCGACTGGAAAAGACATTTACGCTACTTGCACATGGGATCTGCATTGTATATAGCTATCTATATAATAGTGTTTCGTTAAAGTTTTGAGGCTAAAAAAGGGAAGAAACATTTGTAGATATTAAAAATCACGATAAAAAATATGTCAGCTAGCTACGATTTTAGTTAATCAACTGAAGTTTTTACCAAAATGAACGCCAGTAACACTAGCAACTAATTTTTATCAATAGTTTTATTTGTAGTGGACTTTGAGGGAATTTACCTGCATTTTTAATATTTGCACACCTGAACCATTCTAATGGCATGAATACAAAAACAGTGAAGTTTTTCATGCTCTGACTCGGCAGCATGCTATTATAGGGTTATTGATTTCACCTTAAGGTATGTTTTTGCTTGGCGTGGCTCATATCAACTAAGCTAATTAAAATGCACAAATTACTTAGTACTGACACGATTGATCGACTTCAGTCATTAATCTATAAATAGATAGTTATATTAACCAATAGCAGCATTTACTCGTTCAGTGTAACACAAACTAGCAGCAACAAGAATAAAATGCATGAATAACCGCTTTTAGCGTCTTACAATAGAGAAACGTTATTTTCATCACTAAATAATTTACTATCCCCTTTTCATCATTTTAATATTCTAGTAATAATAAAGACTGCATAGTTATAACTCTGTTTTCATTTGACTATCCAGCAAAAGATATAATCAGATTTTCCTTGAAGATCACTCATAAAAATGTAAAGTAAATACTTGGATTGATTTAGAATAAAAATCTAGCAATTTTTTTAATCCAATAAGATTTTAAAGGTTTATACCATGTAAACTAATTCTGATTAACTCGCATATAAAAAATTAGCCATTTACATGCTTAGACAATCGTTACATTTTAGAAATAGATAAATTATGTTGCTATCCCATAAATAGACATCTATAGTTTCTAAAGTAACTGGTAAGTAAGAACTGTTGAGTAATAAGTTTCTCATCAGAATTCTTTTGCAGTAGACTCGCGTGTTTCCTTGACATTGCCATGCTGTAAATAGGTTGTCTGAAATTTAAATATCCATAGCAAACAAATTCTCTAGTCTTGTGACAACATCAAATCATACTTTTACACTTTATAGAAGTACCTTCGGAACCTACTTAAGCGTAACAGGATTATGGCAATTACTTATGAAATGTGGTATAATTTAATAATTTTGTGCAAAAAAGGTGTAATTTCCAGCTTATAACAGCATTTGTTATTACAGCATTTTTAAAAAGCCAAATCATTGTCAATAGGAAACCATTTTGAAAGATATTTCCTTGGTAAGAGGTTTTTTGGGTTATTGGTGGTTTCAGATAGAATATAGCTAAACTATTAGTATAGCCTAATTTAGATATCAAGTTAATATAGCTTAATATAGTTTAGTTGACCTATAAAAATGCCTGTTCATCAATAAATTACAAATTAGCGCTTGAAAGAATAAGAAAATGTATAACAGACTCTTCAAGTTTTTAATAGTTAGTAATAATATACTAAAGGGTAAAGGAGCTCCTCTGCAAGCCAACAGCCAGCTAGCTCAGGTGGTGTCTCAATAAACACATCCAGCAGAAGGCAATGGCAGACCACTGTTGAAACCTGCCAAAAAAACTCACAGTTACAAGAAGCGCTGGAGAACCATTATTGCCTACATTGTCACAGAACATGGTACTTTGCGAAACGGAGAGTGGGAGAGAAAGGGAGAGAGAGACGTAGAGAGGGAGAGGAAAAATGAGAGAGGGAGAGAAAAAGAGAGAGAGGTAGAGAGGGAGAGGTAGAGAGGGAGAGGAAGAAAAAGAGAGAGGGAGAGAAAGGAAGAGAGAAGGAGAGAGAAGGAGAGAGAGGGAGAGAGAGAGAGAGAGAGAGAGAGGGAGAGAGGGGGAGAGAAGGGGAAAGAGGAGGAGAGAGAAAGAAGAAAAAGAGAGAGAAGGAAAAAGAGAGAAAGAAAAAGAGTGAGAGAAAGAGAGAGAGAGAGAGAGAGAGAGAGAGAAAGAGAGAGAGAGAGAGAGGGAGAAAGAGGGAGAGAGAGGGAGAAAGAGGGAGAGAGGGAGAGAGAGAGTGTGTTAGTACTAGCTATGAAGGGTAACGGACCAATCCTGAACCGCTTAGCAGCTTAATTGATTTGCACAGTCAAACCTTTTCATGACCTCTGCTTTATCCCATTGTTATAATATCATTGACTGATTTTCAAACAAAAGCAAGTTGAAGGTGAACTAACCTTAGGTTGAAGGTAACGCGAATGAATGTAATATCAATGCAAAACTAAAACATCAAGCTTCAATTTGATGTCACTTTTGTCTTCATAGATCTACCTAGTTCAGAGATATAATAGCTTGAATGAGATATTTTCCTGAAATGCTCAGATTCAAGTAAAAGTATGGTTTGTAGTTGCACCTCGGCAAAGAGACTGACAGAATAGAGGCGTGCAACTTGAACACAATAGCCAATAACAATAGAGACATGTAGCCGCGCGACTGTTGATGTCATTTTGACATGTATTTCTATTCTGAGCGTTTCGGTAAGCGATAAGGTTGTTTTGATTCCAATCTTGAAACATCCTGGCAGTCAAAATCACCTCAAACGTAAAACAATTTAAAGTGATAAAAAATAAAGATCCTCTCTGATAAAATCTACTTAAAATTTGCGTAAGTTTCTTTTTAAAATGTCAGGTTTTGTCGCAATGCTAGATGTTAAAAAGTGGTATTTGTAATGTACATGTATTAGCATTCTTGCTTGAGGCTGCCATTTTTGTGTCATCAGTCAGTGAATATGTAACTATACAACAACAGAGATTATTTAGAAAGCAATCTATTTGTAGATGAGAATAAGAAATTCGAAGTTCAGCTCATCACTGTCCAGTGAAATGAGCCGCGATCATTTTTCTTATCAGCACAATGATTTTGTTTATATCTACCCTGTTACATTTATAGTTTTTAAGGTTCCCAGTCTAGATTATTCACTGGTTAAACATTTTACACCAGACTTGGCCACTTTAAACAGCTATTTATATGGTTTTATTAATAACGCAACTATCTATTTACTTGTAGAAGTATAAGTTAACAAATTTTGCCGCAATCTACAATGAATTCTACTACTACTAGATGATTAATTTTATTATAAATTATTAACCAGTTAGTTTAAAATATTTATTGCTATTGTCATCAAGACATAGCCTATGGTATAAAATCATATATATAATCAAGATATAACATTACAATTAAGTAGCAAGAGAACAAAGTATCAATACATTAAACATAGCAATATGTCATTCTTGAATATGAAATGTATTTTTAAAAAAAGTTTAAATTTAAAAATATTTTATTAAATTGAGCAAATAAGTATAAATAAAACATCAAGCCACAATAATTAAATGTTAAAGTACATAATTCTAGTTGAGCTTTAATAAAACATGAGTATTTTAAATATATAATCAAAAAAAACCTATTTTCAAAAAGTGCAATAAGTATGTTCTTTAATATAAACAAACCAGCCTTATTGAGCATGTTATTTACACTCATTTATAATTTTAGTATTGCCAAAGACTAACTGGCCATTTGGATTACTGGTATATCACAAGGAGGAAGTTACTAGGTTAGGAACTTAAACAATACTACAATGTTTACTTAAAGTGTTCTAATCTATATATATAGTTAGGAGCTATGGAAAGTTTTCTACATGCTCTCAGGCTGTGTAGGCAAGTTATGGAAAACTGCAATACACAGAAAACTTGGCACGCCTTTTATTGTATCCTTAGTAAAAGAGACAGTTGCTATCTTGTAGTCTATTCGGAATTTGTAATCGATACTCAGAGCACACAACCAGGTGCAGGAGAAGAGATGGAAGCAGCGCATGTAAATGAACGTACGACCTCAATATAATCCAACTCATATTGCCAATATCCATCATCCCGGCAGCGATTGTCTCTGGTGAGAACATACATGCACTCTTTGACTGGCTGACAGTACCTGCCCTCTCCACATTCCATGTCACCACATAATGGCTCAGCAGTGAGAATGTCCTGAGGAAATCGATATTCATTCGAATCAAATGTGTATCTCCTGAAATAATAAATACAGAGTATTAAAAGTATATATGTTAGTGAGAAGTATACATCAACATACATATATTTACAAAGACTTATATGCACATTAAAAGAAATTATAAAAATTTGAACAAACTGATGTGAACGTTTACTAATTTATGTGACTCAACATAAGCGTAAGGAATGGTAGACATCTATGAACATGTCCTCAATTACAGAGATAGACATAAATGCATACAAAATACAAAAGCATACATAGATATCTATTAAGTATATACACTCACTAATATAGACACAAAGGTTTGTCTGTTCATTTTTTCAATCCATATATAAACTGACAGCCCGCCTATTCTTGAATAGATTTTTGAGGCGCGAAACTTTAATAAAAATTTTGGAAATACTAAACCAAAAATAAAAATCAATTTAATACAAAGATATATATACATTATAGATTACACAATGTAGCTTAAATATTACAGCCATAAAAATACTCTCTTAAAAATTAAGCACCACATTAATCTATTATATAGTTTTCATAGCTTACCAAGGACACGTTGACAAGTGCTGTATCCTGCTACCTTTGTCGATCCTTGAACCACATTGTGTTGTATTGTCAAACATTTCTGGGTGAGCAGCTATAACATCATCTTTGGTGATTCCATTTATAGTATGCAAGTCTGAAAACCATAAATCTTAGCTAAGGATAGCAATTATGCCTCCATGAACTAGTTTATTTTCATTCAATTAAAAAACATCAAAATAATTTTCAAAACTTCTTACAGAACTATTATTACAGAGCTATTATTAAACCAGTTACTGTACATTATTTATCATGTTTTTGACAAATTGTGTCTCTTTTCAATTTTTTATGCAAATTATTGCAAATAATATATGCCTGTAACTGTAGAGACAATTATTGTACAATGTATGATTAAAAAAATATTATAAAATAGTTTGATAGCTATGAAGTTTGTGAAAATCAATTAATTGAACCAGCTGTTAAATAGTGTGATGAATTTGATAAAATGTAAAAATACAAGTTGAAAGAGTTTGCTGGTGTCAAAAATAACCAAAAAAGGCTAGACTCAATTTTTGCCATTGAAGAAATTAGAAAGACACTAGTGTCTGCCATTTAAAAATTGTGAGCCACCTGAGCCACGGTTTTATCCAACATGAACAGAAAACTGTTAAACCTTAATTAAACATCTTCAATACTGTGATTTTTTTGTTTTAATAATCTTTTTATTTCACTTGCTGACCGAAATAACACATCCTAAATTTTCAATCAGTTATCAGAAAAACTAATACCAGCTCAGAGTAAACGCAATCACTTGGGTTTTAAGAAACTGTAACAAGCATGTAAACACATTATTTTTTAGTTAAAACATGACATTTTGAATTTTATTATTAGCTATATATATATATATATATATCTGTTCAACACAAAACTTAATATTAGTTTCAGAATCTGTAGCGCAAATTTTAAAGTTTTCAAAGCAAACAACATGAAATCAAAAGTGAAAAAACTTGACATTTTAAACCTGACTTGCCTCCTATATCCTGTTAATTGTTTTTGGTTACGCTGTAAGTGAACAAATTTAGCTTTGTTATTACAATTTAAATGTTATATTTAAATACTTACGTCACTTACCTAATAATATTGGTAAAGTTGCATTGGCTGAACCATTGATGGAGATCTTTTGCAAAAGAAGAAGAGTGAGGTACGTGTCAGACCTCGGCGCGCACCACTCAGAATGAAAAGTTTCAGCTCTCACACTAAATATGACTAAAAATACACAGATGAACTTTAAAGTCCACATCTTGCTGCTTGATGCTTGAAGGTGTTTGAAATCATTTTCATCCTTCCACCTAATATATACCTTTCTAACTTCCCTCTTGCATTCTTTATGTTTTGTGTTTGTGAATATTCCGTAGTATTGATTAGCAGTTGTGAATCATTTGAAACAATCAGTAGGTAAAATAAACTATAGGTAAAAATTAAAGGAAATAATCAGCTATGATATCAAAAGGAAATGTTCTATTGCAAAATTTTTAGTAATATTTTAATAGAAGCAGACAACTCTCATGAGTTATTTTGAAATTTTCTGCTTACCATTTTTGGCTCATGTTTCGTATAAACTTATAACTAAATCACAATAAATATCTGCTGGGTCTGTGTAGACTAAACTTTGGCACTGATTGGTTGAAATTTTCCATTAGTTAATGAAATAGTAATATTTACCATGTACATTTAGTTTTTCATTTCCTCCCTTCAACTTTAATAAAATATTGCATAAGAAATTTGCATAACTGATCTAAAATTTACTTTTTTACCAAATTTTTTCTAATTTGGCTATAATAACTAATACACCACTACAATGGATATTTGGGAGTTTCAAAACAGTATTATTATCTAATAGTAAAACAAGATTTTCATTAGTATCAGCAAATCATTGTGTAAAAGTTCATGAAACGCATAAAAGTATAATTTATCAGTACCTGTAAAGTATTGGAGAGACAATAAAACGAGATCTGATCTAAGACAAGGGGTTCGGTCAGTCAGTATCAGGGGTCAAAAGTCAAAATAATCATTGGTATTTCAAAGGCAAGGCTGCAGTCATGTCGATTTGCAGAGTCATCTCTTCGTAAAACATGTGTAATTTGTTGGAAGTTCATGAATTGTATTGCTTTTGTTCTTTGAACACAGGAATTTTAATGCACAGTTCTTTTTGCTTACCAATAAAAAATAAATGTATTTTGTTGATGTGGAAAACATCGCATTTTCTTTTTTAATAAAGAAGGGCTTGGTGAAAGCGCGTATGAAACTGGTGGAGTTCAATGTATTCAACAAAGTTAAGAACCACTGCTTTACTGTAGAGACAACTGTTGCATCGAATGACCTAATCACACTTCAAGTAAGCTATTTTAACTCTTTTGCTACCACTAGTCGCACAGAGTGGCTCAGCAAAATGTTTATGTATGGCCATGAGCCAAGTGGTGCAGCGTTAGTAGCATTTGCAGAAAGTGCTTCTGTTTGGTTAGCAATTGATTAATTAGCCTATTATATATGCCCTTACATAAAAGAAGACAATTATTGGCATGAGTTGAGCCAGTAAGAAACATATTTACAACCCATCCTAAGCTTAGTTTTGCTTTACAAAAAAAATTAATTTAGTAGCGAAAGAGTTTAAACCAACTGGTATAATCCGGACTTGTCAGTCTCTGTTGTTAATAAAGTTCAGTACTCAGTTTAATCGTGTTACACTATTCATCGCATTTTTATTGTTTTTGTTCATTCACTCCTGTGAGGTCACAAACTGCTGACTTCAGCATCAACCAGGGACCATGTATTTTCTCTGTTTAATTGACCATCATTTAGCTGTGAAGTAACTATTTTCATAGCCGGCATTCATTCTAATGTCATCAAGGAAGTAGACAGAGTTAGCTATAGTCTGTGTAAATTATCTCAACATGATCAAGCTAACTAAACAGGTTGGAAGTTAAAGAACTTAAAATTGTGCAATACATTTAGTTAGTGACATCTGCAAACCCATGTGAGTGCAGATAATTAATCCGTGTTATCAATGATATACAGCCCCCCCCCCCCAAGGATAGGCGACGGCTATCATATGGGCAGGGTTTAATGATCATTCTCTGTTAGAATTGTGCTAGCCTGGGTTTCT
Source organism: Watersipora subatra (assembly GCF_963576615.1). Taxonomy (NCBI): domain Eukaryota; kingdom Metazoa; phylum Bryozoa; class Gymnolaemata; order Cheilostomatida; family Watersiporidae; genus Watersipora; species Watersipora subatra. The sequence goes on from NC_088713.1 coordinate 41,156,342, forward strand.
GAGCTAACCTAATTCTTGTGGGCGGTCGGCTGCCTTGTTAGGTTTTGGAAAACACCACTCACTGTTATCGTTTCATTAGCTCATTCAGTCAGTAGACCCCGCGGTTCACAATAGCAAACCTTGAATTTCTACAATGTAGGGGTAATACCTAACCAAAATAATGGATCCATGCAAAATAAAACATTTCACATCACCTACTTTTACTAACTCTAAAATTGGTAAAGGTCATAGTATATGCTTAAAGTTGAATATAATTTACCCAAAACTACCCAAACAACGGCTTTTTTTCCTAGTTTTTGATTAATATTTTGCCACCCCTAATATAAAATGACAAAATCTTTTATTGTTGTCACAGTTTTTTACCTGGCCAATAAGGTGGGACAGCAGGCAAAGCTGTGCAGTGTAGTCTTCATACTCAAAATCTAAATATAAAACTGAATTTGGGCATTTTACGATTGTGACTTTTAATATCACGAATGCTTGTGAATGACAACTGTCTGATCATAACGGTGACAATATTGGGATACCATATTTATTTGACAACAAAATGAACTCAACAGATCAGTAAAATAACCACTATAGTTCATAATATTTGTAAATTTACAAGGGGCTTTATTCAGCACATTTGTTTGTTCGGCTGCCGAGTTCGGGTTCATCCCAACAGAGCTCGATCATTAAGCCCCGCCCATATGATAGCCGCCGGCTATATTTGGGAGGCTGTATATCATTGGTGTTATATAGTAAAGCATTAAAATAACGCTTTTCATTACTTAAAGGCAGTGAAGTTTCTGTCAAAGTGGAGAAGCATTATCCTGAGGTTTTCTTATACTGAGTGAACTGTGCTTAGAGTAGGCCTATTTTAGTTGGAAAATATTCTATTCACATCATGATTTAGCCAGAATAAACCCTGTTCTTAATGTGAGCTATTCATATTTTCTCTTATTCTGTAATACGCTTATTTTGAGCCTACCTTATTGTCATATCTGGCTTATGCACAGCTGGAGAAGCAGCGGCGGTTTATTGATTAAGGTACTGACTCATCATCAATAGGAGCTGGAGTCACATAAAAACCGATGGTTGAGTCAGGAAGAACATCCAACCACCTATGCTCCTGTAACAAATCTGATCAAGTTGTTGGTGACTAAACTGGCTGGCTAACATTCTGTAGTCATCTCTTGGTTCTATGGTTATCTTTGACTAGTAGTAGTTGATATATAGAGGAAATACTGAATGCCCGATGTTGCACAAATAATTTTTAAAAAATTGTACAGAAAATTTACTTTTAACCAACATATACAACATTTACTATTCGAACTTTTAAATGAAGCTGTTTATTTTTGTGTTCTGTACTACATCTGTTTACTGTGTTTATCTCTGCGTACTTCATATCATACTAGCCACAGTGCCTACTACAGATCTATACAGATTGCAAGTCTTGTTGGCTATATGAGTTTATGCATTTTTCTTTCAGTACGGGCATGCATTTTCTTTCAGTACGGGCATGCATTTTTCTTTCAGTACGGGCATGCATTTTCCTTTGGTATCGCTTCACAGAAGTCTTCTTCAAATATTCTGAACAATGTACAACAGGAGCTCTGCAATAAATATACAGTAAAAGATTATATTTTTACATGTCTATGCATGTCTATGCACCTTTATGAACACTGAACATCGAGTAACAAGAACATCATTTCATCTACTGCATTGTTACCATTAGTGACCCTTGCAATGAGTAAACATCGAAAGTGTACATCTCCTCTGCAACTAAACAGTAAACAGGTCAAGATGTAGTAGGCAATAAATATGAAGTAAGCACACATTTTTCGATATGTGAAAAATGCCAAGCACTCCAAAGGGTTATTTCCTTCATTAAATTATGCCTAATTAAGCATAATCACTTGGTCATGTTATCTTTTTCATTTATGTACGTGTATAATTAGAAAGTATGAAAAGGCCTACTTCACTGAATTAGGCTGTTGTAGAGAATCAATGTGTTGTCACTCTCACTGAGATGTGTAGATAGTTAGTAAAGTAGTTCATACATTTTAATTATGTACCAAAGCTGCAGATGTCTAAATCTAGAGTGAATGTATACATATATAACACATATAGTACTGTTCATATAATATATATAGTACATGCAGTGCATACAGTACATATAATACATATAGCATATATAGTACATATAGTACATACATGTATAATACATATAGTAAATACAGTACATATAGAGCATATAGTACATACAGTTCATATAATACATGCAGTTCATATAATACATACAGTATATACAATAAATATGGTATATAGTAAATATACTATGTGAATATACAGTTGTACATACAGCAACATATGTATGTGAATATCTATGTTGTAAATACAGTACAAATAGCATATTTAGTATAAATAGTACATATAATACATATAGTACATTCAACATATATAGTATATATAGCATGTGAATATATGTTATAAATGCAAGGCTAATGTAGCAATCGAGGGAAAATTTAGCTGACATGTGCAAACACGCAGTAGAGACACATACACATCTGTTGTAGATAGAGTCAGTTTGTACATATTCAAGCATGTATTCATATTCATCCCACGATTAATGTTTTTCTTCCTACGCACTTGAGGGTTAAAAACTGTTAATGTCAACATTACATGTGATTAACCAGAAGCTATGTATTGTCTCTGTTTAATTGATCATCAGTCAGCTATGAAGAGACAACTTTCATAACCGCTCTCTGTCAAGTCAGTGAGGCACTAGACAGAGCTAACTATAACCTGTATAAACGGTTTCCGAATAATTTAGCTGCGTAAGCGATCGAAATTTATAGCTGCTCAAAATTCTAGTCTACACAATAGGTCTACAGCAAATAATATATTAATACAAGAATATTTATAATAAAAATTTATTTTACAAATCAAGAACTTATCAAAGAGATCTTGTAGTAATAGTAGTGGTATTTTTTTATATTTTAACCATACAAGTATTAATATTTCATTCAATAGTCATATAAAGACAATAGTTTAGTTTTTAGATTGGTGAATTTTTATCTTTGAAAATAATTTTATGTATTAATCAAATATTTAGGAATAATATTTTTATTTTGTCAGTATATTTTAATGACTTTCATACTTGTGCGAGTACAAAAAATTAGAAAAATATAGCACCGTGTAATAGACTGCAGCTTATATGGCAGTCGATTTTTTTTCGCTACCAATGTTTTTTACAGTGGTTTTTTTTTAATGTTTTTTTTACCCGGCTGGTTTCTTTCCTAAAAGATAAACTTGCACGAAACTTTAGTAGATTTTATCAAACTATATTGGTCTTTTTTTCTATCACTTGAGATTGCTTCTGATGTTTGAGGTGATCTGACTGCCAGGATGTTTTAAGATAGAATCGACAAAACTTCATCGTGATTAGAACGGTCAGAAAAAAATAAATACGTGTAAATGACATCACTAGTTGTTATCCTTGCATAGTTTATGTTGACTAGTTCATTTAAGTTGCAGCGTTATGCAACTCTATTTTGCATGTCTCTTTGCAAGTATAGATGTCATCATCGCACTTTTATTTCATCTGAGCGTTTTAACTGCGATCAAGTTTTATTGATTTTTATCTTGAAACATCTTGGCAATTAGATCACTTCAAACATAAAAAGAAACTGAAAATGATGGGGAAAAAACCACTACTGTCTTATAAAATTCATTGAAATTTTTTGCAAGTTCATCTTTGAAGTCTAAAACAAAGCCATCTGGCAAGTGACACCGCAAACAAATTTGTAGTTAAAAGATTTAACTTTCCAAATTAGTTTAGTCTAAACACCTACTCCACTTGTTACCGTTGGTTTAAAATTATATTTTAGCTTTGACTTTTATTTTATCTTATTTATGTGTAATCACAGAATTACTTTTAGACATAACCGTAGGACTAGAAGCTATTTATAAGTAACATACTGTAATATTTATCAACAGTAGAAGAAAATTTATAGCTACATAAATAGAGAAACCCACATACTCTCTAGCGTTCTCATACTCTCTGAGTTTGCCCTATTTGCAATGTAGCTTGTTGTGAAAATACTTTTTTCATGGTAAGTAACTATATCTATACCATGAACAGCTCAAGGATCTTTTGCTTTTTTGTATGTGTTTATAATCATCAGCATAAATTCTACTTCTTGTTCTTCCTGGATTTTGCTGATGTGATTTTTGAGCTGGTATTCAGACTTAGGGAGGTTTTATGTGGGTTGATTGGTTATTACATCAACTAATTAGCTGTACCTTCCCATTGCCTTCCTTAAATAATAAGCTAAATTGAAATGGCTGCGTATACGTTAGTTGACTGTAAAAAACAACAACATTGCATCATCAATGACATCCTCAAAGCAGATTTATAACTAATCAGCAATATTTGTGGCAGGTATTTGTATCATCTTAAATACAAATGAAGCCGGCTCACAAAATCACTTTTTAGTTTTATATAACGGAAAAATTTTTCAGCTTTTCAAAACTGTTTTTTGGAATTGAAATTGAAGCGATTTAAATTGAGATACAGTTTTTTATTGAAGGTTGTGTTGATCAATGTGGTCAATAAAGTCAACACAAAAAACTGAAAAATTTGTTTTCAAAGATGATGAATTGGATTTTGAACAGTATTATTTGTTGACGGTTTAGGAAGGTCATAGCAACCTACAGACGTTACATTTTCATAAATGTTAGAAATGACTTAGATTCACACAAGTCTAAACCACATTAACAAGTTTCATTTTGAGAGTTAATTGTGCACTGTATAAAATGCCTCATTTGTATCGAATATGATATTGGATCTTTATGTTGGATCAAGTCTGTCTGGTATACTTATAAACGGTACAAAATAAAAGCCCCAGCAGTAGATACGTAAGAATAGTGTATATACCATAAAAACTGTATTTGAACACCATGTCACTCTATTTGTCAACCCTTCTCCTATAGTGACGTTTTATAGAGGGGAAATTTAAAAGACGATCAACACCCTCTTTTTTCTAACAAAAGGCGCTGTGTTTTTTAACTTTTCTTCTATAGCATTAGTCAAATAAAGATGGCGTTCAACTAAAGGTTTAATACATAAGGTTTGGTATACATGTTATTTGTGCAGTAAATGAGAATGTATACAGTGGATTAGTACAGTAACAGTAGATCAACAGACAAACTAAAAATGGGCAAATGTGCAAGATTTCTCTCTAATTGTTAGAACCTTGACCATGAGTAAAAGTTTATTGTAGGTTCTCATACACATAAATGTGTACACGGGCAGTGTATATGTACATATAGAGCAAATTTGTACAGTTATATTAGCAGTAGGTACATAATAACTGTAAAATATACATGAATCATGTGCAAAGATGTAGTGCGCGTACGTACATGTATGTACAATAGCCAGAGACACGTAATACAGTACATATTAACATTTGAAACATATAATCACATATTAATTAAGTCTGTATATGTAAGATACTTGCACCCATGTCTTTACTAAATACATGTAGATGTATACTTACTTGAAATGTTCACATACTAAAAGTAAGAATATATACAACATATATGTATATAGATATGAGAGTATGCAAGTATTGTAGTAGCAGTATAAAATTGTAGCCAACCCAATAGAGATATGTAGTAAAAATGTATGCATGTAGTGTAATTATACAATAGATAAATATACAAAATAATATAATATAAGTATATAAACAATATGTTATCAAACTGTTTATAACCAATATTCAGATCATCCAAGTTATGAATTCTTTATCGTTCTATAGTTTTGGCATTGAATCCACTGATATTTTTTGCATAGGATTAAACATTGCACACAAACACAAGACTATTTGACTTGAATAATAGAACAAGGAAGTTGGTTAACATTAAATGCGTGTTCTTAGCAAATCATCTAAACACTCAGAAGGAAGTCTAGTCCTACAAGTTGGCCTTAACCAATCACAGCCTTTGTTACTGATTATTACATTTAATTCCCTATAATGTGCTATAAAATTGAACAAATAATAGTTTATTATGAGTAGTTTCTTAATATGTTGTGATGATTGCTTAACACGATTCAGCAATTGTGAATTTTAAGCAATCATTCTTTCTGTTGAAGTTCCTCACGTATTATTTACAATTTCAACATACTTGAGAGACAAAAAGCCAAAATGCTTGCTTTAAAAGATTTTTGTGGTTTGAAACATTCTTGCTCCAAGCCTGTGATTCACCATAAAGTTACCTCTATTGCATCAGTATAGAAGTAAAATCAAAGAAGGATGCTATTTAACGCCTTATTAGACAGCTGGCTGTCCACAATATTTAACTAAAACATACCAACATTGCAATATGGATGGTCCATTATCTTTCTTTAGAACACACTCATTAGCAAAAGTTTAACAATTTTGGACGAAGGCCAAACAACTAAAACCAAGCTTATCCGCAACCATTATTTTATAATGGTGATTAATATAATGATTACTTAATAAAGATGCTATTATCAATATTTCTGAAAAAAATACAGCACACTAAGTTATGCAGCTCATCGATTGGCTTTCATGGGTTAACTTTTTGTAGACGAGATGTTTCTGTGAATTATACTCTTTGGACGACTTCATACATCTTCTTTAAGCTAAAAAAAACGAACTTGAAAACTGAAATTTAAAGGCTGACTTGCAACAAAATTTACATTACAGTTATTTGGTATCAAAAGGTTCACCATTTCTTACTCTGCTGTGTTGTAGGTGCAAAATATGGGAAAATGTGATTACAAGCTCTTAAAAGCTAAAAAAGGAACAGTTAATCATCGCCATCATGAAACTGCCGTAGGTTAGAATCCCTCTCAAAACGGCTCAAATGTGGTGTAGCTGAACAGGATGTGCGTCCGTTTACACTTTCACGCAACCTCATTCGTCGAAATATTTTTGCAAATATACTTAATGCATTCATTAAAATCATGTCTACTGTCCTTACATGTCTATTTCATTATTATTGTAATGCTGCCACTCTGAGCACTGATATCTCAAAACCTACCGTAAAGATTAGTTTAATTTTTTAACCTTAGCTCGAGGAGTGCATATCATCCTCGGATAAACATAAGGAACCAGTTGGTCACTTGTGATGGTCAAAACATGCTGCCGAAATTGTTCGCATTGTGAACATTATGTTTTAGAGGTGACTGAAAAAACAAATTTATTGCACTGCAATAAATCTAATTGATATAATGCACTCCATAAAAAAGTAAAATTTGATATAATACAATAAAATATAAAACCATATAATAATGTAGTATTATGTTATATGCAATACTAGCCAAATGTACGGCATTGCAGGGGTATCAAAAACAGATAATAAACAGTGGCAGGTAATGTAGTCGCCTGCCACTTGTTATTAGCCTAGCACATTGTCAATAGTTAATTTGAGTAAGCTGTTATCCATATTGCTAAACTTTCAAACAAGACCCGTGAGAGCAAGCTATAGTGATGTTGCACTTAACGCAGAGTCCTATGCGAATTTTAATCCAGATAACAACTCATATCCTCCAATGATCATCTTACGTAGCTTAATGGGTTATCACCTGGTGAATGGAACGTTTCGAGATTTATGACAAACTTTGAGATTTATTCTATATGTATATATTTCTCAAAATCCGTGTGTCCGTGTGTCAGGAATCCGGCTAAAGATCTTAAATCTTGAAACAAATATTCCGTATCGAAGAGGGTTTGATCTCGGACCAAGCCGTTCACAAGTCTTACGCCTAGCCCACTGGACTATGGAAGTCAAATTTCTAGCCTGCCAATATAAGGCATTATATCAGCGCAATACCTAACTGCTTTACATATATGACGGCGGGTCATAGCATAACGTCACGAGAAGCTGTTCGCTCACATTATTAAACTGCCTAATAGCAAAACTCTCACTACTTCTCATTGTTTATAAGACAAAAAACTTTTCTCATGATATGTAGTTTGAAAGTTAGAATGGCAAATGTTGTAATATGTTAAATACAAATCAATTTTCTGTCCAAATAGTCTTCTATTACACGGGCAACGCCGGGTGGCACAGCTAGTATATATATATAGATAGATATAGTGTATTGTAAAATAAAATCATATAAACAATCTAAAACCAAGAAATAAACATTTACAAAATATATTACTGTAATATGATATGTACCAATTCATCGTAACAGAATACCAAACAATGTGATAGAATGCAATACAACAATACATTATAATATATCACAAGCTGTGATATATCTGTTCCTATTATTAAGATATTCTACAAATATGCAATGACTGTTGACGCAATATGAAATCATCAATTAGTGTGGTTATTAAGCTTGGTTGACTAGGAGTATTCATTACACATTTCAAACAAACACAAGTAAAAGCCAATCTGACTTGTACAGAAAAACAAGGAAGTTGACTTATAATGAATGACATCCATGCTTCAACTTGGGTGTTCACTACAACTCTATGTAACACATAGGAGGAAGTTTGTATTAGCTGCTCAGACTGATCAACCAATCACAATTGTTCTCGCTTCATATCATATTCCCTACTCCAGAGAGTTTGTTTTGAAACTGTTCAACAAAGTCCCTTGGATATTACTCGGATAAAGTCCATTACTAAATGTAATTACGCTGATTGTTACACATGATTCAGCATTTTTGAAGTACAAACAAATATGAAACAAAAGTGTGCTATAAAAGCATGCAATAAAAGTGTTGAACTCAAATTGTTTTGCTTCAAGGGAGTGATGACAATCCTTCGTTTTTTCGTCACGTCATTTTATCGTTGTCGGCCATCTTTATAAACAATTTTATCGTTAGAAACACGAAGCTTTTGCAATGATAATTTGAAAATGATGTTCTTGTTTGCAATTTTTTATTATAGTATCAAAACAACACTTAAAAGTACTAATAAATCAAAGAAAAACGATCGTTTTCTACAAAAATGGCGGCTTTTTTGTGAACGAGCGCATGTGCAAACGACTTGATGACGTCAAAAAAACGATGGATAGTGTAATGTAATAGCGAGGATACCAGCAGCGATAGGGTGTCAAGTTACAATGCTGTGGAAGTAGAATTGGATTTTGATAATCTCAACAAATGTGAAAATGGTAATAGTTCTGCAGACACAGATACTGAAATTGACAGTGGTCATGACAATGAAAATACTGTAGAGGGCAATATCAGGCTTATTAGAGACAGCGACCTCCAGAAAGATATGGAGAATTTTATAAACACTAGAGCTGTGTTTGTGTTGTGATGATCTATATTTTCAGTTCAGATATACGTTATGCTAGTTTGTTATCTATTAATACTTTTTGCTTGAGCTTTTTTCAATTTATAAGCCAATGGGTGATGGGGTTTGCATTGTATTATGTAATGTATCATGTAACACCCCCTTTGCCATGTGGCTATAACTAATTCTTGAAGTCAGAATTAGTGAAAATACATGCATAGCGCCAAATGGAAATTTGTGATTGCTCTAATTATTTACAATACAACACATAAACTGAAAATAAATTAAAACTACATGCAGCACTTTTTTTCTATACTGACATTGGTGGACTATAGCTATCACATTGTTTTCTATCTACCTGTCTGCCATGCTTCATGTAGCCTTGAAAGATGTACAGCAACTGGTGTACATACAGACAAGACTTAGTGCAGATCTTGTCACCATACCCCATTTTAAAGACATACAAAGTACATACAGACGAGACATACACTATGTTACCATAACGTGCATGATTCGCCAATGTGGGCCAATCCACAAGTTAACCGCATCATCGGAGTGACATGAATCCGCGAGCAAAGCAAGTTTTGCGATTCGCAAAGCTTTACCGATTTTATCATGCTTGCAAATAATGGAAACAGCAGTTGCAAATGATGCGCATTAAAATACTGCACCAGCTATTCAATTTTAAACATTTTCAATACTTCCATTTGCCATTTCTCAATCGAATTTCACGTGTCCGCATGCTAACACCAGCGTCGCTAACTGCGGCGCTAAAAAGTGCAGGAGTCAATCAGCATCATGCCAATGTCCAAAGAAGCACTTAATTCGCAGAGTAACGCAACTTTTGCACCACTCCGAATCCACATGATGCGTCTCATGAAAACATAGTGATAGTGCAGATTTTTTCAACATATCCCACTTAAATGGTAAATCCCGTACCATCAAATACCTGGTTTGAAAGATGCTATTTGCTGATGAGAGAGCATTGTCATCAGCGATGCACATGTTAGCCAGCTATTTATCTACCCTAGGACACTTATATTTCGCTAGTATTTAGTTTCGTGAGTAGCATACAGAGTAAAATTTCAATGCAGCTTAATTTCGTAGCTCTGATGAGTGCGAAAACATAGTGATGTGAAAAAAATGAATAAAATGCAGTGGAACAAACATAATTAGATTCCTCAAATTTTCGCCAGAGGAAGACTCTGCGAAAACGCGAAAGTTAGATGAGGCGATTACATGAGTGTCCTAACATAGTTTGTTTCTATTTTGCCATTGAACTTATTTTCCACGAATCTTTTTATTCATGTCACAATAAATAAGTTGGTAAAAACATTTTAAAGAGTAACAACAATGCTCATTAGGAAATACAATCATTCGAAACCCGGAAAAGAAAAATAATTTCCACAAAGATTATTTTAAAATCAAAATATGCATTGTTTCATAGAATTTCTGATTGTAACAACATTAGTTAAAGAGCAGCTGATATATTTTCCTAAAATAGAAATAAATTGCAGGTAATTCTATATCATGAGTACAATGAACTGAGTCTTGAAAGGTCTTCACTGATGTAATCGATATTATTTTAGTCATTGTTAAGCCTAAAGTAACAACAATTAACAACTTCCAAGTGTGCAGCTTATAGGCATAGAATACAAAATAGTGACACAACAAAGGAGAACAATTGAATATTTATTTTATTTTATTATAAGCATGATACCATCAAAACTAAATTAATAATATTCAACAATGTCAATAAGAAGACTAAATGAAGTAGTGGCAAAGTGACTATAAACTAGTGCTGGAACGATATTACGATATTTCGGTATACCGTCGATACCACTTTCTGATACTGACCGTACCGAGTGCTTTCTGCCCATATTGAAATACCGGATATCGACGGTGTTTGACGATATCGACGATGATAATGTATATATTCTACTTGATTTGATAACCGACTCTTCAAAGAATTATTCTGGTACATAGATTCATTAGGGAGTTGTTCTCCCATGGCAGTTTTTTATGGCATGTAGGACAACTCCGAATAACATACCTAATATTTCGATATATCGGTTGGCTATGCCACCATATCGCACCGAAATGATTTTTTGATATCGTCCCAGCACCACTATAATCTGAGCAGCAACCAATCATCTGCTAACAAAAACGTTGCGTCTAGCGTAATGGAGAGAGTTGGTTTGTGCAAGCTACATCTGTATTTTAACTAGCCTATATTACACGCACTTTATTAAGAGTGTATGATTGTTATTTCACCATAACGAGCAAGTGATAAAGTATTTAAATTGATTATTTAAGGGTTTTTCTTAGTGTTATTTAATTATGTATGCAATGTGTTGGTATATATCAGTTGCAAGCTGTTTTTAAAACTTGAACTCTTTGTTCTGTGAGTAATAGAATTTGATAGTATTAATTTAAATAAACTACATGTTTGCAAACATAGTTCTGTCTTTTTTAATCAATGTAGTTTAAATTCACCTCAACTACTATTAGTTTTACACTAAAATGCACCTATATACTTTAACGTTTATCATTATATGACATCAGGAGTAGGATCCTGAGAGCGTAGTAACTGCTCCTAATAAGCAGACAAACCTTTACTATAATAAGAGCAATGTTTTATGACATTAGAAAATTCCAATGCAAGTGAAGAGTCGTGAGCGCAAATTACCAAAGATCTAGATGTTTTTACACCTTGGTTGATGTGAAAAAAATCAGGCCTGCTCTAAAAAATGCCAGACTCAACTGGCTGTCTCAGAGCTTTTTGTCTATTTTTATCTATATATTGTCAACCTCAAAGTTTGTTGTCTGTCGTTTGGTCCGCATCGCAAAAAGCTGATCCCGGACCTGCCGGTCACAGGGGGATAATCTTGTCAAACTACATGGGATGCAATAGTTTCATTGGGCGATATGAGTCATTATCTGGGTTAAAATATGCATAGCCATTGCACTAAAAACCTCTGGAAGGGCAAAGGTCATTTGCGAGTACGGAAATCCAGCAGACGCCATGTTCAGGTAGCGTTTGAGTTAATTTCATTGTGTTCAATGTGAGAAAGAAATCTAATTTCAGATTTAACAGCTATGGAAGATTACGAATACAGCGCTAAATCAAAGGAACAGACTACTGAGATTACTACTAATAATTTATGTAAGAGAGAGAAGGGTGTAGGTGCACAGTGTTATTGCTATTCCATGAACTGCAAAAACCTCAAGAATGAACTTTTAAAGGAAAAGGCATGACATTTCACAAGTGAGTCACTTCTAATACTAGTTCTATTACTATTGCAAAAGTCTACGACTACTACTAGTTGTGCTACTACTAGTTAGTACTGCCACTAGTTAGTTCTAGTACACTAATCACTGGGTGAGTGAAAGTCGATCACTGTCACTACTGAGTGTACGAGTTTGACTGTATTTTGTCGGTGATTAGATAAATTTATAAGCTAGTGAGTGAAATGTTCTTCTTTCAGAATGAAGGTTTTTTATTATTTAAATTTAGAATTTTTTTATATTAATATTTTGGAACTACAACCCATTAGGTTATTTCTAAATATTTATATTTGAAGAAAATGTTTGTCATGCCTTTAGGCTATAATATTATTTATTGTTGTACTTGGATATAGCTAGCAGTAAGGAGATAAGAGTACTAATACTACTGTTATTACTACTGTTGCTAACTATAACTACTACAGTTTCATTTTAATTTTTATATTTCCAAACAAAGCAACTGAGAACTCTCGTTATTTACAATGGTATCACAACCGCAAAAGAGTGAATAAGCCGGATCCTTGAGCACTTATCTGCAACGAACATTTCAACGATCCATGTTTTGACAGCAGGTTAAAACGTTCGACTGAAGTCATTTAAAGGTAATATTTTTCAATGTTGAATGATACTTTTCGATGATTGAATTTAAAACCATATTGTCAAGCACAGTGCTGCAAGGTTGCTCAACTTAAAGTAGATATATCTAAAAAAAATTTAGAAACCTCAAACAGCACGCAAAACAGTGACAGCTGCCACAGCAAGTGCCTATGAATATGTCTGCAGCTTAGCAGTTGTGTGATCTGTTCCCTGTGATTCTTCATCTTCTTTTCTGGGATTTAATGTCCAAAGCATAAATTATGCTGTCCTTTTTATCGTGTGTTAACTGTGTAAATGTTTTTTCATTTTCTAATTGTTGTAATAAAACTACGTAATACCCCTGCAAATCATGAATTTCAAATTGACAGCAATAAATTGCAATTTAGAACACAAAAAATCTTTTTGAAACAAAAAAAATCAAAATAATCGGTTTAAATCAAATAAATCAATAGAAATCGATATTTTTGATTTAAAAAAATCATCGATTTTTAACAACTCTGCCTACAACACAACAGAGTAAGACATGGTGAATCTTTTGACACCAAATAACTGTAATGTGAATTTTGTTGCAAGTCAACCTTTAAGCTTTATGCCTAAGATGGGTTATGAATGACGTCCAGTGAAAATTGCCACATTTTCATTTTACATAGCGATATGGTAGCATTTTGAGCTGTTTTATTTTCGCTTATTTTATTAGATGTATTGTTGTATATTAAGAGTACTATGTTTATGTGAATAAGACATTCATTTTGTTGATTTTATGTAATTGTCATAATTGATGCTTTTGTTTAGGTGGTTGGAATAATAATCCTACTTTTACTCCGTTTATGGCTACCTTTCGCAAACTTATCAGCAAATGTGATGCAGAATCAGATGCTAGTAAGACAGGTAATGTTACTGCTCAAAACGAGATTCTCATCATACAGGCTACTCCAGAAGTTGATCAGTTTGTGGAACTCAATGATTTCAGATGTCAAATTTCTGTTATAGGTAACAGTATAGTCTATATAGCTGGCTACATTGTGCGAAAGCCAACTAAAGTGCTGTCGTGACATTGGCCGTCAGTCGCTGGCTACCAATAAGTCAAGTATTCAGTACCGACATCTCTATACTCTACTCAAGCTACAAAACAATGGAGGATTGGTGCGTCCATCAGACGATGTCATCAGGATCCTGTTAGTAGCAGGTCAATACTTTCGTATTAATACAAAACCAGATCCACTGCATTGTGTGGTATATTTTATCAGTAGTGTAAGATCTAGTGATGTGTTATGCTTTGGGAAATACCTTACGGATATGGCAGATGGCATATCCAACCACTACGTCATTGATGAAAAACCTTATTCAGTCGTTTTATGATCTCCGACAGCATCATTATGCTAAAATCCTACACCCAAACTGCAAGGTGCATCTTTGTGGCATACAATACTAAAGTAGTACTCTTTAAAGGCCAGTAACAATGCAATCACTGTAATATTCATCTGCAGCTGTTGTTGTGCTGTTATTCCTAATCTGATTTAGATCTAAGAAACTCTGATGCACCTTGGCTCAATATCCAGTTCTATACCAATCTTCTTTTACACAGTTTCTGTAACATGTATGTATAAGTTTAATCATCTGATTACACTAGTTCCTGCATTGCCTTGTTTGCATTATTTTGATTATCCTTTATTTAGTCTATTACAACTGTTTTTATTTTCCGCTTAGTTGTTGCAGTAGTTCATTCCATCTTTTACAGATACTGTATTATACGTATCATACATTCATAAGTTATTATCACTTAAATCTTGACAACAGTTTCTGTTTTGGCAGCATACCTATGCGTTGTTTTTATCGAAATACTTCATGTGCTATGTTTTTCCATATGCATTTATGCATATGTAATATAAATTTTAATATAATGGAACAGTTGTTATTTGCCAGAATATATCATTTGCTGGGTTTATGAATTTGTAATACAACAGTTTGTATGAATAATATGGTCCACGAAAATCTATTTTACATCTACTTATCATTTGATATATCTCACTCCATATGTTATAAATAGGTTTTCTTCTATCAAGGCACTCTAAACGTTGTGTAGGAGGAGTTTTCATTAACACCCAGCTGGAAAATAACTATTCAACATGTACATTTCTGTCATTTTTCACCCTTTGTTTACAAACGGAACTAGCATTCGATTAGCTGTCCAATATGGCGCATACGCTACGTATTATTATCAACGTGAAAGTCACGTGATTGCCATTCCAGGGGTTTTAAATTCAATGGGCATAGCGACTCAGCTATGTTGTAATGTCATAGCATACTCAAATTAGCCGTTGGCAATGTGCCAGGCGAATGTCTAGCGGCAGGCAATTACATCACCTGCCACTGTTTATTAGCTGTTTTTAATACCTTTGCAACGCTGGAGACTTGGCTAGTTGTCCATATAAATGCCCTATGATTTACATACATGTATATGCATTAGGAACAATTGCCTTCAATGAATGCATTCATGGATTGTTGTCATGAAAGCTGCGGAGAAGTTTGCATTGAAAATAAAAGAAGTCCCAAGCAACAGAAGGCTTACTGCAATCAATATTTATAGGACTGATAAATAGCTTTGGGAAATTGGATTGAGCAACTGGATAGAGCAAATAACTCCATAAATATAAAATGATCCATCAGCTTTGTCTACCTACTTGACTTTCTCTGTTTATCTGCCAGTCAGTCACTGATCATGAGCTATTGAAGAGCTGGGTTACCCATTATGTTTACTTCTTAAAGATGAACTTGTAAGAATTTTTAGAAATTTTGTCAATAAGCATCAATATTTTTCCATTATTTGCCGTTGTTTTTGATGTTTGAAGATACCCAAGGGTCAGGATGCTTTAAGATTAAAATTGATAAAACTTGAGTGTATTTAAAGATAGTATAAAAAGTAATCACTGAGTTTCACTCACTAGTTCTTTATATGCAGGTTTACAGGGATCATGGTCATCATGAATGCTGGTATATTTAACCACAAAAATGAGTACAACTAAAAAAAATCCCTTCTGTTTTGTTACAGGCTTGTAACCTTTAAAAAACCAACTTGAAAAATGTGCTCTTGAGTGAAAAAGTTCTAGTTAGCATTTCAGTTAATGGAGAACTCCCGACTAATTAGACTTATATAATTATAGAATATTATATTGTCAGTTTTCTGTAAAACCAGGGTAACCTTTATCAAGTGTCAGAGACACATAGAAACAGGTCATTGCACATCAGCTAATCTATTTGAATAAATTACATGAAAACTCTCTCAGATCCTTGCATAAATAAAACATAAGATACTTCTCACCGTAACTGTTGTTTATAACACTATTTATAGTTATATCAGTGTATTTTGGAGTTGTGCTCTTTAACCTGACAATAAAAGTTAAAATTCGCTTTCTCTCTAACACATCTCCATAATAGCTCAATTCACTAAACAAATTGCTAGTTTTCTTTTTCAGCATTTTGCTTCTATAGTTTAGTGTTTTCAGATTTTTTGCAGCCTTAAATATTATGTTATATCTGTAATAGTTACTTATTTTGTATGTATAAAAAGTAAAACTGTTTTTGACCTCTGAGAACTGCCAAAATCATTAAAGATTAGTCTTAAATTGATTTTTTATTTATCTGTTTATTTGTTTATAAGTCGCTATTTAATTACTTTTTATAATTGATTTTTTTATTTACATAATTACTTATTTAGTGAGCTAGTTTAATCTGTATAATAGTACACTTACACTTTTCCTAACGCTCTTGGCATGTCTCTGTACAGACGGAAAGACAGATTGACCCGGCTCTTTTCATAAAAAATATTCTGGCCTTGTTTGTATCGTTATTTTTATTTATTTTATTTTAAAGTTTATTTATTTTGTTTGCTCATTTCTTTATTTCTAGTTTATTTATTTATCTGTACATTATGGTCAGGTTTTTTGGCTATGCGCTGAACTGGAGATTGTAACAAAATTAGAAAACTATAAGAAAACCTTAGCAAGCATGTATAGACTGGTGTAAATTAAAATATTAAAATTTAAAATTAAAAAACTATTTTCCGGTGTAAATTAAAATATCTTTGATAAATAACAACAAAATATCCCAGCCAGACATTTGCATCTACTAGTGTATTTTTATTGTGGTTTATTTTTGAGGTATTAGCCATTTTATGTTAGAATTTATTTGACTCCTTATTTCTGCTCAAGAAACAAAACAACCAATTAAATGTGCATTTCACATTTTTTGCTCTCAATGCAGTTATCCCACGAACAAGCGCGGAATGAACGTTTGAGAGTTTTTATGATAAATGCATGTGCACCCAACTTACAAAAATTATTCATCTACAACGTCGAAACCCTTGCATCGAAATCTCATCAACAAATTTAACCATTTTTTTGAAGATTCGTTAAAGTATGATAACGATACAAAACACATAGAAACCTATTTAAATATGTTACCAAGTCTTTGAAAGGTTAGTGCAATATGTTAAAACCAACCCATCTGATCGGATTATACATAAATAGACAGATTAATTTGGCCGAAAATCGCTATTAAAACTTGCTAAGCCTTACTTTTATCAAAATTAAGACCGGCAATTTAATAATTAATTGCAGTTATAACAATTAAATTGATAGAAAATATTCTCATGTTATTGCTTTGCCTTATGGTAAGATGCTCTAGCTGTCTTGCAATAAACGTCATAAAATACTTTTCAGTTTCACCTTGTAAAGCGTTGTGTCATTTTAATGTTATTTAAAAGTTTAATATGTGGAGATGGATTTTTCTTCCACATAATTAGCCCTTTTTCTGATGACTAAACCAAGTCAATTAATGCTTTCCTTGTTTGTGACTGTTGCCTACGTTTATTTTTGGTTGATTTCCAAACTATTCTACAAATCTTATTACATGTAAACTTTTAGACGTGTTGAATTGGAGTTTGCTATTTGGAATTCCCATAATAATATTTGCAAAATAGTTGGTCCAGCAAATAGTTTCACAAAAGTGGCCATAACTAAAAACTAATAACAGTGAGATTATGGAATTCCTTTCTAGCGCCTCACACTCCATGATGCTTCTCGCTATATAACTACTACATGCCAAAAAATATTTCTGTTTTATATGCTCCTTTCTCAAACTATTTAATTGACATTTTTTAGTCAAATATGTTATCTATGTATACTAACAAAAAATAATATTACCATACAAGTCTATGGTCATATAATGCAATATTGTCTATAATAAAGCAGTGCTTGAGCTATATGTGAATTTCTAGTAAAATCTATTTTCTAAAATGTGTAGTAAAAGTATCACAAATGCTGTTTTTGTTTTTAGATGACTGTTGATTCTATGTAGGCCTTGTTGACTGCCGCAATGTTTTGGTAAATTGTAAACCCTGCTGGCTCTCGCCATGTTGAGGGTAACCACTACACATAGGTCTAGTTGTACTTGTCTTAATGTAAAGATGTTTGTTTCACATGGTATCCATTAATAACAAAGTAATAAATCAATACATGATTAAATTTATGTATAATATTCCTGATAGTCATTAATCCATATTTAGACAGCTTTTTGTGCTGTTTTTATTTATATGTTCTCCTTGAAACAACTCTCATGCTATTTTGATGCTATTCACTCGGTGCTAGTCGTATATCATTTGCATAGCAGTTGTTCCAGATATCTAACTTTGCCACTGATGCATCATGTTTGTTACGCTAGTGTGGTGCAATTTTTTCTGCAATTATACTATGGTTTTATAAATACACGGTTTGTTATTTTTTCATTTTGTCAGATATTATGTTATGTTACCAAATTACCAACAGGTATCTAACTTTGCCACTGGTGCATTATGTTTGTTACGATAGTGTGGTGGAGTTTTTTCTGCAATTATACTATGATTTTATAAATACACGGTTTGTTATTTTTTCATTTTGTCAGATATTATGTTATGTTACCAAATTACCAACAGGGATCTAACTTTGCCGCTGATGCATTATGTTTGCTACGCTAGTGTGGTGCAGTTTTTCCTGCAATTATACTATGGTTTTATAAATACACAGTTTGTTACTGTTTTCATTTTGTCAGATATTATGTTATGTTACCAAATTACCAACAGCCATCTATACTTCAATTACTTCAACTACTTTATACTTCATACTATCAAAACCACAAGATCTTTCAAGAAGCAAGATCAACGACTGCATTCACAATGAATGGATACGGCAATGGAATGCACAGCTCGCGAATAGTATATGCCCTTATGGCCTACTCCCTACTCTGGCTCCGAAACATTTGTTTGATAGAAGAAGAAATAGCGAATCACTACATGAACCTCTGTGCAGACTATGATGCCACCAGAGCCTGTACTAACCCCTCGGCAGAAAACTGTAAATCAGTCATCTTGCTCCTTAATCTCACAAGAAGACTGATGTTCTAACAACACTCAATCCAGATGATAGAATATAAACCTCAAAAATTGCCAATCTAATACTCCTGCAATCTTTATTTTCAAGTATCATTCTGTATATATTATTATATTATCTTTACAATATTATATGTATCATTATAACACTGTTAAAGTCTGCACAGGAACAACTACGCTGTAGATTGTATTTATACACTTTCAAGTATTAACCTTTCATCTTGGCCTGCAAAAGGGGTATATTTTGTTTTTGTATTATTTTTAATCAATAAAGAGTTCATCGTCATCACTTATTGAAACTCAAAGGATGCGGTGTCATTTTGAATGAAGTAACTAAGTAATTTGGAGTTGCACTTTCCTTAAATAAATGCTTAAGAAGTAGATAACTCTCAGTTAATCAGAAACCTTACATCTAATGAAATCAAACTAGGGTAATATAGATTAAGCTGTTGATTCTATTGGTAAGAGAGCATTTGGTACAAAATGCAAGGTTAAAAAATGCCAAATGTAATTACAGTTTAAAAGACCATTTAACCGAAATATGAGAAAAGCTGAATAAATAAAATTTGAGTACTCTCGTCGATAGTTGATGCGCACAACAAATTTCTTTGCGTGGCCGAGTTTTTTAAAGCCTACTCCTCTTTATAAAACTTGGGCGAAATTTTAGCTAAGGATGTCGGTAAGATTATTAAGCGCAACGGTAAAATATGTTAGGCGATTTGTATCGGTTAGACAAAGTATTACGGTAGATGTTTTTTTAGAGATTAGTTAACTCGAGGAAGAATTTTAAGGATAATAATTAGACGGGTAGAATAGATAAGAATAAATAAGAATAAATAGACGGGTAGAATTTTAGGGATAAGCTACAGTTACCGTTACATCCCGTTCGTTGTCGCGCTACTACTGAAGATTGTCGTGGCGTTTTGTTTACGCTTTGTTTACGCTATGTTTACGCAGCACCTCGTGAGTAGACTTATTATTCCGTTACAAGTTGTATATATATTGTATTTTCAAATCAATCTATTTGACCATATATGTATATGTTAGCTAACGGATGAAATCATTTTTATACGGAATCTTTTATTATTCTGGGTATTCTGTGTTATTATCTGAGTATCGTTGGTGTTTTTGTGGCTCATGAAAACACCATGTTTATTTTTACTCTGCATGACTACTTTCTGAAGGTAAATTTAGTACTTTAGTATGCTAATCGTAAATTGGTTATTATGCCACCACCTATCTAAGTACGTTAGTGCATAACTTTTTCGACAATTCATTGATGAAATCAATGACTCACTAGAGAATTGCGTTATCGGGCAACCAACCCATCAACGTTGTACAAAAACAATTAATAAATCTATTCGACAACGGTTTTTAGCAGTTTAGGTATCAATTTGTTAAATACAAGACGTAACATTACAAGAATTGTGATTGTAAATTCTATTTTAATCATTATTTTATGTAAATTTCATTTTAATACTTTATTGAAATTTATTCAAACACCAAATCAGTCCTAGTAAACTGTCATTCGGTTTGTGTACTGTTTACTGAGCTTTAATATAGGTACATGCACACAAACTTAACTGCTACCCATAACTACTCATACGACATATCATTTTAGAGTACTCCACTATTAAATTCAGAAAGCTTTTTCTATTTAGGAGTAAAAGTGTGTCTATCCCTACGATTTAATGACTATTTTAGGATTCAAATCCTAAAGGTGATCACCGCACTATACAATGTGTATATGCCAGTGAGAATTCGAAAGAATGCTTCGTTAATATGGAATGGACTCCATTGAGCATTCAATTTCCATTCGAACTATTACATTTTGACCACTCTTTAAATGAGTCGTTCTTCAGGATGTCATCTAACCATGACAGTGTATATGCATCTTTGTTTTTTGTATAAAGAGCCTCTCAATAATGTTTTATTTCATCAGACCTAAATTGGTCACAAGAATTATCCCCAAAACCCAGAGGGGAATTGGCGGGAGTGCCCGTACAGCGGTCATTCAGTCATTTTTTCATAGAGTATTTAGCAATTGTTGTTGACCACATTTATCAGCTTCCATAGCAAAGGCTATGTTTTTATAAACACATGTTTCAACATGAACTTTTTATATTTTTATATCTGAATTTTTTTGTTCTTATTTTAGTTGGCCTCAAATAATGATAAACTTATTTCTTATCTATTTATATATCATTATGAATGTACATGTAATTAGCAACGATTTTATTGTGCTCATTGCAGTGACTAAGAGCTTTTTGATTGAAAAGCTAATCAGGGTAGCCAAATGTTTTTCACATCGACCTTTACTGCATCAATCGCTCACTTTAAGGCTAGATTATATGGATTTGTAAGTTACGGCATCATAGAATGCTTTAAATTTTTAACAACCAAGTAAAAGTTATTCAAACACATAAGGCAGTGATTGAGATAGAGATGATTTTCCAGTTAACACATTTGTAATAAGACTAGCAGAATGCCAGACGTTGCACAATTTAATAATTACCTAATTAATATGAGTAACTTACCTGGAAAGCTAGCTCGTTACTAAAATCGTTACTAAAACGATACCCACGTTTTGGGCCATTTTAACAATCGTTACATGTAACGTTAACAGTGCTAGTTATTAGCCCCAAGCAAGCGCTTCAAGCATCAACATCTTAACCAATGTAATGATTATTTGCCCAATGAAATCATTGTATACTGTGTAGCTTAATGGTCAAGTTTGCCGTCTCTAGATCTGGAGGTCCTGAGATCAAATTCAGCTGCCCGTGGATTTTTCATATCTTGATTTTAATTTCTGTGACTGGACACAGGGTGTAACAAAACGACAACCACTGAGATTTAGTATATATTTATATCTATATAGATTAAGTGCTCTGTTGAAGTGTTCTAGTTTACACAACACACATTTTCCTTAGAAACTTTTACTGCTTTCAGGTTTTGTTTCATTTTTCCCACATCATTTCATTATATTATTAGTATTATTTGTACATCAATATTTTGCTCATTTGGTTGATACTTGCTACAAATGACACTCACTCATCGCGCTGTTACTGTTCAGCACTGCCTTACCTACAATCACTATGTTTCCATCACTATGCGCATCATGCGGGTTCGAAGTTGTGTGTAAGTTGTGTTACCGTGCGAATTAAGTGTTTCTATGGACATTGACATGATGCTGATTGACTCCGGCACCTTGTTGAAAAAAGTAAGGAATTGTATGCTACATATTAATAATTAGCGACAAATGTGTTAGCGACGCAAACGCGTAAAACTCAATCAAAAAAGGGCGTATGAAAGTATTGAAAATGTTTCAAATAGAATAGCTGGCGCGGTATTTTAATGCGCATCATTCGCAAGTGCGCTTTCCATTATTTGCAAGCAAGATGGGTTCGGTAAAGTTTTGTATATCGCAAAACTCGTTTAGCTTGCGGATTTATGCTGTTACCATGATGCGGTTAACTTGCAGATTAGCTCAAATTTGCGAATCATGCGCGTTATGGAAACAGAGATAGTTGTTATGTACCATCGTTCAGGCCATTAAAGATAAGCCTGGTTCCCATATGATAGCGCAATGATCGTGTGCGGCCCAGTGATCGTGCGCAATGCATTTCTTGGGCTGCGACGCAGTGTTTCCATAACGCGTGTAGGCGCCACGCTTGCATTGGACAGGGTGGGTAATTTCCTTACTTTTTCGTACGAGTGACCGATTTCTTCGGAAAACAGCCAGTCGTTGCGACTTTGCGCTGTCATAGGAAAACCAGGCTTACTCTTTTGTGCGGGAGATCTATTTCTGCGGAAAACAGCTCTCCATTTGAATTGTGGAATAGGTTGAAAATGTCGAGCGGTGTATTGTGGGATACATTATCTCGCGCACCTGTCTCAAGGATCCATTCTGTTGGATCATTGCGATCAGCGTACGTACGTCGCGTGATTGACGTTTCCACATCACAACTGGCCTACGCACGACGTCGTGCGCCTTGTTGCGCGCCTTGCGCTGTCATGTGGAAACCAGGCTTCAAGATAATCCTGGTTCCCATATCAGCCACCGTTGCTTGTGACGTACATGGAATCCAGGCTTTACAGAAAGTACTCAACTAGCTATTATAAATTGAGCTGAAAAAACTTTATGCAATCATTCATAATATGAGTTTCATCAGTGCATTGAAATTGATTTCACCTTCTATAGTTATTGTTAGTAGGTGAGCAGTGAGGACTCAAACTAAAAAGGCAGACGCATGACTCTAAATCATCAGTCAGTGCTATTTGTGATTCTAAAATATATTATTGTGTTGTACGCGTTGTTCAAATTCATGAGGACTTCATGTATCCACATGAGTCCATCCAGGGACTTTTTGAACCTGGTTCTCATATGCACCCCAAGCGCTGGTGACAGGACCGCAGGACTGTCGGCGGTGAAATGGGAACCTACGCTTCGAGTACCGCCGGTACTTGCCCGCAGTAAACGCAAAAGTTCAGCGCTATTCAACCTTCGCGGTAGAGCCACAAGCAAAACCTCCCCAAAATGCACTGTTCAGGTGAAGGTCATCACTTTCGAAACGGCATGACAAGCGGCCATTTTTATGTGATCACCTACGACGTTGCTTTATGTGAACATATGTCGCCGAGGGTAGCGTCGCAATTGTTTTGCTGCACGAGATTACTGCTGGAGTCTTGCAGCTAATGTGGGAACCACGGTTTAGACTTAAGAGTCTAAACTTCTAAACCCAAGTCTAAACCGCGGTTTAGACTTGGGCTGCAAGTCTATATGCTCCCTAGATGGGCACTTTAGTAGTAGTTGTATCTATAGACACTAGTTGTAATAGTATGCAGTGCTTGAAGCCAACTTAGCTTCTACATTGACTACATCTTTCCTATTGTAGTACTGATGGCCTGTGTTTGGTTATTTTTACATGTCTATTTAACATGTCTATTTACAAGTATACATACTGCCGAGGTGTACATTCTGCAGATATGTACATACCACAGACATTTACATACTGCAGGTATGTACATAGTGCATAGAAGCACATACCATAGATGTGTACATACTGTAGATGTGTACATACTGCAGATTTGTACATACCGCCGAGGTAACCATGGTTTTGTGTTTGGTAGATTTTAACAAGAAATCCTCATCCTATGATCAGTAAATAGTCCTTACATTTAGTCAAATTTGAAAACAATTCCTTGTTTAGCAAAATATACCTCATAATTTTATTTTAATGAAGGATTGTTAAGTAATAGAAGCCACTGTAGAACTATCGTTTTTAATCTGGTTGACTTCAGACGAATTTGCAGTATTCTAATGTATTTACATGTATGAACAGTAAGTCACCATGGAATACTCTCTGACGTGCTATAGTAGCCTGTTGATGACCCGTGATAGTCGAAAAATACTCAGAAATTGTTCGCGCTATTTGGCAGGAAGTATGGGTTACATGATCAGCTCACGACTAGATAATTTGACCAAACTAAAGTGAAACTGTAAAGTAGCGAGCATCTATATTTGATAAACTTTCTGGTAGAACCCGAAGTGCTACTAGTGAACTATGCACTCTATGCATATCTATGAACTAGTGCTACGAGATGTTTTATATTGCGCCTTTTATTGGCCTTTAATTTCATGGGACAACATCATGTGTCAAAAAAATAACCACAATGTTTGAGTATGTCATTGAAATAAAGAGATTCCAATCTACAGCATTTTCGTGATGGCTGCGATTAACTGTTCGTTTTTAAACTTTAAAGAGTTTGTAACTACATTTCCACATATTTTTCACTTACAACGCAGCAGAGTAAGACATGGTGAATCTTTTGATACCAAATAACTGTAATGTGAATTTTGTTGCAAGTCAACTTTAAACAATAACTTCCATGAACAGCTCTCATTGTTTGTCTATATATATATTTCTCAAAGTCCGTCTGTTGGAAATCCGGCTATAGCTATTATTAGAACAGCGTGAGCTGGACAACAATACAGGCTCAAAGTGATGGCTTACTGTCATTGGAAGCCTAACCTTATTAACTAGCTTAGTGGAGTTTTCCATTGGCAATATGCCAGGCTACTAGCTTGAAAGGTACAGTTGTTTGACAACGTTTTAAAACCTTTACAGTTGTTTTTATTTTTCTCTTAATTTATTTCAACTACACGACACACTTCTCTCATGATATGTAGTTTGAAAGTTATACTGGCAACTGTTGTAATATGTTAAATACAAATCAATTTTCTGTCCAAAGACTCTTCTATTACCCGGGCAATGCCGGGCGGCACAGCTAGTTCATAGATAAATCAGACGCGCTGATTCCGATTTTGTACTCAAATTAAAGATTGGTCCACTAATTTTTAAAGTTATTTTTGTTTTTGAAGGCTTTCTACAACGATTCAATGTGTCGCAAACGACACAACAGGCCCTGCCCATAAATATGTGATGTAACCTAGCTTTTTAGGGACAGAAGTTGGGGATGTTTAGTCCGATCTAGAATTAGAGAGATGGGTGTCTTAAAACCCATTACTCTCTAAATTCAGCCTTCGAAATAATCTGTTTTTCTGAAAGGTTGATAAGCTATTTAGCATTGCTTTTAGCTTGTTACAGGATGTTTAATAGGCTGAACGTCGAGAAAAATGAGCTCAAAAAAGCGCCTGATTTTATCACATGATAGCGTTGTTATTGGGGTCAATTGTAAGCTAGGTTATGCTACAAAATTAGCGATATGCGTTATATAGCTAGCGTCTTCAAAATGACATCGTTTTGGAGAAAGAAATGCAAATTAATCTCAAAACTGTTTGGAATTTTTTCAACGAGGCAATAAATATGAAAAATAGTGTAACCATAGTGGTCAGCATAGTTGATTTGCTATTTGAAATTTCTGCTCATGGGATTGTGGCAGTTGTTGTTTTAGCTAAAGCATTCTATTGAATATTGTTGGCAGGTGAGAGAAACAGATGAAGGGTACTAAGCTGAGTGGTGATGATGATATGTCATCCATGCTCACTTATACTGCTGTCTCTGATCCCTCTGACACAGGCAGCGTGGCGAAGCTGTACTCCTGGTGACCAGAACGTTAGTACTGAAATCTGTGTTGTCACGTTTTTGATATTTTGCAGCTTTGTCCAAGATTTGTAATGAACATTTTTATTGCAGTTGTAAAACATTGCTGTACATAGAGTGTTTAGTTACAACGATTGATTCGTGGCTGCTACATGAAGCACTTGCAGTTTATGCTATGTGAGCATCATAAACGTGTCTGGTATGCTTTCAACAAGCTGGAAGGGAGAATTGCAAATCATTTACTCTGTTTGGGATGTGAGGGGTGGAAATTTTTGTTATAAGCTGGTTTTGTATATATACTCACAGAGTATTTCTAGTTCAAAATAATTTTTAAAAAGACAAATTTTTGGCTACCAAAAAGTGCTGAAAAGAATGCCACTATGTTATTGCGAAAGTAAATATGTTAAGGTCTCCCTTATATATTTGTATTGCACCTAGAGTATGAATAACTCTATGTTATTCTAAGACCTTTAAGCCTGGTTCCCATATACGTCGCAAAGCACCAGCGACAGCACCGCAGGCTATTGCAGTGAAATGTGAACCAACACACCGGGTACCGCCGAGTACCACCGGTAGTTGCCGGCGGTCAACGCAAGAGTTTACCGTTGTTCAAATTTCACAAAAAGCTGCAGGCAAAACATTTCCGGAATGCACTGTACAGGTGAAGGACACACACCATTATCGAAACGGCATGGCGAGCGAACCTTTTATGCGATTATCAGCAATGCAGCTTTATATGGGAACAGAAGCCGCCTAGCGTCGCAAGTGTTTTGCTGCGCAAGTTACCGAAGAGGTCTCGCAATCGATATGGAAACCAGGCTTAAGGGTCACTTGACATCCAACTGCTACTACATGTAGTGTCTTGTAAGAATGTCGTAGGTAGAGACACTGATACTGATCTGTTACTTTCAAAGTGGAATGCCTTTGTTACAACATGCAGCAACTATTTCCTCCACACAAAATTTATGGCTAGAGTATTTTTAGCTGAGATGATTTATTAGTGCTTACTCAGAACTATCATTCATAGTTTCCTGGTACTCTTTTACAACTCTATGGTACTCCCTCACAACTCTCTGGTACTCCCTCACAACTCTCTGGTACTCCCTCACAACTCTCTGGTACTCCCTCACAACTCTCTGGTACTCCCTCACAACTCTCTGGTACTCCCTCACAACTCTCTGGTACTCCCTCACAACTCTCTGGTACTCCCTCACCACTCTCTGGTACTCCCTCACAACTCTCTGGTTCTGTTACTAAACTTTTACAAATACGTCAAGCTTGTAGGCCAGCATTTATTTCTGATTGTATTCAGTGTGATGATCTATTAACTTTTGATTCACAGTATTTAATACTTACCTATTTGATATTCTTGCAAACTGCAATGAAATCTGAAAACACTGGAAAAAATGTTTAGAATTCTGTGAGCATTGTTTATTGTAACACTGTGTCCGTAAAGTCCTAAAACTTGTGTCAATCAACTTGTGTCAATTTGCCTTTCAACATTCCTGAATAGTTGTGCCTATAATTAGTTCCTGTACATTATCAGAACACTTGACAATCTCTTATAATACACTAGGCCATATGTGTCAAACTCAGGCCCGCGGGCCAAATTTGGCCCGCAGTGTGATCATAATTGGCCCGCGAGATCATATCAAATGTGCATTAGAGCTGGCCCGCGGTATATACTGTGCCGCTAATACTACAAATCCCATAATGCTTCATTTTATCCCATCCTTTCACTAATCCCATTTATAACGTTGCTAGGCACACCAACGCGAGTTATCTTGCCTCTAAACTTTGTCTATTCCTTGTGTTGTTATTTTTACATTACATGAGAATAATTTTGATTAGTCAGAAAAACTTTTTTCTGGCGAATCAAACAAACGTACATATATACCTCAATGATCTCTCTGGCAAAAGTTATAACTAAATTACTACGCCCATTTCGACATCTACTGAACCGAAAATCATCGCTGTCACTTTAAAATTTATCGTTCGCGATCAATTTTTTTCAACTCGAGAAGTAAATATGCAGATTCAGAAGGGGTAAGACAGTGAAAGACTGCATAAATCAAACTGAAACATTATTTTTAATGTTTCGAAGTTTTTACTAACTTTTAATTTTGTCAATTTGCATCGTTACACTCGAATAAAAATTCACTTTTTAGGCTGTCAACCGTAGTCAGACAAAAGTTATTCAATCTCGATAGGATCATAGTCATTCTTAGAGCGGCCCCTGAAGTCTGAAAAGTCAAGAACAGAGTTACTGAACTTAATTTTATTCTTTGAAACATGTTTATGACAGTTTATTTGAGTTATATTAGGATGTAAATTTGCTATGCTATGAAGATAATACTCGCGAGGAAAAATTCGAAATTATAGTTTCGTGATTTTCATGTTCATGACTAACTATTATTCATAACTTTGTACTGTATGTAATAAATCACTAATTTTAGTCAAACTCTGTATATTTTGTAATTTCTTTGGTGCAAGTCTAACTTTGTTTCAGCAAATAGCAAATAATTTTTTGATTTTTTGCTGCTTACATATTGATTTTGTGTTGCTGCTGTTGCAATTATTTAGTGTTTGCAGATTTAATGTGTGTATGCCAACAAATTCATGTTCTTAGCAGCTCACAATTTTTGATTTTATTGAAAGTATGCCCATGTTGATGGGTATTGTGTAACTTTTCTGATTTTTTTTCGAAAACAAGTGTTATGCATATTTTGCTGTGCAACTGTTCTGTTTGCAACTTTAAGTAATAAAGTCAAGAGTTATTTAATATCAAAGACTAGTTTAAGTTATTTTATATTATTCGATTACATTTCATTACAATTATAAGTTACATCTGGCCCTTTGAGGACATCCATTACGCTGATGTGGCCCTCGGTGAAAATGAGTTTGACACCCCTGCACTAGGCTGTCAGGAACTAGTCTTCACTATAATAAGAACCGTGTCTCTCCAAGGCAACAGTTAGAGATTGGGAAAAAAGTTACATCTTACAGGGTTTGAGCTTGTGTAGATAATAACTGATTCTGCAAATAGTAAATGAGGCACACCAAGGAAAAAGAGCCCATTTGATACTTTTTGAGGATTTTAGGTTTTGTTACCATCTGATAGAGAATTTTCTGCTGATTCCAATTATATATAACATTTTATTCTTCTGACAGTTATGAGTGAGTTTATTGCAGGAAAACGGCCACAAGACTAGGTATTTCAGTAAAACAATGATTTGAGAAATCGACCGCTGAAAACCAACAAGCTTCATAACTCCTACACCGTTTAGCCTCATCATAGCAACGAGACATCTAGTCACTGCTAGCAAAACAGGAAAAAGTCACCGAGACCAATTAGACTATGCTGAGTTTATTGCTCTCAGTTAAAAAGCTCTAAAACGAGTAGTTTTCAAGATACAGCTATTTGAAGTGGACCTAAAATGTTGCGATGAAATACTAAAATATTAAGACCCATAAAATGTCATTAATTCTTACTTTTGAACATTTTTTTATGCAGAAATTTGAAGAGAACATGTCAAAGAACCTTTTAGTGTAAGAATACAAAAACAGTACGTGAAATGGTTTTCCACATTTGGAAGCCTATCGACAAAATCAACAAAAGTATCAAATGGGCCCTTTTCCATTGGTGTGCCTCAAATGAAATAACTATAGGTGAAGCAAATCCCAAATCACAAAATGTACTAGATATTCTATGCACCATTTCGGGGACCCTTTCATCAATCACAGCTTACGAGAAACACAAGGACAGCTCATCTTCTAAAAATAAAGTATTTGGTAAATAGGAATAGTGGACATGTACAAGATGCATACCGTAAAACCTCTATTTGAACGCCATGACACTCTATTTTTCAACCCCTCCCCTTTAGTGGCGCTCAAATAGAGGTGGCGTTCAATAGAGACTAGCGTTGTATTTTTCAAATAGCTCGTCAGAATTTTGGGGATATTAATTAAAACCCTTTCACGGGCGAAGCGAATGTTGCCTATATTTTGCACTCTCCTTCGGGCAGAGCAACATTAACACTTTTGGATGCAATAAATCTTTCCTAGCAACAAATCTGTCGCAAGCCCTTTGCACTTTTATCCTTTATAAAACGTGACAGGAAAAACATCGAACTATCACAGTGGTTCTCTTGGAGGGATTGCAGTGACCAAGAATATGAGAGAGATTTATGTATTTAAGTCTCTTTATTTTTATTCATTTATAATTTTTCCGATGAATATATTTATATTTATTATACCTTGAACTAGCAAGGATTAATGTACATTCATTGGTCATTCCTCTACCTTGCATACTTAGTAGGCTCTATTATCATATGTTTCTCATATTTTGCAGCCTGAAATACTAATCTGCGAATACTCGACGAAGACGGGTAAGTGACAAATTATTTGTCTAAATTGGTGCAATCACTGTGTTACCATGACACACATAATTCCGCATGAGTGCTTGACCCCATAGGTCAAGTATTAAGGTCCGGCCACACGTAACGAACTATTCGTTCAATCTGACCGAATTCACGAATTTCACAGAATTCACAGATTTATTCGGCCGAATATCACAGAATTTGTCTGAGCTGTGCATGCACACCGAATTCGTCAACAAAACGCTTTTAATTGGCTTACCGATGTTTTTAGCGAGCACGATTCTAGTAGCTTTGACAAGTGGTATAGTCCAAGACATGTACGACGACACACAATAAGAGTATCACCGCGATATGACTTTATACATACGAT
This sequence comes from Watersipora subatra, assembly GCF_963576615.1. Classification (NCBI taxonomy): domain Eukaryota; kingdom Metazoa; phylum Bryozoa; class Gymnolaemata; order Cheilostomatida; family Watersiporidae; genus Watersipora; species Watersipora subatra. Next base: position 41,187,727 of record NC_088713.1, read on the forward strand.
GCAACTGCCTATATGCGCTATTGTTGGTTCTCTCTCGTTGGTTCACCATGGCAGAAACTTCTCATCGTGTATCCAGTATTTTCTTTTAGATGTTTTAGAAGCTCTAAGTTGCTTCTTTTTCAATAATAATAATTTCTTTTTATGCAGCAAAAGCTCCGTCGCAAAAACAGTCGCTATCTCTACCGCATTTAGGCAGTTGCATCGTATGTATAAAATCATATCGCGGTGATACTTTTATTGTGTCGTCGTACATGTCTTGGACTATACCACTTGTCAAAGCTACTAGAATCGTGCTCGCTAAAAAAATTGGTAAGCCAATTAAAAGCGTTCCGTTGACGAATTCGGTGTGCATGCACAGCTCAGACGATTCTGTGATATTCGGCCGAATAAACCTGTGAATTATGTGAAATTCGTGAATTCGCTCAGATTGAACGAATAATTCATTACGTGTGGCCGGACCTTTAGCCTAATTGATGACTATAATTAGCTACACAGTCTGGTCATGCTAAGCTTAGCAGCAATTTTTCGAAAAATTGGTGCATTTATACTGCTAAAATCGAAATAAAAATGACTGAAGCGTGAAAATGTTTAGAATGGAATAGCCAGCGATATTTTAATGCGCATAATTCACAAGGGTCGTTTCCATGATTCGCAAGCATGATGGATTCGATAAAATTTTGCGGATTGCAAAACTCGCTTGGCTTACGGATTTATGCCGTTTCCCTGACGCGGATAACTTGCAGATTGACTCAAAGATGCGAATTATGCCTAACATGGAAACACAGTGCATGAGCCCATAGATCAATTGTCAACTAACTTGGTTCCACCTGGGCGAGTCTGCTTCAAGGTTGACCCTATCTGCGAATTGCAGTACATGACTAGAATGAGGTGGTAAAAATAAACTTACATTGGATTTTAGTGGATTTTATCAGAAATTATTGATATTTTTTATCATTTGCGATTGTTTTTGATGTTCGAGGTGATCTGAGTGCCAGGATGTTTCACTCATGGTTAAAATGTTCAGATCAAATGAAAATATTATGATGTCTGTAGTTGCAAAGACACCGACAGAATAGAGACTCACAACACTGCAACTTGAACGCAATAGCCGATATCAACTATTTCAACGATAGCAACTAGTGATGTCAATTTGCTTATATTTTTCTTCTGAGCATTTTATGCACGAAAAGGTTTTGTCGATTTTAATCTTGAAACATCCTGGCGGTCAGCGGATCACATCAAACATCAACAACGATCGCAAATAATAGAAAAATACTGATACGTTCTGATGAAATTTACTAACATCTTATGCAAGCTTATGTTCAAAGAGCTGTAAGATTGGACAAATAGTAGGCAGTTGTTGACAAGTGTATCACTAAGGAACAATAGTTCTCACAATTGTTCAAATGAACTGAACAGTTAGTACTGATTAGTACTCACTGTTTGTTTTATAGTCATGTGACCTCTGGCTTATTGATTCTCTTATTATTCCTTCATTATACCATAGTTCCTAAATATGTCAGTCGCTGGCCTGATAAGCAGCATATTAGTAAAGATAATATATTTCCATTGTTGAGTTCTGTTCTTTGGTGCCATATGAAGGGTATAGGGTGCATTGCGCACTAATTGAGGAAGCACAGAAAAGTACTGTAAAACCTCTATTTGAACACCATGGCGTTATATTTTTCATCAAAACCCTATAATGGCGTTTTATTAGAGGTGATATACAAATAGAGTGTGGCGCTGTATCTTTGATTGCTTCGTCAGATTTTTGGGAAGATAAATTTAACCCCTTTTACGGGTGAAGCGATGCTAGTGTCGCCTATATTTTGCTGCCTTCTTCGGGAGGAGCAACATTGATGCCGTCGGCCTCAGCTTTTTTGCTAAACCGTTTTTCATGTACGTCTAAGTATCAGACCAAGTGTTGACCAAGGAACTACTTTGAGTAAAACATTAGCCGGATAGGCCTACCGTTATTAACAATTTTAATGGCAATGCTTTCAAAGTTTTGAAGAAAAACCGTAACGCTTTGGGGTTAATAGACTTTGTGCTAACAAAACATTCACTAGACTTAAATACAAAAACAGGTTACATGTTATAGTCTCACGAGTTACTAGAGGCTGTATTTTATACTCCTTCCTGACTCAACCTCTATTTAAATCATGCTGGTTTCTAGACCTTGCAATTAACATCCATTAGTTAAGTTAACAACATGTTAACATCTTGTTAACTTAACAAATGTTAAGTTAATATGATTTTGCAAGTTGCTGTGAGTTACTGGCTCATTGCGTTGTGCATGCTAATTTGTACACATGACTTGGTTTACCTGCTTTTAGCACCATTTCAATATCTGACACAGGTGGGCGCAATATATCCATGCAAATGACATACATGATAGCAGATGGTTGCTAGCAAATGGTGTTTGATCAGCTGTTATGGTGTACGCATTTAGTTTACTTCATGCACTTTACCTCCCACATTCTTCTCTCTTAGCTACTAATCACAGATAAGTTTGGATGATAAATTAAAATCTGTCTTTATACAAACAAGGCAGCGTTGTTACTTATCTAAATTCCGTAGCAATTTGCTGATAAGGATGGAATAAATGCCAAGAGATAATTTGGGACTGCCATGGCTTCTATGCATTGTTAGTCATACATATCATCACGTTTACACGAAATTGATTAAACTACATGTTTGCGCTGGTTACAAGATAGAAACAGTAAAAACCCACAAGTCAAGTGAATTTTGTTACTCGCAATTTTTTACCATGTGTTTCATAGTTGCGAAAGATATGGAAACTTTTCCATTTTAAATATTTTTGATACAGGAAGTCGTTTTCTTTTGCGAAAGTGTGTGGCTAAGTGAGACAGGAGTGCGCTGCGACTGTCCCTGGCCTATAATTCATATATTTTTAATAAAGTGCTCGCGCTAACACAGAACATGCAAATGTCCATGGAAACGCTTATCTATGAAGAATGTAAACTTTCAACTGCTCCACAAGGAACTAAACAACTTTTACAAAAAGAAATGATTAATATAAAATATATATGAGCAAATACAAGTAACTGCAATGGCTTCCCCTTGCTCTGGTTTATTTCAATTGTATAGCTCCTTGTACATTTTTTGAGGAGCGTAAGCTCTTTCTTTCTTCTTTAGTGGCCGCATGGCCGGTTTCTACTAGCCCGGCAGCAGGGTGGTCCTTTTGCTGGCTGGCAGCCGACCGGGCATATTTCCGGCCGGCTCGATCTCTTCATGGCCTGGCTTAGTTTCTTTTTACCTCCGGTCTGGCAGGGCGGGCTGTCATCTGGCCTTGGTCGAATGTGGGTGACCCTGGTCCCCGTCACCCGTATCCATCACGTATTAAACGGTAACTTCAAGCGCACGCAATTCCAAATTTTTATCATCCGCTCTATAGAGCCATAGTGTATAAACTATGTGCAGTGTTTAAAACTTGTGTCTGTTCCATATTTGGCAAAGTGACCTCATATTAATGTACCGTGATTAAAGCTTTTTGTGAAACTTTTCTCTATTACTTCACACATGAACGAATAAATTCATGCTAGCAGGCTATTTATTGGATGGTTGAAAAACATTTAAAGATTTTAACTGCTACCAGAAATATCAGTTGTTTATTTTATGACCATAATTTCCGATTGCTGACCCAACAGTTCATATTAATTCTAGAACATACTGTGTAACTGTTGACCCTTGAACTGTTCATTTTAGTGAAATTTATAAATTGTGCGGAAAACATGATCAATGTTGAACAATAAACCCAAAATGGCTAACTGGTAGTAACTGGCGTACCTAGCCTAGTGGATGTATATTTCTCAAAGTTGGTCGTCGTTGTATGTGTCCAGCTATAGCTATTAAAATCTTAGAATAAAGAATCCGTATCGCAGAAGATTTGATCTCAAAACCTTCCATTGACCAGCCTGATACCATCCCAATTTAGCCACACGAGCTCAACAAATTTGCTAGGCGGTTTATGTCGTCATGTCAGAGCAAATACGCTATGCTTCCGGTCACGACGCAATGTCATGGCGTTACGCCATGACAAGCATGAGAAGCCGTAGCTCTTATTAGTAAGCTTACTCAAATTATTCATTGGCACTGTGCCAGGCTAATAACAAGTAGCTGGCAACTCTCAGTACCTCTCATTGTTTTTAGCTGAGTTTCAATATCCAGGCAACGCCGGGTCGCACAGCTAGTTAATAATTAAAGTGTAAGTGCTCGGCATTTACTTAGCCTGTGATTTTGATGTATGATCAATACGATCATATTTATGTTAAGAACTTCAAGTTAAATACATACATGATCTCCAACTGCACAGAGTTGCACTTTCCTGATAGTTCTTCAAAGGTTCAACAACTTAGCCTGCCCTTAGTCAACACAAGCACCTATCAGTGGTATATTTCTATAATCTACTGTGGCAGATGATTACTCATATCAGTAACACATGGAAGCCTAATCTTGTATGTACAAGCAAGTCCCATGATCCTAGACCGTATTAACAGCTTCCCATCAACTGTAAAAGCACTTAAGATGGCTCAATTCTTTTTGAACTGAATATAATTTTGAAGCTTCAAACTTTCAACGTCAATGAAAAAAATAAAATACATAAAGTGGCTTTATAGCTTTTTCTCACATTTTTAAAAGAAGTGATGTATTGGAGGTGACAAATATAATGATTGCAGACAGCCGAGTCTGATAGAGTCTGTATATTTGTTATGAATAGAAAAAATATATAGTCTATATATATATATATATATATATATATACATATATATATATATATATATATATGTACTGTTTCTATATTTATATATGTAGTTTATATATGTATATATATACTGTTTGTATATGTATATATATATATACTGTTTATATATATACTGTTTATATAGTATGTATATATATACTGTTCATATATATATACTGTTTATATATATATACTGTTTATATAGTATGTATATATATATATACTGTTCATATATATATACTGTTTATATATATATACTGTTTATATAGTATGTATATACATACTGTTTATATAGTATGTATATAGATATATATATATATAAATATATATATTATATACTGTTTATATAGTTTGTATGTAGAAATATATATGCATATATATATCTCAAGAATTAATGGTCAAAGCGACTAGAAGCTTTGGAGTTATAATGAAAGCGATGAAGGGATATGCCCAACTGGCCATAAATTTAAAATAATAATTTTAAGCAAAGCCTCCAAGTTTGCTTGCCAATCAATTAGTTTTTTTCAACTGGAATATCAGGAGTTGTCATTACTGCAAATTTTCAATACTTTCATACATATTCTTGTATATATACAAGCAAGTCCTCTGATCAAAGACCATATTAATAACTTTCCATCAACTTTTTAAGACTTGAATAGCACATTTCCTTTGAACTGAATATTATTTTGAAGCTTCAAACTTTCACAACTCAATAAAATAAGTGGCAATTAAATAGAGTAAACAGTTTTTTTAGTTTTCAAATAAGTGATGTTACAGAGGTGACTGATGAATTGGTATGAGGTATAGAACCCATAGCTCATATTCTGTCTCAGTGGATAACTATTATTTATTACATGATTTCTAGACTTGGACATTCTTGTCCATAGCAATTATCTAATGCAAGCACTCACTGTTGAAAATCATCGAAATTATACTGTATATATTAAAATTATTAACAAAATAATATGTTAATTTCAGTAACTATCTAGTTACATGCAGTAAGTTTAGTGTATTTAGCGATTATGATCTGCAATAAAATGTAACATTACGATGTACTACGCGCAGTACGTAACGTAGGGAGTTCTTACCTAGACAGACGGATAACATAAATGCTGAATTTAGCTCAGCTTATTTACTAAGCACATATTTAAAGGTAGGTGTTAGTATGTATTTCTCAAAGTTTCGACTTTGAGGAAGGAGTAACATACAAAATAAATTTGGAGAATAGTATTACTGAGTATAATAATAAAATATACATTTATATATACACAAAGTAACAAACGGTACATTACGACAAATAAGTCATTGTCGGACATTGGTATGTTCCGTCAAATTAGCAGGCGCGAACACTTGCTTTCATCCATTTTGTTGATTTACTCACAGTTCTATTCTGTTACTAGAACATTGTCCGAAAAATAAGAAAAACGCTGCTCTGGTATCTCGTCCGCTCCTCCAGCCTGTAGATGACATCGAGATCTACAAGTACTTCAACAATGTTGTGAACTACACTGGAGCTAAGATCTCATGGAGCTCCCCTACCGCTGCCGGTATGTTTTTAGAAGTTGTCTTACACTTTATTTCTTCCACCTTCAGTACTGCTTAGATTTTTGTTACAATTCTTACTATAATGAGAGCCGTTTCCATTCATGTCCGAAATCTGAAGATTTGACGTTGGGAAAAATATTTCATGGTGCAGGATTTGAACCAGTGACATTCGGCTTATCAACTCCTCACCCTTACGCTTCAGCTAATCATTCAACTTCCAGTTTATTAAAATAGTTCTGTATATATTCTTACTTTCAGTGCTCTTTTGGCATACCTAATGATGTTACACAGAGCAATATACTGCGAGTGTACTGGTCTTTGTTATAATAAGTGCTATATCTGCCTGTGTTCATCTGTTCGAATCCAGAGTTTAAGGTTAGGATAAAATATTGCTTGGAACGAGGTTTGAACTCATGACATTCGGCTTCGGAGACCAGCACTCATCTGCGCTAATGAAAACCCCTACAGTAATAACCAACGTGATGGTTTACCTTGGTAGACATAAAAATGATGGGCATATCATAATTATATGTAGATATAATTCTGTCAGGCAGTCCATAATCGTTTTTATAGAAGAAATCTTTTACACCTGGTCCTGATAATTCAATATTCAATCGATCAACTATTATGGACTAGTCCGCGCAGTAGTAACTAGTATACAGTATAGAACACTGGTATGCACTACTAGCTCATAACTATCTAGTAAGGGTGCAGTAGCTGATAAATTTAACAAATTATATTGAACAAACAGCTCTGCCATTTTCCTGCTTTGTTCTATAATTGATAGTTCCTTGTATTTATGTCTTTCAGCTCTCAATGCAACTGCCGGCTATGCTCTCAGTCTATATGCCACCTATTATAACGGAAGTAAGGTAGGATCTTGGGTTAATGAATATGATTCTATATTAATATGTGTTTACTTATTCTACATATGGAAAACACTTTTTGCCATAAACTATAAGATAGCTCTTTCTTGCTATAAACAGACTGTAGTAGACAAGGGTGACAACTCCTAATTTTGTAGATTCGGTTTTAACTCTCGAGTACAGAGTTTGAGAAAAATAAAAGTTGAAGCAAATCAAGGTTTACTATAATAAGAACTGTGTCTGTCTGTCTGAAACCACTGATGGAAATTGGAAAAAGATTGCATTATACAATATTAGAACTCGCAACACTCAGCTTAGCAATTGGCACTAACCATTCACTTTCAGACATTTTTCGATAGCTTGTATTTAATCTCTGTTTTATTGTCGCACCTGACAATTTCTCACAGCACACTGGACTGACATGGTACTGGTAGTGATATTAAGTTTACTACACTTTAAGAGTCAATCATGGCTTTGTTATAAATTTTGGTCGCCTGCAAAGTTTCTGAAAATTCTCCGAATACAAAGAAATACCTAACCATTCTATTGTAAAGGGAAAATCAGTTTTTTTTATTCCAGTTAAAAATTCTATGACAGAATACTTTAGCTATAATTAGCTGTTCCTAACATTGAGCCGGAAATAACTAGCTTACTAATGCAATTTTTGTTAAGTAGGTAGTTGTCTGCTCTTTGCTTTTTCCCTTTACAGCTTTTGTCTCAATCGATTTTACCAACATGCTACAACCACTAGTAATAAAGTACAGTCGAACTTTGACATACAAAGTTAATCCATTATGATATTTTCTCCAAATTTGAAACTATCATACACTGTAGCAGATATTATAAAAAAAGTTTCATTTAATTTATTCCAAAGCCCAAAAACATCAATAAGTACTTGAAGTGATTAAGACATGCATTAATACAGAAGCATTATATAGACTGAAGAAATAAAATTATGAGTAAAAAAGACATTGATAAAGTAACAATCAACTAAAATGTGTTTATTGTTACATGCATGTAGCTTTGAATGTGTGAACAGTTGTGTAAGCTGAGCTCTGCGTAAGTTCAGTAGTAACTGAGTGTTGCAACTTGTAACTTACAGTAGAGAGAGTTAAAATTCGGTAGTACATATAAGCTGGACTCAGTAAACAGAGGTTTGACTGAAGTATGGTGTTTGACTGTATAAACATGGAGGTTTACTGTAATAATCTGAAGTTTTGCTGTATTAATATGGGGTTTTACAGCAAAACTATGGAGTTTAACTGTATAAATATGGTGTTTGACTGTACAAATATGAGGTTTGACTGTACAAATATGGGGTTTTACTGTATTTATAAGTAAGGTGTTTGACTGTATAAATATGGGGTTTGACTGTATAAATATGGGGGTTGGCTGCATAAATTAAGGCTTTATTGTATGTTTCTGCGTCTCATTTTTCTCTTATTGTCTTTACCATCGTGATGACTATAATCTTGTTCATCAACAACGTTTGCCTTGTTTCTAGATCAGATAGTCAGCAAATGGTAAACACTATTCCTTAAATTGCATGGTCATATTAGTTTCTAGTGCAGTGATATGATTATATGTTGTACGAACTCGTGGCCCTTTCGTAGGCTTACCTTTCCTTCTGTTTCATTGGATATTGTGAAATAGTTGCCATAGGTACTTCTCTTTCATTGGCATCCTCATAGGCAATCATGTGTCCTACTCCTAATTCTAGAAGAATTACTGTAGATTTTAAATTTATTCGGGGTCAAGAAAATCGAGTCCGTTATGGTACAAGCGCTTCCATGGCAATGCATCAGCAAAATCTATAGCCTGATTTATTTATACATATTTAAATTTTCGAAGGCTGCGATAAGAAAGAATTGTCTCATAACGACTCATTTGATTTATTGCATTCAATTGAGGTCTTTGAAGAAGTTATCCTCTCGGTCACATACAGACAAAGTTAGCGTTTAGAAGATAACTTCAAAGTTATAGACAAATTTCTGAACAATTACTGTGAATTTATGTGGAATTAATTAATAACATTAACATTAATAGCTATTTATAGCTTTAGATTTAATAAATAGTTTGTAGGATACAATAACCAGACGTTTGCTTTATACCAAATGTGTTTGATATCTGCTAAGTCTGTTCTGCTCATCTATTATAGAGTGATTGTCATTCACATAAATTATCGGTTAAAGGGTCATGGAGAAGATAACTCCCAATTGATGGATATACCTTGAACTAAACTATTGCTGATTACGTAAAATATTTCACGAAATATATTTTTGTTGACATTTTGTCGCAAGGTATAATTTTGGAGTCCTAAAGGAACCTCATTCAAGAATTAGAAATGGCTTGAAGTTGTTTTTGTTACTTCTAGTGTTAAAACTATTACATTTTAAATATTAATGTTGCCCTGATTTTGGTATCGGTGTCGCTATGGGTATTAAGTATCTGAATCGGTATTGGTTGATTTTTTCTTGAAAAATCTGAAACTCCAGATACTTTTGCAGATCAACTATTTAGCAGAAAACAGTATTTTAACCTGCTACACAAATAAAGTTCATCAGCTGCAAGTTCCTTATTTTTACCTAATGAACTCCAGGTCTGTCACACTATTTATTTCACGTCGATAGCCTGGTGAACATCAACACAGCTAAGGAACCTTTTTGCTTTAGTTAGGACGTGATCACAAAGTGTCGTATTTCCGCAATTACAGCGATGAGATTTATTGCAGCCAATGCGAAAGTAATTTGAGTAGACAATGCATGAAGTTATCTATTTCTCTATTGATCCTGACATTCACAGTTCGTTCAGCAATAGAAGATGGACTTCATTATCACAGAGAGAGCTGTACCACTAACAGTAATTACTATTATTAATTATAAATTACAAAAAACATGGACTGTTTTGTTACTACACGCACGGTCTGACAGTATGTGAATTTATATATCTTGTTTTCATAAATAAATACAAACAAATTGATGTATTAATATTTGTATTTTCTGCAATAAAATGAACAATTTTCTATGCAACATAAAAGATCTGAATCAGGTTATTTTTCAATAAAAATCGGTATATCGGATCGGTATCTGAATCGGCTGATGATTTTAGAAACGGGCATCTCTATTAAAAATTATGTATAAGGTTTGTTCAAACCCCCATTTTATATTGCGAATGATTTCACAGACTTCACCATAACTAGCATATAGGTATTCTTCTATCATTTGAAATTTTGTTAGTTATTTTTTGTGTTTTGGCTGCCAGGATGTTTCGAAACAAAATCGACAAAATTTGACCGCAGTTAAAATTGTCAGAAGGAAAAGACTCCTCGCAAATTATGTGAATAGTCGCACTTCCTGTTTGTGGCAGACAAATCACCTGCAATAATAAACAGAATCTCAAATGAGAAAAAAAAATCTATACTTTCTAATGAAATGTTTTTAATTTGGCGTGAGTAATCCTTTAAGCCTATATAACTCACTATAGAGAGATTCAATTTGATAATTTTAAGCATGTTATTAATTTTAGTATGGATTTCAGCAACAAAATAATGTTTCAGAGAAATAATGCTTTCTGTTGTATTGAAATCTGAAAATTATTAATACCATTTTTCAAACATATATTTTATAAAACATCAGAAGCAATACATACTCTTTTACAAACAGTTTTATTGCAAAGAATTATTAATTGTTTTCAGGTATGAAAAAATAGCCGCAGTATTAAAACTTTTTATACATTTATTATTTTTTATTAGAGAAGGTCTTATGTGTCTTTTAACTTTTCAGCATTGAATAATACAAATAATAATATACTATATATTATATATTTTAATATATGTTATAATATATAATATATTTTATATTTAGTATAATAAAATACTATAAATAATATAAATAAAATTATACAAAACAAAAAACTGGAATTAGTGTAATGCAACAGACAGGTAATAAATATGGGCGTGAGGAACCCTTAAGCAATTTAATTTTTGTAGGAATTACTTCACTGTCGGCGCTTCCGTATACGATCTAAGAGGGAGATTGCAACGCAAAAAGATGCTTCCCATAAGTTTGCATACATGCAAACTGCTATTCCTTATTATAACACTGACATTGATGTCGAACTCACCACACTTCCTGCACAGCCATCACTCTACAGTCCTGCTAGCTCTCTCTCCTCATTTACTACTTATGGCAATCCTGTTGGTGAGTTATTCTATGTTCTCTTTGAACTCCTAAGGCTATTTGTATTATTTTTATTGCCACTGCATTTATCCAGTTGACATTTTTTGTATATCCTGCTGAAATAGGGTATTGAAATCTGTTAAATATCTTTATTTAAACGAAAAATTCTGAATAGTGTATGATAAATTTGGGGTCATTCAAATTTACACAGTACACTAATATGTGATTGTTCGAAAGATCAAAACCTCATATATATATATATATATATTGTATATTATATAATATATATCTACTATTATGTATTAGTATAACATATTATATAATATTATAATTTATACTACAATATAATATATTAATATATCATGTTATAATTATATATAATACACATATGCGATATATTTTACATAATATATATTATATATAATTCATATGTGAATATATATTTACATATCTATTGCTTATAATATATATTATGAATATATTCATAATCCCATTATTCTATATATTGTATATTACGAATATAATATAATTATATAGAACAAAGGTACATATGAGGTTTTCAGCATTTCAATAATTACAATGTTAATTTCCTACTTCAGTAATTATTCATTTTTTATAGTTTAGTGAGACAGGCGTTCAGAGAAACTAATAAAGTAACTTTTTATTAATTGTAAACATTTTCCTCTTTTTCTCAGTCTCAATAGACAATTTTGAAGGTGTCTAAGAGACGTGATCAAAGGCATCGCAAACGAATTGCACTTACTTTTTACAAGACAACCGGAAAACAGCGGAGTGCAACCACTGCTACAATAAGAATGTTGCGGATTCGTCATCTCACTGAACTAAAATAATATATTATTTTTGTCTAAACACAAAGATGAACTTCCCGTCTTTTCACAAATTCGCTGGGATCTGCAACAAACATAACTCAATCTATATCTTGGAGTTTTTCGTCGTTGCGTATGGCCAGCTATAGCTATTAAAATCTTGGAAATAAGAATCTATACCACAGAAGATTTGATCCTGGACCTTCTCATTCACCAGTCTGACTGCCACACCAATTTAGCCACACGAGCTTGATAGATTTACCAGGCGATATATGTCGCTATATGGGAGCAAATACCTACGCTTTTGGTCATGACGCAAGATCATGGCGTAATGTCATAAGAAGTCGTAGCTCTCATTAGTAAGCTTACTCAAATTATCCATTGGCAATGTGTCAAGCTAATAGCAAGCGGCAGGCAACACTCATTACCTCTCATTTCGCTATTTATAAGCTGATTTTTAATACCCGGGGTAGCACAACTAGTAATATAAATAGAGTGGTGGTAGGCATCTGATCTGTTTATCGATGCTGGTCTATTAAACTGTCAAGTTCAACGACCTGGTCATACTTATTAGTCATTAGGAGTGCTTCTACTATCTGTTAAAGATAAACTTACAAGAGATTTTTGTAGATTTTATCGGAAAGTATCAGTATATTTTTATCATTTTTTGTTGATGTTTTAGTATCTGGCTGTCAGGATGTTTCAAGATTAAAATCGACATAATTTTATTGCGGTTAAAACGCTCCGAAGCAAAATATGACTGAAATTATGTCACCAGTTGATATCAGCTATTGCGTTCAAGTTGCAGCTTTACACATCTTCAGAATTACAGGCTTCTATCCTGTCGGTCTCTTTGCAATTATAGACATAATCACACTTTCGCTTTATGTCAGCATTTTGATCGCGATCAAGTTTTGTTGATTTTAATTTTGAAACATCCTGGCAGTCAGACCACTTCAAATATCAAAAACAATCATAAATGATAAAAAAATTCTAATAATTTCTGATAAAATCTGCAAAGATTGTGTGTGCAAATTCATTTTAATTCATTTGACGTAATGATATTCTAACCGCTGGTTATAGTAGCTAATGTGTTTTTGACGGTGATGTACTTTGCAGCTATTCTTAATTACAATTCACATAAGTCTCAAAGTTTGTCATTCGTCTGTCTAGCTGTAACGATTAAAGTCTAGCAATGAAAATGAAAATTGCACTAGATTTGACCATAGAGCCTCCTGTTTGCAAGGCGAGATATAGAGTCTCCCATTCTCGAGGTAAGACGCTAACCCATTAGCCTACATGAGATGCAATGTCTTCATTGGGTGATACGAGTCCTCATCTGGGTTAAAATATGCATAGCGACCTTGCATTAAGCGCAACGTCACTAAAGCTTGCTCTCATAGCTTTTATTAGTAAGTTTATCGATGCCGATACTAGCTTAATCAAATTAGCCCATGGCAACTACACTGCCCACCTTTGTTTATAACCCATTTTTAGTACCTGTGCAACGCCAGTCATTCGGCTAGTCTTTGCTATAATAAGATTCGTGTCTGTCTGTCCGTCTGAAGTCACGCCAAGAGTGGTAGAAAAAATCTTCCTCCCATGAGAATTGAACCCAGGGCCTCAGATTCAAAGTCCAGCGCACTACCACAATTACCATACCGCATTGCGAAATAGTTATTGGTATAGTGGTTACACATGATACGAATGCGTTGTACTTGCAATTAAGCTTTACTTTTCTATTGTATGTTAGGCTAATTTTATACCTAAAACTGTCTTAATGTTTTGCTGTAGACAAGTTTCAACTTAATGGGTCGGTGGCTGCATCAAGTCTGCCTTACACAGCGACAGTGCGGTTTAGGCTCTCAAGCTATCCGACTGACACACGGGTGCTGTACAACGCCACCAAGTATGACATACTTCTGGCTCACCTAGATACTACCGTTGTAAAGCACATCAATGACTCCATTGTGGATTCCATTTCAATCCCCCCTGTGAGTATCTTTTAAATCTAGAGGTAACAGTGAGAAAATTGGTTATGTGTTATTTCCCTGTGTTTGTTTACTTGTGTATATATCACCTTTTCAGTATAACCTTTTCAAGGTATTTAATCGTTGCACAAATTTAACCAATGATTGTGTTAGTTTATGAACTTTCAATTCATTTCACCTACAATTCACTGTCCTCACTCCTCCACAGAGCTATTAGATTATCAACTTTTAAAACACGTCTGTTCAACTCACTCAATAATTCCTGATTTCTGTCTTTTTTGAATAATTTTGTAGACTAAGGTCTTAACATTTCATTTTTAATGGCTGTAGATAACAATCTGTACAGATATGATCACACCACATATATTTTCATTTGTTTATTTTGAATCATTTGTGTGCATACGAAATCTCTGCATATGTAAGTTGTTTAGAGGTACACTTTGTAAGCTGAAACTGTACATTGTAAGTTGAAGCTGTATTTCATAAGTTGAAACGGTTGCATTTCAACATCAGAGCACTGTATCTCGAACATTCCTCAGCAGGTTTGAACTGTGGTGTTGATGTATTCATCCATAATGTTATCCAAGTTAGTTGGCTCCGATCTGTCAAGTGTGGAGTTGCTTTGCTCTCTCTCTAACTTATGATGCAGCGCTTCCGGTGACTTTTGTGTGTGGGTGTGTCCTCTCCTTTTAGGCATTGATTATGCTTGCTGTTGTTTTTCACAGTTGAAATTCTACTGCTACCACCAATGAAGTAAACTAAAGAAATGCTTTTCTGAGTTTTAACACAATTTAATTATATTTGAGAAAATGCAGCTCTTAAACTTTGTGTAATTTGTTTAACTTGTTCGCAGCTTATGATAACCCCTTAACAAACATTCCAAGTAGTTACACACAGCGTTGAATTATTTGAATTAAATAAAGACTACTAGCTGGGCTTCATGGCGTTACTCGAGTATTAACAATCAGCTTATAAACAATGAGAAGTTATTAGAGCTGTCTGCCACTTGCTATCAGCCTGGCACATTGCCAATGGAAAATTTTGGTACGCTCACTAATGAGAGCTATCAGCTTCTCGTGACATTATCCTACCTCCCTGCATAGTACGCGAAGCCATTGGGTATTTGCTCCCATATAGCGACATGTATCAGCTAATGAACAAATCACTCTCTATGGCTTAATGGGTACAGCGTCGGATTAGTGATTGGGAGGTTCCGAGATCAAATCTTCTTCGTTACGGATTCTTTATGCCAAGACTTTAATAGTTACATGTATAGCTGGAATGCAGACAGACCTACGGAGTTGAAGAAATATATATATATATATATCTAATATATATGTAAAAACTAAATTAATAAAAGGATGACATATTAAAGAACACACAGGCATGCTGGAGGTTTGGTGATGCCGTAGGTTGGGAGGTAGAGATGCTGACAGAATTGGTATAACTTGTTCCAGTTTAGATTATGCAGAGCTTTAATTTATACTAAGCTACTTTATCTTCATGTGTTTTTATTATGTTTATATGTTTCTTTGCTCTGAATGTTCACTAGACTTGTTACTCTCACTTGCAAAACTGTGACTTTTCAAGAACTTTCGAACAGAATAGGCTGGAAATTGTGGCAAACGTATAGTCAAATATTTGTTGGTATTTTATGTCCCATGTTGAAAGATTTGCCTATTGAGGAGATCGTAAGTAGAAGTTTCGCTGTAGTTCATAGAGGTTTGACTGTATATAACAGGTTTGACTGTAGCTAATAAAAGTTTGACTGTACAGTTAATAGAGGTTTGACTGTAGTTGATAGAACTCTGTTGTATATACCTAATAATGGTTTGAATGTAGCTAATCAAGGTTTGAATGTAAATAACAGAGTTTTGACTGTAGCTAGTAGAGGTTTGACTGTAAATAACCGAGGTCTACTGTAGCTGAGAAAGGTTTGATCAACCTTTGACTGTAGCTAATAAAATTTTTGCTAATTCTTTAGCCTACAATCAACAAACTGGATGCTTCAGTCTGACATAAAAATCATAGGAGGTCTCGCAATGTTGTCAGCGCAAGGATTCACCTTTCTTTTCCCTCACTGTACCTAATAGTGGAAGTGGAAAAGGTGTAATACAGTAACATTGCATATAAATATTATATTCAGCATTTATGCTAGAATCTTTTTAGTGTAAATAGTACTTGTCTGATTCGCAATACATTAGTTGAGACACTGTTTTATTTGTATGTTAGAGCATGGATCTCAAGCCTCTCGAAGGGCAACAATGATACTATGTGCTTTATCTGTTGTAATGCACAGTGTATGCTTTTTTGTTTTGTTGTAAAACACCGTGTATACTGTTATTATTGTTAAAATTTGGTCATTGACTGTAGGACAAAGACACTGAGTACGCCGAAGTTACATTTTATTCCCTCAAGCCAGGTCCTTATGTGGTACAGGTAGGTGACATAAATGGGCATGACCAGATAATTCTTTAGGACACAAAGTTAAATGGTTTTTTTACTCGTGGTGTTGTATTGGATAGCATGTAGCAGCTATGTATTGTTTTACATAAAGAGTTCTAACATAGGAAATTTAACACTTAGAAGTGTATAATATTTATCTTGATGCAACATAAAATTTTCTAATACATAGATTCATGTTGCATTGATAGTTTCAACGCATCAAATCGTTTTAGCAGAATGCCCAGTAATGCACGCGTATTAACATTAGTTATTGGCACATTGCCATCGGCTAATGTGATTAAACTAGTATCTGTATTGCTAAACTTACTAATAAGAGCCCTGAGAGCAAGCTTTAGTGACGTTGCGTATATTATTTGACACAATGCAATTAAATCATTGCATCTCGCGTAGCCTACATGTAATCAGCAAGATTATCACCTGGCGATTGAGAGGTTCCGAGATGAAATCCAGCACGAAGCGAATATTTCTTTCCTAAATTTTAATAGCTATAGCTGGACACAGCACATGACGGACTTTGAGATTAAAAACAAAATATATATACATTGTATATATATATAGAAGAAGATAAAATATTACAATGCATGAATTTATGTGACATAGAACTGTGTTGCATAGAGTACTGCAATGTATTGACTTAGTGCTTAGTGTATTCTTGGTGCTTAGAGTGCCTTGTGCCAGTTTTACTGGTTGGTGATTGAACAAGTCAGTAGTGATATGTAGTCTGGATCATTCAAGTGTAGCTCTAGGAAACAACACATTTTCATACAAGTGTAGCTATATGAAACATAACATAATGTAGCTCTATGGAACACAACACATTGTCATACAAATGTAGCTCTATGGAACACAACTCATTGTTATACAAGTGTAGCTCTATAAATCGCAACACATTGTCATACAAGTGTAGCTATATGAAACATAACATAATGTAGCTCTATGGAACACAACACATTGTCATACAAATGTAGCTCTATGGAACACAACTCATTGTTATACAAGTGTAGCTCTATAAATCGCAACACATTGTCATACAAGTGTAGCTATATGAAACATAACATAATGTAGTTCTATGGAACACAACACATTGTCATACAAATGTAGCTCTATGGAACACAACACATTGTTATACAAGTGTAGCTCTATGAATCGCAACACATTGTCATACATAAATGCTGAGACATGCTGGTTTACTTGTGAAAAATTAAATGTCCTTCACATCTAGATAAAGTGATACAGTGGGCCCGCCATGCCATGTTCCGGTGTTGGCATTGTAAGGTGAAAATATCGTATAGAGGGTAATAGAAACCTATGGTAGTTATCTAATACAAACAACCTTGGTAGAAACATCAGAATTTTATATGAGTACTGTGCATGTTAAAAGTTAGTATATTAAAATATACATATTATGTTAGTATGAAAAATGGTATATATTAACCTTAGTAAATACAATTATCTACAGTAACTTTAGTGTATGTAGTGGTTATGATCTGCTTATGGCTGTGGTTGTGATTGGTATTTCTTCCTTTAACGTCATTACTAATCTTAGGATTCATGGCTAATAAATTAAAGTTATATGTAGTTATATACGCATAATGAATTAGAGTTTATAGTAATTAGTATATTAAACGCTAAAATGCACAATAAAGTTTCATTTTCTCTTACTTTTCACTTATATTCGTTTCACCCATGCAATATCAAGCTTTTACGAAACACGAAGAATGATTAATTGAGATAGCGTGAGGGTCGTATCTTTTTCACGTATTGTGGGAGGTTTTTTAGCAAATAGCAAATTAGAATCTTTGTTATTCTGACGTATGCAGCACACCAACTGCCAAATTTGAATTTCGAGGTTCATTTTTGTTGATGTTGTATGGCGATAAATTGCCATATTGAAGGGACAAAAAACATTGTGTTTCACATCGTAAGGCGAATAAAACTGTAAAACAGGGAGGTCGTAACCTGAGGGTACACCGCATAAAGTTATAACAAGTAGAATGTTCAGTTTATATAACATTGGATTGTTTAAGGCATAGAATCCCATTGCATGAAATGTTATAATGCATGAATTTATGTGACATAGAATACATAGAGTTATAATACATAGAGTATTGTAATGCTTTGCCTTAGATTTGATAGGAACCAAGTGTGGCTCTATGCATGGCCGTACAGATCTACCATGATATACCTGTTTACTGTCGGGATGATAAATACCCTTCACTTACATACCATAGGTACGGCCGTATATCAGGGAAACTCCCTGTCCATTTCTCTGTGACACCACAGTTGACATTCACCAGCTCAGCTTTTTTAGAGCTTCAGTAGCAGGTAAGTATTTTGCTAACTAGTACTATAGTTTCAGTACTGTTGAAGTGTTGATAATATACTGCAGTTCCTTAATTTTCACAATTAATCGGGACCAGGTCCCCACAACAGTAAAATTCCATGAAATTGAAACTAATAAACTTATATCTAGTAAAGTCACTTTATCATTAATATTTAAATAATAATATTATTGAAATGTTATTATTAAAATTATTACATTATTTATTAGAATAAAACATTTAAATTATATTTTGATTAATATTATTAAATATATTACTATTAAAATTGTTAATATTTAAATGATTATTGTTAAAATTATTATTGTTAAAATTAATATTATTAAAATTACTATTATTAAAATTATTATTGTTAAAATTATTATTGTTAAAATTAATATTATTAAAATTATTATTATTAAAATTATTATTGTTAAAATTAGTAGTATTATTATTAAAACTATTTTCAAAATTAATATTGTTAAAATTATTATTAAAACTATTATTAAAATTAATATTACCAAAATTATTATTATTAAAATTATTATTATTAAAGTTGTTATTGTTAAAATTAATAGTATTAAAATTATTATTAACAAAATTATTATTATTGAAATACTTTTGTTCTTAAACTTAATTTTAAACTTTATAAAACGTAACGGGTCAACAGCGAACTGTGATGACTGCTATCACAATGCTGCTCAAAGAGAGATCTCACTAGGCCAGATTATGAGAGAGGTTTATGTATTTTAGTTTTTTGTATTTTTTCAAATTTTTAATTACCTTTATTTACTCGGCAAAGTACTGAAGCTGCAAAAGCTGAACATAAGCTGTCTATGATTTGTGTAGTCATTTTACATGTAGATGTCTATGATGTGTCTAGTCATTGTAGATGTCTATGATGTGTTTAGTCATTGTAGATGTCTGTGATGTGTGTAGTCATTGTAGATGTCTATGATGTGTTTAGTCATTGTAGATGTCCGTGATCTGTGTAGTCATTACAAATGTCTATTATGTGCGTAGTTATTATATATGTCTACGATTTGTGTAGTCGTCGCTGATGTCTACGATGGGTATACTCATTGCTGATGTTTATGGTATTTGTAGTCTCTGCACATTTCTATGTACAACTACTTGACTTTGAGTTGCGAATAATTTCACAACTATAGATATAAACTTTCCACAGGCTATGATTATGTTCCTGCGGTAGATCCAACGCTAAATATAATGAGCAATACTGAAGCTATTGTCAGTTTTCAAGTGGCTCCCTCATACCTCTACATCGTACGGTATGAGGTTGTACTCTGGCGATCACACGGTCGCGCCATATTTACAGACCAGGTAAGACCTCGATGTATTTACACTCTTTTATGTTATGCAATAGCATAAACGTAACGTTTAACATTATGCATAAGCATAACGTTAAACCCAGTGTCTCTAATAATGCATGTCTAGTAGTTACTTTGATTAAAAAAAGTACCCACAAAAACACTGAGATTAATATATAATTATATAGATATGTGATATATATATACGGTTTCGTCAACATTGGTACTCATATGTTTACACAGCGTTTAGAAGAAACGGTGGGACAAATTTTAACTAGTTTATCTTTAAATCATTTGAAACATCGATAGCAATGTCTGCGACTATATCTACAGTTTTATTCCAACAATCATGAACAAATGCAAAATATAGTATATGCCAATAGAGGCGCATAACACTGCAACTTGAACGCAGTAGCCGATGTCATAACCAGAGGGAGAAACAGGAAGTGCGATTATATTTGTCATTTTTGGAGAATATTTTTCTACTGAGTGATTTAACTACATTTAAGTTTTATCAATTTCAATCTTTAAACATCCTGGCAGTCAGATCAACTAAAACAACAAATAAACTTTCGAATGATAGAAAAATAGCTGTCTGATCTAATCTTTTAAAATTAGATGTGAGTAACTCTTTAGTTTACATCTTCAACCTGACCAGCGCCTACTTGCTCTTTGTTTTATTACCTTACAGGAAGTGAGACCGCCTGCTGCAAACGACTGGTACACCTACGAGTATACATTTAACATCGGCAAAGTGATAGAAGAATTTAATGACATCAAAGATACAGTCTATGTTGAGGTCAGTCAGGTATAGGACCATGAGAGTTTGAGTGGGTGCAAAATGGTTTGTTGTGAGGAGAGAACTTACCTAGTTTCTTTAAAATTCATGGCAAGGGTTTGCTCCAGCGAACAAGCATTTACGCTCACATTGCTTCCTTTTTACTTATAAAATACATAATCTGTACCATAGTAAGGGGGGTGTCCATCCGTCCCTCAGTCTGTGTAAAATCAGGGTTCAGAGGCTCGGATAAAAAAACGCTTCATGCAGTATTCGAACTTACAACATTTGGCGTAGCAGCCTGAAGGTACGACCACGCGTGCTGATTTTTTTGTTAGTTTCGATGGAAATCACGAAATGAACAAAAAACAGAATATTTTGGCCGAAATTCACAAAATTGTCAGAGCTGTGCATGTACACCGAAATCGTCGGTGAAACGCTTTTAATTGGCTAAACAAATTATTAGCAAGCGCGATTTTAACAGCTTTCGCGATTGGTATAGTCCAAGATACGTATTAAAGATGTAGTTGCGTCAACTGATAGAGAAAAAAAAAAAGAAAGCTTTTTTTTTCTCTATCAGTTGATATGTTGTTTGTTGTGTTACGCGATCGCATTGCCAAGATATTTGAAGATTAAAACCGAAAAAATCTGATCGCCGTAAAAACGCTCAGGCCACAAAAACGTGCCCAGACTTGCCCAAAATGATGTCATGCGTTTGGCAACCTGTCTCTATCTCTCGTATTCACATCGGCTATTTGCGATAAAAGTCTAGTCTTACGCGGCTCTATTGGCATATATCTTATTTTGTATTTGCTCATGTTGGCTAGAATAAAATTTTAAATCCTGCTACAGATGCATTATTATGAATGTTTAAAAGGCCTCAAATAACGAAAAATGCAAATTTGTTCTACTCACTTTCTCCAAATGTTGTGTAAACATTTGGGTACCGACTACCAATTTTACCGGTCTACGGTAATTCTGTCAAGTCACTATGTATAACACGGTCTTTGTATCAGCAGCTACCCATTATAATAACGATATACAGCCTCTTATAAGCCCCGCCCACATTATGCCTGTCGCCTATCTTTGGGACAGGGCGGTATATCATTGCCTACACCGTCTACGTACTAGTTTCTTACTAGTGGTATCCTTACCGAATACTACCGAAGCGAAATAAGCAAGCCACGTCTTTGAAAAGAATATAGACAGGGATAGAGTTTTAAGGATGAGAAGTCTGCTGCAAACTGGATTTGAACTCACCTTCGCCAGTTCTGCGGACATCCATATACCATATCCAATTCACTACAATATTCTGCAAATCATGTTTTGCATTATCTTCAACAATATTATTTTATTATATAATTTTTACAAGCAAAAATGTTTTCATCTCGGCGTAAAACTTTTATTAAAAATATTCATCAAGTCGTGGCCACTCAGATAGTATTAGCTGATACAATAAGACAAATTCATCTACTGCAACAAACTCAAACAAAACATCATGGCTTATGCAGCACGCATTCAAGTCTCTCTTTCCACTTTATGGCAGTTTCCACACTGACAAAGCTTCTTCGGCTGGTTGAACGACATAAACATTCTGTAATCAGTACAAAAATGCAATAAATATATGTCATTCATAAATATGTCATTCTAAAGCGTATCTATTGACAGCTTCCAAATTGGGAGTTAAATAGATTGCGAGTGTAATTTTAAAAACGAATAAACAGTTAATAAAGGCACAAGCAAGCCAAGCCAACGATTCGAAGCTTTGGTTCTGGAAATTAAAGATTTGCAATGATCAATCGATTTTACCCACTTCCTACGAGTGAAAATAATTGGTAATCATGACTCTAATTTACCAAAGAAAATTCGAAAAAAATATTAAAGCTAGGTAAAACGGCGGATAAGCTATGAAACGATGATTGGAGATAGCAAAGAATTATCATTTTATTAATTAGTAAATGTATTTATGACTATAAAAATATTATATTTACTCAAGTATAGAAGACTCTAAGTTAATTTACCTCCATTCCGTCTTCCTCTGCAACAAAACGCTGCTGACGCCTGTCAACAGCCATAGGCTGTCTACTCCAATCTTTTACTAAAAGTTGCTCAAATCACTCTGAGTCGCAGTCGCTATACAAAACTATGTATAACCGAGTAATTGTTGAAACGCGTTGAACCAGTAACGTTGAGAATTCTCAAATGATGAGATTCTTCGAGATCACAGACAACGCGTTTTACGAGTGATAACATTTATTACGGCCTATATAAAGATTTCGCGCTTATGATTGGCTAACGAAGCGACCTCATATTTATCGCTCGTGGTTTCGTTTCAGATACCTTGCTTGTGACGTCACGAAATAGGCACCCACTGGAACGTGAGCTTTTTAAAAGAGGGCCTCATTCAAACGCATATATCTCTGGACAGGGTTGGTCTACAAAGACAAAAATGGCATCAAATTGTAGCTGATGTTTTAGCCTTTTATGGGTCCTAATTGACTTTTTTGACGCAACTACATCTTTAAGACACACAATAAAACTACCAGTGCAATGCAACATAGTACATACGATGTAGCTGCTTAGATTGCGCTATTGTTGGTTCATTATCGTTTGGACAATATGGCCACCAATCATTTCTTTTTTAATAATAACAATTTCTCTTTTAGCAACAAAAGCTTCGTTGTAGCAAGAATTGCCATCTTCAGCGCAATCAAGTCAGTTGCATCGTATTTACTATGATGAATTGTATTAGTAGTTTTCTTGCGTGTCATGTTATGTGCCTCGAACTAAATAAATCGCGAAAGCCGCTAGAATCATGCTCGCTAATAACTTGTTTAGCCAATTAAAAGTGTTCCGTCGAAGATTTCGGCGTGCATGCACGGCTCTGACAATTCTGTGAGTTTCGGCAAAATAATTCTGTTTTTTTTTTCGTTCATTTCGGGATTTCGGTCGAAACCAATGAAAAATATCGGCACGTGCGGCCGTACTTTGATACTCTAGCACCTTCCCAAATTGCAGAATAATGGTGTACGTACTTATTCTCTGCGCTTTATGGGCACACATGATGATCTCTCACAGCGTATTAGACTGCCAGGGTACTAGTACAGGTTGACAGGTTTGATCAAACCTAAGATGAATAACCGCCATTTGGTTGCTATGTGATCAAAGCGAAACTAACAATAAATGAAAGAACTGCTGTCGTGTCAAGGACTAGTTGTATAGCTTTTGCTACTCTGCAGGAGAAAGTAAATAAAGTGCTTCACTATTCGTTGCGTCTCTCTGTTTGAAGAACTATGGTTTAAGCTTGTAGCGACATATTGTACAGCGAGTGCAGATTTAGACAGTCCTGAAGCATATTAGGATATCTACAGACCACTCACTGACACATTTCCATATTCCGGTTGAGTGAACCATCAGTTTTTGGAATTTGGTTAAAATTAGAAGTTTTTGCTGGATGACCTTTTAAAAGAGTGAGTGGTCTCATTTTCCAGACCCGCGGTTATTGGTTGAACCCGCTAGAGATCTATTTTTATCCATTGTAATTTTTTCTATCCATCAAAGCGCGTTTACACCAGGCAGAGTCGGAAAAGCTTCAAGACTGTTTATGATTTGAAATGCATTATTAATATCTATTTGAAATATATTAATATATTATATAATAATATGTATTTAATATTAATATATATAATTATATAATATTAATATATTTATTATAATATTATATATTAATATATCTATTTAATATCATTTGGATTACATTTTCAATATATTCCTTGGAAAGTCGGAAAAGCTTCTAGTGTTTTTACGATTTGAAACACATTTTTGTAAAGAATTCACACTAAACCATCTCAAACTCCAACTATAATAAATGTGTCACCGCTTTAGCCAATGAAATACAGCTTCAATATGAGCTTGTATTTTGACCACTTATGCTTATCAGCATAAACACAAAAGAGAGTCACTCGGCTGCTACATGCCATGTACATGTATACCTAATCATTTTCAGTAATTAGTAATTGTTAGTTAATATTGGTTTTAAATTGTCCTGGTCTTGAGCACTTAATGCTATTTTTAACTGATCCTTTGGGGAGCAGAATATACTACCATTGTATTCCTGGCATTATTGTGAGATGGTTGGTCAAATTTATGTTGTACTCTATTAAAACTATCGGACAAAAACTTACAAACATAGTAGTATGCAGCGTTTCCCCGATATCCGGGGACTAGAACAAGCCTTTTTTACAACCATTTTCCATTCTACACCAAACTGACTTGGTTAGCGTGGAAGCAACTCCAAACTGTAAACGCAACTCTGCCAGTTCTATTTTTGTCCATATGATCCGATAACCGGTTTTTCCTTTTCTTATGTATGATTCCTGCAGCTGTACTCTCAACCTTGATATTGGACTTGCTGCCATGTTTTTAGATAGTGTCTGTATCTGACTCAGAGTTATGTGATCGTCCTGGACGCTGTAATCTCAACGGAACTTGCACCAACTGTACAAAGAGCTTCTCAGCTTCTGTCGAACTTCCACTCTATCCAGGTCAGTCATCTTTGTCTAACGTCGATAGATCCAATTCAATTTGGTCCAAACCTAGTTTGTGTAAAACCACTCATCCAATTGTATGTTTGGAGCACCATTTTAACTTGTGTGTACTAAATATGAGTTTTTGACTTATGTTTTCGTATATATATATATATATATATATATATATACTAGATATAAACTTCACAAATCGACATTCAAGGACATTTCTAAATGCTACTCTACCGAGCTAAGCAGCTACATATGGGACCTCAAAGAAAGCAGCACTGACTACAACATAGCCTGGAAGATTTTATCACACGCCAAGCCTTACTCTAAAAACAGCGGAAATTGCAAATTATGTACTTTGGAAAATTATTTCATCATTTACAGACCTGAGAAGACAACTCTAAACAAACGTAGTGAACTAATATTTACTTGTAGACATTCTAAGAAACATCTTTTACGAAATAGCATTACATAATAGACCCTATCCATCTAGCTTTTAATACCTGATCTTTTATTTCAGCTTACCAGCTAATGCAGAATTTTGTGTATAGTCCTCACTAAGCATTTTATCTGATGAGTGTTACACATCTTTTGTGTAATATGAAACTTTTAGTAATTTTTTGCTTAGTCAAATTTTAATAAATTTCTCACCAAATTTATAGTAAGCTCTACTTTAGTATCGAGCACTTTATGCTGACTTTTAGCCTATACTTTATTATATATATATATGTATATATATATATATATATATATATATATGTCTTCACATTAATTTTAGACTAATATCATAAATTATATATTGGGTGAATCGATTTTAGACTTAAATTCTTTGCCCGAATTGGTCTATCGGACGAATTGGTCTATCGGACGAATTGGTTTATTGGACGAATTTGTCTATTGGATGAATTGGTCTATTGAATGAATTGATCTGTTGAATGAATTGGTCTATTGAACGAAGTGGTCTATTGAACGAATTGGCCTAGTAAACGAATTGGTCTATTGAATGAATTGGTGTATTGAACAAGTAGATCTATTGCACGAACTGGTCTTATGAATGAGTTGGTCTATTGGATGAATTGGTCTATTGAACAAATAGGTGTATCAAATGAGTTGGTCCATTGATTGAGTTGATCTTGTGAGTGAGTTGGTCTATTGAACAAGTTGGTCTATTGAACAGTATGGTTTCAGATCAATTGTTATTAGACGAATGGTCTTTAGACTAATCGTACCAAACCCATCCATGTATACTGGTTATTTCCAGCCTCCACGTATTTGCTATTTTTTCAAGTTACCCTCTGATCAGGTCGCAGACGTTATTATGGTAGTAATACGATTTAAGGGCTCGTGACAGTTGTTCGTGACAGTTATGGTTTAAGGGCTAACATCAAATACAAAATGCAGATAAACCTTGATTGACCTGACCCTTTTTGATATTTGCCTTTTATATCAAAGTCATCATAAGCTCTCATAAAAACAAGAAGGTCAAGGTTTCACTGTACACTGATTTGCTAGATTCATATGTATGTAAAGATTTGTAAGGGATTGGCTCATACAGCTGATCCGAGTCATTTATCGTGTATTTGATAATGGAATTTGTTAGTTAGTTTGTTAGTTGCTCAACTATTGTGTTAGTTACTCATTTAACTTGTTAGTTATTCAGTTAATTTGTTAGTAACTCAGTTGATCACCAAGTACTCGGCTAATCTCCAGGCAAAGCTTTGCTTGCAATTTTCCTCTTATCTCAGATTTTTCGTTTCGTTTGGACACTCAAATGTCGAGGTTTACTGTAATCTTTGCTATAATAAGACATGGGTCTGACTGTCTGAAGCCATGGGCAGATGTTGTAAAAAAAGATTGCATTGCACAGGTCTTGAACTTGACCATTCAGCTTAGTAACTAAGCCCACTAGCATCTGTGCTACTCGACCACCTTGTTGCATTCGGGAAAATTATGCACATAGTTATTACACTTGATGATCTCCCATGACATTCCATACTGTTAGTACTGTTAGAGTACTAGTCTATAATTCCTACATTGCTATTGTGTGTGCGTCTTCTAGCTGTCTGGTTGAAATTGAACCAAGTCTTGGATATCACCCGTCCTACTGCTAGACAAAACTATCCAAAACTACTGTGTTTCTAAAATGGTGAGGTATGTGATTGGAATTCATATGCCTCACCCAATCAATGGCACCAGGATCGCAAATACACTTTATCATTTACGATGAAATTCAACTAAAATTATGTTTTTAATACAGGCGTCCCTTAGTGGGATATCGCCGAGGCCGGGCCGTAGTCTACACACAAAAAAAAGGTTCACGTAGTTATGAGCAAAAACAAAATTATCCATCAAAATATCTCGCCAATCTGATGAGCAGCACACACAAAAACTAAACCAAACGACAGCACCACCCATTATGTCAAAATATTCCAAGTTTCGAGTCATGTCTTGTACAACCCACTTTATGGTTTCTCAAAACTTGTCTCCAAGTCCCTTTTAATTTGAGACTGTCTGGTTACTGTTTTCTAAATGGTCGCTGCTATCTTAGCGTCCTGCTTCAACACCTCAGTAACTATCGGGAAACGTTTGGGAGCACGCAGCGATGCCCCGATAGCTACTGAGGCGTTGAAGCAGGACGCCAGGCTAGGCTAGCAGCGACCATTTAGAAAACAGTAATCGGACAGTCTCAAATTAATAGGGACTTGGAGGCAAGTTTTGAGAAACCATAAAGTGAGTTGTACAAGACATGACTTGAAACTTGAAATATTTTGACATGATGGGTGGTGCTGTCGATTGGTTTAGTTGTTGCGTGTGCTGCTCATCGGATTGGTGAGATATTTGGATGGATAATTTTGTTTTTGCTCATAACTGCGTGAACCTTTGTTGTTTTTTTTGTGTGTAGACTACGGCCCGGCTACGGTAATATCCCACTAAAGGACACCTGTGGTTTCTAATGAATCTGCTTATGCAATCTCATATTTGCTGTGTTTTGAATTTACCTGTGCCATTTACTATTGTTATAGTTCACCTTGTACAAAAAAAAACTAGTATCTTGACAGCTCAGTGCACTGTGAGAGATCATTAGGTGTGGCAATAAAAGCGCACAGAGTAAGTAAGAATGTGCACCCTTGTTCTAGTACGGATTATTAGCTCGGATGGTAGTGTGCCTGGTAGTTAAACGGAGAGCCCCAGTTCAAATTTCATCTCATGCAATCTTTTTTCAACAGTGGCTTTGAACGGACAAACACAACTCTTATTGTAGTAAAGACTAGAGATGTTATCTTTTACGATCTGTATAATATCGACTAACATGTTGCATCATAGAGAGAACTCTCATTATGACCTTATAATTTCAGAGCTAGTCGGTGACACAAACCATCTATTTCCCTTTTGTAGTTTATGTTTATTTTGAATGGATGACTTAGGAATTGATGATTTTTATGTTGTACTTTTGTAGTATTTATGTGGCCGATCATTGGAAAATCACTTCCACCTATAATAGTTGTTTTAATCATTGTAATAACTGTTTACTACTGCATCTGGAAAAGAAGAAAGGAGAATGGGAAAAGTGGCAGTACGGCACCGTTCGATGATCATAGCAGTAAGTATATGTATATCTCAAATACTAAGTGTATGTATATGACAGATAGTAAGTGTATGTATATGACGGATAGTAAGTATATGTATATGAGAGATAGTAAGTATATGTATATGATAGATAGTAGGTATATGTATATGATAGAAAGTAAGTATATGTAAATGAGAGATAGTAAGTATATGTATATGACAGATAGTAAGTATATGTATATGACAGATAATAAGTATATGTATATGACAGATAGTAAGTATATGTATATGAGAGAGATAGTAAGTATATGTATATGACAGATAGTAAGTATATGTATATGACAGATAGTAAGTATATGTATATGACCGATAGCATGTATATGTATATGATAGATAGTAAGTATGTGTGTATGACAGACAGTAAGTATATGTATATGATAGATAGCAAGTAGATGTATATGACAGATGGCAAGTATATATACATGACTGGTAGTAAGTACAGTCAAACATGGATAACTCGCCCACGGATAGCTCGAACACATGGTTAATTCGAACGGTTTCTTTGGTCCATTCCCACGTAATGATAAATTGCTATAGATAACTCGAACTCAACACTGTTAATTCGAACTGTTTTTTGCCCAACGACTACCGAAATGGTTGTTATCGCTTTAGAAAATCACTTTATTCAAAGCCATAGAGGTAAACCTCATCTTTTCGTAATTCATAAGCGTCGTTATTACCACCATCGGCAAAATATTTTTGTCAACGACTTTTCTAAAGGTTCGGTGAAATTTGATATATACTGCTATACGATGAATAGCGCGGGCTAGCCGGGTCACGCGCGCAAGAATTTTCGCCACGCACATACAAAACAAAAGCAGCATGTTGTTTTTGCTTTGTATGTGCGTGACGAAAATCCTTGAGTGCGTGACCCGGCTAGCCCGTGACGAATAGTTTTCCGACGTTGATTCCGTGTTGAATCAACGTCGGAATGTTGAATGTTTAAAACGTCTTAAAAATTGTTGTAATTAAACGTATACGTTGTCTTAGCTAAAAAAAACTATTCAACGTTTGACCTAAACACAGAATACGTGTATACATTCAATAAGTATTCATTCAAAAAGCGTGAGCGATATACAATGTACCGTAAAACCTCGTAAAACTTTTAATTGAACTGCCTCGGAGTGTTGCTCTTAACGAATCCCAGGTAAAGTAAGGTAATCTTTGCATAAACTTCAAGAAAAATCGGCAAAATTGATCGTGGGTAAAACGCTCAAAAGAAAAAGATGTCTTTTCTTTTGAGCATTTCAACAACGGTCAAGTTTTGCCAATGTGAATCTAAAAAAACGTCCTGCCAATAACATCACCTCAAACAACAAGTATTCTTTTTTCTATCTCAAGTGATAGAAAAAATCTCTATACTTTTTGATAAAAACGTTTTAAACTTTACATTAGAAGCATTTAATTTGAAACAAGCCATTTGTGCTTTTGATTTATATTATAGTTTGTATATGTACATGTATCTACTAATAAATAAGTAAATACATGGACTCTTGACAGTGCTCTGATAACTTGAACGCTCTGGTAATTCGAACACTTTTGCTCGGTCCCGTGAAGTTTGAGTTATCCATGCTTGACTGTATATGTATAAGGCAAGAAGTAAGTAAATTAGTATATATAGGACAGATAGTAAGTATATGCATATGACAGATAGCATGTATATTTACATGACAGATAGCAAGTATATGTATATGATAGAGAGCAAGTATTTGTATATGACAGATGTTAAGTATATGTATATGACAGATAGCAAGTATATGTAAATGATAGACAGTAAGTATATATATGTATATCTTATATGTATATTTATATAAATGAATTGATGATTCATATATATATATAGATATATATCTATATAGAATATATATAGAATATACATAAAAAAAAATTGTTCCCTCACCCCGGATACCCCGTATGGGTGGTAAATTCTGCTCTAACTCGGGTCTCCTACCAGAGACCTGGGAGTTTGAGCACTCGCCTCAAGATCTTAGCTGTTCCCAATAGCGCACTTTTCTGCAACTCACCTGAGTTGATTGTTGTTGGTATTTGGGCAAGCCACATTTTATGCGCTGGTGTTATTGCGCCCAGTGCCCCAATGACTAGTGGGATTACAGTTGTTCTTACATTCCAGCATTTTTCAATCTCTTCTCCAAGAGGGAGATATTTGTCTACCTTTTCTTTTTCTTTGCTGGCTATATTGTAGTCATTGGGTACTGCTATATCTATTATAGTAGCCCTCTTGTTTTCCATGTCCACCACGACTATATCTGGTTGGTTTGCTAGGACATGCTTGTCAGTTCGGATGTAGAAGTCCCAGAGGATCTTAGCCGCCGTCATTTTCATTGATCTTACCAGGAGCTTCCCACCAGTGTTGTCGTTTATTAAGGCCATACTCATCACATAGACTTCTATACACAACACCTGCGACATGATTATGCCGCTCAGTGTATGCGTTTCCTGCTAGCTGCTTGCATCCACTGATAATGTGTTGGATGGTCTCAGGTGCATCTTTGCACAGTCTGCATCTAGGATCGTCTCTAGTGTGATAGATTTTCGTTTGGAGTTGCCTTGTTGGGAGCACTTGCTCCTGGGCTGCCATGATTAGCGACTCTGTATTGACCGTTAGGTTTCCTTTGTTCAGCCACATATATGTCTGGTGAAGATCGCCAACCTTAGATATTTGTCGGTGGTAAGCACCATGAAGAGGTTTCGTGTGCCAGTCAATTTCCTCATCATCAGGGCGTAGGTCCGTTGTAAGAGCAACCGATTGAAATTCAGCTAGCAACTTATCTGAAATGGCCATGGAAACTGCATATGCTTTGATGCTTTGCTCCTCCTCTTTCACTGTCTGATGTGCACTTTTGAGTCCCCTACCGCCATCTTTCCTATCAAGATACAATCTAGTAGTATCAGATTTTGGGTGGAGTGCTCCATGCATGGTCAGAAGTTTACGAGTTGCTATATCTGTTTCCTTGATGGCTTCCTCAGTCCACTTTATTATGCCTGCTGGATATCTTTTTACTGGCAGTGCGTAGGTATTTATTGCCATGACTTGGTTCTTGGCATTGAGCTGGCTCCGTAAGACCTGCCGAAGGCGTTTCTTGTATTCGGTAATGGCTTTGTGACGTACCTCGGCTTCGTGGTTGATGTTGCTTTGCATAATCTCCAAGTACTTGTACCCTTCTTCTATATCTTTGATGGTACCATTTGGCATTCTTAGGCCCTCTGTGAGCATAGAATGGCCTTTCTTAAGAATTAGCCTTCCACATTTCTCAATACCGAAGGTCATTCCGATGTCCTTGCTGTATACCTGAGTGAGGTGTATTAGCGAATCAATGTCCCTTTCTTTGTTAGCGTACAGCTTGATGTCATCCATGTAGAAGAGCTGGTCTATCTTGGTTCCACTCTTAAACTGGTACCCATATTGAGTTTCCTCCAGCATATTGCTTAGAGGGTTTAGGCATATGCAGAAGAGCAGCGGTGATAAGGAGTCACCTTGATAGATGCCTCGCTTAATTTTGACACTCGCCAGCTTTTGGCCATTAGCCTCCAGTTCCGTCTTCCATTTGGTCATTGACATCTTGATGAATGCCACAAGAGCAGGGTGAACATTGTACATACTGAGGCACTCAAGTATCCAACTATGGGGAATTGAGTCATAGGCCTTTTTGTAGTCAATCCAAGCCATGGCAAGATTGGTTTGCCTTCTCCTGCTGTCTTGACAGACCGTCCGATCCACCAGTAACTGATGTTTGGCTCCTCGGGTGTTGCGCCCAATTCCTTTCTGAGCACTGGTCATATAGTGACTCATGTGTTCTTCCAGTTTGTCTGCAACTATTCCTGAGAGCAGTTTCCAATTGGTGGGCAAGCACGTTATTGGTCGATAGTTTTTTGGAATCGGCCCCTGCTTTGGATCTTTTATCAGAAGTACAGTTCGTCCTTTGGTCAGCCATTCTGGATGGTCACCTTGTTCTATTAGGCATTCCATCTGCTTAGCCATTCTAGTGTGAAGTGATGTTAATCTCTTCAACCAGAAGGCTTGAATCATGTCATGGCCAGGTGCTGCCCAGTTCTTCATACTGCTGCACTCTGCACTTGATGTCCTCTTTGCTGATGGTGAGTCCTTGCTGAGCCACAGTGTGTTGATGGCTCTCTTTAAGCCTCTTCAGCCAATTTGCAGGTGTGTTATGAGTAGTCTCTTTCTCCCAGATGTCCTTCCAGAACTTTGAAGTGCTAGATTGGGGAGGCTCAGACATTGGCCTCTGCAGTTCACCTTTGAACTGGGAATACACTCTAGATGGATTATTGATGAACAGTTTGTTGATTCTCTTGTTATCCCGCTCTTTGGTGTACCGCTTCAGTCGTGCCGAGAGTGCTACTAGCTGCTGTTTGGCAGATTCTAGAGCTTTTATTGTAGCTTTCATTTTTGGACGCTCCAAATTGTGGTTAGATCTCTCACTAAGCCTACAAACTTTCTTGCGCAAGTCCTTGATCTTATTTTGTAGCCTCAGTTGCCAGGATGGATTGGCTTGAAGCCTTGTTCGCAGTAGCTTAATATCCATCTCCTCCAAGACGACGGTTGCTGTACTGTAGATTAAGGCATTAGTTTCACTGATTGATTCAGTTGAGATCGACTCCAGTGCCAAGTTAATGTCTTCTAATAGCTTCTTAGTTATGGCCTTGCTAACTCTTCGTAGTTGAATATGGTAACTCTGCTAATGATTATGGTACCCTGCTTCCATAATCATTAGCAGCTGACATCTTGTTGATGATATTTTCCGCAAGCTCTCTCACCCTTGGTTCAAGTGCATGTCTTATTCAACCCGTGAGTCAACACATGATCGTGTATGCGTGACAGTGTGTGTTGATATGTACTCCTCGTTGGTTGAGGTTACTTGGGTGAACTGTTCCTTAATTTTATCTACCTCAAGTTCCGATATGAGGTGCCGCTTGATTTTGTTACTCCTCTGAGCTACAAGTTGCTTAGCGGATAGTGGCAATTCAAGGCGCATGTTTATCCACAGTTGACGCATCCTTCCCAAATAGCCCCACTTTTGAGGTTCACTCATAAAGTAGCACTGCATAAGGTCCGTGTTATCAGTCCAAGTCCATTTCATCCGTTTTGAACCAGTAGTCCATTTTTCACTGCCTTGCCTTTTTTAGCTACAGGCAGCGCGGACCTTGTTTGATCGGGCGACATCCGAGCCAGTAGAGATCTTCATAGTGGCTCTTCGACCGCTCGTTTGCAGCAAATGCCAAGAAGCTTTCTGGAGTTTCACGGCTTTCTTTATTGCACTCCTCATAGATGTTGTAGATGTTATACAAGCAAGGGTCTTGTCTAAGGACCACCAGAAAAGTGCAGTTGTTGGGGTTTGAACAGAGGACCGAATGATCACGGTCCCGATACCTTACCAACTGCGCTATCTGTCCTGTATATATAGATATATATTTATATATATATATATATCAGATAGCAAGATACGCTTAGGATACAGATAGCTATTGGCTAAGTCACTTGTCTTTTTGACATCTCTGTACTTCTCTTAGTTTGCTAATGTATGGTGGACCATATTCTCTTAAAACTATTATTTTAGAATTTGTCTCTAATTATGTATATTTGCAGCGACATTTTCGGGACGTGATGAGAGCGTGATGGTGTTTGGCCCAACAACTCCAGAAAGCTTCTTGGCATTTGCTGCAAACGAGCGGTCGAAGAGCCACTATGAAGATCTCTACCTGGTACTTAGTGATATCCTCTCAAAATACTTCAGCTGCACAGTACATCGTCACTCGGATATATATCGAGGGTTTGTGTCGCTCTCATCATTGAGAGTGCTCGTTACTGACTCTAGTATCTTGTATTGATGTACGTATTGTACATGTAAACTGTTTCAGGTCAGTCGCCGCTTGTATACTTGTCTTGAGTTAATTTAACTTGAGTCATGAGTTAATGGCTACTAGCACTTGTAGTAGTAGGTGCTGCTATCTATATATTAATAATGTGCTGGTATTTTTATAGTATTATTAATGTGATGATATTTTTATATTGTTATTATTAATGTGATGATATTTTTATATTGTTATTAATAATGTGATGTTTTTATATTATTATTAATGTGGTGGTATCTTTATATTATTATTGTGATAATATATCACAATATATTTATGTTATTTACGCGGTATTATTATATTACTATTATTGTGGTATTTTTATATTATTGTGGCGATATCAGTATATATAGTTTTTATGGTATCCCTATATTATTATTATTTGGTGAATGCCCGGCATTGCCCGGATAATAATGAAATTTTTGGACAAAAATTTAATTTGTATTTAACATATACAACATGTGCTATTCTAACTTTCTAACTACATATCATGAGAAAATTGTTTTGTGTAATTGAAATAAATTAAGAGAGAAAATAAAAACAAATGTGAAGGTTTTCGAACTTTGTCAAACAACTGTAACTTTCAAACTTCATATCATTAAGAAAAAAAATGTTTGAATGTCAAGCAATTAAAAAATAAACGACTATGAAAAGGTTTAAATGTAAATGTGAAATGATTAGCAAGTGATAGCTAAATTAAGTCTGTTTTTCTACGATTACAATAAAAGATGATTTGGTAATGATACAATTAATACAAAATGAGAAAACAAAATAACAATTCTGAATAAGTTCAATTAATAATAAATATTCGTGCATAGAAGTGTGTGCGTGCGTGTGCCTGTGTGTGTTTGTATAAAAAATTGTACCGTTCCACAATTATAAGCTATACATCAAAACTTTGAATACGACTACACTTGTACCTCTCGACTCTGGTACAAATGAAAAAATGGGATATCGGACTGTCTTTGTCTGACCGAATACTGAGAGAATGTAGAGGGCTTTCCTACTGAAGATAATACAATTGTCCGCATGAAAAGTATTGACCTTCACCACGACTTAGCAATCAAACCTTACGACAAGACAGAAATGAAAGTTGATGAAAACGCAAAAGAGCATCGAATTGATAAAATCCATAGTTTTAAATAATCCGTCACTTAGCATGTGCATATCCTATACAGTTTAAGATAATGTCTTTTATCATAGTGCCTTGCGTAGTTCAGTGGTAGAGTTCGTGGTTAGAAAACTTGGGGACGCAGTCACCGTGAGTTCAAATTCATCAGGACATAGTATTTTAATTCCAAGATTTTAATAGCTATAGCTGGACATACCGAAGTACAGACGACAAACTTTGAGATATATATATATATATATAGTTTGTGGTGGTATCTCAATGCTATTATCATTAATGTTGTGGTATCTTCATAATGTTTTTGGATAATATATTTATATTATTGTGATGATGTATTTATATTATTTCTATGGTATCCTTATATTATTATTATTGCGATGATATCTTTTCAGAAATTCATTCCAACTTCAGATTTACAATTCAGCCCTCATCATTTGCACCCCAGAGCTGTGCGAGTTTCATCAGCGTGTTAAGTTCCTCACTAAGCCAGATGCACTACCTCAGGACATGCTCTATCATCTAAAAGTTATGAATCTTCTTCTAGCTCCGCCATCTCCTCCATTCAAAAAAATACTCGTTAGTTATTTAAACTGTTCGTTAAAAACAACTGCTGTACCTGGCAAACACCTGCTGTGCCTGGCAAACACCTGCTGTAATTGGCAAACACCTGCTGTACCTGGCAAACACCTGCTGTGCCTGGCAAACACCTGCTGTGCCTGGCAAACACATGTTATGCCTGGCAAACAACTGATGTGTTTGTCAAGCACCTTCTGTGTCTGGCAAACACCTGTGGTGTCTGTCAAATTACCTTCTTGACATTGTGAGATAGTGTGTTTGTTACTCCTGACAGTTGTGCCATACTTAACACTGTTAAACACAGAAGTGGTGGAGCCAAAAAGGAGTCAACCAATCATCATGCCGATGACTTGTCATTGAATTCCCGAAGTGTGTTTTTAAAGGTGTGCTCGTTTATGTATTGAAGCCCAAACCACTTGGTTTCTGCGTACAACAATACTTACTATAATAAGAGTTGTGTTTATTTGTTTCACAAAAGCTACGCTTCGCGCATTAGGAAAAAAGTGCATCGCAGCTTTAAGTGAGTTCGAGTCCTCGGCTTGGAAGAGCGACACGCTAACAACTATACTAATTGCCCACCTTACCATATTTTGAAATAATTATGCCCATATTTATTACACATGATGATATCTTACAGCAAACGGAACTGCCGGTTGTGATATTTACTATAATAAGAGCAGTTTGTGTTTGTCAGAAGCTAGGGTGGATGTTGGGAAAAATATTGCACCATATTGTATTTGAACTCGCAACCATTGGCTTGGAAAACTTGCGCTCAAATCACTGCTCAAATATTTCATGTCCCATATTTTAAGATAGTTGTGCCTATATATATATATATATATATATGTATATATTTTCTGTGATTTATTAGTGCGCTTGACAATCTCTCACAGATCACCGCCAGGGTGTTATTAACAATAACTAGAATAAAAACAATTAGATAACGGTTTGTGATTTTTTCATCTGCATTGATATTTTTTTTATTTTTTTATTGATACATAGTACAAGTCGCTGATATTAATTCTTGTAGATGCCCTTCGATGATTTATTACTCAGAAATTGAGCCCTGCCGCTTTGTCATTACTGTCAAACCCTAAGTCATTGAACCTAAATAGATATTAATAATTGCGTTATCATAAGTTTGGTTTCCTCCTTCACTACTGCACTAAGTTCTGACCGAATTATTGTCCTGCCCAAATTAATTCAAACAGATTTCCGAAAAACCAATATACCGCTAGTATTTATGCGATATCTGGTGAATCAATGCAGGTTTCGTTTTACTGTAAAATGCATCTTATTTAAAACAAAATTTTCTACAAGATAAATATAAAATTGTTTAGTGAATCCCTGTCTGACGCAATTCCCAATTCCCATTTCTGACGCTTTCTTTGCGTTGTATGAGCACGGCGTGTTTCTTATTGCAATGACGATAATGATCTGGTTTTCCCGTTTTGAAAAATAATTAGAAATGGAATTGTTGAGCCAGAAGATTTTCTATTGGTTGCACAAGATTAGCGACAAAGTTGTTTCATTGGAGACAAAATTTGATTGGTTTAGCTAATGTGTGGACTTCATAATGAAAATAAAAGGAAACCCTATTGGTAAGCCGATACATCAGCTTACGGTCTGTACTTAAACTACCGCGGATGCCGATACGTCGACTTACTGTAGCGACAGAGTTAAAGATGAACCCGCACAAAGTTTTTAGTAAACTTTAGCAGAAAGTATTGGTATTTTTTTATCATTTGCAATTGTTTTCCATGTTTGAGGTGCTCTAAAATGTTTCAAGATTAAACTTGGTTAAACCTGATTGAGATTAAATTGCTCAGATCGAGCAAAAGTGCGATCATAGCGTCTATAATTGAAAAGGGACCAACAGAATAGAGACGCATAACGTTTCAACTTGACTGCAATAGCACTGTCACAACAATGACAACTAGTGACATCATTTTGCACATTTTTTCTTCTAAGTGTTCTAATTTTGATCAAGTTTTGTCAATTTTAATCTTGAAACACTCTGGCCGGCAGACCACCTAAAACATCAAAAACAATTGCAAATGGTAGAAAATTCCTGATACTTTCTGATGAAAACTATAAAATTTTTGTGTAAGTCCATCTTTAAAACATTCCAACCCCAACACCCCAGCCATTAAATCAGTGCTTTTGCAGTCATTTATTAAACATTGTAGTTATCTTCTCAATGCACTAACAGTCTTCATGATTGACACTGTTTAATTATGTTGTTACCAGGTGACATTTGACCACATTCCTCGTAGTAATGTTGACGAGCTGACCAGAGACCTTCCAAATAGACT
This sequence comes from Watersipora subatra, assembly GCF_963576615.1. Classification (NCBI taxonomy): domain Eukaryota; kingdom Metazoa; phylum Bryozoa; class Gymnolaemata; order Cheilostomatida; family Watersiporidae; genus Watersipora; species Watersipora subatra. The sequence goes on from NC_088713.1 coordinate 41,226,860, forward strand.
TATTACTCTCAGCCTCCCCTCACAGTTGAAGGAACTGGTAAGGATTGCTATGTCTATGGCACCACAGTTCTACATAGACCATAAGCGTAGTAGTACAGTCATACTTCGACATACGAATGCCTAAACATACAAGAATTTTAGGATACGAGAAAAATTGTGAGCAAGCTTTTGACAGCAATAATGACAGTTCTTAGTGCGACCGTTAGGTGGCCGAGTAGAGAACACGGCATCGCTCGGTCATTTTCGTCGAACCAGTTTAAAAAATTTTTTAGATAATGTGAGTCAAAAAAAGCCAATCCAGAAAAAAGATAATAACAAGACTAAAACAAGGACGAAAATATAATTAATTTTTTGTGTAAGATTAAAAATTATTATTGGGTGCGGTTGGTAAGCTAAGTTCATTTAGGTTAAATTTCAAGTTCATGTTATGCATCACAAAAGTGTAGCGTACCAAATGTTGTTTTTGTCGAGTCTCTTTCATCGCCGTTAGCTACTGCGTCTGTCTCAAAGGAGAAAATTTGTGTGAAGTTTGCATGAAATCAGACACCAAAAACTTTATCCATCACATCAAAAAGTTCAAACCCAGCATGAAACGGATATTTCATTCCTGAATTTTAATAGTTATAGCTGGACATACCGAAGATTATATATAAGATTTATATATATATATACATGTAAATTACGATTACTAGCAGATGTTTGTGACATTGTACATGTTTATGATAGATAGGGCTCATCTAGAGAACACAATCATAAAAACTCAATTGTTAGCATTTACCATTAAATGTAAACCATCAATCTATATATATATACATATATATGTATATATATATATATAAATATTTCTCAAAGTTTGCGTGTGTAGATGTGTGTAGTTCCAGCTATAGTTATTAAAATCTTGGAAGAAAGAATCTGTTTCACAGAAATTTGATCTCAGACCCTCTGAATCAGCAGTCTGATGCTTTACCAATTCAGCCACACAAGCTTGATGTATTCATTTGGCAATACATGTCATATATGAGAGCAAATACGCTAGTACCCTGTCACGACGTAATGTGATGGCGTAACGTCATGAGATGCCGTAACTCTTATTAGTAAGCTTACTCCAACTATCCATTGGCGATATGCCAGACTCATAGCCAGTGGCAGGCAACTCTCATTACCTGTCACTGTTTATAAGCTGATTTTTAATGCCCGGGCAACGCCGGGTAGCACAGCTAGTATGTCATTATTATGGTCGTTGTTATGTTATAATGGTTGTGGCTAATCTAGCTATCAGGTGTTTGTCTTTGTCTGTACAGGTGCTGACCATGTACAGCGCTGGCAATGATACTGAAGTATCTTCCTGGGGAATCTTTTCTAGTAAAGGAAAACTGTTGGTAAGTTCATGTGTATTGTCATAGAATAGCTTAGAAGTTATCGCTCTTGCCTCATTTTACTTGGAGGTTGCTTTGCTTGAGTGCTATTTAGCCTAGACCTCCTGTGTAGTTTAGGTTCTCGGCTGATGGCATATTGACAGGATTTGAGAACATTAGCTTACTAGATGAACACCCACATGTCATCGATGCGCACCCTCCATAAAATCAGTATAGGCTTGTTGTACATTAGGTGTGCACTTGCTATAGGTTAGGGTGGGCCACTTTTGTACAATATATGTACACCTGCTATACCATTGAGTGTACACCTGCCAAATGATAAAGTGTACACCTCTCATAAACTAGATTACACCTGTGGTACAATGGATGAAAACCTGTCATACAATGGATGTACACTTGCCATACAATAGAGTGTACACCTGCTATACAATAGATATGCATCGGTTACACAATAGATGTACAGCTGTCATATAATAGATGTATACCAATTATACAATAGATTGTACACATGTCGTACAATTGATAGATGTACATCTCTCATACAATAGAGTGTACACCTGTTGTATAACACGTGTACACCTGTTGTACAATAGATGTACATATGTCATACAACAAAAGTACAATTGCTATGCTATAGATTGCACCCTCCATACAATAGATGTATACAGTCATTCAACAGACCATAGTTAACAAAGCATAAAGTTGTTGAGTAGAGAATTCTTAGACATCTAAATTATTTTATCATACAGTTCATTTGGTAATCAACTAACAGATAAGGAGATCGTGGAGCTTATCATGATGGTAAAACTTGGACTTTCATAGAGTTATTAGTTGAGTTCATAGAGATTTACTCACTTGTTAAATAACTTGGCATCAATTGTCTCAACTCCATTCACTTGCCTCTTATATGTAGAACAATAAAATCAACGTTGCTCCGGACTGTCTGAAAGTTTCATCATTTCCAATTAGAGGATGTATAAGTTTACCACTTCGATATCTGAGGAACAAGTTAAATAAACACTGCATCGTCCAAAGATATTTGAGTTGAGGAATTTGATAAATACCCATTCTATTCAAATTCAAAGCGCCAATGCATGTCAAAATGGTTCTATTATTGGACTGTCCAAGGCTCATCGTTATTTACCGTTGGTCCGTATCTTGGGAGTTGATTTTTTTCCCAATTTTCCCACTTTCAAACACTTTTATTTCCATTGCGATTGAGTGATATACTGTAAATATGGAGCCACACAACTAATTGTATAGTCCAGTTTTCAATTCTTATCAGATTTAACATTGTTTAGCAAAATATTTGGATAAAGAATTTTGGCGTCATACTATTTCCCAGTATTTCCCATTTTTACCGGTTGTTACCGATTTTTACCAGCTTATCCCGCTGCCCTGGGAAAAACAGTTTTTCCCGGGAAAAATGCCAACCTTGGGTCAAAGTATTTATTGATATGCTCTCTGTCCTCCATTTTACAGAGGAAAGAACTGGTGGCAAAGATAGAAGCTATCGGTGCTTTCTATGGGGAGTCAGGCTATGGTGAGGACTCTAATGCCTTCTTTAACCCTTTTCCTTCGGACAGCCTTTATAATGGCTCGCGTATATTGTTTATTCTGCCGGAGAGCCTTTATATTGGCTTGCCTTACTACCCATACAAACACATTGATCCCAGAGTAAACAGAGCCAACCTTAATTTTATCACAGTAAATTTGTGGGGTGATATAGGGTGATCATTTTGCCAAAAAGCATGAACCAGGAAATTTTCTTTTTTTCAGAATTCACGGCGTAACATCATGGTTTACAAATTTTTTTAATTTGCGGGGTAGGATTTTGAAACGAATAATTGTAAACAGCGACCTAAACGTATTGCTGCTATTGAAATTCTTTAATATTGAGCTTAGGTATTTCTGATGGCTGTAATTTTATATTAGATAATGGGCTCTGCGTTTTGGTCAAACTGCAAAAACGACAGTGAAAACTTTTTTTGCACCTAGTTTCATTTAATTAAAAAAATATTACACATGGTTTTTGTTTGTCAAATGCATTGGTTGTTGTGCAGACATTTTTGCTGATTCCAAAAAAATTTAGATTCACCCTTTGAACCCTAACCGCCATTATTCCAGCTTTGCGCTGTGGTTTGTCAGAAACCCTAGCGATCGGAATACTGGCATTCAGATGGCTCTGCTTACAAAAGCTGTATTTAAGTAGACGCATAAAACAATCAAATTAGTCCTTGCACACGATGTTAGATCCTAATTTTCACTTGCACTTGTTAGTTTTCTAATGTATTTATCTACTTCCTTCGTTAAAATAACAAATTTTATTAGAACGATATCGCGAAAAAATCGATAGAACTCGTTCATGGATGACCGTGATTCAAATAAAGAAGCTTATAATACTAATTACAATTTTCCAGCGTATTATGAGTCATGAAATGTTAATTAACATTTGCTCGATGGATATGATACTGCTGTAAATACTTAATGAGTTTTTAGAACCATACGAAATTTTTAATTTTTTGGCCCAAATAATGGTGAAATACTGTTTTTTTTTTTATGACATTTGCTGTGGGTTGCCCGACTCTTTTACTAGTGTTTAACCAAATATCATTGTATTATGAGCACATTTAGATATAACAAAAGTTTTAAAACTTTGGACCGCTGGAGAAATACCAAAGGGTTACTGACTCGCATGGACAAGAATGGCCAGGGTTTAAAGTGTTAAACCTTTTTGACAGAAACTCTAGCATTTACAGCAAAAATACTGAGTCTACGTCGGCAAAAATCTTTCAGCATGAATTAATTCTGTCAGGATGAGCAAAACATTCCGTAGCGAAAGAGTTATTGGTCAATGATAAAGCGTGTCTTGCTAACTGAACACGGAGTATGTAAATCAATTAAGATATTTGTATGAGCGAGAATCCGTGGTTATTGTGTCCCTCGTGTTTAGTGATACTTTGTTGGTGAAGAACGAAATTTCTGGACAAAGTTTTTTATATTGTCTAGATACAGCAACAGTGACTACAGATCAGCAGATCCTTAGATTGAATCAGACCAATGTAGACCAGGAAATTCAAGTACTGCAAAATCAGCAGAATGCAGGAACACTACCAGTTCATAGAGGCGAGTGCATTACAAGACTACCTTTTAATAACCATAGAGTTGTCATTTGCTGTTTTACACGGACCACCCAATGTCAGATCTTGGGCTATTAGCTATACTTTTATTTGGACTCATTTCAGTTTTTGGTTGTTCAGTTTCTTCAGTGTGTTCTGACCTCTCGATGTTAGCGTCTAAACATTTTTTAGCAAAGTAAGAACTTGTACGTAAAAGGAGCCTTTTAGCAAGCTGTAAGGCTGCACCGGTGTGCTAAACAAACATATTAGCTTTAAAATAGTTTACATATCCTAACGTAATTACTGAAGCCAATGGTTATATTTTAAAGGTTATGGAACAAATTTTTTTAAATAAATCAAAGCATTTTGAAAAGATCTGTCGAAAAGTGAATTCACCTTGGCAGCGGCAAGATTGGTAGATTGGGCATGGTTGCTCACCCCAATTTAGCCAGTTTTGGTACGGAAACTGGTAATCTAAATATATATATACCGTAAAACCTCTATTTGAGTGCCTTGGTGCAGTATTTATCAAACTTCTGACTAGCTGCTCAGAATATTCGGAAGATAAATAAAACCGTTTTATGGGTGAAGCAAGGCATATATCTCTTAAATTTAACACTCTCTATCGGGTGGAGCAAGATTAAATGCCATCGGCCCAGCATGTTTCCTGAGCCATGTTCATATACATGGAAGTATCAGACCGAGTGAAACAAGGAACTACTCGGAGTGAAATATTAGCCGGATACAGTTATTGCTTATGGCGATGGTTACTTATTGCTTACAAAGTTTTAAGAAAAAAAATGGAAACGCTTTTCGAGTTTGAAAACGGACTGCACTACGCTGTAACAATGGCTGGTATTACGTTGCACGCTTTTCTTGAAGAGTATTCCCATCATTCATCAACTTGTTTGAAAGCCTTCAGGTGTCTGTAAACCACCTTATGGAGGAATCTGAAGGCATATTGGATTTAGACCTTAGTGATTTTGAATTAGTTTGTAGTTCTGATAATTATGACAATCGATCTTCTCAGGTACAGCGTCACTAAAACCATGGCAGGCACTGCGGCAACAACGAAAGAAATAATTGTTATCAATGTAACTGAGTCTAATTATTAGTACTATTTGTCGGCACTTTCCTACTGATCACTTGCTATTATGGGTTCGTAACGATCAAAGAATTTTAAAGTGGTGGTCAAATGGAGGTGGCGTTCAATTAAAGGGTGGAGCTGTATTTTTCAACCCTTCTCCTATAGCGGCGGTTAAATAGGGGAGGCTTCCAAATTGAGGTTTTATGGTGTGTATATTACTTAATTGGCAATACCATTATTTCAAACAGAAATGTTTCCTAAATTATGCCATACCAGAATCATAAAACATTAAAAAAAGGGCAAAAGTTAGCCAATAAAGTGTTTCAAATACTTTTTTCTGCTAAAAAATGGATATTAGATATAACATTGTGAAAGAAGCTAGCAATGATATTTTAACAATAATTGTTAGTGGTTGTATGCAATTTGATGATATGTAAGCAGAAATGAGTTGAAAACCTGCAATTGTTATTTTGGAATATTTTATATTGCACATTTTAAGGCTTTTCACAATTGTTTATGTGACATTTGTTGCTTTTTGCTTTTCCATTATACAAGGTCAGGCTTGACACTATGTATTACGTTAAGAACACCGTGAAGTAGTTAGTGTTGGTGTTGAATAGGTTGAGTGGAGTTGGTTGTTGTGTGCTCTTGTTTCATTGTAAAACAAACTGACGTATTGTCATTCTGATATTGATTCATTCTACATTCGTGTAAAAATCAAGGACACCAACCATGAAAGATTGTGAACCTTATAATTGCATAAAATAAACATGTAAAAGAGTTAAATGCAAAAATTTGATAGTATAATTTTTTGAATAAAATGCGTAGGGTACTTACAATGTAAATATTTTAATTTTCATTTGGCATTTCAGTTTTCGTGTGTGTTAGAACGAATTCTAGTTGTTATCTGTATGTTTGACTTGTAGTTGGGGAAATACAAAGATTTCCAACTATTCAGCCCCGAGCGGAGGAAATGCAGTATTTAAACACACTTTCAGCAGACCAATGTAGCGTCATTACAGTGCCCAGCAGCGTTCTTACATGTGACACCTTGTCGACTGTCTACAGTGAGCAGCAGAACTTAGTGGTTCCTAGCGCGGAGGTTGCTCCTCCAAGTCAGGAAATAAACGCCCAATCAGTTGCCAGTGAAGAAGCCAGACCTCTCATGTCACATTTGGATGCTGATCAGTCAGCAGTTAGAAGTGCTGTATCCACATTTCAAATGACAAGGAGTGATGGTGCAGAGGTTTATAGGGTCTCTGCTTGACCTGCAGATTTAACCTTGGGTCAAGACCAACACTTATTTTGGTCTCATCAGATACAAGGGTTTTTATGCTATTATTTTCTTGTGTTTATAAGGTCTCCTTATACATTTGTAATCTTTTTACTGTTTTTACATTTTTTAAACATTTTTAATGTTTGTACTGAATATGGTGTAGGACAAAATTTACATTACCTCAGATGATTCATTAATAAAATCTTTAGTGAAGATGTCTGCTTTTCTGAACTAGCATGTTTGCAGTTGCTCAAGTGACGATTTCGACCATGTTTGGTTCCAAATTCCTCTTTCTGGTTACCTTTGCTGTTTGTTTTCCAGCTGGATTGGACAATTTATGCAATGATTGCCCATCTGAATAGTGTTTACATGTATCTACATGTAGGTGTGTATATAAACGTATATATCTGGATAATGTCAATATAAGTCTATATAATCCCACGACCAAACAAGAGTGAAACAATTGATTGGGAGAATTATGATAAATGCGCATGTGCACACAACTCCCAAAAAATTATTCGTTAATGGCCGTCACCAAACCCTTGCAACGAAATCCTATCAACAAATTTAACTATTTTTCAGTAAAGTCGTTTAAATATAATAATGATACAAAACGCATATAAACCTATTTAAATATGTTACCAAGCCTTTGAAAGGTTACCGCAAATTCCTAAAACTAACCCATCTGATCGGATTATATATAAATAAACAGATTTATTACGACGAAAATCGTCGCAAAACGCTTGAAAAGCTTGGTTTAATAAAAGTTAAGACCGGAAATTGAAACGCCGAGGGACAGAGAATAGAACGATAAAGTCTTGCGCATTTCACGAAAAAAAAATGTGCACTTAACACCAGTCTATAGCATTGTCGAATAACCGAAGGTTTCGGCAATTAACATAGCAGTACAGAAATCATTTCATTCTTGCCGATTTCAATTTTTTCATTTTCAATTTCATTCGCTGACACATTTGAGTACTTTCGTGTTCTAACTGATGTCCAACGCAGTATAAGTAAAGGAAATGATGATATTTTTAACGGTTCTTATGAGATGATTACAATAATTAATTATAAGTTTGGATGACTACGGAACAATGGCTACGTAGTACAGATTTTCTAAAAATCTAACGCACTGTAAGTAAAGGGATATTCGATGATATTTTTTCTAACGGTTCTAATGAGATTATTACAATAATTAATTATAAGTTTGGATGACTACCGAACAATGACAACGTAGTACAGCTTTTCTAAAAATCTATATAAGTATCACAACTTCGTGATATTTTTAGCTAGGACGTTTTTAATTGTAAACAATTAAAAACTAAAAACAATTGGTTATTCTAATAATATCAGTGCATTTTACTTCTAATATTGGCCAATATTGCATTTCTCTTTTTGCAGGAGGAGAGATATAAACATATAATATTTTCCTTTCATTATTGCTATTTGTTGTATATAATAACACCCACACCCAGTACATTACAGCTACCATTGCAGTTATCCAATTGCACTGCAGTGCCATTTGACTGCTAATATTACATTTCTCAACCAGCAGTACCCTTTCTTTTTCCCAATATCACTTTGGTCGTGGGCTGTATGACAGTGGAATTTCTAGTTTATATATATCTGGATAATATTTATGTATGGCTAGACACCGATTATATTTATAAACGATAATAAACAAACAGATAATATAAACAGATATATATATAAATAAATAATACAAATATAAATAACAGATTTATAAACAGATAATTATTATGTATATCTAGGTAATGCTTATGTATATCTGGATGATATTGATATCTATCTGGATCTTTACATATATATCTCGATAGTTCCAAATCGAGTTGTCCAAGCTGTGAAAATCACGCTAGATACTTTGGAGAAAAGTTTTTTCTTGCTGGGTCCTACTATTTTTACTTTGTTATTTCTTGTTTTTGTAGACCATACCCATTAATGTCTTGAAATAATTATTTGTTGATCTGTCCAAGAATCTTATAGCTGTCACTCAAAGGTTGTGCGTTAATAAATTAAAATAAGAATTTTTTTTTAAACAGAAAGAAATAGATATATTTGAGACAATGCGTTTCAACAAGCTTTTGAGAAAATATTTTCAAAGTGAATAATCAAGCATAAGGCAAAAGAAATATTTGAGTTCTCTGTTTGAAAATAAGGTGTTTAATTTCACAAAAAAGAACTATCAGTAAGCCTGATGATTTACTGATTGTCTGAGATTTTTTCCTTTTTCAATCAGGTGGACTGCAAAAAGGTGTTTAAGACATGGGGACCAGGAGGTGTTTTAAAACCAAATACTTCCAGCAATCTCAGAGAAGGCAGAGAGTATATGTGTTAAGTCTGAATGAAATCGATCAAAAGATGTGTAAACATCATTTATGCCGACTGATGGACAAACTGGGATTTAATCATGTTTACTATAATAAGAGCACAATAATAAAACTATAATTTGCTATAATAATACTATAACAATCTTTACTATAATAATATATACATGTATATAATAATACATAATAATTACTATTGATAATTCTCCTTATCACTAAGCAACGCTTGGAGGTTAGGAAAAGAAATGCATAGCACAGGAATTGTACTCGGATATCTGACTTTGCAGACAACCAATTGAACCATATTGTTGTAGTGTGGAATAATTGTGCACATACTGATTACACATGATGATCTCTCATAGACTGTCAGGGTACTAGTATAAATAATGAAGGTTTTTGTTTGTGGATATGACTAGACAATATAGTAATAGTTTAAGAGATTTAGTCTAGCCTACTGAAGTAAATTTTGTTTAGGAGTCGAATGGAAGTTGTCCAATCCCGACCCTCTGTTCGCAGGAATCGCAACTTCAAACTTGATGCTGTTTTTGAAAGAAAAATGACACTTCCTCTGTTTTGACAAGTTGAAATGGCCAAGGAGATATAACTCTCCTGCTGGTGCACTGTGAGGCTAGTACAATTTAGGAAATTGCCAGCCTAGTTGCTTGTTAAAAATGATGTTTGCTGGTGCAATTTGGGATATTACCAACCTAGTCACTTAGAGACGGTAACGTTTGCGGGTGTACTGTGAATGTTTGTGCATTGCAAATGATTTCTAGTTAGTTGGTGCTTGTAGAAAAACCACAAGAAGTCATAGTATGTCTTGTATTGGGCACAATAATGAATATAACTCTACATAGCAGAGGCATTGGTATCTCCTAAAGGACAGGCCTTAGCAAGCTCAAGAGAGTAAACAGTTACAATGATCTGTAGGTAGCAGCCAACAGGCTTCACCTTCAACACATGATTATACCGTCCACCCTCGGGATACAATTACCTGGTGGTAGGATCTTTTTGTTTTAATAAGTGGAACGAGGTGATTTCTCTAACTCGCCATTTGAGGCTTATTGCACTATAAGAACTAAACAAAATCTTTGCCAGAGTTCAAATTTGGTAGTCGGTCGGCTTATTACGTACTTTGAAGTAACAAAGATGCTAATATTCTGTTTGCTGAAAACTGTCTCAAAATGCTTAAAGGGGATAGGATGACCAATTTCTCTCAGTTCGGCATACAAAGTGGAGATCAGACCAAAAGTAATCTTAATGTATACAGCCATTAAACTGCAGCAGTGATAGAACACAGGCACACAATATGCAGTTACATGTATGTATGTACTGTATGTACATGTATGTCTCACCGTACCATCTAAAAGATGACTAATATTCAGCAAGTGTGAATGCACAAGTTGAATGGAGTAGTGAGAGTTTCTCCGTTATGGATTAGCCATTGCAACAGATCGTATCCTGAAAGACATATGAAAGGGTATAGTCAAATAACTGCTTTGATCGCTAGTCTGTGAATGGACAATCAGGGTGTATAAAAATCACTTTAAAATAATAAGTCAAAGTCTTAGATATTACATGATGCACTTAGAATTATTGTTTCTACAGCTGGCTGCCATTTGATGAGAAAGATATATCCTGAAATAATGTCGATATGCCTGTGATTAGAATATATGTGCTGCTTAGCCTGGTTTCCATATGACAGCGCAATGGTCGCGCGCGGCCCAGTGATCATACGCAATGCATTTCTTGGGCCGCGAGGCAGCGTTTCCATATCGCGCGTAAGCTCCATGCTTGCATTGGACAGGGTGGATATTTTCCTTACTTTTTCGTAGGAGAGACATATTTCTTCGGAAAAACAGACCTCCGTTGCGCAATTACGCTGTCATATAAAAATCGGGCTTACTCTTTTGTACGGGAGACCGATTTCTTCGGAACAAAGCCCTTCGCTGGAATTGTGGGATAGGTTGAAAAGGTCTAGCGGTGTATTGTGGGATAAATAATCGCACGCACCCATCGCAAGGATCCATTCTGTTGGATACTTGCGATCAGCGTACACACGTCGCGCGACCGTCGTGCGTTGATGTTTCCATATCACAACTGGCTTACGCACGACGTCGTGCGCCTTGTTGCGCGCCTTGCGCTGTCATATTGAAACCAGGCTTTACTCCGTGCTATAATCGTGAATGTATCTACAGCTCCAATGGGTTTCACTCTCTTCTACTCATCCCCAAGGGCTAGTCTGAGATGTTATAAAATGCACCCTTTCCACTTACGTACACAATAGTAAAAAACCACCCACTAAGTACCGCCTTTTTTGGCTCAATCACTGCCCTTCCTACTGTGTGGAACTCAATGAGACAGGTTTGACCACTATACACTGCGCCAAGCTAAAAAAAACACTTTTTTATGAAAACACTCTAGAGTGTCTGGCCACCAAAAACACTTCTGAAGCGTGTTTTTTTTTGTCAAGCCCTTGGGGATGAAAGCTGGGAATGAAACCGTAGGGCTGTAGCTACAGTGTCATCAGAAGTCGCATAAGAATTCACCTCAAATTTCGATATACATTTTCTAGTAGTGATGATTTATTGGTTTAATTTTGTAGGAACTACCACAAGCCCTATACCATTAAGTGCTGAATTTTTGTTAAATAAATATAGAATGAGTTTCAGAACATTATCAATGTTCTGTTCAGTTGCATACAAATTTTTTAATGTTTTTATGAACAGACAAACATTAAAAGATAGCCTAGTCATTGGCTGATTGTATTCTCAGCAAATTAATTTTGTGATATTATTGCAAAATAATGTGAAGAAATCTTGTAATAAGTGGTGGCCCAAATGCAAAGGGTCAAGGTCATTGTAAGGTATGTGTAAAGTAGCTGAATTAGCATGGTGAAATTATAGACACTGTTAATCAGATATTTAGATCACACCATAAGTATCAAAATTTATTACTTTTTAATATAATTTTTCTAGTTACATATCAAAAAACATACCGCTTACCTAATAATGTTAGTAACCTTGCATTGATTGAACCATTGATTTAGAGTTTTTGGTAAAAGAAGGAGGTCTAGGTACATGTAAAACATCTGACCAGCAGTCTTCCAAATGAAAAATTTAAGCTTTCACACTAAATATTACCATAAATACACTAATGAACTCAGAGTCCACACCTTGCTACCCAAAATTTTTTGAGATTACTTTCAAACTCTTACCTATTATACCCTACAGGATGAAATTATTCGCGGAGTTAAGTTTCACGAAAATCTTCTTTTCATGCCTATTCTTGAAATAACTTATTCGCGGATGAACACATTCGCAAATGAATGCAGCTACAACCAACCCATAGGTAAACCACGTGTTTAGGTGTCTATTTACATGTAGTTGAGAAGCGTATGCCGGTCTTGCTAAGCTATAAATTTCTGGCTGCATTCATGAACAATCATCAATTTGGAGGCCCTTGGTGAACATACACTTTGTGGTAATTTATGAGTTGTTTAAACCTCAAGAACTGCAGGAGAGATTTTTGCGATGATGATGCCGTGCCGAATTCTGAATAACTTGTGACAACTTTGAATAATTTTTTTAAAAAGTGTGATGCATTGGCAATGGGCTTAATTCAAAGCCCCAGCGATGATTTTAAAAGAGTTTGGAACTCAGCTATAGTTTAACTAACTCTGCCTAGTGGCTAGTTTTTTATTTGAGGTAGTAGTTGTTCTCCCTTGTATTAAAAATAAAACTAGTTATTCCCGGATTTTAATAATTCTCAGATTTGACTGTACTCGAATTTGTGAATTATTAAATCCATCAAATAATTTCATCTTGTAGGGTATACCTTATTAATTTCCCTCTTGCATTCTTTATAGTTTGTGAATATTCCATAGTATTGATTAGCAGCTGTGAATCACTTTTGCTGCATAAAAAGAAATTATTATTACTGAAAAAGAAGTAATTCATAGCTTCTAAAACATCTAAAAGAAAGGTCTGGATACACGATGAGAAATTCCTGCCATGGTGAACCAACGAAAGAGAACCAACAATAGCGCATATAGGCCGTTGCATCGTATATATCAAGTCATATTGCGGTGATACTTTTATTGTGTGTCGTCGTACGTGTCTTGGACTATACCACTTGTCAAAGCTACTAGAACCCTGCTCGCTAAAATAATTGGTTAGCCAATTAAAAGCGTTTCGTTGATGAATTCGGTGTACATGCACAGCTCAGGCGATTCTGTGATATTCGGTCAAATAAATCTGTGAATTCTGTGAAATTCGTGAATTCAGTCAGATTGAACGAATAATTCGTTACGTGTGGCCGGACCATAATCATGTTACTTTATTGATAACTATCTAGTTATTTCTTATTACATTGGGTGTTTCTAGTGATCTTTAGGGTAAAAGCTAAAACCTTCCAATTGTGAGTCGAAGTCTGGCATGTACTTACCCAAATTATTGTAATATCACAAACTGTTTCCTTCAGAATTTACTAGAAACTATGTAATACCTCTGTTTAATTGATCATTTAGCTATGAGATGACTATTTTCATACCTGGCATACTTTGTAAAGTCAGCGAGAAAGTAGACAGAGTTAATTGTAGTCTGACTAATCTCAGCATGGTATAACTGTTTATCTTCTACATGTATATATATATATTTCACAAAGTTGGTCATACGTCGTTGTATGTGTCCATCGATAGCTCTTAAAATCTTAAAATAAAGAATCTGTCGCACAGAAGATTTGATCTCGGATATTCCAGTTCGCCGGTCCATATGCCTTACCAATTCAGCCACACGAGCATAACAGATTTGCTAGGCTATATGTGTTGCTATGTGGGAGCAAATAGGCTCCCGCTTTTGATCATGACGCAAAGTGATGGTGTAACATCATGGATACAAGTAGTTCTTATTAGTACGCTTACTCAAGTAATCAATTGGCAATGTACCAGGCTAATTGCAAGTGGCAGGCAACTCTCATTACCACTCATTATTTATAAACGTAACCTGGTGATAAAAGAACTGTAGTTATTATTTTTCATGTGAATTTTTGTACAGATGTATATATGCTATTTAATAGATTTGAATTTAATAGAGTATTTAATACATTGGACAAAAATATATGTGTGAGATACGAGCATGTAATGTAATTATCTACATATGCCATTGATACAGATGACATAGTAGAAGCTTGAAAATTCTTTATATTTGTGACCATGCCAGAAATTATTTGTGTTACCAAAGTTTTTACCAGAAAATATATGTTTACCAGATTTTTAAATGAATTCACATTTCATAGGTTTGGTATTGAACTTTCTTGATTCCTGTGAGGGTGATTAAACATTGCAAACAGACAAAAAACTATCTTACTTGCATAATATATAACTAGAAATTCCCCTGTCATACAGCCGACGACCTGATAATGGAATAAGTGATAATGGAAAAAAGAAAAGGTAGTGCTGGTTGTTGAAAAAGTAGTTGTCAGCAGGAATTGACAGAGTATAGTGTAAATGAGATTTGTTTGACATGATATAAAATAAATTTGTGGGACCACGACTTCAAAAAGGAAATTCTAGTAATCTAGGAACTTGACAGGGGAACTTGTCGGCACGTATGACATAGTTGCATTTGAGCATTGTATGTAATGAAATGTTTCTCATTACATCCATTACATTCAACATATTACAGCTCAGGAGCTGTGATATGTTGTTGTCAAGTCTGCCTAAAAAGTTTTTACCCAGTTCTTAAAAATCAGGACAATCTAAAGATTGAAAATGAGAAATGTGATGAAGGGGGGCAGCATTGGGAGAAGCAATATTGTTTTGTGCAATATTTTCATGGTCAATGATGTCCATAAAATCATGATCATCATCTGGAAACAAAAGGGCTGCCAAGTCGATGTCATTTACATCGCCTACAACATCTACTAAAGAATTCTCTGAATCAGATGAGTTGTTGTTATTAATTTGAGTAGCGTGTTGCTGAACATTAGCATTTGATGTTGATGGTTGCTGTGAGGACCTTCTGTTTATCCTCCTATTGAGCTGTAATAATTGAGAGACATGTGGATGGCCACTGCGTCGGCCACGACATGGTGTTTTGGGATGTTGTATGTCCATGGTAGTTGCAAGTTGCTTAGAAATTAAATTCAAAAAGTCAATTATGCAAAACAAAAGGTTGTAAAAAATTTACACCTAATCTACTACTATCTCAAACCTATGTTTTACAACAATAAAATGAATATTAATTAAAGCTGTAGGCCTAACCTACTGTAATTTATGTAATTTAACAACTGCAATAAGGAAATATGTTTATTATATATCTGAAATGCAATATTAGAAGTAAAATGGCAAGCTGCCGTGTTATGTAAACAGTTCGAAAGTTGGTTGTGTTGAATGAAGAATGGTTTTGATAGCGATCTTTACCAGAAAGCGAGCATCAGAATTCACATGTCTGGACGTTTTAAGCAAATTGGAACAAAATAAAAACAATTTCTCGTCATAAATTAGTATTGTAGTTCGGCCCTAGCTTGTACATTAGTTGTAAAGGATTTTGGCTAATATTCTAAATAATTTAGTGAAACCTTTGATAATTGGACAAATAAAACATAGGCTGATAAACTGTGTACCACAATTATGTACCTGTAAATTGGTCTATGTCTCAAACGGTCTACCTTTATTACAGAAACCTTCGACCAAATAAATTTGAGTGACTATTTTTATAATTAAATCTTATATAATGTTTTTTTATAATAAAATAATTTAGATTAGGATTATTAATTGAATTTTGGTTAAAACAGAGGAATTAAAAATTTAGGCAAGATATTAAAAGCAACTACGAAACTATTAAAAGCAGGTACAAAACTGTGTACCACAATTTCGTACCTGTTAATCGGTCTACGCCTCAAACGGTCTACGTTTATGACAGAAACTTTCAGACAAATAAATTTGAACAACTATTCTTATGTAATTTTATTAACTCAAATAATTATTTTTATAATTAAATATTTTTGCAAGATATTAAAAACGGAAATATATTAGAAACCTTAGGCAATTCGACAATGCTATAGACTAATGAAATCGGCACGGTTTTTTTTGTGGAATGCGCACGACTTAATCGCTCTATTTTCTGTCTCTCGGCGTTTTATTTGCCGGTCCTAATTTTGATATAAATAAGGCTTGTCAAGTTTTAATAACGATTTCAGGCCAAATTAATTAGTCTATTTGTGTATAATCCGATCAGATGGGTAAGTTTTAGGATATTGTCGACAATTCTCAAAGACTTGGTAACATATTTAAATAGGTTGATATGTGTTTTGTATCGTTATTATAATTAAATGACTCCATCGAAAAATGGTTAAATTTGTTGATGAGATTTCGGTGCAAGGGTTTGCGATGGTGTTGATGAATAATTTTCATGAGTTGTGTGCACATGCATTTATTATAAATCTCTCAAACAATCGCTTCACTCGTGTTTGGTCATGGGACAAGGAAGTTGATTTACAATGAATGAATGTTCTTAGCAAATCTTATGAACATTTGAAGGAAGTTCATCTTAGCCATACAAGCTTCCTTTAACCAATCACACCCTTTGTTACTGAATATTCTATTTAATTCTCTATAATGTGCTATAAAATTGTACAAAGTATTGTTTATTATGAGTAGTTTCCTAATATAGTATGTTGTAATGAATGCTTCACATGATTCAGCACTTTTGACATTCCAGTATTAATGCTTTTATTTGTAGTTTCATCATAAATAATCTACAACAAATATTATAATTTGTCATAATTCTATTATTACAATTTTGAAATACTTGAGAAACAAAACGAGTAAATTCTTGCTTAATAAGATTTCAATGGTTTGACACGGTCTCTCTCTTTACTTTTGATTCACCATAAAAAGATCACTGTTTGCAGTAGTGTATTAGTCAAATCAGAGAAGGATGCTATTTGATGTCTTTCTGGTCAATCAGTCTT
Organism: Watersipora subatra; assembly: GCF_963576615.1. NCBI lineage: Eukaryota > Metazoa > Bryozoa > Gymnolaemata > Cheilostomatida > Watersiporidae > Watersipora > Watersipora subatra. The sequence goes on from NC_088713.1 coordinate 41,244,037, forward strand.
ACAGAATATTTTACTAAAACCTGCTAACATTGCGACACTAATCATGGATTATATTCTCGTAGACTACAAACAATTAGCAAAGCTGCAATGATTTTAACCCTTGGTTGATAAAATACCTTAAGACTAGCTGTTTTAATACAATTTAATAAAGGATCAATTTTTAGAAGTGATTTTTTGTGAATTCTAATTATAGGATAACTTGATATATGTTACCTTTTTTTAATTATCAATTGTAAATCTATAGAAAATAGAGCAACCTTTTGATCTTTGTACAGCTAGTTTAAATCAATGTAGGTTGCTAGGTAACCAAGTAAATAAATCTGTCATTCGTAGCTGAAGATTGCATAATTGATTATCTATCTTTGATAGTTAGTTTTATATGTAATAGTGCTGATATAAACACTACTTTTAATTTTTGTCAACTAAGATACAGTGTAGCTTTATGCATGACAGATCCAAATACTTGTAGATATAAGATATTTCAACCTAATACAATGGCATATCATACGATACAACTGGTTATGGTTTAATATACCATAATACAGCATAAGCTAATTAATCTTAATTTAGTACGAATTGATATAACACCCATATAATATGATATAATATGTCATAATTTAACATATTTTGCTATGATATGATGGAATATTGTAAATTATGATAAATTGTGATATGACAGAATAAAATAAAGTAATAAAACTATACCTAATATAAATATAAAATATGTGAGCTAAAATAAGCCAACATTATTTATAGTATCAATAGTGTTACTACATCAAGGATACTTGCTATATCTAAACTGCCTGTTATATTAGCTACTAATAGCAGAAGTAGATGCGGTTGACGTGAAATTAGTAAGTAAATTAGACGTGAATGTAACGTGAAAGATATATACTTATCTATTTATTTGTGTATATATGTAAAAGTACAAGAATAAATGCTCTAGATGCGTACATATGCAGAATATATGTATTTATTTAATATGTACAGTTCTAAAAGTGTAAAAATGCATGCAGGATTCACTAGAAGTATACGCATATAGTAGATTTGTACCTAATCATTAGATATTCTGTAAATAAGCATTTACTTTTGATGCAAGTTGAAGTCATTTACTTTCTATGAAACTTGGTTGACTAGACGGTATTAATTAAATATTTCAAACAGACACAAGTAAAAGCTATTCTGACTTGTGCAAAAAACAAGGAAGTTGATTTATAACTAATGGCATCCATGCCTCAACTTGGGTGTTCTTTACAACTCTATGTAACACATAGGAGGAAGTTTGTTTTAGCTACACAGACTGATCAACCAATAACAATCACCGTTGCCTCATATTATATTCCTACTGCAAAGTGTTTGTTTTAAAACTTTCAAACGGATTCCTTTGTACAATACACTACTAAAAATCATTTCATTATGTTGGTTGTTACAAATGATTCAACATTTTTTTTATTTTGAAGCAGGTGTGCTTGAAATTGAAGCGTTCAATTGAAAATGCTTCACAAAAATCAAAATTTCAAAACACTAGGTAGAATAACAAGATTCTAAACAAGGTAATGTTCTGTTAAACATATATAATGGGCATTTTTTTATAATTTCAATGAGAATTACATATTTTTTTATTTAAACCAATAAGGTTTGTCGGCATAGATTTTACCAGAATTTAGCAAAATATTTCAGCTTAATTTTATGAATATGTATAAAATGTATCACATAACTACTTTAAAACTTTTATACCAACCTTTTCTGTTTCTCAGTGCTGATGTTCTATTTTGATTTACGCATTTTTCGGTAAAGATTGTTTTAACAATTGATCTGCTAAGAACATATTTGAAGTAATTTGTTTATTAAATTTTTAGCATGAATCCTAAAATTAATAAATATATTTAATATTAGTAATATTAGTAATGAAATTGTACCAGCTTAAGGTAAAAGAAGAAAACATCTTTATATAGTCTACTTTGAATAGGTCATAATTTTATCTTAGTTACAGTTATAGTTGTAGTTTGGTTCATTGCTAGGGGTTTTTTATGCTATTTTCAGTTTGACTAACCGCTACCAAACATTTATACAGGCTGACAGAGAATTCTTTTGCAAGTGTTATAAAAATCTATAGAGTAAATATTGCTGTTAAAGGTAACTCTGTATTGAGTTGAATTCAGACAACCTTCAAATAGCATATAGCAATTATTACAACTTGAATATATTTATATACTTGCAGTTTCAGGTTTGTGAAAAAATTGAATAGAAAAAATAGTGTGTACAGAAAATATAGAAAACAGGTATACGTAATGAAGCTACCTAACAGATACTTTTATTTGCTGATACACATAACTCAATATTGAGTTGGATACCTGCCTTGGAGTTGGATAGACTATCTTGCTCTAAAATATATATTATCGCAAATAGAATATATTTATTTTCTTACAATTTTGATTTAGAAAAAATTTGGGGAAAAATATTTTTTTACATCCAAAATAAATTATTACATAAACCATCTATAACAATGACTTATGGAAGAAAAAGATGACGCATTGGGTCAATGGTTTTATATACATGTACATGTACATGTACATGTATTAAATCACCAGGTTTCTGTATGTATCATTTTGCTACTAGTTACCTGTGTAACATGGTAATCAACTAATGACCTGTGTAATGTTGTAAAATATCCAAAGCTAATTTTAACTTCAAATTATTATTTAAATAGTGATCAGCTTTTTGCCATTAGATATTGTGTCAAAAATTGCATATCTCAATTTTCTGTCACATTTTCCCTAGCGACAGTGATCACTTATTATAATAAAATTCTATGAACAATTGTATATCATCCTTCAATAACTGACATCAACTGTGAGGCGCTTCCTTGAGTGCGGTAACAATAATTTTGTTGATAGAATCTTCATAAAAAAGGCTTATCTGTTTCTCAACTGTTTGTATACAGAAACTATTGTCATAGAGAAAAGAGATACTCATTCCTCCACAAACATGTTTCTATTGAAGAACATACTGTTACGCCTGTATTGGTTAATTCTGGTCTGTTTTAAGCTAATAATACAAGCTTGTTATAGGTTTATTATAACGAAAAGAAAGTGTTGCAATAACTGTGCTAGTTATATGAATGATAAATTAGGTAAATAAGTATACACTTTAGTGCTATTTGTATGAGATCTGATTCAGCTATTTAAACAATTATTTCCTCATTTTTTCTCATAATTTATTGTTTCTGAGTAAACAGATATTTAATCCTCAACAAACATCTTTCTATTAAAGATCCCACTGTTGTCGCCATATTGGCTAAGTCTGGTTTATTTCAAGTGAATAATAGAATTACATCATTGGCTAATTATTCCAGAAAAGTATTCTTGTAATAGCCTTCTATAAACTACGTATATCAGCCCAAACAGTAAATGTGATATTTCATTATCAGTTACCTAAACCAAAGCCTTTCCTTGTCTCACATGGAACCTTTCCGATTAAAACAATTTCAAAGCAATAAAATTCAGTTTTGCTAACATTTTACTTTATATCTCTGGCTTAGATTATGTTATATTTAAGAGACTTCTAACTGATACCAGTAAAACAGATATCGGTGAAAATATTCGACAAATGAGGTTGCATGAAAGTGTAAACAGAAGCCATGGTGTTCAGTTACACCCCATTTGAGCCGTTTTGGAAAGGGATTCCATCATTCAGCGTTCTTATGATGACGGCGATTAACGGTTCGTTTTTGAGCTTTTAAGAAATTGTAATTCATCTCCACATATTTTGGACCTACAACACAGCAAAGTAAAACATAGTGAATGTTTTGATACCAAATAATTGTAATGTGAATTTTGTTGCAAGTCAACCTTTAAGTAACTTTTTCATTTATAATATTCATACAAGTACAGTGTAACAATGACCAAGAGTTATTTCTCCTGCAACAGATTAATCTAGTCATCAAGTCTAGCTTTATTTTCTAAATATTAAATAACAGTTTATAATGAATGTTCTTTGCAGTCAGGTTTGTCAAACGCTTAAAATATTTTCAAACCTTATACAAGACATTAATTTTTTGCATAAATTTGAGAGTCTACTTAGAAATATGGTAAAAGTGATGTAAGAATCTGAAGATACATGAGCTTGTTACCCTTTGTTTTTGAAAATATATTTTTGGTGTAGAGGCAAGCCTGGTTTGTTCAGACTAATATAGAATGGAGTTTGCAAAAAGAACAACCTAAAAGTCCAGACATTTACAATCAAGTACTGTACATTGAACGTTATGTAAAGCACTGCATATCCATGTTTCAAATGGGTTCGGAGTTTCCGACAACTCAATAATTTGCGCCCTAACGTTTCAACCATTCTGGGCAGCTCTATAAATCTTTCCAAGATTTGAGACGCACCCTCAAAACAAAACTTGGTAAAGGAAACTCGCTGTCGTGTTGCAGTCAGTTTTCAATTCATGCATAGTCAACTACTCTCACATGTGGATGTTGATGTGATATTAAAAGCTTTAAGCAGAAAGAGTACAGCGCAGCAGTTGAACTTTTTTTATAAACTCACATGGTTGTGAGCAGAGATTATTTATCTCACTTTGGAAAACTTAGCCAAGTGTTATCAATTGAGATCTATTAGCAGTGAGAATTGTTATGGTGCCGATGTTCTCTCACTGCGAATGCATTTACACAAATTTTGCAAAGTAAAATTATGTTGAGTGTTTTTGGGTTATACCATTTCTATGATTCGAAGTGGAAGTAACTTCAAACCTGTTTAAAGCATCAAAAGCAGTCATTGTCTTGCACTTGTACATGCACTCCAAAGTACAATATGCTACAATACCCATATGCAGTATAGAGGAACAGTAAAACATGGTTATGCATGAATTATGATACAATATAGTACAGTATAGGCTCCTACAACATAAACACATAATAACGTATACATTGTTGGAGGATATGTTGTACAGGAGTGTTGTTGTAGACTACTGTGTGGGTTAATACCTGTAATGTTTACGTTATAGGGATTTGATGTTATACGGACAGTAAGATACATGTAAGTTTGCTAATTCATTCCAAGATCCTCCTAAACTTACCTCAAAAAAGAGCCTTTAAAAAACCTAGACTTAACTTTTTAGTTTATTAACTGTATTATAACTGTAGTAATATTGGTTTCTATCAACAAACTTTCCTTTTTTCAAATCAATTTCGCTCAGTTCATTGTCCATGATAGCAACAATTTTACAATGGGTTAAGGAGAATGCAACCTTCAATATCAATTTACTTCAGGTTTTTTTCATTCTAGACAGCAAAGGCTATTTTGATAAAGGAAAACTGTGAAAGTTTTTATATGTCTAAAATTAGGTAAAACCAAGAAATAACTTTACTATAATAAAGGTGCTGTCTATCTGTTCACTTGCCTATTCATTGAAAAGGTTCAAAGTAATAGTAAAAGATAGATTTTGATGATACTCTAACTAGGAACATTTAGGTCTAATTGCTATACCGACACTCTAACAATTACTCTAAATACTTGAGCAGCTACTTGTAATAATAACTGTAATAATAGCAAACAGAAATTACTGTACGACAATCTAGAAAAAAATTCATGCGAATGCATTGCTTGCGTCATCTGTTGCGAGAGCCACCTTTGAATTAAATATGGGATTTTTCTGACAGAAAAGGACTCATTGTTGGACTTTGGACTTTGCGCAAACAATTGAAGTTTTGGGAAAGTGAAGTAAAGTGGGAAAGGGAATAAAACGCGGTTGGTTGTAACCCCAGTTTATCAGAATTGAAATAAGAAGTTGGCTGTAATAATATGTTAGTTATATTATTATTTGAGATATTTCATGTGATATAATAAAGCATTTATTATATAACCAATCTGTAGTTCGACTAAGCCTCAACTGACTAACAAGAAAAGGCAAAAACAGAGGATACTGAGTAGTAGTAGCAGGACATCAAACCTGGTCTTACTGGATATAACAGTGGAAATTACCAGGAATGGTAGTAGATACGAAAACATGTAGACAGTATAAAGACAACAATCAGGTGGCTGCACTAAGGTTAACTAGAAGAAAATAATCAATTATGAATCCGAGGAGTTTGTCGCACTGACTATAATGTTAAATAACTGTTATCAATAAGTTATACATAATATACACTAATTCCTAAAGTCTTTTAAAGAGAAGAGCCAAATATGTATGTCAGTGGTACTGTAAAGATGTTATACAACAATTGATATTTAGATAACAAAAGTAGTAGAGTTTAACTACTTACATAATGTAAAGCATTCATGTCTAATAATATATGTTAAAATGTTCACAGAAAAAAGGTTTTTTATAAAGAGATTAAGTATCATTTATTATTGCACCCTTTTAGTTTATTTACACTCAACAAACTTACATACTTAAAAGGTTGTCTAGTCTGAAAGTCTGGTGAATTAGGTAGCAATTCCTTTAATCTTTAGTGTGTAGCCCTAAAATGTACTATAGCTTATTAATCTTTAGGTTTTAATGTAATGTAATCTTATTAATCCATCGAGTTTAAAGTTTAGCACATAAATGTCATAATATTTTGGTTATGCTAATTTTTAAAGTATTAAAAATTTTTTATGCATAAATAATATATGATCTTATCTTTTTACCATGGTTAATGATCAGTAAGTTTCTCATCAAAAGCTCAATAAAAGGTTTATCAGTAATTCTATTAAGCATACATATAAATATCAGTTAAAATAATTATTGTATGATATCAGCAACATGGTGTATCAGTTGAAATCATTTAAGGCAAAACAATCCTCACCAGGTAATGGTGCTTAACAAGCAAACATCTTTATTAATTCTTGGACATTCGAAAGCATTTACTTAAGCTTTGTATTTGTTGCAAATCATAGAATTACTTCATAATTTTTATATTCCTATTGGCTTATGTATTAGCAAATTTACCAGAGTCAACATGTATTGAATTCCAACATCCAGCTTTTAAAAAACTTCCTTGTTTCTCAACTGTTAGTATACATAAACTATTATAGTAGAGAAAACGGATACTTCATCCTCTACAAACATCTTTCTGTTGAAGATCTTTACTGTTGCAATAGTATTGGTCAATTCTGGTCTGCTTTAAGCTAATAATACAAGCTTATTAGTAGTCTATTATAATAAAATAAACTGTTGTAATCGCTGTACTATCTAAATGAATAATATATTAGGTAAATAAGTAAACATTTTAGTGCTAGTTGTATGAGATCTGATTTAGCTATTTAAACAATTAATTCCTCATATTTCCTCACAATCTATTGTTTCTGAGTAAACAGATATATAATCCTCAACATACATATTTCTATTAAATATCCCCTGATGCAGATGTATTGGTTTACATCAAGTGAATGATATAATTGAATCCTTGGCTGATTATTACAAGAAAGCATTCCTGATAATAGCTGTAATAGCCTTCTATAAACTATATCAGACCTAACAGTAAATGTGATATTTAATTAATTTGGTCAGTTACCTTAAAAAAGGTATTTTTTGTTTCACAAGTAACTTTTCTGGTAAAACATTTTTAAAGGAGTAAAATTCAGTTTTGCTCACATTTTATTGTTCATTGGTGACAGGATCTAGAAACATCAACTTTGGCATTCTGTCTCTGAGAAATATTTCCTGGTATAATAATATGCCAGTAATATGTCATAAACACAGATTTCCATAATATTAAAAAAATTGGTGACAGATATGTATGCCAGTGGTACTGTGTAGATGTCATATAGTAGTTTGTATTTAGGTCGTCAAAGTAAAAGGGGTCAAATACTTACAAGAGATAAAGTTAAGGTTATAAGTGTATCAAGTCTGTAAGAAAAATACATTACTAATAGCATTTGTGAGGTATTAGATATGTATAATTTAGAGCTTGCAGTATGTTGCCAAAGCATTTCTTTTGCAGGCAAATTTTTCCAAAAAGCAAGTACAGTCGACTCTCCTAAAGGGTATGCATACGATAAAGTAAAATCCATATAACGTAAAAGTTATAAAATGTATTAGCTTTGCATTACATAAAATATTTCATATAACGTAAAGTGTCAGCCAAGTCGGGGCAAGGTCTCAAATTCAGTTTAAATGGTAACACATCTCGTCACAAATGTGAGAAAAAAGATGAGGTACATACAGCGCTGTATCTATTATACGCGCAAATTCCAAACGTTTTAGTTCTTTATGATAGATCGTCAGATGTGTCAAGGGAACATAGATCATATTAGTTAGCTGCCCAATTGTTCATACGCACTTGAAAGTGACCGGTTGCCGCAGATGTTACAATGTTGGTTTATCAATGTCACTAGTTGGAGAATCAGCATAAGTTATCTTTTATCCTAACATTGACACCTGCATACATATAGACGGCAAACACATGGAAACGACTCTTTGTACTAAAAAAGTTTTGCTTTGATTTATTGTAAACATTTTAAATACTTGTTATTACCCTTCTTTGCAGAATAGACTTTGTTGTCTATAGAATTAAGCAAATTGTTTTAAATGGGTACTGACGATGTGCGTTTCCCATCAACTCATTGTAAAATTACTGCAATCATAGTTTATGCAACCATGGAAATTAATCCAAGAAAGAGAAAATTTGTTGATGCAAGCCAATAATACTGCATTTAATATGTAGCCAACAAATTAAAGATTATGTTTCATTTTTTTCTTTTTGTTTGGCCAAAGAGTGAGCTTGAAAAAATCATGGAACGGATTAAGCAGTTTACATGCATTTTGCTGTTTGTACAACATAAAATCCCTATTTTGTAAATGTTCATATAACTGATTATCTATCTTGTAGGTTCATCTACTGTACATATTTACTCACCCTAAAATTATTTAAATTTCCTTATCCTTGGTAATCATTACACATAGCTGAATTACTAGATTATCCATGAGTTTACTGTTAGTTAATATTCTAGAATCAATATCTATTGATTTCTGAATAGTGGGCACTTGACAAAAATACTTTATCGTTCAACTAACAAAGATGATTCAAAATATGAAATAATATTCGCTAGATTTTGATTTCAAACATTGTTTTGTCCAATCCTGATGTTGTTTAGTTACTGTGCAGCTCAGTCAATCAAAAATAGGTTTTTTTTAATCTCTTCCTCTAGTATTATTACAAGTTACTTAAGCAATCTTAACAAATCATATTGTATTCACCAGATCAGACAGCGTATTAAGCATCGCTTAACCAATAGAAAAGCAGAGATGTACCATCTGTATATATAAGTAGCCAGGAAAAACACTCAACCACCATATTATAACTTTAACTGTTCATGTGTGAACTTAGAGTAAAATAAATTATGTGTAGCCTAAGTTCTATAGTGGTAGTTTTAGTGTTTGCATGTTCATTGAATTCATGGACAGAGGCTACTGGTAGATGTAGTAGCAGATCAGATACTCAATTAGCTCAGATTCTGCTGCAGAAGATAAAAAATGATTCCAGTCATCCAGCACCTGCTATGCTTGGTAAGTGTGGCGAGTATTATTACATTATCTTGTCTATAAAATATTGAACAGTTTTTATAAATTTGAAAAAATAATTTCTTAATCTTATAATCTGTTGAGCTGAAAAAAATTTTTTTTTTACAAAGCCTGATACTGAATCAGAATTGTAGAATTTAAAAAATTAATATAATTCTATTCGAATCAGTTATCATTTAAAATGATTTATAATAATTACATAAAAAAAGTTTTCATGCTGTAAAGTGTTACATACAAATGTGCGATTATTTATATCATGTAATATATTGGATATAATTTATAATTTTTATGTATGCTTGTGATTTATTTAGTACATACAATTAGTGTAGATGTTATAAAAAATCTAATATAGTCAATAGTTCAATAGAACTCAGTACTAACAGTCCTGAAACAACCTTTCAATTTTGATATGAACTATTTTGTGTTGCACTGCAATGTTATATTCTTTATTGTGTGTTTTGACCCTTGAATATATGTTATCATATCGTTTTATATTTTATGTTTAAACATTTCCATTGCATATTTTATTATGTTATACCAAGTTATTAATATCATATTATCATATTATGGATTTCTATATACTTCTTTTTTACTACTTAGTATTTTATTATATTACCTTATACTATATTTTATATATTACAATGTGATATTTTATTATCATAATTGGTACTATATTGTAGTACACTAAATTATGCTATGTTTTGTATATTGTTTCTGCTATATCATATTTTGTTATAGATCTACTGTATTATATTTCATTGTATTTTCTTGTGGTATATTATATTAAATTGTATTATATTATATTTTGCTGTTTAAGATATACAAATCAGCAATGGAGTGATGCCCTCATCTATAATGACTACCTATCCAGATATCTTTGACAATTCTACTCAATGTGGTCCAAGAATAGACAAAGGAAACAGGATACAACATTTATCAACCTGCCCCTGGTACAGTCCCAATATATATTTTATCATCTAAAAGTTGACAATGTTGCCAGATAATAATGTCTATGTGTTGTAATGTTTGTTTAAAATCACAGCTAAACTTCGCAATGCTGAGATGTTTAGGTCCTCTTAAGATGACATCATTAGATATTCTTTTGTTGATAATCAATATTTTATTCAGAAAATAACATATTTTGACTCCTGTTTATGAAAGATTATATATAGTCTCAACAAGTGCTTAAGTTTACTGATTTTACTAAAGGATTCAAAACAGACCAAGCTATACAGCAACATAATTGTGATACTCATAGAAAGCTCAAATAAATAAATACAATAAATTTAATAAAATATACACAAAGAAAATACAATACTTCCTTCACCTTAGCTAGTTTGTTAATAGACTAGTCAAAAGTTCTATATGGTGTCCCAATGCAATAAATAACCTAAGGCTAAAATTGTCTAAAACTCTCTGTTAAATTAGCACTTTTAAAACTGTGTAACTCAAGTTTTACACAATCTCTACCTTGTTAATGTTCCTAAACCCTGAAGTCATTAAAAACTACTTAATCCAGTTTTCTTATATTTCTTTTCTCTAGGAAATATGTCTATAACTACGATCGTCGAAGATTTCCTAAATACATTTTGGAAGCCGAATCACTGTGTCAAGGCAACCGTCATTATTCGGAATGTGGTGGATCACGAAGCTGTCAGCCAGTCTCAGAGTGTGTCAGTGTTCTGAAAAGAACTAACATCTGTAATATGAGTAGCGGGTACTGGAGATATGAACTGGATACAATAACCATAACTAGAGCTTTCACATGTGCATACAGTACTGTCCTTCATTCTCCATGCAGCACCAGAGGGTGATGTGCTATTTAGAAAGAATAACTCTATGAATAATGTTTGTGAATGCTAGTTTTTTTCAGTAAACTTTAGTTTTTCAGCCTTAACTTTTGATTTTTCTTACGCTTGAATCACAGGGTGTCTATTTCTGTCTAGTTTTTCAACTTAACAATTTACTAGCTAATGTTCTTCTTTCATTTAAAATCTTTCTATCACTTTCTATTAAACAAAGCTTAGAACTTTCTTTACTTTATCAATTACTCTAAAGTTTAATTCAAAATAAACACGTGTTTCTAGCTTATTTTGGTCTTTTATTTTATTCAGCTAGTTACTCTCTTTTTCCTTTTTAATAGTTCCTATTGTTCTGCTGTAGCCATTTTGCATACAATATATATTACCAAAATTTTAGGGTTCACAATCAAAACTCATGTTCTCCTTTTCGTCTGATGTTAGTAAAAATGATTCTCAAGGTAATAAAATAGTGTTCTACATACTTGCACTTCTCATCAATAGGTTTTAATGTTCTGACAACTTTACTCTAATTACTGTAAGTTTAATCGTTAATCATTAGTATTTTATGTAATGACAGGCTATCTGAACAGAGTAACGAATAACAACAATGTTATGCAATTTGGTAATCTTTTGTTCTAATTGGATCTATTTTTGGTAAAGCTGGTTTCTGTTACATGAAAACTTTTCAATCATTAAAAATTATTGGATTTCAGTTATATTTAGGCAAAATACTTCAGCTTTGCAGATGGTATTAAAACAATATTTGACATCAGGAAAGGTTGATGAGAAAGAATCACTACTAGCTGGTGCTCTAGTATCTGATACAGTCATATTATGCAATCCAGCAAAATCTTTGGTTTTAGCAGTTTTCATAATGTGGAAGACATAGGTAGTCTATTTGGCAAACACTTTACCCATGCCACTGACAACTGCTAGCTGTTTTGCGCATTGGTAGCATCATTGCTCAAGCACCTGCAATAAATGCCATATTTTGCAGTAAACAATGTATTATTCCCAAAGTTTTCAGTCACTGTAATTACATCAGCAGTTTGTAGTTCACAAAAATAATTTTTATTAGTTTGTTAGAAAAACAAAAATAAAATTAAATTTGTTGATTTATTCTGAGCTACACTCATTAAATCATTAGTTCATAATTGACACATAAATCCAAAATTTTTTGCAAAAAATACTGCTTGCAATGGTGGAATTTGTCATAAATTATTTTTAAACAGCTTCTAGTAAGCAAGTAAACATTTTGTGACTTTCTAGTAAAAAGCAATTTGAAGAGTAATGTTTTGTTAGCCACCGTGGCAGATTTTTACAAAAAATGATTAGACTTAAAAAACTAAATTTATTTTCATCTAAAGCCTGTTACAACTCATCATCATTTAGATTGAAAAGATATTTTTATGTCAGGAAGTATTTTTTCAACCTGTAATTTGGAAATTCATTTGTCGAAAATTGTCTCAAAATTTACTCATAAAACTGACAAACTCTTGCAACTACTGATACCAGAATTATGGTCAAAATGCTTTACAAAATAACACTATTATAACAACTATAAATTATATCATATATCTTTTAAAAATATAACGATGAGCAATATGATTATTTTTATATTAAATATATAATTTAATTAATCCATATATTCAAGTTCACATCAAATTTCAGTCTAATCGCTTAAATTTAGTAAGATTAACATTAACTTTAGTAGGTTATGAAACTGTAAACAAAAAAAACAGATTAGAAAGTTCTAGAAGCTTTTTATGCAATTTCAATTTATTTACCTTTACACATGTGTCATGAGCTGTACACTCACGTGTGTTATAATGATGTCACCTTTATACATACTAGTAGCTAGTGGTAAACTAAATAGTTCTCTGTTTAGTTATAAATATTTTATACAGCTTTGTTAGTCAAGTAACCATCAGAGCAGTTTCACCGTTCAAGTGCTTCAGCACTCATTGGATATTGAAAGGAAATCACTAGCCTGAGCTATGTTCTGTAGCTCTGGTAATCTTGGTGTTTGGGAGTCAATAGCCTAAGTTCTAAGACCAGCTTACTGTCAGAGCTATGAAAGTAGCACCCATGGAAGATCATTAGGTTGAGCTTTATATTCAACAACTACTGCAGTAGTAAAAACTTTTTGCTCTGAGACTAGCAACAACTAGAGTCAAAAGAAGTTAGAGGTCATATCCGTATACATCTCTCATGAGTTGTGCCTTCTTTGAGAAATTGGTAATAACTTCAAATACACGCAAACACTAGCTAGTTCATGTCAGTATTTACTAACTTGTGAAACTATATAATCCTTAAAGATTTGAATTTTAGTAGCCTTAGTAAGTAATGATTTACAAGCTTTTAAACCGAGATTAGTTTTGGGTTGTGAAAAGGTGAAATTTTCATGTGTGACTATAAATAAAATAAATATAATAAAGTGAATATTATGAGAAATCTTTTTTAATAAAAACGAATCACAATGAGATCCAGCCTTTACCTATTCAGATTTTGTTCAAAAATTTGAGCTTAAACCAAACAAAGCTTATTCAGTCCTACTGGAGGAAAACCTTTTCTTCGGGAAATGCTTTAAAACTTTTTTAAAGCATTAAAACTTTTTAAAACTTTGTTATATTTATTAAGTTGTATTGTAGAACTTAAATCTTATCACGTGAAATACTGTCCAGTTTTTCTCTACTCTTTATGTACTCTTCTCTCTACTCACAATTAGTTTATGTCTGAGTAAGCAGCGAATAGTAAATATCAACTATTTATTCTCACTCCTCAGTTGGGGTATTTTGGGAATTTCAAAACATTGTTAAGTCTTTCTTTGTTGTAAGTACAAAACACTGAGCATAATATATTCAATCAGCAGTACACTCAGAATTTGTACATTTGTAACACAAATTGGTAAACTGTTTCAACGATAAAACCCATGAATGCTGTCACTGAGGTCGACTGTTCTTAATCTATGTACAGACAGACTTGAGTTTCCAATCCATGTTTAAGATTAACTCAGACGTAAGATCAGGCGAAAAAGCAACTCCTCAATTCATCTCGGGCCCCAAGCTTTAAAGTGGTAACGCGTATCATTTAACAACCAAAATCTATGAATGCATTAACTGAGGGCAATTGTCCTTATTGTATGCAGTGAAGACGCATCCTTGAATTTCTAATCAGGTAGATCATGAAACATTTATGCAGTGAACAACAGTTCTAAGACTGCCAATATAGCCCGGCAGTGCTTGGGGTAGGCCTAATTTCTAACATCGTAGATAATATCTGGAGCTCTGGCAGTCTGCTCTTATAAACCTGTCCTTATGCAAGAATCTTCTAGCATCATAGATATTCCGCTCTTATTAATATAGTAAAAGAATTAAAAATTGTAAAAGATTGGCAGTGGTGGGATTCGAACCCACGCCTCCAAAGAGACTGATGCCTTAAACCAGCGCCTTAGACCGCTCGGCCACACTACCTCATGCCAAAAAATAACGTGAGTGTTCAATCACTAGTTTAGTGATATCATTAGATTTAGCCTTCTTGGCGCCTTGATAATTAATTCATCTTGTTTTTTGCAGAATCTTTTCAGGAAACTAGTAATTGCAAGGTTTGGTAAAGGCACAGTATAATTTTAATTGAAACTTTTGCAGGTCAAGATCCACAGACAATCATGATTTTCAAGTGTGCGAGTAGTTATTACCAAACAATTATTCCATAGTATAGCAAAAATGTTGCATGACGCAGCGCTTAGCTGTGGTGGGCATTTGGTTGGGGTTGGGTAGGATAGATTAGGTCAATAGCTGTTCTACATAACTTGGGGTGTCCGAGTTCAATTATAATGCAAAGCAGTTTTTGTCCCTATAACGTTATAGTTATAACTGAACATACAGACTTCAAACTAACAAGCAAACATTCCTATTTATATGTACCGCAAAACCTCTAATTGAACACCATGGCACTCTACTTTTTAACCCTTTTTCTATAGTGGCAGTCCATTGCAGGAGGTATTCAAATATAGCTTGGCGTTGTATTTTTCAAATGGATTGTCAGAATTTTGGGAAGATTAATATAACCCTTTTACGAGCGAAGCAAATGTTGCCTATAGTTTACCATCTCAGTCCGGTGGAATGATTTTAAACTTGGTATGCAATAAATCTGTTAACTAAATGAAAATAACTATCAAAAATAATTAAAAAATCTAACATTAAGGAAAATATAATTATCTTACCGATAAGGTAATTGTTGTAATTAAACACCACATGCACTTTCAGGATTATAACTTTTTCTATTTATTTTCAAGAAATTATTCTGAAATCTATTAAAATTTTTAACAAATTGACACTCATTAGAGGCACTGAAAGAACCCACAAATAATTGTTGATCTATACACCAGTGTATTTTCAACAAAAGAAGACAACTCTCAAAGATAAGATATCCCTAATTATATTAAAAATGGAATAATAGTGAAAAAAGCACAAGCTAGCCTTGATTCATGGGCATTTTAGTTGTAATATTTATAAGGTTTTTCAAAGGAGTTTGAATTTTTAGTTTTCCAAGTTATTATATTTGTAAAGTTTTTAAAGCTTTCTAAATTAGCTTTAATTACCTACACATTTAATTACAATGTATATATTTAATCACATAATTAATTATTTTAGTTATAATTACTCACATTCAAAAAGTTAATAAATCAGCATATATGTATTTAAAGGAATATTAACAGGTCAACTTTTGAAGTCTTTTGATGACTATTATAGCTTTAATTATAATTTAGTTTATAAGTTGTTATACATTAGCATAATAAATTATAACCTGTAACATAACAAAAATATTGTTATGCTGATATGTCAGGTTATGTCGTTATGTTAATATCAAAGTTTTTGCTTTGCAGCAGAATAATAAAGAATACGATATCAGAAGAAAAGGAAAGTGAACTGACATCTAGTTTTGATGATGTAGCTACTTCAACAAATAGATACACTTTATCCTAATCGGATTGTTAACCCTAAAATAAGGCTAAGCAATGATTCACAATTATAGCAGCACTCCTATTGGCAGAACAATATTTTTACTGATGCCTACTGATGTGAAACTGTATGGAAAGTATATCAGAAGGACATTTATCAAAAGACTTACATATATCTCAAACAACATTAAATCACTGTTTAGAAGCTGCAAAAAAGATAAAAACAATGTCAATATTCAAAAGATGAATGCAGCTAGACACGTGTTCACATTAGACCAGAAACTTATGTTTAAGAGCTATTTGCTTACAGCCTTAAAGCGGCATAATGGGCTTATGCAGAAATTAGTCTAAAGCTAACAGTTTACGTCAAGGAACTACTTTCAATGAAAGGAAAACTCAATGACTGTTATGACAATTTAGAATTGGTTCCATTTAACATTCATTTTAACATATGAAACTTTGGAATGATTATTAAACAAGTTTAAGGACTGTTAAAAAGCTTCCTGTGGTCTTCACTGATCTTAAAGTTTGTCAAGTAGGCCAGGCAACATCAGCTGAATGAAACAATTCTAAATTCTGGTCTGTTTTAGGCTAATAATGCAAGCTTATTATTTGTTTAATATAATAAGAAGAAATTGTTGTAAGTGCTTTACTAGCTGTATGAATAATACAGTTACATAACAATATTATGAATAATACAGTTATATAACAATATTATGAATAATAATAATAATCAATCCTCAACAAACATATTTCTATTAAAGATCTCACTGATGCAATTGTATTGGTTTATTTCAAATGAATGATATAATTACATCATTGGCTGATTACTACAAGAAAGCATTTTTGTTAGTAGCTGTAATAGCCTTCTATAAACTACATGTATATTAGACCAAAGAGTAAATATAATATTTAATTAATTGGGTCAGTTACCTTAACAAAGGTATTTTTTGTCTCACAAGTAACTTTTCTGGTAAAACATTTTTAAAGGAGTAAAATCAGTTTGGCTCACATTTTATTGTTCATTGGTGATAGGATCTAGAAACATATCAACTCTGACATTCTGTCTCTAAGAAACGTTTCCTGGTATAATAAAATGCCAGTTATATGTCATAAACACAGATCTCCATAATATTAAAAAAATTGGTGACAGATATGTATGCCAGTGGTACTGCGTAGATGTCATAAAATAATTTGTATTTAGGTCGTCAAATTAAAAGGGGTCAAATACTTACTAAGGGTAAAGCTAAGGTTATAAGTGTATCAGGTCTGTAAGAAAAATACATTAACAATAGCGTTTGTGAGGTATTAGATATGCATAATTTAAAGTTTGCAATCTGTGGCCAAAGCATTTTTTGCAGGCAAATGTTTTCTAAAAATCAGAGACAGTAGACGCTTTTGTAGCATATTATAAAATATATTTCATGTAAATTAGACGCTGCTATAGGGTATACCCACGATAAAGTAAAGTCCATATGATGTACAAAGTTATACAAAGACTTAGCTTTGTAATACATAAAATATTTCATAAAATGTAAAGTGCCAGCCAAGACAGGGCAAGGTCTCAAATTTAGTTTAAATGGTAACATATCTCTTCGCAATTGTGAGAGAGAAAAAATGATGTGCTGTACCTACTATACGCGCAATTTCCATGAAGTTTTAGTTCTTTAGGATAGATCATCAGATGTGTCAAGGGAACATGGAACATATTAGTTAGCAGCCCAATTGTTCATACACAGTTGAACGTGGTGATTGGCACAGGTGTTACAATGTTGGCCTACCAATCTTAATGTCACAAGTTAGAGTATCAGTATAGGTTATATTTTATTCGAAAATTGACACCTGCATACAGATAGACTGCAAACACGTGGAAACGACTCTTTGTACTAAAAAGGTTTTGCTCTGATTTATTGTAAACATATTAAATACTTGTTATTAGCCTTACTTTGCAGAATAGACATTGCAGTCTATAAAAAATGAACAAATAATTTTAAATGGGTGCCGACGATGTGCGTTTCCCATCAACTCATTGTAAAATTACTGCAATCATAGTTTATACAACCAGTGGCCTTAATCAGACAAAGAGGAAATTTGTTGATGCAAGCTAATAATAATGCATTTAATATGTAGCCAACAAATTAAAGGTTATGTTTCATTTTTCTTTTTGTATGGCCAAAGAGTAAGTTTGGAAAGATCATGGAACGGATTAAGCAGTTTACATGCATTTTACTGTTTGTACAACGTAAAATCCCGATAACGTAAATGTTCATAGAACTGATTATCTATGTTGTTGGTTCATCTACTGTACATATTTACTCACCCTAAAATTATTTAAATTCTCTTATCCTTGGTAATCATTACAAAAAGCTGAATTACTAGATTATCCTTGAGTTTACTGTTAGTTAATATTCTAGAATCAATATCTATTGATTTCTGAATAGTGGGCATTTGACAAAAATAATTTATCGTTCAACTAACAAAGATGATTCAAAATATGAAATAATATTTGCTAGATTTTGATTTCAAAAATTGTTTTGTCCAATCCTGATGTTGTTTAGTTACTGTGCAGCTCAGTCAATCAAAAATAGGTTTTGTTTAATCTCTTCCTCTAGTATTATTACAAGTTATTTAACCAGTCTTAGCAAATCATATTGTATTCACCAGATCAGACAGCGTATTAAGTATCGCTTAACCAATAGAAAAGCAGGGATGTACCATCTGTATATATAAGTAGCCAGGAAAAACGCTCAACCACCATATTATAACTTTAATTGTTGTGCGAACTTGTGGATTAGAATAAATTATGTGTAGCCTAAGTTCTATATTAGCAGTTTTAGTGTTTGTATGTTTGGTGAATTCATGGACAGAGGCTACTGGTAGATGTAGTAGCAGATCAGATACTCAATTGACTCAGATTCTGCTGCAGAAAATAAAAAATGATTCCAGTCATTCAGCACCTGCTATGCTTGGTAAGTGTGGCGAGTATTATTACATTATGTTGTCTATAAAATATTAAACAATTTTTACGAATTTGAAAAAATAATTTATATATTTTATAATCTATAGAGCTGAAAAAATTTTTTTTTGTTCTACAGAATCTGATACTGAATCAGAATTGTAGAACTTAAAAAAATTAATATAATTATATTCGAATCAGTTATCATTTAAAATGATTTATAATAATTACATAAAAATTGTTTTCATGTTGTGAAGTGTTACATACAAGTGTGTGATTATTCATATCATGTAATATATTGGATATAATTTACAATTTTTATGTATGCTTGCGATTTATTTAGTACATACAATTAGTGTAGATGTTATACAAAATCTAATATAGTCAATAGTTCAATAGAACCCAATACTAACAGTCCTGACACAACCTTTCAATTTTGATATGAACTATATTGTGTTGCACTTCGATGTTATATTCTTTATTTTGTGTTATGACCCTTTAATATATGTTGTCATGTTGTTTTATATTACATGTTTCTGTATTGTCATTGCATATTTTAATATGTTCTAGCAAGTTATTAATATCATATTATAACTTTCTATAAACTTCCTTTGTATTATTTAGTATTGTATTATATTACCTTATACTATATTTTATATCATACAATGTGATATTTTATCATCATAATTGGTACTACATGTATATTGTAGTACACTAAATTATGCTATGTTTTGTATATTGTTTTCTGCTATATCATATCATATTTTTTATAAATCTATTATATCATATTACATTGTATTTTCTTGTAGTATATTATATTAAATTGTCCCATGACCAAACGAGCGGAGCGAAGTTTGAGAGTTTTTGTAATAAATGCATGTGCTCATAACTTACGAAAATTATTCATCAACAACGTCTGAAACCCTTGTATCGAAATCTCATCAACAAATTTAACCATTTTTTTGTAGAGTCGTTAAAGTATAATAATGATACAAAACACATATAAACCTATTTAAATATGCTACCAAGTCTTTGAAAGGTTACCGCCATATCTTAAAACTAACCCACCTGATCGGATTATGCATAAATAGAAAGATTAATTCGGCCAAAAATCTTTATTAAAACTGGCCAAGCCTTACTTTTATCAAAATTAAGACCGGCAAACGAAACACCGAGCGACAGAGAATAGAACCATTGAGTCGTGCGCATTTCACAAAAAAATAACGTGCACATTTCACCAGTCTATAGCATTGTCGAATTGCCGAAGGTTTCTGTAATTAACGTAGATGTACAGAAATTGTTTCTTTTTAGCTGATTTCAAAGTAACTGACATTTTGGAAACTTTTTTAGTACTTTAGTATTCTAACTGATGTCCAAAGCAGTGGAAGTAAAGGAAATGACGATGATATTTTTTTCTAACGATTCCTGTGAGATTGTTACAATATTTAATTATAAGTTTGGATGACTATTGAAGTCTTATAGTCACACTAACAACATCAATGATGGGCAGTATGTTACTGTTATTATTTTTTTCGAAATAGTTTTGTTAAATAGATTTTTTTTAAATCTGTATAAATATCACAACTTCTTGATATTGTTAGCTATGACGTTGTAAAATGTAAACAAAATTTTGCATTAGTTTTCTATTATTACTGTCTTACTATATTAATAATATTGGTTATTCTAAAAATATTAATGGATTTTACTTCTAATATTGCATTTCTCCTATTGCAGGAGAAGAGATATAAACATATAATCTTTTCTTTTCATTATTGATGTTTGTCATGACCAAAAACTTTTTAAATAGATTTTCTAAAACTCTATATAAATATCACAACTTCTTGATATTGTTAGCTATGACGTTTGGAAATTAAACAAAATTTTGCATTGGTTTTCTATTATTACTATATTAATAATATTGGTTATTCTAATAATATCAGTGCATTTTAATTTTAATATTGGCCAATATTGCATTTCTCCTAATGCAGGAAGAGAGATATAAACATATAATATTTTCCTTTCATTATTGCTGTTGTATATACCCACACCCAGTACATTACAGCTACCATTGCAGTTATCTTATTGCACCACAGTGCCATTTAACTGCTAATATTGCATTTCTCAACCACAAATACTCTTTCTTTTTTCCAATAACACTTTGTTCATGGGCTGTATGACAGGGGAACTCCTTGTATTGTATTATATTTTGCTGTTTAAGATATACAAATCAGCAATTGAGTGATGCCCTCATCTATAAGGACTACCCATCCAAAAATTTTTGACAATTCAACTCAATGTGGTCCAAGAATAGACAAAGGAAACAGAATACAACACTTAGCAACCTGCCCCTGGTACAGTCTCAATATATATTTTATTATCTAAAAGTTGGCACTGTTGTTAGATAATAATGTCTATGCGTTGTATCGTTTGTTTTAAATCACAGCTAAACTTCTAAATGTTGAGATGTTTAGATCCTCTTAAGATGACATCATTGGATATTTTTAAGATGATAATCAATATTTTATTCAGAAAATAACATATTTTGACTCCTGTTTATGAAAGATTATATATAGTCTCAACAAGTACTCAAGTTTACTGATTCTACTAGAGGATTCACAATAGACCAAGATATCTAGCGACATAATTGTGATATTCATAGAAAGCTCAAATAAATAATTGCAATAAATTTAATAAAATATACCCAAAGAAAATACAATACTTCCTTCACCTTAGCTAGTTTGTTATTAGACTAGTCAAAAGTTCTATATGTTTTCCCAATGCAGTAAATAACCTAAGGCTAAGATTGTCTAAAACTCTCTGTTAAATGAGCAATTTTGAAACTGTGTAACACTAGTTTTACACAGTCTCTATCTTGTTAATGTTGCTAAACCCTAAAGTCACTAATAACTACTTAATCCAGTTTTCTTATATTTCTTTCCTCTAGGAACTATGTCTATAACTACGATCGTCGAAGATTTCCTAAATACATTTTGGAAGCCGAATCATTGTGTCAAGGCAACCGCCACCATTCGGAATGTGGTGGGTCATGAAGCTGTCAACCAGTCTCAGAGTGTGTCAGTGTTCTGAAAAGAACTAACATGTGTAATTTGAGTAGCGGGTACTGGAGATATGAACTGGATACAATAACCATAACTAGAGCTTTCACATGGGCATATAGTACCGTCCTTCATTCTCCATGCAGCACCAGAGGGTGATGTCCTACCTAAAGAAAATAACTCTATGAAGACTGTGTGTGACTCCTAGTTATTTTTTCGTAAACTTTAGTTTTTCAGCTTTAGCTTTTGATTTTTCCTACACTTGAATCATAGGTTTTCTATTCTGTCTATTTGATCTATTTAACAACTTACTAGCTAATGTTCTTCTTTAATTTGCAATGTTTTTATCACCTCTTTTAAACAGCTTAGAATGTTCTTTACCTTATCAATTTCTCTCGAGTTTATTTCAAATAAATACTTGTTTTTGGCTCATTGTTGTCTTGTATTATATTCAGTTGGTTTATCTCTTTTCCCTTTTTAATAGTTCCTATTGTTCTGCTGTAGCCATTTTATATACAACATATATTACCAAGGATTTAGGGTTTACAACCAGAGCTCATGTTCTCCTTTGCGTCTTCTGTTAGTAAAGATGGTTTTCAAGGTAGTCAAATATTGTTCTACATACTTGCACTCCTCATCAATAACCTTTAATTTGCTGACAACTTTACTCAAATTACTGTAAGATTAATCAATAAAATTTTTATAAAAAGATGGGTTATCTAAACAGAGTAACAATTAACAGCAGAGTGATGTCCATTCATAATCTCTTGTTTGTAGTTAGTATTCCTTCTGTAATGCTGGTTTTCGTCACATGACAACTTTTTACTTTCTAGAGATTATTGTATTTCAGTTGTATTTAGGTAATACTGTAGGCAATAAAAGTACTGCTTACAATAGTAACATTTGTCATACATTATTTTCAATTAGTTACTAGAAGTACTAACTAAGCAAAAACGTTTTGACTTTCTAGTAAAATACAATTTGAATAGTAATGTTTGATTAGCCTGTGTGGCAGATTTTTACAAAAAAAGATTAGATTTTAACAACCAAATTTATCGTGATCTAGAGCCTTTTACAGCTCATTACCATTTAGATTAAAAATATATTTTTGTATATCAAACTAATGCTATCTTGGTTTTCTCCAATAACTCAGCAAAACCACATTAATACGTAAATTTTTTATTAAACCATTTGTTGTAATTTTTATTAAGGGCATTTGATGTAAACTATTTTAAACAGCCTGTAGTAACCAAGCAAACATGTTTTGACTCTAGTAATTTGAATAGTAATGTTTGGTTAGGCTGCTTTACAGATTTTGCAAAAAAGCAATAAATTTTTAAAAACCGATTCTATCTTCATCTAGAGTCTTTTACAACTTAACAGCATTTGGATTAAAAAAGATACTTTTATGTCAAACTAATGTTATTTAGTTTTCTCAAAGACTCATCAAAACCACATTAATTGATCAGTGAAGTGTATTATTAACCCAAGTACAGTAAATACAGCTTAGAGCAGTTTCACTTTTATTCTGTTAACTTTTATGAAAAGCAGTGTAATAAAAGTGATGTTGAAAGAAAATTTTCAGTATCATTATTTTTTGCCAGTCATTAGTTGTAACAACTGTATCAAAATTTAGTTAATATTCTTGGTAGTTGTCTTCTCTTTTTTGTGCAAATCGTAGCCAATGATTTGGGTAATTAATTTAATAAAAAAAATAATTAGAAATACTTTGGACTGGTAACTTATTGGTGGCTAAATACTAACATATAAACTATTGGGGTGGTTATTATGCCAATATAAAAATTCCATAGGATGTATATACCAGCCTTTTAATATAAAACCAAGGTAACCAACTTTTTTGTTAAATGGTAGCACAACTTTATGATAATCCCAATTCAAAAAATATACTACAACTGCGAATTAAGTTTTATGTATTTTCAGATAAATTATATAAATAAAAATGTGTGCTGGAAAACTGTACTATATTATCTTAAATACACCTAGTTTGGAGGATTTTGTGCATCGAGTAAGTAACACCTTATATATGGATTTAATCGACTGTTATTTCACATCAACCTTCTTTGTTTGTCTACCTGCCGACATAAACATAGGCTACTGTGGAGTAGGCTACAAAAATCATTAATTAGGTCAGCTGTTAAAAATGACCTTCGCACTCCACCTTCTCATATATGACATCCCTGAGTATGTTATAATCTCAACTAAAGTGAATTAATTATTTATAATCTTATATTTTTCCAACATTTTTAATATACACATCTGATATTGTTAGTATGGAAGCTATGGACATTTGCTATTATCAGCACTAGCTAAATTGTTTCTAATTTGATAAGTTGCTGCTACATGTAGGTCGCAAGCATGTATCATTAAATCTAGAAATAATTTAAGTGTTAGTGGTGAAAAAGTTTGTAAAACCTTTTAATTTTTCAAATCCAGTCAACCACATCTATTTTTAACAATCTTTGATGGAAAATAGTTGCAATAAAAGATTTAAAGAAAATTTTTTAATTGCGTCTTGCAAACAAAGAGGTTGAAATTTGTTTTAAAATTTCTAAA
The DNA here is from genome assembly GCF_963576615.1 of Watersipora subatra. Lineage (NCBI taxonomy): Eukaryota > Metazoa > Bryozoa > Gymnolaemata > Cheilostomatida > Watersiporidae > Watersipora > Watersipora subatra. Next base: position 41,268,893 of record NC_088713.1, read on the forward strand.
GTGCTATTAAATATGAGTTGCCGCTTCTACCTTCTCGTGCAACATTTTTATAGTAATCGCAAAAAGCATTTAAAAAAGTTTTTTGCAACCTATTATTTAGAAGCTCGTCTGTTTGAAATTGTGTCAAAATTTACCCAAAAAACTGATAAACCGCAACTACTGGTACCATAATCATGGTCAAGATGCCCTACAAAATAACGCTATTATAACAATTAGAAATTTTATCATATATTTTTTTAAATATCACTTTGAGCAATTAATATTTATATATATTTTATACTAAATATATAAGTTAAACATCTATATTTTTAGGTCCACTTAAGGATTTCACTCTATTCACTCAAATTTGATAAGGTGACAAAAACTTTGGTAAAAACTATAAACACTATCAACCAAAATAGATTGTTCTAGAAGCCATGTATACACTCTAAATTTTGTCTACCTTTGAGCAGATGACATGAGGTGCGCACTCACAAGTGATATAATAATGTCACTATTATACATACTAGTAGCTAGTAGTGAACTAAATGGTACTCTGTTTAGTTATAAATATTAAATCTAACTTTGTTAGTCAAGTAACTATCACAGCAGTTTCATCTTTTACTCATAACAGCACTCATTGGATATTGAGGGTATATCATTAGCCTGAGCTATGTTCTGTAGCTCTGGTAATCTTTGTGTTTACCAGTCAATAGCCATCAGTTGTAAGCCTAGCTTATTGTCAGCGCTATCCAATTAGAACGTGTGAAAGCTCATGAGATGGAAAGTTATATTCAACAACAACTGCACTAGTAGGAAAACTCTTTGCTTTAAGAGTAGTAAAAATAAAGCCTAAGCCATTTTGATGCCATCTTTGGACAGATCCTATGAGTTGCAGTCTCTTTGAAAAAGGGGTGACTTCAAAACTTCAAACAGTCACTAAAGCAAGCTAGTTCATGTCAGTATTTACTAACTTGTGAAACACTGTAATCCACTAAGATTTTAATCTTGCAACCCTGGTGTTTAATCATTTACAAGTTTTCAAACAGATATTAGTTTTGAGGTATGATAAAGTTAATTTTTCATTTGTTACTATAAATCTTATTAGAGATCTTTTTGTACTAAAAACGAGTAGCGATGAGTGCGTGTCTCTGCCTATTCATATCTTGTTTAAAAATTTGAATTTAAAGCAAAGTAACTTCTTTTGATCAAACTGGAGAAAAATACTTACTATTGGACGAGCCGTGTCTGTCTGTTTGAAGTCATAGTTAGAGGCTGGAATAAAGTATTACTTCACAGAAGATACGACTCGTCACATTCAGCTTGGCAGATGGACAGTCTAACACCTGCACTAGTCATTCGTTTACAAGCATTTCAAAATCTTTCTGAAAAATTAATCATACATGAGGAGAATTCCAGCTATAGTAAAAGCCATATCTGTTGATCCAGAGCCATGGTAAAAGGTTGAGATAAAATATAACATTTCAGAATAAATGTGCACATACTTATTATCTGTACTTAATCATCACATCTGACAGTCTTTCTCTGTACACTAGACTACCGGATTACTAGTAACTATAATAATAACTACAAATTTGAATTCACTCTTTTAAACTTTGTTATAGAGTTTTATTGTAGAACTTAAATTGTATCAGGTGACATACTGTTGTCTAGTTTTGTCTCTGTATTGTATATACTCTTCTCTCTACTCACAATTAGTCTGTCTGAGTGAGCAGCAGATAGATATCAGCTATTAATTCTTAATCTTCAGTTGGGTATCTTAGGATTACCAAAAATTGTTATGCCTTTTTTGTATGCCTTTTTGTTGTGAGTACAGAGAATTGAGCATTATATATTGAATCAGAAGTATGCTCAGAACTTTTTCATTTGCTACACAAGTTGGTAAACTGCTTTTACAAGAAAATTCATGAATGCCTTCACTGAGGGCGACTGCCCTTAATGTGTGTGAAAACACATTTTTAAGTTGCTAATACATGTTTCTGATTTTCTCGGATATAAGATCAGAAGGAAGCAGCTCTCCAAATTATCTCGAGCCCAAGCTTTCAAGCGGTAACGCAAATTGTTTTGCGACAAAAATTTAAAACGTATTAACTGAGGACAATTGTCCTTATAGTATGCAGCAAAAACAGATTGTTGAGTATGTATTCAGATAGATCAACATATAAATAATAAATATAAATAGATAAATATTACGATTGCCGATATAGCCTGGCATTGCTTGGTGTAGGCCCACTTTCTAACATTAAAAAAGTTATACATGTAGATAGTGTGTGAAGCTTTGACAGTCCACTTTTATAAACCTTTCCTTACACATAAATCTTTTAGCATCATAGAATTTCCATTCTTATTACTACAGCAAATGAAACTAAGTTAAAAATGACTCGCGACGAAGGAATTCAAACCCACACCTCTAAAGAGACTGGTGCCTTAAACCAGCGCCTTAGACCGCTCAGCCACACTACTTCATGCTGTTAAATATTGCGAGTATTCAAGCGTGAGTGAAGTAATATTATAAATTTTAGCCTCTTCGGTGCCCTGAAAATCAATTTATCTTTTTTTTTACAGAATCATTTCAGTAAATTGGTAATTGTGAGGTCTTGCAATGGCACAAATAGTTGTACTTTAATTGTTAGGTTTCAAGATCTACACGCAATCATGATCTTCATGTGTGCGAGTAGGTATAGCCAAACAATTATTCCATATTATGACAAAAAGTTGTGCTGATATTGGGCTAGGATAGGATAAACAAGGGTCAATAGCTGATACACACAAATGGGGTGTCCGAGTTCAATTCCAATGAAAAGCAATTTCTTTTTCATCTCTAAAACCTTATCATTATACCTGGACATACAGACTACAGACCAACAAGCAAACACTTATGTTTATATATGAATTATTGTTATTATTTACAAATTCTGAGTTTACAAATTCAGAGTTATAAAAGTTTATGGAAATAATTTGATGTAAAACTATCAGTAGTCAATTGGTCAGATTTAAGTTGGTCAGTTTGGCAAAGTTGGTAGGGTGTTAGTTACAAGCTTGAGTCCTGTGCCAAACAACGTTATATGAAGCGTTTAGTAAACACCTATAATAACCAAATAACTAACATACAACTATGTTGATTATTTAGCATCAAACAGAATTACAAGATCAAAGTTTTATAGAGTCTGCATGTGTTATCAAAAAGCGCTTGCGCAATCCAGTACACTTGGCAGTAAGCCAAGTGTTTATTTTTTTAGTTACATTCATTAAAACTTTTAAAATTCTTAATATGTTTTTAAGCAACTTTAGTTTTAAACTATTTTTAGTTACTTTTAGTCATTTCTTTTAACTTTCACAAAAATGGGTGTCATGCTTCCAAATAAATTTCTACAACACAATTAAATTACATAACAGTAATAAAAATATATATTACCAGTAAGAAAGTCATTATAATTAAACATCATAAGCACTTTCATCATTATCATTTCTATATCTATTTTCAAAAAATTAATCTAAACTTTTTCTAAAGTTTTTATACATTGACACATTTCAAATGCTTTGTAAAAGCTCACATACATTTGTAGGTTTGTTTACACCAGAAAAGAGTCCACGAGTGATAAATATAAGATCTCTTATTTAGCCAATCATTAGCACGAAATTTTTATATAGCTCATAATAAATGTTATTGCTAGCAAAACACGTTGTCTGTGATCTCAAAGTTAAGGATTTTACTCAATTACTATATCGCACATCGACATCAATATTTACTGAATTAATTGACATCGTTAATTCACTGAATTACTGGATCGACACGTATTATTGATGAACAATAGAATTGTAACAATGCTACCAGTTCCTGCCAAGGTGACTCAACAGTTCTTTGAGCATCAGGAGGTTAAAGTTTGGGGCAGACAGCTTATGGTTAGAGCTGACAGGCATCAGCAGCATTATGCTGCAGAAGAAGATAGGTGAATCGAGGTAAATTTATCTTTAACTTTGAGTCTCCTAAATACTGTTGTGTTGACATTCGGATTATATTTTCCTGTTTGAGACAATAATGTAACTTTCTGTTCACGAGTGCGTAATATCGATGCGCAGTGAGTTCTTGCTACAAAATAAATTCTGTTGATTGTTAAATTTATGGCTTCCTAATCAATCTATAGCATCTAGCAATGTAATGGCTTAGATTGATGAACAACTGTTAAATATACTAAAGGTAATAACTTTAGTACTCATGAATACTTTTACGAATTAATGAAATTATAAATTTTGCTATCAACAATCATCGTTTCATTATTTCTTTTACCGTTTTATCTAGCTATAATATTTGCTTCAAATTGCCTTTGGCAGTTATAGCTAGTAAATTAGATTTACAATTAGAATTTATGTTCATTTCTCACTTCTCACTAGTCTTGTAGAAAGTGAAAAAAATTTATTGATCAATGCTCATCTTTAACTCCCAGAAACAAAGCTTTGAATTGTTAGCTTGGCGTACTTAAGCTTTTTTAAACATTTATTCATTTTCAATTACACTCGCAATCTATCCAACTCCCAAACTGAAAGCGTTCAGTAGATACGGGGTAGAACAACATATATATATATATATATATATATATATATATATATATATATATATATATATATGTTGTTCTACCACGTATCTACTATATATATGTCATATATATATATATATATACATGACATATATTTGTGACATTTGTTTTATTGATTACAAAATGTTTATGTGAGGGCACCAGCGGAGCAGTTACCTCAGTCTGGAAAATGCCATATATGGGAAAGAGAGACACGAATGTGTGCTTCACAAACCATGATACGTTTTGTTTGAGTTTGCTGCAGTATATTAATTTGTCCTATTATATTGTTGTGGAATGTGGTCCACTGGGAGCTGAGCATAGGGCTGAGTTAAGCTGAGCCAAGCTGTGTTCAGTCAGGCGTGTTAACGAGGTCAGATTTCAGCCAAGCCAAGCCAGAGCCATGCCGGGTCCAGCCAAGTAGAACGGAGGCAAAGCTTACTAGCTATATAAGCTCGAACATTTGTGTAGAAGAGCAGAGCTGTTCTGGGTCTGTTCATTGCCTGTTACTTGATTCTTTCTTGTACACCTTGATGAACTAAGCAGAAATATATGTATTGTACTCATGCACGTGTCTTGTACTAGTGGAGAAAAGTGAAGGTCGCACAAACCTTTACAATATGAACTGAAACTACATGAGTGGCTATGACTTGAATGAATGTTTCTAATAAAAACTTTATGCCAAGATGAAAAATTTTTGGCTTGTGAAAATTATATAGTAAAACAAAAATGTTGAAGGCAATGCAACCTTGATTTACAGAACATATTGAATACATCATAGCTCCATTGCCACCTCCTCTGAAATCTTGTCTATGGTTCTATTAAGTGTAATTAGAGCTGTATCGACAGGTACTTTTGCATAGCTTGACTAAATTCCAACGCAAGAAAAATTAAAAGCTCAAAAGTTTTTATGCTCCACACTACTAAGTAAAAACATTGAAGTCCACAAACCACCAACCAGGTGCAATAATGGCTTTATTAGCCCAGCATCAATAGGTTAATTGATTTTACAGAAATTGATGTTGTGTTTACTATTTTGGTCAACTCATAAAACCAATTGTTTTGTACTTGAATCAACTAATCAAATGCGACCAGTAAATTTTTTTCTACAACTGATACAAATAATGACTAGTTAACTTTGACTATACATGACTTTTTTAGGGATGCTGTTGGTTTCGCCATATTCTCGAGCATAGTCTTTTCAAAGATGGGGCTTGCTTATTTCATTTAGTTTCTAGTGTGGGTAGCAACTGAGAACTTCGCTGATACAAAAGCTGCGATGAAATAAGTTAAGTTGACGACCTAATTACTGTAGACCGGCAGAATCGTAGTCGGTACTCAAATGTTTACACAGCATTTGGAGAAAACTAAAATGAAAAATTTTTGATTTCAATTATTTCAGGTGTTTGAGACATTTATAATAATGTATCTGTTGCTAGATTTCAATGTTTAGCCTAGCAATCATGAGCAAAAACAAAAAAAATATATGCCAATAAAGCCACGAAGGAGTAGACGTTTATTGCATTAGCCGTTGTGATTACGAGAGATAGAGACCGATTGTTTCACTATATATATCTTTTTGGGCAAGTCTGGGCACATCTTTTTTTCTGCATATTTTTACCGTGATCAATTTTTCTCGGTTTGAATCTTCAAATAGCTTGACAATGAGATTGTCTATAACAAAAAACAACATACCAACTGATAGAAGAAAGTCAATACTTTTTGGTAGAATTAACTAAAATTTTACGCACTCACATCTTTAATGCCACCTATATATTGTTTGGTCAGAGGTGAGAGGTCAAACTGGAGACACATATGAATTAATCAAAGCACCTACTCTAGTCTGTCGATATGCTAGTCATAGTTAATAAATAAGATGAAGGACATAGTAGAATTCAAATGCAAAAGATTGCATAAATGCAATTGCCAAACTTCTACAAAGATTAAAATGTTTTTGTTTACGATAAAATAAAATGGGAAATATGTTCCTTTTACTTTTTCTTACTTCAGCCAACTGTTTATACATACATGTAAATAAAATACTATCATTATATCCTTTAACAATGTTCTACTTAATATTAGTTCTATTAACAGAGAGAGGTATTTATGACATCTTCCTTTGACTAATCATACCTAACTGACATAATTATGTAGTATTGGTATTGTTTATCAGATATTCCTACACAGTATTAAATTATTTTTAGAGACACAAACTAGACACAAACTAGAAACACACATATGAATTACTCAAACCACTGAGCCCTTTGGTCATACAAAATTAAAAAAACTAGACTTGACTTTTTAATCGGTTGGCAGTATTCTAACTGTAATATTATGAGTTTGCATCAACAACTTGCCTATGCTGCATGTACAATATGCTTGTAATATGCATAATTACATGTATATGTGTATATTCCTGCTCATACATAGGCATATATTGATATATAGTTATATAAAGGTATATATGTATTAAATGTATTTACCTATACATATGTTTTTCATACGTATATACCGATAAACGTGTATAAACTTATGTATTTATATAAGCACGTATATTCTACACACATATAAAAATCAATGTGTTTTAGGAATAGTGTGTACTTAGCTCTCAACTAATGTTAGTTTCAAGGATCTGGTCTATACTCAGACAAATTGTGGTGAGTGCTCTTTTTAGCAAAATGGAATGAATTGGACTGTTAAAGAGGTTGTGACTTTACTGATGCGCGTGGTTGAAAAAACTTTATTGACTTTAAACTTTGGTTTTCAACTGCAAAACCGCCGTGAAGTCTGAACACAAATGTAGGTAATCGATGCAAAGGTTCAAAACTAGAACTAGTTGAATGAATAGCGACCAGGTTTACACAGTACAACCATTAGAAAATGAAAGAGCAAGAACATATTCAACCAGGCCTGCCGACCCAAGCCTGGGGCAATGCGTGAGATTTGTTTTTGGGGCAATTGATGTATCAATGATAGTATATATAACATTATGAAAATTGGGCAAAAATCTCACGCATTTCTCATGCATTTTCATTTTTTCTTTGGGGTGATTGCGTGAGTTTCACGCCCAATGCGTGAGAGTTGGCAGGTATGTATTCAACAGATAAAAATATATTATAAAAGATCATAACTAGTACCTGTTGCCTTCTGGTAAATAACTTTGAGACTTTGTATAACAAGAATTTTTTCAATAACTACCTGCAAATAAGGCGGACTTGCTCATTTTGAGTAGGAAAACTAACTGCTTGTTCGCCTGCTAAAACAGCGTATATAGGTCAATGACGAGTTCATGAATCACATATCACTGACTAACACGTAAGGTTCATTCACACCAACCAATCATGTAATAATAACACCGAAGGCCTAGCAAACTGTAAACTGATGCACGTGCCAAGCACCACGACTCAAGATCACTGTGTATTAGAAATAATGATGCAATGTGCTTGATAATTTAGCAGAGAGGTAACTCGTTTTATAGTCGAGCCTGAGAGAAATGATCATATTAATTATATTAAATTATATTATATATTATATTAATATTAATAAACAATCATTATTTTCTTTATTAGTTTTAGTCAAGTAATTATATTTTAGACAATTATTTTTACAGCAAGATATATAGATATGTAAATAAAATATTATTTATAATTTACAACACTATTATTTCCAAGTTATCACCTGATCAGACAGATCTATATTCATTTAGAAAAACTTGCATTAATTGATTAACAGTTAGGTGATTTTTATATTTTATATTAAAGTATAATTTACTCTACACTTACATTATTGAGTGCTCATTTGTTATTATTCTGTATAAAATTAATACTTCTGACAATAATAAATATTATGCAATACATCTGCATAAAATATATAATATATATAAGTAGGTGTATATTTAGGTGTATGTATAGGTGTATATACATGTATAGTGAAGATACATCCGTATTTAAATGCATACATGTATGATTGAGAATGTTTTTTACAATTAGTGAAAGCATTAAAGCACAACAACCTTTAGATTTTAATACATTATTGTTAGAGTTTAAGGCTTATTTTCATGTTTTACTCTGAGCTAAGAATATAAGGCTAATGATGGGATTCCAAGGTTTTATAAAATTTAAAACTGCATCTTCAACAGATCATCACAATTTATAAATGGTTGTCACACTTTGACAATATATTTAGCAGAATATCAACCTTAGATTCAATGACTTCATAAAGAAGAATGAACTAAAGAAATTGAGATTTTAGATTTTAAGCAGACAATCTCCGTGCACTCTGAATACACATAATATATGCATACATACATTCTAAATGCCCTTAATGCTGATGAGCTATCCGTGCTATTATGTAGATATTTGCTGCTTAAAATACTCAATTCCTATCTCCAATCTATCTGACCATCCATTACATTCTTACTTTCTCATAAAACCTAATACACCTTGTATCTTGGCAATCCACATTGTAGAGCAGTATTATGCAAAAAAGGCTTTCTTTTTACTTTTTTATTTAACTTCTGTCTCAATCTCTAATTTGTTTTGAACGGCATTGAGCCACAAACATACCAGCGAATTGACCGGATCATAACTACCTAATTATACTGTTGAGACATTCTACACAAATCTATATTTCTTTCTGCCGCAGTTCTCCCCATAAACGTCAGAGGGATCTATGATAGAAGAGCTTTAGCCATAACTCCTTTGTACATCTCAACCCATAAAAACTATTCGCAAATGTTCGGCAAAAATTGTAACTCAGTGCTTACTTTGACTGACATTTCACAAGACACTCTCATCACTGAGAGTGTCTTGTGAAAGGCTAAATTTGCTGCTAGAAGTGGTATTAGCCCTTTCACTGCCAGCCATATACAAATTTGGGTATCTGCCAAGTGCCAGCCATTTTACCGAAAATTGCCGATATTCATGATATGTAAGCAGTGTTTTTTCCAATTTCAATCTCTATCTAGAACATTTTTGTAACATATTTTGCCAAAATTTTAACCAACATTGCTATGCAAAAATTCAATGGATCTATACTTTGTGCGATGATAAAGCTATGTGAAGCTATGATCGATGTGAAGCTAAAACGATTCTCCATAATGTTCCTTACTCTTACAGACTTATTGCTTTCACCATTATCAGAGACAGTGTTGCTGCTTTAATTATCTGTATAATCACAAAAATCTGAATCTGAATTGGCTATAATGTTATCAACATAACTAATTACCTGTTTTCTTACTCGCGCGCGTCAATTTATGAACTCACACAAAAAATGTCCGTTTTTAAACTAGAATTGCTCAAACAAAAGTTTAAAATTGGTTCGTTATTTTAGGCTAATTCTATAGACAAATCTTCGAACAACACTGTCAATTTCATAAAAGTCTTAAAGAACGTTATGTTGTCAACGAATAATAAAATTAGGTAAATACACAATTGCTGGGAAAGTCGCAAAAAAAAAACGTTTATGGCGGTCGTTCCACGAAAATGCATTCATGCGTCTACGGAAGTGAAAGGGTTAAAAAGACCTGTCATGATTATTTGAACATCACTGTAGTGAGTGGATATGACAGCAACACAGTACTGATCTGTGGCATTGTGGTTTCGAAAACAACGCTTTACCTTCAGCCAACAAGATAAATTTTAACATTTACATTCGTCACAGACTACAGTGAAAATTATGCAGGGTTTGTCATGGAATATTCCGGTAAGTTCCTGTCTTAATTTAACTTCGCAATTATTTGTATCAAATAAGAAGTTCAGGATAACAATAAATATTGATCAGCCATATATTAGTAATATTAATGTACTATGTATTAGTAGTACTGATCTACAATATATTAATAGTATTTATTTACCAGATATTAATAATGTTGGTATATTATATATTAATAATATTGATCTACTTTAATTTAATAATATTGATTTACTACCATATTAACAATGCTCATCTACTATATATATTAATAGCACTCATCTACTATATTATATTGATAATGTTTATCTACTTTATATCAATAATATTGATCTACTGTATACTAATATATTAATATTAACTTGAAACTATTGAATTACTGCTCATAAGAAAGTTGCTTCAACGTGTCATTTGGGTTACTTCTGCCATTTTACACTTTCACTGATTTCAGAAGTTGACGAGATACTAAGTGATGGGTATAATCCTGCAGCTGAGATTGGTATGTGCTTTTTGACCTTCTGATTAGAACCTTATGCGTATGAATTATAAATGAATAGATTGAATTTTTAAAGAATGAGGTTTCGACGCTAGATTGTAGACAAACTAAAAACTGATGTATAATGGAATGCTCTACTGATTCAAATCAGCATCTACGGTAGTTGATCATTTTCAGAACAACTACTTACAAAGTGTTTTATGGTGATAGTCCCTATTAAAATTCGACATATTAATTTTCGACATATAAAAGCTCATTTTTATATAATTTTGTTGTACTTTCAGACTTACTATTACCATTGAGGTCTGCATGCACAGATATCTATTGTTAAATGTTGTCAATAAAGTAACATTTGTTAGCGGTAAGCAATGAGCAATCAATAAGGTCTTGAAGCATCTGTAAACTAGGAGTTATCCTTTCAACGATGTAAAAGTACATGTATTTGCTCACTTAATTAAACCCTTTTGGTTTAATGAAGCACGTCTATGTTACAGCAACCGATCAGTTATTGAACTCTGCAAGCATTAGCTATTTCTAAAATTTTCAGGCCGCTGTATCGGAGGATATACGGATAGGCACATTCAGGGCATAGTCAGGAGAATGATATTTAGCTATTGTTGTCATGTGAGATGGTACATCTTAATTTGACTTATAGGGTCATCTTCTTAAATTTTGATGATCGCCAATCGGTGGTCTATGTTATCAAGAGAAAAATGTGAACATTGCCAAAAGTAACTTTCAGCTTGAAAGGGCGAAAAACAGTCTAGGTTTATTTGTTAAAATGAGGCAATTCATTTGCTATTAACCAATTCTTGTGTCAGCCAGACAGCAGGTGCAATAAAAGAGAGACAGAAATGTATTTACTTTATTTAAAGAAAAGAAATGAGATCAACAATATATGCAGACACTCTAAGAAATATCTCCTTAACCAATATGATCAAGGCAGAGGCGGAGCTATGAACAACACCAGCAACACCAGGAGAGGTAATTCTAACAGCCACATAATACAATTTACCTGATGAGTGCAGAAGCACAAAACAGACCTGCTATGACCAAAGAAAGAAACAAGAACCTGGATTTTAAAATAAGTAACATTAATCTATTCCAACACTAGTTAGTTATAACACTCGACACATTTCAATGCGTAAATTGCTGTTAGCAGTAGGCCTGACTACTTATCTGTTTTATATTTATATACGGTAGATATATATATATATATATATATATATATATATATATATATATATATATATATATATATATATATATATATATATATATATATATATATATTATCCAAATATATATATATATATATATATATATATATATTATGTACATGTATTTATATATCTACATCTATTTTTTTTAGAAATAAAATCAATGATTTACCTCTTTATCCTCTGAGCTCATTTTTATATAATTTTGCTGTACTTTCAGACTTACTATCACCATTGAGGTCTACATGCACAGATATCTATTGTTCAATACTGCCAATGAAATAACACACATTAGCGGTAAGCAATGAACAATCATTAAGGTCTTTAAGCATCTGTAAACTAGGAGTTATCCTTTCAACGATGTAAAAATACATTTATTTGATCACTTGAATAAATCATTTTTGTTTAATGGAGCACGTCTATGTTACAGCAACCGATCAGTTATTGAACTCTGCAAGCATTAGCTATTTCTAAAATTTTCAGGCCGCTGTATCGGATGATATACGGATAGGCATATTTCTCTTATTTGGCTTCTTCGACCCATTTTCAAGTACCTTAATCATTGCAAAAACTACCATAATTTTTCTACTTGCTTGCAATGCAAACATCAGAGAAAATAAAAAAGAATCTAAATTTAAATTGCAAATTCCTAAATCAGTATAACAGAGCACTTTGACCTTGTGACGCAGATGCAAATATATGTAGTTGTTGAGCTCTATTGCAGAGCTGCTGACACTTTGTAAAACTTGAAGATGTGACATGAAAGGATCTGTTTGTAAATCAATAAATCATTAAGCAATAACACATACGTAGTTAATATAACAAATTTGTAAGCAACCAACTTTAAGGAAATATTGGACGTCCGCTTAAATAAAGTTACACAATATTGCCGTATTTCAACATTGATTCCACAATATTTCAGCGATCTTTAATGATAACAATTTTCACCCTATAACAAACTAATCTATGTTTGTATCAGCACATACTCTGTTACTTTTTGCTATAATTTTTCTTGTTAATTTTTTGTGAAAAAACCTCTTTGTTTTCGAGTGCTCGAATCACATACTGGGGCGGCAGCAACTTTCATAAATGGAAATAAATAAATCACGCTATATGTGACCATGAGTTACTATCGCCAAAATAGTTTCCATTATACAGGCTGTCATCGATGCTCGATGAAATATCGGAAGAGTTTGACAGTTACAAACATTTCCGAAGTACCCACGTTGCTTCATCGATGCAATCGCCCTCAGATTTACATGTAGTAGTGAGATGCATCATCATTATAACATACACATACAAGTACATTGATGTAGTAGTTGGTGTATCCTTTCTATAGCATAAACATACAAGTACACTGATGTAGTAGTGAGATGTATCCTCATGATAACATAGACATACTAGTAGATTTATGTAGTATTAAGATGTATCCTCATTATAACTTATATATACATCTATACTGATGTAGTATTAAGATGTATCCTCTTTATAACATATACATACAATTACATTGATGATGTAGTGACGTGTATTCTCAATATAACATAGACGTACAAGTATATCGGGGTAGTAGTGAGATGTATCCTCATTATAATAATTATAGACATACAAGTACATTGATGTTGTGATGGGATGTATCCTTTATATAACTTATACATACATCTATATTGACGTAATAGTAAGGTTTATCCTCTTTGTAACATAGACATACAAGTATATCGATGTAATATTAAGGTGTATACTCTTTATAACATAGACATACAAGTACATCGATGTAGTAGTGAGATGTATCATCATTATAACATAAACATATAAGTATATTGATGTTGTAGTGAGGTTTGTTCTCAGTATAAGCACAAACATAACTAAAAACTTGCTGCTTTGCATTATTTTTGACGAACTGTTTTTATTCAGCATAAATAAGCTTGATAAAAGAAAAAAAGGCGTTATCTTAACTTTATTAGGATTTGTCTATCTGTTGCGGCAGACCAGAGACAAGCGATTTCTAAATAGTTCTTATGACCAGGAGATGCGATTAAATGCACTTTAGTCAATTAATTTTTAAGCAAGAATCTAACAGATAACCAACAAAAAATGGTAAAACTTCAATGCAAATACTTAAACGCCAAGTTGTCTTTCCTTGACTGATATTGAAAAACACCAGCAGGATTTTATCTCTACAAAGGTACTGATCTCTGTCTAGTTTTTTGGAAAAAATATAATAGACAAAAATCAGTAAAATATGGAACAAGAAAGTAGAATTAGTCTCAAGTAACGGTTGGTAGCTTATGAAGTGTCGCTACCAAATCTTTAGAATATTAAAATATTAAAACATCTGGTGACCAAAATCTTCAGACAGAACTATCTTCATAAGTCTGTGAGTCATCCTGGTTATTGACCCTAAAAAGAAATGATTTATATTACCTTTACCTGCATCTACCTGCAGTCTATATACAGTCATACTTCGTCTTATGAGTGTCCAGACATATGAGAAGTTTTAGATACGATCTAGTTTTTAAGCAAGTTGTAGCATTAACATACGAGCCACTTTTGAGATATGAGCACGCAATTCAGTGGCCAAGTATGTCGGAGGTGTCTTATGGGAACAGCATCACTCTGCTATTTTCCAACTGTTCAGGTTATACTTTTGTAACGTGCTTTTTGTGCGCGTTTATCGGATCAGAAATAGTTGAATTAAAAGTACTGTGCGTAGACCAAAAGCCGACCAGTAATATGAAGATTAATGCAATAAAAGCAAATGATAACAATTGGTATTAGGCGTAAAATTGTTGAAAAATATCGAAAAGGTGTATGCGTGATTGAACTGGCTTGCCAATATGACAGAAATACATCTGAAATATGCACATTACCAAGCAGAAAGATAATATTAAGGGCGTTAAGCCTGCAAACGAACTAACCATGACATCCAAATGGCGCAACGATCTTCACAACGAGATGGAGAGACTGCTCATGCTTTGGATAAAAGACAAACAATTGGCCACTGACAGTGGAACTGAAATGATAGTATGTTATGTGAGAAGACCAATGCTATCTATCAAGACTATAAAAATAAACATTCTGACAAGTTAGCTAGTGGTCATGCATTAGCCTTTTGCGACAACACCTGTGTTTGTCATTTTCGCAACATGTTGAAGAGCGACAAATGCAAATGTCTTTTGTTAAAGCTTTTCCTAAAACGAAAGGCCGATCGTGAAAGCGAAATGGAAAAAAACTTAGCTAAGCCGTGAGAAAAAAGTTAAAACTAAGAACACCACAAAAATTTTAATTACGTTAAATTTAAAATGAAAGTTTGCTTTTAAGTCTACTGTTAAACACTTGCATACCTGTCTACATTTGAAACAATGGTGTACTCCTGATCAATGTCATGCACTGGACGCCTCACAAACTTGTTCGCTTTTTTTTTCTTCTCCCCTTCTGATCTTTGAACTAAATTGAAGAATCTTTGGTAAAACAGTAATTTTTTACCAAAGTTTTGTACCTCAGAAATTACTGTTCATGACAAAATAGGCTGAAAACTGGATATTGTTTGTAGTTGTCCTATATTTACTGATGAAGTTTGTCACAACTCCTACTATGAAACAATTATTATAACAATTTGTTCATGCCTGTCATTTTACTAGGAACTAACAGTAACAATGTCATGCAAATGTTCTTATCTTCAAATACCCACCTCCTCGTTGACTGTATGTATCAGAGAGTAACTCCAAGTGTTCCCTGTCCGCTGTAATAGAGGGAGGACAATTACCGGCAAGTATGAAATGATTTTAGAGTTTGTTCTAGATTAAAATTTGAATATAACATTTTTTAATGCGAATTCTTTCTTAGTGTCATTGGTAAAATAAGGAAAATTTTGATCGACCCGAATTTTTGAAAATTTTCCATAATTATCAGCCAATTTACAATATTTTACTGAAATAAATTAAAATTCTACCACAACCTTCTGTTACCTTTTGAGTTTTTGGCAATTATTTTAACCTAATCGATGATAAA
The DNA here is from genome assembly GCF_963576615.1 of Watersipora subatra. Classification (NCBI taxonomy): domain Eukaryota; kingdom Metazoa; phylum Bryozoa; class Gymnolaemata; order Cheilostomatida; family Watersiporidae; genus Watersipora; species Watersipora subatra. The sequence goes on from NC_088713.1 coordinate 41,284,885, forward strand.
AAGCTAAAATTTAAGGTTTTTCAAAACATGGGCGCACTTGAATTTACTTTATCATGCTAACTCTTCGACATAGATTTGAGTAATTATTTGTCATAACATTCAAAGTAAATGTAATCTACAACATCTGGAGTTTCCAAAAATTAAAACAGTTTTATAATCTAATATAATTTATAATTATAATAGTATATAATTATTATAATTTTATAAATTATAATATTTATAGGAATAATATAACCTCTAAAAGTGCAATAACAATTTCATAAATTAGAATAAGCCTTACAAAAATATAAGTTATAATTATAATTCATAATCGGCCGATATGCAACAGTTTTTCATATAGTTGGGTTTTACGGAATTTGAACAACATTAAGCAGTGTTTTATTATTTATATCACTAAAAAAATTGTTTGAAAAGATTAATCTAAAAGACTTAGTTTCGAAGAGTTTTAATCTAAAAGTTCATTTAAAAAGACAAATATAACTAAAAGATAAAAGTGTTTCTATTGTGCCTCGCTGTTTATTTTTTCCACTTGAACTAACTTGCTCTGTTTATCCACCAGTTATTATACAATTCGAGGGTCAAGGTCTCAAGCATTTTAAGAAACTGATAAGGCTTGTGGGTTCTGATCCTTAGAATGTCACTCTGACAGTTCTTTTTATTAAAACCTTTTGGCTTCGTCAACTTATTTTCAAATGATTCATTACATTCTTATATAAATTGTATGAGTTATCACTAAAAAGTCAAACAATATAACCTTCACTTGTGAGGGTAAAACTTCAAGCCTCTGCTTATGAGTACAGTCAAACATCTGCTTATGAGTACAGTCAAACCTCTACTTATGAGTACAGTCAAACATCTGCTTATGAGTACAGTCAAACATCTGCTTATGAGTACAGTCAAGCCTCTACTTATGAGTACAGTCAAGCCTCTACTTATGAGTACAGTTAAACATCTGCTTATGAGTACAATCAAACATCTGCTTATGAGTACAGTCAAGCATCTGCTTTTGAGTACAGTCAAACATCTGCTTATGAGTACAGTCGAACCTCTACTTATGAGTACAGTCAAACCTCTACTTATGAGTCCAGTCAAACATCTGCTTATGAGTACAGTCAAACATCTGCTTATGAGTACAGTCAAACCTCTACTTATGAGTACAGTCAAACCTCTACTTATGAGTACAGTCAAACATCTGCTTATGAGTACAGTCAAGCCTCTACTTATGAGTACAGTTAAACATCTGCTTATGAGTACAGTCAAACATCTGCTTATGAGTACAGTTAAACATCTGCTTATGAGTACAATCAAACATCTGCTTATGAGTACAGTCAAGCATCTGCTTTTGAGTACAGTCAAACATCTGCTTATGAGTACAGTCAAACCTCTACTTATGAGTACAGTCAAACCTCTACTTATGAGTCCAGTCAAACATCTGCTTATGAGTACCGTCAAACCTCTACCTATGAGTACAGTCAAACCTCTACTTATGAGTCCAGTCAAACATCTGCTTATGAGTACAGTCAAGCCTCTACTTATGAGTACAGTCAAGCCTCTACTTATGAGTACAGTTAAACATCTGCTTATGAGTACAATCAAACATCTGCTTATGAGTACAGTCAAGCATCTGCTTTTGAGTACAGTCAAACATCTGCTTATGAGTACAGTCAAACCTCTACTTATGAGTACAGTCAAACCTCTACTTATGAGTCCAGTCAAACATCTGCTTATGAGTACAGTCAAGCCTCTACTTATGAGTACAGTCAAGCCTCTACTTATGAGTACAGTCAAGCCTCTACTTATGAGTACAGTTAAACATCTGCTTATGAGTACAATCAAACATCTGCTTATGAGTACAGTCAAGCATCTGCTTTTGAGTACAGTCAAACATCTGCTTATGAGTACAGTCAAACCTCTACTTATGAGTACAGTCAAACCTCTACTTATGAGTCCAGTCAAACATCTGCTTATGAGTACCGTCAAACCTCTACCTATGAGTACAGTCAAACCTCTACTTATGAGTCCAGTCAAACATCTGCTTATGAGTACAGTCAAGCCTCTACTTATGAGTACAGTCAAGCCTCTACTTATGAGTACAGTCAAGCCTCTACTTATGAGTACAGTTAAACATCTGCTTATGAGTACAATCAAACATCTGCTTATGAGTACAGTCAAGCATCTGCTTTTGAGTACAGTCAAACATCTGCTTATGAGTACAGTCAAACCTCTACTTATGAGTACAGTCAAACCTCTACTTATGAGTACAGTCAAACATCTGCTTATGAGTACAGTCAAACATCTACCTATGAGTACAGTCAAACCTCTACTTATGAGTACAGTCAAACATCTGCTTATGAGTACAGTCAAGCCTCTACTTATGAGTACAGTTAAACATCTGCTTATGAGTACAGTCAAACATCTGCTTATGAGTACAGTCAAACCTCTACTTATGAGTACAGTCAAGCCTCTACTTATGAGTACAGTCAAGCCTCTACTTATGAGTACAGTTAAACATCTGCTTATGAGTACAATCAAACATCTGCTTATGAGTACAGTCAAGCATCTGCTTTTGAGTACAGTCAAACATCTGCTTATGAGTACAGTCAAACCTCTACTTATGAGTACAGTCAAACCTCTACTTATGAGTCCAGTCAAACATCTGCTTATGAGTACAGTCAAGCCTCTACTTATGAGTACAGTCAAGCCTCTACTTATGAGTACAGTCAAGCCTCTACTTATGAGTACAGTTAAACATCTGCTTATGAGTACAATCAAACATCTGCTTATGAGTACAGTCAAGCATCTGCTTTTGAGTACAGTCAAACATCTGCTTATGAGTACAGTCAAACCTCTACTTATGAGTACAGTCAAACCTCTACTTATGAGTCCAGTCAAACATCTGCTTATGAGTACAGTCAAACATCTGCTTATGAGTACAGTCAAACCTCTACTTATGAGTACAGTCAAACCTCTACTTATGAGTACAGTCAAACATCTGCTTATGAGTACAGTCAAGCCTCTACTTATGAGTACAGTTAAACATCTGCTTATGAGTACAGTCAAACATCTGCTTATGAGTACAGTCAAACCTCTACTTATGAGTACAGTCAAACCTCTACTTTTGAGTACAGTCAAGCATCTGCTTATGAGTACAGTCAAACCTCTACTTATGAGTACAGTCAAGCCTCTACTTATGAGTACAGTTAAACATCTGCTTATGAGTACAGTCAAACATCTGCTTATGAGTACAGTCAAACCTCTACTTATGAGTACAGTCAAGCCTCTACTTACAAGTCTTTCATGTTACCTGATAAAATTTGAGCAAATGTTTGCTTTGACATAAAAGTAATTTTCAGCAGGTGATGGCTGAATTTTCGCAAAGCATCACAGCTCCGTAAGTTTAAATTAAAACACTAAAGTTATAGATAAAATGCAACAACATTAAAAATATGTACCTAATTTTAGCTATATTTACTGTAAGTTAAAGGAAGTTAGAGCAAGTTGCACTAAGATTTTAAGTCTACTACTGTATCTACATAATACTTAGCTTACTCTTCCAAACTTTGATGTATTTTTGCATAATATATTTTATTAAATATATCATAATACAATCTATTCCTTTTAATGCTGGAATTTTATTTCTTGGAGTATCTATTGAAGTTTTTCATCTGTGAAATGAATTAAACACCCGCAGCGCATTGTTAAAATACTTTGTCCATATTTCTTTGTTTCAAGATATTCGACTCTAACTAGTGAAGCTAATATCTGAACAGATTAACTTCATATGTCTAATGGTTGACAAAACTCAGCTAGAGTTTGAAATAACTCACTTTCTATGGCTTGTGACTCGACATTTGGTGGTGCGTTAACTTCTGGCAATGCAACAGCCATGGCCTGGGAGGCTGATCTTCAAGTAGAAACAGCAGAAGTTATAATGTTGCTATGTAATTGCTACTCGCTGCTGTATTATACATGTATGTCAGGTTGTTATAGGCACTTACGGAGCAGATTTTCTTTTGTATTTCACCAGAATGACAACCAGGACAATGATGACAATTGTGAGAGCACAGACAACTGCAATGAGAACAACCGTTGTTGTCTCTATAGAGGTTGCTGAAGCTGTTGGATCTATAGAGACAAGGGGAGATGACTCAGAAGTTACAACTAAAACAACCGTTTTTGTCTCTATAGAGGCTGCTGAGGCTGTTGGCTCTATAGAGACAAGGGGAAATGACTCAGAAGTTACAACTGGATCAACCTTTGTGGTCTCTATAGAGGTTGCTGACGCTGTTCGATCTATAGAGACAAGGGAAGATGAATCAGAAGTGACAACTGTTGTGCTCACTAGTTCTGCAGTGTCTGCTTGTGGAATTACTACAACAAAGACGTATATAGCTTGCATGTATAGCTTAGATGTATTTAGCTCACAAAATAAGCTAGACCGATCAATAAAACCATATCTATTAAAAGTTAACGAAGATTATTAGCTACTATTTAATTGGTACACATGCTTAGTTGAATCAACATTCTCTCTAGGCCACGGTAAACTTCTTCTAGATTATTTTACACTTCATCTGAGCTATTGTACACTCCTTCTGAACTAATGTACACTCCATCTGAGCTAATGTACACTCTTCCCGAAACATGTCGCTGTGAAGTCTTTCTCACACCAACGTTAGCCATTACTGTCTGTCTCAAAGGTAAGAACCCCATAAAGTACTGTACCTTATAATGTCACATTTTAATACAGATCATAACATAAGTATTAGATAGGTATTTGTTAACTTTTGAGTGTAGCTGTTAAAGTAGAACAATTAAAAGCATGCTTCCCAACATAATATTCTGTTTTAGGTGGTTGTTTTTAGTATGAGAACGGATTAACTAGTATTTAGTCGTTTTATATAAGAAATATTGCATTGAGATTAGATAACACACATATAAATATATATATATATATATATATATATATATATATATATATATATATATATATATATATATATATATATATATATATATATATATATACATATACAGTGAAACTCGGATAACTCAAACTTCAAGGGAGCGAGCAAAAGTGTTCCAGTTATTAGAGCGTTCAAGTTATCAGGACAGTCATACGTGCACGTATTTATCAATAGATACATGTACATATACAAACTATGTATCAATCAAAAGCATAGATTGCTTGTTGCAAGTGAAAGGGTCTCTCGTGTAAAGTTTTAGATATTTTTAATCAGAAAGTATAAATAATTTTTTATCACTTGAGATTTGTTTGTTGTTTTAGGTGATGTGACTGTCAGGACAATCTCAGATTAAAATTGGCAAAACTTGATTGCGGTTAAAACGCTCAGAAAAAATACATACGTATTTTTCTACCGAGCGTTTTAACTAAGATCAGTTTTGCAGTAAGTCAGTTATTACAAAACTGCTTTACTATTAAAAACCCATTATCAATTTTGACGATTTTACTTTAAATTTATCCAAATTTTACCTCGCTTTTCTTGCTTTCGGAAGGCTATCGCTAAGCGTATATTTGGTAAAATTTGATTTTTGCAAACCTTTAGAAAAGTCGTTAATGAAAATATTTTGCCGATGTCGGTAATAACGAGGCCTAAAAACTACTAAAAGTCAATGTTTATCTCTATGGCTTGGAATAACGTGATATTTTAAAGCAATAGTAACAACCATCTCGGTAGCCGTTTGGCAAAAAACTGTTCGAGTTAGCGGAATTTTGGTCAAGTTATCTAAAGCCATTTATCATTGCGTGGGAACGGACCAAACAAATACGTTGAGTTAACCGTGTTTTTGAGTTATCCGAGGGCGAGTTATCCAAGTTTCACTGTATATATATATATATATACATATATATATATATATATATATATATACATGTATATACATATATACACATATATATATATATGTATATATACATATTTATATATATATATGTATGCATATATATATATGGAGATACATATATTCGAGTTATATGTGTACAAAATATATGAAGATATGAGAAATATATACAAAATATATATACGAAAAATATACCGTAAAATCTCTACTTGAGCGTCACCTTTATTTGAACCCACTACGAGAGAAATTTGAAAAATAAAGCGCCACTCTCTATATGACCGTCACCTTCATGTGACCGCAACTTTAATTATCTTTAATTTTATATCAGGTCATCATTACAGAATTGTCTACCAAATAATATTAATAATCTATTGTTTACATGTACATTAGTAACAATTAATTCTCTCGTTGTCCAACTCCAGAGCTTTTCGCTTTTTTTTTTTAAATCTTTGAAATCAACACCATAGAAATATTCAATAACGGTCTCAGGCTAATACTAGTTCCTTGTTTAAGGCGGTCTTGATACTTCTAAGTACATGTACCTATATAACAAAGGATTCAAATTTACATTGGTAGATGAGTTTTGAAAGCAACACCATAAAGATAATTAATATCTGTCTCAGCCTAATAATATTTCCTTGTATAATGTGGTTTTTCAATTTCAAAGTAGCCTACATGTATGAAAAATGGTTCAAATTTATGATGGTACTGTAGATGAACTTTTGAAGCAACGCCATAGAAATAATTACTGTCTCAGGCTAATAGTAGTCCCTCGTTTAACGCTGTCTTAATACTTCGAAGAACACGCGTACAAAAACAGTTTGCAAGTTTTGGGCCAAAGTCTACGCTCAGAGTGCAAACTTTTACGCTTAGCATTTGCGTTGAATGCAGCGCGTAAAAGTTTTTCTTTCTCAAAAATTTGTTTTGATGCCAATATCAACTAGCTCAGCAGTGCAGAAGAAGAGTTGAGGCTAGAAGATATTGTGGAAGGTATTGGACAACTAAAATATGTTTGGAGCAACAATCAGAACCCAGCTATCTGAGCAATCGAAAGACATATTTTTGTTGAAAAATGTAAACTTTTGTTTTTGCATGTAATATATGTATGGTTCGTTTATGTCACCTGTTCATGAGTATATATTTGTATCATTTGGTAAATTATGATTATATAACTTTGAAACGTGCAGATTCATAGCGTGTTATTTAATAGCATCTTTGCGGTTCTCTTGACACGGCTTACAATGGATCGATGCTCATAACTCCACTTCTATTGCACATATAAAGCTAGTTTTGGCTGCAAGCTATAGCAAACATACCAATGAGTGCAATGAGTCTATATGCAAAATTATTAACTATAGATACAAAATAAAAATATGTTTTCAAATTAAGAATGAAATAAAAACTGAAAATGCCAACAAATTGAAAAAAAAACAGTCTATCATATTATTGCAGGTCAATTGCAAGCAATAGATATTAACTAGTAAAAATATTTTTCAGTTTTCTGATGCATATTTATCAAGAGATATTTGACAAATTGGAAGTAAATTAGCAGATTTATTTCATCCAAAAGGTTTAATATTGCTCTCCTAAAAACGAGAGCAAAATATAAGTGGCATTAGCTTCATCCGTAACAGGGCTAAATTTATCTTCAGAAAATTCTGATAAACCATTGGAAAAATACCTCGCCAGCCTCTGTTTGAACGCCGCCTCCAATTGACCACCACCATAGAGAATGTCTTGAGAAATAGAGCACCATGGCATTCCATTAGAGGTTTTACGATATATATATATATAATATATCTGTCCATAGGCAGGACAGATAATGCAGTTTGTAAAGTATTGAGACAGTGATCATTAGGTCCTCGGTTCAAGCCCCAACAACTGAACTTTTCTGATGGTCCTTAGATAAGACCCTTGCTTGTATAAATTCTACAACCTCTAGGAAGTGTGCAATAACTAAAGCCATGCCGGCTCGGACGTCGCCCGGTCAAACAAGGTCCGCACTGCCTATAGCTGAACCAGGACAATGCAGTGAAAAATGGGCTACTGGTTCAAAACGGATGAAATGGACTCGGACTGATAACACGGACCTCATGCAGTGCTACTTTATGAGTGAACCTCAAAAGTGGGGCTACATGGGAAGGATGCGTCAACTGTGAATAAACATGCGCCTTGAATTGCCACTAACCGCTAAGCAACTTGTAGCTCAGAGGAGTAACATAATCAAGCGGCACCTCATATCGGAACTTGAGGTAGATGAAATTAGGGAACAGTTCACCCAAGTAACCTCAACCAACGAGGAGTGCATATCAACACACACTGTCACACATACACAATCGTGTGTTGACTCACGGGTTGAAGAAGACATGCACTTGGACCTTGACCCAAGTGTGAAAGAGCAATTGCGGAAAATATCATCAACAAGATGCTAGCTGCTAATGATTATGGAAGCAGGGTACCACTACGAAGAGTTAGCAAGGCCATACTTAAGAAGCTGTTAGAAGACATTAAATTGGCACTGGAGTCGATCTCAACTGGATCGATCAGTGAGACTAATGCCCTAATCTACACAGTACAGCAATCGTCATCTTGGAGGAGATGGGTATTAAGCCACTGCCAACAAGGCTTCAAGCCATTCTATCCTGGCAGCTGAGGCTACAAAATAAGATCAAGAACTTGCGCAAGAAAGTTAGTAGGCTCAGTGAGAGATCTAACCACAGTTTGGAGCGTCAAGAAAGGGAAGCCACAATAGAAGCTTTAGAATCTGCCAAACAGCAGCTAGTAGCACTCTCGGCACGACTGAAGCGGTACACCAAAGAGTGGGATAACAAGAGAATGAACAAACTGTTCATCAATGATCCATCTAAAGTGTATTCCCAGTTCATAGGATAGGAAAGATAGGAAAGATGGCGGTAGGGGACTCAAAAGTGTAAAGCAGACAGTGAAAGAGGAAGAGCAAAGCATCAAAGCATATGCAGCCTCCATGGCCACTTCAGATAAGTTGCTAGCTGAATTTCAATCGGCTGCTATTACAACGGACCTACGCTCTGATGATGAGGAAGATGACTGGCACACGAAACCTGTTCATGGTGCTTACTACCGACAAATATCTAAGGTTGGCGATCTTCACCAGACATATATGTGGCTGAACAAAGGAAACCTAACGACCAATACAGAGTCGCTAATCATGGCAGCCCAGGAGCAAGTGCTCCCAACAAGGCAACTCCAAACAAAAATCTATCACACTAGAGACAATCCTAGATGCAGACTGTGCAAAGATGCACCTGAGACTATCCAACACATCATCAGTGGATGCAATCAGCTCGCAGAAAACGCATACACTGAGTGGCATATAGTCATGTCGCAGGTGTTGTGTATAGAAGTCTATGTGATGAGTTTGGCCTTAATAAACCACAACACTGGTGGGAAGCTCCTGGTAAGGTCAATGAAAATTACTGCGTTAAGATCCTCTGGGACTTTTACATCCGGACTGACAAGCATGTCCTAGCAAACCAACCAGATATAGTGGTGGTGGACAAGGAGAACAAGAGAGCTACTATAATAGATATAGCAGTACCTAATGACTACAATATAGCCAGCAAAGAAAAAAAAAGGTAGACAAATATCTCCCTCTTGGAGAAGAGATTGAAAAATGCTGGAATGTAAGAACAACTGTAATTCCAGTAGTCATTGGGGCACTGGGGGCAAGAACACTGGCGCATAAAGTGTGGCTTGCCCAATCACCAACAGCAATCAACTCAGGTGAGTTGCAGAAAAGTGTGCTATTGGGAACAGCTAAGATCTTGAGGCGAGTGCTTAAACTCCCAGGTCTCTGGTAGCAGACCCGAGTTAGAGCAGAAATTACCACCCATACGGGGTATCCGGGGTGAAGAAACAAATTTATATATATATATGTATATATGTATATATATATGTATATATATATATGTATATATATACAATCATACCTTGACGTATGAGTGCCTCAATCAACGCAATGAGCAAATCGAAACACGATTAAGATTTCGAACAAGTTTCCGTCTTGACTTATAGAAACAGTTGGGATATGAGCATACAAGCCAGTTTTTGATGGGCAATAAATGGCCAGGTATGCGGGAGGATATTTTTGAAAAAAACATCACTCAGTCTGAGATAAAATCAATTTTATAAATTTTTATCGAGGTCACTTTGAATTTACAGGGAAAGTGAAGCAAAAAAAGGCTAAACCAAAATCAAATAATAAAAATTGTAATAAAGATAAAATTAAAATTTAGTAAAAAATGAAAACTTGGCTTCAAGTGTTTTTTTTGCTAAATTTATTCAAGTTAATGCCAATGTTATTTTATTCAGCTTCTCATACTGCTGCTAGCAACTACGTCTGTTTTGGAGAACTCTGTGAAATATTGTAAATAGTATTGTTACACTTTATTGCATTAATTTTGCATTTTATTATATAACAACTAACTAGGAATTTAGTACTCTAGAGTCTAGAGCGTAAGTACTAAATTACAACCTTTTAAAATGTTATCTTAATTTAATAAAGTAACATCCTGTTTTTGGTGGTTCTTTCATATAATGAGAACGAACTTATTTGTATTTAGTTATTTTGTATAGAAATTATGCATAGAAATACAAAAACATTAACATACAAGCTCAGGACTAAAACACATTGAGCTCATACGTCAAATATAACTGTATTTGCTACTTGCTAAATTTAGTATCTCCAACAAGGTCATAAGGTCAAGAACTAATCAGAACTCTTTAGAAACTTTTATATTACCTAAAGGCATCACACCTACTTGCAAGAAACACTTACTCTGTTACTCTTTCTCAATTTTTACACTTTCTTTTTTACATTTCTCTTACCGGAATATTCCATGACGAACCCATAGTAGCTGTTTTTGTGATCGGTTATAAAGGTGAAGGTCAGACTCTGGTTTATCGGGTTTAGGTAAAGCATCGACTGAGGAGCCTCGATACCACAGATCTGTACTGTGTTATTCTCATATCCAATCACTCCAGTGATGTTCACATAGTCCAGGCATGTGTACTCTAAGGCTATGTTAGCTTGAGCTGTAAAATCTAGTCTGATTTGAGACTTTGGTGGGATATCAGTTATGGTCAAAGCAGAGTTTATATCATCACTGTACTGGGATGGGTAGCCTTGGTGAGTCGCGATGTACCTGAGATTTTGTGATGAGGCTCTACGGTTTAAGTGGTTTCCAAAATGTATGGGGAGCACCGCTGGAAAAGTAAAAACAGCTGAAGAAAGAAGAGTAGCGGTTAGCAAGGAGTAGGTCTGCAATTTAACACCTGTTATCAGAAGTCAGGAAAGGCATCCAACATGTTAATCAGTAGTAATGATACAGTACAATATATGCAAAATGAAAAATACCAAAAACCTTTATTTGTCAGAAAAATGTGGATTAGCTTTTGGTTTAAAATAATAAAACAACAAGGATTAATAAAAACCTTCAAAAGAGGATTTTGAGAATTTAAAGTTTCCTATTTTGGAAAAAATTTGCAGCAAATTTGAGTTAATTCATTGAATTCATAAGCTTAGAGCTGATGTGTTTTAATGAAAGACATACGCGGATGACCTTGGCAATGAAATCATTGAAAATGTAATGATGAAAATAAAAAACAAATATTTTTAAGCCTTACATATGCCAATTTAGGCCTATGATGCTGTTAAGTACTTGGGCCTAATCATCCATAGAACTTTTTGAACGCTTTCTATGATATTCATTTAATCCATTTCGCTTTTTTTCTATATATTTTGTCTACTTTGCACTCATATAACTTAATTATTACATTTCTAATTTCAGATACACACTGTTTATTTTTCACAAAAGTTAAGCAATAGCTACTTTCAGCATTTTATTTCTTGCCATATAAACAATTGCCCACGAAGCTTTTGCAAATGCTGCAATATCAGATCTGCTGCAAGTCAAAAGAATGATATTACAATTGAATTGTATTACAATTGAATTGTAATACAATCGAATTGTAAGTCAAATGAATTGAAGTACCGTTTGTTTAAACATGTTTTTACAAATTTCCCAAACAAGGTTTCTTTACTTTTATTTAAGATAGAACTATATTTGTCATGAAAATACACCTATACTCATTTACACACCCCTGAACATGTGCATTTATAGCAAAATTGAGTAATAGTTAGCGTTTAACCCAAAAAACAGACACCATTTCTGGCGCATGCACTCGCACAGACACATACAGGCTCACACACTCGCACATGTGCGCACATGCATACACACTCCCTCACTAATGCCGCACACACTACACACATGCGTGCCCCACACACACACACACACACCCACACACACCCACACACGCACATGCATGCACGCACGCACGCACACATCATATGCGCACACCACACAAACACACATCATATGTGCGCACCACACAAACACACATCATATGTGCGCACCACACACCACAGGCATGCCACACCCTCAAACAGACATCATATGTGCGCACCACACACCACAGGCATGCCACACCCTCAAACTCACACACACTAACAGACAGACACAATTGCAAGTAAGATTTATTAATCTAGATCACAGGTGTCAAACACATGGCCCGCGGGCCACATGTGGGCCACATGTGGCCCACATGTGGCCCACATGTGGGCCACATGTGGGCCGCGGGCCACATGTGGCCCGCCACCTCATTTTATGTGGCCCGCGAGGGCTTCATTACTCATTCGCCCGAGACTCATTCTCCCGTATTTATAACGTTGCTAGGCACACCAACGCGAGTTATCTTGCCTCTGAAAGTTGTCTATTCCTTGTGTTGTTATTTTTACATTACATTAGAATAATTTCGATTAGTCAGTAAAAAAAATTTTCTGGCCAATCAAACAAACGTACATATATACCTCAATTATCTCTCTGGCAAAAGTTATAACTAAATTACTACGCCCGTTGCGACATCTACCGAACCGAAAATCGTCGCTGTCACTTTAAAATTTATCGTTCGCGATCAATTTTTTTCAACTCCAGAAGTAAATATGCAGATTCAGAAGGGGTAAGACAGTGAAAGACTGCATAAATTAAATTGAAACATTATTTTTAATGTTTCAAAGTTTTTACTAACTTTTAATTTTGTCAATTTGCATCGTTACACTCGAATAAAAATGCACTTTTTAGTCTGTCAACCGTAGTCAGACAAAAGTTATCATTCAATCTCGATAGGATCATATTCATTCTTAGAGCGGCCCCTGAAGTCTGAAAAGTCAAGAACAGAGTTACTGAACATAATTTCATTGTTTGAAACATGTTAATGACAGTTTATCTGAGTTATATTGGGATGTAGATTTGCTATGAAGATAATACTCGCGAGGAAAAATTCGAAATTATAGTTTCGTGATTTTCATGTTCATGACTAACTGTACATGTATAAATAATATTCATAACTTTGTATTGCATGAAATAAATTACTAATTTTAGTCAAACACTGTATATTTTGTAATTTTTTTGGTGCAAGTCTAACTTTGTTTCAGCAAATAGCAAATAATTTTTTGGATTTTTTGCTGCTTACATATTGATTTTGTGTTGCTGCGGTTGCAATTATTTAGTGTTTGCAGATTTAATGTGTGTATGCCAACAAATCCATGTTTTTAGCAGCTCACAATTTTTGATTTTACTGAAAGTATGCCCATGTTGATGGGTATTGTGTAACTTTTCTGATTTTTTTTTTCGAAAACAAGTGTTCTGCATGTTTTGCTGTGCAACTGTTCTGTTTGCAACTTTAAGTAATAAAGTCAGAGTTATTTAATATCAAAGACTAGTTTAAGTTATTTTACATTATTCGATTACATTTCATTACAATTATAAGTTACATCTGGCCCTTTGAGGACAGCCATTACGCTGATGTGGCCCTCGGTGAAAATGAGTTTGACACCCCTGATCTAGATCTTTGCATTTTTAGGGAAACATTTTTCCTTTTTATTTTAGTTTTTCTTTGTCGTATCACCCTCATTTTTAAGAAAGGCTATACATTGGTATTGAAATTTATTTTGGGAGCTATGTGACAACAATTCTTACCTGAGTAAACAAGCAGAAATCCTTGATAGGTTTGTTCTAGGGTTGTAGCAAAGAAAAAATTCATACTTTCTAATCTGGGTTTTACGTAGTATGTCAAATCTTCCAAATCACCTCCACAGATTTTAAACAAGTTATCATAGGTGGTATCTGACACATCAAGATAGGCACTGCAGTTGCTGCCCAACTCAATGCCTGACCTCGCTGTCAAGTCAATTCTGTAGAGAGGGTAAGCTGACACACCAGTCAGTTTGAGGTAACTAACGAGGTGGCGGCCATAAGGTAAGAGTGGGTAGCCTTTGTGGGTAACAATGTGCATGATGTGTCTCGATGGAACTGTACTGTAGGAGTTGCTACCTCGTTCTATGGGAATCACCTCTGTGTAACAAAAAATTCATTTATTATTTTTACATTACTTTTCACGGTTACAGTTAGCATGTGTATTGTTAAAATGTATATATAGTTCACATACACATAGTTATCATATATATTAGGTATATATAAATATATATATATATATTGTTAACATTTATACAGTTAATATATATTGTTAACATATGTATTGGTAACATATATAATTAACATCTATATGGTTAAAATATACACCGGTAAAATATATATATAAATAAATATATAAAAATATATATAAATATATATATATATATTTATTTTTCATCTCTGTTTTATTGCCCCTTCTCTCTTCTTGTCACCATTTCTGGTGACCAGAAGAGAGAAGGGGCAATAAAACGGAGATGGAAAGTTCTTTATTTCATTTAATATACCCGGGAGTAAAAATATTTGTTTCAACGATATTAACAACATTTGTGTTATTAACATATATATATATATATATATATATATATATGTATATATATATATCTATATATATATATATATATATATATATATATATATATATATATATATATATATATATATATATATATATATATATATATATATATGTATATATATATATATATATCTATATATATATATATATATATATACACGTATATATATACATATGTATATATATATATATATGTGCATATATATATACACGTATATATATATATATATAAATATAAACTATAAATTCTTAAGAATTATGAACTAGTATTACTAAAATTAGAGCGCTCAACAATATATTGGAGCAGCTATATACTAATAAACTATTTAAAAGCAATACTTATCTTTTTTCTCAGCTACTGTCAGTTTCATGACTTGCTCATTCATCAGGCTGTGTTTTTCAACACAGCCTGATGAATGAGCAAGTCATGAAACTGACAGTAGCCGAGAAAAAAAGATAAGTACTGCTTTTAAATAATTTATTAGTATATATATAAATATATATAAATATATATATACATGTTAATAACACAAATGTTGTTAATATCGTTGAAACAAATATTTTTACTCCCGGGTATATTAAATGAAATAAAGAACTTTCCATCTCCGTTTTATTGCCCCTTCTCTCTTCTGGTCACCAGAAATGGTCAATAACAAATGACTTGCCTCATTTTTAACAAGAAAACGTGCATTTTAAGCTGCAAGCTACTTCTGCGGATGCTTACATGCTCACATATGCTCACTATAAAACAAACTAAGGTGTACCATCCCACAAACAACATTACAGCAATAGACATAAAAAATTTTGTAGCTTGCTGCTCTGAGGATGACGAGCTACAGTAGGTGCTGAACTCATTATATACCAAGTTGACTCCATCCATGTATAATTCATAGGCATAAGGCTCTAATTAGAAGGCGAAAAAGCACATACCAATATCTGCAGCGGGATCGTACCCATCATTTGGTATCCCTTCAACTTCTGAAATCAATGAAAGTGTAAAATGGCATAAATAACCCAAATGACATGTCGGAGCAACCTTCTTATGAACAGTAGTTCAATAATTCCAAGTGAATCTATGTTAAATCAATATTATCAAAATATGGTCGATCAATCTTATTAATATATGGCCAATAAAAATTATCAATATTTAGTAAATCAATATTATTAATATATATAGTACATCAATATTAGTAATATATAGTAAATCAGTATTATTATTATATAATAGATCAATATTATTGGTATATAGCATTTAAATATTTATTATTATCTTGAATTATCTGATCTGATACAAATATTTGCAGAATTAAATGAAAACAGAAACTTACCGGAATATTCCATGACAAACCCTGCATAATCTTCACTGTAGTCTGTGACGAATGTAAATGTTAGACTTTCTCTTATTGGCTGAAGGTAGAGCGTTGGTTGGAAAGCCTCAGTGCCACAGATCTGTACTGTGTTGTTGTCATATCCACTCACTCCAGTGATGTTTAAATAATCACCACAGTTGTTTTCTAAGGCAATATTACTTGTAGCAGTGAATTTCAATCTGATGAGGCTGTGTTGAAAAATGTTATTCAAGGTAAGCATTGAGTTAAGGTTGTTACTGTACTTGTGTGGATAGTTTTTATGGGTCGAGATGTACAAAGGAGTGATGGCTAAAGCTTTTCTATCATAAATTCCACCGGCGTCTATGGGTAGAACTTCTGCAGAAAGAAATATGGATTTGTGTAGAGTACCTCAATAGTATAAATAGGTAGTTATGAAACGGTCAATTACCAGTACTGCCACTAGTCAATGCTGTTTAAAGCAAATTACAGGAGACAAAAGATAAAAGAAAATAACATGGTAAAATAAAATGATAGGTATTGGTTAAAAGTTTGTTTTATATAATGCTGTTATGTAATGTAAATTTGCAATTTTTGGTGTTTTAATGTAAGATGCATTGGGTGGTCAGATAGATTGAAAATATGAATTGAGTATTATGGATAGCAAATATCTATTAACACGGATAGCTCATCAGCATTAAGGGCATTTAGAATGTATGTATGCATATATTATGTGTATTCAGAGTGCACGGAGATTGTCTGCTTAAATTTTGAAATCTCCATTCCTTTAGTTAGGTCATTTCTATAAAGTCATAGACTTTTAGGTTGATATTTTGTTACTTTAAATATATTCTATTCTGTTAGTCAATCAGTCAGTCAAATTTGTTTAAGATATATATAGATTGTCTCATCAGGCGATAACTAGAAGATTAATACCATAAAATTATAAATTATATATTCTTTTTGTATTTGTATGTATATATGCTGATGTAGAAAATAGTTATCTAACAGATAATTATTTGACTAATACTAATAAAGCGTAGAGTAGACACTCCTATAATATATACCTTCTATAACGTAAATTCCAGATAATGAGAAAAAATATGCAGTTTCTGTTTTGAACTACGTAGAAAATTCTATATAACTTAAACGTCCAGTAGGGGCAACTTCTCAAAATCTATTTGAATAGTGACATATGAGAAGAACTTGTGAGAAGAAACCAATATACATATAGCATTATATCTATATATAGAAATCTCAGAGTTTGTGTGCGTGTCCGCGCGCGTGCGCGTGCGCGTGCGTGTGCGTGTGCGCGCGCTTTAGTTGGTCCCGCTATAGCTATTAAAATATTGGAAAGAAGAATCTGTATCGCAGAAGACTTGATCTATATATATCCACACCCACATATAGTTATATATGTTGCTACGTGAGTAAAGATACGCATACCGGTCTGGGCGGCGCAACATGATTTCATGCTTGTTCTCACAGATTTTATTTGGAAGTTCTTAAAGTATCAGCTCACCCAATTTAGCCATTAGCAATGTGCCAGGCTGATGGCAAGTGCCTGGCAACTACATCACCTGTCACTGTGGGTAAGCTGATTTTTAAGGCCTGTTTAGCACCGAGCATTCCACTAGTCTATTATATACACAACTTCTGTGACATTTAGTTTGTCGTGATAGATCGTCAAATGTGTCGATAAAACTGAGAATAAGTAGCTGCAAAGTTGTTAAAAAATACTTAAAGGCAATCGCTATTGCAGGTGTTACAGCGTCGGTCTACCAATCTGAATGTCATGAGTTGGGAGTGTAGCTAAAATTTATTTTTTATTTTAACGTTGACCCCTGGATTCAGGTAGACAACAAACAGGTAGAGCCCACTATTTTTATAGTAAAATATCTTAGTGTTTTGCTTTATTGTAGACATACAAAATAACCGTTATTAGCTTTATTTGGCAGAGTATACTTTGATGTTTTGAAAAAACACACAAATCGTTGTAAATGAACGTCGGATATGTGCATTCCCATCAACTTATATTAAATTTACAACAATCATAGTCTATAAAAGCATGGATTTTGATCAGGAAAAGAAGGCAAGTTGTCGATACAAACTAATAATATTACGGTTACAATTCAGACAATTTAAAGAGCCAAGTCTAGTTTTTACTTCTGTATTGTCAAAAGGATTAGTTCAGAAATTTTTGGAAAGGATTAAGCAATTTTAATGTATTTTACTGTTTGCATAATGTAAAATCCCCACAACGTAAACATTGCTAGGAGTTATTTACATTGTAGGCGCGTCTACTGTATAGAGAATGTGTATTATTATACTCATTGTTCTCAGACTCATTCTTTGAATGATTCATCTTTCCCAAAGTCATCGAGGGCATTGCATCATCATTTCTTATTAATGATGATTTACGTTGCATGGCATATATACCTATGTATATATGTATAAGTACGAATTCAGCAAGCGCATTAAATCATTGTTTCTAATACACGAAGAACTTGAGTCACACTGCAAGGCTTGTATACCTACATACATGTATATGTATGAGCGCATATATACATATATAGGTGAGCATATTACATGCATATTACATATGCAGACAATGCGTATTACGCTGGAACCTGGCAGTGAGTTTCATGTAATGTGAGAGATTGTCAGGTGAGCCAAACAAAGACTACAGACTAAGGATAACGCACTGAGAATAAAGTAGCACCGATATGCCTCAGTTCAGCTGACTGGCACAGTTGTTAAAGAATTGATCTCCCAAGCTGGAAGTTGCAAGTTCGAATCTTGTTGAAAACCATCTTTTTTCTAAACCTTAAGTGTGGCTTTAGACAGTCAGAGAGACACAGCTTTATTATAGTAAATATATATGTACAGTGGACCCTTGTCATATTATTAGATTTTATGCCAGTTTTGGCATCAAAAGGCGAAAATTCCATATAAAGATGTATAGAAACCCGTATTAAATGTCTAATGCAAACGCTCTTAGGTAAAAATCATAAAGATTTTATATACTTATTGTACATATTAAAAATTAGTAACAAAATAACATATTAACCTTAGTAACTATAGTTACCTAAAATAACTTTGACGTATTTAATAGTTATGATATGCAATAAAATTTAACATTACAATGTAATATATGCAGTACGCACTGCAGGGAGTTCTCACTGTTATGACAGGCGTACAACATAAAAGTTGAATTTAACTTAATTGAATTTAAACTTTACTGAAAGCATACTTAAAGCTAAGTTTTATTGTGCAGCTTTAGCTATTTTACTGGTCTGCTAATTTTTTATTGCTAAACATTTTGCTCACAATTTTTACATTACCTTATAACGAATAATGCCAAACCAAACCAGATCGAGCATCATATCTCTTCCGCTTATTTTATCACCTATCCGTTTCCAGTTTTGTTTTCACAATAAGTAATAGTGAATAACGATGAACTAAGCAAGATTGATTATTGTATCTCTTTCATTAGTTGTAAGAGAAACTTCAGCGAATAGCATATTGACATATTTGTTATTCCGATGTAATCAGCACACCGACTGCCAAATTTGAGCTTCAAGAAAAGTTTTGGTTGATATCGTATGGCGAAAACTATTTTGTAGGAGAGGGTGAAAAATTGACATGTTCTACAACGCAGGGCAAAAAGTCATGTAACAGGATCATCGTACTCCGAGGGAAGACTGTAAAGGTCACACTTGTCAAGTTATTAATGCATGCTTGGGATGAAAGGTAATAGTTTGAGAGGTCTATCGATGACCTTGAATGAGCTGAAGATTGCTATTGTTGACTGTTGGAAGACTTTCCCTTCGTCTAGATACTTAATATGTCAAGTCTAGGTAAGTACTTGTAGTTCATACAGTTGAAAGATTGTAAAAACTTTTTGCATTTGGGTAAAAATTGTTATTATGAGAATCACTAATTTTCAGAAGCTCCTGTTAAAATTTGTCTGCGTGTATAAATTAACATTTAATTTTACAGAAAGTCTCATTTTCCTAAATTCCACATAATCCTTCTATCATAATCTGTAAAATATAATGAATAATAATTTAAAATGAAATTAAAATAAATGTTTTATTGGTCATTGAGGTTGTGATGGTAATGCACGACGGAGTATCATTCAGTGCTATCATTGCTGTTCGCTGTATAAACATGAAGTATGAATTCCAAAATGTCTTCAAAGTAAAGTAAGCTTTTCTTACAGTTAAAATATAATTCACAAGCATGTTAATCTCCAAGCACCATTAACACCTGCAACACCTGTCAAATCATGGCCAGCTTTCTAGCAACTTTGCCAACAAATGATAAACTCTGACTAGCAAGAGACCTTTGCAAAGATTGGCAAGTACTTCTTACTTAAGGTGCAGTAAATAATTACTACAGTCTTCTCAGTTCACACAACTAGCTGTCTCTAGTGTGTAGACCCCACAGCTTGACAAAGTAACAGTTTCTATAGACCAAATACTCTACATAGCTACAATGTTAAGATTAGCAGGTATTCTTTACTAAAGGTGCACTAAATGATTACTACAGTGTGCCCTGGTCATACACCTGGCGATCTCTAGTGTGTAGACCCCACAGCTTGACATACTAGCAGCGTTATGGAACAAATACTCTGCAAGGCTACAGCGTGGCCAGACCAGACACCAAGAACACGTCATGCATAGACCACATACCTAGCACACCCAGAATGACAATTATTTTTATATCCCACAGTCAGAAAATGAAAGAGCTGGAGTGGATAGGCCAAGTGAAAAATTTATTTGAAAGTTTGGATTGCAGGCTAGATCAAGGACAGCTTTAAACTTTCTGGCAAAGCCATTACTAAATTTAATTTAGTATAGACAGTTTTAAAGGTTTACTTGTAACAAAATTCACATTACAGGTATTTAGTATCAAAAGGTTTACCATATCTTACTCTGCTGTGCTGTAGGTGCAAAACATGTGGAAATGTTATTACAAGCTCTTAAAAGCACAAAAACGAACAGTTAATCGCAGCCATCACAAAAACGTCGTAGTTTGGATTCTCTTTATTTGGCTGACGTACTCCAAAAGTTTGGTTATTGTTTTGGCATGTGTTGTTATCACGTGAAACTAAAGGTCAATAAAATGCTTGATATAAAATTTCTCACAGCGCTAGTTTATGACAAATATTTCGGGTTCTACCAAAAAGCCTGCATCAAATATAAATACTCGCTACTTCACAGTATAGTTTTAGCCTGGTCTAATCATTTAGTCGTAATCTGATCATGTGACCAATACTTTCTGCCAAATCACACGAACAGTTTCGGCAGCATTTTTCGACTATCGCAGGTGATTAACAGGCTCTTCATGTTCATCAGAGGATGATATGTGCTCATTCGAGCAAAGGTTTAAAAATTAAACTAATTTTTACTGTAGGTTTTGAGTGATCGGTGCTCAAATGACAGCTTTACAATTATGATGAAATAGATGCGTAAGGATAATAGACATGGCTTTATTGAATGCATGAAGTATATTTGTAAAAATATTTCAACGAATGAAGTTGCATGAAAGTGTAAACAGAAGCCATATTGTTCAACTACGTCCTATTTGAGCCATTTTGGAAATGGATTCCAGTCTACGACGTTTTTATGATGGCTGCGATTAACTGTTCCTTTTTGAGCTTTTAAGCGCTTGTAATCACATTTCCAAATATTTTGCACCTTCAACACAGCAGAGTAAGACATGGTGAATCTATTGATATCAAAAACTGTAATGTGAATTTTGTTACCAGTCAGCCTTTAACCACTTGAAGCAGCCACAACAAGTCATAACCATTGGTTCATATAGAAAGGTTGAAGTCCTTGTTTTTTAAAGATAATTACAAATTGGTAACCTTGGCAAAAAAATTTGAACACTTAAAATGTACGTGAATATGGTGAAGAAAGATATAGTTAGAGATAGTTAATATATTTAGAATTAATCTATTCATAAAATAGAATTAAACTTAACTGGATCAATGACACCACATAACTTTGAAAAAGAGTCATGGTTTTAAATATGTTGGGACTAAAAACCAAAACATATACTTGAAAAAATCAGAATTCAACAGCAAATGTAATCAAATCTGAAAAAGACATAAAATGTCTGAGTATTGATTAGGATGTAATAAATAACGCACTCCATTCAAGTTTTTGGTAAACTTGATTTTATCTTCATAGATTTGGAAAGTAATATAGATTGTCAAAGTTATGACCAATTAGATTGAATTCTTTAAACACTAATGGATTTAGTATTTTGCAAGTAAATATTTGTAGTCTAAAAAGAATTTTATCGACTGTTAGAGTTGCTTGTGTCATTGAAATTTTTGTTTAACATTATTTGCTTAAGTGAAAACTTTTTGTATTGCAACCGACACACATTCTTCCTGATTTCTAATTACATGTTTATAGGTGATAGCCGTCCACCTCATTGTTGAGGCACAGGGGTTTCCACAAGGAGACCCGTGTGCCATAGGTGCACAGTGGCATGTCTGTTTTGAATTCTTCAACTGCGTCACTATACGAAGCATAATCTATCTCCCTGAGGGTCGCCGGGGCTGATGGGAGGCCGCTCTTGATCACATCGCTGTATCATGCTCCATCTACTGACACCAATAGGTTCTTAATTGATTTAGACCGGTCTATGGCATTTCCGAGCGTGAGGGGGTGAACTATACTGTGGTTGGTAATTTTTATATAAATATTATGTCTACTGAATCAGCTGATTATTTTGATTTAATTCACCAGTATAATTTCCAAAGTATCATAGACATGCCTACTCAAAAAACTTCTCAATAGGTTACTTGAATAGATCATATACAAGTATATATTAGTTAATAAATTTTTTTCTTTAAATATTGTTTGTGGCACAGTAGCAAAAGACACATCTGATCACCAACCTATATTTGCCTGTTTTAATAAATAATTGATGAATGAGTCTAAAAAAATTCTTCTTAAACGCAGTTACAAAAACTTTAATTCTGACAAATTAGAAAATCTTTTAAATGAGGTTGACTGAGACACTTTTTTTAGCAGATAGAAAGTGTAGATTTACCTTATAACAACTTTTTAACCACAAATAAAGAGATTTTTGACCAAATTGTTCCTATAAAGGAAGCAACTTTTTGGTAAGACCAAAAACCTTATAAAAACCTTTGGATGACCAAAAAGCTTCTTTTAGATATATGCAAAAAAGACAGATTACTTGGCAAGTAGAGAGCTATATTAAAAACAAACTACATAAAAACTAGAAATGAAGTTTTATCCCTTATCAAAAAGCTAAAATTGATTATTATCGTAATGAAATATCAAAAGTTTGTACCCGAGAAAGCTCTGGAATTTAATAAATATTGCTTGTGGACGAAACCAAGGTAAAGGTCAACAAATTACTAAGGTTTTAGACTGTAAACCCAAGAAATTAACAGATGAAAAACAAATAGCTACGGAATTTAACACTTATTTTACAAAAATAAGACCCAGGCTTGTACAAGTTTTTTAATGCAAATATACAGCATCAAGCTTCAGGGACAAATACATTTCTAAATTTTTATTTTGTAGAAGTTTATGAGTGTACGGTTCAGAGAGTTATTGCTAATCTAAATGTACACAAAGCAGAAGGCATATATGGAATTTCCACAAAATTTGTGAAAGCATGTTCACTTGAGTCATCAAAACCTTTGGCTTACATATTCAACATGAGCCTAAAGCAATCTGTTTTCCCACAAAAACGAAATGTGGTAAAGTTTTACCCATATTTAAAAACTAAGGTAACAAGTTGTTATCTACTAACTATAGATCTATTCTTACTCTGCCGATTTTTTAAAAAAGATTTCAGCATTTTATTAACCAACAAGGTCATGACTACACTATTAAAGAAAACCTTATTGCAGAAATTCAATTTGGATTTCAGAAAGGGAAAGGAACTCGTGAAGCATTGATAGAATTTACTAACAATACACTTGCAGCTTTAAACAATAGTCTATCTGTTTCAGGGGTATTCATTAACTTCTCAAATGCTTTTGATATAATATATTACTCTATTTTGATTAATAAGCTAAAGCAACTAAATTTTTCTCATTCGATTTTAGAACTAAATCAAAATTATTTATCAAATTGTCTTCAAAATGTTACAATATCTCAAAAAATTTCCCAACCTTTAGTAATTAAATTCATAGTACCTCAAGGATCCGTCCTTGGACCAAAACTATTTTTCTTATATATAAATGATCTTGTAAAGAGTACTGATAAATTTAAAGCTATTTTGTTTGCTGATGATACTAACTTATTTTATACCGGTAAAGATTTGAATAAAAATAGAGGTATAATAAACAAAAAATTAGCCGTGATAAAAAATTGTTTTGATCCAAACAAACTAATATTTAATGCTGACAAGATTAATTTCATAGTTCATCAAAATCCACAAAATAAATTTCGATTTACATAAAAACATTTCCATGAATGAACTAAACATATAAATAATGAATGATATAAAACTTATAGGCGTTATCATAGATAGTACACTAAACTGGTCAAAACACAGAACTATTGAGATAACAACTGCGTCAAAGCTTGGGACTTTCTCTTATTGGCTGAAGGTAGAGCGTTGGTTGGAAAGCCTCAGTGCCACAGATCTGTACTGTGTTGTTGTCATATCCACTCACTCCAGTGATGTTTAAATAATCACCACAGTTGTTTTCTAAGGCAATATTACTTCTAGCAGTGAATTTCAATCTGATGAGGCTGTGTTGAAAAATGTTATTCAAGGTAAGCATTGAGTTAAGGTTGTTACGGTACTTGTGTGGATAGTTTTTATGGGTCGAGATGTACAAAGGAGTGATGGCTAAAGCTCTTCTATCATAAATTCCACCGGCGTCTATGGGTAGAACTTCTGCAGAAAGAAATATGGATTTGTGTAGAGTACCTCAATAGTATAAATAGGTAGTTATGAAACGGTCAATTACCAGTACTGCCACTAGTCAATGCTGTTTAAAGCAAATTACAAGAGACCAAAGATAAAAGAAAATAACATGGTAAAATAAAATGATAGGTATTGGAAAAAAGTTTGTTTTATATAATGCTGTTATGTAATGTAAATTTGCAATTTTTGGTGTTTTAATGTAAGATGCATTGGGTGGTCAGATAGATTGAAAATATGAATTGAGTATTATGGATAGCAAATATCTATTAACACGGATAGCTCATTAGTATTAACGTCATTTAAAATGTATGTACGTAATGTAGATATGAAGCAAGTATATTTAGAGTGCACGGAGATTGTCTGCTTAAATTTTGAAATCTCCATTCCTTTAGTTAGGTCATTTCTATAAAGTCATAGACTTTTAGGTTGATATTTTGTTACTTTAAATATATTCTATTCTGTTAGTCAATCAGTCAGTCAAATTTGTTTAAGATATATATAGATTGTCTCATCAGGCGATAACTAGAAGATTAATACCATAAAATTATAAATTATATATTCTTTTTGTATTTGTATGTGTATATGCTGATGTAGAAAATAGTTATCTAACAGATAATTATTTGACTAATACTAATAAAGCGTAGAGTAGACACTCCTATAATATATACCTTCTATAACGTAAATTCCAGATAATGAGAAAAAATATGCAGTTTCTGTTTTGAACTACGTAGAAAATTCTATATAACTTAAACGTCCAGTAGGGGCAACTTCTCAAATTCTATTTGAATAGTGACATATGAGAAGAACTTGTGAGAAGAAACCAATATACATATAGCATTATATCTATATATAGAAATCTCAGAGTTTGTGTGCGTGTCCGCGCGCGTGTGCGTGTCCGCGCGCTTTAGTTGGTCCCGCTATAGCTATTAAAATATTGGAAAGAAGAATCTGTATCGCAGAAGACTTGATCTATATATATCCACACCTACATATATTTATATATGTTGCTACGTGAGTAAAGATACGCATACCGGTCTGAGCGGCGCAACATGATTTCATGCTTGTTCTCACAGATTTTATTTGGAAGTTCTTAAAGTATCAGCTCACCCAATTTAGCCATTAGCAATGTGCCAGGCTGATGGCAAGTGGCAGGCAACTACATCACCTGTCACTGTGGGTAAGCTGATTTTTAAGGCCTGTTTAGCACCGAGCATTCCACTAGTCTATTATATACACAACTTCTGTGACATTTAGTTTGTCGTGATAGATCGTCAAATGTGTCGATAAAACTGAGAATAAGTAGCTGCAAAGTTGTTAAAAAAATACTT
Source organism: Watersipora subatra (assembly GCF_963576615.1). Classification (NCBI taxonomy): domain Eukaryota; kingdom Metazoa; phylum Bryozoa; class Gymnolaemata; order Cheilostomatida; family Watersiporidae; genus Watersipora; species Watersipora subatra. The sequence goes on from NC_088713.1 coordinate 41,311,265, forward strand.
AAAGGCAATCGCTATTGCAGGTGTTACAGCGTCGGTCTACCAATCTGAATGTCATGAGTTGGGAGTGTAGCTAAAATTTATTTTTTATTTTAACGTTGACCCCTAGATTCAGGTAGACAACAAACAGGTAGAGCCCACTATTTTTATAGTAAAATATCTTAGTGTTTTGCTTTATTGTAGACATACAAAATAACCGTTATTAGCTTTATTTGGCAGAGTATACTTTGATGTTTTGAAAAAACACACAAATCGTTGTAAATGAACGTCGGATATGTGCATTCCCATCAACTTATATTAAATTTACAACAATCATAGTCTATAAAAGCATGGATTTTGATCAGGATAAGAAGGCAAGTTGTTGATGCAAACTAATAATATTACGGTTACAATTCAGACAATTTAAAGAGTCAAGTCTAGTTTTTACTTCTGTATTGTCAAAAGGATTAGTTCAGAAATTTTTGGAAAGGATTAAGCAATTTTAATGTATTTTACTGTTTGCATAATGTAAAATCCCCACAACGTAAACATTGCTAGGAGTTATTTACGTTGTAGGCGCGTCTACTGTATAGAGATTGTGTATTATTATACTCATTGTTCTCAGACTCAATCTTTGAATGATTCATCTTTCCCAAAGTCATCGAGGGCATTGCATCATCATTTCTTATTAATGATGATTTACGTTGCATGGCATATATACCTATGTATATATGTATAAGTACGAATTCAGCAAGCGCATTAAATCATTGTTTCTAATACACGAAGAACTTGAGTCACACTGCAAGGCTTGTATACCTACATACATGTATATGTATGAGCGCATATATACATATATAGGTGAGCATATTACATGCATATTACATATGCAGACAATGCGTATTACGCTGGAACCTGGCAGTGAGTTTCATGTAATGTGAGAGATTGTCAGGTGAGCCAAACAAAGACTACAGACTAAGGATAACGCACTGAGAATAAAGTAGCACCGATATGCCTCAGTTCAGCTGACTGGCACAGTTGTTAAAGAATTGATCTCCCAAGCTGGAAGTTGCAAGTTCGAATCTTGTTGAAAACCATCTTTTTTCTAAACCTTAAGTGTGGCTTTAGACAGTCAGAGAGACACAGCTTTATTATAGTAAATATATATGTACAGTGGACCCTTGTCATATTATTAGATTTTATGCCAGTTTTGGCATCAAAAGGCGAAAATTCCATATAAAGATGTATAGAAACCCGTATTAAATGTCTAATGCAAACGCTCTTAGGTAAAAATCATAAAGATTTTATATACTTATTGTACATATTAAAAATTAGTAACAAAATAACATATTAACCTTAGTAACTATAGTTACCTACAATAACTCTGACGTATTTAATAGTTATAATATGCAATAAAATTTAACATTACAATGTAATATATGCAGTACGCACTGCAGGGAGTTCTCACTGTTATGACAGGCGTACAACATAAAAGTTGAATTTAACTTAATTGAATTTAAACTTTACTGAAAGCATACTTAAAGCTAAGTTTTATTGTGCAGCTTTAGCTATTTTACTGGTCTGCTAATTTTTTATTGCTAAACATTTTGCTCACAATTTTTACATTACCTTATAACGAATAATGCCAAACCAAACCAGATCGAGCATCATATCTCTTCCGCTTATTTTATCACCTATCCGTTTCCAGTTTTGTTTTCACAATAAGTAATAGTGAATAACGATGAACTAAGCAAGATTGATTACTGTATCTATTTCATTAGTTGTAAGAGAAACTTCAGCGAATAGCATATTGGCATATTTGTTATTCCGATGTAATCAGCACACCGACTGCCTAATTTGAGCTTCAAGAAAAGTTTTGGTTGATTTCGTATGGCGAAAACTATTTTGTAGGAGAGGGTGAAAAATTGACATGTTCTACAACGCAGGGCAAAAAGTCATGTAACAGGATCATCGTACTCCGAGGGAAGACTGTAAAGGTCACACTTGTCAAGTTATTAATGCATGCTTGGGATGAAAGGAAATAGTTTGAGAGGTCTATCGATGACCTTGAATGAGCTGAAGATTGCTATTGTTGACTGTTGGAAAACTTTCCCTTTGTCTTGATACTTAATATGTCAAGTCTAGGTAAGTACTTGTAGTTCATACAGTTGAAAGATTGTAAAAACCTTTTGCATTTGGGTAAAAATTGTTATTATGAGAATCAGTAATTTTCAGAAGCTCCTGTTAAAATTTGTCTGCGTGTATAAATTAACATTTAGTTTTACAGAAAGCCTCATTTTCCTAAATTCCACATAATCCTTCTATCATAATCTGTAAAATATAATGAATAATAATTTAAAATGAAATTAAAATAAATGTTTTATTGGTCATTGAGGTTGTGAAGGTAATGCACGACGGAGTATCATTCAGTTCTATCATTGCTGTTCGCTGTATAAAGATGAAGTATGAATTCCAAAATGTCTTCAAAGTAAAGTAAGCTTTTCTTACAGTTAAAATATAATTCACAAGCATGTTAATCTCCAAGCACCATTAACACCTGCAACACCTGTCAAATCATGGCCAGCTTTCTAGCAACTTTGCCAACAAATGATAAACTCTGACTAGCAAGAGACCTTTGCAAAGATTGGCAAGTACTTCTTACTTAAGGTGCAGTAAATAATTACTACAGTCTTCTCAGTTCACACAACTAGCTGTCTCTAGTGTGTAGACCCCACAGCTTGACAAAGTAACAGTTTCTATAGACCAAATACTCTACATAGCTACAATGTTAAGATTAGCAGGTATTCTTTACTAAAGGTGCACTAAATGATTACTACAGTGTGCCCTGGTCATACACCTGGCGATCTCTAGTGTGTAGACCCCACAGCTTGACATACTAGCAGCGTTATGGAACAAATACTCTGCATGACTACAGCGTGGCCAGACCAGACACCAAGAACACGTCATGCATACACCACATACCTAGCACACCCAGAATGACAATTATTTTTATATCCCACAGTCAGAAAATGAAAGAGCTGGAGTGGATAGGCCAAGTGAAAAATTTATTTGAAAGTTTGGATTGCAGGCTAGATCAAGGACAGCTTTAAACTTTCTGGCAAAGCCATTACTAAATTTAATTTAGTATAAACAGTTTTAAAGGTTTACTTGTAACAAAATTCACATTACAGGTATTTAGTATCAAAAGGTTTACCATATCTTACTCTGTTGTGTTGTAGGTACAAAATATGTGGAAATGTTATTACAAGCTCTTAAAAGCTCAAAAATGAACAGTTAATCGCAGCCATCACAAAAACGCCGTAGTTTGGATTTTCTTTATTTGGCTGACGTACTCCAAAAGTTTGGTTATTGTTTTGACATGTGTTGTTATCACGTGAAACTAAAGGTCAATAAAATGCTTGATATAAAATTTCTCACAGGGCTAGTTTATGACAAATATTTCGGGTTCTACCAAAAAGCATGCATCAAATATAAATACTCGCTACTTCACAGTATAGTTTTAGCCTGGTCTAATCATTTAGTCGTAATCTGATCATGTGACCAATACTTTCTGCCAAATCACACGAACAGTTTCGGCAGCATTTTTCGACTATCGCAGGTGATTAACAGGCTCTTCATGTTCATCAGAGGATGATATGTGCTCATTCGAGCAAAGGTTTAAAAATTAAACTAATTTTTACGGTAGGTTTTGAGTGATCAGTGCTCAAACGACAGCTTTACAATTATGATGAAATAGATGCGTAAGGATAATAGACATGGCTTTATTGAATGCATGAAGTATATTTGTAAAAATATTTCAACGAATGAAGTTGCATCAAAGTGTAAACAGAAGCCATATTGTTCAACTACGTCCCATTTGAGCCATTTTGGAAATGGATTCATTTTTGAGCTTTTAAGCGCTTGTAATCACATTTCCAAATATTTTGCACCTTCGACACAGCAGAGTAAGACATGGTGAATCTATTGATATCAAAAAACTGTAATGTGAATTTTGTTACCAGTCAGCCTTTAACCACTTGAAGCAGCCACAACAAGTCATAACCATTGGTTCATATAAAAAGGTTGAAGTCCTTGTTTTTTAAAGAAAATGACAAATTGGTAACCTTGGCAAAAAAAATTTGAACACTTAAAATGTATGTGAATATGGTGAAGAAAGATATAGTTAGAGATAGTTAATATATTTAAAATTAATCTATTCATAAAACCGAATTAAACTTAACTGGATCAATGACACCACATAACTTTGAAAAAGAGTCATGGTTGTAAATATGTTGGGACTAAAAACCAAAACATATACTTGAAAAAATCAGAATTCAACAGCAAATGTAATCAAATCTGAAAAAGACATAAAATGTCTGAGTATTGATTAGGATGTAATAAAAAACGCACTCCATTCAAGTTTTTGATAAACTTGATTTTATCTTCATAGATTTGGAAAGTAATATAGATTGTCAAAGTTATGACCAATTAGGTTGAATTCTTTAAACACTAATAGATTTAGTATTTTGCAAGTAAATATTGGTAGTCTAAAAAGAATTTTATCGACTGTTAGAGTTGCTTGTGTCATTGAAATTTTAGTTTAACATTATTTGCTTAAGTGAAAACTTTTTGTATTGCAACCGACACACATTCTTCCTGATTTCTAATTACATGTTTATAGGTGATAGCCGTCCACCTCGTTGTGGAGGCACAGGGGTTTCCACAAGGAGACCCGTGTGCCATAGGTGCACAGTGGCATGCCTGTTTTGAATTCTTCAACTGCGTCACTATACGAAGCATAATCTGTCTCCCTGAGGGTTGCCGGGGCTGATGGGAGGCCGCTCTTGATCACACCGCTGTATCATGCTCCATCTGCTGACACCGATAGGTTCTTAATTGATTTAGACCGGTTTATGGCATTTCCGAGCGTGAGGGGGTAAACTATACTGTGGTTGGTAATTTTTATATAAATATTATGTCTACTGAATCAGCTGATTATTTTGATTTAATTCACCAGTATAATTTCCAAAGTATCATAGACATGCCTACTCAAAAAACTTCTCAATAGGTTACTTGAATAGATCATATACAAGTATATATTAGTTAATAAATTTTTTTCTTTAAATATTGTTTGTGGCACAGTAGCAAAAGACACATCTGATCACCAACCTATATTTGCCTGTTTTAATAAATAATTGATGAATGAGTCTAAAAAAATTCTTCTTAAACGCAGTTACAAAAACTTTAATTCTGACAAATTAGAAAATCTTTTAAATGAGGTTGACTGAGACACTTTTTTTAGCAGATAGAAAGTGTAGATTTACCTTATAACAACTTTTTAACCACAAATAAAGAGATTTTTGACCAAATTGTTCCTATAAAGGAAGCAACTTTTTGGTAAGACCAAAAACCTTATAAAAACCTTTGGATGACCAAAAAGCTTCTTTTAGATATATGCAAAAAAGACAGATTACTTGGCAAGTAGAGAGCTATATTAAAAACAAACTACATAAAAACTAGAAATAAAGTTTTATCCCTTATCAAAAAGCTAAAATTGATTATTATCGTAATGAAATATCAAAAGTTTGTGACCTGAGAAAGCTCTGGAATTTAATAAATATTGCTTGTGAACGAAACCAAGGTAAAGGTCAACAAATTACTAAGGTTTTAGACTGTAAACCCAAGAAATTAACAGATGAAAAACAAATAGCTACGGAATTTAACCCTTATTTTACAGAAATAAGACCCAGGCTTGTACAAGTTTTTTAATGCAAATATACAGCATCAAGCTTCAGGGACAAATACATTTCTAAATTTTTATTTTGTAGAAGTTTATGAGTGTACGGTTCAGAGAGTTATTGCTAATCTAAATGTACACAAAGCAGAAAGCATATATGGAATTTCCACAAAATTTGTGAAAGCATGTTCACTTGAGTCATCAAAACCTTTGGCTTACATATTCATCATGAGCCTAAAGCAATCTGTTTTCCCACAAAAACGAAATGTGGTAAAGTTTTACCCATATTTAAAAACTAAGGTAACAAGTTGTTATCTACTAACTATAGATCTATTCTTACTCTGCCGATTTTTTAAAAAAGATTTCAGCATTTTATTAACCAACAAGGTCATGACTACACTATTAAAGAAAACCTTATTGCAGAAATTCAATTTGGATTTCAGAAAGGGAAAGGAACTCGTGAAGCATTGATAGAATTTACTAACAATACACTTGCAGCTTTAAACAATAGTCTATCTGTTTTAGGGATATTCATTAACTTCTCAAATGCTTTTGATATAATATATTACTCTATTTTGATAAATAAGCTAAAGCAACTAAATTTTTCTCATTCGATTTTAGAACTAAATCAAAATTATTTATCAAATTGTCTTCAAAATGTTACAATATCTCAAAAAATTTCCCAACCTTTAGTAATTAAATTCAAAGTACGTCAAGGATCTGTCCTTGGACCAACACTATTTTTCTTATATATAAATGATCTTGTAAAGAGTACTGATAAATTTAAAGCTATTTTGTTTGCTGATGATACTAACTTATTTTATACCGCTAAAGATTTGAATAAAAATAGAGCTATAATAAACAAAAAATTAGACGTGATAAAAAACTGTTTTGATCCAAACAAACTAATATTTAATGCTGACAAGACTAATTTCATAGTTCATCAAAATCCACAAAATAAATTTCGATTTACATAAAAACATTTCCATGAATGAACTAAACATATAAATAATGAATGATATAAAACTTGTAGGCGTTATCATAGATAGTACACTAAACTGGTCAAAACACAGAACTATTGAGATAACAACTGCGTCAAAGCTTTGGACTTATTTACCAGGTTTCATTGATCTTACCAGAAATGTCTCTTCTGCTTTTATATAATACTCTAATTAACAGTAAAATATTTTATTGCTTGGAATCATGAGGAAATGCTCCAATGAGGTACATGTACTTAAACTTTTGGTCATCCAGAAGCGATTGCTTAAAATAATATATCATGAAAACTCTTACTTTCCATCAACTCCTTTGTTTGAAAGATCTCGTGTTTTGCCTGTACAACAACTATACCGACTAAAAACATGTCTTTTAGCTTTCACAAAATTTAAATCTCAAACTAACTTGTCAGTGCATTACAACACTCGCCATTCCTTATTTTCATTACCCCTTCCACCCTCCTCCTTTGCTGGTGGCCATTAAGGATTTGCCTATGATATGTCATCAGCATGAAACTCCTTGCTGAGTTGGCTAAGGAAAATTGATAGTCATGATGGTTTTTGGACTGCTTTGAAGAAGTACTTGCTGGTCTCTCTGAAATAAATTGTTCTGATTTCTTTTGCTTAGACTATCCATGTTTTTTCATTACCAATTTTATCTGTTAACGCGGGCTCTGCGCCTCTAATATTCATGCTACTGCACATGTGGGTCCTCATTGCACCTTACTTTTTTTAGCATCTTGTTATGTTAAGATTTAATTTAAAATAAAACAAACAAAAAATGTTTGTTTCTAAAATCTCTTTTTTTCAAAAACATGTAGAACAAGGGTGCATTATTTTTAATAAGTGAGTGAAACAAATTTTCAAAGTTGTTTCTATTGTTTCCAAAAAGGACACAGCTAGAAATAGCTGATGTATTTCAAACTATTTTATTACTAAAACAGAATTAAACTCAGCTGGATCAATGACACCACAATCACTTCTAAAAAAGTCTCCTTTTACAAACATATGGAACATGGGTAGATTGTTTTAAAAAAATGCTTGAAACCAGATTTTAATAGTTGTTTCTAGTGCTGCAGCAAACTATTTGCTCTGTTATAGCTAATTATATTTATATCACCTCTAAATTAAACCTCTGTTTCAATGCATCTGAAGATATTCACAGCTACACTGCAATCAATGATTGATGTCTAAAACATTGTCAAATGAAACAGTATTTGCTAAAAGCTAATTCCAATAAGACAAGTAGCAGTATTACTTTTCCTAATTCAACTTTTGGATTATAAAATGCGAACTACTTTAATGAAGAGTTGTTTAGAAATTTGGTTTGAATTTATTTTGATGTCACTAACTCTTCAAAATAATAAAGTTTTTCATTTCCTTTTCAAGATGGTCAAATATGCAATTTTTAGCTATTATATAGGATATCTCTGCTAAAATTTGCTGTTTTATGTTATTATGTTTAACATAAAAACCTTTTTAATATTAGAACCTGTCTTTATAATTTTTTGCTTTTTCATGCCATGATTTACATCTATGTAAAAGTCTTAATTTTGATTTTTTTTAAATTCAGATTGATTTTTTCTAAAATTTTGTATAAATGCTATTTTCATTGTTAGACAGTGATTTGAGGTGATTCAGTAAGATATGAATCAACATGAGAATGTGATATGATACAATATGATATTGTATCATATGATATGATACAATATCATATGATACAACAAGACATGATACAATATAATATGATATAACAAAATACGATACAATATGATACTATATAATATTATACTCTGCAGTATGATATGATACAATATTACACGATAAAACATAATTTTATACAATACGATATCATATAATATTATATCAAACAATATAATTTCATACGATATGATACCACACAATATAATATACTACACCATGATATGATACAATATGATATGATGCAATATGATACAGTACAATATGATATGATAATGTACAATGTGATACGATACAATACGACATGATAATATAATTTATGATACGATACAATATGATATGATACGTTAGGATACAAAGCGACATGATATAATACTATAATAATTGTTGCCAGCTCAGTTCTTGTCGCATTTCTCATTCTTCATATCTTGGGATAGTTTGGGCTAGTAGAAAAAATGCTAAATATATACTTACTATAAAGTTTGATGAGCGCTCCTTGGTAAGTTCCGCTTTCATCAGATACAAATCTGAGGGTTATTCTGTCAGTAACTGGATGAAGATACAGCGTTGATCGATCACTCGCAATGGAGCAAATTTTCTTTGTGTGATTTTGAAACCTTCTGATGCCGATTATATCCAAGTAGTCATTACAATTATGGTCGAGCTCAATTGCAGACCTGATGACCATATCCAGCCTGAGAAGGGAGCCTGGAGATACACCAGTGAGCGTTACGGACGAGTTAATGTTATTTCTGTATGGATCAGTTGGGTAGCCTGAGTGGGTTGTGATGTACAAAAGTGTGTCTGATAGTATCAGCCTGTTATTGTGATAGCCTTCATCTATTGAGATTGGATCTACAATAAAGATATGGACATAAAACCAAAGCTGTTTCATTGTGCAGCAACTTATAGTGAAATCATTCTGTGCCTGTTTGAATATATATATATATATATATATATATATATATATATATATATATATATATATATATATATATATATATATATATATAAATATATATAATCAAATTTGAGTAAAAGTTACCAAAATCATTAAGGCGTTTTACTACTAAATAGTTTCATGCACAGTAGGTGCACTCTTCAGGTAAAACGACCAAAGGTTGGTAAAATGTATGAATGCAAGCTAAGCTATTATAGGTTTAAAATAAATAGGATTAAAATACACTATAAACGAATGTTGTTTGGTAACATAATTTATGTCATGTGCCCCAGTCTATGCTGTCGTGCATGTCTACATGTCGATATCATTTCTACACTATTGTTTAATGTTGATAGCTGTAGCTCTTAAACTATATACAATTTTTCCAATTGACAGAGGTTGCAGAGTTTTGTAGACCAATTAACAGAAGATGCATGCTTGAGAATTTTCCAGGTTATGTTATAGTTAATGTCACACTCTTTCAGCTTCCATATGAAATCGCTCAGTTTGTTGGAGTTTTTATTGTTGGCAGAATAGAAGGATGATTTGGAGTTAGAATATCTTTTCTTAAATGATGTCTCAGGCAGCCCTACATATGATTGTTGTGGGCATTGTGTATTGTCTGTGCTCACAACAGCTTGGCATATAAAACCCTCTGTTAAGCATTTCCGAGAGTACGAACAGAGTAGAAATTATATCATCACGTAGACATGCACGAAAGCACAAACTGGGTCACATTATATAAATTTTGTTCCCATACAACATTTGTTTATATTGTCTTTTGATCCTATTTTTTTAAACCTATCATTGCTTAGCTTGCGTTTATACATTTTACCAACCTTTAGTCATTTTACCTGAAGAGTACACCTACTATGCACAAAACTATTTAGCAGTAAAATGCTTTAACGATTTTGGTAACTTTTACTCAAATTTGATTTTAGTCAGCTCTAGTTTTACTATTGAGCACTTTTTCAAACCATGCAATAATATTTAATATAAATACATATATATATATATATAGATATATATATATATATATATATATATAATATATATATGTATTCAGATATGTATATATAGCTACGAAATATTATAATATATACTTATATTAATATATATATACATATTCATATATATATATAAATATACATTGTATATGCATATGTATATATTCATATATATACATATGTATACATATCCATATGTACTTTGATATATACATATGAAAACACACAAACACTGAAATTTACATGAATAGATATAATAGATGTGAGTATATGTATATATAAGTATGTATAAATATATATACACATACACATGGCAGTTTCTTTTACATATAAATATATATTTGCAAAATAAACTGCCAAGTTATTTGTACTGCTTCACAAGAAAACAAACCCCCAAATGCAAAGCAATACAAATATATATGTATATTATATATATATATATATTTATATATACGTATATATACATATATATATACATACATATATATACATATACATATATATATATATATATATATATATATATATTAGCTGAGCTGAATGCCTGGTGTTGCCCGTGCAATAAGTCTTTGCACAGAAAATGTATTTTATATTTAACATGTAACAACAGCTACCATTCTAGCTTTCAAACTTAATATCACGAGTAAAGTGTTTTGTGCAGTTTAAATAAATAAAGAGAAAAAACAAAACAACTGTAATTTTTCAAACTGTGTCAAACAACTGTAACTTTCAAACTTCATATCATGCGGAAAATGTTTTTTGCCGATCAAGTTAATAAAAAAAAACAATTCCATAAGTGTTTAAAGGTGAATAATTAGCAAGTAATAGCTAAATTAAGTCGGCTTTGCTATGATTACAATAAAAGATAATTTGGTAATGATACAATTAATATGAATTGAGAAAACAAAATAGAAATCCTGAATATGTTGAATTAATAATAATAATTTGTCCTTAGGAGGGTGTGTATAAAAAAGGTTACTGTTCCAGCAAAAGCTATTCATCAAAATTTTGAATTCGACGATAATCATACCTCTTGATACTGTTACAAATGTAAAAATGAGATATCGAGATGTTTTTGTTTGGTACTTTGTCTGACCAAAGAGTGAAAGACTGTAGATGGTATTTCTGTTTGAGATAATACAATTGTCCGCGTGAAAAGCATTAGCCTTGACCACAATTGAACTTTACAAAATTCCGCAAACAGAAGTTCACAGAAACACTAAAAACCATTGTGTTTCATAGAGTTAATAAAGATCATAAAGTTTCAATTAATGCATAATTTAGTGGGTGCATTTGAGGAAAGTGTGTATAAAGTATATAGTAAGGGCTGTGAGTCGTAAGAGCCTTTGCGGACTGGTGGTTAGACAATTGAGTTGCACTAATCCGGTGGTTGCAATAATCGTGAGTTCAAATCCAGCTGAATGCAATGTTTAAATTACGAGCTGTTAACTGTTGTAGCCAAACAAATATCCAAACTGATGACAACACATGACAGATGGACTACAATTGAAATGTATATATATATATATATATATATATATATATATATATATATATATGAAAAGATTATATATATGAGAGATTCCTGGCAGCCTTTTGCATGCAATTCATTGTATGCGCACACTTTGAATTGTTAGTATTCTTGTGTATATTGTTAAATACATCTATATATATATATATATATATATATATATATATATATATATATATATATATATATATATATATATATATATATATATATATATATATAGATGTATTTAACAATATACACAAGAATACTAACAATTCAAAGTGTGCGCATACAATGAATTGCATGCAAAAGGCTGCCAGGAATCTCTGCTCATCATCGCTTTAGTTGCTCACTATATACTCTTGTTTCTTGATTAGGTCCTCCCCTCTTCCCTTCTGTTTGAAACTATTTAACATTCTTAATCTTAATTCTTAATCAAAACCATAATAGCAAATCATCAGTAGAAAAGTGTCCGCACAACTGTATTAATAATAAATAGAATACTTCAATAACAATTAATTTGTCTATTGTGTCTGTTTGTATCAAAGTCCAATTTCCAACTCGAAGTTTATAGGTTTTTTTGTGAAAAAAATTGATTGCAACACTATTGAAATAATTAGTAATGGTATTAGGCTAATAGTAGTTCCTTGTTTAACGTGATCTTGATACTTTGATGTACATGTATGTCAGAAAAGTTTTCACATTTGAGATGCAAAAAAATGTGCTATTTCGAAGCCAAAATTTTGAGGCTATCCTGATTACACGGCGTTTTTTTTTCTTTGCACTAGAAACATTTACCCAAAATGTTATGACGTTAAAAGGCTTACTCTGCTAAAAAATTGTTTGGACACTAATATTGACTAGCTTGACTGTCTAGAAGAAGGGTTGAAGTCAAAAAAAATTTCTAAAATATTGAACAGCCAGAAGAAAATGAAGCGTTCTAAGCAGAAGCAACAACAGGAATGCGGCTGGGCGAACAAATGATGCTTACATTTTTGTTTTTAAAATGTTAATTTTTGTTTTGAAATATTTGTTTCTGTTGCTGCATGTACTATACTTATTGTTTGTTTATGTCATCTTTTCTTGAATATATATTTGTAGCATTTGATAGATTATTATTATTATTATTATAAAACTTAGAAATTTGTATGTTTATAATAATTAAACTATTTGATAGCGTGATTGCGGTAATTTGAACTCAGCTTACAATGGATTGACGCTTGTACTTCCTGTTTTATTGCACATTAAAAGCCAGCTTTGGCTGTGAACTGTAAAAAAAAATATTGATGAGTGCAAAAAGCTTTTATGCAATTTTGTTGACAATAATTATAAAAAGAAATTATACCTGAAAATTTAAAATGAAATAAAAACTTGAAAGCTTCAACAAATAGCAAAGCAGGCTATAAGATCATTGTTGGTTAACTGCAAGCAATAGATATCAAATTGGAGAGACATGTATCGGCTTCCTAAATATAGCAATAACACAAATATAGCAATAACACAAATATAGCAAATATAAAAATTTAGTAAACAACCAACTTTAACCCTTTCACTGCCATAAGCGAATTCATGTGAATTCTGTGATCGAATGCCGTAAACGCATTTTTTCAAAATTTACTTGCTTGGTAACTGAATACTAAGGATTTGTGACTACATAAACAACGATTAATAGTATTTCTGAGGCGTTGATAATGTTGTTTAAATAATTCTCTAAAAAAATAGCCTATATTCGCGATGCAAATTATCATTTTTGATCAGAACATTCCAAGTAAAAACATGAACACTATTTCCTGATGATAAAACCTTTTAGTGGTAGTATATTGTCAACTCCGTGTTAGAAACAGAAAAGCTTTTGTTGATGACATTATAGCTGATTCAGGTTTAAAACTAATAAAATACTCAGACAATGAAAGTGACAGCACTGACTGTGATGGTGGTGAAAGTAAGTTTTGTAAGAGTAAGAAATATTGTAAAAGATTGTTTATGCTTAGACAATCCGATCTCTAGCGATGTACATACTATAGATACATTGATCTTTTTGCATAGCTCTGTTTGTTTATATGTTGGCATAATAAAACACATAAAAATGCTCTAGTATTGGTTTGAAATTGAAAAAGCTTCTGTGCAAAACAATGCAGACAAATCAGCAATTTTCTGATAGTAGGCTAAAAATAAATTCATACATGGGTGGTGAAAAGGTTAAGGAAATATTGGACATCTACTCGATTAACGGTCCTTGTGACATTATGCTTGACAGGTGTCGGTTAGCTTGAAGAAAAAGTTTATAGCCTGTGAACACAAGCTAAATACTATGGTGTCCTTTATTTGAATAACTAGTTAATAATATGGGAGCACGGGCTACAAACACAACTGTTTCTAACAGTCTGGCACATAGTGCGCTATGCGTCAGACATCTTAAAGGAAGTAGGAATTACTAATGTTGTATAAACAACAGAACTGATGCAGATTTGTGCACATAATTTTATTGCTTGCCAACAGTGGTGAGTAAGACTGAGCAAGAGAAACTATGTTGATGTGATGAATCAGTGCATTCCTTTTTAAGCCTCCAGAAATTTGCTATATTATCTCTCTATCCTATTCCTATTCCTAATCATTGTGCTTGCTAAATTATAAGAAGAAAGTGCCTAGAGTTTCGCATGTTGTTAATTCTTTTTATTAAAGACCTGCTAGCATAATCTCTGGTTCTATCTACAGAAACAGATATTAATGGCTTGTTGGACTCATATGGTTAAGCTGAATTCAAACTGAGCAACATAACAATATCAAACCTGTTTCCTTTTGCTATTGTAACTGTCTGGTGGCACATTTATCTGTGGTACTTTTCGTTATGATCAATAGAAACAATATTTTACAAAATGGAAGTTTTCTATTCTATTAATACAATTATCTAAACATTAAAATTATTAGCTCTGATGGTATAGGTAGAGGAAACTGACTTCCTTAAAGATGTGGTTGCACCATTGAAGTCATTTTAATGAAATAAAAACCAATATAAAGCTAAAACATTGACTACAATTTGATACACTTTTTGTTTTTCTAGACTAACCCTGTCCAGAGATGAGCGTTTGAACAAGATCATTTTTGAAATGTTCAGATTTAATCAGGTGGTTTTATCATGACGTTTATAGTCAAAGTATATAAAAGAAATCAGCGAGCAATAAATATATGGTCTCTTTTTCAGCAGGACATTTTTATATAGCTCATAATAAATGTTATTGCTAGCAAACTTGTTGGTCTAGGAGGACTTAACTATGAATAATGTAAATTTATTACGTTTGCTTTGTTGATTACAGGATGTTTATGTGATACCCCGGTGCAGCAGTAGTGTCAGTTTGGCAACTTCTATGTGGGGAGGGGAAATAGAGACATGAATGTTTGCTGCACAAACCATGATACGTGGCATTCCGTTCCTTTAACTTGTCTCAACCATGTTGTAGAAATGCAGAAGATTACAGACTTTATAAAACCAGGTTCATTGAGAGTGGCCTATTATAACTATCGACACAACCATGGTACATTTTATAACTAATTAGATTTTTGTTGCTGCTAATTTCACTAGATGTCATATCACTTCCAAGCAACATTCAATAAGTCATCCAGAGATAGTGAATGGTCAGTATTTTTTAGCATTCTAATATCTAGATGCAGAGTGTCTGAACCCATCTGACAGGCTGCTGGAACATGAGATGTACAACATGGTATGTAAAGACAAAAGAAGTCGTGCACCTACGGCTTATAGGTATTTTGCACATACCCAAAAGGACTTGCAAGAGCAGAGTGGTGATTAATACCAAACTGCGTATACAACATAGTGAGAACCACACATCCTAGGACTAAAGATGAAGAGGAATATTTAGATGAGACGCATAAAGAGTTCACACTTGCTACAGTAGAGTAATTTTTCCTATTATATGAGTAGAAAGCTGTAGCTACATACATGTAGATACATGATACACGCTAGATATATGTAGCTACCTATTTGTGATATATAGAGAGGAGTCAATACCAAATACATAAAAGGGATTACATATAAAACTACATGTATTTTCCCACGACATGTATACTAGTATTTTCCCACGACCAAACACGAGCGAAGCAATTGTTTGGGAGATTTATGATAAATGCATATGTGCACACAACTCACAAAAATTATTCATCAACGGACGTCGCAAACCCTTGTACCGAAGTCTCATCAACAAATTTATCATTTTTCAATGGAGTCGTTTAAGTATAATAACGATACAAAACACATATAAACCTATTTAAATATGTTACTAAGTCTTTATTATTTGTAGAAAATTTCCTAAGCCTTACCCATCTGATTGGATTATACACAAATAGACAGATTAATTCGGACTAAAATCATCGTTAAAACTTGACAAACCTTATTTTTATCAAAATTAAGACTGGCAAACAAAATGCCGAGTGACCGAAAATAGAACCATTAAGTCATGTGTATTTCATGTAAAGAATGTACACATTTTACCAGTCTATAGCATTGTCTATATGCCGAAGGTATTTTTAATTAACGTAGAAGTACTGAAAAGCAATTGTTTATTTGCCGATTTCAAAGTATCTGACATTTTGGACACTTATGAGTGCTTTGGTATTCCAACTGATGTCCAAAGCAGTGAAAGTAAAGGAAATGACGGTGATATTTTTTCTAACGATCCTTATGAGGTTATTACAATATTTAATTATAAGAATAAGCATTCGAATTTACAGGATCGAAGTATATAGTGACCTATGTTGGGCAATATGTTACAGTTATTATTTTTTCTAAATAGTTTTATTAAATAGATTTTCTAAAAATCTATATAACTAGAAATTCCACTGTCATACAGCCCACGACCAAAGAGATGGCCAGAGATATTGGCAAAAAAATAAAGGGTACTAATGGTTGAGAAATGCAATATTAGCAATCAAATGGCTCTGCAGTGCGATAGGATAACTGCAATGGTAGCTGTAATGTACTGGGTGTGGGTGTTATTATATACAACAATAAGCAATAATGAATGGAAAATATGTTTATATTTTCCCCCTGCAACAGGAGAAATGCAATATTGGCCAATATTAGAAGTAAAATGCACTGATACTCTTGGAATAATTAATTTTATTAATATAGTAATAATAGAAAACCAATACACAATTTTGTTTACATTTCAAAACGTCATAGGTAGCAATATCGAGAAGTTGTGGTATTTATATAGGTTTTTAGAAAATTTATTTAAAAAATGTTTGCTCATGACAAACAACAACAATGAAAGGAAAATATTACACGGTTATATCTCTTCCTTGCAATAGGAGAATTGCAATGTTGGCCAATATTATAAGTAAAATGCACTGATATTATTATAATAACCAATATTGTTAATATAGTAATACAGCAATAATAGAAAACCTATGAGTGT
Source organism: Watersipora subatra (assembly GCF_963576615.1). Taxonomy (NCBI): domain Eukaryota; kingdom Metazoa; phylum Bryozoa; class Gymnolaemata; order Cheilostomatida; family Watersiporidae; genus Watersipora; species Watersipora subatra. Next base: position 41,328,563 of record NC_088713.1, read on the forward strand.
TAATGCGTCTCGAAGATTTCTGCAAACTGCAGCAAAATAAAAGCTGTTATAAAAGTGTTATAAAGCTGTAGGCACAATTTAATGTAATGTATGTAATTCAACAACAATAAAGAAATATGTTTATTATAACTCTGAAATGCAAAATTAGAAGTAAAATGGCAAGCTACTGTGTACTATACACAGTTTGAAAGTTGGTTGCGTTGAATGTAGAATGGTTTTGATAAGCGATCTTTAACAGAAAGCGGTAAGAGCATTCACTCGTATAAAAATGTAGCAAAATAAAAAATGTTCTCGTCATGAAGGGGCGTTGTAGTTTGGCCTTAGCTTGTATGTAAGTTGTAAAGAATTTCAGCTAACGTTTTAAATAATGAAACCTTCGGTGATTGCACAAAAAACATAGGCTGATAAACGGTGTACCATAATTTCGTACCTGTAAATCGGTCTACGCCTCAAACGGTCTACGTTTATTACAAAAACCTTCGAATAAATTCGATTACAAGTAAACAGCACCATAGACTGGTAAAATAAACACGGTTTTCTCGTGAAATGCGCACTGCTAAATAGTTCTACAATCGGTCGCACGGCTTTATTGGCGTTTCAATTTTCGGTCTTAACTCTTATTAAACCGAGCTTTTCAAGCTTTTTGTGGCAATTTTCGTTCAAATAAATCTGTCTATTTGTGTATAATCTGATCAGATGGGTAAGTTTAAAGATAATACCGATAATTTTCAAAGACTTGGTAACATATTTAAATAGGTTTAAATGTGTTCTGTATCGTTATGATACTTTAACGACTTTACATTCCGATGCTTAAATTTCTTGATGAAATTTCTAGCCAAGGGTTCGTCTCATTGTTGATGAATAATTTTCGTAAGTTGTGTGCACATGCATTTATTATAAAAACTCCCACACATCGCTCCGCTCGTTTGCTCGTGGGAATATCACAACTTCTTGATATTGTTAGCTATGATGTTTTGAATTGTAAACAAAATTGCGCATTGATTTTTTATTATTACGGTATTACTGTATCAATAATATTGGTTATTCTAATAATATCAGTGCATTTTACTTCTAATATTGCATTTCTCTTATTGGGGGAAAGATATAAACATATAATCTTTTCCTTTCATTATTGCTGTTTGTTGTACATAACAACACCCAGTACATTACAGCTACCATTGCAGGTCTCCTATTGCACTGCAGTGCTATTTGACTGCTAATATTGCATTTCTCAACCATCAGTACCTTTTCTTTTTTACAATATCACTTTGGTCGCGGGCTGTATGACAGGGGAATTTCTAATCAGTAAAATAATTATTTTATCCATATCAAACATTTGAATATAGTAGATATTAACTTTGTAAGTCTCTCTTTTTAAGGAATAATGACTTTATATTAGAGCTGCACAATGATTATAAAATTAATCGCGATTAATAACTGGTCTGAACCAGTTAATCTTCGATTAATCTTAGAATTAATCGAGCAAAAACCTGCATATTCAAAAACACATAATACAGCTACATATAAATTAATTGTATTTGAGACAATCGTTAGCAGTAGTACATGTTATGTACAATGTACATAAGTTGCAATGTAATAATTATTATGAGTATGCAAACTAAGAAAGGCTATAATTAAGTCAGCCAAGAGTTGAGGCAGCACAGTTTATTCACATTATCTGAATAAAGAGATGCCCTCTTCCTACATACAATATTGCCAGCTTTAGAGAATAGCCACTCGCAGGGGACGTTAGTAGTAGTTATTGTCTGTGACAGCTGGTGATGATTTCTGCGGGTAGAATGAGAATTATTTAAAATATATCTTAAAGATGATGTGCTGTGGTGGTATGCAAATTCTTTCTGGCATATACTGTACTTCGCTTTTTTGTTTACGCTTCCAACAACTTACAGAAATGCGCTACCTAGGGTGGAAGACAATTTTCTGCTTTCATGTACCAATAAAGTCTCAATCTTATATTACTAATATTCTGAAGCTGAAATATGATTGTAATTTTTTTGAAAAATGAAAACACATGTATAATTTACTTGAGAAAGTTTTTAAAAATAAACAAAACATAGACTGCAAGATAAGTCTTAAATAATACTGAAATCGCTTTTGTTGCTATTACCTAAAAACATGTTCCAACAGCTAACCAGGCCCGTATTCCCTGGGGCAGCTGGCCGGCTGAGTCGCCCCAACTTTTTAAGAATTTTTGGCGGCTAAGTACAGTCAAACTAAGATAACTCACTCTCGAATAAAATGTAAAATTTTATCACGAACACTTGGTTAACTCGAACGGAATTGTTTGGTCTGTTCCCACACAATGATAAATTGCTTTAGATAACTCGACCTCAACAGCATTAACTCTAACAGTTATTTGCCCAACAGCTACGGGACCTGTTTTTATCGCTGTAGAGTATCACAAGCCATATAGATAAACATCAACTTTTAATAGTTCTTGGGCATCTTTATTATCATCATCGGCAAAATATTCTTGTTAACGACTTTTATAAAGGTTTGCAAAAGGTCAAGTTTTAACAAACATCCGCTTGGCAATAGCCCCACGAAAGCGTAAGAAACCTTCAGATGAACTTAAAATAAAATTGGCAAAATTGATCTTTGTTGAAACGCTCAAAAGAAAAAAATGTATTTTTTCTGAGCGTTTCAACTGCGGTCAAGTTTAGCCTATTTTAATCTGAAAACGTCCTGGCAGTCACATCATCTAAAACAAACAAATCTCAAATAATAGAAAAAATGTTTATACTTTCCGATAAAATTTTTTAAAACTACATGAGATGCCCTGTTGAGGCCCTACATAAAAGAAACTGTTGAGGTGGGGCTGACCACCGCCCCTCCAAACCCCCAGCCAGATGTTCATAACCAGTCGCCTAACATTAGCCGCCCTAACTTGCTTAGCCGCCCCAAATTGCAACCAGGGAATACAGGCCTGCAGCTAACAACATAGCCGCTTGCTTACGGCTAGATCGGCACGGCGCTTGTGCATTGCATTGTATAAACAAGTTTAATGTTAGCGGCTCACTTTGTGTTTTCATAGTTGAGTGCAAAATAATTGTGGTTGTAATTTATTGGTAAGAAATTGTTGCTTGTCATAATATTTATTTGCTAGTAAATTAAATGGTAGTAACCTGCTACGTTAGTATTACTGACGATATGGTACTAAACAGTACAAAGGAAAGGGACCACATCAAGATCATCACCTCGGTTGCATTTTAATTGAAGATTAATTGGCCCAACTCAGTTAATTGTTTATTTGTATTGGTCGCATTAATCGTTTAATTAACGTGATCATTGTGCAGCTCTACTTTATATTCAAAGGAAGTAGAGAAATGTATGAATCTAAATATATCATACAAATATACATTTATAGATATCACACGATTTGAAGGATATACAGAGGACGAGGCTGTATGTACACTTGTTTTAACCAAAATGTTTTAACCTACTCTACATGCCGCTCTAGCATGAAAGAGCCTCTGTATCTCAGGATGCCAGAGCAATTTATGACCAGACGCTCTTTCTTAAATCTAGTAGTTAGTATACTACAGTAATATTACTGCTGTAGGTCAGTAGTATTACTACTGACCTACAGCAGCTGTCATTTACAACAGCTGCTCTTGTTCTTCATATATAGTATAATTATAAACATGTTATAATGCTTTACTATTGGTACAACCTCATGTATATCTACATACACACACACATGCACGCAAGTGCACACTCACGCACACACAGTGTTAGTCTACTAACAAAGCAACAGAGCTATTCTCTGTGTATGAACCACTCACCTGGAAATGATGCCAAGATGACACTAAAGCACAGACAACTAACTAGTAGTAAATGAACCATCTTTATGGAGTTCTGTAGAGCCAGGCTCGCATTCCCAACTATAATATTTTTAACCTGAATTTTATTTTGCGTGTAGCTTAATTGGTCTGTTCTTGGTGAGATGAATTTGTTGGCTCTGTAATGTCTGATAGAGATCGAGAACTAGTTTGTAGCTGAGCAAGCTTTATTGTGGTCACCCAGGTAGAGGAATGAAAGGCAAGCGATTATCATTACAACATTTGATGAGTCACGAATATGTAATTTGCTAACAAAAGCACAAGCTACATCAGCGAACAGCTGTATCAAAAGCATAAGTAATTAATATCAGTGATTAAGGGAGAAGGCAACTCCTAAATGCTAGAACTCTATCTGTGAACTATAAAGTTACCAACAAGTCTCATAACAAAAGTTTTGCCCATCTTAATGATTTGAAAGGACCAGCAATAAATTGTTCAAGACAACAGACCTAAATGTCACGCTGGTGGGTTACTTCATCATATAAAACTGTCAAACTTTATCATTCTAGATTACGGCATAATACTATATAGTAGCCTTAGTATTACAGTGTGACAGAGAGCTTCACTGGTTAGCAAAATAATCAGTCAAGTTGTATGATGGTCTATATTACTTGCATATTATTCATTTTATTATTATAAATTTAATATTGATGCGCATCGTTGACTGAAACAAAAGTATGAGTTATCCGAGTTATCTCCATCGGAAGAAAAACACCTAGACAGACGTTACAAGTGGACAGATGCCATGAAGCGTAAGGACTGGATGCCTTCCAAATACTCTGTGCTCTGCAGTGATCATTTTACAATAGACTCTTATCGTAAACCTCCTGGTATGAAGATGGCTGCCATACTAAAGCCTACTGCTGCACCAAGGATATTTGATAGGTCTATGGTTAGTATAGTTAACATAGCTTAGTAAGTAGTTAGTACTATATAGTTAAGTATAGTTAATAGGTCTATAGTTTCAATACAAAGACAATTACATGATTCAATATCACAAATATGTTATAGCTACGGTTGACTGTTGCAAAGTTTATTATAGACATGACTGACTATTGCAAAGTTTACTATAGCCATAATTGACTATAGCATGGTTTATTATAGTCTTGGTCTACTATATGTTTGCAGATAGCGTAAAACATTTTTTGAACACCATGGCGGTTTATTTTTCTACACTTCCTTCACAGTGGCACTTTATTAGAGATCTTGTTCAAATAAAGGGTGGCGTTGTATTTTTCAAATAGCCTGTCAGTCTTGGGAAGACAATTTTAAACCTTTCGGAGGCAAAACGAGTGTCGCCTATATTTAGTACTCTCCTTCGGGTGTAATGAAATTAACCCTTTTAGATTCGAAAAAACTGTTTTAACTCACTTTCAACTGGTCGTAGATCTCTAAATAAATATGCAATAGGAAGCTGAGAAATATCTCTACCAGTTGATATATATTGCTTACAATTAGCCTACAATGATCTTATAGCCTGCGCTGCAACTTTTTGAAGCTTTCAATTTTTGACTTATTTCTAAATTTCAAGTCATATTTTATTACTATATTTAACAATGTTGAATAAAAGTTCATTTTGCTCATTGATGTTCTTTACAGTTTGCATCCTGAAATATATTTCTAAGCGCAGTAGTAGCGCAGCTATATGAGTATCAATCCTTGGAAAGCCGAGGTTAACTAACTGCAAAAATGCTATCAAATAATATGCAATAATTCTGCAAATTTATAAGTTGTATAATAATAATGTATCAAATGCTGCAAATATATACTAAAAGGCAAGTGACATAAAAATATATTTATAGCACATGCAGAAACAAAGATAAACATTTTCGAAACAAAATATTTGCATCGTTTACTCGGCCAGTTGCATTCGTATTGGTGCTTTTATTTGGAACATTTCATCTTCTGGTTCTTCAATACATTCCACATTGTCTGCTAACCTCAATTTTTTTCTGCAACGCTGAACTAGTCGATATTAGTGTCCAAACGTTATTTTGTGGCAGAGCAAAACTTTTACACATTCTTTTTTTGCCAATATATAGGAGCTTTTAGCCGCATCCTCCCTATGCAAGAGTTTTAGTCTGAAAATAATAGTACAAGTTCCATCGTAATCATTGAAATGTTTTTCAAATACGTCGAAGTATCAAAACCTTGTTAAATCAGGAACACGTTATTTCTATGGCGTTGCATTCAAAGTTTTAATAAAAAACTGTACAGCTTTGGAGTTGGAAAACAAACTTTGATACCAACAGAAACAATGAAAGAATAATTCGTTATTTATGTAATCAAGTCATTATTAATACAGTTTTGTGGACACTTTTTTACTGATTGCTTTCTATAGTGAATTTGTTAAGATCAAATAATGTCAAAGTGGCGGTGAATTTGAAGTGACGTTCAGTTAAAGTGTGGTGCTCTATTTTTCAACTCTTCTCATATAGTGGCAGTCAAAAAGAGGTGGCATTCAAATAATGATGGTGTTCAAATACAAGTTCTATGGTAAGTATAGTTTGGCATGTATTCTCAAACAAACCTCCGGCAGGTAGAAAACCTACTGAAATGACTCAAAGAAATCACTACCCACGAGAGACTGGCAACAACACCAACGACAAACTCTCTTTCGTACAAACAATTGTACAATAGAGTGTACCAATGTTTTTTATTATATTGTATTGTACAAGTCTATCGTACATGATTCTCTAAACACTAAAATTATCAGCTAAGGTAAAATAGATAAAGGAAACTGACTCCCTTAATAGCTCTATGTGATATATAGGGAGGAGGCAAAATCAAATAGAGAGAACGGATTACGTTTAAAACTACTCCATTGTTTTCAGTAAAATAATCATTTTATCAAAACAAACATCTGAATACAGTGGATCATAACTCTGTAAGTCTCTCTTTCTAAAGAAATATGACTTTATATTGAAAAAGAAATAAAGAAATGTGTGAATTCAAGAAAGTCATATTGCATATTCTAGTAGTATTGTATACAATCTACTAGCGTGTGTTTGTGTTATGACTTTGTCAATGAATTTAGTATACAAACAGATATCCAACTCATTTAGTTGCAAATGAGCAGAAACTGAAAGTTTTAAGCATTTCCTATTTAGTCACAGCCTAAACAAACAAAAACATTGATTAAACGATTAGATGTAGACTTTTCATACCATACACATACAAGAGCACTGACGTAGTAGTGAGATGTATCCTCTTTATAGCATAAACATACAAGTGCATCGATGTAGTAGTGATGTGTAGCCTTTTTATAGAATAGACATACAACTACATTGACGTAGTAGTGATGTGTAGCCTCTTTATAGAATAGACATACAACTACATTGACGTAGTAGTGGGATTTATCCCCATTGTAAACATAGACATACCAGTCTAATGGTGTAGTAGCAAGGTGTGTCCTTTTTATAACAAAGTCATACAAATATACTGATGCAGTATTAAGGGGTATCCTCATGATAAGCTTGGAAATACAAGTATATTAATATATTAGTAAGGGGTATCTTCTTTATAACATAAACATACAAGTACATTGATGTAGTAGTGAAATGTATTCTCATTATAAGTATAAACAACTAAAAACTCTCTGCTTCGCATTATTCTTGATGCAGTTTAAATTCAGCAATAATAAGCTTGATAAAAGGAAGAAAGGCATCTGTTAATTTTATTGGGTTTGTTTTCCTGTTGCGGCAGAGCAGAGACAAGAGATTTCTAAATAGTTCCTACAACCAGGATTTGCATTAAATGCATATTGGTCAGTTTATTTCTTTGCAACAAACCACCAGATGACCTCCTAACAATGGTAAAACTTCAATGCAAATACTTAAACGCCAAGTTGTCTTTCTCTGACTGATATTGAGAAACACCAGCAGAATGTTATCTCTACAAAAGGTGCTGATCTCTGTCTAATTTTATTGGAAAAAATATAATAGACAAAAATTAGTAAAATTTGGACCAAGAAAGTCCAAATTAGTCTCAAGTAATAATTGGTGGCTGACGAAGTCTCGTTACAAAATTTCTAGAATATTAAAATATTAAAAAATTTGATGGCAAAAACCTTTAGTCAGAGATATGTTTATAGGTGTGTGAGTCATTCTTCTTATTGACCCTAAAAAGCAATAGCTTATATTACCTTTACCAACATCTACCTGCGGTTCATATACAGCCATACTTAATTTTACTAGTGCTCCAACATACAAAAAATGTGAGATATGACACAGCTTTTAAGCAAGTTTTAGCATTAACATGCCAGCCACTTTTGAGATGCGAGCACGCGAGTCAGTGGCCAAGTATGTCAGAGGTGTCTTATGAGAACAGCATCACTCTACTGTTTTCCAACTGCTCAGGTTTTACTTTTGCCACATGCTTTTTCGCGTTTACCAGTTCAGAATGAAATGAATTAGAAGTACTGTGCGTAGACAAAAGCAAGCCGGCACAACGAAGGATAATGCAAAGAAAACAACTAATAACAATTGATATTAAACATGGAATTATTAAAAAATATGAGAAAGGTGTACGCGTAATTGAGCTGGCTTGCTAATATGACAGAAATACACCCACAAGATGCACAATTATCAAACAGAAAAATAATTTCAAGGGCATTAAGCTTGCAAAAAGACTGACCGTAGTTTCCAAATGGAGTAGTGATTTTTACAACGAAATGGAGAGACTGCTCATGTTTTGGATAAAAGACAAACAATTTGGCCGGTGACAGCATAATTGAAACGATACTATGTGAAAAGGCCAGTGTTATATATCAGGACTATCAATAATAGACATTCGGACAAGTTAGCTAGTGGTCGGGCATTAACCCTTTGTGACAACACCTGTGTTCGTCCTTTTTGCAACATGTTGAAAAGCGACAAAAGCAAACAACCTTAAATAAGGCTTTTCTTAAAACGAAAGGCTGTTCGTGAGAGCAAAACAAAAGAAAAATTAGCCAAGCCGTGAGAACAGATTTAAAGCTGTGAACGCCAAAGAAATTTTAATTACGTTAAGTTTAAAATAAAAGTCTGCTTTTTTGTCTGCTGTTAAACACTTGCATACCTGTCTACATTTGAAGCGATGATGTATTCCTGATCAATGTCATGCACTGGACGTTTCACAAACTTGTTCGCTTTTCTTTTTTTCTCCCTTTCTGACCTTTGAACTAAATTGAAGCATCCTTGATCAGACGGTAATTTTTACAAAACTTTTGTATCTCAGAACTTACTGTTCATGACAAAATTAGCTGAAAACTGGATATTGTTTGTAGTTGTCCTCTATTTATTAATGAAGTTTGTAGAGACTCCTACTACTAAACAATTAATTATATGGCCACTTGTTCATGCCTACCATTTTACTATGAACTGAAAGTAACAATATCCTGCAAGTGTTCCTCACTTCAAATACCTACCTCTTCCTTCACTGTATGTATGAGAGAATAACTCCAAGTGTTCCTTGTCTGCTGTAATAAAGAGAGGACAATTACCAGCAAGTATGAAACGATTTTAAAGTTTATTCTAGATGAAAATGTAAATATAAAAAAATTTAAGTACAAATGTTTACTCAGTGTCTTTTATAAGAGAAGGAATATTCTGACCACCTCGAAATTTTGTAAATCCTCCATAATTATCAGCTGTTTCGAAATAATTTTTCAAAAAGTAAGGTTTTGTTTGTAGTGTATAGCAATTCCGATGTCTATCAATGTGGCCAAAAAAGAATCAAGAATTCCGACACTTGTGGGCTAGAGCTAAAAGGAACGACATGAGAACTCTTTGGGAATTTCACAAGTGAGCTAGACACGACATATGCTGAGAAGAGATTGCAGCCATCGTCACCTTTACAATAAACACTCTTAAAATTCATTAGGCTATATTATTATTATCTTTGAGCCGGATAAACAGCAGTTTATTAATTAACGCTAATTAATGCAACAATTTATCAGTGGAATGTTAGAAATTTTAGTTTTACTCAAACTAAATATAGTCTATCTAATCTTAATTTATAATTTTTATTATTGTAATAATGTTTCCCTTTTGAACTTTACCATCATTCATGTGTTCACATAATTTAGGATGATTGGAAATGACTTCATATGTCCAAAAAACATTTGCAGAGAGTCTACATTGTACAGTAACAAATCATGTATGTAAAAGCCACATTTTAATCTATACACTATGCTAACATATTAATTTTTTTTTTGCAAACTTTATTACCATTTTATGTTTGCGTACAGAATTGTCCTTCCATCAAATTTTTAACGTTACTTGTCGAAAATTACTTCTTAATATATTGGTAAGGCTTTTACCATGTATAATAAAAAACTTAAATGCAGATGTAATATTAAGTTGAGGTTTGAGGTGACGTACCTTAGGATCGACAATATTTTTTTATCACCTAATATCTCCAAATTTATTGGAAAATATCGAATTACACAAACTTTACAGTAAAACCTGAGTTCGATAGATAGACTTTATTTACCCATGTGATATACATTTTTGTTCCATCGTCAGATTCAAAAATTTCAGAGCTAGATCTTAGACAAGGGTTTTCAATGAAATACCTTGGACACCAAATAAAAATATTGCCATTTCAAAAAAACTGACAACTCTGATTTACTGCATTTGCAAGTTCACTTGCACGCTCTAATGTCTAAATTCTTCAGTAGAATGTCATGAAAAAGACATAGTTTAACATTAAAATAGTTGATTGGCTGTCTGCTAATAATAAAGTGAACTATCAAGGATTAACTAACTTTTTAAAAAGATGAGCCCGTGAATTTTACAAATTTTGTGTCAGTATTACTAGCTCAGATTTTGACTTACACTCCAACTAAATCAGATTTCCTCATCTTTACGTGATTTAAATGCTGCTGAATACTTGTTTTACCGCTGCCCATGCACAATGTCATATAATTAAACAAACGGAAAAATGGTTTTATCATTTATTTTTGTACAGATTGTTTTAACCAATGATTTATCGCAATTTGTCCTAAAAAGTTTAATTTCAAGTATATATCATAACCGTAGTTGGTATATTCTGATTTAATAAAAATCAGTGATAGAATCACATCATCATCTGATTATTACAGGCAAGTATTTTGGTGAATAGCTGCAAAATCTCTTTATAAACTATATCACAGCATATAAGTAAATGTGATATTAGATTAATTCAGTCAATTACCTAAACAAAGATCTTTCTACTTACCACATGAAACCTTTCCAATTACAAAAATTTGCAAAAGAACACAATTTTTTCATTTTCTTTTTTTCTGATTTTTTGCATAGAGTATATCATATATAAGGAATTTTTAGCCAAATACTGCAGTATATACAAACTATTTTAATGAAGCAATTGATTGATTAGAGGTAATAGTAAAAAATAGTAAATAGGTAATAGTAAACAGAGATATTTTAAAAATATTAAAGTATTTTTAATATTTTAATATTTTTGAAATATTAAAAATATTATATATTCAGTAATATTTTTAAAATTTATTGTTTTGGTCTTGTGTACCTTTTTTACATATTAAAATGCTAAACAGAAATAATGCCAGCACTTAAAAACATTAAAAAATGTAAATTGTGACGACCTGCTAAGGCATGAATTTGCAAAGTCAATGTAAACAAACTATCAAGTATTTTAGTTACCAGTTATTAATATGTAAGTATACAGCAATCATGGCTGTCACAGTGCTTGTATAGATAGTTCATCACTCAAATGGGAGAATTTTGATTTTTATTCAATTTTTAACAGTCTTACAACTTTAGGAACTTGACTCAATAACTGGGCACTCGAGTGACCCCGTTTTAGTCAACATTTTAGTTAATGGTAAACTCCTAACAAATTAGAATTTTATAATTATGGAAGATTATATAGCTAGCTTTCTGTAAAAAGCATGGTAAGTTTCATAAAGTGTAAGAGACACATAGAAACGGGTTATTGACACACCAGGTGCATATTCTCTGATAAGATACATAAAAAACTACTTTGGATCTTACTTACATGTATATACATCGGTTTTTTGTTGCCAAAAAAGATTTTGAAGGGATATCAGCCCAAATTTGTATAATGCTTTTCTTGAAATACTGTTGTTGAAAGTTATGTTCTCTTTAAAATTGTCGTTTTAGCAGTTCTATTCTTTAAACTAGACATTAAGTTAACCTTTTTGGTAGTAAAATTCTAAAGGTTTTGAGTCAAGTTTATGGAGTCTCTCGCAACCCTAAATAATATATATTTCATGCATGTAACTTCTAGTAAACTTGCATAAAAATGTTTCTTTTTTTACTTATAGGTCTAAACTGTTAACACTTTAAAAGTATTGATTCCATTTTTTAAACTAGTGTTAGTTTTAAATATATCTTTTGATTTTTTTGTCTATTTATTTAGTTATTCGCCTTTTAATACTTCTATTTATTCTGGTCAGATTTGTTGGGTTTTCAATGTAGTCCATGTCATACTATCATATAATATGACCTCCACAAGCATACATAGGTTTATCAATTTATTAAAATATTTCCCTGATAAATAAAAAATGACATCCCATCAGAAATCACTTTTGCTTTCACCACAATGATGTTTCATATTTATATTTCAAAAACAATTACTATAATACTAGAGCTGTAATAAGCTGACTAACAATTCTTGTGGTTTAAAACCAACTTGTTAAGTAATCTGATTCTATTGTGAGGATGTGCTGACCTCACACTTATGGGTTCGGCGTGAAGTCTTGCGCAAATAACACTTTCACTTTAAATTTCATGCAAGATTATATATTTGCGTACTACTGCATACCGAGTATATAGCAATCATGTATAAAGACTGACTCACTATAGCTAGGAGTGCTTCTTTTATATAAAAACTTTGATGGCATGACTGATGTCAAAAAACAAACATTGCCAAACACAACTTGGTATATGTGAGACACAACATTAGCCAAAAATATACATTTTACCTTTTAGACACAAATGACACGACTGCAGTTTACAGACAGATGAATTATGACACCGCTTATTTGAGAAGAAACCTTAAAGGCAGACATGGAAAGAAAATTTTCATTCTAAACAGAATTCATAGCAGTGCATGTCAGCAATGACTGTCAATATAAATAAATCCGTAAACATTGAATCGCTTGTGTAAATGAGTGACTTTCTTGGAATGTTACAGCAATGTTATTATAAGGAGATAATGGTTCACAAATAAATGCTTAACAGCCGCAATTGCTAGCACTGATATAATCAGAACACCGATAGATGAATCATTGGGAGTAAACTGTTCTTCTTTTTTGAGATATTTTCATTTCTTACACTATTAAAGCTTATTCTTAAACATTTTTTCCAATTATTTACACAAAAGTCTTTAGTCTTTCTTTTAATTTCATAGTTGTGTATTTTTTTAAAGATTTAATTTTTTATTATTTTTTTCAAGATTATTATTTTTTATTAATTACTATTTAATTTTATTATTATTAATTATTTATTTATTATTTATATTTTTTATTATTATTTATTATATTATTATTTTTTATTTAAGTTTTTTATTACCCCAACATAATGTATCATTCTTTTAGCTTGAATGCTCTTTCACTTAGCTGTTTTGTAACTCATATCTGTTTTAGTCATCTTATGAGAATATTACAGTATTGTATATAGCATCATCTTTAGATGCTTCAATTGCACAATTTAGGCAAAAACTCAATTTCATTTCCCTATGCAGCTTTCTGCAAAAACTTAAAGTTTTGTCACAATTTTGCAATAAAAACTTACCACCTTTTGATAAGTTTAAAAAGAATTTTATAAACTTTGATGTTTTCCATTACAGATAGAAAACTACCATATTTTTGCATAGTAGTTTTTACTTTTCTAAATAACTGTTTCTTAATGCCATGATATTCATTGCTTTGTATGATGGTTTGTTGTCATACTTTAAATAAGTACATTAGACAGCTGCAGAACACTGTAATTTGTGTGGGGTTGTAACATGGCACACATGAAATAATAATTAATGTTTAAAAAATATTATTTCACTACACAGATCTTGATATTTCAATTGCATAATATGTAAATTAGTATAATTTGCTGGGCCAAATCTATATGCTCGAAAAGGTGAAATGTGCACCAACCTTGAAATATCATGACATGTACTAACTTTGCCAAATGCAGACCTTGACATGTACCCACTCTGAATTTCTTTTCTCAACTACTATTACAATTAGTGCAATGATTGTTTATTATCCAGATCACTAGATAATGTTACATTTGTCTATTATCCTAGAAATTAGATAATATAAATCTATTTATTATCCAGATAACTATATAATGTTACTTTTATATTATTCTTAGTTATTGCCCACCTGCCTGTTCACTTTTTTATTCAAAGCACAAATAATAAAGATTAGCCAAAATATTTGATGGCATCACAAAGTGGGTAATTAGTTTAGTTGGTTTAAGAGTCAGCCTAATGAGCTGAATTTCATACATTCAAGCTGCATATTAGCAAAACCTTTAGTCATTTTACTGCAATACCGCATTTCAAACTTTTACAATGTAGCAGAATAGCTCAGTTGATTAGACCATCTTTGTAATTAGCTGAATGGAAGAGTTTGAGCTCCATATTAACTCACATTTTAGTCGTCTCAGTAATTGCAAGTACAGAATTTCTTTATTGTCTGTAGGCCGGTACATTTAAAACAACTGCCATTGTAAAACAAAAACGAAAGGTATTAGCATTTCTGACAATTTAGCATCGTTTCAAATGTCAGATTTTATTAAGCTCGCAATATCCAAACTTGAAATTAATCAGGGTAATTGATGTTTTAATTTATTTGCATCAATTTATGCCTATGTTTTGTAACATCAAAAATTCATAGTTTTTCCTTATTACTTTGGTTTTTATATGACATATTGACATATTATGTATGATGTTTCAAGTTTAGTAGTTCCCGTATGCTTAACAAGTTACTTCAAACTTGGGGAAAACTAAATAAAAATGGCCCTAAGTCACATGACCTGTTACAAACTAATCGATTTAAGAATCAACTATGTGTAGCTAGAAGATTATTCTTTTTTTGGATAAGTATAAGTTTATTACAGTTTTATTTATGATACAACGAATCTATGAAACTGTTGTCACATTAATGTCACATGGCGTACTGTGGGGTTAATGATGAACCATGAGTATTCCTTATTGAATTTATAATAAAGTTGGTTTCAGATAAAATAATTACAATGGAGATTTTAACCAACCATTTTCACGTAAATCATTTTTCATTGTTCAGTTAATCAAGCTTATGATTAGAGAGAGAGCTGAGGCTCTCATTTTAAAAGAACCAATATAATTGTACCAAAAGATATATGATTTGCCCAATTGTTACCGAGGTATTATAAGAGGTTAAGTTTATATTTACGCTAAATCTTAAAGGTTTTACTAAAGAAAAGGAACTTTAGCATAATGAAATTTTATAAAGACCTTAGTCATTAGAGTGATTTGTGAATTGTATCTATCTAAATGACAAACTGTACACACATCGTTTACTACTCAATAGAAAATGCTGCAGCCATTGATAGATCTATTTCAGAAATTTGTTTAGCAATTTTTTTGAAAAAAAGTTTGGGAAAACTTGTAAAAAAAATTAAAGAAAACTTTTATACTTAAAACAAAGTTGATGAGACTTGTAGTAATTTCAAGCTGAGCACAAAAGAATAATAGTAGAAAGGAAGAAGAATAAATGTGAGTAGCGGAAATTATAACAGATCAAAAGCTATGAGTGTAACATAGAAGTTCTATTGAAAATAGAGGTAGGGCTGAGTATAATGTCTTTCTAAATAAGATTCTATACTAACACATTGACTGCTTGCTACGTGTTAGTATAAAGCGATATACCATTACACATATCTCTGATATCTAAGTAATTGACCGCTAGTTTTAGAACAAAACAGCGACCATGTATTCATTATTGACTATGTTACACTATTGATCATTTTGTTATTGCCTCTGTTCATTCACTCTTGTGATGTCACAAACCGTGTATTATAGTATTAACTGGAGAGTCTGTATTGTCTTTGTTTAATTGATCAGTATTCAGCCATCAAGGAAGTAGACAGATTACATATTCTATGTATTCTGTCTTATATGGTTTATGTACTTATACAATTATGAAGTTGTATTTTGGTTTTGTATATCTTATTTCATTTTTCTCAATACTTTCTTTCATCTCATCATCACTTTATCTTCTCTCACACGGACTTGCGACATGACGACATGTTTGTTGCTGTAAGATTACATGCAGAACAAAAAGCTAACAAAAAACATGTAAAGCTTACATAACGTATATACAGGACACTTTAAGATATGCACACAGCAAATTGTTCTTCCGAAACAGTTTATTAAAAGCAATACGCTCACCAAAGTTATGAATATGTTCTAATCTCATAAATTTTAGGTACCGATTAGCTCAAAATTTTGAGTGGAATTAAATAATTCAAACAGACAAGAGACAGCACTTACTTGACTTGAATAATTTTTTTCATTTTATATAATTATATTCTTTTTGGTCACTACTATAATTATTCATTAGTTTTATTTTAAGTTTGTTATAAGTTAAGATGATTTTAACAACGACCTTGCACAAAGTTTTTAGCAAATTTTCTCAGAAAAGATCGTATTTTCTATTATTTCCAATTGTTTTAGATGTTTGAGGTGATCTACTTGCTAAAATGCTTTAAAATTAAAACTGAAAAAATCTGGTCAAAGTTCAAATGCTTGAAGCAAAAAATATTTGCAAGCTGACGACATTAGTTGCTTTCGCTCCTAATTTTGACATTGACTCTTGCCTTCAAGTTGTAGAATTAGGCCTCTCTATTCTGTCGGTCTCTTTGCAACTATAGACATCATATTTGCGCTTTTTCTTGATCTGATCGTTTTAACCACGATCAAGTTTTATCAATTTTAATCTTAAAACATCATGACATCCAGATCACCTTAAAAATCAGAAACACTCACAAATGATAAAAAATCTCAAAGCTTTCTGATAAAATTCACTAAAGATTTTGTGCAAGTTTTTTTGACTGACACTATGACGCTAAATCTAAAGTAATTAGCCTGCTAAAAATAACAACAATGGTGGATTAACAGCTAAAGCAAATGCTAACACAATCTTGTCACTAGCAAAGTTAAAATTTGAATTTTGAGTTTTAAAAAACATTTTAAAAATACAACACTTATCCTAGTTTAATTATAGAATAAGGAAGCTAAGTCAGGTTGCACTAAGAATACTAAAGTTAAGACAAAAATATGAGCATTTAATGTAACTATCTACATATGCCATTTATACAGATGGCATACATAGAAGCTTGAAAATTTTTTATATTTGTAACCTAGCTAGAAATTATTTACATGTATGTCACCAAAGTTTTTACCAGCAACTATCTGACTACATGATTAAAAATGGCTTCACATTTCATAGATTTGGTATTGAACTTGCTTGAATCCTGAGAGTGTGATTAAACATTGCATACAGACACAAAACTATCTTACTTGCATAATAGAACAAGGAAGTTGATTTACAATGAATGAGTGCTTTTAGCAAATCTTGCAAACACTTAAAGGAAGTTTATCTTAGCCATACAAGCTTCCTTTAACCAATCATAGCCTTTGTTAATGATTATTGCTTTTAATTCTTTATAATGTGCTATAAAATTGAACAAATAATAGTTTATTATGAATAGTTTCCTAATATTGTTGTAATGATTGCTTCACATGATTCAGCACTTTTGACATTCCAGCATTATGCATTTATTTGTAGTTTCATCATAAATAATTTACAATAATTAATATAATTTATCATAATTAATAATCTCAGCATATACAATATAAATTACAATTTCGAAATATTTGAGAAACAAAAAGAGTAAACTCTTGCATAATAAGATTTCAATGGTTTGACACGGTCTCTCTCTTTACTTGTGATTCACCATAAAAAGATCACTGTTTGCAGTAGTGTATTAGTCAAATCAGAGAAGGATGCTATTTGATGTCTTTCTGGTCAATCAGTCTTATAGAATATTTTATTAAAACTTGCTAACATTGTAATATTAATCATGGATTATACTCTCGTAGACTACAAACTATTAGCAAAACGATTTTAACCTTTGGTTGGTTTAATAAAGGATGAACTTTCTGGAAGTGATTTCTCTGTGATTTTTAATCTTAGATTGACTTCATATATTTTACTCTTCTTTAGTTATCAATTGTAAATCTATAAAGAAATAGAGTGACCTTTTGATCTTTGTACGGCTATTTTCACCAAGTAAATAAATCTGTTTTTTGTAGCGGAAGATTGCATAATTGATTATCTATCTTTGATAGGTAGTATTATATGTAATATTGCTGATATAAACACCACTTTTAATATTTCTCAACTAAGATACAGTGTAGCTTTTTGCATGACAGATCCAAATACTTGTAGATATAAGATATTTCAACCTAATACAATGGCATATCATACAATACAACGAGTCATGGTTTAATATACCATAATATACCATAGCATAATTAATCTTAATTTAGTATAACTTGATATAACACCATATAAAATGATATAAGCTAATATGTCATAATTTAATCTATTTTGCTATAATATGATGGAATATTGTACATTATGATAAATTGTGATATGAATGAATAAAATAAAGTAGTAAAACTATACCAAATATAAATATAAAATATGTGGGCTAAAATAAGCCAAGATTATATATAGTATGAATAGTGTTACTACATAAGGAGATACTTGCTATATGCCTAGTTGGTATCAGTTAAACATTTCAAACAGACACAAGTCCAAGCTATTCTGACTTGTAAAAAAAAAACAAGGAAGTTGATTTATAATAAATGACATCCGTGCCTCAACTTGGGTGTTCTTTACAACTCTATGTAACACATAGGAGGAAGTTTGTTTTAGCTACACAGACTGATCAACCAATCATAATCGTCATTGCCTTATATTATATTCTCTACTCCGAAGTGTTTGTTTTAAAACTGTCCAACAGATTCCTTTGTACAATACACTACTAAAAAGCATTTCATTATGTTGGTTGTTACAAATGATTCAACATTTTTTTATTTTTAAACAGATGTGCTTGGAATTGAAACGTTCAATTGAAATTGCTTCACAAAAATTCAAAACTTCAAAATACTAGGTATAATAACAAAATTTTGAACAACGTAATGTTCTGTTAAACAGCATACTTGTTTTGCTGTAACTTCCATAAGAATTATATATTTTTAATTTTAACCAATAAGCTTTGTTGGCATAGACTTTACTTGAATTTAGCGAAATATTTTAGCTTAATTTTATGAATATGTATAAAATGTATCACATAACTATGTTTAAAATTTTTATTCTAACTTTTTCTGTTTCTCAGTGCTGATGTTCCATTTTGATTTAAGCATTTTTCGGTATAGATTGTTCTAACAGTTGATTTGCTAAGAACATATTTGTGGTAATTTGTTTATTAAATTTTTAGCATGAATCCTAAAATTAATAAATATATTTAATATTAGTAATATTAGTAATGAAATTGTACCAGCTCAAGGTCAAAGAAGGGAACATCTTTATGTAGACTATTTTGAATAGGTCATAATTTTATCTTAGTTATTTTGGTTAGATGCTAGCGGTTAACTATTTTATTTTCAGTTTGACCAACCGCTACCAAACATATATACAGGTTGATAGAGAATTCTTTTGTAAGTGTTATAAATATCTAAAGAATAAATATTGCTGTTATACATAACTCTGTATTGAGTTGAAGTCAGACCACCTTGATATAACATATATCTTATTACAACTTGAATATATTTATATACTTACAGTTTCATGTTTGTATAAAAACATTAAAAAGAAAATATAGTATGTACAGAAAAATAGAAAACAGTTGTACATAACAAAGCTATTTAACAGATACTTTTATTTCCTGATATACATAACTCCATATTGAGTTGAATATCTGTTTTGAAGTTGGACCGACTATCTTGCTCTAAAATATCTATTATCACAAATAGAGTATATTTATTTTCTAACAGTTTTACATTTAGAAAAAAAATTGTGAGAAAAATATTTTTCTACATCCAAAAAAATTATTACATACAAAATCTATAAAAACTGACTTATGTAATTGAAAGATAATGCATTAACTCAGTGGCTTTATATACATGTACAAGTATTAAATCACCAGGTTTCTGCGTGTATCATTTTTGCTACTAGTTACCTGTGTAACATGGTAACCAACTAATGACCTGTGTAATGTTGTAAAATATCCATAGCTAATTTTAACTTCAAATTATTACCTAGATTATAGTGATCAGCCTTTGGCCGTTAGATATTGTGTCAAAAATTACAAATCTCACATTTTTATCACATTTTCCCTGGTGACAGTGATTACTTATTATAATAAAATTGTATGAACAATTGTATATTTTCCTTCAATAACTGACAACAACTGTAAGGTGCTTCCTTGAGTGAGGTAACGGGAATTGTGTTGATAGAATCTTTATAAAAAGGGCTTATCCGTTTCTCAACTGTTTGTATACAAAAACTATTGTCATAGAGAAAACAGATAATAAATCTTCTACTAACATGTTTCTATTGAAGGACTTGCTGTTGCAATTGTATTGGTTAATTCTGGTCGGTTTTAAGCTTATAATACAAGCTTGTTATAGGTTTAATATAATAAAAGAGATTGTTGTAATCACTGTACTAGTTATATGAATAATATATTAGGTAATTAAGTAAACATTTTAGTGCTAGTTGTATAAGATCTGATTCAGTTATTTAAACAGTTATTTCCGCATATTTCCTCAGAATCTATTGTTTCTGAGTAAACAGATATTTAATCCTCAACAAACATATTTCTATTAAAGATCCCACTGTTGTCGCTATATTGGCTAAGTCTGATTTATTTCAAATGGATGATAGAATTACATCATTGGCTGATTATTAGAGGAAAGTATTCTTGTTAATAGCAGTAATAGCCTTCTATAAACTACGTATATCCGACCAAACAGTAAATGTGATATTTCATTTAGGTCAGTTACCTAAACCAAAGTCTTTCTTTGTCTCACATGCAACCTTACCAACTAAGACAATCTCAAAGGAATAACATTCAGTTATGCTAACATTTTACTTTATATCCCTGGCTGAGGTTATGTTATATTTAAGCGCTTTTGAGCCGATACCTGTCGAACAGATATCGGTGAAAATATTTTGACAAATGAAGTTGCATGAAAATTTAAACAGAAGCCATGGTGTTCAGTTGCACCCCGTTTGAGCTGTTTTGAAAGGGGATTCCAACCTACGGCGACAATTAACTGTTCGTTTTTTAGCTTTTAAAAACTGGTAAACACAGTTCTACATAGTTTGGACCTACAACACAGCAAAGTAAAACACTGTGAATGTTTTAATACCAAATAACTGTAATGTGAATTTTGTTGCTAGTCAACCTCTAAGTAACTTCTTCATTTATAATACTTCTATATATACAGTGTAGCAATGAACAAGAGTTATTTCTCCTGCAAAAGATTAATTTAGTCATCAACTCTAGCTTTCTTTTCTAAATATTAAATAACAGTTTATAATGAATGTTTTTTGCAGTCAGGTTTGTCAAAAGCTTAAAATATTTTCAAACCTTATATAAAAAATTAATTTTTTGCATAAATTTGAGAGTCCACTTAGAAATATGGTAAAAGAGATGTGAGGATCTGGAGATGCATGAGCTTGTTACCCTTTGTTTTTAAAAATATATTTCTGGTGTAGAGACGAGCCTGGTTTGTTCAGACTAATACATAATGGAGTTTGCAAAAAGAACAAGCAAAAGGTCCACATTTACAATCAAGTACTGTACATTAAATGGTGTATAAAGCACTGCATCTCCATGTTTCAAATGGGTTCTGAGTTTCCAACAATTAAATAAGTTGCACCTTACCGTTTCAACCATTCTGGGTAGCAGTATAAATCTTTCCAAGATTTGAGACGCACCCTTAAAACAAAACTTGGTAAAGGAAACTCGTTTTTGTGTTGCAGTCACTTTTCAATTCATGCGTAGTCAAATACTCTCACATGTGAATGTTGATGTGATACTGAAAGTTTTAAGCAGAAACAGTAGAGCGTAGCAGTTGAACTTTTTTTTGCAAGAACCCATGTGGTTTTGAGCAGAGATTATTTATCTCACTTTGGAAAACTTAGCCAAGTGTTATCAATTGAGATCTATTAGCAATGAGCGTTTTTTGATGCCAATGTTCTATCACAGTGAATGCATTTACACCAATTTAGCAAATTCAAATTGTGTTGAGTGTTCTCGGGTTATACCATTTCTATGATTTGAAGTGGAAGTAACTTCAAACCTGTTTAAAGCATCTAAATGCAGTCATTGTTTTGCACACGTACATGCACTCCCATCTACAATATGCTACAATACCCATATGCAGTATAGAAGAACACTAAAGCATGGTTATACATGCATTATGATACAATATTATAGTAAAGTAGAGGCTCCTACAACATAAACACATTATAACGTATACGTTGTTGGAGCATATGTTGTAGAGGAGTGTTGTTGTAAACTAATGTGTGGGTTAATACCTGTAATGTTTTCGTTATAATGTTTGATGTTATACGGACAGTAAGATACATGTAAATTTTCTAATTCATTTCAAGATCCTCCTAAATTTTCCTCAATGAATTTTTAAAAAAAGCCTAGACTTAACTTTTTAATTTAATAACTGTATTATAACTATAGTATTATTGATTTGTCTCGAAAAACTTTCCTTTTTTGAAATCACTTTTGCTCAGTTCATTGTCCATGATAGCAGTAATTTTACAATGGGTTAAGGAGAATGCACATCTTTAATATCAATTTACTTCAGGTTTTTTTGTTCTAGACAGCAAAGTCTATTCTGATAAAGGAAAACTGTTAAAGTTTTTATAAGTCTAAAATTAATTAAAACCAAAAAGTAACTTTACTATAATAAGGGTGCTGTCTATCTGTCCATTTGCCTATTCATCGAAAAGGTTCAAGGTAATGATAAAAGATAGATTTTGATGATACTGCAACTTTTGGCATTTAGATCTAATTGCTATACCAACACTCTAACACCTACACCGAATAATTATGTAACTATGTACTTATTACCTGTGCTTTATCAACACACCTGACAATTTATCATGGTGAACTAGACTGTTGTGGTACTGGTATACGTAATAGAGAGAATACTATACGTCATTTTCTTTCTCATGTGCAGTAAAAAAGAAAGCAACTTTGTAAAGCAAACCAACTGGATGCGTGTGATTCAAATTGAATTTGAAAAGTTGCACTGACCTCACACTTTGTATTATAAGGAAATTTTAATGTGATGTGAAGCAAAAACTTGGTATCAAATTTTTATCTTGTATAGAATTTAGTTATTGGAGGGATAGGTTATAGGAGGGTCTACTGTAATAATAACTGTAATAATAGCAAACAGAAATTACTATACAACAATCTAGCAAAAAACTCATGTGTACGCATCGCTTGCATCATCTGGTGCAAGAGCCACCTTTGAGTTAAAGTTGTGATTTTTCCGACGGACAAGGCCTCATTGTTGGACTTTGGACTTTGCGCAAACAATTGAAATTTTGGGAAATTGACGTAAAGTGGGAAAGTGAATAAACTGAGGTTGGTGGTAACCCCAGTTTATCCAACTTAAAATCAGGGATTGTAATAATATTATGTTAGTTATATTATTAATTGAGATACTTCATGTGATATAATAAAGCATTTATTATATAACCAATCTGTATCTCGGCTAAGCCTCAACTGACTAACAAGAAAAGGCAAAAACAGAGACTATGGAGTAGTAATAGCAGGACATCAAACTGGTTCATACTGGATATAACAGTGAAAATTACCAGGAGTGGTAGTAGATACGAAAACATGTAGACAGTATAAAAACAACAACCAGGTGGCTGCACTATGGTTAATTTGAAGAAAATAATCAAGTCTTAATCAAAAGAGTTTGTGGCAGTGACTACAATGTTAAATAACTATTATCATTAAGTTATTCATAATATACATTAATTCCTAAAGTCTTTTAAAAAGAAAAGCCAAATATGTATGTCAGTGGTACTGTAAAGATGTTATACAACAATTGATATTTAGATAACAAAAGTAGTAGAGTTTAGCTACTTACATAATGTAAAGCATTTAAGTCTAATAATATATGTTAAAATGTTTATAGACAAAAGGTTTTTTATAGATAGATCAAGTATCATTTATTATTGCACCTTTTTGGTTTATTTACGCTCAACAAACTTACATCCTTAAGCAGTTGTCTGGTCTGAAAGTCTGGTGAGTTAATTAGTAAATAATTTAATCTCTAGTGTGTAGCCCTAAAATGTACTATAGATTATTAATCTTTGGGTTGTTGCATCAGGTTTAAAATCTAGCACATACATGTCATAGCATTTTAGTTTTGCTAATTTTTAAAGGATTACAGAAGTTTTATGCATAAACAATATATGATCTTATCTTTTTACCATGGTTAATGATCAGTAAGTTTCCCATCACAAGCTCAATAAAAAGTTTATCAGTAATTCTATTAAGCAAACATATCAGTATCGGCTAAAATAACTGTTGGTATGATATCAGCAACATGGTGCATCAGTTTAAATAATTTAAGGCAAAAACAATCCTCACCAGGTAATGGTGCGTAACAAGCAAACATATCTATTCATCCCTAAACATTTGTAAGTTTTTTTCAAATCTTTGTACCTGTTGCGCATCACAGAATTGTTTGATTATTTCTCTTTCCTGCTATACAATGTTTTCAACCTAACATGCACGTGTATTGCAACTTGAATACTGAGCTTTCAGAAAAAAACACTTTCCTGTTTCTTAACTGTTAGTATACAGAAACTAATATCATAGAGAAAATGGACACTTAATCCTCTACAAACATCTTTCCATTGAAGATCTTTACTGTTGCAATTGTATTGGTTAGTTCTGGTCTGTTTTAAGCTAATAATACAAGATTATTAGTAGTCTATTATAATAAAATAAATTGTTGTAATCACTGTACTAGCTAAATAAATAATATATTAGGTAAATAAGTAAACATTTTAGTGCTAGTTGTATGATATCTGATTCAGTTATTTAAACAATTCTTTCCTTGTATTTCCTCAGGATCTGCTTGTTCCTGAGTAAACAGATCACCAATCCTCAGCAAACATATTTCTATTAAATATCTTGCTGATGCAATTGTATTGGTTTATTTCAAATGAATGATATAATTACATCATTGGCTGATTATTACAATAAAGCATTCCTGGTAATAGCTGTAATAGCCTTCTATAAACTATATCAGACCAAAGAGTAAATATCATATTTAATTAATTGGGTCAGTTACCTTAACAAAGGTATTTTATGACTGGCAAGAAATCTTTCTGGTAAAACATTTCAGGAGTAAAATTCAGTTTTGCTCATATTTTATTGTTCATTGGTAACAGGATCTAAAAACATATCAACTTTGACATTCTGTCTCTAAGAAACGTTTCCTGGTATAATAATATGCCAGTTAAATGTCAAAAACACAGATTTCCATAATATTAAAAAACTGATGACAGATATGAATGCTAGTGATACTGTGTAGATGTCATGTAATAGTTTGTATTTAGGTCATCAAAGTAAGAGGAGTCAAATACTTACAAGGGGTAAAGCTAAGGTATTAGTGTATCAAGTCTGTAAGTAAAATACATTACTAATAGCGTTTGTGAGATATTATATATATATACATAATTTAGAGTTTGCAGTCTGTTGTAGAAGCATTTCTTTTGCAGGCAAATGTTTTCCAATAAGCAAATTAAGTAGACGCTGTTGTAGCATATTATAAAGTAAATTCCAAATGACGTAAAAAGTTATACAAAGAATTAGCTTTGTAATACATAAAATATTTTATATAATGTAAAGTGCCAGCCAATTCAGGGCAAAGTCTCAAATTCAGTTTAAATGGTAACATATCTCTTCGCGATTGTGAGAGAGAAAAAATGATGTGCTGTACCTACTATACGCGCAATTTCTATAAAGTTTTAGTTCTTTATGATAGATCATCAGATGTGTCAAGGGAACATAGAACATATTAGTTAGCAGCCCAATTGTTCATACACACTTGAAAGTGACCGATTGGCTCAGGTGTGTCACGAGGTGGAGTATCAGGATAAGTTATCTTTTATCCTAACATTGGCACCTGCATACAGATAGACGACAAACACGTGGAAACGACTATTTGTACTAAAAATGTTTTGCTCTGATTAATTGTAAACATATTAAATACTTGTTATTAGCCTGACTTTGCAGAATAGACTTTGTTGTCTATAAAAAATAAACAAATAATTTTAAATGGGTGCCGACGATGTGCATTTCCCATCAACTCATTGTAAAATTATTGCAATCATAGTTTATACAACCAGTGAAATTAATCCAAAAAAGAGAAAGTTTGATGATGCAAGCCAATAATACTGCATTTAATATGTAGCCAACCAATTAAAAGTTATGTTTCATTTTTTCTTTATGGCCAAAGAGTAAGTTTGGAAAGATCATGGAACGAATTAAGTAGTTTAAATGCATTTTGCTGTTTGTACAACGTAAAATCCCGATAACGTAAATGTTCATAGAACTGATTATCTATGTTGTAGGTTCATCTACTGTACATATTTACTCAGCCTAAAATTATGTAAATTTCCTTATCCTTTGTAATCATTACACATAGCTGAATTACTAGATTATCCTTGAGTTTACTGTTAGCTAATACACTAGAATCAACATCTATTGATTTCTGAATAGTGGGTGCTTAACAAAAATACTTTATTGTTCCACTAACAAAGATGAATCATATATGAAATAGTATTTGTTAGATTTCTATTGCAAACATTACTTTGTCTAATCCTGATGCAGTTTGGTTACTCTATAGTTCAGCCAATCAAAACTAAGTTTTGTTTGATCTCTTCCTCTAGTATTATTACAAGTTATTTAAGCAATCTTAATAAATTTTATTGTATTCACTAGATCAGACAGCGTATTAAGCATCACTTAACCAATAGAAAAGCCGCGATATACCATCTGTATATATAAGTAGCCAGGAAAAACTCTCAATCACCATATTATAACTTTAACTGTTTATGTGTAAACTTGTATTGTACAATAAATTATGTGTAGCCTAAGTTCTATAGTGGTAGTTTTAGTGTTTGTATGTTCATTGAAGTTTTGGACAGAGGCTACTGGTAGATGTAGTAGCAGATCAGATACTCAATTAGCTCAGATTCTGCTGCAGAAGATAAAAAATGATTCCAGTCATCCAGCACCTGCTATGCTTGGTAAGTGTGACGAGTATTATTACATTCTCTTGTCTACATGTATAAAATATTGAACGGTTTTTATGAATTTGAAAATATAATCTATTTATTTTATAATCTGTAGAGCTGAAAGAAACTTATTGTTATTTTACAAAATCTGATACTGAATCAGAATTGTAGAACTTAAAAAATTAATATAATTCCATTCTAATCAGTTATCAATTAAAATGATTTATAATACATGTAATTACATAAAAATTGGTTTCATGCTGTAAAGTTTTACATACAGGTGTGTGATTATTTATATCATGTAATATATTGGATATAATTTATAAATTTTATGTATGCTTGGGATTTATTTAGTACATACAATTAGTGTAGATGTTATACAAATCTAATATAGTCAATAGTTCAATAGAACCCAATACTAACAGTTCTGAAACAACCTTTCAATTTTGATATGAACTATACTGTGTTGCACTGCGATGTTATATTCGTTATTGTGTGTTATGACCCTTAAATATATGTTATCATATTGTTTTATATTTCATGTTTAAACATTGCCATTGCATATTTTATTATGTTCTACCAAGTTATTAATATCATATTATCATATTATGGATTTCTATATACTTCTTTTTTATTACTTAGTATTTTACAATATTACCTTATACTATATTTTATATAACACAATGTGATATTTTATTGTCATAATTGGTACTATATTGTAGTACACTAAATTATGCTATGTTTTGTATATTGTTTTTTGCTATATCATATCATATTTTGTTATAAATATATTATGTTATATTTCATTGTATTTTCTTGTAGTATATTATATTAAATTGTGTTATATTATATTTTGCTGTTTAAGTTTATTTAAGTTTATGTTTAAGTTTGCTGTTTAAATACTTTATATTAAGTTAAATTTCATTATATTCTACTCTAATGTAATATATTATGATATATTATACATTGCTGTTTAAGATATGCAAATCAGCAATGGAGTGATGCCTTCATCTCTAATGACTACCCATCCAGACATATTTGACAATTCTACTCAATGTGGTCCAAGAATAGACAAAGGAAACAGGATACAACACTTATCAACCTGCCCCTGGTACAGTCTCATTATATATTTTCTTATCCAAAAGTTGGCAGTTTTGTTAGATAATAATGTCTATGTGTTGTATTGTTTGTTTTAAATCACAGCTAAACTTCTAAATGTTGAGATATTTAGATCCTCTTAAGATGACATCATTAGATATTCTTATGTTAATAATCAATAATTTATTCAGAAAATAATATATTTTGACTCCTGTTTATGAAAGATTATATATAGTCTCAAAAAGTTCTTAAGTTTACTGATTCTAATAGAAGACTCAAAATAGATCAAGATATATAGCACCATAATCATGATATACATAGAAAGCTCAAATAAATAATTGCAATAAAATTAAAAAAATATACACAAAGAAAATACAATACTTCCTTCACTTTAGTTAGTTTCCTAGTAGACTAGTCGAAAGTTCTATGAATATGTTTTCCTAACCCAGTAAATAATCTAAAGCTAAGATTGTCTAAAACTCTCTGGTAAAGGAGGGATTTTAAAGCTGTGTAACTCAGGTTTTACACAATCTCTAGCTTGTTAATGTTGCTAAACCCTAAAGTCACTAATAACTACTTCATCCAGCGTTCTTATATTTCTTTTTTCTAGGAAATATGTCTATAACTACGATCGTCGAAGATTTCCTAAATACATTTTGGAAGCCGAATCACTGTGTCAAGGCAACCGTCATCATTCGGAATGTGGTGGGTCCCGAAGCTGTCAACCAGTCTCAGAGTGTGTCAGTGTTCTGAAAAGAACTAACATGTGTAATATGAGTAGTGGCTACTGGAGATATGAACTGGATACAATAACCATAACTAGAGCTTTCACATGTGCATATAGTACTGTCCTTCATTCTCCATGCAGCACCAGAGGATGATGTGCTATTTAGAAAGAATAACTCTATGAATAATGTTTGTGGATCCTAGTTTCTTTTTAGTAAACTTTAGTTTTTCAGCTTTAGCTTTTGATTTTTCCCACGCTTGAATCATAGGTTTTCTATTCTGTCTATTTGATCTATTTAACAACTTACTAGCTAATGTTTTTCTTTAATTTGGAATGTTTTTATCATCTCTTTTAAACATAGCTTAGAATGTTCTTTACTTTATCAATTTCTCTCGAGTTTATTTCAAATAAATACTTGTTTTTGGCTCATTGTTGTCTTGTATTATATTCAGTTGGTTCATCTCTTTTCCCTTTTTAATAGTTCCTATAGTTCCGCTGCAGCCATTTTATATACGACATACAGTATATTACCAAGGATTCAGGATTTACAACCAGAACTCATGTTCTCCTTTCCGTCTTCTGTTAGTAAAGGTGGTTCTCAAGCTAGTCAAATAGTGTTCTACATACTTGCACTCCTCATCAATAAACTGTAATTTGCTGACAAATTTACTCAATTTACTGTAAGATTAATCAATAACATTTTTATAAAAAGATGGGTTATCCAAACAGAGTAACGAATAACAGCAGGGTGATGTTCATTTATAATCTCTTGTTTGTTGTTAGAATTCCTTATGTAACGCTGGTTTCCATCACATGAAAACTTATTACTTTCTAGAGATTATTGTATTTCAGTTATATTTAGGTAATACTGCAGATAATAAAAATACTGCTTAAAATGGTAACATTTGTCATACATTATTTTCAATTAGTTTCTACAAGTACTAACTAAGCAAAAGCGTTTTGACTTTCTAGTAAAATACAATTTGAATAGTAATGTTTGGTTAGCCTGCGTGGCAGATTTTTACGAAAAAAGATTGGATTTTAAAAACTAAATTTATCTTGATCTAGAGCCTTTTACAACTCATTATTATTTTGATTGAAAGATATTTTTATATGTCAAACTAGTGTTATTTTGGTTTCCTCAATAACTCAGCAAAACCACATTAATACATAAAATGTGTAATAACCCGAGTGCAGTAAAAACAGCTTAGAACAATTTTCATTTATTCTGTTAACATTTATAAAAACTGTGTAATAAAGGTGATGTTGACAGAAGTATTTGAATATCATAGTTATTCTTTGCCAGCAATCAGTTGTAACGGCTGCATGAAAAATTATTGGTCGGTGTTGTCTTCTCTTCCTGATTTGTGCAAACACTAGGCAATGATTTGGTTAAACAATTTAGTAGGATAAATATTTAGAAATATTTTGGCCTGGTAACTTATAAGTAGCTAAATATTCACATATAAATTATTGGGGTGGTCATTATGATGATACAAATGTTCCATAGGATGTATATATCAACTTTTTAATATATAACCAAAAAAAACAACTTTTTTGTTAAATGATAGCATGACTTTCATTATAATCAAGGTTCAAAAATATATTACAACTGCAAATCAAGTTTTATGTTCAATCAAATAAATTATATAAATAGAAAACTATATTGAAAAACTTTACTACATTATCTTTACTTACAGCAGGTTTTAGGATTCCATGCATCGAGGTAATAACTCCTTACATAGGAAACTATGTATTGTATTGCTATGATTAGCGCTAGGTAGATTGTTTCTAAATTGATACGTCGCTGCTAGGCCACAAGCATGTACAATTAAACCTGTAAACAAATAAAGTTTAATAGTGAAAAAGTTCTTAAACTTTTCAGTTTCTCAACTTCAGCAAAGTACTGCTGATCTTAATATATTTTGATAGAGAATAATTGCAAAAGAAGATTTGAGAAAAATATTGTTTAAACTGCATTTTGCAAACTTGTACGCTTAAAATAATGTTAAAGTTTTTAAAAGGGTAACAAATATCAGTTGCAGCTTTCACTTTTACCAGTGCACCATTTTTATAGTAATTGTAAAGAGAGTTCGAGAAAGTTTTTTTTTCATACTGTAATTTAAAAACCCATAATTTGTCTAAAATCCTGTCTGAATTTACTGAAAAATTGACAAACTCTTACAATACTGATACCAAAATAATGGTTAAGATACGCTACAAAATAATACTATTATAACAGCTATACATTAGATAATTTATTTTTTAAAAATACAATTATGAGCAATATGATTATTTTTATATTAAATATATAATTTAATTAATCCATATATTCAAGTTCACATCAAATTTCAGTCTATTCGCTCAAATTTAATAAGATTAACAAAAACTTTAGTAGATTATGAAACTATAAACACGAGCAACCAAAATAGATAGTTCTAGAAGCCATGTATACACTTTAAACTTTTTCTACCATTGAGCAGGTGACATGAGCTGTACACTCACGTGTGTTATAATAATGTCACTATAATACATACTAGTAGCTAGTAGTAAACTAAATGGTACTATGTTTAGTTATAAAAAATTTATCCAGCTTTGTTAGTCAAGTAACCATTAGAGCAGTTTCATTGTTCAATTGCTTCAGCACTCATTGGATATTGAGAGTAAACCACTAGCCTGAGCTATGTTCTGTAGCTCTAATAATCTTGGTGTTTACCAGTCAATAGCCTAAGTTCTATGCAGCACCAATTGTCAAAGCTATGAAAGTATCATACCAGACAGCTCATTAGGTTAAGCTTTATATTCAACAACTACTGCAGTAGTAAAAACTTTTTGCTCTGAGAGTAGCAATAATTAGAGCCAAAAGAAGTTAGATGTCATTTCTGTACAGATTTAATGAGTGGAGCCCTCTTTGAGAATGTGGTGATAACTTCAAGCAGACGCTGAAACAAGCTACATAGTTCATGTCAGTAATTACTAACTTGTTGAATACTGTAACCCTTAAAAGTACGAATTTTAGTAGCCCTGGTGTGTAATGATTTACAGGTTTTTAAACAGATATTAGTTTTGAGATATGAAAAAGTTAATTTTTGATTTGTGACTATAAATAAAATAAATATGTTAGAATAAATATTATTAGAAATATTTTTTACTAAGGACGAGTCGCAATGAGTTGAGATGAGTCGCAGTCTCTACCTATTCAGATTATGTTAAAAAAACTGAGTTTAAACCAAACAAAGCCTATTGAGTCCCACCGGAGGAAAATCTTTACTATAGGAAAAGCCATGTCTGTCTGTTTGTCGAGAGCCACAGTAGGAGGTTGGAATAACAAGTAACACTTCAGAATAGTTGTGTACATACTTATTCTCTGTACTTTATCATCACACATGACAATCTCTCACAGTACACTAGATTATCAGAATAGTACTAGTAGTTATAATAATAATCACATATCTGAACTTACTTTTTAAAACTTT
The DNA here is from genome assembly GCF_963576615.1 of Watersipora subatra. Classification (NCBI taxonomy): domain Eukaryota; kingdom Metazoa; phylum Bryozoa; class Gymnolaemata; order Cheilostomatida; family Watersiporidae; genus Watersipora; species Watersipora subatra. The sequence continues at coordinate 41,361,104 of NC_088713.1, forward strand.
GTTATTGACTTGTATGGTAGAACTTAAATTGTATCAGGTGACATACCGCCCAGTTTTATCTCTGCTTTTCATTTACTTTTCACTCTACTTACAATTAGTTTTATGTTCTTCTTTATGTACTCTTCTCTCTACTGACAATTAGTTTATGTCTGAGTAAGCAGCAGATAGATATCAACTATTTATTCTCACCCCTCAGTTGGAGTATCTTAGAAATTTCAAAACATTGTTAGGCCTTTCTTTGTTGTAAGTACAAAACATTATATATATATATATATATTATTATATATGTAATCAGCAGCACACTAAGAATTTGTTCATTTGTAACACAAATTAGTAAACTACTTTTACGAAAAACCCACGAATGCTGTCACTGAGATCGATTGTCCTTGATATATGTACAGACAGATTTTTGAGTTTCTCATCCATGTAAGATTTACTCGGATGCAACATCAGGCGAGAAAGCAACTCCCCTGAATTATCTTGGGCCCTAGCATTAAAGTGGTAACGCGTATTGTTTTACAACTAAAATCCATGAACGAATTCACTGAAGGCAATTGTCTTTATTGTATGCAGCGAAGACGCATCATTGAATTTCTAATCAGGTAGATCATGACACATTTATACAGTGAACAACAGTTCTAAGATTGCCATAAAAGCTCGGCCGTGCTTGGGGTAGGCCCAGTTTCTAACATTAAATAAGTTAGAGGTAAGGTGAAGAGCTCTTGCTGTCTGCTCTTTTAAGTCTTTCATTTAGAAATAATCTTCTTTGAGTAGCATCACAAATATTCCGCTCTTATTACTAGAGTGAACGAATAAAAATTGAAAAGTATTGACAGTGGTGAGATTTGAACCCACGTTTCCAAAGAGACTGGTGCCTAAACTCGCGGCTTATACTACTCGGCCACACTCCTTCATGTCATAAGGTAATGTGACCATTCAAGCAATATTTTAGTGATATCACTAGATTTAGCCGTCTTGACACCTTGATAATTAATTCACCTCGTTTTTAGTAATGGCACAATATAATTGTACTTGAAATTGTTGCAGTCCAAGATCTACAAACAATCACGGCTTTCAAGTGTGAGAGTAGTTATAAGCAAAAAATTATTCCATAGTATGGCAAAAAAATTGCATAGTGCAGTGTATAGCTGAGGTGAGCATTAGGTTGGGGCTGAGTTGGCTAGATGAGGTCATTAGCCGGTCTACATAACCGGGGGTGTCCGAGTTCAATTCCAATGCAAAGCGGTTTTTCGTCTCTAGATTCTTATAGTGATAAACCTCTAATTGAAAGCCATGGTGCTCTACTATTCAACCCTTCCTCTATAGTAGGAGTCCATTTGATGTGGCATTCAAATATAGGATGGTGTAGTATTTTTTTCAAATGGATCGTCAGACTTTTGGGAAGATTAATTTATCCCTTTTACGAGCAAAGCAAATGTTGCCTATAGTTTACCATCTCAATCCGGTGGAATGATACTAGACCTTTTGTATGCAATAAATCTGTCAACTAGAAGAAAATAATGAGCAAAATTAATTACAAAATCTAACATTAATGAAAATATATCTGACCGATAAGGTAATATTTGAAATTAAACATCGCATGCACTTTTAGGATTATGATTTTTTCTATTCATTTTCAAGAAATTATTTTGAAACCTTTCAAAACTTTTAATAAATTGAAACACTTTAGAGGCAGTGTAAAAACTCACAAATATTAGTCGGTTCGTTACACCAGTGTATTTTCAACAAAAGAAGACAACTCTTAAAGATAAAATATCCATATTTATATTAAACACGGAATAATAGTGAAAATAACGCAAACCAGCCTTGATTCATGGGCATTTTAGTTGTAATATTTATAATGTTTTTCAAAGGGGTTTGAATTTTTAGTTTTCCAAGTTTTAATATTTGTGAAGTTTTTAAAGCTTTCCAGTTTAGCTATCTTTTCTAAGTCTTTTTTGGTAATAATACCATTTATACCAATTTTTTGGGTGAGAAGTCAAACTGGAGGCACACATATAATTTACTCAAAGCACTGACTCTAGTCTGTTGGTATGCTAGTCATAGTTAATATGTAAGATAAGGGACATTGTAAAATAGGGATGTACAAGAATACAAATATAAACGGTCAACGTTCTACAAAAGTTGCAACGTTTTTTATTATGATAAAAATGATTATGATATAATATAATGTGAGGTATGCTCCTTATATTTTCCTTATTTCGCTCAAGTGTTTATGCGTACATGTAAATAAAATACTATCACTAGATCCTTCAACAATGCTCCATTTAATATCAGTTCTATTAACCCCGTAGTGCCCAGGCTGTGAATTAAATGTTTTATTTGAATAACTTTACTATTTTTTGACTCAATTATCATGCCTAATTCCATCTCAAAAGTTATTTTTTTCAATTTCAAGTTTTTGCTATGGTCTGAGATTTCGTGACATATGCGTCACATTAGGCATTAAACGATATCGCATCAATCCGTGACGGACATACTGTACTTTATTGATTAATTGCTTACAAATTATATTCAGTAAGAACAGTAAAAAATTAAAATGTTATCATATTTTGGAAGCAGTCTGATCAAATTACATTTCAGTTATGAAAGTTCATGAAACAATTCCTATCATCCACAAAACATAGGCGAACACCACATTTGCTGCACATTGTGGTGGTTGCATTGACTTCACAAAGTCGACACCTTCCACGCTTTTCAGCTTTGGTTGGCCAGTGACTGACTTTATCTTTGCGAATATCAATGCATGGCAGGTTGGTAATTTGTCGTTTTGATAATGGCAGTGGAGACGAGGCAGGAAGACTTCTTTTTTTGCTTGCGTTGACAAGAACTAATGCTGAGGCTACATAGCTCTGAAACTTACGCTGTGGCAACAACTCATTTTTTGGTAGGTTCAACAGTTTGTGGTCTCTTCTGTGCATGAGCCATGCATTTACAAGACCAACAGAAAGCATGTGCCAAAACAAGTAGATGTACCACCTTCTTGATTTTATGCGAAACCTATATTTTGCCAAGAATGAATCTAGCAAGTCTACGCCACCCATGTGTTGGTTATAGTCTCTGATCACAGCTGGCATGGGTACATCCAACTCTTTCTTCTGCTTCTTGTCCCATCTCTTAGTTGTTTGTATTGGATCTAAGCAAGTAGTAGTGGACAACATTGTCACAGCTCGGTTGTCATACCATCTAACTGCAGCAATGTTACTCTCTTCATCTACTCGGTAATCATACGAACCACGACCTTTCTTTCTTAGATCTGATTCATCGGCCATGCTGATTCCTGGAAGCCTGTTTTGTCTGACAGTTCCAGTATAGTATATTCCGTCATCTGCAAGTTTTCTTAGTAAAGGTATACTAGTAAACAGATTGTCAGCATACACCTTATAATTTTCATGTTTTGGTAAAGTTGATGTGAGCTTAGCAACGACATCACCTCCCTGACCTAATTCTGTCCGAGTTCCATCGCCACCTTGATAGACATCAAAATCACTCAGCAGTCCGCTACTGTTAGCCCTTGCCCATATTTTGAACCCCCATGGGTGAGGCTTGCTTTTTATATACTGTCGTATAGGACTTCTAATTCCTCTATACTGACACATCATTTCATCAACTGATGAATGTTCTTCTGGGACAATTTCTAGACATTGCTTCCTCATAGCGTTTAGCCAAGGTCGAATTTTCCACAATTTGTCTTCTCGCTTTGCTTGGTCATCTATTGATGCATTATTGATAAAGTGAATCATTGTACAGAGTAGTTCAAACCTATTCCTTGACATGACACCACTGACTGGCTCATATGAACTTTCAGATTCCCAGTATTGCCGCACGCTAGCCATTCTCACTAGTCCCATTCGAAAAAAAATTCCCACCATCTGTTCGAGTTCTTTCACTGTAGTATTGGCACACTTTCCGGTTTTTTGAATACTATACAAGTTAGTATTTTCTGCGAGGCTACTTATCATGTCAGGTGTTACAAACTTCTGAAAGTACTCATAAGGTGTGAGTAGATGTTGATTTTCATCAGGCTGCAGTGGTGAACCTTTGAAGTCTGCTGAAGGTGGACAAAATTTCTGCTTCTTCCAGCAATAAGTTGGCTTACTATTTCTGGATGTAGAAGCAGACTGTGGAACCAAATGTATAAGGGGTTCATCGTCGCTGCTGCTGTCACTCTCACTATTGTATTGAACGCCGTTCTACAATTTCAATATATATGCTATGTATATAGTTGTTACACCCAATATTGAAAAACTTGCAGTCTACCAAGTGCCTGATGCAAAAACAAACTCAAAAATACGTATTTTATAGTAAAACTTGTTGGCTTTTATTCACCTGTGAATTTGGAGTCCAGTCTTCATCTGAATCGCTTTCATTATCAAATGTTTCTAAATCGCTGTCATCCGCATCAATCATATCAAGTATGTTTTCCACTCTAACATGTTTCTTATGAGAAGCCATTATTGTCAAGTTGTTGCTATTTTACAGTAGTAGATCTACAAGAATAAACATAGACATGTGAAATTACCTATTTCTAATACATATATGTATGAATGCATGTCTTGGCTCAACATTCTCAGCAGCAAAATTTCTCTGTTATTGAGAAACATGATTTTTTGATAACTATAGTGCCATTAGGGCACACTGTTTGCTGACCAGCCAGTTATAAAGGTATAATAATTAAATCTAAGTGATTAAAAAGAGATATGGAAGCCTAATACAGGCAAAAAATACAAACATTCCAGTAACTGATTGAGCCTAACAGATTTCAGTGTGTTGAATAGTAAATGACACTAAATGCCCAATGTGACACATGCGTCACATAAAAATATTTCTCTCTAATTTTGTTCAAACTGTGAAAAAACAAAAAAATAATGGCTACATCTGAAGAACAGACATACTTGAACACAATTATGAAAAGTAATATGTTGCAAACTTACCAGTTATAATGTTTTTTCCTTGATGTTTCAGCAGTATGGAATTAAACTTCACAAAATGGAGAACAAGAAATCCAAAATGGCTACCAAGTCACATGGCTTCAAGTAGCCAATCAAAACTAGTTTGCATGTGTTGATAGCATAACAGAGGGATTATAGTGACAAAAAGCTTTGCCTCCATGTGCTTATCTATGGGTCGAGAGCTTCCAGAATGTTCTGTGACATATATGTCACTATGGGCACTACGGGGTTAACAAAGAGAGGTATTTATGACATCTCCCTTCAACTAATCATACTTAATTGACATGTGTGGTATAGGTCACATTTATCAGATATTCCTACACAATAAATTAGTGGGATTCTATTTCACCAGGAAATAAAAACTTATGAATCTAAATTTTGATTGTGATTAACAAATTATTGTAACTGAACATTGATTGGTTGCACAAATCTGATAAAGCCAACTCAAGAATGTTTATCATCATTTTGATAAGTCGGCTCAGCAATGGAAACTTCTTTCTTTAATCCTGCGTATGAAGGATCAACTATAACAACTCTTTCAGATCAAGTCAATTCAATAAGTCAATCACCAAAAAGCAAAGGAAAAAAATGCACGGCTGTTGTGACAACTCTTTCTGTATTATGCTTAACGATTTCAGCAGGAACTTTTGCTTATGTGTTGTTTGTGTGTGGAGGTATTGGAATTGAAGGAAACCAGGAGAGTCACCAGACCTTGCAAGAACTACAGCAGAAACTGAATGAGACCAGAGAGATGGTAAGTTTGATGGAGAGTGAAAGGGAAGACTTTGAAAGAGCAAAGCAGACACATTCAGCAAACGTTGAAAAATCTATGAAAGTTTTACAACGACTTGAACAGGAAATGAACAACTTAAGTCAAAATCTTACAGCTTCCACTTGGTCAATAAGTCATTTGGTACAAGATACAAAACGCTTGAAAGAAGAAAGCTTTGTAACTAGCAGAACATTAGATGAGTTCAGCAGACGAGTAGATGGTTTAGAGTCTTCTTGTGAGGTTCACATAAATGAGACCCAGCAGTTATTCCATAACCTTACGGAAAAAACAGAACATTTGGAAAGTTTTTTAGCAAATAATCAAAGAAGTTTCTTTGATCTAAATGAGTCTGTTGCATCAGGCAATCAAGACATGCAACAACTTTTTGCAAAAGAACTTTCTATTCAAACAAAGCTAAACACAACCAAAGAGCGCTTAACAACGTTAGAAAACAAAACAGCAGACTTACAGGCTTTTGTTGAAGATTTGAAAAATGTGGACCAACAGCTTAGAATGAACTTCAGCCAGTCGATGCAACGGATCGGGAGAGCCTCAAACAGAGCAATTCAACTAGCAACCAGAACTGCAACTCGTGAACAAAGTCTACAAACCACTTTAAATGCAACTGCAAGAAAATTTTTGCGTCTCAAGGATAGAGTCCAGGATTTAGAAGAATCTAAGACGCATTTAGAAGCAGTTGATCAAGCGTGCATTTCTAACTTGACAGAGGTCATAAGATCAATTGATACCGTCTCTCGAGTAAATGCTGAGTTGGAAAAGCAACTTGTAGAAATGGCTGATCAGTTGCAACTAAGTCAGAACAATACAAATGAAGGTTTTTTAGAGATAGAAGGTAAATTTCAGCAGTTAGCCCAAGTTGGTAATAAACTTAATGGTTCCTATCAAATCCTTTTTTTTAATCTCACCAAAACAATGACTTCAGTTTATCTTGCTCAGAGTAAAATTGCCAACCTTGAAGAGAATTGTGTTGCATCTGTGATCTTCAACCAAACTTTACTACAACTAGAAACAATTAACGAAGATGTAGATAAGATGAAGACAATACAGAGACGGTTGCAAACTGCAAATAGAGATTTTAACACCAACCTCACCGAGTTTAATAACAACTGGACACAGACAAGAAACAGGTTGACAACTCAAATTATCGGAAACACAGAGCAGTGTCGTGAATTGAATGCTTCCATTGTCTCATTAGGTGATGATGTTAAAAGATACCACAGACAAGGTTTGTGAAATGTTTTATAGACTGTTAATTTGTACGAAGTCAAGTGAAAGATTAAGGCAACTTCTAAGCTGTTTCCAAATTAGAAAAGTTATGAAAGTTACTATAAACCAAGCCAACATGGCTGACAGAATGGTTCTATTATGGCTTGTTTGGTAGTTAAACTTATTAAAAGGGTCATAAAAGTTTAAATTGATTTACATGAAGTTTATTAAAAGATTTGAACAATTGTTAAGTCATGATGAGGTTGATTAAAATGATAAAACTCATATCTTACTTTCATAGAATTTTCTTTAACAAAATTTTATTGAAAACTGCTTTTAAGCATACATTAAAAATACTAAAAAACAATGTTCACAAGACAATTCCAATGTAAGCAAACAGTTTAGAGTTATCTGTTCAGCCAAAATGATACAATCAGTTTTTTGTAATGATAAACAGGTAATGGCTTTGAAAATCTTTGATTTATAAATTATCATTTAAATATGTTTTTCCTGATTTACACTCTGCAGTTATTGACACTTTTTAATTGTTTAGTAGTTACCAAAAATTGATTAAAAGAATAAAAGTCATATTGTAAACTGATTAAAGATTTTCTTCCTATTTAAAAGCCATGATAGGGTTGATTAAAATGATAAAACTCATTTTCTACCCCTGTTTTAAACCTAAAACTATTAAACACCAGAATATCAGAAAGAATTTTGTAAACTCATGAATAGCAAAGTTTGAAGTTGTTCTCTTTTTCAGCTTTTGTTGTTATTGGATGTTGACTTTAACCAAGTCATGAGATGATATTTCAGTCATATTTTTAGATCTTTCTATCAACTGCTCAACTGGCTACGAGCGTAACCCTTATTCCAACACTTGCATTACACGAGTTTCTCAAAGCCTAAGTTGGACTAATGCGAAAGATTTCTGCGAGGGACGTGGCTCATACTTGGCAACCTTCGAAACGCGTGAATCTGTGTTTTGGTTTGAGAACTTGCGGCAAACCCGTGAAGGTATTATTATTAGTTAAATTGATTATTGTAGTAGTTTTGCAGTTTAAATGTCTATACCTGCAAATTACAAAGTAAATTTTATAGCACACCAATTAATTGATGTTAATAATAAGATAGACATATGGAAAGGTTTCAATAAATCTAATAAATCTTTTATTACTTGAAAAAGAAGTTTGGAAAAAATCTCAAACAAATTGTTAAACACTTTTACCCAATATATGTACCAAGCTCTGTGAGCAGTGCAGACGCGCAATACTTTCCAAGAAAAGATTGCTACTAAAAAAATCTTAAAAATTAGAAGAAAACCAGATTGAATATGATTTGACGGCAGCAGTAGTACAAGTATGCTGACTAACCCTAAAGTATCTATAAGCCCTTATTCCTGTCTAGAAGGAATACTTATGACAATTTACTAGTATAAATATCAGCTGTAAATTGTTTTATGCAAGTGAGTTATAATTTGATTTTTAGCGATTGATAATCTCATTACAGGGTGGAATAAAAATAATCTTTGGATCGGTGCTAAACGTGTCAATGGTGTCTGGAAATGGATGGGAAAGTCTAGAGGATTTGCAGACTCTTTGTATTGGAGTCCGGGAGAGCCAAACTATTCTCATGAAAACTGTGTGGAAACTAGCGAAAACTTTAATTACCATGCTAACAATCGGCAATGTGATCAGCTTGAACACTTTGTCTGTGAAAAGTTGATATAAGATCACAGTAATTTTGGACTATGATGTAATGTTACATTTGTAATGTCTTAAGGCTATCACTAACTCATCCCAAGCTATAATCGTGTAAAAATTAGATACATAGTAAATAATGAACTTGAATTTCGCTGGCACTGAATTTATAACACTTTAATTTACAAGTAAAAATAACTATAAAAATGCACTGTTTTTCTTTAATCACATCCCTCAAACTTGGCAGTTATTTCAAAGACAAGGTCTGAGCTAATTCTTTTCTAACAATAATTCTATATCTATGAAACTCATGCTTACCTTAGTTTAACTCTATGAATTCCTCTATGAAATCTTAGTCTTCCTACTGTGTCATTTAGCGTTTATTGTCCTTACAAAGCAGGATCTATAAAATGGGTATTCTTTTATGAACACTTGCAAATTTTTTGATCAATATTTTAATGAGCAAAGTCTTAACCCAAATACACATTTTAAGCCAACTTTTGTTCAATTTATAGGAGCACTCAGAAGGATTGAATTATGTCTGTTATTATTATATCGGGACATATTTGTTGACAGATGGATTGTGTAATCTTTTTATGAGTAATCCATTATTAATAAAAGTTTAACATATATTATCACGTTCTTATTAATTTTATTTTTCAAGTTAACTACAGTTGCTGTGGTACCTGATGCTAAAAACCTGCATGTAAAAGAATCAAAGCTGTGTCAAACAAAGACAAAAGAGTTACCTGGTAAAACTTTGGTTACCACCTCAAGAAGGAAGTTTATAATACGAGCCACCAAGTGTTCTCTAAAAGGATAAAATGGGTTTATAATTGCTAGTCAGAGAAATTCACAGCTACAATTAGTTTAAGCTGTCAGATAAACTTGTCATAGTTAATAAATTAAACTAATAATTATAATAAAAGTGTCAATTTAGGTAATTGTCTGAAAAACCAATAGACTCTGTAATAAGTCTGAGGCAGTTTTATTAGCATTCATCTAGGTTCCTCTTTCTAGTATCTAACAAAGTTCCATACTTCCTTCTCTCTAAAGTTTTACTAGCCATTTCATAAGTTTATCATAGTCAATAAATCATTTGAAAACTAGATTACGTTTCTTGCTATTCAAAAACTTTTAAAAATGCCGTCAAAAGGAAATTCTCTTCTTCCCGTTAGTCTGCTGTAATCTCAGAATTTCGTGAGTTTTCACTTCAAGGGCATTCAAACTTAAAATTCAAACTTCTAAATATGGGTTTGAATTGAAACTCATTTTGATGAGCAGTTGAAGCCAAATGCAAGCAAAGAGAGCATGTTAAAATAGACCTCAGATTAACTTTGAACCTACCACAGTAGAGGCCAAGTAAAGCAAACAAATACATAACCAGACAACTGACTAGATAGAGAAATAGAAAATATATAGATAGAGTCATACAAAAAAAGTGTATCGTAACCAAACACAGTCCTCCCAGATGAGTTTGAACTAGTGCTGGGCACGAGTACTTCTTGGTCAACGGGTTTAGACCCACCCTCTTCTGTTCGGGTTTTTTGAGTATCGGGTAGCTAGTAGTGCTAGGCTCGGGTATTTCTTTGCCTACGGGTTTTTTTGGGCATTGGGTTTGTTGATATGGATTTTATGTTTAATTTTTCTAAACAGATATATTTTCAAATTTACAAAGCAATTATATTTCTTTTCAATTTATTTATCATTTTTCAGTTTTTATCGACTGACATTCGTACTCGCAGCGTTAACCGACGGATTGTTAAACAGTCAAGATCGTCTGGGGCCACAGGGAATTTTTGTGTCAACAGGTGGCAGGAGATAGGGTCTATGGTAGCTTAATACTTAAGCATGTTTTATGGACTTCTCTGATTTTTTGTAGATGATGCTCCAAATCTCATAAAAATCTTTACATTATCAGCTTTTTCCGTTAATAAGGCTTGTTGGCTTAGTAAACTTAGTTATAATGAATTATGTAAATCATAATAGTTAGCTGTGGTAATCAATTTAAACAGAGTTATTAAATTTTCACTGCTACTACCGAAGCTGATGGCAGTTTCTAACAAGGCGATAGTGGAAACAGACTAAGGACCTATGTGTTATCGGTGAAAGCAAACACGCGCCGTATTAAAAAAGGCATAGATTTGTTTACGAAGCCGATATGGCTAATTGCGCAAATAAAATTTGATTTAAGTATTTCTACTCACCTTTTAATGAAAAGTAATCACTGCTTGACTACAATATCTCCGGTAGGTATGGTAAATAAGGTATGAGATGCTTTATTCTATCTATTAAATTAAAGACTTGTTATACCCCATTGTCGTGCCTCCTTAGCAAAAATGAAACAGAAATGCCCTGTGGGCCCAGACTAAGAGTGCAGGGTGCAATAGACAGAGTTTTTGTTCACGCTACCCGACGGATCTTTGTACCAAAACCCAAACTCGAAAGTCAAAACCCGAACCCGAAGGACCGGAATACCTGAAATCTCTATTACCCAATACTCGAGAGAAGATAAACCCGCGAGTTCAATGAGTATTACTACCCGCGCCCAGCACTAGTTTGAACCATAAAATTGACACAAACCTAACTTGAGATAATGGGCTTCCAGTATGGTCTCACAAAGAGTTTTGTGGCCCATTATTTACAGCCTTAGCGAATAAGATGTGAATTATGTTGTCACTACAGCATATGCTAACAGGGTTGGTCCAATAACGGTGCCATCAGATGATCATGTGGAACTCATTGCTCCTTTTTCAAGATATCAACCTGTGTTGGTATATTTAGGCCCTTACTTAAAAATAAAGATTAGTGGGCAAAGATTACCTCTCCAATAGACCAAATAGTTTGCAAACATTATATAGTCAAATAATACTGCATAGTATATTATTACACATTATATTATACTTCATTATAATACAAAACTTCGCATACCTTATGAAATTCTGGTTTAATAAATTATAGTGTATTTATATACTAGACATGTTCTACAGCTGTATATTTTCTATTTACATGTAATTGGTTTGGATATACATGTATTGAAGTTTTAGGCTCAATGTAAGAAACAATAATTAATGCATGCACACACATGCATGCACAAACACACACACGCACACACACACACACGCACGCACGCACGCACGCACACACACACACAAACACACGCGCACACGGGCACACGCACACAAATGCAAACGTAAACATTCATGCATAGATTCGAGGTGATAAAAAGTGTCGATGGTTGTGGCTTGCTTATGATAGCAGATCTCCAATCAGCTTGGTTACTAGAGACCATCTGCCCTGCTGTCAGCTATTGATGTAAATGCATATTTTTTATTAAATTATTTTCTACAAATTAAGCTTTTAAGGTTGGTTAGAAAGCTCTAAAAAATTTTAATTGACACAAGGGGAATCTTTTAACAACTTAATAAGGAGTAAGTTCCCAATCAGTGTCAAGGTGTCATATCTAATTCTAATAGACTTGCTTATCTGATTTCTGATAGAGATAGAAGTAAAAAAACTCATTCTCACTAGTTCTAGGTTTCTTAAAATCGGGAAATAAAAAATGTAGTTCTTTTAACATTCTGCTTATCTCATAAATTTATAAAACATGACTATTATCTTCATGGGAAGGAAACAATCATTTAGAACACAGGCTAATACTGCCAATGTTATATAGTTAAACTTGGATATATTCTCTTTTTGTGAAGACTGTAATTGACCAGCTTTTTTAACTGAAGATAGTTTTGATAAACAAAAGTATTCTAAAACCAATTAAAATGTTTTTTTACAATAAAAGGGAATAATGATATGACAATTGCGTAACACCATTAAATATATAAAATTGGACTTTCAGAATTTGTTTATAATCTAACCCAACCTCTGTGATCAACACTGACATTAGGCTGTTTGATCTATTATGTGACTTGGCAACTTAAGACAACTTCAAAGAAAGACATGAACCAATAGAAAGCAACTATGAATTAAAGCATAATTATATGAAAGTCTCCTACACCATTTTAATGACAAATCTGGTTATCATTTTCTTAAATGCCTTGTACTCTTCATATTGGCTAACACAAATATTATTGTTATCATTAAATGTACCTGCTCTGGGATGCTGCGCGTTCATGTTTGGTTTTCCAGAAAAGTAATAACATAAGAACTGTTGTATTCATTTATGACATCTGCCATAGCCTTAGATCTAATATAACACTTACACTATGCAAGGCTTCAGTATGATACTCCTACTCCCTTGTTAACACTAGTAGTTCTCTTTTCTTGTCCTCCACTTCATTCATTGTGTTTATCAGCTTTATAATTATAGTCTTAGGATTATTGTGAGACATTGTGGGTAGCTCTAAATCTCTCCGTGCCATTCAGATACCTGGAGACGTTTACTAACATCTTGTTTCCAGTGATGATTCGGGTGAGTTGTTAGGAAGTGTAACATATGAATTACGGAGGCTTAGTCTTAGAGTTGTTTATGTTCTGAGTCATAGACTTTTGCTATCAAATAATAACTAGAATAGAATTAAGACTTAGACTTCTACATTCAAAGAGCTCAGGCTACTAAGATAAATAGTTAGTAGAGAGAAACCACATTGAAGCTGAATTCTTGTATGTAAAGTAGTAAGTCTACTAGCTGTGATATTCTGAGTGTCTGATCATAGCATCATACTTACCCCTCCTTTTCTCAGATGCCCCATCCTAGTTAATACAAAAAACAGGGCTATTGGATTAACTCTGCAATATCACGGACATTTTATACCATGTTTAGTTTATGGTACTTAACAACTTATAAGCAAACAAAATCATGACAACCTTCTAGGGTCAAATTCTTTAGTTAACATAATTTAATTGAGAGTTCATAACATGAATAATTTTCATTTTGTATTTCAGGTGTTTAGATGTCTATTCAGCTACTCTAATCAAGCCAAGCATTTCTGTTTGTTTTAATAGTTTGTCTTTTGTTTTATTTTAATATTTTTGTTTTCACGGTATTTGGGTTTTTTTACAGTATTTTTCTTAAGAGCTGAAAAACTACATGTTGTCGGCTCAAAGGTTGACAGAAAATTGACTTCAAGCACCCTTAATTAAATGTATAACACTATGCCAAGTCAGACTACACAAGGCCTAGAGACCATCCAAGACCAACAGATCAACCGGCATTCATTTTGGGCAGGAACAGTGAATCATACAGGGTGTCTAGATTGCGAAGTGCATTATCAAATGTGACCCAGGCAGTCAGAATGTACAATCGTGCTAAAACCACATTTTTGAGTTATTTAAAGATTTGAAATCAGCAAATTCTGAGGATTTTAATGCAGTTTAAATTTTTTAAATTGGGTCATTTATGCCCAGGTTATGCAAGATTTAGTAGAGAAGGTCTCGTGATGAACTAAAACTGTTGTTTTCAGATTAAGCAGGATAAATTTGGAGATTCATGAACTGTAAATCATGGTATTTGTTTACAAATCAAAATGCCATAGCAACCAACCACTTAATCTCAACCTATATTGATGAAAACTGGCATTCTCCACAATAAAACCCTGAAAAAAAATGATCGTTGCTTTTTTACTTAAATTCGATTGACGTTTGACCTCCCAAAGGTCGTGGTAAGGTTAACAATATATGTGGCTAAAAGCTCGCCGCCCTGGAGATATTCATTAAAAGGGTATGCTTCAAACTGGGCACTTCTAATCAAACTGGGCACTTCTCATCAAGCTATATTGCTATGACTGCATATAATGACAGTCCAACAAGTTAACAAAGAGTTGGAAGTGTATTCAGAATGTTCCACATATACAGAAGGTCGTGGTAAGGTCAACGAAAAGTGACAACAGAAGGCATCAGGATGCGGAAATATCATCCCAACTCATCAAGTGACCATTCAATCTAGAGCTTTTTTATGTAGTTTAACTCTCACACAGTGTAGCACGAGTACGCTGCAGAGTTTCATTGTAGCGCATTGGATGGGTTTGTTTGTTATGCTAGTGGCAATTTGTCCCAACACAACCATATACAATGTTTCCTTTGGTAATCCTTGATACACAGTTCTAATGAGGCTTAATTGTTCAGATGACATAAAACTAGCACATAATTCCCTACATTTGCACCCACTTTTTAGTTTGATGTCAACAGCTAGAATGGGAATGTTATCAGCAGTGATAGGCTGATCGTTATTCTTTGTAATTTGATTTAATTCATTCGCATTATCGTTAGCAGCCACATATTGCGTAAGCAGCTGTATTTCTAAGATTGCCCTATTATCACAATCCCTATCATCGCTTTCACTATGATTTGAGGCAGCTGACTCAGATTCTAAGTAGAAATACTCGTCTAGCATCAACTAGCCGTAATTTTTGCAATGGTTTTATTTTGTTCTAGCCTGAAGCATTAAAACAGGAAATAGCCACATACATGCGCGCACCCGCAGTTAGAGCCTATATTTATGATCTAGGGTTTTGAAAAATTGCATAGCAACCACCGATATGGGAAAAGTTAAATGGCAATTCTGGCTTTATGATTGGTCAGACACAAACAATAAACAAGACAAGCAGAACCTTACGCTACATTTTACTATGTTTGCTAGTTACTTGGTTTATCAAGCCTGAAGACCTATCTTGTGGCGTAGCAAGAAAGGCTAAAACTGATTAATATCTTACAGATACTCCCTGGTAGTTCCTAAAGCTAAGCAGTATCTCCTCTTTCAAGGACAAAATACTGAAAATGACTTGTAAAAGTTCTATTTTTTATAGAATAGCCTACTGTACAGTGCAGCATTGTATTACCTCTCTTGTTTTGTGTTCTTAACAAATCCAATACTTTATCTGATGAAATGTTACTAGGGAGGTAGATGGGAACATCCTTGACAGTATACTCAGCATTGTGGTGGATGGCATTCCCTTAGATTTAGCCAAGCTAAGCCCAAAGCCAAGCCAGAGCCGTGCCGAGTCAAGACCAATCCGGGCCGAGCCGTGCCAGGTTCAGCCAAGTAGAAAGAAGGCGGGGCTTACTAGCTATATAAACTCAAACTTTTGTGTGAAGAGCAGAGCTGTTCTGGGCCGTTCATTGCCTGTTACTTAAAGATGTAGTTGCGTCAAAAAAGTCAATTAGAGACCATAAAAGGCTAAAACATCAGCTACAATTTGATGCCATTTTTGTCTTTGTAGACCAACCCTGTCCAGAGATATATGCGTTTGAATGAGGCCCTCTTTTAAAAAGCTCACGTTCCAGCGGGTGCCTATTTCGTGACGTCACAAGCAAGGTATCTGAAACGAAACCACGAGCAATAAATATGAGGTCGATTCGTTAGCCAATCATGCGTGCGAAATTTTTATATAGGCCGTAATAAATGTTATCACTCGTAAAACACGTTGTCTGTGATCTCGAAGATTCTCCTCATTAGAGAATTCATTCTTGTTACTGATTCAACGCGTTTCAACAACTACTAAGTTATACATAGTTTTAAAATGGCTTCAAGTTCGAGCGACCGCTACTCAGAGTTATCTGAGCAACTTTTAGTAAAAGATTAGAGTAGACAGCCTATGGCCAAAGCTGACAGGCGTCAGCAGCGTTTTGTTGCAGAAGAAGACAGAATGGAGGTAAATTACCTTAGAGTCTTCTATACTTGAGTAAATGTAATATTTTTTATAGTCATAAATACATATACTAATTAATAAAATGATAATTCTTTGCTATCTCCAATCATCGTTTCATAGCTTATCTGCCGTTTTACCTAGCTATAATATTTTTTTCGAATTTTCTTTGGTAAATTAGAGTCATGATTACAAATTATTTTCACTCATAGGAAGTGGGTAAAATCAATTGATCATTGCAAATCTTTAATTTCCAGAACCAAAGCTTTGAATCGTTGGCTTGGCGTACTTGTGCCTTTATTAAATGTTTATTCGTTTTTAAAATTACACTCGCAATCTATTTAACTCCCAATTTGGAAGCTGTCAATAGATACGCTTTAGAATGACATATCTATGAATGACATATTTATTGCATCTACTTTGTTTACATTTACTTGTTTTACTGATTACAGAATGTTTATGTCGTCCCACCAGTCGAAGAAGCTTTGTCAGTGTGGAAACTGCCATAAAGGAGAAAGCGAGACTTGAATGCGTACTGGATGATGTTTTGTTTGAGTTTGTTGCAGTAGATGAATTTGTCTTATTGTATCAGCTAATACTATGTGAGTGGCCACGACTTGATGAATATTTTTAATAAAAGTTTTATGCCGAGATGAAAACATTTTTGCTTGTAAAAATTATATAATAAAATAATATTGTTGAAGATAATGCAAAACATGATTTGCAGAATATTGTAGTGAATTGGATATGGTATATGGATGTCCGCAGAACTGGAGAATGTGAGTTCAAATCCAGTTTGCAGCAGACTTCTCATCCTTAAAACTCTATACCTGTCTATATTCTTTTCAAAGAGGTGGCTTGCTTATTTCACTTATTTAGTATTCAGTAAGAATACTACTAGCAATGATATACAGCAATGTATACAGCTGTATATCATTGCTACTAGTAAGAAACTAGTACGTAGGCAATAGGCGACATAATGTGGGCGGGGCTTATGGGAGGCTGTATATCGTTTGTATGGGTAGCTGCAGAACTGCTGATACAAAGACCGCGTTCTACATAAAGTGACTTGACAGAATTACCGTAGACCGGTAGAATTGGTAGTCGGTACCCAAATGTTTACACAACATTTGGAGAAAGTGAGTAGAACAAATTTTCAATTTTCGTTATTTGAGGCCTTTGAAACATTCATAATAATGCAACTGTAGCAGGATTTAAAATTTTATTCTAGCCAACATGAGCAAATACAAAATAAGATATATGCCAATAGAGCCGCGTAAGACTAGACTTTTATCGCGAATACCCGATGTGAATACGAGAGATAGAGACAGCTTGCCAAACGCGTGACATCATTTTGGGCAAGTCTGGGCACGTTTTGGTGGCCTGAGCGTTTTTACGGCGATCAGATTTTTTCGGTTTTAATCTTCAAATATCTTGGCAATGCGATTGCGTAACACAACAAACAACATATCAACTGATAGAGAAAAAAAAATGCTTTCTTTTAAGATCAACTTAAATTTGACGCAACTACATCTTTAAGCATTTTTGTACAACTTATGAACTAAGCAGAAATAATATGTATAAAATCATGCTTCGAGTCTTGTACTAGTGGATGAAAGTGAAGTTCGCACAAAACTTCTACAGCATCATCGTTGTTTTTATCCTAAACAGTGCAATGTAAAGGGGTGTCACCATCAGAGTTTTGTATTTTGACCATGACATACTGCTGCTCTTCTGTAAAACTCTCTAACACTGGCTGTAACCCTCTGAGGCCACAGCTAAAAACAGCCATAGCAACTCCTGTCCAATTTACTCTAGTACCTCTAATAGAACTTAAAAGAGAATACTTCAAATTGTTACTAAATGATTTTAGCAGCTAACAAAAAGACACACTTCCTGGTCTACCTAATTTGACATACTCTTTTATGAACTGCTCGGGTTCACAGCTGACTTTAGTGACAGCATCTTCCATACTTCTATAATCCATAGACTATGTCGTTTGTGAAATAAGATCCGTGCTAGAAATAAATAACTTCAATTATCAAGAGTGAAAGACTGTAACTAGTATCATTACAGCTAAAGATGGTAAAGTCTAGGTATGAATGTAAAAGTAGATCTTCCTACAATTTTGACTAAGGATTGAACAAATGAAAAGTATTTAATAGAGATTTGCTAGTCTGTGACAGAGTAAAATATCACTCTTTATTGTTTCTTAATAAACCCATATACAAATAAAGTCACACAAACACAGTGAATGTCTAATCTACAACAAAAAGCTATGTGGGAGTATATTTTTCTATATATTAGCAGTATAGATTTTGGGACTATTTTCTTCATTCAGAGTTATATCATGTGACTACTATTGACCTCTGACCTTTTTATGTGTTTTACTGTTTTACTTGTAATTAATAAATAGAGACAGTTGGGCTCTAGATGTGAAGCAATAAGCACGCTAACATTAATTAGCAATACACATTGATACACTAAACTACTATAGTCCTACACTACAGAAGATAATACACACAATAACAATCATACTACACATGGTGGAGGTGGCCTTATTTGATCTTGAAGTACCTATCATTAGCTATGCCACCCAAGACTGTGACTTTGCGTCGGAGGCTTGCTGAGAAGGAAGAGGAGCTCAAACGCTTGGAGGACAGACTAAAATTATTTGAGCTACAGCAGCAAAGTGATCAGGCTGTGGGAGAAATGTCAGACAATGAAGAGGAAGTGAAAGTGCGACCACAGCAGCCTAAAAAAAGTATTTCAAGGACAGAATTAGCATTAATTGGAAAATTTTCAGGCTATGGTGCAACTTCGGAGTTTATCAAAAGGTCAAAGGTCAATAGTAGTCACATGATAGTTATGTGCCCATGGAATACACTTTTAAGCGTACTGATCGACAATTGTGCCATTTACATGTATTCCCTTTTTACCTTTATGTAAAGTCTTGTTAATGATTATTAAGTAACACAATACAGAAGATAACATCAATGTTTAGAGTTGCCTTACAATTGTACTGTAAATGTTTAAAGCCATTTATAGGTCTCATTGCCGTAGTCTCAATATTGTCAAACTGTTTTATCACAGGTCAAAGACTGTCAATTTTATAACTCATTTAGTTTTTCTTTTTCTACAAAATGTCTTGTTTATCTGATATGTTTATGACTTTTATTTTAGATGTTTTATGTTGGCAGCAGTAAAATGTGTCAGCAGCAAGTTAACTTACTAATAAACAGAATTTGAGTAAAAGTTGGTCAAATAACACTGTCTTTAGAACAAATAACAAGATAGAAAGAGGCTTTTTATAGATGCTTCTCTACCTTTATAATGAATTGTGTTATATCTGGTTTTAGGTTTAAATTATCACTTGAAACTTGGAGTTGTCCTCTTGCTTTGAATAATTCCTACCGCCCTGTGCATCCGCAGGTTGCTTCGTGTTGCTCAAGCTGTTTTACAGCATTGGCATCACATGACATGATACCAGCATACTACCAGATAATACTTGAAATTTGGAGTTATCCTCTGGCTTTGAATAATTTCTAGCGTCCTGTACATCATCCAGGTTACTTCATGTTGCTCATGCTGTTCTACGGTATTGGTATCTATCATATCACATCGCTGACTTAAACATGGCACAGTTTCTCTTTAGCCAAAAGAATAATGCCAGCAAGTCTTGGTCATGTATAATAGCCAAGTTCTCTTTTGATAGGGTAAGGTACCAATATTTCTCTCCTTTGATTGTGAGCAGAGAGTGATCTTGTCTACTTTTGCCAAAGCCCAGAGAGATTAGATTAGCTATTGCCTCTTTTTCTCTTCAATGGTGGTGAATGGGCATGAGATCTTACTGCTGACTGCATCAACAATTAAAAATCCACGCTTTTCATGGTGGGTTGTGTGCATCCAAGAAGGAGTGACCAAATCGTCATGTACTTTTTTTATAAAATCAATTATTTTCTTTTCATTACAATTTCATGCATACTTTGACTTAAATTTAATTACAACTGCAATCGTTAAATAATTGTTCCTTTGAGTACTTCTTTGATTAACACACTAATAATCACAGTCTAAAGTTAGAAATAAATTAATAAACACATAAACATTATGCAATCAAGATTTAATATTAGTAATCTGTGTTACTGAGGATTGTGGGACATTTCAAATCTATTAATACCTCTCATCCCTTTGGTCAACACAGTAATTGAGAATCCCCCATTCCACACAAAATCTTGTTGGTGAGCGAGCAATGTATGAACTACATGTATAAGAAGTTACTCACGCCAGAAATATGTTCAGACTGAGAAGAAACTGGAGGAAGGTCAAAAAACTCTTGCCCTAATGTTTAGGGTAATTATATGAGCTAATTAGCCAAATATTTGAATAGTTTGCATTTTTAAGAATAATTTATGCTCTGTTATCTAGTAGGATAATGAGCAAACATTGAACTAGTATTGTTTGAATACTTCTGTTTAATATTGTAAGAGTACAGGAACCAAAGCAAATCAGTCTTTAAGAAGCGTATTAAATAGCACCAAAGTATGGTGAGCTGAGCCTTAAAGGTCAACTCGCAACAAAATTCACATTACCGTTGTTTGGTATCAAAGGGTTCATCATGGCTTACTCTGCTATGTCGTAGGTGCAAAATATGTCGGAATGTGATTACAAGCTCTTGAAAGCTAAAAAATTTACAGGTAATCACAGTCATCATGAAAACGCCGTAGGTTGGAACCTTTTTCCAGAGCGGTTCAAATGGGATGTAGTTGAACACGATGGTTTCTGTTTACACTTTGCAAGTCAAATTTTGAGTATATGCTTATCACCTTTTGTATTATGATGTGATAGTGATAGCTGACAGGTTTTAGCTCTGCACGACTAACTTTATCAATCGCTATGGGGAGTTGCGTTGTTGTGACTCATACATTAGCTATCCGGTTGCTAAGCTAGGACTGTCAATGTTGCTGTTAGCTGTTCAACGTTAAATTCAGCTAGACTAATCAGAGAAGGTAAGTTATAACTATAGTATCAATAACAAGAATCAGGTGAGACTCTTGTGTCATATAAATTGTTAAATTCTCGTAGACTTCAATTTACTCCATTGATAGCAGAGTGTGTAATCTACTGTGAAAATTATTAAAATTTATATTAACTCTCGCTCTACTTTCTATAGTTTTACACCTAATATTAGTGATTGGGAAAAGCTTCTCTTCCCACAGCAGGTTAATTCAGGTTTATCAGTTATCAACTACTCTTATATAGTTCAGCTGAAGTCTTTAACCCTTGCGTATGGGGGTAAAAACTATAAAACTGATCTTTAGGAGGTCTCTTCACAAATTGACCATCTACGACTTTGACAAGGGAGACAACCAAATCTTGTGAGTAAAACCCTTAGGTGAAATGATCAACTCATCACAACTGAGTGAACCTGTTAGTCAAATATTAAATGGGTAAACAAGTTCATGGGAAGATAAAATTTGTACAGTATGCAAAAAGTGATAAATCTATTTATCACTTTCTGCATACTTTGCCTTTATATGGTTGTCTGCTTTTTATTGTAAAAAGTAAAAAACTTTCCAGCCTGGCCAGTTTGAAGAACTTTAATTCTTCCAACTTTATAAACTATACAATTTGTACCAATTTCATGGCATACTATCAGAGTACAGTATCTGAGTACAGTATTTAAAAGCAGTCGTGACTTAGTAGCCTAAAACGCCTGACCTACAAACAGAAGGTTGGGGTTGATAGCAATGATATCTAACATTTATTTACTCTCTGCTACTGGGCATGTCTTCAGTGCTCAATTTTCCACTGCCACTAGACTCAGACATGTGCAGCCAAGATCATAGAGATTTTGTTTTTGCAACAGTGCTTTCAAAACAGCACAGCCTCTGCTAAGTAAATGTAATAGTTGATCTTCGAGGGAATGCTTACACACAATTGAGCTCTAAGATTGCCGAGGTGTGGAAGGACCATTGCTTCTATTTTTACAAAAGATGCATGCTAAATAGAACATATGTTGTATTTGTAGAAACAGATTAGAATGGAAACAAGCAATGAAGATGATGGACTCAATCTCCAAGTATTTACAGGAAGGCCAACCATATCAGTGGTTGAAGCAGACATGAATCCATTGACAGAATTGTATGAGACTGGTCTTTGTATAAGGACCTCATTACCAACCATTTCTCTCAACTAATGAATACACTCAGGATAGTTTTAAGAAGCCTTGTCAGAGACTACTATAGCAATCCATACTTTTTTTAGGGACAACATTACTAAACAAACCGACGTTTTGTGAGTCTTTTGCTTACTATACTAGACCCAAGCAAATTAGAGTCTGAACTGGTCAGCGAAACATTGGATTACATTTTAATGACCGGACTTTATCAGACTAACAGCATTTACAGCGATGAGAGGCAATCAGCCTTCTTTTGTGCTTTGTATCATTGCGGTGTTCTTTATCATGCAATGGAAAGTGATCATGTGAAATTACAACAATGGGATTTGGTTAGAGCATTTCATAGCTGTGTGGATGCAGGCCGAATGAATGGTGCAGGAAACCTTCTTTATGTAATAGCAGCTATGCCTCCCTGTACCCTTGCTCATATCACATCCAGGTCTTTTAGACAAAATCTACTTCCCACTGTATTTGCTATGGTAGAGATGGGAGCATTTTGCTATCATCAAGATTGTGTGACTGACAAACGACCCACAGATGAAATGTTTGATGAACTTGTTTTTAAGATAAAACAACAGCCAATGAGCTTGCAGCAACTGGCGAGATTAAACATTTGAAGTAGCATGAAAGATGGTGATGTCGTTCGAGGAAGCTATAGTTTGCCAATTTCAGTCTCATTACAGGACTATGTTAGCCTCAAGTTTTTAGATGCGACCATTACTCCCATGTACTTTCCAGATTCATTTTTGACAAGATATGATGTAACACATGATATCAACAGGGCCTATGACATCCGGTTTCAATCTGCTTCTACTTCTTTTGAGGCAGCAATTAAATGGAGATGGAAATTGCAAAATGATTTGCCTCCTACCTTCATTCAGTTTTTCGATGAGTGCTATGTACAAACTTCCACAAATTGACGAGTTCTCGTTGATACAACATATTAGTTATAGACAGCACCATAAATAGAACTGATTAGTGATGCTGTTAAATAGAACAGTGGTACTTCTTAGCAAATGTTACTTGTGGTCAGGCTAGCTTAGTGTAAGCAGTTTTACTTGATTTTCAAGAGAGCAGACAATTCTGAACCTTGTTCTGTTTTTCAGTAACATTCAACTGAAGTACGGATCAGTCATTTATGTGTAACGGTACATCAGCATAAACTCCATGATTTGATGCAAATAGACCTCAACTTCAATTAAGTGTTGCGCAATTGGGCTTGTATGATCCTTTTATATTCAATATATTTTGTACACAATATTTTTCATATCAAATCTCTTATGTGAACTGAAAAGACAGGTTCTTCACTTCTTCTGGACAGCTTATATTGATATTGAAAAACAACTGGTAAAAAATGGTTTGTATATCGATAGTACCTGTTTGCTTCCCACCGATAAGCCCAATTTTCACAATATATTGGTCACGATCTCAGAAACCATGGTTAAGTTGCATATCACGAAGTTGAGTTATCCGACTTTGAAGTTGCACTAACTGAATTTATAATATTGGTAACGATTTTTGCAACACGCGCATCCTGGCAAATCAAAGAGTGATCTTTCCAAATCTTAAGTCAGTTTAGCTAATAGAAGTCTCGAACCATCGGAAAAACCGCTTAAAGCCGTTGCTATGCTAAACGGGAAGTTCTAAAAAATGGCGCTCAATAAAAGTAATCGACTCATTTTTGCCAAGTTTAAAAATAATTTTGACATTTTGGAGACTTTTAAGAGTACTTTGGTATTCCAACTGATGTCAAAAACAGTGAAGGTAAAAGGAATGATGATGATAATTTGTTAATAATTTTTACAAGATTATTATATCTAATTATAAGAGTAATTATTCGATTATATATGATTCTTATAAGATTTAATTACAAGAATTACAACATAAATTTACAACATTGGAAATTTATTGTGTCTAATGGTGCTCAATATGTTACTGTTAATATTTGTTTAAGGTTTTGTTGGTGATTTTTTAAGGCTGCAAATTAAAGAATAAGTAGGAAAATACATGTTCTGATAGATATACAGCTATTTCTATGACAGCCGGCTAAAATCTGTTTAGATTTTTGAATTTAACAAAAAATTTGGTATATAAAGACATAAATCTAAATAAATATCAAATCTTCTTGATATTGGTTGCTATGACGTTTTGAAATGTAAAGAAAATTGTGCATTGATTTTGGTTTCTCAAACTTTCCCACCAGTTTTCTCAAAACTATGTTTTTCACTGATGGTGAACATGCATTTGGTTTATTGACCATTAGATCTGCTGTATTTAAGCAAAAATCAACTTCAAAGATAACTTCAAATCTCGCACTTCTGATTTAACCATGTCTTCCGAGATCATGATTCATATCCTTGACATACAAGGATTAACTCTACTTCAACGATGTAAGATGATTTGGAATGTACTTAAATTCTAGAGTTATGCACCCCCTCAGTGCTTCTTCATTCTCTGAATGTTTACAGCTCCTAATCTCAAATGTGTTATCTCTGATTATATTGCCGATTGGAAGGAAGGATGGATCACATGATCAGATGTGATGATTATATATGATTAGATGTGATGATTAGACCAAGCTGAAATGAAACTGTAAAGTAGCGAGCATCTACATGTATATTTGATAAGGGCATGCTGGTAGAACCCAAAGTGTTTGTCATAAACTAGTGCTACGAGACCATTATATTGAATCTTTTATTGGCCTTTCAATTCACGTGATAACCTCACGTGTCAAAACAATAACCACAATGTTTGAGTAATTCATCAAAAAAACGGGATTCCCACCTACGGCGTTTTCGCGATGACTGCGATTAACTGTTCGTTATGAGCTTTTAAAAGCTTGTAATCATTGTTTCACATATTTTGCACCTACAAAACAGCAGAGTAAGACATGGTCAACCTTTTGATACCCAATAACTGTAATGTGAATTTTGTTACAAGGGAATCTTTAAGAAACGTCTTTCTGTAAGAATATTGCTTTGACTTACGCGAGATGTTTTTAGCCGTGAAAGACAAAAAAGCCTTTTATAAGTTTGTTTCATTTGTTTGAAAAGCAGAACAAAATACTAAAACAAAGAGATTTCAATTTTACCGTGTCATCATTTTGAATTTACTGAATATCTTTTGAACTTAGTGTGAGTCATCATTTTGAATTTACTGTATATCTTTTGAACTTAGTGTGTGTGTTCATTTTGAATTTACTGTATATCTTTTGAACTTAGTGTGTGTGTTCATTTTTGTACATTGTTGATCAATACTAGTATGATCTAGTTACTATAATGTTGTAATTATCACTATTATAGGCAAATTATCATTTATTATGAATGAGCTATATTATGCCAAAATCTATGAAAGTACAAGTACATCACTACCCTGCACCACAACTATTTACTGTCTGCAGAGATGTAATTTATTCTTTTGATACAGTTTGCTACAATGTCCAAGTACAGCTAGATGCATGACTACGCTGGCTCAGATATTATTATTATTAGTTACATTATTTACACATTAGTATTATTATTGTTGTTATTATTACATATTATTGGTAATGTCGTGTACTAAGATCTAAGAAAGAACACCACCACTCTGAGTAATACTATTACTATTATAACTAGTACTCCTGTCAGTCAAAGTTGCTGTGAGAGGTCATCAAGTGTGTCAATATAATATGGACAATAAGTATCCACACAATAATTCTTGAATGTATGTAGTAGGTTAGTGTTACAGTGTTAGTCAGAATGTCACGAGTTTGAATCCCATACAATGCAATCTTTTACCCAAACTCTAACCGGAGTTTCAGACATGGAGGCAAGGCTTGTATTACAGTAAAGATTGTTGTTATTGTTGTTAGATATTATTAGTGGTTTTGTATGCTAAAATATAAGTAAGTGCTTCACCTTGCTGAACCATAACTACTCACAGCTCTGCAGAGATGTATTCTATCTTTTTTGATACGGTTTGCTTGGCTTCCTCTAGATCTTGACGAACCAGAGTTGGACGTGAAAGTGTAAATTACCAGCTAACAATGTTAATAAAGTCACAATTCATTACATAAGAAAAAATAGCTGTCATGGTAAGGATCTATGGCTACATTCCAACTCTCACATTTAAAGATAACTGGTAAAGGAATAACTGTTCCAATATTTACTTTGTATGCCAAAATAGCCAAAGGTTGGAGAAATTATTCTTGTAAGGAAACTTAAATTGTTATTTGATTTGTTCTAGAGCTGCTAAAATGGTTGATACTCGAGTAAGCAAGTATAGTATTCAAACAAATGCATCATATAAAACAATGTAAAACTGCTAAAATTAAAAACCTAGGTTTAAAAAAAACGGTGATAATATTTAAAGAAAGAGTAAGAAAAGGTCTTTTATTGTTATTTTGGAGTCACATGAACAGCAATGTAGGCCAAGTAATTCATCAATTGAGTATTAGAGTGATAAAAAGTGCAGTGTAACCCACACCACAGTACTTAATTGATAGGATTTTATTGATTTTGAATAAACTTTTAGCTGTTACTTTGGAAGCACAGAATACACCACCTTTTTTTACACACATATTGTTTGAGCTGTTGCGAGATATGATTGGTCAAACGTAGTATGCAGCACTTTGCTGATCTTGTATCAGTGAGTGCGACAAAGCGCTGGAAGCATTGAAGCATCTTGAACAAGTGGTCTTGGTGTAAATGCACCTTCACGCTTCAACTAAACTTGATGTCTTCACCTTTACATGATTTTAAATGCTTCTGACTACATTTTACTGTCGTTCATGCACTATTTCATACAATCAAAATATTGGTAAAATAGTTTTGGCATATATGAAAACTGGAGCCCTAAAATATCATAGAATAAAAGCAACATTAAAAGTTTTGTGGCGATGAAATTTGCGGGCTTTCAAACTCTTGCAATAAGGATATAGTATTTTTGAAACAAAAATAAAAGATAATGGCGCATATGTAATCAAAATTCTTTAAATTCAAAATTCTTTAAACATTAAATTTTTTTTAAATGTTCGGGTGCTTATGTGAAAACGCAAGTTTGATAATTCAGCTATATCGATTTATAGAACATTTAGCAAAAACTAGTTTGTTTTTGGCTAAGCAAAGTTTTTAGAGTTGGTCGTGTTTCCGGTTTCTTTTGTAATTAGTGGCACATAATAATACCAAGATTCTTTAACAACAGGTTGGGACCAACATGAGAATTAATGATTATTGAAAAAATAAGGAAAAATTATCATATATCAATGCAAAGTTGCGATGATGAAATGATCACAAGCTCAAGTGAGTTAATGATGGCTCTAGGTATAGGTATTCTTCACTCTCAAACAAGCCAACTTTCAGCTATACACGTATACAAGCACACTCTCAACTAGATATATACAAGCCAACTCTCAGCTATACACGTACAAGCCAACTCTCAACTAGACATATACATGTACAAGACAACTCTCAACTAGACATATACAAGCCAATTCTCAGCTAGACATATACAAGCAAACTCTCAACTAGACATATACAAGCTAACTCTCAACTAGACATATACAAGCCAACTCTCTACTAGACATATACAAGCCAACTCTCAACTAGACATATACAAGCCAACTCTCAACTAGACATGTACAAGCCAACTCTCAACTAGACATATACAAGCCAACTCTCAACTAGACATATACAAGCCAGCTCTCAACTAGACATATACAAGCCAACTCTCAACTAAACATATACAAGCCAACTCTCAACTAGACATATACAAGCCAACTCTCAACTAGACATATACATGTACAAGACAACTCTCAACTAGACATATACAAGCCAATTCTCAGCTAGACATATACAAGCAAACTCTCAACTAGACATATACAAGCTAACTCTCAACTAGACATATACAAGCCAACTCTCTACTAGACATATACAAGCCAACTCTCAACTAGACATATACAAGCCAACTCTCAACTAGACATGTACAAGCCAACTCTCAACTAGACATATACAAGCCAACTCTCAACTAGACATATACAAGCCAGCTCTCAACTAGACATATACAAGCCAACTCTCAACTAAACATATACAAGCCAACTCTCAACTAGACATATACAAGCCAACTCTCAACTAGACATGTACAAGCCAACTCTCAACTAGACATATACAAGCCAACTCTCAACTAGACATATACAAGCCAGCTCTCAACTAGACATATACAAGCCAACTCTCAACTAAACATATACAAGCCAACTCTCAACTAGACATATACAAGCCAACTCTCAACTAGACATATACAAGCCAACTCTCAACTAGACACGTACAAGACATCTCTTTTTGTGGAGGTTTTCAAGAAAACTACATATTTTACTTTTTTAAATCAACAAGTTTCAATTGCGCGGTTTTTAATCTTGCTTTGGTAAAGTGTGAACCTAATTTGGTTAATATTTATAAAACAAATGTTCTTTTTTCAACAAAGTGTCAATTTAGGGAGTTGTCTGACCAACCAATAGACTGTAATAAGTCTGAGGTAGTTTTATTAAGATTCAGGTAAGTTCCTCCTTGCAATATCTAATAAAGGTCCGAACTTCCTTTTTTTTTCTAAGTTTTGGATTAGACATTTTATGAGTTCATTGAAATCGATTAATCGTTTGAAAAGTAAATTAGATTTGTCTTTATTCAAGGCTCTTGAAAATGTCTTTGAAAGAAAGTTCATTTGGTCTATTTAGTGTTCTGTGGTTTCAGAATTTTATATAATTTGACCTCAGAGGAATTTCATAAATAAGCATTTGAAGTGAGATACAAGTAAAACAGAAAGCTTGCTAAAAAAGGTCTCAAGTGGTTTAAACTCTCCTGGTAGAGCACAAACCAGACTACTAACTAGATATATACATGTTAGAGGAGTTCAACGTAACTAAAAACAGTTTTTCCAGCTGAGTTTGAAACTTAACATTGAGACCCAAACCTGACTCTGGACACTCAGTTACGAGTTGGTTTCACCAAAACATAAGTGGGCCAATCATTCACATTATTAACCAATGAGACATGGGTAATGTAAAGTCATTGCAACCAAGCGACAACATGCTTAGCTCATTAATAATTTCATCAAAAGGTTGTGTGGAATTCAGTGCTACTTTCACAGTCCATTAACTTAGTATATATAAAATTTTATGTTACTTAAGAATAAAGATTAGTAGCCAAAAACACAGTGTGTCAAGGTCACGTCTCTGTGAGACCAATTCACAATCTGTAGCACAATTCTTGTTTTTATATTACATGTATATTTTGTTTTATTAAATCATATTTACATATTATAAGTACTCTACAGTTGGATAATTTTTATTTACATATGATTATTTAGGTTATTTTAATGCCTTACACTCAACATAGGCACCTTTATCTAACAAGCACACACATGCGCACACACACGCACACACACGCAAACAATGGATCAAGATTTGAAGTCAATAAAGTACATGTACAGAGATTTTATGCTTAAGACTATGTGAAATTAACCTGAGATTTTATGCAGCTATAACTTATGTCAGAAATGTGCGTAATGAATTCAAACAAATCTTTTGAATAATAAAGCACAATTTTTTTTAATTGCGTATAAACTACAACCATACTAAAAATAAAAGCTATTAAGTAAAGAAGGATGCATATGTGAGAATATTTGAAAAAGTACAAGAGCTCTCAAGGATTATTAAAGGCCTGAACTATTGAAGGAAGCAAACGAGACACACTTTCAAATGTCTGCTGAGCGTGTATAACTGCTGACCAAATACATTATATTGTAAAAAAAACTCTGCAAATGCTAAACTACAAAATACATTTGTAATGCAGAAGAGCAAATATATCCTTTAGCTAAACATAAGTTCAAAAATAGTGTAAACGCTCAATTTGCTTCCGAAGCTACATTTAAAAAAGAACTCACAAATATTGTGACTTTTCACT
Source organism: Watersipora subatra (assembly GCF_963576615.1). Taxonomy (NCBI): domain Eukaryota; kingdom Metazoa; phylum Bryozoa; class Gymnolaemata; order Cheilostomatida; family Watersiporidae; genus Watersipora; species Watersipora subatra. The sequence continues at coordinate 41,391,486 of NC_088713.1, forward strand.
CACAAATATTGTGAGTTTTCATCTCTTGTAATTTCATTCTTGTAGCAACTCGCAAATATTGTGAGTTTTTACAAGGTAGAAATTAGCTCCTCAATAAGATATAATGTCCCCAATTGTTAGGTAAAAAGTTTCTATGAGAAGAAAACTCCGAAAATATTTGCCTACTCACAAATGCAAACAGGTCAACTGTGTGTAAGAATTTAACAAACTTTATGGGGACTTACATATTTTTTCACACACCCACACTCACAGATGTTCTTGTACAAATGCAGGCAATTGGGGACAGTGCTCAGATTTTGTCGGGAGTTGGATTAAACTATATATTTTTTAGTTTTTTATAAGAAAAAAGGGTTTAAAAGATTGGGGACGTCCCCAATTTCCGAACGTCCCCAATTTGTCTGTTAAATTCTGGTGTGAGTCCCCAATTGCATGCATTTACAAGTTCACGCAGACACGCACACACACGCACACACGCTGACACGCATGCACACACACAAATACAATCACAAACGAGCATACACAAATTTGAGGTAACTAAAACTATCTATGTAGTTTGCTTATGATAGCAGCTTTACAGTCAGCGCTGTCATTAGTGATGCCACAGGCTTGAATCAACCTGCATTCTTATTTCTTGTTTATATAAATGTATATTTCTTACTCAGATTTTTTACAAACTAAGCTTATCAGGCTTAGCATACAGAAAATTTCCATAATTTTTTTCAAATTGACACAAGGAAAATATTTTAAAAGCTTACTAAGCAGTAAGAACCCAATAAGTGTCAAGGTGTCATGCCGCATTCCTGTAGATTGTTTAGTTGAGGTATGGTAGATATAGAAGTACACACTACATTCTATTCCCAGAACCTTCAGGTTTCTTTAAAGCTTGACTTGCAACAAAATTCACGTTACAGTTATTTGGTATCAAAATATTTACCATGTCTTACTTTGCTGTGTTGTATGTGCAAAATATGTGGAAACATGATTACAAGCTCTTAAAAGCCCAATAACGAACAGTTAATCGCCGCCATCATGAAACTGCCGTAGATTAGAATATTTTCCCAAAACGGCTCAAATGGGACGTGGCTGAACGAGATAGCTTCTCTTTACACTTTCATGCAACCTCATTCGTCGTAATATTTTCAAAAATATACTTCACACATTCAACAAGACCATGTCTATTGTCCTTACGCATCGTCATGAAAATTTCTGATGCTAGTTGCTTTGTAAAACCAAAGAAAGAGTTTTAGTGACCACCAGTTTGCGTATATCTGCAGTGATTCCTTGTAAGTCTACACACTGTCGTATGATCTGTTCTGAGCATAGAAATATCTTTGTAATGACAAGATGAGGTGTAAACAGACCATCTCTATCTTTTACACTGATTAGCGTCAAATCATCCTTGGTGCGTACATCTGGACAGGAAGCTATAAAGCTGGTTCAGTCATTGCAGTTGAGTTTTCAGTTTTAAGGATCACATTCTTTAGACTCGAGCCAGCGTCTTACAGTTCTTGCATTAGAAAGTTTAAACAACGTTCTGAGATAAACGTATGCTTTTGGAGAATAGTAGTGCATAATGACAGCAAACTTTTTAATTTTTGGACTGTAGACCCTTTTGGTTTGGGTATTTTGGTTTTTGGCTTCATTTTCCACTAGCTCTTGCAGGCAACCATCAATTACTTTTTATTTTTGCAGTAATGCAAAAATTTTTTTCTGAATACGTGTTTTGAATTCTGACGGTGTTTTGAAGCCTTTGAAGATTGTGGTTAAGCCTGTTGACTTTCTTTAAAAAAGTCGGTATACGTATCTCTGGTGTGATCTTTGGTCTACCTCCTGCGCGGTTATGTAGAGAGTCGGGAAAACCTCTTCAAATTGCTTGGCGGCTGTTGGCTCTTCAGAGCAAAGTGAATGTTCCATGGCTGGATCATCTACATCTGGTGTAGATGATGTAGGTGGTGTTGATTGGCATAACAGTCGTCTATGCTTTGGTTGAGTCGGTTGTAAGTATTTTGGCAGAGAATCAAATATATTTGGTACAGCAGCAGACTTTAGTATGGCAGCCATCTTCATACCAAGAGTTTTACAATAGGGGTTTATTGTGAAATGATCAATGAAGAGCGCAGAGTATTTGGAAGGCATCCAGTCCTTACGTTCCGCGGCGTCTATCCACTTGTAACGTCTGTCTAGGGATGTTTTTCTTTTGATGGGAAGGTGTGAAACCCAATTTCACTGTCCTTTGCTGGAGTATTGGAAAACCCAAATGCACAGCAAAACTCTCTACTCCCTTTGCCCTGCAAAATAATCAGTAAATGATTACATCTTTATGAGACCATCATAAAGTGCATATCTTTCTGGTTGGGTTTAGGTACACTCTTAAATATGACACAGCCAATACCATATTTATTTACTAGCCTATGTCTACTTGCCATAGTGATGAAAAACTTCATGAAATGACCAACACTTTGTGTACTACGCACTTGGCACCTCTTTGTGCAAAAGAACTTTTCAAATTTTAGTGCCAGCAATGAACTCTGAAAAAAACTAACACGTGCAATATGAATAGTAGCTACTGGAGATATGAACTGGATACAATAACCATAACTAGAGTTTTAACATGTGCATATAGTACTGTCCTTCATTCTCTATGTAGCACTAGTGGATGAAGTGCTATCAAGGAAGAATAACTCTAAGAAGACTGTGTGTGACCCCTGGTTTCTTTTTAAAAAACTTTACTTTTTCAGTTTTATCTTTTGATTCTTCTTTTTGCCTGAATCATAGATTTTCTATTTCTATCGATCTTATCTATTTAACAATTTATTGGTTAATGTTCTTTTCTAATTTAGAATGCTTCTATCATATGTTTTTAAACTTATAATGTTTTTTACCTCATCAATTACTCTCAAGTTTGATTCAAATAAATATTTCGTACTAGGCTTTTTGTTGTCTTGTATTTTATTTAGCTAGTTCAACTATTTTTCGTTTTCAATAATTCTATATATATTACCAAAGTTTTTAGGGTTTACAACCAAAGCTCATGTTCTCCTTTTGGTTTTCCATCAGTAAATAGGGTTTTAAGGTAGTCAGCTAGTGTTCCACATACCACACCTCATCGATTTATTTTAATGCGCTGACAAGTTGAATCAAGTTACTGAAAGTTTGATCTTTAACATTTTTTATGAAAGGATTGGCTATATAAACAGAGTAATAAATGACACCCGTGATGCTCATTTGTAATCTTTTGTTTGTAGTTAGAATTTTTTTGTAGCCGCTGGTTTCCATGAAATAAAAACATTTTTCTTTCTAAAAATTAATTACTAAAAATATAATTATTAGAAATTTTTCCATTTTAGTTATATGTTGGTAAACTACCGGAGCTTTAAAGACGACAGTATAGACATTTTATCTCTTAAAAGCTTGTATTCAAATTTCCACATATTTTGAACTTACAACACAGCAGAGTAAAACATGGGGAACCTTTTCATACCAAATAACCTTAGTGAAAACGTTGTCGCAAGTCAACCTTTAACTTGTATTTTGCAAACTCATGAGCTTGAAATTGTTTCAAAATTTCTAAAATGCAATCAAATATCAGTAGCAGTTTCCACTTTCTCCAGCGCAACACTTTTATAGTAATTGCAGAAAGAATCTGAGAGGGTTTTTTGTAACCTGTATGTCTATCCATTCTGGAGAAAGACCTCTGCTTTATTAAGGTTCATGTCTATCCATTCTGGAGAAAGACCTCTGCTATATTAAGGTTCATGTCTATCCATTCTGGAGAAAGACCTCTGCTATATTGAGGTTCATGTCTATCCATTCTGGAGAAAAACCTCTGCTATATTAAAGTTCATGTCTATCCATTCTGGAGAAAGACCTCTGCTATATTAAGGTTCATGTCTATCCATTCTGGAGAAAGACCTCTGCTATATTAAGGTTCATGTCTATCCATTCTGGAGAAAGACCTCTGCTATATTAAGGTTTATGTCTATCCATTTGGCGAAAGTCATAGTTAGTGGTTAGGATAACAGATTGCTTTATACCAGATACAAACTGGTGACATTTGGATCGGAGTCCTAACGCTTATAGCAACGACCCTAATTATTGACATTCAACCATTTCGGAATAGTCGTGTACATAATTATTCTCTGTACTTTATCATCATACATGACAATCTCTTACAGTACACTAGACTATCAGGGTACTAGTAATTATAACAATAACTACATATTTGAACTTACCTTTTTTAAACTTTGTCGTGGAATTATATTGAAAACTTAAAATTGTATCAGGTGACATACTGTCCAGTTTTATCTCTGTTTTTCATGTACTCTTCACTGTCTTACAGTTAGTCTATGTATGAGTAAGCAGCGAATAGTAAATATCAACTATTTATTCTCAATCTTTATTTTGGGTATTTCAGGAATTCTATAAATTGATATGCCTTTCACTCTTAGCTGGGGTTATCTTAGGAATTCCAAAAATAGTTATGCCTTTTTGTTATAAGTACAAAACATTGAGCATTAAATATCTACTTAGCTGTATGCTTGAAGTTTTTAATTTGAAACACAAATTACTTATCTGCTTTTATAAAAGAATTCATAAATGCATTCACTGAGGGTGGTTGTCCTTAATGTATGTAAACACACATTTTGAGTTTCTAATCTATGTTTAAGATTTACTCGGGTGTAAGATCAGGCGAGAAAGCAACTCCTCAAGTCATCTCAGGCTCCAAGCTTTAATGTGGTAACGCGTATTATTTAACAACCAAAATCTATGAATGCATTCGCTGAGGGCAATTATCTTTATTGTATGCAGCGAAGACACATCCTTGAATTTCTAATCAGATAGATCATGGTACAATTATTCAGTAAAGAACAGTTCTAAGATTGCCAATATAGCCGGGCGGTGCTTGGAGTGGGACCATTTGCTAACATCAAATAAGTTGTAGATAAGGTGCAGAGCTCTGACAGTATGCTCTTTCAAGTCTTTTCTTACGCAAGAATCTTCTAGCACCATAAATGTTCCACTTTTATTACTACAGTAAATGGGAAGTACTACTGGCAGCAGCAGGATTCGAACCCATGCCTGCAAAGAGACTAGTGCCTTAAACCAGCACCATAGATAGCTTGCCCACACCATCTCAAGCTATTAGGTGATTCGAGCCAAAGGAAAGTGACACTATTAGTTTTAGCCTTCTCAACACCCTGACAATTAATTCATCTTGTTTTTACAGAATCGTTCCAATAAATTAGTAATTGCAAGGGTTAGAAATGGCACGAGTAACTGTACTTAATACTAATATATATTATATATCAGTATATATTATTATTACTATATTATTATCAATATATTATCAATTTAAGTACTTATTACGTTTTATGATCCACACGCAATCATGATCTTCATGTGTGCAAATATTTATTAATTAATTAATTAACCTTAATTAATTAATACATTTTTTGTAGATTGGGAGTAAATCATATTTATTATGCTTTGACATATCAGCAAGTCTTTTGAGTATACTGACTGATCTCATTGCGGTTGGAAACTTTTATTCTTGTCAAGAAAGATAACTGTTTACAGTTTTTTTGAGAAATACCAGCAGTAAATTATTGATAGTCTCTTGTTGCAGTATGGAAAAGAAATAATCTTTGGATTGGTGCAAAACAAATCAATGGTGTTTGGAAATGGACGGGGAAGTCGACAGGTCTAGCTGACTCATTTTATTAGAATGTAAGAGAACCAAACCTTCCCCATTAAAACTGTGTAGAGACTAGACCTGATTTCAGGTTTCATGTTAACAATAAGCCTGTTAATAGTATTAACCACTTTCTTTGTAAAAAAATGATGTAAGACCAGTCTTTGGTGATTATCATGTGATGATGCACTTGTAATACTCTAAGGCTATCAGTCACCCAACTTAACTATAATCATGCTATCATCAGCTATATAATAGTCAATATATTAGACTTGACTTTCACTAAAACTAACTCTGTAACACTTTAACTCACAAGTAAAAACAAATCTATGATATTGCCACGTTTTCAAAAAAATTTCAAAACCTTTTTTATTTTAAAATCAAGTCAACGAGTTGAACATTTTTAAAAAGTTTAGCTTCATGAAACTTAAGTTTATTTGACAAAAACTCTATAAATTCCGGTTTCTTTACTTGACGTAAATCTATATATTTGACAAAAACTATAAATTCTGGTTTCTTTACTTGACGTTAATCTATATACTTGTATTGGTACTCAGAAACAGCACCTTGTGTCTATTCTCACAATAATCAAACATATATTTATTAATGGATGGATTATGTGTTTCGTTTATGAATCAATTATTACCAATAAAGATTTAATATATATTATCAAGTTAGTATTAATAACTTTGTTTTTCGAACTAGCTACAGTTGCTGTGGTACCTGGTGTTAAAGACCTGCAGGTAAAAAAAATCAAAGCTGTGACAACCAAAGCCATTAGAACTACCTGATAAAACTTTTGTTACAACCTCCAGAAGGAAGTTTATAAAATGAGGTATAAAGATACTCTATATGAACAAAATTGGTTTATAATAGTTATCAGAGAACTTCATACAAAAAATAGTTTAAGTTATCAGATTAACTTATTATAGTTAATAAATTTAACTAATGATTATAATAAAAGTGTCAAGTTAGGTAATTATCTGACCAACCAATAAACTCTGTAATAAGTCTGAGGCAGTTTTAGCAGGGGTCAGACAGGTTCCTTTTTGCAACATCTAATAAAAGTCCATACTTCCTTCTCTCTAAAGTTTCATCAGCCATTTCATAAGCTCATTGAAGTCAATAAATCCTTTGAAAACTATATTACGTTTTTTTTTGTTCAAAAACCTTTGAAAATGCTTTCAAAGGAAATTCTCTTCATTCCGTTAGTCTGCTGTGATCTGAGCATCTTACATATTTTTACTTCGAAGGCATTTGAAGTCAAAATTTAAACTCAGCTAAATTGTTTAATTGAAACGCATATTGATAAGCAGTTGAGGCAAAATACATGCAAACAAAACATGTTAAAATGTACCTCAGATTAACTATAAACCAACCGCAGTAGAGACCAAGTACAGAATACGAATACAGAACCAGACTACTGAAGAGATAGAAACATACAAGAGGAGTTCATGGCAACCTAAAACATACTTCCTAGCTAAGCTTGAACCATGATATTCAGGCACAAACCTGACTTTGGATATTGGGTTACCAGTTTGGTTTCACCAAAACTTCAGTGGCCCATTACTTAAAGCATTAGTCAATGAGAATTGAGTCGATGAGTAATGCGAAGTCATTAAAGCAAAAGCTGACACGTTTGGTTTAATAACAATGCCATCAAAGGATAATGTGAAACTTTTTGCTCCCTTTAAAAGGCATCAGCCTGTGCTGGTTCTTTCAGGCTTTTACTTAAGAATAAGGATTAGTAAGCAAAAACAACAATCTTCTACAATAGACCAAAAAATGGTAAACATGGTACAGTCAAATAATGTTGCGTAGTAAACTAAAACACACTATAATATAGTGTTTTAAAGTATAATACGATTCATTTTTTATGACATCATGCTTTAAATAAATTATAGAAAGAAACAATAACTAAGAAGCTAAGGAACAAAGTGTAAGAAATAACAACTAATGCAAACACACACGCACACACAAGCATGCACAGACATGCACAGACATGCATATATTTTAATTTGAGAGATTTTTCTAAAATCTAATTATTGGCAGTACTATAGAATCTGCTGACACCCTCCGCAAATGAAAACATTTTCAGGCAATGAAAACTATAAATACTTTTTATTTGGTATGAAGAAACACGGAACCTGCATGTTACTATGTTTGCTTATTACTTGGTAGCCTGAGAACATACCTTGGCATACAGCAAGAAGGACTGGGACTGATAAAGTCCCTACAGATACTCTCCGGTAGTTCCAAAAGCTAAGCAGTATCTCTTTCTATTTAAGGACAAAATACTGCAAATGACTTGTAGAACTTATTTCCATATAGAATACTGCACAGAGCAGCATCGTATCACCACTGTTGTTATGTGTTCTTAAAAAGTCATCTATTTTATCTGATGAAGTGTTACTAAGGAGGCAGATGAGAACATCCTTGACAGAACAGTCAGTATCATAGTTTATTTATTATAAACAGTGCAGTGTAAAGGGTGTCACCGTCATCGTCCGTAATTTGAGTATGGTGCAGTTCTGCTCATCTGTAAAGCTATCTAACATTGACTCTAAACCTCTGAGAAAGACAGATAGAACAGCCATAGCAACTTTTGAATGATTTACACTAGTACTTCTATCAGAACTTGCGCGAGATTAAGTCTACCAGGTAAGTGATTTTAGCAGCTAACAAAAAGACACACTTGCTGGTCTGCCTGATTTAACATGCTTTCTCATAAGCTACTCTGGTTTACAGCTGACTTTAGTGACAGCATAAGTCATACTTCTATGATCCATAGACTATGTTGTTTGCTAAATAAGATACATACCAGCATTAAATGTTTTCATATATCAAGAGTAAAAGACTATAACAAGTATAATTACAGCTAAATATGGTAAAGTCTTGGTAAGAATGTAAGGACAGATCTTCAAACAATAATGACTTAATGTTGGACATAGTGAAAAGTGTTTAGTAAAGATGTGCTAGTCAGTAACAGCAATAAATATCTTCTTTTTTTCTAATCATCGTTGCTCAATTTACTCATATACAAATAAAGACACACATACAAAGTGAAAGTTGAATCTAAATCAAAATATAATGCGATAGTATATTAGTATATATATATTAGCTATACAGATTTTGAGACTGTTTTTTTCCTCCAGAGTTGTGTGTACATGGAACAGGCTCACAAACATTCTCACCAACAGTTGTGTCAGTTAGTCCCTGTTCATCCCTGTTTAGACCCATGTTGATGATTATTAAATGACACAATAGGTGAATGAACATCAATGTTTGGAGTTGTCCTTTCTGAGTACTGTTGATGTTCTAGAGTTTTGTAAGTCTCACTACCATAGTTTTAAATAATGTCAAACTGTTTCATCACATGTAAAAGTCTGTCAATTTTACAACCCATCTAACTTCAACCCTTTATTATATATTTTTTCTTTACCTGGTTTTTTATGATTTCTAATTGGTGTGCTTTATACTGGCAGCAGTAAAATGTGTCAACAGCAAGCGAACCTGATAAAAACAGAATACAATTCAAAGGAGGTGAAATAAATTTGTTTTTGAAATAAAAAACAAGATAGAAAGGAGCTTTGTGTAAAGATTTGTCTAGCCTTACAAAGGATTATACTTGAAAATCTGTGATTTCGGCTGACATTTTAGTCCAAATTCAATTTTGCAAAACAACTTATGTGTGATGTGCAAGAGGTCGCTCATTCATTCCAAAATATGTTTAGGCTGGGAAGCAAGAGCAAGGTTATAAAAATATTTCCTGAATATTGCTGGTTATTTTATGAGCTACCTGCCAAATATTTAAATAATTTGCGTATTTAACAATAATTGATGCTCTGGTATCTATTAGGAATATGAGCAATATCCAAACAATAGTTCAATATAAACATCGAACTATTGTTTGGACTATTTCCATTTTCTACTGTACATGTAATTGTACTGGAACCAAAACGATTCGGCTTTTGCAAAGCGAATTGCGTACCATCCAAATATGGTGGGCTGAGCCTTATTCATACGCTTAGTTAGGACTGTCAATGTAGCTGCTACCTGTTTCACACTGAAACCGGCTAAAACAGTGGGAAAAGGTATGTTTTAACCATTGTAGCAATTAACAAGAACTAAGCTGCATTCTGGTGTCATATCAGTGCAGCTTGTACATAGACTTCAATATAGGCTACTCCTTTCAATGCTAAGTGTGTAATCTAAAGTGATAACTATTAAAATTTACATGAAATCTTGCTCTACATATGTACTATAGTTGTACATCTTATACTATTGATTGAGAAGAGCTCTTCAGTTGACAGCAGGCAAAAATAGAATTTATAATCATACACTTTGTATACTTTGCCATAACACAATTGTGGTTCAGTGAGTGAGTTTTCTGCTTTGCGTCCTCATTCTTAGTAGAGATGATAGGAATCAGTGGTGTAGTGTCCACATTAACCTATTGTGTATTTATTTTTACAACTACAGGCTTTGGCAACATACCAGGAAAAGAGTTAAGTCAGCAGCTAATTAATCTAATAATTTTACTGGCTAATTTAGATAAACATATAAATGTAATGATACGGATAATATATCAAGTTGTATATATGGAGAGGGTAACTCCTAATTAGTCAGTAAGCTTTAAATTGTCTCTCAATAGTTGTCCAATTTCTTGTTTAGCAAAGTCATTTTGGAGAACTTTGCGTATTCAAAGCTAATACATAATTTGGGACCCACCATAGTTGGAGGAAGCGGTCACTAAACCCATAAACTATAGAAATTTTAGCATTTTCATTGCATAATATTGAAGTGCTAAGATCTCTAAGAAGCGTAATTACTATTCTCCGTGTTTCGTTTTTGTTGTAAAGCCTGAATGTCAAAGATATTGAGATATATATCGCATATATCCCATATATATATTTCCATGAAGATGTATATTATATATATATATATATATATATATATATATATATATATATATATATATATATATATATAAAAATTGTTTCCTCACCCCGGATACCCCGTATGGGTGGTAAATTCTGCTCTAACTCGGGTCTCCTACCAGAGACCTGGGAGTTTGAGCACTCGTCTCAAGATCTTAGCTGTTCCCAATAGCGCACTTTTCTGCAACTCACCTGAGTTGATTGTTGTTGGTATTTGGGCAAGCCACATTTTATGCGCCGGTGTTATTGCGCCCAGTGCCCCAATCACTACTGGGATTACGGTTGTTCTTACATTCCAGCATTTTTCAATTTCTTCTCCAAGAGGGAGATATTTTTCTACCTTTTCTTTTTCTTTGCTGGCTATATTGTAGTCATTGGGTACTGCTATATCTATTATAGTAGCCCTCTTGTTCTCCTTGTCTACCACCACTATATCTGGTTGGTTTGCTAGGACATGCTTGTCAGTTTGGATGTAGAAGTCCCAGAGGATCTTAGCGCGGTCATTTTCATTGACCTTACCAGGAGCTTCCCTGGTAAGGTCAATGAACCGGTAATGAGCTTCCCTGGTAAGGTATATATATATATATATATATAAATATATCTTTTGCAGAAGTAGATTAGAATGGCAGCAGGCGATGACTAAAGGCTCAATCTCCAAGTATTCACAGAAAGACCAACCATATCAGTGGTTGAAGCAGACACAAACCATTTGACAGCATTGTATGAGACTGGTCTTTGTAAGGACCTCATTACTAACCATTTTTCTCAACTTCAAAATACGCTCAGGATAGTTCTAGAGAGTGCTGTCCAATCACATTCTCCTGAACAAAGTGATCAGACCAAATTACGTTTTATGAGTCTTTTGCTCACTATACTAGACCCAAACAAATTGGAGCCTGAACTGGTCGCTAAAAAATTGGATTAAATTTCAATGACCAAATGTGTGCAAACTAACAGGACCCTCTGCAGTGAGGAAGTAGCAGCCTTCTTATCTGCTTTGTGTCATTGCTGTGTTCTTTATCACGCATTGCAAAGTGATCGTGCCAAATTACGACAATGGGACTTGGTTAGGACATTGTGTTGGTGTGTGAAAGTAGGCGGAATGAATGGTGCGAGGAACCTTTTCTATGTAATAGCAGCAATGCCTCCTTGCATCTTTGCTCATATCACGTCCAGTTCTTTTTGCCAAAAACTATTCCCGATTGCATTTGCTATGATAGAGTTAGGAGCATTTTGCTATCATCAACATTGTGTGACTGACAAACGACGCAAAAATGAAATGTTTAATAAACTCGTTTTGATGATAATACAACAGCCATTGAGCTTGCAACAGCTAGCGAGATTAACCATTCAAAGTTGCATGAAAGATTATGATGTTGTTAGAGGAAGTTATAGTTTGCCAATTCCAATCTCACTACAGGACTATATTAACCGAAAGTTCGTAGATGCGACCATTACTCACATGTACTTTCCAGATTCTATTCCAACAGAATATGATAAAACGCATGATATCAACAGGACCTATGGCACCAAGTTTCCATCTACTTCTAATTATTCTGAGGCAGCAACTAAATGGCGATGGAAGTTGCAAACCGACAGGCTTTGGAACCGGATTGCGTTCTTGCAAGAGCGCTCAATTCAAACTTCCACAATATGATGAGTTCTCATTGATACAACATATAAACTAAAGACAGCACCATAAATAGAGCTGATTATTAATGTTGTTAAATAGAACAGTGGTACTTCTTAACCCATTCAGGACTGTTCCCGATCACTTCGGGAAGAGTTGTGCTCTCCAGGGCCCGTTCCCGAAGTCTTCGGGTTAAACTTTGATTTGCTCTGTTGCTTAGCTGTTTAGGTACATCGGTTTTCTTCATTCACCAAACAAAATTTAAGAGTCTGGGCATCATTTTGATACCAAATATGTGATTGGACAAGAAAGTTTTAACTAACAAATTATGTGATAGATATCAACTGTTTTGGAAATTTGTTGATCGCCATTTTGGAAAAGGTTTATCCGAACGATGGCAAAATCTTTAAGTGAATTAGATGCAGTAATCAGCTCAGGGGAAGAAAATAGCAACAAAAGTAATGTTCAAGATGCAAATGAAAATTTTCTGATGGAAGAAGGTAAGTTTTATGTGGCTATTTATAGAATTTTACCGAGAAAAAAACGATAAAAAGCCGAAATTTTTCTTGTGAATTTCTAACGAACTTTATTCTAACAGTGTAAGATATGGATTTTTTCATGATACACATGATTATAACATTTTCAATCCAATAAAATTTAGATCTTTTTGCAGCATGAACTCATCACTCTATTATCCCATAATAAACAATAGTTTTATGATTTCCTTGTAGAACTACAAGATAATAAAAATTTCTTATTTCATTTATATCCAATTGTTCAACCCACAATTAGTCAAGCATATAGTTCTCAACCTCAACATATACTATAAACTAGCCCCAACTACTAGGCTCTAATATTGGTTGATAGGGGACACTTACCACAGTAATCACCTTCATGACTTTTGGTGTTTATATCTACATTATCAAAAAATATTTGCAATTTGTATTACCAATTGTCAGCTGCAGTAGACTACTTATTTTCAATTTGTTATCAGGTATTTACCCTGAAAAGCTACTAAAGCACAATTTTTTCTAGGCTGTATCATATTTGCTACATGAAGGTTAAGACAGTCAAGGGCTTGTGAGTGATGATGCCGTTGGTGATGAGCCTAGGGCTTCAACACCAATGTCTGATGAATACTGCATCAACTAGCTTATAATGGCAGCAAATATGCATGTGTAGTTGGCATCAAATAACTCTCACTGTGTCATCATTTTTTTATGAACACACCCATATTATACATGTATATATTGTTTCGTTTTCATGCATATTCATTTTTACTGTATTTTTTACAATATATTTTACTGTATTTTTGCACTTGTTTTTTTTGCTGGTAATTGATTGTCTGTTAGCTGGTAACTTGAGTATTTTTTATGCATAATATATTCATAATAACCTCTGCAATGCATTTCAATATATAATTGATAAAACTGTCAGTGACATAGTGTTGGTTAGAAGCTAGTAACACCTGTTCTATTGCTCGGAATTGAGAAATCTTTTTTTTATTTGCTGCTGATAAAGTTTGCTATCAATCTAACATAGGTTCAACAATGTCAGTATCAAAAAACTGCTTGTGAGCTGCTACGAAACATGAAAAACAATTTTGATCAAAAAAAAGTTCACAAAATTATTAGAAATTGTGGTCAGTAGAATTTGTAAAGGTGCTCAAAAATTTATATCAAATTGTAGCCTGGAATGTCCTTGTGCTGGAAAAAACAAATCAAGATTATTTCAAAAAGAACTCTAGTTATACTCAATTTTGTGTAGCTCTATTTTAATTGTAAGGCTAGTGAAAAATTATTTAGGCTGGGGAAGCAGTCAACCAATAACTAATTAGTCCTGAATGGGTTAACAAATGTTACTTGTGGTCAGGCTATGTTACTTTAAGCATTTTTACTTTATGTTTAAGAAAGCAGACAACTCTTGACCTTATTTTGTATTCTGTTAACATTCAACTGGAGCAGTGATCAGTCACATATGTGTAACTGTATATCAGCATAAACTCAATGATTTCATACAGATAGTCCTCTACTTCCATTGAGTCTCACACATTTTGGTTTGTATGATCTTTTTATATTCAATATATTTTATACGCAATATTTTCATATCAAAAGTTTTAAGGGAACTGAAGATAAGGATTTTATTTTTTTCTCAAATACAGTCAAACATGGATAACTCGAACTTCAAGGGACCGAGCAAAAGTGTTCGAATTATCAGAGCGTTCAAGTTATCAGAGCACTGTCACAAGTCCATATATTTACTTATTTATTAGTAGATACATGTACATATACAAACTATAATATAAATCAAAAGCACAAATGGCTTGTTTCAAATTAAATGCTTCTAATGTAAAGTTTAAAACGTTTTCATGAAAAAGTATAGAGATTTTTCTATCACTTGAGATTGGTTTGTTGTTTGAGGTGATGTTATTGCCAGGACGTTTTTCAGATTGACATTGGCAAAACTTGATCGTTGTTGAAATGCTCAAAAGAAAAGACATTTTTTTCTTTTGGGGTTTTACCCACGATCAATTTTGCCGTTTTCTCTTGAAGTTTATGCAGATTACCTTACTTTACCTGGGATTCGTTAAGAGCAACACTCCGAGGCAGTTCAATTAGAAGTTTTACGAGGTTTTACGGTACATTGTATATCACTCACGCTCTTTTAATAGATACTTATTGAATGTACACACGTATTCTGTGTTTAGGTCCAACGATGAATAGTTTTTTTGTAGCTCAGACAACGTATACGTTTAATTACAAGAATTTTTAAGACGATTTAAACATTCAACATTCCGACGTTGATTCAACTCGGAATCAACGTCGGAAAACTATTCATCACGGGCTAGCTGGGTTACGCCACGCACTCGAGGATTTTCGCCACGCACATACAAAACAAAAACAACATGCGATTTTTGTTTTCTATGTGCGTGGCGAAAATCCTTGGACGCGTGCCCCGGCTAGCCCGTGCTATTCATCGTATCGCAGTATAAATCAAATTTCACCAAACTTTTAGAAAAGTCGTTGACAAAAATATTTTGCCGATGGTGGTAATAACGACGCTTATGAATTACGAAAAGATGAAGTTTACCTCTACGGCTTTGAATAAAGTGATTTTCTAAAGCGATAACAACTGTTTCGGTAGCCGTTGGGCAAAAAAACAGTTCGAATTAACAGTGTTGAGTTCGAGTTATCTATAGCAATTTATCATTACGTGGGAACGGACCAAAGGAAATGTTTGAATTAACCATGTGTTCGAGCTATCCGTGGACGAGTTATCCATGTTTGACTGTACTTGTACTACGGGTGAAAGCCAAACAGTATGAAAATGGTTTGTTTATCAACACAATCTGCTCAATTCCCACAAATCAGTCCAACTTACACAATATATCCTTGACATACAATGATTGTCTCTACCTCAACATCGTGGGAACATTAATCTACACAAAGTTGGAGTTATGTACTCTTTTCAGGCTTCGCCATTCACCCAATGTTTACAACTCTATATCTCAAATGTCTTATTTTTGATTATAACACGATGGTGAGAAATAATAGAAAACATTTCTTCCGATAAATGAATACACCAGTTATACAGCTCTGTCAATTAATTCAAATTTAACCAACAAATTATTCTTATTGGTGTAAATACAGCACTAGCTTCCCTTCCACCGTTATTGATCTACACTTACTAAGAACATGGTAATAGTGCATAACGTGTTGTAGAAACAACGTGATGCTAATATCTGAAGTATACTTTAAAAATCTATAAAAATGATTGTGAGTAAATATATAGGCAAACCAAAGTTGAAAGCTAAATGTAAGGGCAGATGAAAGTCAGCTATTGATTTGAAGTTCTGCTTTCATAATCAAGTTAGTTTTTATGCCTTTTCCCTTACTTGGTCAAATTTGTGTTTCAACTCTGCGAGCTGCTTTTGGCATTCATTTGTTTACTCACTAAATCTTAATGAACTTTACCCATTGCTTTTGCAAGAAACAAAAACTCTATAACAAAATTTTCTTCTACATTTCCTTACAATTTCTTTATATTTTCCTTACGATTTCCTTTCCTTTTTTGACCCGGTAAAATTGGACTAATGAAGGTGGTAGGTAGACCATTTTAATCGATTGTTCAGTTTAACTTGTGTGCCTATATATGTATAAAGGAAAGAAAAATCGCATAAAATGCTAAACTTGGTGCATTATATATTGAACAATATATTATATTCTATGTACTTCAAAATATTGCGCTTGTAAGAAAATAGTTTTATCTAGCTGCTAAATATTTTAAAAACAATGAAGAGTAGACAACCCCTGTAACAACCAACTACATACTTGCAAAAATTCCATTCAAGCAGTCTTACAATAAAAATTGTTTGACTGAATATTAATTATATTACTCTTTTAAAACAATTCGTAAATCATATGAAGTCATATTTAGCCATCATGAAAGTCAAAGAGCCTACAAATGATATGATTGAAAAATTATATTTAATCTTGTATAAAACATAACTGTGCCGCTGTTAGACTATCTGACTTCAGCTTACATTGATTAAAAGTTTACCATGCCGAATATTTGCATTTACATAATACTGTGGAACCTCTACTTATGAAAGACTCTACATATGAAATTCCTTACTTTCGAAACGTCTTATCATAGATATATTGTTTCATATGTGCAAGGTGTTTTAGGTACAAATGACCAAAGTGCTTTTTCTACTTTTTGTGTTATCGTATCTCCTATGTAATGATAGAGTCAAGAATTTCGAAAAACCAAAAACAAATTTAGAAGCAGTTGATCAAGTGTACATTTCTAACTTGACTAAGGTGATAAGGTCAATTGAAGCTGTCTCTCAAGTAATTGTCAAGTTGGAAAAGCAACTTGTAGAAATAGCTGATCAATTGCAACTGAGTCAGAATAATACAAATGAAGTTTTTTTTAGAGATAGCAGGTAAAGTTTAGCAGCTGGCTCAAGTTGGTAATAAACTTAGTGGTTCTTATCAAATCCTTTCTTGTAATCTCAGTTCACTTAAGTTCTTCTAATCTTTTAAAGGAGAGCTGAGGCTATTTAATGAATTTAGCAGGTTGCTATTGAGTTTGTTGTGGTTTATGTCACTAAATAATTTAATTCTGGTCCCGGTTTTGTGATCATGGTTTATGGTTTGAAAGCTAGAGCTGGGTCATTTATGGCAGGTATTGTAGTGTATTAAATGAACAATGGAACAGTTAGAGCACTGCGATATACTTATGTAAGGGAAGAACACCGGTATTGCTTGTTGTTAAGTTTATGGGGTATGTTCAGGTCTTATTATGTAAGTAGCAAAGCTTATTTGAAATATAAATAAGGGGTTAGTTATTTTACCCGTGTTGTAAAATAGAACACATGCAGGCCATAAACAAGATAGGAATGGATATACATATAGAAATATAGTCTGGCAGTATCAAAGTTCATAAGATGACAAATGTTACAAAATAAATGTAAGTTATATGATATTTTATTCAAACTGAATGGGATGTAGTGTAAACATGATGAAGTGTCATTGATGATAATGCCATATACTTTAGAAGTAGATTGTCTTGTTAGGGTATTGTCAAATATAATTGTCAAATAAATTGTCAAATAGTTTTATTTCTCAAACTAACTACAATTGCTGTGGTACTTGGTGGTAAAAACTAGCATGTAAAACAATCAAAGTTGTGACAATCAAACACAAGAAAGAAGTATATTACATGAGGTATCAAGTGTACTCAAAAGGAATAAATATGATTTATATTGTTAATTAGAGAACTTCATACATACAAATAGTTTAAGTCATCAGATTAACTTGTCATAGCTAATAAATTAAACTAATGATTATAATAAAAGTGTCAAGTTAGGTAACTGTCGGCCCAACCGATAAACTCTGTAATAAATCTGAGGTAGTTTTACCACGGTTCAGACAGGTTCGTTCTTGCAACAGTTAATAAAGGTCTATACTTCCTTGTCTCTAAAGTTGTATCAGCCGTTTCATAAGCTCATTAAAGTCAATGAATCATTTACAAAATAGATTATGTTTCTATTTAATCAAAAACTTTTGAAGAGGTCTTTAAAAGGAATCTCGCCTTTTTTATTTAGTATCCTATGACCTCAGCATCTCGCATATTTCCACTTCAAAGGCATTTGAAGTCAGAATGAAAAATAATAGTGTCTCATTGTTTACAGTTTTAGCCAATGAAGTGTGAGTTATGGAGTCGTTACAACATACACGAACAGGGTTGGTCGAATAACAATGCTATCAGAGGATCAAGTGAAACTCATTGCTCCTTTTGCAAAACATCAACCTGTGTTAGTATATTTAGGCTCTTACTTACAGATAAAGATTAGTGGACCAAGATAAAATGTGCCAAGGTCACTCTCTCATAAACCAAATAATATATTAAAATGGTACAGCTGAATAATGTTGCGTAGTATGTTATACAGCCCAGTATATTATACTGCATTATAGTGAATTATGGTTCATATTTTATGACATCCTCTTTTAATAAACTCTTGTATATTTATATATTAGACATATTTTACAACTGTATAATATCTATTTACATCTAATAAATTTGGCTATATTTTTGTCTTAGACTCATGGTCAAAAACAGTATTTAATGCACAAACATGCACCCACACATGCATGCACAGGCATGCGCAGACATGCACAGACACACACAGACACGCACAGACACGCACAGACACGCACAAAGTTGAGGGGACTAAGACCCTTTATGGTTTAAAATTGCTAATGGCAGCAGCTTTCTCATTTTCTTAGTTATTAGAGATCATCTGTGCTGCTGTAAGCTATTTATAAAATTTATATTTTTTTTTTAACTATTTTTGACATTTAGCTTATAAGGTTGTATACAAATCTCCGAAAAATTTAAATTAACCCACAAGGAATTTTTAAAAACTTAATAAGGATTAAGGGCCAATCGGTATCAAGGTGTCATATCTAATTCTTGAAGACTTGCTTATTTGAGATCTGACAGAGATTGAAGTATGCAATAAAGTTCATTCTTAAATATTAAAAGTTCCTTAAAATTGGGAGCTAGTAAATTGCAGCTCTTTTAACATCCTGCTTGTCTCATGAATTTATAAAACATAGCTATCGTTTTTACAAAAAGGAAACTATCATTTAAAAAGCAGGCTAATACTGGCAATGTTATATTTTTAGAATTTTGATTTATTTTCTTTTTGTGAAGACTAAGTGACTAGCCTTTTCAACAGAAGGTAGATTAAAAACAACGATGGCTTAAAAAGCAAAGATATTTAATAGCAAATTAAAATTTTATTTTTACAACCAAAGCAAATAATGTTATGACAATATTATGTTACACTATAAAATATATACTGTGACTTTCAGAAGTTAATTTTAACCTGTCATAGCTTTAGTGACTAACACTGTCATTAGGCTGTTTGATCTATTATGTGACTTGGAAACATATGACAACTCCAAAGAGAGGTATGGGCTAATAAAAAAGCAACTATGAATTAAAACATACAGGAAAGCCCCAAACCTTTTGAGGGCATATCTGGTATCATCTTCTGAATTACCTTGTACTCTCAATTTTGGTTAATACAAATATTATCATTATTATTAATTCTACCTGCTCTGGGATGCTGCATGTTCATGATTGATTTTCCAGAAAGATAATAGAGCATAAACTCTTGTAGTCATGTATGACATGTTTCATAGCCTTAGATCTACTATAAAACTTATATGTATGCGGGGCTTCAGTATTATTCTCCTGCTACTTTTTTAACACTAGTAGTTATCTTTTCATGTCTTCAACTTCATTTTTTGTGTCAGTTTCATTATTATATCCTTACAATTATTGTAAGACAGTACGAGTAGCTCTGAATTGCTGTGTCATTCAGAGTCCTGTGGACCTCTACTAACATCTTGTCTCGAGTGGTGATTCAGGTGAGTTGATAGGAAGTGTAGCAGATGAACAACATAGGCTTAGCCTTAGAGTCATAAAATTTTGCTATCTAATAATAACTAGTATAGAATTAAAACTTAGACATCTATTCTCAGAGGGCTCAGGCTATTAAAGAAAATAGTCAGCGATGAGAAACCACCTTGAAGCTGAATGCATGTATGTAAAGTATTAAGTCTACTAGCTGTGATGTTCTGAGTGTTTAATCATAGCATCATACTTACCTCTCTTTTCCTCAGATGCCCCTCCTTGTCTAATACAGGAAACAGGGCTATTGGATGAACTCTGGAATATCAATGATACTTTATACCATGTTTGGTTTATTTTACTAAACAACTAACAAGCAAACACAACCACGACCACCTCCTAGGGTCAAATTCTTTAGTTAGAAATGTTCTAATTAAAGTTCATTACCTGAATAGTTTTTTGGCTTCGTTTTAGGTATTTGGATGTTAATTCAGCTAAATTTTAGTTAATTCTAGTGTAAATTCAGCTTTAATTCTAGCCTAATCCAACTCTCAACATCTTTATACCAACATCTTTTTCTATCCCCCCGCTGGATCCGTCACTTTTTTGTGTAGATCTGCTCTCTACATACTACTTCCAACTCTCAACATCTTTATACCAATTTGTGATAAACTTATTATTTTGGTTTTTTACAGTATAATTTAATTTCACATTTTTTTCTAAAATCTAATTAATGACAGTACTATAAAATCTGCTGACACCCTCCGCAAATGAAAACATTTTCAAGGGAGGAAAACTATAAATACTTTTTATTTGGTTTTAAGAACTACAGGCCCTGCATGGTACTGTGCTTGCTTATTATTTGGTAGTCTGAGAACTTACCTTGGGAGACAGCAAGAAGGATTGGAACTGATAAAGCTCATACATGTATCACTTGATATTTCTTAAGGCTACACAGTATTTCCTCTCTTAAAAATCAAAATGCTAAACAATCGGCTAGTAGAGCCTCTATTTTCTTATAAATTGCTGTGCAGTGTGGCATCGTATCACCACTGTTGTTTTGTGCCTTTAACAAGTCACCTACTTTATCTGATGAAATGTTACTAAGGAGGTAGATGAGAACATCCTTGGCAGTATACTCAGTATCATAGCTTTTTATCATAAGCAGTGCAATGTAAAGGGGTGTCACTGTCAGCATCCCGTAATTTTTGGATGGCATATTATTATTCTGTAAAGCCTGTAATATTGACTCTGAACTTTGAAACTAGAAATATTTTTCAAATTAGGCCATACAACAATAGTAAAACAAAAAAGGCAATATTTAGCCATTAAAATCGAATAGTTTGACAAATAGTGTTTAAAATGCCTTTCTCTGCTAAGAGAACGGATATTAGGTGGAAGATTGTTAAAGCAGCTGGCAATGATATTTTCAAAATAATTGTAAGTGAGTCTATGCAATTATTTCATATCACTTGAGTTGAAAAGAGTTGAGAACCTGTAACTGTCATGTAAAATTATGGACACAAACCATTAAAAATCTAAAAACCTTGAATTGAAGTAAAATATACATTTAGCATAAACAGAGTAAGAAGATACAAAGATTTGAAAAGATCATTTGTGGGAATTATATAACAGTTGTTTCAATTATTCCCTGTTGATCCTTGTGTAGACCTACATGTATGTTAATGATTATTAACAACTCAATATGCAAGTCAACATCAATGTTTGGAGTTGCCTTATTTCAATACTGTTGATGTTCAAGGGTTTTGCATGTCTCATTGCCATAGTTACAGTTATTTTCAAACTGTTTCATCACATGTAAAAGTCTGCTAATTGTGTAAATGATCTACTTTTTATCTTTCTTCAATATCTTGGTCTTTGCCTTAGGAATTTTAGCAGCTAACAAAAAAACACACTCGCTGGTCTGCCTGATTTGACCTATTCTGTCATAAGCTACTCTGGTTCACAGCTGACTTTAGTGACAGCATCAGGCACGCTTCTTCCATCTATAGACTATGTTGTTTGTTAAATAAGATACATACCAGCAATAAATGTCTTCATCTATCAAAAGTGAAAGACTATAACAAGTATAATTGCAGCTAAAAATGGTGAAGTCTGTGTAAGAATGTAATAGCAGATAATCCAACAATTGTGGTTTAACATTGAATATAGTGAAAAATATTTAGTAGAGTTGTGCTAGTCAGTAACAGCAATTAATATCTTTATTTTTTCTTTCTAACCATCATTTCTCAAATTACTCATATACAAATCAAAACACACATACAAAGTGAAAGTTGAATCTACAGCAAAAGATAATGTGATAGTATATTAGTGTATATATTAGCTGTAAGGATTTTGAGACTATTTCTTTTTCTCCAAAGTTGTGTACACATTGAACAGGCTCACAAACATGCTCACCAAAAGTTTTGTCATTTAGTCCCTGTTCATCCCTGTATAGACCCATGTTGATGATTATTAAATAACACAATAGGTGAGTGAACATCAATGTTTGGAGTTGTCCTTTCTGAGTATTGTTGATGTAAGGTTTTGTAGGTCTCATTGCCAAAGTTTTAAAAATTGTCAAACTGTTTCATCACATGTAAAAGTCTGTCAATTTTAAAACCTATCTAACTTTAACCTTTTAGTAAATATTTTTTTCTTTACCTGTTTTTTTATGATTTTCAAGTGGAGAGCATTATGTTGGCAGCAGTAAAATGTGTCAGCAGCAAGCGAACTTAATAAAAAAAACAGAATACAATTTAAAGTAGGTGAAAGAAGTTGGTCTTCGGAATAAATAACAAGATAAAAAGCAGCTTTGCGTAAAGATTTGTCTAGCCTTACAAAGGATTATGCTTGACAATCTGTGATTTCGGCTGACATTTTAGTCCAAATTCAATTTTGAAAAACAACTTATGTGCGATCTGCAAGAGGTCGCTCATTCATTCCAAAAATGTATTTAGGCTGTGAAGCAGGAGCAAGGTCATTAAAATATGGCCTGAGTAGTACTGGTTATTTTATGAGCTACCTGCTAAATATTTAAATAATTTGCGTGTTTAACAATAATTGATGCTCTGTTAACTAATAGAGAATATGAACAATATCCAAACAATAGTTCAATATAAACATTGCATTATTGTTTGGATTATTGGCAACTTTCACTGTACATGTAATTGTACTGGAACCAAAGCGAATCGGTCTTCGCGAAGCGAAGACCTTATATTCACTTATATTCACTTACTGTATAAACGATGTGATAGTGATTACTGAAAGCTACTAGCTCAGCTAACAGCTTTCAGTAATAACTATTACTATCAGTTCACTTGCTAAGTTAGGACTGTCAATGTTGCTGTGACCTGTTTCACATTGAATCCTGCTAAAACTAGGAAAAGGTATGTTTAACCATAGTAGCAAGTAACAAAAACCAAGCTGAACTCTTGCGACATATCATTGCAGCTTGTACATCAAGTTCAATATACTCCTTTCAATGCAAAGTGTGTAATCTGAAGTGATAACTATTAAAATTTACATGAAATCTTGCTCTACATATGTACTGTAGTTGTACATCTGATACTATTGATTGAGAAAAGCTCCTTTTTTGACAGCAGGCAAAGATAAAATATATGATCGAACACTTTTTATACTTTGCCATAACACAATTGTTGTTGAGTGAGTTTTCTGCTTTGTGTACTCATTCTTAGTAGAGATAGTAGGAATCAGCGGTTTAATATTCAGATTAACATATTGTGTATTTATTTGTACAACTACAGGCTTTAGAGACATACCAGAAAGAGAATTAAGTCAGCAGCTAATTAATCTAATAATTTGATTGACTAATTTAGATAAACATATAAGTGTAATGATATGGATAATATATGGCATTGTCTATATGAAGAGGTTAACGCCTAATTAGTCAGTCAGCTGTAGGTTGTCTCTCAATAGTCGCCCACTTTCTAGTTTAGCAAAGTCATTTTGGAGAGCTTTACCTATTCAAAGCTCATGCATGCTTTGGGATCGATTGTAATTGGAGGAAGTGGTCTCTAGACTCATAAATTATAGAGTTTTTAGCATTTTCATTGCATAATAATGGAGTGCTAAGTTCTCTAAGAAGTGTAACTACTATTCTTTATGTTTATTTTTTGTTCTATAGCCTGACTGAAAACTATATTAGATATATTTTGCAGAAATAGATTAAAATGGCAGAAGGTGGTGAAGAAGAACTCATTCTCCAAGTATTTACAGAAAGGCCAACCATATCAGTGGTTGAAGCAGACACGAACCATTTGACAGCATTGTATGAGACTGGTCTTTGTAAGGACCTCATTACTAACCATTTCTCTCAGCTGCAGAATACGCTCAGGATAGTTCTAGAAAGTTCTGTCCAATCACATTCTCCTGAACAAAGTGACCAGACCAAATTACGTTTTATGAGTCTTTTGCTCACTATACTAGACCCAAACAAATTGGAGCCTGAACTGGTCGCTAAAATATTGGATTATATTTCAATGAGCAAATGTGTGCAGACTAACAGAATCTGCTACTTCTTCTCCTGCAGTGAAGAAGGAGCAGCCTTCGTATCTGCTTTATGTCATTGCGGTGTTCTTTTTCACGCATTGGAAAGCGATCATGCTAGTTTACGACAATGGGACTTGATTAGAACATTTTGTTGGTGTGTGAAAGCAGGCCGAATAAATGGTGCAAGGAACCTTCTCTATGTAATAGCGACAATGCCTCCTTGCGTTTTTGCTCGTATCACATCTATGTCCATTAGCCAAAATCTACTTCCGATTGCGTTTGCTATGATAGAGTTGGGAGCATTTTGCTATCATCAACATTGTGTGACTGACAAAAGACCCAAAGATGAAATGTTTGATAAACTCGCTTTGAAGATAAAACAGCAGCCAATAAGCTTACAACAATTGGCGAGATTAACCATTCGAAGTTGCATGAAAAATTCTGATGTCGTTAGAGGAAGCTATAGTTTGCCAATTCCAGTCTCACTACAGGACTATGTTAGCCTCAAGTTCTTAGATGCGACCATTACTCACATGTACTTTCCAGATTCTATTCCAACAGGATATGATGCAACGCATGATATCAACAGGACCTATGGCACCAAGTTTCAATCTGATTCTACTTCTTTTGAGGCAGCAATTAAATGGAGATGGAAATTGCAAAATGATTTGCTTTGGAACCAAAATGCGTACTTGCATGAGCGCTCAAGTCAAACACCCACAATTTGATGAGTTCTCATTGATACAACATATAACTTATAGACAGCACCATAAATAGAGTTGATTTGTAATGCTGCTAGATAGAACAGTAGTTTTTTTAGCAAAAATTACTTGTAGTCAGGCTAGCTTACTGTAAGCATTTTTAATTATTAAGAAAGCAGACAACCCCTAATCTCATTTTGTATTCTGTCAACATTCAACTGGAGTAGTGATCAGTCACTTATGTGTAAATGTACATCAGCATAAACACCATGATTTAATACAGATAAACCTCTACTTCAATTAAGTGTCACACATTTGGGTTTGTGTGATATTTTTATATTCAATATATTTTATACGCAATATTTTCATACCAAATGTTTTAAGGGAACTGAAAAAAATTTTTTTCATTTTTTTCTAAAATGCTTGTATTCAAGCCTGTATTCAGGCCTGTATTCACTAGTTTCAAGTTGGGGCGGCTGGTGTGAGGCAACAACTTATGAACATCTTGCGGTGTTAAGGGGGGCGCAGTATAAGCCCCCAACAGGTTTCTCTTATGTAGGGCCTCAGCAGGGCTTCTCATGTGAAGTTTTAAAAGTTTTTATCAGAAAGTATCAAGACTTTTCTATTTTTTGAGATTTGTTTTGTTTTAGGTGATGTGGCTGACGAGACGTTTTTAAATTAAAAAATGCAAAACTTGACCACAGTTAAAACACTCAGAAAAAAGACATCTTTTTTTTGAGAGTTTCAACAAAGATCAAATTGGCCGATTTTATTTTAAGTTCATACGGATGTTTCCACGCTTTCGATGGGGCATGGCCAAGCGGATGTTTGGTAAAACTTGATATTTTGCAAACCTTTATAAGTTGTTAACAAAAATATTTTGCTGCTGATGATGTTAATAATGACGCCTAAGAACTACTAAAAGTTGATGTTTGTCTCTATGGTTTGGAATACAGTGATATTCTACAGCGATAAAAACCATCTCCATAGCCATTGGGCAAATAACTTTTCGAATAAATAATGTTGACGTCGAGCTAGCTGAAGCAGTTTATCACTGCGTGGGAACAGACCAAACAAATCCGTTTGAGTTAGCCTTGTGTTTGAAATAAAATGTTACCCTTTATCCAAGGGCGAGTTATCCGAGTTTGACTGTACTTAGCTGCTGAAAGTTTCAAAAAAGTTGGGGCAGCTCATCCGGCCAGCCACCCCAAAGAATACGGGCCTGCTTGTATTCCGGGTGAAAGCCAAACGGTGTAAAAAATGGTTTGTATATCAACACAATCTGCTAGATTCCCACAGATTAGTCCAACTTCCAAACTATATCCTTGACATACAATGATTGTCGCCACCTCAACAACATGAGAAGATTTATCTACACAAATTCTGGAGTTATGCACTCTTTTCGTGCTTCTCCATTCACCCAATGCTTACAACTCCCAATCTCAAATGTGTTAACTTGGATTATAACACGATGGTGAGAAGTGATAAAAAACATTACCTTCAGAAGAATGAGTACACACATTATGCAGCTTTGTTATTTTTTTTGTTTTTAACCAACAAATGATTCATACTGGAGTATATTCAGCTGTAGCCTCCCTTACACCATTATTGATCTACACTTACCAAGAACACGGTGATAGTACATAGCAAGGTGTAGAAACAATGTGATGCTAATATCTGAAGTATACTTTAAAATTCTATAAAAATGGTTGTGAGTAAATATATAGGCAAACCAAAGATGAAAGCTAAAAGTAAGGGCAGTTGAAATTCAGCTATAGATTTGAAGTTCTGCTTTCAAAATCAGGTTAGTTTTTATGCTTTTTGTCTTGCTAGGTCAACTTTGCGAGCTGCTTCTGGTGTTCATTTGCTTATTCACTAAAATCTTAATGAACTTTTCCCATTGCTTTTGCAAGAAACAAAAACTCAATAAAAAAATTTTTTTCCACATTTCCCTACAATTTCTTCAATTTCCCTACAATTTTCAGTTTATTCGATTGTTCAGTTTAACTTGTGTGCCTTTATACGTATAAAAGAAAGAAAAATTCCATAAAATGCTATATTCAGTGCATTATATATTGAAAATTATATTATATTATTTGTACTTCAAAATATTTCGCTGGTAAGAAAAAAGTTTTTTTCTAGTTGCTAAATATTTTAGAAACAACAAAGAGTAGACAACCCCTGTAATGGCCAAATACTTCCAAAAGATACTGATACAAAATTCCATTCAAGCAGTCTTACAACCAAATTTGTTTGACTGAATATTAATTATATTACTCTTTTAAACCAATTCGTAAATCATATAAACTCATACATAGCCATCATGAAAGTCAAAGAGCCTACAAATGATATGATTGAAAAATTATATTTAATATTGTATAAAACATACCTGCGCCGCTGTTAGACTATCTGACTTCAGTTTACAATGATTAAAAGTTTACCATGCCAAATACTTACATTTGCATAATACAGTGGAACATCTACTAATGAATGAATCTGCATATGAAATTCCTTACTTACGAAATGTCTTATCATAAATATATTGCTTCAACTATGTAAGGTGTTGTAGGTACAAATGATCAAAGTGTGTTTTATATTTTTAGTGTTATCATATCTCCTATCTAATAATAGAGTCAATAATTTAGAAAAACCAAAAACAGTTGATCAAGTGTACATTTCTAACTTGACTAAGGTGATAAGGTCTTCTGAAGCTGTCTCTGAAATAAAATAATGTTGAGTTGGAAAAGCAACTTGTAGAAATAACGGATCAGTTGCAACTGAGTCAGAATAATACAGATAAAGGTTTTTTAGAGATAGCAGGTAAATTTCAGCAGTTGGCCCAATTTGGTAATAAACTTAATGGTTCTTATCAAATCTTTTTTTTGTAATCTCACTTCACTTAATTTCTTTTAATCTTTAAAATAAGAGCAGAGGCTATAAAATTAATTTAGCAGGTTGCTATTGAGTTTGTTGTGGTTTATGGCACTGTATAATTTAAATCTGGTCCTGGTTTTGTAATCATAGTTTTTGGTTTAAAATTTATAGCTGGAATACTTTTAGCAGGTATTGTAGAGTATTAAACAAACTATGGGACAGTTAGAGCAATGTGATATACTTATGTAAGGGAAGCACACCAGTAGTGTTTGTTATTAAGTTGGTAAATGGTAAGCGATGGTTTTTATGGGGTATGTTTAGATCTTATTATATAGCTCGCTAAGCTTTTTTGTAACGTAAATAGAGGGTTAGTTATTTTACCGGTGTTGTAAAATAAAACACATGCATGCCATAAATAAGATAGGAATGGATAAGATTATAGAAATATAGTTTGTCAGTATAAAAGTTCATAAGATGACGAATGTTACAAAATAAATGTAAGTTAGATGATATTTTATTTGAAATGAAAGAGATGTGGTCTAAACATTATAGAGTGTTGTTGCTAATAAAGCCAAGAAGTTTAGAAGTAGATTGTCTTGTTAGGGTACTGTCAAATATAGAAGTTGTCCGAAGGAAATTCAATAGTGGATTTACCAAAATATAGTGAGATGTTGAGATGTTAAGAAATATTTGTTGAATTAGTTTTTCTAGTATTCACATTGTCAAAATTTTTATACCTAAAAGTTCTAAAGTACAAAGGATTAATAATAAAATGTAAATTAAAAACAATTAATTGCATCGAACCAAAATTCTTTAGTGTTTTGACAGACAAAAACTATTACTTGCAGCTTCCTTATATAAAGCAGAGTTGTAAATTGCTGAAAACAGTACATGAGTTCTATGAGCTGATGTATTTTTATTGCGGAATGAAAGATAAATAATCTTTGGATTGATGCAAGACGAGTCAACTGTGCCTGAAATTGTACCAGAAGTTCAACAGAACTTGCTGACTCACTGAATTGAAACCTGGGCGAGTCAAACCATGCTTATGAAAACTGTGTAGAGACTAGACCTATGCAAATCATATAAAGTCATATTTAGCCATCATGAAAGTCAGAGAGCCTACAAATGATATGATTGAAAAATGATATTTAATCTTGTATACTGTAAAACATAACTGTGCGGCTGTTAGACTATCTGACTGCAGCTTACAATGGTTCATTTACATAATACCGTGGAACCTTTACTTATGAAAGGCTCTACATATAAAATTCCTTTATTATGAAATGCCTTATCGTAGATATATTGCTTCAATTATGCAAGGTGTTTTAGTTACAAGTGACCAAAGTACCTTTTATATTTTTAGTGTTATCATATCTCTTATCTAATGATAGAGTCAATGATTTAGAAAAACCAAAAACAAATTTAGAAGCAGTTGACCAAGTGTATATTTCTAATTTGACTAAGGTGATAAGGTCTATTGAAACTGTCTCTCAAGTAAATGTTGAGTTAAAATAGCAATTTGTAGAAATGGCTGATCAGTTGCAATTGAGTCAGAATAATACAAAGGAAGTTTTTTAGAGATAGCAGGTAAATTTCAGCAGCTGGCCCAAGTTGGAAATAAACTTAGTGGTTCTTATCAAATCCTTCCTTGTGATCTCACTTCACTTAATTTCTTCTAATCTTTTAAATGAGAGCTGAGGCCATAGAATTATCTACCCCTAGAGTGATAACTGTGCCTTCAACAACACGAGCGTTTCCGGTGCCAACAAGGAGCGTTTAGGCCACGCCCCTTTTTTGTGCTAGTCAATCGTAGTGATTGACAGAACAATAACATCAGCCATGAGAATGATCATGAATTTCCACAGTTAAGATAGTAATTATTGCTCATATTAAAAAAATGATGATTATAGTTTATTACTCTAATATATGCTTATTATTTAAAGCAATTCAATACCTACATGCCTTGCAAAGGCACTGAATAGATAGTGTAAGTACAGTGAGTTAGTGAGTTACTCATAGATAAGATAGATAGTCATACTGGGGTTGTATTACATTGGTGTGATGGGAAGCTAATCGACTGCCATCCACTGAAAGTATTGACATTGTATGGTGATAGAGTGATTCATTGACACCACAGTCCACAAACAGCCCTTGCATGTAATATTAGATTTTGATACATATCAATCAAATGCATAGACTAGCTTGAAAGGATGTCCACTAGTTAGTGGTCATCCTTGCTTGATGTAAGCAAGCAAAAAGTTTGAAAGTTAGAGTGGCAAATGTTGTTATATGTTAAATAAAAATAAATTATACTTAATTATACTAAATTATAATTATTTAAAAATAAAATAGACTTTTTTATTACTTTATTTATTAAATCATTTTTTTATTGTAATCATAGCTAAACAGATTATATTTAGCCATTACTTGCTAATTATTTCACATTTAAACACATTTGCAGTTTCATTTTTTTTCCTAATTCATTTCAACGAAAAACTTCTTTCATGATATGAAATTTTAAAGTTGTAGTTGTTTGAAAAAGCTTGAAAACATTTACAGTTGTTTTTGTTTTCTCTCTTCTCTCCATTTATTTCAATTACACAAAACACTTCTCATAATATGTAGTTTGAAAGTTAAAGTGGCAAATGTTAAATATGTTAAATAAAAATAAATTATACTTAATTATACCAAATTAAAATTATATGAAAATAAAATAGACTTTTTTATTACTTTATTTATTAGATAATTTTTCATTGTAATCACAGCTAAACAGATTATATTTAGCCTTTACTTGCTAATTATTTTACATTTAAACACATTTACAGTTTTATTTTTCTTCCTAATTTACATGTATTTCAACAAAACACTTTTTTCATGATATTAAATTTTAAAGTTGTAGTTGTTTGAAAAAGCTTGAAAACCTTTACAGTTTTCTTTTTCCTCTTAATTCTTTTAAACTGCTTAAAAATATTTTCTCATGTTATGAAGTTTAAAAGTTAGAATGGTAAATAAATGTTATATAAAAATAAATTTTCTGTCCAAAGACTTTTTCATAACTTGGGTAGTACAGCTCACAGTTGATGGCAGTCAATTAGCTTTCCATCACACTAATGTAATACAACCCCAGTATGACTATCTATCTTATCTATGAGTAACTGATTGCATTAACTCACTTACTTAACACTATCTATTCAGTGCCTTTGCAAGTCATGTAGGTATCAGGGATTACTTGTATGTCACAATTTCCATTTCCATAATTCATTTCCATAATTCATTTCCATAACATTTCCCTACTTCATTTCCATAGTATTTCCATAATTTGTTTCCATATTATTTCCATTACATTTCTCTACTTCATTTCCATATTATTTCCATTTCCATAGCATTTCCATAATTTATTTTCATATTATTTCCATTTCCATACCATTTCCATATTTCTAAAATAAAATTTCCATACCCATTTCCCTAAAATTATGAAAATATTTATGTTTATGGAAATGGATGTGGAAAAGTAAACATTTCCATAATATGTTTAGCGATTCCTGGTAGGTATTGAATTGCTTTAAATAATAAGCATATATTAGAGTAATAAACTATAATCATCATTTCTTTAATATGAACATTAATTACTATCTTAACTGGAAATGCATGATCCTTGTTTAACCCTTTTCATGGCTGATGTTATTGATCTAGTCAATCACTACGACTGACTCGCACAAAAAAGGGGCGTGGCCTAAACGCTCCTTGTTGGCACCGGAAACCCTCGTGTAGTTATCACTCTAGGGGGAGATAACTCTATGGCTGAGGCTATTAATTGAATTTAGCAGGTTGCTATTGAGTTTGTTGTGGTTTATGGCACTGGATAATTTAAATCTGGTCCTGGTTTTGTGATGATAGTTTATGGTTTGAAAGCTATAGCTGGGCTTTTCTGGAAGGTATTGTAGAGCAGTAAATGAACAATGGGACAGTTAGAGCAATGTGATATGCTAAGGGAAGAACACCAGTAGTGCTTGTTATTAAGTTGTTAAGTGGTAAGAGATGTTTTTTTATGGGTATGTTTAAGTCTTTGTGTATAAGTCGCAAAGCTTTTTTTAACAAAAATAAAGGGTTAGTTATTTTACCCGTGTTGTAAAATAGAACACATGCACGCCATAAATAAAATAGGAATGGACAAGATTATAGAAATTCATAAAAGATCACTATAAAAATTCATAAGATGACGAATGTTACAAAATAATTGTAAGTTTGATGATATTTCATTTGAATTGAATGAGATGTGGTCTAAACATTATAGAGTGTCATTGATGATAATGTCATATAGTTTAGAAGTGGATTGTTTTGTTAAGGTATTCTCAAATATAAAAGTTGTCAGAGGGAAATTCAATGGTGGATTTACCAAGATATAGTGAGATGTTGAGGTGTTAAGAGAAATTTGTTGAATTAGGTTTTCCACTATTTATAGAGTTTAAATTTCTATACCTAAAGGTTGTAAAGTAAAAATAATTAATACCATAATTTATTGGGAATAATAGTAATGAAGATGTATATGTAAAAAATTTAAACATGTCGCGCTCAAATTGTTTAGTACTTTGACAGAAAAAACTATTGCTTGCAGCTTCTTCATATAAACCAGAGTTGTAATTTGCTGCAAACAGTATATGACTTGTATGAGCTGATGCACTTTTAATGCAGAAGGAAAATAAATATATAAGTTTTGGATTAGTGCAAGACAAGTCAATGGTGTCTTGAAATAGACAGGAAAGTCGACAGAACTTGCTGACTCACTAAATTGGAACTTGGGCAAGCCAAACCATGCTTATGAAAACTGTGTGAAGATAAGACCTGAATATGCCTATCACACCAATAACGGAATATGTAGAACACTTGAACACTTTGTATGTGAAAAGTTGATATAAGATAACACTCTTTCAATAACACTCTAATAATAAATATTACCACCAGGTTTCCAAAGTAAGGTAAAAAGAAATGGCTATACTTGCAACATAACTATTTTAGTGAACATCTTAAAACTAAAACGATTACCTTTATAGTTACACCAAAAAATCTTTGAATATCATTCATGCAAATGATTATCGTTAAATAGCAACAAGCAACAAAATTTTGCAATTATTAGAATGGTTATACTTAATTTTGGCTTCGAGGCATTTGTTTAAATATTTTTTGAGTTTTCCAAACTATAAAAAATATGGTTTCTTTCTGTTCTTTTTTTGTAATTCATTAATAATTTTTTAAGTCATATATCTTCTTGCAACCATGTGGTAGATTTACAATAATAAACTGTCCATTGTCTAGATATTGATGACCTCATTGTATGATTAGGTACTTTAAGAATATTTGAAGTCATCTTTGTTTTATGCTCATCACTCTTTTTCATACTCTTTATCACATTATTCCATGAGATAATTTTTTATTTTAAACTGATATACAAAAATGTGATTGAAGCAAACTGCTTTTAATACAGACAAAAATAATATTGTAGAAGTTTAATTTTTCACCAATTCCTAATTGCATGTGCCTAAAGACTTTTTCTCAATTTTATAATTCAAAATCGTCCTTTTTTAAAAAAGTTGTTGTACTTTATTATAGAAAGTAAAAAATGCTTGACTCGACTTTCTTTAAAACCTTATTTTAGATCTATGGAAACACATTAAAAATTGATACCACAAAAGCTAAGTAGTCAAACTGCAGAGTTACAAAATAATTTAGATGTGCAGGTATATCTATATGGTTGCTAAGTAAATCAGAGGGTATTTTAACAGGTCAATTTTAAAAATAGAAAAATATGTAGGCCTATGTAGCTGTTGCAAGTTAGATCAACTTGGCACAAGTCTTCATGTATGAAATGATGTTTTAATGAATCAGTATTCGAAACAAAATTCTTGTAGCAGGTTATAGCTTAAATGATAAATTTATCATAAGCCGTAATTTAGGCCAGACTTCCAATAAAAATACTTTAAGAAGAATAATACTAATTATCAGAAGTAATAAAGCTAAGGTAATAGCAGTTTTACAAAAGTGTTTACCTTTATTTAAGATGAACTGTTTATCACAAAGATATCAACTGTTCGGCTGGATACGAGGGTAATATTTATTCAAACTCTTGTATTAGACGAGTCAATCAAAGTCTAAACTGCACTAATGCAAATGGGTTTTGCCAGGGAACTGGAGAATACTTGGCGACCTTCAAAATAAGATAATTGGTGTTTTGGTTAAAGAATTTGCAGAGGGCTTGTGAAGGTTTTCAATTGTTGAGTTAGTTTTTTAGTATTTATACAGGTTAAACTTTGATAGCTAGAAGTTGCAAAGTAAATGGGATCAGCCCCACAATTTATTGATAATAATAGTCATAACAATAAAGTGTAAGTATAGAAGTTGTAAATAAAACTAACACAAACAAAACTTTTGGTATTTTGACACCATTTTTGTAGAGCATTTCTAACAAACGATTACGCATTTTTAACTAACACAAAATTTGTACCAAAAGCTGCGAGCAATACAGAAAAGCAATATTTTTAGAGACAAGATCATTACATATTATCTTTATAAAATATGATTTTCTTTCAAGTATGCTGAATAACTGAAAATTAGTCATGAACATTTATTTTTGTCAGAAACAACAATTGCTGATGGTTTCTTTCTGGCAATCCCGATTATTTTATACCAGTGAGTCATTGTTTGGGTTTTTCTAGTATTGACCATGTCGTTACAAAATCTTGTGTCTACTCTCACTATGATAGAACTCTTATTTGTCAGCAGAAATATTGTGCAATTTGTTTATGAATACTTGAAAATCTGTCAAAAGTTTGCATTTAAGAGGATTAAAATTGTGACGAGAGAAAACAAGAATCAAGAAAAGAGACTAGACAATACAAACGAGTTATCTGGTAAAACTTTGGTTACAACTTCATAAAGGAAGTTTGTTATAATTATTATGTATCAAGTTTACTCTATAGGAATAGAATTGGTTTATAATTGTTAATCAGAAAACCTCATGCATATAAATAGTTCACGTTGTCAGATTAACTTGTCATAGTTGATTAATTAAACTAACAGTTATAATAAAAGTGTCAATTTAGGGGGGTGTCTGACCAACCAATAGACTGTGATAAGTTTGAGGCAGTTTTATTAGGATTCAGGCATGTTCCGTCTTGGAACATCTAATTAAGGTCTATACTTCCTTCTCTATGAATTATCATCAATAATTTTATAAGCTTATTGAAATCAATGTTTTATTTGAAAAGTGGATTAAGTTTCTATTTTTCCAAAGTCTTTTAATATTGTTTCTACAGAGAATTGTTTTGCTTCTGACTAAATTAACTTTTTTTTGCTTCAAACTTTTGTGATTTCAACATCTTACATATTTTGACATCAAAGACATTTTTAAAAAAGCAGTTAGATTAAAACACAAACAAAAAAAGCTTGAAAAGGCTCCAGATACATATAAGGGAAGTTTATCGTAACCAGATACAGTTTTCTCAGCTGGGTCTGCACCTTAACATCAAAGCATAAACCTGAATCTGGCTATTGAGTTCCTAGTTTGTTTTACCAAAACTTATCCAAAACTGAGTTCGCCATTTACAGTGTTAACCAATGGTATATGAGTAATACTCAATTATTTCAAACAAGCACCAATATAATTTGTCAATTTGTGTTAGAATATTCAGGCTCTTACTTAGGACTAACCATAGTAATACAAAACACAATAAGTCAAGTTAACCTTTATCATAAACTGAGAATTGGCTTTAGTGATAGTAGGGCCGATTAATATTTTGAGTTATATTTTAATGCATCATAGGCTACTATCTTTTATAATATGATGCATTAAAATTTTTAAAATTGTCTAATATTTTCATAAAATTATATTGTATTTACTTATTATGTATATTTTACAACTGTATACTTTTTATTTACATGTAATTATTTTGGATATATTGATGTCTTAAGCTTGATGTAGGCAACATTATCTAGCACATACACACGCGTGCACACATGCATACGCAAAGTTGAGGCTGCATACACAAAGTCGTTGATCAGATATTCTTACACATTAAATTTTTGGGACTCTACATGAATTTCATCAGTAAATGAAAGCTTATGAATCTAAGTTTTGATTGGTTAGCCGATTATTGCAAATGAACATTGATCGGTTGCACAAACTTGACAAGGCCAACTCCAATATAGTTAGAGAGTATTTTGGATAAGTCGGTTAAGCATTAGAAGGTTCTTCATCTAACCCTGCATATGAAGGATCAACTATAACAACTCTTTCAGATCGAGTCAATTCAGTCAGTGAGTCACCAAAGAGCAAAGGATTAAAATGCGCGGCTCTCATGACAACTCTTTCTGTACTAAGCCTAATGATTTCAGCAGGAATTTTTGCTTATGTGTTGTTTGTGTGTAGAAATACTGGAGTTGAAGGGAACCAGGAGAGTCACCAGACCATGCAAGAACTACAGCAGAAACTTAATGAGACTAGAGAGGTGGTGAGTTTGATGGAAAGTGAAAGGGAAGACTTTGAACGAACGAGGCAAACTCAAATATTGAAAGATGAAAAGTGTGAAAATTTTACAATGACTCGAGCAGGAAATGAAGGTTTTAAGTGAAAACACAACCGCGTTAGCTATGTTGATAAATCAGTTAGTAGAAGAAACTAAAAAACTTGAAAGAAAAGTTTGGTAGACGGCTGAATGATTTGAAGGCTTCTAACAAAGACCAAGAAAATGAGATTCAGTGGGTTTTCCAGAACCTTACAGAAACCGCAGAACATTTGGAAAGTTTTTCGGCAAATATTCAAAAAACTTTTTCTGATCTAAATGAGTCTGTTGCATTAGCAAATCAAAACATACAACTACTTTTTGTAAAAGAACTCTTTATTCAAACAAAGTTAAACACAACCGTGGAACGCTTAACAATGTTAGTAAATATGACAGCAGACTTACAGATTTTTAATGAAAATTTGAAAAATTCAGACCGACAGCTTAAAATGAACTTCAGCCAGACTATGCGTCGGATTGAGAGAGCCTCCAACAGAGCAATTCAATTATCAACCAGAACTGCAACTTGTGAACAAAGTCTACAGACCAATTTAAATGCAACTGTAAGGAAATTTTTGCACCTCAAGGATAGAGTCCAGGATTTAGAAGAAGCAAAAACAAATTTAGAAGAAGTTGATCAAGTGTGCATTTCTAACTTGACAGATGTCACAAGGTGAACTGGTGTTGTCTCTCAAGTAAATGCTGAGTAGAAGATGCAACTTGTAGAAATGGCTGATCAGCTGCAACTGAGTCAGAACAACACAAATGAAGGTTTTTTAGAGTTTTTCAGCAGTTGGAAAAAGTCGGTAATGAACTTAATGGTTCTTATCAAGTCCTCTCTTATAATCTCACCAGAACAATAACTTCCGTTCACTTTGCTCAGAGCAAAATCACCGAACTTGAAGAGTGTAGTGCGGCATCTGTGAACTTCAACTAAACATTAATATGACTAGAAACAATTACTGAAGACATAAATAAGAGGAAGACAATACAAAGACGGTTGCAAACTGCAAAAAGAGAGTTTAACTGCAACCTCACTGAGTTTAATAACAACTGGATGCAGACAACAACCAGGTTGACAACTCAAATTGCCAGCAGCACAGAGCAGTGTCGTGAATTGAATGTTTCTATTGTCTCACTTGCTGATTATGTAAACAGACACTATAGATGAGGTTTGTAAAATGGTTTAATATATTCTTGATTATGTAAAGTTGACTTGAAAAATTATGCATTTTTTTAATAAACCAAACTAGGCGAGCGCTACTAAGGCATATATTATAACTGTTTGTGTGGCACTCAAACTTATTAAAGATTAATAATCAAAGCTAATTCAGTCTTTAAAACTCTTTTGTTTTTTTTCAAGCTGCACTTATTTTTAGTTGATAAATTTTATTTTGGAGAAAACCGATTCCTAAACACAATTAAGCAATTTGTAAACCGTAGAATAGCAAAGCTAACATGAGTTCTCTTATTTCACCTTTTGTTATTATTAGATGTTGAGTTGGACCAAGTCATAAAATTGTAATTCCATTTCATTTCTAGACCCGTCAATCAGCTGTTTATCTGGCTAGGAATGTAACCCTTACTCAACCACCTGCATTAGACAGGTTTCTCAAAGTTTAAATTGGGTTAATGCAAAAGGTTTCTTTGAGGGAAGTGGAGAACACTTAGCTACCTTCGAAAACGAGATTCAGTGCTTTGGTTTGAGAACTTGAGGCGAACCCGCGAAGGTACTATCATTTGTTGAATCTATTTTTCTTGTATTCTTACAGCTTAAATTTCTGTACCTAATAAGTACAAAATACATGTGATTAACACTATTAATTTTTTATGGTGCTAACTAGATTTAAATACGGGAGTTGTATGTAGATTTAACGCAAATCTTGATGGCTTGACAGAAACTTTGAAAAACTTTAATTAATACAGTTTTTGCTGGTCAAAAATGAATCACAATTATTATGATTTGACAACAGCAAGTTTTTAAGTATATTGACTGATCTCGTTGCAGTTGGAAACTTTTGTTTTTGTCAAGAAAGATAACTTTTTACAGTTTTTTGGAGAAATACCAGCAGTAAATTGTTGATAGTCTCTCATTGCAGAATGGAAAATAAATAGTATTTGGATTGGTGGAAGACGAATCAATGGTGTTTGGAAATGAACAGGGAAGTTGACAGGTCTAGCTGACTCATTGTATTGGAATCTAGGAGAACCAAACCTTTCTCATGAAAACTGTGTAGAGGCTAGACCTGATTTTAAGTTTCATGCTAGCAATAAGCCATGTAATAGTATTAACCACTTTGTTTGTGAAAAGATGATATAAGATCAGTCTCTAGTGATTATCATGTGATGTTGCACTTGTAATACTCTAAGGCTATCAGTGACCCAATTTAACTATAATCATGCTATCATCAGCTATATAATAGTCAATATATTAAACTTGACTTTCACTGAAACTAACTCTATAGAACTTTAATCCACAAGTAAGAATAACTCTATGATATTGTTACCTTTTTATAAAAACTTCAAAACTTTTTCTATATTTTAAAATCAAGTTCATGAGTTGAACATTTTTAAAATTTTTAGCTCCATGTAACTGAAGTTTATTTGGCAAAAAATCTATAATTGCTAGTTTATTTACTAGACCTAATTTTATATACCTATATTGGTGCTCAGAAGCAGCACCTTGTGACTATTCTCACTATAATCAAACATATGTTTGTTAACGAATGAATTGTGTAATTCGCTTATGAATCATTTATTACCAATAAAGATTTAATATATGTTATCTAGTTAGTATTACCAATTTCATTTTTTGAACTAACTACAGTTGCTGCGATACCTGATGTTAAAGACCTGTGTGTAAAAGAAACAAAGCTGTGGCAGCCAAAGCTGCTAGAACTACTTGGTAAAACTTTTGATACAACTTCAAAAAGAATTTTTATAAAATGATATAATATGATATAATATGGTATGGATATATATATATGTAATATATATATGGTATAAATATACTCTATATGAACAAAATTGGTTTATAATTGTTATCAAAGAATTTCATACAAACAAATAGTTCAAGTTATCAGATTAACTTATCATAGTTAATAAATTAAACTAGTGATTATAATAAAAGTGTCAATTTAGGGAGTTGTCTGACCAACCAATAAACTGTAATAAGTCTGGAGAAGTTTTACCATTGGTCTGACAGGTTTCTTCTTACAATATCTAACAAAGGTTCATAGTTCCTTCTCTCTAAATTTGTATCAGACATTTCATAAGCTCATTGAAGTCAATAAATCCTTTGAAAACTATATTACGTTTCTTTTTGTTCGAAAACCTTTGAAAATGCTTTCCAAGGAAATTCTCTTCTTTCCGTTAGTCCTCTGTGATCTTAGCATCTTATTTATTTTTACTTCGAAGGCATTTGAAGTCTAAATCCAAACTCAGCAAAATTGTTTAAATTGAAACGCATATTGCTAAGCAGTTGAGGCAAAATACATAGTCGAACAGCATCATTCAGGTATTCTTTTCTAGATCAGTTTGAAGAGTCTTAAAAACACCGGCTAGGCGTAAAGACAAAAGTGAGTATAAAAGCGAGACAAAAAGAGTATGGTGAGAAAAAGACGAAACATACGAAATGAAAATAAAAACTAAATTAGAATCAAGTTAAGAGTAGTGTAAGGTTAACACTTATTTTCAAATATGTGTATAGTAAGTATGTGTATAGTATGTGTATAGTAAGTATGTGTATAGTATAACAAAACGTGTTAAAATGTACCTCAGATTAACTATAAACCAACCGCAGTAAAGACCAAGTACAGAATACGAATACAGAACCAGACTACTGAAAAGATAGAAACATACAAGAGGAGTTCATGGCAACCTAAGACATACTTCCTAGCTAAGCTTGAACCATACATGTAAGATTGAGGCACAAACCTAACTTTGGATATTTGGCTACCAGTTCGGCTTTACTAAAACTTAAGTAAATCCATTATTTACAGCATTAGTCAATGAGATTTGAGTAATGTGAAGTCATAAAAGCAAACACCAACATGTTTGGTTTAATAACAATGCCATGAAGGATAATTGGGAACGTGTTGCTCTTTTTGGAAGACATCCACCTGTGCTGGTACATTTAGGCTTTTACTTAAGAATAACGATTAGTAAACAAAAACAACATGTGCGTCAAGGTCACTTCTGTGACAAACCAAATAATCTACTATATAAACGGCAATCGTTGTCTGTCTGTCTGTCTGCATGTGTGATTGAGTGTCCGCCTTATAGAGTACCATACTTTTTGGACTATTACCCCCTACTAGGAATCTAGGGCATATTAATGGGAATCTCCGGTTAGTACACGTCTCTATACATAACCTATTCATCGTTTAATGTTTTCCAACAAAAATGATGTAATAATTACAACTCTATGGTTTTCTTTTAGCTCCATGACACGCAATGCTTTTTGTCCTCAACGTATTAGGGTCGATTCGTTTTTGGCAAAACGATATCGACAATAGACTCTCTCGATATTAGAATTGAGCGATTAAATTTTATTAACTCTATGAAACACAATGCTGTTTTTGTGAGCCTCTGTTTCTGGCTTTTCTTAAGGTTCAATTGCTAAATCGCTGTTAAGGTCACTCTTTTTTATGCAGACAATTGTATTATCTTGAGTAGGAATAGCATCTAGATCCGCTCACCTTCGATCAGACAAAGACACTACAATTATTTATTTTTACATACATATCGTCGTACCAGTATCGTCATATTCAGAGTTTTGATGTATAGCTGTTGGTGGAACAGTAACTTTTTTGTACACACACTTCTATGCAAGAATTGTGATTATTAATTCAACATATTTACAAATTTTATTTTGTTTTCTCAGTTCGTAATAACTGTATCATCACCGAATCATCTCATATTGTAATCGTATCAAAACAGCGTCAGTTTAGCTATTACTTGTTAACTATTTTACTGTTACATCTAAACCCTTTATAGTTGTTTTATTTTTAAAACTTATTTGACTTGCACGAAACATTTTCCTCATGATATGAAGTTTAAAAGTTGTTTGACAGAGTAAGTTTGAAAACCTTTAGAGTTGTTTTATGTAGAATAGCAAATTTTGTCTTATGTTAAATACAAATCAATTTTCTGTTTAGTTTTTTTATTACCCGGGCAACACTGGGTTGTACAGCTAAATGTATTAGCTTGCACATCTTTTCTGTTAAACCTAACCAGTTAGTTTTTCGTATTTAATTTCACATTTTACAACAAACATTTGTAAGATTACTGTATGATTTATCGTGTAAGATTGCAAGTATCATTCATTCTCCACTCTCTTATAATTACGTACATTTAAATACTTTGAGAAATATATATATATAGATATATAAATTTAAATTCTTTTATTACATTTATAAACTCTTTATGACGTTTGAATTTTATAATATAAGTTTTTTAAAGTTTGTTTCATCGTTGTTATTATTTCAACCTGCATTCGTTTAAACATAAATTGATTATCGTGTTTGAAGTTGAAACATTATTCATTTTCCGATCACTGTTATTATTACTTGATTAGTTTTCAATCTTTATTATTAATATTATTCTTTTATTCAACCATTTTTTTCAGACATTGTTCTAATAAAATTTCAACTACAAACTACTATGATATTCTGTCATATTTTAAGCATCGTCGTATTCAAAGAATTGATGGATAGTTTCTGGCAGGAAAGTAACCTTTTTATACCCACACATTTTTATGCAAGAAATGCTACTATTAATTCAACATATTCATGAATTTTATTTTTTTTTCTCAGTTTGTCTCAATTGTATCATTACCGTATCATATTTTATTGTAATTGTTGCAAATACGACTAAACTTAGCTATTACTTGCTTATTATTTTGAATTTACATCTAATCCCTTTTACAACTGTTTTATTTTGTTTAATTTATTAGACTGCTTGAAAACCTTTTTCTCATGATATGAAGTTTGAAAGTTACAGTTGTTTGATAGAGTTTGATAAACTTTACAGTTGTTTTTGTTTTCTCTCAAATTATTTCAACTACACAAAACACTTTTCTCATGATAGGTTATCTTTTATGTTTTCTCATGTTACCTATGTAGTTTGAAGGTTAGATTGGCAAATGCTGTTATATATGTTAAATACAAATATATTTTCAGTGCAGCGACTTTTTTTACTGCCTTGGCAATGCCGGGTAGCACAGCTAAGCTTGAGGCCGTGGCGTCACTTGGGGATGCGCGGGAGACCTTTTTCTCCTCGAGTACAGAAGGGGTCTCCAGGCGCGGCTTTCAGGATGAATGAGTTGGCAAGTGCTAGGCGATTGATTGCAAAGCGATTGAGTGCGAGGCGATGGATTGAGAGGCGGTTGGTTGCGAGTGCAAGGTGATTGATTGCAAGATGAGTGCGAGGCGATTAACTGCAAGGCAAGTGCGAGGCGATTGAGTGCGAAGCGATTGATTGCAAGGTG
Source organism: Watersipora subatra (assembly GCF_963576615.1). Lineage (NCBI taxonomy): Eukaryota > Metazoa > Bryozoa > Gymnolaemata > Cheilostomatida > Watersiporidae > Watersipora > Watersipora subatra. The sequence continues at coordinate 41,434,812 of NC_088713.1, forward strand.
AGTGGGAGGTGATTGCAAGGCGAGTGCAAGGCAAGTGATTGCGAGGCGGGTGCAGGCCGATTGAATGGAAGGCGCTTGATTGCGAGTGCAAAGCGATTGATTGTGAGTGCGAAGCGATTGATTGTGAGGTGAGTGCAAAGGCTCGATTGTCAACCACTCTGCGGGTAAAGACTGGTCAGCCAAAGCGGGGGCTCCAGCGGAAGAAGTGCGCGATTGTCAACTGCAAATATAGACAGGCATGAACGGATGCGTGAATCGAGAATATTTACTAGATTTTACACGCATCTAGCTGTAAGACACATTGCAGATTTTTATTGTTCTCCCCAACATTGACATGCATATGTGCATGCATGCTCTGATCAGGACAACAATTTCAGTACACTGCATAATTGGAGTTGTTTTACAGTATGAAAGACGAATTTCAATAAACCTTATGCTGCACGGGAATCTGTTTCTGTAGGCGGGTAATGCAGCTAGTGGTAAATATGGTACAGTCAAATAATGTTGCCTAGTATGGTATAACACATTATAGTATAGTGTATTAAAGTTATTACGTTTCATATTTTAGGACATCGTGCGATAAATAAATTATAAAAAGAAAAAATAACTAAAAAGTTAAAAAACAAAGTGTAAGAAATAATAACTAACGCACACATGCTTGCACATGCATGTACAGACATGCACAGACATAAACAGACATGTACAGACATGTACAGACATGCACAGACATGTACAGACATGCACAGACATGCACAGACACACAAAGACATGCACAGACATGCACAAGCATGCACAGACATGCACAAAACTGCATACGCAAATTTGAGGTGACTAAGGCTGCCTATGATTGAAGATTGCTGATGATAGCAGATCTCTAATTGTCTCGGTTAATAGAGATCATCCGTCCTGTTGTCAGCTGTTGATGTAAATGCATGTACTTTATTGAATTATTTCCTACAAACTAAGCTTTTAAGGTTGGTCATGAAATTCTAAAAAAATTAAAATTGACTCAAAGGAATATTTTAAAAACTTAATAAGCAGAATGATTTCATTCAGTGTCAATGTGTCCCATCGCATTCCTCTAGATTGTTCATTTGAGGTCTGATGGAGATAAAATATGCAATAAAATTTGTTCCCAGAACTAAAAGTGTCTTGAAATTTGGAGCTAGTAAAATGTAGCTTTTTTAACATTGTGCTTGTCTCATAAATTTATAAAACATGATTATCATTTTTTTGAAAAGAAGATTATAATTTAGAACAAAGCTTAATAATGACAATGTTATTTTTTTAGTACTTGGATTTATTCTCTCATTGTGAAGACTGTAATTGACGATCATTTTTCACAGAAAATGGTTTAACAAATAAAGTTGGTTAAAAAGCAAGTGCTCTCTTTACAATGAAGGGAAATAATGCTACGACAATTACATTAAACCATAAAAAGTAGATTTAAAATTTCGGAATCTAAATTCAATTTGTCATAATCTCTGTGACTAACACTACTATTAGGCTGTTTTAACTATTATGTAACCTGGCTAGTTTTGAAAACTCCAAAAAAAGATATAGGCTGATTAAAAACAACTATCAATTGAAGCATGTATGAAAAGCCCTACAATTTTTTCATAACATATCTGGCTATCATTTTCCTGCATAACTTGTACATGTACTCTAAATACTTGGTAATATAAATAATAATATTATTATTATTATTAAATCTACCTGCTTCTGGGATGCTGCACATTCATGTTGGGTTTTCGGAAAAAATAATAACACAGTAATTCTTGTAGTCATCTATGATATGTGCCATGGCCTTAGGTCTAGTATAAACCTTACAAGCATGCAAGGTTTCAGTATCATGCTCCTACTACCTTTTTAACACTAGTAGTTCTTTTTCTTGTCTCCCACTTTATCCTTTGTGTCTATCAGCTTTATAATTATAGCTTTAGGATTATTGTGAGACAATACGGGTAGCACTAAATCTCTCCATGCCATTCAGATACCTGTGGACCTCTACTAACATCCTGTCACAAGTTGTAGTTCAGGTGAGTTGATAGGAAGTGTAACAGATGAATAACAAAGTCTTAGCCTTAGACTCATTCATGTTCTGAGTCATAGACTGTTGCTATACAATAATAATTAAAATAGAATTAAGATCAAAGCTTCTACTTTTAATGAGCTCAAGCTGATAAGGTAAATAGTTAATAGGAAAAAACCACATTGAAGCTGAATTCTTGTATGTAAAGTGGTAAGTCTACTAGCTGTGATGTTCTGAGTGTTTAAACATAGCATCCCAGCTACCCCTGCTCAGGTACCTTTCCTTATCTTAATTGGAAAAACATTCAAATTAACTCTGCAATATCAAGGTCATTTTATATCATGTTTAGTATACGTTACTTAACAACTAATAAGCAAACACAATCATTACATTCTTCTAAGGTCAAACTCTCTAGTTAAAACTGCTTCAATAGGGAGTTCTTTACCCAAAGGATTTTCAAACTTTGTTTTAGGAGATTGGATGTTGATTTAGCTACACTAGTTAAGCCTAGAGCTCAATTTCTTTAATTCTCAAAGCAATTATAACTATCTTCATGTATTAAGAGTAAAAGAGTGTAACAAGTACAATTACAGCTAGAGATGGTGAAGTTTGTGTAAGAATGTAAGACTAGATCTTCCAACAATATTGACTTAATGTTGAACATAGTGAAAAGTATTTAGTAGAGATGCGCTAGTCAGTAACAGAGATGAAGATTACTCTTTATTGTGTCTAATCATTTGTGCTCAATACATTCATATACAAATAAAGTTACACATACACAGTGAATGTCTAATCTACAGGAAAAGGTAATGTGATAGTACGTTAATATATATACTAGCTTTATAGACTTCAAAACTTTTTCTTTTTATTTAGAGTCATGTGCACGTGGAATAGGCTCGCAAGCATGCTCACCCACAGTGGTGTCATTTGTTCCCTGCTCATCCTTGTTTAAACCCGTGTTTAAGATTATTAAATAACACAATAGGTGAGTAAACATTCATGTTTGGAGTTGTTTTTTCTGAGTATTGTTGATGTTCTAGAGCTTTGTAGGTCTCATTGACATAGTTTTAATTACTGCCAGTGTTTCATCACATCTAAAAATCTGTCAATTTTATAACTCATCTACTTTTTATCTTACTTCGATATTTTTTTTTTCATTATTCTTTTAATGATTTTTATTGTAGATGCTTTATGTTGGCAGCAGGGAAAATTTTTAAGCAGCAAGTGAACTCACTAACGAACAGAATACGATTGAAAGTATGGTAAAAAAACATTGTCTTTAAAACGAATAACAAGATAGAAACCAGTTTTATATAGAGGCTTGTCTACCTTTACAAATGATTGTGTTATATCTGGTTTTAAGTTTAAATTATCACTTAACACTTTGAGTTGTCCTCCCATTTTGAATAATTTCTAGCGCCCTGTGCATCAGCTAGGTTACTTCACGTTGCTTATGCTGTTTTACAGTACCAAAGTTTTATATGGTACCAATTATATCACATCGCTGACCTAAACATGGCACCCTTTTTTTAGCCAAAAGAATGAGGCCAGCAGGTCTGAATCATGTATAATAGCCAGGTTCTCCTTTGATAGTTTATTTATTAGTTATTAAGGTTATTTTGATGCCTTAAACTCAACATAGGCAACATTATCTAACACCATCCACATACACACACGCACACAAATGACAAAACAAATATGAACACGCATACATAAAGTCGAAGTGACGCAGAGTGTTGATGGTTTAGCTTGCTTATGACAGCAGATCTCTAATCAACTTGGTTACTAGTGACCATCTGTCCTGCTGTCAGCTATTGATGTAAATGTATATTCTTTATTAAATTATTGTCTATAATTTATGCTTTTAAGGTTGGTTAAAAATTTCTAAAAAGTTTAAACTGACACAAGGAAAATTTTGTAATTTTGTAACATTTTAATAAGCAGTGAGTGCTAGATAGATGATGGAGGTAAAAGTATGCAATAAATTTTTGTCTCCAAAACTTACAGTTTTTTAATTAGAAACTAGTAAGTTGCAGTATTTATATTTAGACATCATTTATTATTCAGTACATAGTAAAATGGTTTCAAGCAAAACTTTAATAACATAATGACCAATATTGACTTATGCAAATTATGCAAGAATGTTTGTTATTGACTACCAAATTTAATAAATCTTTTGTGAAACACTTTGACCAGTTTAAAAAAAGTGCAAAAATAGATACACAAGATCATTAGAACAAACAATGCTATTGGATTCACTCTGCATTATCAAGGACATGTTGTACCATGTTCAGTTTATTTTAATTAACAACTAATAAGCAAACACAATCATTACAATCTTTTAGAGTCGAATTCTCTAGTTAAAATGTTCTAATAAAGGTTCATTACCTAAATAGCTTTTCAGCTTTCTTTTATGTGTTTGGATGTTAATACATCTGATCTAGTAAAACCTAGCGCTCAGTTTCCTTCTAATAGTTTTCTAGTTCTTTATTATTTCAGTTTTTACAGTAAATTTTAATTTCAGAGTTTTTTGTAATATCTAATTATTGGCAGTACTATAAATTCTGCTGACACCCTCCGCAAATGAAAACATTTTCAAGCGATGAAAACTATAAATACTTTTTATTTGGTTTGAAGAAACACAGAACCTGCAAGTTACTATCTTTGCATATTACTCGGTAGCCTGAGAACATACCTTTGAATACATTAAGAATGACTAGGACTGATAAAGTCCCTACAGATACTTTCTGGTAGTTTTTAAAAGTAAGCAGTATATCTTTCTATTTAAAGACGAAATACTGAAAATGACTTGTAGAAGTTATTTCCATATAGAATACTGCACAGTACAGCATTATATCATTACTGTTGTTATGTGTTCTTAACAAGTCATCTATTTTATATGATGAAATTTTACTAAGGAGGCAGATGAGAACATCCTTGACAGTGTATTCAGTATCATAGTTTTTTTACTGTTATAGTTTTTTATCACTGTTACTAAGAATTGTGTGAGCAATTCAAAGATGCATTGGAATTCTGGCACATTTCAACTGATTTTTTATAACTGAAAATTATATTTCTAATGGCGGACCACTTTTTGCTATAATGAAAGTGCATTAATTGGTTTAGCATCAATCATTGCTCGATTGAAGAAAACTTACAAACTTAACTCTTTGCACAAGTGATGGTGGTCCTGAAAAAGGCCATTGGGTTTAAAATTGAGGTCTAGTACATTGTTGGTCAACCTTTATTTCTGATGACAGCGCAACACCACCTTGGCATACTTGCTGTATAAACGATGTGATAGTGATTACTGAAAGCTACTAGCTCAGCCACTAGCTTTCAGTAATCACTATTACTATCAGGGGGGCTGCGTGGTTGTGACTCATACATTACGTTCACTTGCTAAGTTAGGACTGTCAATGTTGCTGTTACCTGTTTCACATTAAAATCGTCTAAAAATTGGAAAAGGTATGTTTTAACCATAGTATCAATTAACAAGAACCAAGCTGCATTCTGGTGTCATATCAATGCAGCTTGTACATAGACTTCAATATAAGCTACTCCTTTCAATGCTAAGTGTGTAATCTAAAGTGATAACTATTAAAATTTACATGAAATCTTGCTCTACATATGTACTGTAGTTGTACATCTTATACTATTGATTGAGAAAAGCTCCTCTTTTGACAGCAGGCAAAGATAGAATTTATAATCAAACACTTTTTATACTTTGCCATAACACAATTGTTGTTGAGTGAATTTTCTGCTTTGCGTACTCATTCTTAGTAGAGATGATAGCAATCAGCGGTGTAATATTCAGATTAACATATTGTGTATTGATTAGTACAACTACAGGCGTTGGTGACATACCAGGAAGAGAGTTAAGTCATCAACTAATTAATCTAGTAATCTTATTGGCTAATTTAGACAAACATATTAGTGTACTGATATGGATAATATATGGAGTTGTCTATATGGAAAGGGTAACTCCTAATTAGTCAGTCAGCTGTATATTGTCTCTCAATAGTTGTCTACTTTCTTGTTTAGCAAAGTCATTTTGGAGAACTTTACCTATTCAAAGATCATACATGCTTTTTGATCCACCGTAATTGGAGAAAGTGGTCTCTAAACACATGAATAATAGAATTTTTAACGTTTTCCTTGCATAATATCGGAGTGCTTAGATCTCTGAGAAGCGTAACTACTATTCTCTGTGTTTTGTTTCTGTTGTAAAGCCTGAATGTGAAATATATTAGGTATATTTTGTAGAAATAGATTAGAATGGCATCTAGCAATGAAGAAGGACTCAATCTCCAAGTATTTACAGAAAGGCCGACCATATCAGTGGTTGAAGCAGACACAAACCATTTGACAGCATTGTATGAGACTGGTCTTTGTAAGGACCTCATAACTAACCATTTCTCTCAACTTCAAAATACGCTCAAGATAGTTCTAGAGGGTGCTGTTCAATCACATATTCCTGAACAAAGTGAACACACAAATTCACGTTTTATGAGTCTTTTGCTCACTATACTAGACCCAAACAAATTGGATCCTGAACTGGTCGCTAAAACATTGGATTACATTTTAACGGCCAATTGTGCGCAGACTAACAGATCCGTCGGCAGTGAAGAAGTAGCAGCCTTCTTATCTGCTTTGTGTCATTGCGGTGTTCTTTATCACGCATTGGAAAGTGGTCGTGCGAAATTACGACAATGGGACTTGGTTAGAACATTTTGTTGGTGTGTGAAAGGAGGTCGAATAAATGGAGCAAAGAACCTTCTCTATGTAATAGCGGCAATGCCTCCTTGTATTTTTGCGAGTATCACATCCAGGTCTGTTGGCCAAAATCTACTTCCCATTGCATTTGCTATGATAGAGTTGGGAGCATTTTGCTACCACCAACATTGTATGACTGACAAACAAACCAAAGATGAAATGTTTGATAAACTCATTTTGAAGATAAAACAACAGCCAATGAGCTTGCAACAGCTGGCGAGATTAACCATTCGAAGTTGCATGAAAGATTCTGATGTCGTTAGAGGAAGTTATAGCTTACCAATTCCAGTCTCACTACAGGACTATGTTAGCCTAAAGTTCTTAGATGCGACCATTACTCACATGTACTTTCCAGATGCTATTCCAACAGAATATGATGCAACATGTGCTATCAACAGGACCTATGGCACCACGTTTCAATCTGCTTCTACTTATTCTGAGGCAGCAATTAAATGGCGATGGAAATTGCAAGACGATTTGCTTTAGAACCGGAATGCAGTCTTGCATGAGCGCTCAAGTCAAACACCCACAATTTGATGAGTTCTCATTAATACAACATATAACTTATAGACAGCACCATCAATATAGCTGATTATTAATGATGTTAAGTAGAGCAGAGGTACTTCTTAGCGAATGTTACTTGTGGTCAGGCTAGCTTACCTTAAGCATTTTTGCTGATGTACTAGAGAGCAGACAACTTTTGACCTTATTTGCTATTCCGTTAACATTCAACTGGCGCAGTGATTAGTCACTTATGTGTAACTGTATATCAGCATAAACTCAATGATTTCATACAGATAGTCCTCTACTTCCATTGAGTCTCACACATTTTGGTTTGTATGATCTTTTTATATTCAATATATTTTATACGCAATACTTTCATATCAATTGTTTAAGGGAACTGAAGACAAAGTTTTTCACTTTTATCTGGAATATTTGTATTATGGGTGCAAGCCAAACAGTGTGAAAATGGTTTGTATATCAACACAATCTGCTTGATTCTCACAGATTATTCCAACTTTCACAATATGTCCTTGACATACAATGATTGTCTCCACCTCAACAATGTGAGAAGATTTATCTACAAAAATTTTTGAGTTATGCACTCTTTTCATGTTTCTCCATTCGCCCAATGCTTACAACTCCCAATCTCAAATGTGTTATCTCTGATTATAATACGATGGTGAGAAGTGACAAAAACATTAACTCTGATGATTGAATACACCAGTTATACTGCTCTGTCATTTCATCCATAGTTAACCAACAAATGATTCATATTGGTGTGAATACAGCACTAGCCTCCCTTACACCATTATAGATCTAAACTTACTAAGAACATTGTGATAGTACATAACAAGGTGTAGAAACAACGTGATGCTAATACTGTGAAACTCGGATAACTCAAACTTCAAGGGTCCGAGCAAAAGTGTTCGAGTTATTAGAGCGTTCAAGTTATCGGGACAGTCATAAGTGCACGTATTTATCAGTAGATACATGTACATATATACAAACTATATATAAATCAAAAGCATAGATTGCTTGTTGCAAGTTGAAGGGCCTCTCGTGTAAAGTTTTAAATATTTTTTTTTCAGAAAGATTAGATATTTTTCTATCACTTGAGATTTGTTTGTTGTTTTAGCTGATGTGACTGCCAGGACATTCTCAGATTCAAATAGGCAAAACTTGATCACAGTTAAAACGCTCAGAAAAAATACATACGTATTTTTCTACCGAGCGTTTTAACCAAGATCAATTTGGCAGTAAGTCAGTTATTACAAAACTGCTTTACTATTAAAAACCCATTATCAATTTTGCCGATTTTACTTTAAACTTATCCGAATTTTACCTCGCTTTTCTTGCTTTCAGAGGGCTATCCCTAAGCGGATGTTTGGTAAAATTTGATTTTCGCAAACCTTTAGAAAAGTCGTTGGGAAAATATTTTGCTGATGTTGGTAATAACGAGGCCTAAGAACTACTAAAAGTCGATGTTTATCTCTATGGCTTGGAATAAAGTGATATTCTAAAGCGATAGTAACAACCATCTCGGTAGCCGTTTGGCAAAAAAAGGTTCAAGTTAACGGAGTCTCAGTCGAGTTATCTAAAGCCATTTATCATTGTGTGGGAACGGACCAAACAAATACGTTGAGTTAATCGTGTTTTCAAGTTATCCGAAGGCGAGTTATCCGAGTTTCATTGTATCTGGCGTATACTCTAAAATTCTATAAAATGATTGTAAATAAATATATAGGCAAACCGAAGTTGAAAGCTAAAGTTAAGGGCAGACAAAGGTCAGCTATAGATTTAAAGTTTAGCTTTCATAATCAAGTTAGTCTTAGTGCTTTTTGCCTTGCTTGGTCAAATTCATGTTTCAACTTTGTGAGCTGCTTTTAGCATTCATTTCCTTCTTCACTAAAATTTTAATGAACTTTTCCCATTGCTTTTACAAGAAACAAAAAATTCGATAAAAATTTTTTTTCCACATTTCCCTACAATTTTCAGTTTAATCGATTGTTCAGTTTAACTTGTGTGCCTATATACGTGTAAAGGCAAAGAAAATCCCATAAATTGCTAAATTCGGTGCGTTATATATTGAACATTAAATTATATTCTATGTACTTCCAAATATTTTGCTCGTAAGAAAAGAGCTTTTCTAGCTGATAAATGTTTTAAAAACAATGAAGAGTAGACAACCCCTGTAATGACCAAATACTTGGGAAAATTCCATTCAAGCAGTCTTACAACCAAATTTGTTTGACTGGATATTAATTATAATACTCTTTTAAACCTATTCATAGATCATATAAAGTCATACATAGCCATCATGAAAGTCAAAGAGCCTACAAATGGTATGTTTGAAAAATGATATTTAATCTTGTGTATAACATAACTGCGCTGCTGTTACACTATCTGACTTCAGCTTACAATGATTAAAAGTTTACCATGCCGAATATTTGCATTTACATAATACAGTGGAACCTCTACTTATGAAGACTCTACATATAAAATTCTTAACTTACGAAATGTCTTATCGTAGATATATTGCTTCAATTATGCAAAATGTTTTAGCTACAAATGACCAAAGTGCTTTTTATATTTTTAGAATTATATCTCCTATCCAAGGATAAAGTCAAGGATTTAGAAAAAACAAAAACAAATTAATAAGCAGTTCATCAAGTGTCTATTTCTAACATGACTAAGGTGATAAAGTCGATTGGTGCTGTCGCTCAAGTAATTGTCGAGCTGGAAAAGCAAATTGTGGAAATGGCTGATCAGTTGCAACAGAGTCGCAATAATACATATGAAGGTTTTTAGGAGTAGCAGGTAAATTTCAGCAGCTGGCCCAAGTTGGTAATAAACTTAATAGTTCTTATCAAATCCTTTCTTGTAATCTCACTTCACTTAATATCTTCTAATCTTTTAAATGAGAGCGGAGGCTATTAAATGAATTTAGCAGGTTGCTATTGAGTTTGTTGTGGTTTATGACACTAGATAATTTAAATCTGGTCATGGTTTTATGATCATGGTTTATGGTTTGAAAGCTATAGCTGGGATATTTATGGCAAGTATTGTAGAGTATTAAATAAACAATGGGACAGTTAGAGCAATGTGATATACTTAGGTAAGGGAAGAACACCAGTAGTGCTTGTTATTAAGTTGGTAAATGGTAAGCGATGGTTTTTATGGGGTATATTTAAGTCTTATTATATAAGTCGCAAAGCATTTTTGAAACCTAAATAAGGAGTTAGTTATTTTACCCGTGTTGTAAATTAGAACACATGCACGCCATAAATAAGATAGGAATGGATAAAATTATAGAAATATAGTTTGTCAGTATAAAAGTTCATAAGATGACGAATGTTACAAAATAATTGTAAGTTAGATGATATTTCATTTGAATTGAATGAGATGCGGTCTAAACATTATAGAGTGTCGTTGATGATAATGTCATATGGTTCAGAAGTAAGTTATCTTGTTAGGGTATTGCCAAATATATAAATTGCCATAGGGAAATAAAAAAATAACTAAAACTATGATTTACTGGTGATAATAATAATGAAGATGTAAATGTAAAAAATTTAAACATATGGAGCTCTAATTATTTAGTACTTTGACAGAAAAAAACTAGTACTTGCAGCTTCCTTACATAAACCAGAGTTGTAAATTGCTGCAAACAGTATATGACTTGTATCAGCTAATGCATTTTTATTGCGGAATAGAAAATAAATAATCTTTGGGTTGGTGTAAGACGATTCAATGGTGTTTAGAAATAGACAGGGAAGTCGACAGGTCTTGCTGACTCACTGAATTGGAACCTGGGCAAGCCAAACCATGCTTATGAAAACTGTGTGGAGATAAGACCTGAATATGACTATCACGCCAATAACAGAATATGTAGAAGACTTGAACACTTTGTATGGGAAAAGTTGATATAAGATAACACTATTTCGATAACACTCTAGTAAATATTACCCCTAGTTTCCCAGAGTAAGGTAAAATAAAAATGGCTATACTTGCAACATAACTATTTTAATGAACATCCTAAAACTAAAACGATTACTTTAATTGTTACATCAAAAAATCTCTAGATATCATTCATGCAAATGATTATTGTAAAATAGCAACAAGCAAAAAACATTTTGCAATTATTTTAATGGCTGTACTTAGGTTTGGCTTCAAGGCATTCGTTTAAATACTTTTTGAGTCTTCCAAAATCCAAAATACATGGTTTCTTTCCGTTCTTCTTTTGTAATTCTTTGATAATTTTTTTTGAGTTATCTATCTTCCTGCAATTATGTATTAGATTCACAATAATAAACTGTCCATTGTCTAGATATTGATTAACTCATTGTATGATTAGGTACTTTGAGAATATTTGAAATCATCTTTGTTTTATGCTCATCACTCTTTTTCAGACTCTTTATCACAATATTACATTAGAGAATTTTTTATTTTAAACTGAAATACGAAAATGTGATTGAAACAAACTGCTTTTAATACAGACAAAAATAATGTTGTAGAAGTTTAATTTTTTACCGATTTTCAATTAAATGTGCTTAAGGACTTTTCCTCAAGTTTATAATTCAAAACTGTCTTTTTTTTAAAGTTGCTGTACTTAATAATTGTGAAAAGTAAAAAATGCTTGATTCAACTTTCTTTGAAACCTTACTTTAGATCTATGGAAACACATCAAAATTACAAAATCTAAGTATTCAAACCATAGAGTTACATAATAATTTACATGTGCAGGTATATCTATTTGGTTGCTAAGTAAATCAGAGGATATTTTAACAAGTCAATTTTAAAAATGAGATAATATGTAGGCCTATGTAGGTTCTGCAAGTTAGATCAACTTGGCACCAGTCTTCATGTATGAAATGATGTTTTAATGGATCAGTCTTAGAAATGTTAAAATACATGTAGCTGGTTATGGCTTAAATGATAAATTTATCATAAGCTGTAATTTAGGCCAAAATTTCAATCAAAATAATTTGAGAAGAGTAATACTAAATATCAGAAGTAATAAAGCTAAAGTAATAGCAGATTGGCCAAAGTTTTTACCTCTATTTAAGATGAACTGTTTATCACAAAAGCATCAACTGCTTGGCTGGATACGAGAGTAATCTTTATTCAAACTCTTGTATTAGACGAGCCACTCAAAGTCTAAATTGCGCTAATGCACAAGGGTTTTGCCAGATAAATGGATAATACTTGGCGACTTTCAAAACAAGAAAATTGGTGTTTTAGTTGGAGAACTTGCTGAGGGCTTGTGAAGGTATCACTTGTTGAATTAGTTTTTCTAGAATTTATACAGGTTAAATTTTTATACCTCATAGTCACAAAGTAAACTTGTTTATTTACAAATTTACGACAATTTATTAATGATAATAATAACCATAATAGTAAGAATAATAATAGAAGTTTTAAATGAATTTAACAAAAACCCTTTACTACTTTTACAAAATTTTTAAAAAGTATTTTTAACAAATTATTATGCATTTTCATCTAACACAAAGTGTGTACCAAAAGCTGTGATCAATACAGAAAATCAATATTTTTAGAGACAAGATCATTACATATAAACTTTATAAACTTTTATTTAACGGCAGCATTCCTACAAGTATGCTGACTAACTTTAGATTGTAGTAGCAATTTTTTGTCAGAATCCACAATTTCGAATAGTTTTTTTCTGACAACTGTACATTATTTTATACAAGTGAGTCATTGTTGGGGTTTTTCTAGCACTGACCACTTCGTTACAGAATCTTGTATCTACACTCATTATGATAGAACTCTTATTTGTTAACAGATATCTTGTGCAACTTGTTTATGAACACTTGGAAATCTGTTAAAAATCTGCCTATAAGTGAAATAAAACTGTGACAAGAGGAGACAAGAGACAAGACAAAGATAAAATAGTTATTTGGTAAAACTTTGGTTACAAACTCAAGAAAGAAGTATATTATATGAGGTATAAAGGGTACACTATATGAATAAAATTGGTTTATAATTGTTGACAGAGAACTTCATGAATACAGTTAGTTTAAGTTGTCAGTTTAACTTGTTATAGCTAATAAATTCAACTAATGATTATAATAAAAGTGTCAGTTAAGGTAATTGTCTGACCAACCAATAGATTCTGTAATAAGTCTGAGGCAGTTTCACCAGGTTTCAGACAGGTTCCGTTTTGCAATATCTAATAAAGGTCTATACTTCCTTCTCTATAAGTTTTTATCAGCCATTTCATAAGCTCATTGAAATCAATGTTTTATTTAAAAAGTAGACTGAGTTTCTATTTATCTAAAATAATTTAAAAAGGTTTCTATAGATAAATTTTTTTTCCCTTTAGAATGCTGTGAGTTCAACATCTCATCTATCTTGGCATTGAAGACATTTTAAAAATAAGCAGTTGAATCTAAATGCAAGCAAAAACAGTCTTTTAAAGAAGGCTTCAAATACATATAAGAAAAGTTCATTGTAACCAGAAACATTGTTCTTAGCTGGGTCTACACCTTAACATCGAGGTATAAACCTAAATCTGGCTATTGAGTTTCTAGTTTGTTTCACCAAAATTTAACTGAGTCCATCATTTACAGTGTTAATCAATAATATACGAGCAATATACAATTATTGCAGACAAACACCAATATTTTTTGTCAACTTGTGTTAGAATATTCAGGCACTTACTTAAGACTAAACGTAGTAATACAGAATACAATAAGTCAAGTTAACTTTTATCATAGACTGAGAATTATTTTTAGTGATAGTAGAGCCGATTAATATTTTGAGTTATATTTTAATGCATCATACTATCTTTTATAATATGATGCATTAAAATTTTTAAAATGGTTTTATATTTTCATAAATTATATTGTATTTACCTGTTATGTATATTTTACAACTGTAAACTTTCTATTTAAATGTAATTATTTTAGATATATTCTAATGCATTATATTATCTTTTGTAATATTATTTATTTGTAACATCATCTTCTTATTCAATAAGTTATATTGTATTTACCTATTATGTATATTCTACAAATGTATACTTTCTATTTACATATAATTATTTTGAATATATTGATGCCTTATGCTCAATGTAAGAAACATTTTCGAGCGCACGCGCACACACACGCACAGGTACACACACACACGCTCGCACACACACACGCTCGCACACACGCACGAATGCACGCACACATGCATACACAAAGTCGAGGCTACTGAAAATGTTTACGGTTATGGCTTGCTATGATAGCAGTTCTCTACTCAAATGGGTTACTAGTAATCACCTGCACTGCTGTAAGCTATTTTTGTAAATGCATATTTTTTATTAAGCTATTTTCTACAAAATAAGCTTTTAAAATTAATCATAAATTTATAAAAAAATTTAGGTGACACTCGGAAAATATTTTTAGAAACCTATTAAGGAGTAAGGGTCTAATCAGTGTCAAGGTGTCAAATCTAATTCTTATAAACTTGTTTATTTCATCTCTGATGCAGATGGAGGCATGCGATAAGTTTATTTCTCAAAACCTTTATGTTTTTTAAATTAGGAGCAAGTAAGTTCCAGCTCACATATTCAGGCATCAGTTATTATTATGTACATGATATAATGGTTTAAAGTAGAATTTTAATAGCATAATGACCAAGTTTGACTTGAGGGTTAGTACAAAAGTGTTTGCTATCGACCACCGTGTTTGATAATTGCAAATTTCAAAATGCTTCCTAGTTTAAAAAATGAGAAAGTAAATAAAAACTTGATAGAGTGTAGAAAACCTAATAACTATTATAAATAGTATAAAACCTCAAAAATTATATTATATTGTAGATAACCTACCACTAAGTGTGGATAGACTGGTACCAAAGTACTATTCTAACTTTCAAGCTTCATATCATGAGAAAAGTGTTTTGTGCAGTTCAAATAAATTACGAGAAAAGATAAATACAACTGTAAAGGTTTTCAAACTTTTGGAAACAGCGGCGACTTTTAAGTTTAATATCATGAAAAAAGTGTTTTGTGCAGTTGAAATAGATTAGAACAAAAAATTAAACAACTGTAAAGGTGCTTGAATGTAATTGTGAAATAATTAGCAAGTAATGGATAAATAAAGTTAGTTTTTTACGATTACGGTGAAAAATTATTTGGTATACATTTATATGATTTCAATTCCTTTCAGTTTTGGCATCGAAAGTGCAAAATTGTTGTATAGAGTGATATAAAAACCATTGTAATTATTTAATTCACATATTCCTTGGCAAAAATTATCAAAATGTTATGCATGTACTATACGTATTAAGAAATGGTAACAAAATAATTTGTTGACCTTAGAGGAACCGTAGTTACCTACAATAATTTTAGTAGCTTTTATTTTATGATTATGATCTACAAGAAAATGTAACATTACAATGTACTATGTGCAGTACATACCAGGTTGAGTTCTAACATTTGAGACAGGCGTATAACATAAATGTTGATTTTAACTTACTAATAACATACTTAAAGCCAGTTTTACTAAACTAAGCATCAATCTGGTCATAGGCTAAAATTTTATAACTTATCTGTTTTTGGTTTCCTTTTTACCATAACATTGAATTGATGTAGCAAGCGTCGTACTTCTTTCAGGCGTTGTTGGAAAGATTTTGGCAAATAGCATATCAGCATTTTTGTTATTTTGTCGTAATCAGTACACAGACCGCCAAATTTTAATTTCAAAAGAAATTTTTGTTCATATCGTATGCCACCAAAAGCGTCAAAAAGTTTTCATCCTTTTATGGCTCAGTTGACAAACATCGCGTTCCATATAGTGAGGCAAAAAAACCATATAACAGGAGCGTCATAACCCTAGGGCACACTGTATTAATTATAGTTTAGCGGATGCAATGGCAAAATGCATATCTGATAAAAGCAATGGGTGTGATAAGAGCGGCATAGACCTGTGGTTACACATGCTTTTTAGTAGACTTGCGATTTGATTTTTCCAAAATCTAATTCAACACAAAAGTGATTTTTCTTTGGCTATACTTTATTGCTAAAACTGGTCAAATGAACAACAGACAGACAAACTTTGAGATTTGTATATAAATGTATACAAACCTCAAAATTTGTCATTTGTCTGTCCAGCTATAGCAACCAAATTCTAGCAATGAAATATCCGAATCGCACAAGATTTGAACTCTAGACGACAAGGTAACCCATTAGCCTACACAAGGTGCATTGACTTCATTGGGTGATATGAGTCCTTGTCTGGGTTAAAATACTATAGCGACTCTGGATTAAGGATGGAATGTCACTAAATGTCACTAATGGCGCAATGTCACTAAAGCTTGCTCTCATGGCTCTTATTAGTAAGTTTATCAATACAGAAACTAGCTTACTCCAATTAGCCAATGACAACTTGCTTACCTACCATCGCTTATAAGCAGTCTTATAATACCCGTGCAACGCCTAACATTCATCTAGTATAGGTTGTAGAACTTAAATTGTATCAGGTGACATAATTTTCAGTTTTGTCTCTGCATTGTAGGTACTCTTCACTCCACTTACAGTCATTCTACGTATGTCTGAGTGAGCAGCAGATAGTAAATAACAACTCTTTAATCTCAGTATTAAGTTGGCGTATCTTAGGAATTCTACAAATTGATTTTCTTTTCTTTGTTACAAAATACAGATCATTATATAGCTAGCTAGCAGTAAGGTCGGTATTTCTTTAATTTTTAAGGAAAATTGCTAAACTGCTCTTACGAAAAAATTCCATGAACGCCTTCGCTGTGGTTGATTGTCCTTAATGTAGGTGAAGAAAAATGTTTGAGCTTCTAATCGGATAGATTGTGGTACATTTGGGCAAAAAAAATGAAAGTTGTAAAGTTGTCAATTGACCTTGGCATCGCTTGGTGTAGGCACACTTTTTCACCTTAAATAACTGTAGATAATACATAGAGCTCTAGTAGTCTGCTCTTATATTTTTTTCAAATGCAAGAGTTTTTTAGCATCATGGATGTTCCGCTCTTACTACCTCAAATGGTAAAAGTTAAAAATAATTGGCAGTGATGAGATTTGAACCAAGGCCTCCAAGAAGATTGGTGCCTTAAAACAGCACCTTAGATTGCTCAGCCACACTACCTTATGCTGTCTGGAGATACGAGTGTTAAAGATGAGAGATTGTTTATTTAACAATCTCTGACAATTAACTGCCTTTGTTTTTTACAAAATCTTTCCAAAAAATGGGTAATCATTAGGTCTCTTTATCAGCAGTGTGTCCTTAATGATTTGCATCATGACCCTGATGCATTTGTAATGCAACAATATTCATACCCACTCCAAATTTGAATGATTCTCAACACCAATAACTCAAGTCTTCAGGTCTCGCTATGTTTAAAACTTTCCCCTAAAATGAGTGAGCAATATCACAGAGAAGCTGGCTCCAACTGTAATGCCTCAATTGAAATATTACAGAAGCCGTGATTGAACACTCAGGTGGCCAGGTGACAAGCATGATTGCTATGATACACAGATCTAAGCATTGAACGCTGATGCGTGGCATAAAGTTTTGGAAAAGACTAACTATACAGCAAAATATTGCCTTGACAGAGTCATATGCCCTAGGCCGGTCATCAGCGATACTACTACCACCATATATCTCAGGTGCTCTAAAGGCTAAAATCTGCTGTTTACATCTTTGTGGCCGAGGTTCAATAACTCATCAGAGAAGTAGTGTTTGTTTGGGTGACTTTCTATTATTGGAGCAACTGTGCACGCGCCAAATATTTTGTAAGAGCATAGTTTGTGACTTAATCAGCCAGTATTTTTTATAGTTTTCTATAAATAACTTTATTACAGCCTTCCTCAAGATGCTCTATTGCCGACCGCATTGCGGATTACTGGGCTTCGGCAATTATCGCAAGTTTTAAATACACGCTTATGGCGCTGCACGAGTAGTAAAAAAATTTGTGCACGATAAAAATCATTCTCTAATTTGAGCGTTGAGAAATAAAATTGCGTCTCACTGGAGTCAAACCCATTTATTCTGAATATTAACCTAAGCGTACTACCACTAAGCCATGCAGCCACCTTCTCACAGTTCAGAATATTTGTACTTACCATAATTGTTACATGCCAAGATCCACAAACAATCGTGATCTTCAGGAGTACAAATTGTTAGAACAAAGAATTATTCCATGATATGGCAACAAAGCCGTGTGGTGTAGTGGTTAATTGAGGTGGGTGTTGGGTTGGGGTTGGGTTTGTTAGATGGGATCATTCCCTGGTCCACATAACCGAGGTGTCCAAGTTCAATTTCAATGCAAAGTGGTTTTTGTCTCTAAAATTGTATCGCTATAACTGGACATACAGACTACATACCAACAAGCAAACACTTATGTTTATATATGGTTTGTTATTATTATTTTGAAGAAGGTCAGATTGGCACAGTTGGCGGGGTGTCATTATGAGTTCGAGTCCCGTAACAAGCAATATTTTATGGAGTACTTTAACTACCACCAATATGCACATATTATCAAAGAGTAGAGACACAACAAACATAACATCTTTTGAATTACAATTGGTCACACTTTTAAAATTCTAAATATGTTTTAAAGTTAGTTTTAGGTTTCAATTATTTATTTGTTTTTTTTCGTCATGTTTTAAAACTTTCACTATGCTGAGTGTCATGTTCTAAACAAGAAGGTTTCCACCGCATAATTAAATTATCCAACATTAATGAGAATATATCTTACCAGTAAAACTATCTTTACAATTGAACATCATGTGCGCTTTCATCATTATTATATTTTTATTCTTTTTCAAAAATATGTTCTAAAACTTGAAGAAAATTTTTCATAAATTTACACACTTCAGATGCTGTGTAAAAACTCCCATACACTTGTGGGCCTGTTTACACCATGTGATTTATTCAAAGCACTGACTTTAGTTTGTCGAAACGCTAGTATATAAAACAAAGAACATTGTAGAATCCGAATACAAAAGAATACATAAATTAAAATGTCAAATTTCTAAAATTGGAGGCACACATTAGATTTAATAAAAAAATGGACTATAGTCTGTCGGTAGGCTGGTTATAATATATATGTAAGATGAAGGGCATTGAAGAATAGGAATGTAAAATAATACAAAAATTCCACTGTCAAACCTCAACAAAAGTTGCAACATTTTTCATTACGATATAATTAAATGCAAGATATTTTCTTTACATTTTTTTTACATTAGCCAACTGTTTTTACGTACAGGTAAGTAAAATACTATCACTAGATCCGTTAACTACACTTCATTTAATATCAGTTCTTTAAACAGAGAGAGGTATTTATGACATCTCAATTCAATTAACCATACTTAATTGGCATGTAGTGTTGGAAACGTTTATCAGATATTCCTACACATATTAAATTATTATGATTCTTTCTCTCCAGCAAATGAAGACTTAGGAATCTAAGTTTTGATTGGTTAGCAACTTATCGCAACTGAACATTGATTTGTTGCAAAAACTTGACAAAACCAACTCCAATATGATTACAGAGTAATTTGGATAACTCGGCTCAGCAATGGAAGCTTCTTTCTCTAATCCTGCGTATGAAGGATCAACTACTACAACTCTTTCAGGTCAAATCAATTCAATCAGCCAGTCACCAAAGAGCAAAGGAATAAAATGTACTGCTGTCGTGACAACTCTTTCTGTCCTAAGCTTGGTGATTTCACTTGGAATTTTTGCTTATGGGTTGTTTGTGTATCAAAGTATTGGAGTTAATGAAGGAAACCAGGAACTTTACCAAACCGTGCAAGAACTACAGCAGAAACTAAATGAGACTAGAGAGATGGTGAATTTGATGGAAAATGAAAGGGAAAACTTTGAAAGAGCAAGGCAAACACATTTATTGAACGACAAAAAGTCCATGAAAGTTTTACAACGACTTGAACAGGAAATGAAGGCTTTAAGTGAAAACACAACCGCTTCAGCTTTGTCAATAAATCAGTTGGTAGAAGAAGCCAAACACTTGAAAGAAGAGTTTGGTAGACGACTTGATGATTTGGAAGCCTCTAGCAAAAACCAAGAAATTGACATCCAGTGGATTCTCCAAAACCTTACAGAAACTGCAAAACATCTGGAAAGCTTTTTGGCAAATAATCAAAGAACTTTTTCTGATCTAAATGAGTCTCTTGCATCAGCAAATCAAGACATACAACTACTTATTTCTAAGGAACTCTTTATTCAAACAAAGCTAAACACAACCGTGGAACGCTTAACAATGTTAGACAACCAGACAGCAGACTTACAGGCTTTTTATGAAGGTTTGAAAAATTCAGACCAACAGCTTAGAATGAACCTTACTCAGTCTATGAAACAAATCGAAAGAGCCGCCAACAGAGCAATTCAACTAGCAACCAGAACTGCAACTCGTGAACAAAGTCTACAGACCAATTTAAATGCAACTGTAAGGAAATTTTTGCGCATCAAGAATAGAGTCCAGAATCTAGAAGAAGCAACAACCAATTCAGAAGCAGCTGATAAAGTGATCATTTCTAACTTGACAGAAGTTATAAGGTCAATTGATGCTGCCTCTCAAGTAAATGCTGAGTTAAAGAAGCAACTTGTAGAAACGGCTGATCAGTTGCAACTGAGTCAAAACAATACAAATAAAGGTTTTTTAGAGATAGAAGGTAAGTTTCAGCAGCTGGCCCAAGTTGGTAGTAAACTCAATGGTTCTAATCAAATCCTTTCTTCAAATCTCACCAGAACAATGACTGCAGTTGATCTTGTTCAGAGTAGAATCACCAAATTTGAAGAGAGTTGTGTTGCATCTGTGAACTTCAACTATACTTTACTACAACTAGAAACAATTACTGAAGACATGAATAAGATGAAGACAATACAAAGACGCTTGCAAACTGCGAAAAGAGAGTTTAACGCCAACCTGACCGAGTTTAATAACGACTGGACGCAGATGAGAACCAGGTTGACAACTCAAATTGCCAGCAGTGCAGAGCGGTGCCGTGAATTGAATGCTTCTATTGTCTCACTTGGTGATGAAATAAACAGATATCACAAAAGAGGTTAGTAAAAGGAGTTAATATATTCTTGAGTGTGTGAAATTGAGTCAAATAATTAAGCAATTTCTAAAGCAACTTTATAAATTTACAAATGCTACATATTTAAAATATAATCGTAAGCCATTCAAAGTTAATCATTCAGTAGTAATCAGTCGGTTTTTTCAAATAGGATCCAATTAACTTCAAAAGTTATTTTTATACTCAACTAAAGAAAGCGAAAAATAATAAGACAAAAATTGTAATTTTTTATGTGGCAGTGGAACTTATTAAAAATTTATAATCAAGTGTAATCTGATTTTCAAAACACTTTTAGCAATTTTCCAAACTGCGATCTTTTCTTAGTTGAAAAGCAAAATATGCTGTTTTGGGATATTAATTTATTGTATAGTTGAAAACTGCAACCTCAAAATTCAAATAGTCAAACCCTGGATTGTCAGTAAATTTTGTTTGTTTGTTAGAATCACGCATCAAAGGATGTTTTCATTGGCCAGTCCTGAAAATGTAACAGCAGTTTTAATTAGTAGCTCCAATTTTGCAATTTATTACAAGCAACGACTTAGGCCAGAACTTTGATAGAAAAGGTTATAAGAGCGTTTCATGAATTTTTGGTAGAGAACAAACTTGTGTGTGACAAGATTAGATTGGGTATGTTTTGAGGATAAATTTTACTTTTAGCACAATTATTTTCTTTCATGCAATTAGAAATTTTGTCAACTTTTGAATAGCAAAGGTAACATTGGTTATATTTTTAGCTTTTGTTGTTATCAGATGCTGGCTTGAACCAAAATCATAAGATGATATCACAATTTTGTTTCTAGATCCATCGATCAACTGTTCGACTGGCTACGAGTGTAACCCTTACTCAACCACTTGTATTAGACGAGTTTCTCAAAGTTTAAACTGGAATAACGCAAAAAGTTTCTGTGAGAGAAGTGGAGAATACTTGGCTACTTTCGAAAACAGAGAATCAGTGCTTTGGTTTGAAAACTTGCGGCGAACCCGTGAAGGTATTATCATTTGTATAATCTCTTTTTATAGTGTTCATATAGTTTGAACTTCCATACCTGAAAGTTACCAACTAAATGATATTATTAGCATGGTTCAATGATAATACTAGTAAGATGTAAATGTAGAAAATTTAAACATTTTGAGCTGAAATCATTTAGTATTTTGACAAAAAAGCATTTTTTGCCCGTTTCCTTGTGTAATCTTGAGTTGTAATTAACTTGTTCGCCATTGAATACTTTTTGTCGCAAACAAAAAGTTATATACGTTGATAATCTTCCATTGCAGATTGGAAGAGAGGTAGTCTTTGGATTGGTGCAAAACGAGTCAATGGTGTCTGGAAATGGACAGGAAAATCCACAGAACTTGCTGACTCACTTTTTTGGAATATGGGAGAGCCAAACTTCTCCTATGAAAACTGTGTAGAAACTAGCCAGCGGTTTAACTACCGTGCTAACAATTGGCCATGTCAGCAACTTCAACATTTTGTCTGCGAAAAATTGATATAAGATCACAGTCCCTGTTCGTTTGTATTGTTTGATTTGTAATGCCTCAAGGCAATCAGTGATTCACACTAAACTAGACTCATACTAGCATCAGATATGTAGCAGTAAATGAACTTGACTTCTCCTAAAACCATCACTATAACACTTTGACATGCAAATAATAGTAACTCTATGGGTTTGTCAGTTTTGTAACAACTTTGAAACTTCATCTATATTTTGAAGATCATGTCTATGAGGTTAACATTTTAATCAACCTTTTAACAGTTGTATCAAGTTAAGTTCGAAAAAAAGAACGTTTATCTGACATAAACTCTGTGAAATGTTGGCATCTCTGCTTAGTTTAAATCTATAGAGTAATACTCATATGAACACTTCTATGAAACTACTTGCATGTCTTGATGAGCAAAATTTTATTAAAAAAAAACTTATTTCAGCAAGTTTTTATTGTGCTCTTTCACTATACTAAAACATAGATTTCTTAACTGATGAATTGTGTAATTTGTTTATGAATCATTTATTATCAATAAATATTTAATATATACTATCTTTTTATTGATAGCTTTTTTTCTCAAACTAACTACTGCTGTGGTACCTAATGTTAAAATATGCATGTAAGAGAATCAAAGTTGTGACAATCAAATACAAGAAAGAAGTATATGAGGCACAAAGTGTACTCTATAGGAATAAAATTGGTTTATTACTGTTAATCAGAGAACTTCATACATACAATTAGTTTAAGTTGTCAGATTAACTTGTCATAGTTAATAGATTAAAAACTAACAGTTATAATAAAAGTGTCAATTTAGGTAATTGCCTGACCACCCAATAGACTCTGTAATAAGTCTGAATCAGTTTGATTAAGATTCAGGCAGGTTCCTTCTTGCAATATCTAATAAAGGTCCATACTTCCTTCTCTCCTTATTTCTATCAGCCATTTTATGAATTTAATTAATTCAATAAACCATTTGAAGACTAGAACACGTTTCTGTTTATTCCAAAACTCTGGAATATGTCTTTAAAAGGAATTTCATCTCTTTTATTTAGTCTGCTATGATTTCAGCATTTTATATATTTAATTTAAAAGGCATTTGCAGTCAGAATTTAATTTCAGCAATATAGGTTTAAATTGACACTCATGTTGAGGAGCATTTGAGGCAAAATACAAGAAAAAGAGCAATACGAAAGCTGTTACAATTTATGGTTCCTACTACATAGCGTATACATCCTTTATCTGTCCTCTCAGTACTAGAGCTAATTTGTTTTCCGCAAAACGATATCAACAATAGATTCTCTCAAAATTAAAGTTTGGCGTTTGCTGTTCTGATTACGACAAAATAAGGATTTTTATTGCATTTTTTCAGTTTTATATCAATTGTATAATCAGAAATTTCTCAGTTTTTTAGTTTACATACTTGCTATTTATTACACATCTACATTTCTTTGCTCTCATAATTTATTTCAGCTGCTCCGAAGACTTTTAACCAGCCACGCTACATTTTCCTAGTTTTGATAATAGCTCATTATTTGCATGCTAAATGACGGGTTAATGGAAACTCTATTAACTTTACTAGCTCTATGAAACACAATGCTTTTTGTCTTCGCCGCACTAGGGCTAATTTGTCTTCCGCAAAACGATATCAATAATAATCTTCATCGAAATTAAAATGTTGCAATTATATCTCAGTTCAGCGTCATCCCTTATAATAAAAATTGGGTTAGCAAACTGATAATGGATTACTAAATTCAGACAAAACTTTTTTCAAGTATGTTTTTAGTAAGCTAACTTCATATAAGTTAGATTCAGAATTTGTGTTACATGTCGGTATTGAACATAAGAACTCTGCACATAGTACATTTTAATGTTAAATTTTTTTGCAGATCATAACTACAAACTGCACTAAAGTTATTGTAGATAGCTATAGTTACTAAGGTTTACATATTGCTTTGTTACTATTTGTTAATGATGATGATTTTTAACATGCAGTGATTGCATTAGATAATTACTATGGGTTTCTATACTATTCTATACATCTATACAATATTTTCACTTTATGATGCCAACACTGAAACGAACTAAGATCATAAAATCGCATACCAAGTAAACTTTCATTGTAATCGTAGCAAAACAGACTATATTTAGCCATTACTCGCTATTGACTTCACATTTACATTTAACCACTTTTGCAGTTTTATTTTTGTTCCTAAATTATTTCAACAAACTCCTTCGTTTATGGTATAAAATTTAAAAGTTTTAGTTGTATGAAAAAGTTTGAAAACCTTTAGAGGTGTTTAAATTTTTTCTTTTAACTTATTTGATTTGCACAAAAATATTTTCTCATGATGTTTAAAAGTTAGAATGGTAAATGTTGTATGCGGCATGTTAAATAAAATTAATTTATGTCCAAGTAATTTTTCATTGCCGGGGGAATGCCTGGTAGGACAGCTAATGTAGTAATATGAGTCAACCAAGTATTTCCAGAGGCTGTTACAATTACAGTCACTATTTACATACGGCAATTTTCTATTTATAAAATGTCTTCCGGAACTGAATGCTTTCATAAGCGAAACTTTCAAAGTGCTTTTTATTTGTTTCAAATTAAAATTGTGTAACTACGAAACATGTTCAGCAGTGCCATTACTATTAATATTAATGTCATTATCACTATTATTGGCATCAAATTATCATATACCGTATAGTTGATTATCTATATTATGTCCTATGAAAGTCTTAAAACCTATGAAAGTACATGTACATCACCACACTGAACCATAACTACTCACAGCTCTAAGGAGATATATTATATTTTTGTTGATACAGTCTGCTTGGCTTCCTCTAGATCTTGGCAAACCAGGGTAAGACTTGAAAGTTTAAATTACCAGCTAACAATGTTAATGAAGTCACAAATCATGTAACAAGAAAAAAATAGCTGTGACAGTAAACAACTACAGCTGCATTCAAACTTCCACTTTTGGAAATAACTGTTTCAATAATTACTTTGTATGCTAAAATAGCCAAATTTCGGAGAAGTTATTCTTGTAAAAATATTTAAACTTTATTTGATTTGTTCTAGAGCTGCTTAATGATGGACACTCAAGTATAAGCTCAAGTATAGTACTCAAAACAAATGCATCATGTAAAACAATGTAAAACTGCTAAAATCGAAAACCCAAATTATATGAAAAAACTATAATATTTGAGTAAAAAATAAAACAAGGTTTTTTATTGTTACCTTTCAATGGCATAAACAGCAGTGTAGACCAAGTGAATCAGCAATTAAGTATTAAGGTGATAGGAAGTGTCGTGTAACTCCACACTATAGTAACTAGTTGATCAGTATTTATTGAGTTTAAAATATTTGGTTGTTTGATTTTGCCTGATTTGCACTTTACCGACTTTAGCAGCATTGAAGCAATTTGAACCAACAGTCCTGCCGTAAACACACCCATCACCCTCCAACTAAACATGATTTATTTTCGTTGACATGATTTTAAAAGTGCTAACCACGCTTTACTGCTGCCTATGCACTAACTCATATATTTGGAATATCGGAAAACTAGTTTTTGCATATTTTATACTTTTATTTTAAACATTAGTTCCATAATACAGTATCATACCATTGTTGTTTAATGACTACTTTGGAAATAAAAATGGTTGATTTAAATCAATTTGAGACATTGTCGACCACAAGGATTCTTTTGAAATATTGTGGATTCTCAAAAAACATACTATAGGCTTTGGGAATATGAAAAACACTTGAATACGAATGCATCAAAACTTACAACTGTTACTATGTACTTAATAACTAGCTATAAAATTGTGAACAGACGCTCAAGTATTATAGCCTTTATATCAGCTGATATAGCATGAGCTTTTGAGTGTTTACGTCAATGTTCTGCCTTATCTTAAACCCGACGCCAAACTTATTTCGACAGCTCATCATATTATTATCACCATCTCTGACTTGTTTGCTGAAACCTGCAACTGTTCAGTTGAAGAAACCATAAAACAATCTGCAAGATAAATACTAAAGGTTCACTTGCAACAAATTCCCATTACAGTTGTTTGGTATGAAAGGGTTCACCATGTCTTACTCTGTCGTGTTGTAGGTGCAAAATATGTGGAAATGTGATTATAAGCTCTTAAAAGCTCAAAAACGAACAGTTAACCGCAGCCATCACGAAAAACCGAAGGTGGGAATCTCTTTCCAGAATGGCTCAAATGGGGCATTGTTGAAAACAATGGCTTCTATTCACACTTTGTAAGTCAATTTTTAAGTATATGCTTATCACCTTTTTTATTATGATGTGATAGTGATAACTGAATGGTACTATTCTAGCTCCGCATGACTAACTTTATCAATCATTATGGGGGGTTGCGTTGGCGTGACTCAAACATTAGCTACCTCATTGCTAAGCTAAGACTGTCAATGTTGCTGTTAGCTGTTCAGTGTTAAATTCAGTTGGAGTAATCAAAAAAGGTACGTTATAACCATTATAGTAGCAATTAACAAAAATAAGGCTGAACTCTTATGTCATATAAGTGCAGTATTAAATAGACTTCAAGGTATTCAAAGCAGAGTGTGTAATCTACAGTGATAATTATTTAAACTTAAATGAACTCTTGACTTTACGTTCTGTAGTTGCACACCTAATACTAGTGATTGGGAAGAGCTTCTCTTTTCCCAGCACGTTGATTCAGGTTTATCAGTTGGTAACTACTCTTATATAGTTCAGCTGAAGTCTTTAAGACTTGAGTATGGGGGTAGAAACTATAGAACTGATCTTTAGGAGGGCTCTTCTTAAATTGAACAATCTACAACTTTGACAAGGGAGACAACCAAAGTCAGTTAGTAAAAACCTTGGGTGAAAAGGTCAACTCATAACAACTGATTGAACCCATTAGTCAAATATTAAACAAGTTTACGATAAGATAGAGTTTATAATGAAGCACTTTTTGTATACTTTGCCTTCATGTGGCTGTCTACTTTTTATTTTAAAAGATGAAAAACTCTCCAACCATGGCTTGTTTAGCCATGCCAGTTTGAATAACTTCAGTTATTCCAACTTCATAAACATTTACAATCTTTAACGTTTTCATGGCATAATATCAGAGTGCAATATCTGAGTAGAGTATTAAAATAGCAGTCGTGACCTAGTGGTCTCAAACACCTGACCTACAAACGAAAGGTGTGGGGTTGATAGGAAAGATATACAACTTTAATGTATTCTTTGGAACTGGGCATGTCTCTAGTGCTCAATTTTCCAGTGCCACTAGACTCAGACATGTGCAGCCAAAATTAAAGATATTTTGTTTTTGCAACAATGCTTTTAAAACAGCACAGCTTCGGCTAAGTGAATGTCATAATTACATACTTGATTTTTGAAGAAGATTGTGTATGTAATTTATTTATTTATGTAAAGCTCAACTGTGCTGACCCACAATTGAGCTCTAAGTTTTCCAAGGTGTGCAAATACCATTACCTCTCTTTTTCACAACAAATGCATGCAAAATAGAACATGTTTTATTTGTAGAAATATATTAGAATGGCAGCTGGCAATGAAGATGATGTACTCAAACTCCAAGTGTTTTTAGAAAGGCCAACCAGATTAGTGGTCGAAGCAGACATGAACCATTTGACAGAATTGTATGAGACTGGTCTTTGTAAAAACCTCATTACTAACCATTTTTCTCAACTTCAGAATACGCTCAGAATAGTTCTAGAAAGTGCTGTCAGAAACTACTATAGCAATCCACACTTTTTTGAAGGACAACATTACTACACAAACCGACGTTTTATGAGTCTTTTGCTCACTATACTAGACCCAAATGAATTGGAGTCTGAACTGGTCACTAAAACATTGGATTACATTTTAATGACCGGACCTTTTCAGACTAACCGCATTTACAGCAATGAGAGACAAGCAGCCTTTTTTCCGCTCTGTATCATTGTGGTGTTCTTTATCACACATTGGAAAGCGGTCGTGAAAAATTACAAGTGCCTTTGGTTAGAGCATTTTGTCAGTGTGTAAAATTGAACCGAATGAATGGTGCGAGGAACCTTCTTTATGTAACAGCAGCAATGCCTCCTTGTACCCTCGCTCGTATCACATCCAGGTCTACCAGCCAAAATCTACTTCCTATTGCTTTTGCTATGATAGAGATGGGAATATTTTGCTATCATCAAGATTGTGTGGCTAAAAAACGACCAAAAGATAAAGTTTTTGATGAACTTATTTCGAAGATAAAACAACAGCCAATGAGCTTGCAGCAGCTTGCGAGATTAACCATTCGACGTTGCATGAAAGATGTTGATGTCGTTAGAGGAAGCTATAGTTTGCCAATTCCAGTCTTACTACAGGACTATGTTAGCTTAAAGTTCTTAGATGCGACCATTACTCACATGTACTTTCCAGATGCTATTCCAACAGAACATGATGTAACACACGATATTAACAGGACCTATGGCACCACGTTTCCATCTGCTTCTACTTCTTTTGAGGCAGCGCTTAAATGGAGATGGAAATTGCAAAATGATTTGCCTTGGTTCTTCGATGAGTAGTTGCATGAGCGCTTATGTACAAACTCCCACAATTTGATGAGTTCTCATTGATAAAACATATAAATTATGGACAGCACCATAAACAGAGCTGATTAGTAATGCTGTTAAATAGAACAGTGGTACTTTTTAGCAAGTGTTACTTGTTGTCAGGCTTGCTTACTTTAAGCATTTTGACTTGATGTTCAAGAAAGAAGTCAACTCTTGACCTTATTTGGTATTCCGTTAACATTCAACTGGAGCAGTGATTAGTCACTTATGTGTAACTGTATATCAGCATAAACTCCATGAATTGATATGGATAGTCCTCTACTTCAATTAAGTGTCCCGCATTTGGGTTTGTATGATCCTTTTATATAGGAGATATTTATTAGGGTATACACCTTATTTTTTATATCAAATCTTTCATGTGAACTGAAAAGACAAGTTTTTCACTTTTTTCTGGACAACTCATATTACTAGTGAGAGGCAAACTGGTAGAAAATGGTTTGTATATCGATATTACCTGTTTGGTTCCTAAAGATTAGCCCAACTTTCACAATATATCCTGGACATACCATGATTTGCTCTACCTCAACAATGTAAGGTGATTTGTAATTTGCTTAAATTCTGGAGTTATGCACTCCCTCAGTGCTTTTCCAATCTCTGAATGTTTACAACTCCTATTCTCAAATATTTATCTCTGATTACAGCACGATGGTGATAAATGATAAAAACATGAACTCTGATGAATGGATACAGCAGTTATACAGCTCTGTCATTTCATTCAAGTTTAACAAACAAATGAGTCATATTAGTGTAAATACAGCACTAGCTTCCCTTACACCATTATTGATGTACACTCACCAATCACATGTTGATAGTGCATAACAAGGTGTAGAAACAATGTGATGCTAATATATGAGGTTTACTACAAGTTTCTATAAGAATGATGAATAACACATGAACACATATAACACATGAAGGTTAAATACAAGAGCATACAAAAGCCATCTATGAATTTGGAGTTATCCTTTCTTGAACAAGAAGGTTTTCTGTGCTTTCTGACTTGCCTGATCAAATTCATGTTTAAATTTTTGCGCTGTTTTTGGAATTCATCTCAAATCTTTTTTTTTAAATATTTAATGAATTTTTCTGATTGTTTTCTGCAGAAAACGAAAATATGATAACAAGATTTCCTGATACATTTGACTTTAATGAAGACAGGATAATAGGGTTGGCGGGTCATGGTGAGCTGATTGTCCTGTTTAACTGGTGATCCTAAAAATGAAGAAAACAGTCAATAAAAAGATCGTACACTATATAATAGTACAATATACAATGAACTATATAATGTACAATATTCTATATTGTATTTGCTTTTAAATAATTTCCTGTAGAAAGAAAAATCTCTAAACTGTCAAGGATTTAAAAGCAGTGAAGAGTAGACAACCGATGTAATGACAAATTATTTGCGGATACGTCCATTCATTCAGTCTTACAACCGATTTGTCTTACACTTTACTCAATTATTCTTTTAAACTCATTTATAAACTATATTAAGCAATATTTAGCCATCGTCAAAGTCTATAAATGATATAATTAAAAAATGCATTTTGATCTTGCAACTGTATTATATAAACAAAACTTAAAAAGATACATAGCTACAACTGCTGATACGCTTTCCTACCTCAGCTCACAAAATTCAAATCTTTACCAGACCAAACATTTCCATTTATTTATGACAATGAACCTCTACTTATGAAGGACTTTTCACACGATATTGCCAAGTTACGAAAAGTCTTTTTAAAGAAATATTGCTTCGACTTGTGCAATATGTTTCTAGCCATGAAAGACAAAAGGCCTCTCATGAGTTTGTTTCATTCTTTTGAAGTTTACTGTAAATCTTTTAAATTTAGTATGTGTGTTTATTTTCATACATTATTTGCCCTCTGCTGTCAACTGTTGATTGTCCCATTTCACAGCTGTGTAGTTTGGAGTTATCATTTATGGCATAAAGCTTGTGGCAACTGTGTTTTCTAGCAAATAGCAGAATTTTCGGTATCATGACATGGTTTTTCAGTCTGCGCCGATATAAATAACTCTTTCTACATGTACATGTAGTTACGTTCTTAAGACATTTATTCTGAGTAAAATCAACTGAGATACCATTACAGCACCTTCCTCCTGTAACTGACTTCCTCCCACTTCCGTCTCCGCTTCACCACATCTAAATGACCAAGGCCGAAGGTTAACAAACCTTTTGTGGCTTTTATTCATTATTCAAATTCTTTCCATGTTTACTTTTAATGCTTACTATATATATATATATATATATATATATATATATATATATATATATATATATATATATATATATATATATATATATATATATATATATATATATATATATATATATATATATATATATATATATATATATATATATATATATATATATATATATATATATATATAGTAAGCATTATGTAAAAATATAAAAATTTTTAAATCTATAAAAAAGTCAAAAATCGACAACAAACTTTGAGAAATATATGTATATATATTATATATAAGTATATATATATTTCTCCAAGTTTGTCGTCGGTTTTTGATTTTTCTATAGATTTTAAATTTTTTTAATTAAAGTTCCACATTTTGCTGGACTTGAACTCACGAACATTGCAACCACAGTTTTGCAATTCAGTCCTTTAACCCCGACACTGTGAAAGCCGTTACAATTCATGGTTCCTACTACATAGCGTATACATCTTTTTTCATACTCACAGTATTAGACTTAAGTTGTTTTCGGCAAAACGATATCAGCATTAGATTCTCACAAAATTAAAGTTTGTCAATTGCTGTACTGATTACGACGAAATAACGATCTTTATTGAATCTTCTCATTTTGTATCAATTGTATAATTACAAAATCCTCCGTTTCGTAGTTTACATACTTGCTAATTACTACAGATTTACATTGCTCTCCTAATTTATTTCAGCTGCTCCAAAGACTTTTTTCCCAGCCACACTGCGTTTCTTTAATTCTGAGAATAGTGTATTAATTTATAGGTTATTCCATGCTAAATGACAGGTTAATTGAAGTTCTATGAATTCTACTAACTCTATGAAACACAAAGCTTTTTGTCTTCGCCGCACTAGGGCTAATTTGCTTTCCGCAAAGCGACATCAATAATAATCTTACTCAAAATTAAAATTTGGCAATTATATTTCCGCAAAACAATATCAATAAAAACTTTTCTCGAAATTAAAATTTGGTGATTATATCTCAGTTCAGCGTCACCCGCTATAATAAAAACCGGGTTAGCAAACTGATAATTGATTACTAAAATCCTTACGACAACTTTTTTCAAGTATGTTTTTATTAAGCTAATTTCATATAAGTTACGGTCAGTGTGTATGGTAAATATCTGTATTGAAGGTAAGAACTCTGCAAAAACATGTAGTAAATTTTAATGTTAAATTTTTTTGCAGATCATAACCACAAAATGCACTAAAGTTATTGTAGGTAACTACAGTTACTAAGGTTAACATTATGCTTTGTTAGTATTTGTTAATGATGATAATTTTTAACATGCAGTGATTGCATTAGATAATTACTATGGGTTTATATACCACTCTGTACGTCTATACAATATTTTCACCTCATGATGCCAACCCTGAAACAAACTAAAGTGACATAATCGTGTACCAAGTAATTTTTCATTGTAATTGTAGCAAAACAGATAATATTTAGCCATTAC
Source organism: Watersipora subatra (assembly GCF_963576615.1). Classification (NCBI taxonomy): domain Eukaryota; kingdom Metazoa; phylum Bryozoa; class Gymnolaemata; order Cheilostomatida; family Watersiporidae; genus Watersipora; species Watersipora subatra. The sequence continues at coordinate 41,467,994 of NC_088713.1, forward strand.
TTGCTAATGACTTCACATTTACATTTAACCACTTTCACAGTTTTATTTTTGCTCTTAATTTATTTCAACAAAACACTTCTTTCATGATATGAAATTTAAAAGTAGTAGTTTTATGAAAAAGTTTGAAAACCTTTACAGGTGTTTTCTTTTTTCTTTTAATTCATTTGAACTGCTCAAAAATATTTTCTCATGATATAAAGTTTAAAAGTTAGAATGCTAAGTGTTCTATACGGCAGGTAAAATAAAAATAAATTTTCTGTCCAAAGATTTTTTCATTACCCAGGCAACGCCAGGTAGCACAGCTAGTGTAGTAATATAAGTCATTCAGGTATTTCCAGAGGCTGTTATAATTACAGTAACTATTTACATACGGTAATTTTCTACTCATAAAATGTTTTCCGAAACTGAATAATGTCATAAGCAAAGGTTTCAAAGTGCTTTTTTATCTGTTTCAAATTAAATTTGTGTAGCTACAAAACAGGTTCGGCAGTACCATTAATATTACTATTTTTGTTGTCATTATCGCTATTATAGGCATCAAATTATCATATATTGTTGATGATCTATATTATGCTGAAATCTATAAAAGCACATGTACATCACCACATTAAACCAAAACTACTCACAACTCTGCAGAGATGTATTCTATCCTTTTCGATACAGTTTGCTTGGCTTCCTCTAGATCTTGATGAACCAGGAAAGGAACTGAAAGTGTAAACTACCAGCTAACAATGTTAATGAAGTCACAAATCATGCAATAAGAATAATTAGCTGTGACATTAAAGACCTAAGGCTACATTCAAACTTCCACTTTTGGAAATGACTGTTTTAATATTTACTTTGTATGTTAAAATAGCCAAATTTCGTAGAAGTTATTCGTCTAAAAAAATTTATATTTTATTTGATTTGTTCTAAGGCTGCTAAATGACGGACACTCAAGTAAGCTCAAGTATAGTACTCAAAACAAATCCATCATATAAAACAATTTGAAACTGCTAAAATCGAAAACCCAAATTATATGAAAAAACTATAATATTGGAGTGAAAAGTAAAACATCGTTTTATTTTTACCTTTCAGTCGCATAAACAGCAGTGTAGGCCAAGTGAATTATCAATTGAGTATTAAAGTGGTAGGAAGTGTTGTGTAACCCACACTATACAGTAATTGGTTGATCAGCATTTATTGAGTTTAAGCCATTTTCAGCATATACTTTGGGAGAACAAAATACACTGCCATTTTTCTACGCTTGTATTGTTTAAGCAATTGCGAGATATGATTGTTCGATTTTCTGTTGTACTCCATCAATAATGGCTGTGGAAGACGGACAAATGTAGTGTGCAGTGTTTTACCAATTTTGCCTCGAGGAGTAAGACATAGCAGTTTTTACCTGATTTGCATTTTACGGACTTTAGCGGCATTGAAGCAATTTGGAAAAATAGTCCTGCTGTAAACACACCCTTCACGCTCCAACTAGACATGACTTCTTCTCCTTTACAAGATTTTAAAGGTGCTAACTATATTTTACTGCCTCCTATGCACTAACTCATATATTAGAAATATTGAAAAAATAGTTTTTGCATATTTTATACTGTTTTTAAAAACTGTAGTTTCATATTATAATATCATACCATTGTTGTTTAGTTACTCCTTTGGAAATAAAAATGGCTGATTTAAATTAATTTGAGGCATGTTGACCACAAGGAATCTTTTGAAATATCATTGATTATTAAGAAAGATATTAAAGACTTGGGGAATGTGAAAAACACTTGAATACCAATGCATCAAGACTTATCACTGTTACTTCGTACTTATTAACTAGCTATAAAATTGTGAACAGAAGCTCAAGTATTACAGCCTTTATCTCAACTGATATAGTATAAGCTGTTGAGGGTTTACATCAATCATTATGTTCTGCCTTATCTTAAACCAGAAGTCAAATCTATTCGACAGCTCATCATATTAATATTACCACCTCTTACTTGTTTGCTGAAACCTGCAATTGTTCAGTTACCGAAATCATTAGACAGTCTCTAAGATAATTATTAAAGGTTCACTTGCAACAAAATTCCCATTACAGTTCTTTGGTATCAAAGGTTTCGTCATGTTTTACTCTGCCAAGTTGTAGGTGCAAAATACGTGACCGCTCATATCATTTTCAATACAAACGCGGCATTTCATATAGCGCACAATAGGCTCTCAAAGTGAAACTTGTCCATGCGGCTCAGACTTTTGTGTTTTGATGTTATAAACTTTCTAGGGTGAATAATATGTCAGAAATTGATTTCTGAGGTGTTTGATTGGCTAGGATGCTTTATTAGACTGTTTTGCAGACTTTAAAGTGGTTGCTAAAGACGATAAATTGCGATTAATTGATTTGACTTGACTGATAAAAATGGCGATTTTTCATTTTTGGTTATTCGGTCTACATATCGCATTTTAAAATGTCTTACCGCGATGTCGATGGTGGTGATTTTTGGAAAGAATTTGAGTAGGTCGATCTAAATTATTTAGATTTACAGTGTAAAGAAAAAATTGATAGTGATTCTGGAAGCAGTGAGATCGATTTAGTTCTTGAAAATGATGGCTTAGATGGGAATTTTCAGTCGAGTTTTACGGATAACAGTCGTGGTTTAGAGACATCTTCTACAAATAATGCTGCTGCTCAGCCGTGCTCAGATGATACAGGTACAGCTCTGTCAGCAGATGTAGATTTCCATCTCAGTGAAGATGAGTACCTACTGCAAGCAGGTCGGTGTAGTCTAAAAAGTACTGCATATAATACTATGAGTATTATTTTATTATGTATTATCTTATTAGTAGGCCTATTATTATGTAGTATTATTATCTTTGTCCACAGTTTGGCTTAAACGACCAACTTCTCTTTCCCTTACCAGTCTAACACTCAGTGTGATACATGTATTTAGTGTCATGAATTCATATTTACCTTAAATCAGCTAGCACCGTCACTGACCTGACTGATAATTGTTAAGCTAATGAGTTGTCTTTTGTTTTTAAGGTTGTAAACCGACATGTGGCTACATCGCACAGCTTGAAGTGTCAAAGATATGCATGACCCCCCCCCTCCGCAGTCAATCAATCACTAGCCAAGGAAAGCAGAGATCTTATCATTCCTGGGAAGATTTCAGCCATAATTGACATGTCAGAGACAACTGGCAAAAAGCACAAACACAAGGAGATGCAGCGAGAGCGAGACCGCTGCAACTTTGCTCACGAAGGTAGGATGTTTTTTATGTTACTGTAGAAAATCTGTGATTGAAAGCTGTTATTGTGATTACACACCGCTACATAATGCTTTCTGGTATGTATGTCAAAAAATATGCCGTGAAACATTTCCTTTTCTCAACGGAATTGGGAAAAACACGTTTCAAACATTGAAGCGACACTATAGGACAGAGGGAGCTGGATCAAGGAGTTTCAATTACCAAGGTAGAAACAAGAAGGCTGTCACATCAGATGTTAGTAAGGGCATTGCAGACTTCTTAGACCACATCACCTCCATTCACTCTCTTGACCTTCCAGGCCGAGTTTCAGGTAAACCAACCATGTTTTAAAATTTAAAAATAAAATGCTTTTAAAGCTTAAATATGGTTATTTTATTTTATTTTGCGATTAGTTAACTTAAGTCATTTATAGTGTCAGAGCTATGTTGAACATTATTCATCAAAAACATTCCAATAGGGTTTCGACCTGAGGAACTAAAGATTCTGCCTAGCAGCTTCACAGTTGAGTCAATATATGAGCTCTATAAGCAAAAGTGTCAAGAGACTATGCTTAACTTCAAGTGTAAGTCGACATTCAGAGCAATCTAGAAGGAGCTTCGGCCATATCTTATCATCACCAAACCAAGTACAGATCTGTGTTGGCTCTGCCAGAAAAACAACATGGCATACTTGAGGTATGCGCGTTTACAGTTTGAGTCCTAGTGATATTTGAGCATATTCGATATTCTAGCAAGTGTTCTTTGCACACTGCCCATTAACTTTCATTATTGTTTGTCACAACATGTCTGCAAACCAACTGTTACATAAACGAGCTGCAGAAATCAATCATTTGTTGCTTGTTACAAAACGCAAATCTTATTTTATATTTTCTTCAAAAAACACACACAGCCCAAAATATAAAAATAATTACTCGACTATTAAAAGGTTATAAGGCTATGAATGTAGTGTTTTTAGAGACTTATGTCATTGGTGAAGAGAAAGCTTTGTTTCACGCTGACAACTGTTGGTATGCAAACTACATCCAATGTGGTGAAGTTTCATGTTTGTATTGAAAATGTATTGATAAAATTATATATATCAAACCCTTTTTTAGTGGCCAGAATAAAAACAACGCAGTGATACAGTACTTGGCCTAGCGCGTTGCAAACGGGCTGCACAAGGAGATTGAGCTGGATTTTTTCGTCACGGGTCACACGAAGTTCAGCTGCGATTCCTGCTTTGGTCTGCTAAAAAAAATGCAGAACTAGCAGAGTTTCTTTTCTTTTTGATACAGCTGAGGTCTGTTTCTCATTTTGTCAATTAGTGAAATAAGAATATGCAAATCTTGCGTGCGCTATTTATACACAAACTATCTAAAGGTTCTTGGTTACCTAATCTGAGTTTTATTTAATTAGGTAGTAAATGGCTCGGCTCACATAAATCATGCCCAGCTTGTCATGAACGATCATGGCAATGCGCTCGTTCTAATAAAGGACTGAAGTGGATTTCTTCATACAAAGAGCAAAAGGATCAGCCAAATTAAGAGCTACCACCAGTTTATCTTGTCGGCGGAAAGATTAGGTATAATTAGTTTTTTATTCTTTACCATACTAAATTTTGTCTTTTAAAGTACAACATAGAAAAATTCAATAATTTTGTACAATTAATATAATACGAATAGACAGTGTGTGCAGTAATCATTGTTTTGCTGAAGGCAGTGTCTGAGCGAAAAAGCATGCCAATAGCTTGGAGAGTGAAGACATACAGCTTATGTCTGCAGAGTCAGCCAGCTCAAGGCAGCCCGAAATCATTCCACCACCTGGTCTGAGTTTTGAACGTCAGCATTATCTTTTCAAAGAAAGCAGAGAGTTCTGTGATGAGAGCAAAAGAGATATCGTGTGCCCGTTCAACAGCCTTCACAGCTCAATATGTCTGCTGCAACGACTGCAGAATCCAAAAACACTGCTAAAAAGTCTACTAAGGCTAGCTCTACCATCCCGATCTGGAAACGTAAATGGCAATCATAAACAGTAGCAGCAGTGCTATTAGTTTATTTTTTTTATTTATATTATGTTATTATATTATATTCATGTTGTTTTGATCATATTTTTATCAAATTTAACTTACTTCAACTTAAACTTAATTTGCCTGACAAACAGGTAACATTCATCTCAAATTGTCTTCCCTGGCTCAGAGGCCCTGAATCGCTTTCCCTAAAGGCGCTAACTCATTCATCTCAGTAAAAGTTCTGTGAGTGCATTGGGCAATTATTCTAACACTGATACATTTGCATCAATGTTATGCTGAAAATCATCAGTTCAACGTGCAACACAATTTAGTAGTAGCTCCTTTCTTGTGTATTAATGTGTTCTTTTCCAATGACACAACATGGGACCTTGACCCCCCCTGTTTCATGTATTCGAGTTCATGTGACGTCATATGGGACCCGTTTCATACCGTTCGCCGTGTTCTCTTCCCTATAGATCTCAATATTCATGAAAATGCAATGGCTGTAGCGTGCAGTTGCTATGACCTTCCAAAACGTCAACAAATAATACTGTTTAAAATTCAGTTCATCAGCTTTAAAGACAAATCTCTCAGTTTGTGGTGTCGATCATATTGACAGACACCTTTTTCGATAAAAACCTGTATCTCAGGTTAAATTGCTTCGATTTCAATTCTGAAAACAGCTTTGAAAAGCCAAGAAGTTTCTCTATTACTTCAGGCTAGAAGACAATTTTGTGATCACACCTTATTTGCATTGAAAATGACACGACCTGTCACATTATGTAGAAATGTGATTACAAACTCTTAAAAGCTCAAAAACGAACAGTTAATCGCAGTCATCACGAAAATACCGAAGGTGGGAATCTCTTTCCAAAACGGTTCAAATGGGGCGTTGTTGAACATGATGGTTTCTGTTTACACTTTGCAAGTCAAATTTTAAGTATATGCCCATCACCTTTTTTATTATGATGTGATAGTGATAGCTTAATGGTCCTAGCTCCGCATGACTAAGTTTATCAATTGCTATGGGGCGTTGCGTTGTCATGACTCATACATTAGCTAACCTGTTGCTAAGCTAGGACTGTCAAGTTTGCTCTTAGCTGTTCAGCGTTCAATTCAGCCAGACAAATCAGAGAAGGTAAGTTATAACCATAGTAGCAATTAACAAGAACCAGGCTGGACTCTTGTGTCATATAAGTGCAGTTTTTAAATAGACTTCAAGGAACTTTATTGAAAGTAGAGTGTGTAATCTAAAGTGATAATTATTAAAATTTAAATTAACTCTTGCTCTACATTCTGTAGTTGCACACCGAATACTAGTGATTGGAGGGAGCTTCTCTTCTCACAGCACGTTGATTCAAGTTTATCAGCTAGTAACTACTCTTATATAGTTCAGCTGAAGTCTTTAAGACTTGAGTACGGAGGTAGAAATTATAGAACTGATATTAGGAGGGCTCTTCTTAAATTGAACAATCTACAACTTTGACAAGGGAGACAACCAAAGTTTGTAAGTAAAAATCTTGGGTGAAAAGGTCAACTCATAACAACTGAGTGCACCTGTTAGTCAAATATTAAACAGGTAAACAAGTTTACGATAAGATAGAATTTATCATCAAGCGCTTTCTGTATACTTTTCCTTCATATGGTTGTCAACTTTTTATTTTAAAAGATGAAAAACTCTCCTACCTGGCTTGTTTAGCCATGTCGGTTTGAAAAACTTTAGTTATTCCAACTTCATAAACTATACAATTTTTAACAATTTCATGGCATAATATCAGAGTACAGTATCTGAGTACAGCATTTGAAGAGCAGTCGTGATCTAGTGGTCTAAAACGCCTGACCTACAAACTGCAGGGTGGGATTGATAAGAATGATATCCAACTTTTTGCTCTCTGAAACTGGGCATGTTTTCAGTGCTTAATTTCTCATTGCCACGAGACTCAGCCATGTGCAGCCAAGATCATAGAGATTTCGTTTTTGCAACAATGCTTTTAAAAACACGCACAGCCTCTGCTCCGTAAACGTCATAGTTGATCTTTGAGGAATTTCTCATGTACAAGCGAGCTCTAAGTTTCCCGAGGTGTGCAAGGACCATTGCCTCTATTTTTCACAAAAGATGTATGGTAAATAGAACATATGTTTTATTTGTAGAAATAGATTAGAATGACAGCAGGCAATGAAGATGATGAACTCAATCTCAATGTATTTTCAAAAAGGCCAACCATATCAGGGGTTGAAAAAGACCTAAACTATTTGACAGCATTGTATGAGAGTGGTCTTTGCAAGGACCTCATTACAAAGCATTTTTCTAAACTTCAGAATGCACTAAGGATAGTTGTTAAAAGTCCTCTCCTACGATACCCTAGCATGCTAAACTGTGAACGTGATCAACATATATTCAACGTTCAACGTTTTACGAGTCTTTTGCTCACTATAATAGATCCAAGCAAATTAGAGTCTGGACTGGTCACTGAAACTTTGGACTACATTTTAAGAGACAGACAATTTGAGACTAACAGCATTTACAGAGATAGGAGACGAGCAGCATTCTTTTCTGCTTCGTACCATTGCGGCGTTCTTTATCACGCCTTGGAAAGTGATCGTGTAAAATTACGACAATGGAATTTGGTTAGAGCATTTCATGACTGTCTGGACGCAGGCCGAATGAATGGTGCGAGGAACCTTCTCTACGTGATAGCAGCAATGCCTCCTTGTACCCTTGCTCATATCACATCCAGGTCTATCAGCCAAAATCTACTTCCTATTGCTTTTGCTATGATAGAGATGGGAGTATTTTGCTATCATCAAGATTGTGTGGCTGATGAACGACCAAAAGATGAAATGTTTGATGAACTTGTTTTCAAGATAAAAGAACAACCAAAGAGCTTGCAGCAGCTGGCGAGATTAACTATTCGAAGTTGCATGAAAGATGGTGATGTCGTTAGAGGAAGCTATAGTTTGCCAATTCTAGTCTCACTACAGGACTACGTTAGCCTCAAGTTCTTAGATGCGACCATTACTCACATGTACTTTCCGGATTCTATTCCGACAGGATATGATGTAACACATGATATCAACAGGACCTATGGCACCGAGTTTTCATCTGCTTCTACTTCTTCTGAGACAGCAACTGAATGGAGATGGAAATTGCAAAATGATTTGCCTTAGAACTTCATGGAGTTCTATCATGAGCGCTTATGAAGAACTTCCACAACTTGAGGAGTTCTCATTGAAACAACTTATAAATTATAGACAGCACCATAAATAGAGTTGATGATTAGTCCTATTAAATAGAACAATAGTACTTCTTAGCAAATGTTACTTGTGGTCACTACTGATCAGAATAGCTTACTTTGAGCTTTACAATGGCATTATGTTCAGTCAGAAAGTTTTTTCACTCGGGAATTATTCACACATGTTCAATTGAGCAGACAGCTCTTCACTTAACTTTTTATTGCGTTAATTTTGTATTGGTGCAGTAACCATTTACATAAATGCGTAACTGTATATCAGCTTAAACTGTATGATTTAATATAGATATCTATTTAATTAGGTGTCACATTGGGTTACAGGTCTTTTCTATGAATTATTAGATGTTTATTTTTAGTTTTTACTAAAAACTTATTTTCCCGGTGAGAGGCAAACAGAGTAGAAAATGTTTTTTATTGGTATTATTTTGTTGCCTCCCGCAAATTGGAATAAACCATTGTAAATTACCACAAATTACATAATTTGATACATGGACAACTGCTTCAATCAATTTGTTGCACATAAATGGTGTACAACAAAATCTTACCACATCTTTTAATCTTGCTAAAAATGGAAACAGCACCTGTGAAAGATGTGCAAAAACATGCAGCTTAAGCTATTCTATTTTAAACATCTTTTACACTTCTGTCATTCCTATTTCTAAATCGTATTACTAGGTGAGACAGGAGTCTGGCCATGACCTCTGAGGTAAGATCCCTTTATTTTTTAAAATATGTCCGCAATTAATACGCAACATGTCAATGTCCATTAAAACTCTTATCACACGGTAATTTAATGTGCACACAACTCCAAACCCGCATAATGAAAACATAGTGAACATCTGCTCCAACAAGTAAGTTTTTATAACAGAACTTCTAGATGTAGAGATTTGAATGTAGCATGTATTACATATAGTGAAACGGAATCAAAGACTATAGGCCAATGGTCAGCCAATAGGAAGGACCTATCGTCAGCATGCTTTATCCATAAAATATTACATTTGACTGCATTGACAGCCCTTCTAATGATCGACTATTTTACAAAATGCAAAACTGCAACAGCAAGTAGGCTAAAATGGCAAATGTTGTCAAAGTCAAATTTGGCTTGTACAGACATTCATGAAAATCAACGCTAATACAAGCAGAGAATATATGTCAAGGTTGCTGTATTCTGCACAAAAATACCCAAATAAAATGTTTAAATGACCAACTCACAGTTGTAAAATTCTACCACATGAACCTGTGGCACAGAGAAAAATAAATAAAATGGACAAAATAATAATTAAGACGACATACAGACAACTTTGTACATTCCTGCCTTCACCCTGTCAATACCAAACGATAGAAATAACACGGAGCGGTAGATATTAATATAGAGGTGAGAAATTAGGTTATATCTCCTGTTTCGTTTATCTGAAAGGGCTGATCTTCTTATTCCACCAACTGTTCTTTATAGTCTGAAACAATAAAAAATAATTAAAAAACTTATGAATATTATGAGAAAAAATTCTTTTTAAAAAAGTTTTCGCGTTAATCGTCAAAACCTGAATGTCTATTGAGACACTTATCGCAACAGGCACACAACTCCAAATCTGCATCATGGAAACATTTGGAATGTTAAAATGTCTCCTTGGCCAAGTGTGTAGATATTTGCTGTGGCTACATAAACCAAAGCTACTGAATGATGCATCATGTCGTGATGTAGAAAGGTCAATTAAAATATGCCCAAGGTTATGTCATCGCTGATGGACCTTTCATTACAATTATCAAAGCACCGACAGCATATTAATTATCTAAAATCAGTAACAATTTGTAACTCTAACTATAATAAGATTACTATTATTAATACTCTTATTATAGTAAAAGTTCTTTACTATAATAAGAGCCATGTCTGTCTGTAGTCAGGCTAAACGGCTCACACTCATTACGTTCATCTTCTTTATAACACCTTCACTAATCGATAACCTTTTGGTATTTAACATTAGTGGTAGAGATTGTCATTCCCTATGATTTATCGGCACCCATGACGATCTCTCACGGCACGTCAGACTCACAAGGGGCTACTAGCAATAAAGTGTGTGCAGCTATTTTATTTTTTACCAAAAGTCAGTCAAGTACAAAAATAATTTGGATTCATGAGTGAAAGAATAAAACTCAAGGAAATTTAGGGTATCGAAACCTTTAATTGTCTGAAGTATTGTCGAACAGGTTAGACGAACAACCTCAAATAATAACAGTGGCTTTCACATACATGCTACCCAAAAATATACCGTAAAACCTCTATTTGAACGCCGCCTCCAATTGACCGCCACTAGAGAGGAAGGGTTGAAAAATAGAGCGCCAGGGCGTTATATTAGAAGTGTTACGGTATGTTAGTTTGCTACCTTTGTTAACGGGTATATCAAGCCTCTGCTGCTAATAAAATTATATTTTCCATATTCAAACAACTTTTCTTAAATACGGAAGTTCAATCTTAAAATTTTGATATTTTGAGTTAACTTTCTGTTATAAGAATTGCCATCAAAAGGGGTAGTCGATAGATCTATCAGATGGTAAGACTTTCAACCCCTCAGGCAATCAACCCGCAAAAGCAATCAGTTAAAGGACTAAATTTTCATTCATTTTATCATAAACTATCAGTGTTTTTTTATCATTTGAGACTGTTTCCAATGTTTGAGGTGATCTGACTGCCAGGATGTTTATAGATTAAAATCGACCAAACTTTATTGTGGTTAAAACGCTCAGTTTCAAGGAATGCATGATTATGACACCTATAGTTGCACTTCAGCAAAGGGAGCGACAGAATAGGACAAGTAACGCTGCCACCTGAACGCAATAGTCAATTTCAATGTTGAGAGTGACAGGCAGCCGTGAAGCTGGCAACATCATCAAATTTACTGAAATGTTGTGTAAGGTTATATTTAATCTCCTTAACAAATGTGAATAACAAATTGGAGCTCCAAGTTTTTCAAGGGAGCACCTTTTTGCAGCTGTCATACTTTACACCTGCAACTCTTAGTTTACATAATGAGCACCTGCTAAAACTGTCAGACCTTCACACATCCCTGCAGCTCAAAGCACCCAATAAGTGCTTTTTTGCAAATGCCAGACTCGACACCTTAGTCAGACGTCCAAACTCAAAAAATGAGCACCTGCTAAAAATAATCAGATCTTGACACCCATTGCAGCTCATAACACCCAAGATGCGCTTTTCAACAAATGCCAGACTTATACCTCACCTGCAACTCAGTCTGTGTGGCTGTCAGCTCATGACTCATCTCCTGGCTCCGACATTCAACTTGCACTAGAGCCAGTTTTGTCCGCGCTAGTTCCAGCTCCAATTCACGGATCTTTTTGTCTTTGCTCGCTACCGATTGGTCAATAGGAGGCTTAGGGGCAGGTCCATTTTCTGCGGCCTTTTTGAGGGCTTTAGAACAGTCTGCACATCGGCCAATTATATCCTAAAGATTATATGAAATCTTTGTTGCGAGAAACAAGACACAACAAAACATATAATTTGAAAAACTAGTCTCTACAAAATAAAGATTCAGCGAATCCTGTTAGATAACACTGATTTATATCAGTCAATTATAGTAGGCAATGTAGTCGACTATATTAGCTGAAACATTAATACTTGCTAGATGCTAGGTATTAAATGAACCAGCAGAAATACACGGTGTTGCCCTGCTCACTATTACGAAACTTCTATCAAACAACTCTAACCTAAGTTACAACGATGCCTTTAGCCTCCGTCTTTAGCCTCGTGAGCCTCTTGCCCTAGCACTCTAGAATCAAATAGCCTAAAACCATATCTGAACCCATAAAAGTTGCTATGCGAAAGTTTGGTGCAACTCAGCTCACTGGTTTAAGAACGCATAGCGTATGAACAAAAACGATAAGCAAACAAACGAACAGACAAACAAAGACAAATTATATACCAATGTAGATAGGAGCCAATCATAGAAAGGAATGAACAAATATTAGAGTATCAGCTAAATAAATGCATGAAAATTAGGCTATATGTAGCTTTAGATTCGAAGTCATATGCGTAAAACCTGGTTCAAGGATTCATGAATTAACGTGCTTTGAATTTCATTATTGCTAATTTAGAAAACATAACAAAATATCAAAACATCTTTACTATTGAACGGTGTTTATGATAAGCATTTGTTTTGTCCGAAGCATAACCATAAATTTGAAGTTATCCTCTCTTCATGCCGCTTTCATTGACATGTAACTAACACTGCAATTACTCCATTGATGGCTCGCGAACATATTAATTAAACCTTTTTAGTACAGCAGAAAGTTTTTGTTCATACAGCCATGGCTTTATTAACCAAAATTTGTGACATCGATAGGCTTTGGCACATTCAATGTGATTCTGTACCACCAAGACCATACAATATATATCAAATTGTTCCTTAAAGGATTTTCTTTCCTTTAAAAAAAATTTATATGAAACGAAAACCATCACAAACATAATTCTAAAATAATAGCAACAGTGACAATAGGCTAAAAATAGCCGATGGTAAGGCCCTAAAGCCTGGTTCCATATACGTCACAAAGCACCGGCGACAGCACCGCAGGCTATTAGCAGTGAAATGGGAACATACACGCCGAGGACCGCCGGTAGTTGCCGGCGGTAACACAAGAGTTTAGCGCTATTCGAATTTCGCAAAGAGTCGCAGTCGAAACCTTCCCGAAATGCAATGTACAGGTGAAGGTCAGCCTTATTTAAACGACATGGCGAGCGAACATTTTTATGCCATTATTAGCGATGCAGCTTTATGTGAGCATAGCCACTGAGCCTAGCGTTGCAAACGCTTTGCTGCGCAATATTACCGCCAGAGTCTTGCAATCGATATGGGAACCAGGCTCTACGCGAACAGTTGTCCATACTCTTTCAGGAAGATCCGTACGTATACAGTCTCAAAATTCAGAAAAGAGCCATGACAGTCCAAGGGAAAGAGTGTAAACAGTTGAAAGAGTAAGAAACTTGACAGACTATAGAGATAGAGTCATTGAGTTCTTCTCCTTCATAGATGTCTCTGATGGCCTGTGAGACGTTGAGCTGCTCAGGTTTTGTTAATTATGTTGTAGATAGTTGGTATTTGAATGAACTTGTCTTGAATATGTCATGAAAATGTACTGGCTAAAAATAACGACTAACTCTGTTATTTTGGTTTTATTTTTATATTTAACTCTTGTTATTTTGTTTAGTAGAGGTTGGCTGAGCTGTGTGTGTTTGAACTATTTTGGTGGTTTGCTGGCCTTCTGGTTGACTCTTCTCCAATTCAATTCCTTCCTTTGTAAGTATTTAATATTAATTTACTAACTTCTGAGACACTGCAATACCCAAAGATTTGAATTTTAGCAGCCCTGATGTGTAATGATTTACAGGTTTTAAAACAGATATTAGTTTTGATACATGAATCATTTAACTTTTCAATTGTGACTATAAATATTAATAGAACTATTTTTTACTTTAAATGAATAACAATGAGTGCCAGTCTGTACTGTATTCAGATCTTGTTCAAAAATTTCAGTTGGAACAAAAGTAACTTTTTTGAATCATACTAAAGGAAAACTTTCACTATGGGAAAAGCCGTCTATGCCCATTTGTATGAAGTCAGGGTTTGAGACTGGGATAAATATCTAAATATTGTGTTACATACTAAATATATAGTTAGTGGTTGAGATAAAAAAATTAATGTACGCAGGATATGAACTCCTCATATTCAGCCTGACAGCCAAACAACCGGATATATGTGCTAGTCACTCACTTTCAAGCATTTCAGAATATCTCTATGAAAATTAAAAATGCATTGAGAATAATAATGCTGTTTTTATTAATGATCAATTATTGTTAGTTCCTCATTAGTAATAATTAAGGAATTAATAGTTTTTTGAGGAAAAAGTTTTTAAACAGATATTAGTTTTGAGACAAAGTTAACTTTTGATGTGACTATAAATTTTATCAGAGATATTTTTATGAAAGATGAAATAAAGATTTTATTAACAATGAGTGCCTGTCTCTAGATCTGCCATCTGTTTGACTTTTGTCCAATTTAATTCTCTCCTTTAGAAGTTTTTAATATGCCTGTTAATGCATATTTTTTAACTGGTTTTCCTGAGAATCCTGATGTATTTCATGTATTTGATGTATTGAGGCATTTCACTGTTTCATTTATCACACATATTTATTGTGTTTTAGGGTATTTTCCCTTTCAGTATCTGGTTCCACTGATACCTCCATACAACAATGTTATACCCTTTATAACTTCAAATGGTATTTTTGCTATAATTGAGGCTCAAGTTATAAAAGTCTCGATCTAAAACAAAAATCTGGGAGTTGTCTTGTTCTCAAAAAGCTTTGAAATTTTGTTTTGATTGTGAAAAGTTCTGAAATTTTGAGTTTCGGTTTTAAAAACTTTCCAATTTTGAGTTTCGGTTTTGAACCATTCTGTCTCATTGCAAACACTATCTTGACTTACTTTACATGTTTCCAGATCTCCCTTCAACATGGAGGTGGCTTTTTCATTCCTATCACTCATTTTGTTGCAGATGTCTTTGTACTGGTCAATGATCTCGTTGCTTTTCTTGAGTTTATCTTCGACGGTGCAGACTTCAGTTCTGTACTTCTCCTTAAGCTGTCAGCAAACGACCAACACACTCATTTTCATGTTTGCAATTGTTTTGTTTACAGCTTAACAATGTTATGCTAATTGTTAACTGTAGCCTATAGCGCCAACTTGTCAAGGAAAACTAGATTGGCAATGGCTAGAAGCAAAAAGTATTTACCCGACAGCCTATTGCACTAAAGGTTACATGCCGATCAACTGTTTGCATTAGTCTGGCCCAAATTATTGCTAAACTATGCAAACCAACAGTGTCTTTCTAATTTATGAATGGTAAATTAGAGTTAGTTACTGAATGTGCAACACATGCAATCAAAACTGCTACCAAGTGGGATTAGAACACTAACTAACAATGTCATATCGATTAGTGATTAGTTTGAAACACTGCTAGAAACCAGTTTAAACCGAATCATAAAAGCGGAATGAAGCAGTTACAACTGTGTTAACCTTTTCACTACGGAATCTTTTGCTCATACTGACGGAATTAGTCCATGCGAGCCGAAAAAGCTAGAATTACCATTACAAAGCTTTAATCTCAAATTTTTGTAGTCAGTAAAATAGGCTGCACAACAACCAATGCAGTTGACAAACAAAAGTCACCTTTAATAAGTTTTTTCAACTTAACGAACCCGGCTGCAAAAAAAAGCGCTATAGTTTTCGTAGTTTGACCAAAACGCAGGCACCCATTCTCTAATATAAAAATATAGCTATCAGAAATATCTGAGACCTAATGTTGAAGAATTTGACAAACAGCGATATGTTTTGACTGCTGTTTACAAATTTTCTTTTCCATCCTAAGCCGAAAAAAGAAAACAATTCGAAACCCAATATTACTGTCAATTGTGAGTTAAAAGAAAATTAACTGGTTTTTTAGCAAAGTAATAGCCCAAAAGCCTAAATTGATTGTCTCAAGATTTTGGATGGATCTGTCATCTCTGTGATCGGTGATCAATGTCTGTATATACATGTAGGTACTAAGCTAAGGTGAGCCGTTATAAAGGCTTACCGCAGCGGGAGAACTAAACAATAAAGTGTTCACTTTATTGCTAGTAATTCAAATTGACATGTGGAACAAAAGCAAAACTAGCTTATAAATATTATTGAAGTGCTTTAGAAAACACTTATTAATTTTATCAAAGTTCATTCTTGGAAAGCCCGTTTAAATTTATGAAAACTTTAGTCTATAAAATGCTGAAAAAACCCAGACGAAATTGTCTTAAATACAAGCAACTTTATGAGAATTTAGTTATGCTTCTCTTTCCCACGCCACAAGTTAGAATTGGGGAAGGTGTTATCAAATTAAGGGAGGTGGGTATGAATCACAAAATCTATAACAGACGCCCGACAGTTAGTAGCTGCATTATATGTGCTGTTTACCATCCCAGTTACTACAAGCATAGCTAGTAAATTACCTGCTCATAGCCAGTTGGCCCAAGCCACACATAAAGGACTACAACAAAATTTATTGCAGACTGGTTCTCGTAATCGTCTTCCCTTGCCGTAAAGGAATTTTAGTCATTTGTTCTGAAAAACCTTTCATGATAAACTTGGCCTAGATAATCGTAATACTTGAATAACTACAGCGGAGACGTCAAAGGAAATTTTAACTAGCTGAGCAGGTAATTTAGGCTAAAATGAAGCAACTGCAGAATGATTAGTACAGATATGAACCTTGTAGAAACACCATCTCATCCCTACTCCGCTCTCAAGCAACTATATATAGTTGTGTGCGAAATAAACTGGACACCTTTAGTTAGTGTTGCACGGTAAAACGATATCATTCGATGTGATAATATGTTTCGTGGATGATTTTATATTTGGTCAGTTTTTAAATCGATATGAATATCTTCGCATTTTATTTTGCAAAACTGGAATTGTCCACTCTCTTTATTGTAAAGAGGGACAATTCCTGTTTTTTAAATCAATATTGACCAATATCTTCTTATATCGTTCAGGTTAAAGCTTAACACTATATATCGATAGAAGACGATTCCAACGTTCGATATTTTTCAATATATTTAGAGGCCAAATAATCAAATGCGCAAGCAAAGATATCGTGCAGCACTACCTTTAATGGTTGAAGGTTGACTTGCAACAAAATTCACATTACAGTTATTTGATATGAAAATATACACCATATTCTACTATGTTGTGTTGTAGGTGCAAAATATGTGGAAAGGTGATTACAAGCTCCTAAAAGCTCAAAAACGAAAAGCCGCCGTAGATTGGAATCTCTTTATTTCTCTGACATTTTGGAAAGGGAATCCAAACTATGGCGGTCTTGTGTGGCTGCAATTTTCTGTTCGTTTTTGAGCTTTTAAGAGCTTGTAATCACATTTCCACATATTTGGCACCTACAAAACAGCAGAGTAAGACATGGTGAATTTTTGGATACCAAATAACTGTAATGTGAATTTTGTTGCAAGTCAACCTTTAACTATAATTCTTATTTACAACATTGCTAATAAATTTGAATTTAGTCAATAGCCATAAATTACATATACAATTAATCCTCATTTTTTCCAAATATGTAATACAGAACGGCTGTAAAATTATATTCTTGAATGATTGTGTAGGTTAAATTTTGAAAATTAATTTTTTTAATGTTAGAAAATAACTATTTGTACAGATATGACCACACCACATCCGTTTATTTGCTTGCTTTAAGTCATATACAGTGGAACCAGTCGACAGTGGAACCAGTCGACCAGTTCGGTTCAGTTCGGTTTTCGACCAGAACAATTGAGATTTGTCTGTCTCGGATCTCGAACATACTTGTAAATGCGGTTCTCGACCAAACCGGATCATGTGCATTAGAATTAAATGTTCAGAACAGCTCCGGAAACGGCATGGAAACATTCGTTAATGCAGGTAGAAGCAAGTTACGCTTCATAAATTATTTACAAAAAGATGGAACCTAAAAAGCCCTAAAAGAACTAAAAGCACTTTTTATTAACTTCCTTCACACTTGCGAGCAACTGACACTAAATCACATGGCAGCAAAAATAGTAAATTTTTCAATTTTAGAAATTATTTATTCGCATAACAATGTGTGCAGTAGTAAGTGGTTTTTAGCGTGTATAAATTCTACTGACAGAAACTAATACAGGCTCCATAAAATCTGTTTTTATTGTGATCCAGTAATAAAAGTTTTATTATTAAACTCCCCAACACAGTAGGCTTCTATAAATACCAATAGTATTTATAGAATCTTACTTGTGTAAACTTTTGATTGGCTGAAGGTCTAGTTAGCCTGAGCTATGTGACTACATTCCATAGCGAGTGCAGTGAACAATTATTTTGTTTTTAATATCTGTGTCTAGGTGTATTTTTATTTGCTTTTACTGGTAAATACTAAGTTTCTTACATGTGAAAATAGAGTTACTTATACATGAATACTGAAGTACTTACACATGAATACTGAAGTACTTACACATGAATACTGATGTGCTTACACATGAATACTGAGGTACTTACACATGAATACTGAGGTACTTACACATTGATACTGAAGTACTTACACATGAATACTGAGGTACTTACATGTGAATTTTCGACGGATAAGCGTTTTACCACCTCATCTGCCTCTAACTTGGCCCTTGTTGTAATCTCTAACCGTTTGGACAAATCTTCTACGCTATCCTCTGCCTGTAGTGGAGAGACCAATGTAATACAACTACATCAAACACATGACGACCGATGATTCGGCTAGATAGAAGGTTTACCAGCAAAGCTAAATATATATTAATATATGTATGCAATAATTATGTAATTACTATGATATCATTAAAACGTATATACACAATGTGCAAAAAGGTATTCAATCAGTAACACAATGATACTGCAAGTGACTGGAGGCCAATGACATTACTGCATGCTATTAGCCAAGTAACATATGCTCAGTGTCCCAATGTAAAAGGCTAGGTACATGCTCTATCTATATCCTGGGTGCAATAATATCATATTTCAACTCTCAGGAACCAAGGCTAGACTTGCCAGCATTCTCACTAAACACAAGTATGTTTACTCAAATATATCAGACCTAGCCATATACCTACTGAATTTAGGTCAGACCCAGTCAGATACCTACTGAATTTAGGTCAGACCAAGTCATACACTCACTGGAACTAGGTCATTCCGAGCCATACACTTACTGGAACTAGGTCAGACCCAGTTAAACACTTACTGAAACTAGGTCAGACCCAGCCATACACTTACTGAATCTAGGTCAGATCTGAGTGTAACTTTACTAGTGACAAGTTCATGAGCTAAACCGTCATTCTCCTGCTCCAACCTCATGTTAGTCTCTATCAGTCTCTTGTTTTCTCTCTGCAACACAAATGAGTAGAGATAATTATATTTACATTTTTGGATAATAATAATATAAATTATTATTATTATTATTATTATTATAAACACGTGATCATAGGGACTGCAATTTTAAATGTTGATTCATAAAAATACGGGTAGAATAGTTTAATGCTTGGCGTTGCCCGGGTAATGAAAGTCTTTGCACAGAAAATTCATTTTTATTCAACATATAACAACAGTTACCATTCTAACTTTCAAACCTCATACCATGAGAAGAGTGTTTTGTGCAGTTTAAATAAATTAGGAGAAAAAATAAAACAACTATAAAGGTTTTCAAACTTTGTCAAACAACTGTAACTTCCAAAGTTCATATCACGAGAAAAATGTTTGTGAGGTCAAATTAATTAAAAAAAACAAAATAAAGCAACTATAAAAGTGTTTAAATGTAAATGTGAAATAACTAGCAAGTAATGGCTAAATTAAGTATGTTTTGCTACGATTGCAATAAGAGATGATATGGTATTGATACAATTAATACAAACTGAGAAAAAAAATAAAAATCTTGAATATTTTGAATTAATACGATAGGTATGGCCAGTGCATATTTATCGACGAACATACTTATCATAAGAGAAGAAAAAATAGGCTGGTTGTATTACATAAAAAATTAAATATAAAGATATATAAAATATTACATAATAACACATTCAACAGAAGATCTTAAAAATATAAATAAACATATAAATGCATAACATATATAAACAAATAAAGTACAACCTCGTCAGACGATTTTAATTCGTTGCAGTGTTGGCATCGTAGGGCGAAAATTTCTTATAAAAGGGTATAATAAATATCTAATGCAAATACCTAATGCAAAATTCATCAACATTTGATATATACATCTTAAAAATTTACATCTTTTAAATGTACATCTTTAAAAATCAGTAACGAAATAGTATTTTAACCTTGGTAACTATAGTTGCCTGCAGTAGTGTATTTAGTGGTTATGGTTTGCAATAAAAATATTATAAAATGTGACGTTACAATGTAATAAGTCCAGTACCTATCGTCGAGAGTTCTTCCTGTCAAGGTGTATGTATAACATAATTGTTGAATATAACTTCAATGAATTTAGCTTACTAAACCCATACTTGAAGCTAAGTTTTACCATGTTTCAACTAGTTTACTGCACTTTAATGTTTTCATCGCTAAAATTTTATCACCTATTTCCGGTTTCGTTTTCACAATAACTAATAACGAGTAACGCCAAACTGAGCGAGATCAAACATCGTACCTCTTTCATTTGTTGTTAGATGGATTTCGGCGAATAGCATATCAACATATTTGTTATTCCGACGAAATCAGCACACCGACTGCCGAATTTGAATTTTAATAGAAATTTTTGTTGATTTCGTATGGAGGATGAAAAATCAACGTGTTCTACATTGCGGGGCGAAAAAATCATACAACAGGGTCATCGTAACCTGAAGGCGCACTGTATATATAAATAAACATATACGATATAGGCTATATTAATATTTATAAATAAACATAAATGATATATATGATATAAAAATACATATAAATCAATATAGAAAAAATAATATATAAATTAATTAAAATAAAATAATTATAAATTATATATAAATAAATATACAAATACACATAGATATGCAAAAAAATATATACTATCTACATGTAATTGAAAAACTATACTCAGATAAAAGGAGACATTTTGACAAAACACAATTACTATATTCCTTAAAAGTTGACTTGCAGCAAAATTCACATTACAGTTATTTGGTATCAAAAGATTCACCATGTCTTACTCTGTTGTGTTGTAGGTGCCAAATATGTGGAAATGTGATTAAAAGCTCTTAAAAGCTGAAAAATGAACAGTTAATCGCTGCCATCACAAAACCGCCGTAGATTAGAATTTCTTTCCAAAACGGCTCAAATGGGTTGTAGTTGTTACAGGATGGCTTCTGTTTACACTTTCACGCAACCTCATTCGTCGAAATATTTTCACAAATATACTTCACGCATTCAATAAAATCATGTCTATTGTTTTTACGTGTCTATTTTATCGTCATTTTAATGCTATCACTTTCAGCACTGATATCTTATAACCTACCGTGAAAATTTGTTTAATTTTTTAACCTTAGCTTAAAAAGTATGATATTCACATTCTTTTGAAATAAGGTAACAATAAAAACCTTTTTTGTTATATTATGATTGATTTTTAAAAATAATTCAACTGTTTACATACTTTTATACATTGCATTTGTTTTACGGCTATATGTAATTACTCAAACTTATCAGGTTTTTTGTTTCTGAAACAAATTAAACAAAATATGATATATTTATATATGAAAGTTTGCCCGTTAATATGATGGTTTTAAGATCTGATGCAAATATTAAAGTGGATTAACTTCACCATATCGAACTTTGACTGTACATAAAGAAAATCAGAGATGTAAAAAGTTACCAACTATACACAGAGATAACAAATATCTAGACAGTCACAAATACGTACAAATTGTTTTATTTTGTAATGATACAACTAAAAATATCAAGAAAGGAAAGAAACCACAGACATACATTAAGATACAATTATAAATCTAACAAATACCTTGAACATATCAACAGGGTCTTCCTGTTTCATTTGAGCGGCCTGAATGGCAAGATACTCCTGTTCATACTTTTGTAACTTCCTAGACTGAATCTACAAGAGAACACAACTCCTGCTCAACAAATGTCAGTATAAATACTAGGAATGCTCCAGTGCAGAACCAGATCTAACAATCCTGCATAAAAGCTAATCTGATCCATATACCAGATTCATAGTTGTAGAGTGGCATGGCTCATTGCTTGTATTACATAAAATACAACTAAAATAGCTCACTTGGTAAGTAAAAATTATAAAATTTAAGTGCGCGATGTTACTAAAGAAAAGATTAAACTAGGTTCCTAGTCAGTGATTGGTTGAAACAAGTTTCAACAAGTTCCTACAAGTTCCTATGAACATGTATTGTTTACTTCCTGACTAGAGCACGAAAATCTTTGGCCAAGTATATCAGCTACTTCATTAAGATATGAATTAAATCAGTCCTTTAAATAAAATGATGAAAACTTGCCACATATTTGTTATGGTATTATTACAATGCTCGATATGAGGTAGCTGAAAATAGAAATTTGTTTAAAAAGCAATCTTAACACAGAACTTCCACATTGATGCCGATACTGGTAACAGGTTAACGATGAAAGCGATTAAATTATTAAACCCTTGAAGTCTGTTAAAATTAAAAGATTTTAACAGATTTCATTACTAAAAGAATCATCTGAGATGTTTCGTAAACAGTTCCAATTTATAATAGCAGTGTTTATAGAGCTGTTACCAGCAAGAACATTGTTCTCCATATATAAAGCAAATTCTCCAAATGTAAAGCCAATAATATATATTATTACATAAAACAATATATATTATTTGCTATATAATAATATATTATAATAATATTAATATTATAAATTATTATATACAATAATATTATTATATATTACTGTTTTATATATAATAATACTATTATATATAATAATTATTATATATAATAATATATATCATATATTATTATATAATAAAATATACAATAAAGCTTTGAAGCTCTGTTCAGAAGCCAATTTTGAAATTGTTCATGTTGGAAATGAGTGAAATTGAGTCGAGATTGCAATTTTTAATACAATAATATGGAGTAAAATAAGAAACAGTTTTTTACTAATATGTATGTATGTACGCTGTACATATGTATGTACGTATGCTGTATGTATGTACGCTGTATGTATGTACAGTGTGTAGGCCTACACTGTATGTATGTACTTAGCTAGTGAATAAAAATAGATTTTTCACACAATAGTAGAAATACCGCTATTTGTTGTCAAATCAATGACAGTAGATTTGTATTTATTACCTTTGGGCTGATATTACTTACTGCAGATCTGCCCAGTACCAACGCAAACAATATAATGGCCTGTCAAGGTCTTGCATAGAGTTAAACAAACTTAGAAATTTGAGGAGATTATCTACTTTTGGTAACAAACTAATCGGATGATAGAAGCATCAGGAATATTCTACCAAATTATAGTATCATTAGCAAACATACCCGACATTGCCAGGGTGAAAAAATAAAGGTTTAGAAAATGTTCGATTAGCTCAGTTGGTTAGAGTGGCTGAAATGCTGAATATCATGGTTGGAGTTCCATTTTGATCAACATTTCAGTTGTCTAATTTCAAAATAATCTTCAAGGCATTTTGGCCATCTGGTCGATTTGCTCAGCTGGTTAAAGTTTCATTCTAGTGAACTGGATGTCCATGAATCAAGCCAAAAGTTCCCCAACATTTTCGTGTCCCTTCCAAATCGTATTTTAAGACCTTGACATCAAGTGGCCAATTAGCTTAGTTGGTTAGAGCGTCAGTCTAATAAGCTAAATGTCATGGGTTCAAGCCCCATATTGGCTAAATTTTTAGTCGAGTTAATTACATAACCGATTTCAGCATCATTTTCACACCCAAAAGTGTCTTTTTCAGACTTGACGTCCACCTAAAATACCAAATCTTTGTAGAACGGTTATACACTAAAGATCTGTGATGTTGCCGTGCCTGTGCACTACAGAGCAAACAGAGTGATTTATTTTGCCGAATGATGAAAAAACTTACCTTGGTTCTGTTGGCTATATCTAAAAGATGGTTCGCAGCAGTCTCAGCCCGGTATTTCTTAGGAAGCGTAACACGGAAGAACTTTAGCACTCCTTCAAAATCAAGAGCTAACAACTCTCGTCTGGAGTCCTGAAACACACACAATTACCTTTGCATTAAGATTACGTGGTATCCTAATAAACCTACAGAAAAGTCTCTGTTTAGCTGTTTTGACTTGACTAACAAACTTTCAGTTGATTTTATCAGAGAGAATTGGTATTTTTCTATCATTTGTGATAGTTTTGATGTTTGAGGTGATCTGACTACCGGGAGTCTTAAGAACAAAATCGACCAAACTCGGTTGAAATGATCTGAAAAAAATGTGCTCAAATGACATCACTGGTTGTGTGGCTGCCTGTGTCTCTCGTTATTAATATCGGCTACTCTGTTCAAGTTGCAGTTTTACATGTCTCTATTCTGTCGATCTTTAAGGAATCTGGAAAACCAACAATTAGAAATGTTTTTATTTATATATTATTGTATTTTTATATATACAATATTAGTACAATATTGTATATTAGTACAATATACAATATTGAACTAATAGATATTATTAGTACAACATTATTGCATATGCTAATAATATTGTACTAATAAATATTATTAGTATACATAATAATATTTATATATTATCGTAATTAGATATAAATACTCTTATTTAACTATACCATAACATTTATATATTATTGTATCACTTAATACTGCCTTTGCTTCCTCTTAAGCCCTTTAGTTAACACTATAGATACTTCATGTTACCGTAAGACCTCTAATAGAACGCCACTATAGAGAGAGAGTTGAAAAATAGATCTCCATTGTGTTCACTTTGAGGTTTTACGGTACCTGCTTTGACATGTGATAAAAATGTTTAAGATAACAATGAATAATACTTCATTGAAATCTGCGCATAGGGACAACACGTCGATACCAAAGTGATGTTTTGTAAAGTATTGTATACAAAGTATCAACGAAGTCAGTGGAGTCACTGAGAACAAACTTTTAGCAATGGTACAAGAGTTGTCATGATAAATCATGGTTATGTACAGGTGCCCCTTTAACGTGTAGTTGAAACACTTACTATTACATTTAGAAAAGTTGATGGTTTGTGGGTAATAAGAGACAAATATTGCTGACCCTCCTCTATAATAAATTAGTATTAATTGTAATAAACATTATAGAGCTACTGAAACACCATATTTACTTTTACCGCCAAGCAATTTTTCCTTTTACCATGGAAAGATAACTCCCAAAAACACAATTGCTTTTTAAACGACATCAAGTTCTTTATCTGGTAAATACATACTTGTCAATGACATTCAATAAGTACACTTATTAAAATCACATCATTTCTTTTACAAAAATAAGATTTAGAACTTATTTTAATTAAAAATTAAAATTTAAATATAAAATTACATTAAAATTTGAATTTTATAAGCAGATTTTTAGAAACATTTACTAACAATCTTTAGTAACTTTAATAAATTTAACTTTTTTCATTTTCACTGAATATCTGCCATTATTATTATTATAATTGATAAGAATGAAACTGTACTAACCTTGAGTAATGCAATGGCCACGTTGAAGATGGTGTTGATGCCATTGCAGAGGAAGAGGTCTATGATCCTATAGACTAGGTAGAGAGGAAACTTGGCTGTGAATAGACTAAGAAACCACTGGCTGGCATACATGTGGGCTTCGAGCTGCATGTCCAACATGTGGCTGTAGAGATCTGGTACTTGGTGCTAAACAAAAAATACCATGTCATTACCTCTTTCGCTAATAAATGAATTTTTTTACAGGAACACCATTAAAAATTTGCTAAAACCTAATATTTGGCAATAGCACATATAAATTGTCATAACTTTTGAACCAAATGATCTATGAACAAGGTTTTGATATCAAATTATTCAGCATAAAATTTTACATCAACTGATGTCATAAAAAAGGCTACAAATGTGTTGCAGAATGAGCTCAGACACTTTTTCGACCCCATCTGCTTTTACTATCAGTAAAAAATTGACCATGTTCCAAGTTATAGATATTACTATAGCTTGAAGCATTATTATTACTGCTAAAAAGTTTTGAATTATTTTCAAAATAATAAATATATGTATATAATATGATTATGTATATATTGATTTATAAATAAATATAATAATATTATATAGATATATTTATATATATACAATACAAGCGCTGTTATGATACATGACAGCTACTCAAATTTGTATTATTATATATATTGATTTATAAACAAATATATATAATAATATTATATATATATTTATATATATTTAAATTAATATATATAATATAAAATATATAATAAATAAATTATATATATAAAATATTATTATATATATAAAATATATATATTTATAATATTACATTATAAATATTATAACATAATATTATATATAACATTATAATATATATAATATCACAAATAAATAAAACTTTTTGCGTAAGGCCAAGAGCCATGTGCTGCAACCTTAGCAGGCTTTGTAAAAACCATATCTGATTGGTGAGTAGTTAATTATATCGAACCTATTGTGATTGTACTTGAACGTAAAGGGAACAATTTTCTGCATGCGATGAGCCAATAGAAAACATGTTTACAGCTGACGTTGCGCTAAGTTTTGCTTTGCAAAAGCATTAATTATTTATCACAATTTCTTCTTCGCAAGCCGTGTCAGACACATAACAGCTACCAAGACTTCCTCAATTGTAGATAAATTGATTTCTGATTGGTTATTGATTGTTTATCACAAAAAAGTACTAGGGGGACAGAGATTATTTTATATTTAACAATAAGAATAATGCCATAAGCTATAGTAATACTGATAAACCGTTTGACTCGGAATACGCTGAAGTGGTTTCTTATGGTAAGAGGGGAGGGATGGGAGAATGTTCAAGTTCATTCTGCAACACATTTGCATACTTGTTTTTATAGCATCAGCTGATGTAAAATTTTACACTGATTAACTGGTAATCAAAATCCTTTTTATAGACTGCGTGGTTTAAAAAATTATGATAACTCATATGCGCCATTGTTAAATATAAGGATGGGCTGAATCTATATACATAAATCTCTGTGTTTGTCTTTTGTCCGTAGTGTGTCCAGTTAAAGCGATAAAGTTTTAGAAACGAAAAATGCGATTCGCACAGGATTTGAACTTAGAACCTACAGATCTGCTTACAGGCCTACTACATGGCTACGAATGGTCTACTACACTAGCAGGTCATGCGGTCACTTTGCTATACAATAGATTAGCACATCATATTTAGACTAGCTTAAGTTACTCAAATTCATTGGGTAAATAAACTTGACCAATTAAAAACAAATTTTCTATGCAAAAACCTTTTTATTACCTGGGGAATGATGGGTATTCACCTAGTATATATTCAGCTTGTGTCTTAATATGCCTCGATAAAAATCATTTTGGTAGCTAAAGAGTTGATAAGGTGCAATGGAGCAACCGACAAATATTAGAATTTTTCACTTGAATAATGTTAAACCTTGACAATATCACTTAGTTGTTATCATTCAAAAGCATATTTTTTTGTTCCGGAACATTGTGAATGCTATCCATCATATTCAGAATACCTGCAGTAGCCGCTCCAGCTGATAAAACCTAAGTTGAAGGTCATGGAAACCGTCTTTGTAAAAGTTGCGTAGCTGATAGTCGAACATAATCTTGACTAGTACAGCGAATGCTTGCTCCTCCGGCATCTGCGCAAACACATAACATGAATAATAACAATACAAAGTTTGAGTTTTAGTAATAATAATAATATCAGCCACAATATTAGTAGCAGATATAGCAGTAATACTATAGTAGTGATCGCAATGTTTAGAATATTGTACTATAGTATATATATTATATAACTAGCTGTGCTACCTGGCGTTGTTCGGGTATTAAAAATCAGCTTATAAACAATTAGAGGTAATGAGAGTTGCCTGCCACTTGCTATTAGCTTGACAATTGCCAGTGCATAATTTGAGTAAGCTTACTAATATGAGCTATCACTCTCTGTGATGTTATGCTATGACTTTGCGTCGTGACCAAAAGCGATAGCGTATTTGCTCCCGTATAGCGACATATATCGCGTAATGAATCCATGAAGCTAGTGTGGCTAAATTGGTATGACGTCAGACTGGTCAAACGGAGAACCCGAATCAAACTTTCTGCGATACGGATCCCTTATTTCAATATTTTAATAGCTATAGCTGGAACTACACACATACTTATACACGAAATTTGAGAGATGTGTAATATAATAACATATAGTGATTGTAATTCCTCAATTTGCTGGGCATTTGAATTATTCAGGCTTAACTAGAAATGAACTTACACACAACTCTACTATATTTTATGAGAAATCTATTTTTCTATTATTTGACTTTAGTTTTGAGGTTTGAGGTGATCTCACTGTCAGAATTTTTCAATAGTAAAATTGACAAAACTTGATCGCGGTTAAAACGTTCAGATCAAGCGAATGTGTGATTATGATGTCTATAGTTTCACAGAGACCGATAGAATAGACATTATTTTGTTAACTGACAACATTTTAAAACTACATTTATTTACACTAATATAATCATAATATATCAATTAGCAGCAATGATTTTCATGTTTAAAGAATGAAAACCAGATTTGGAGATGAGACTCACAATACACTTCAATCTGTGATATAGAGTTCTTTTTTGGCAAGCCTTACAATATCAATGCCAACGATTATCGAATCACAACAATCGGCTTTTGCATACATCTTGTGGAGTGCGCCAACAAGAAATTCTTCCTTCACACAAATAGAAAATTTAAGAAATTGCCAGTAAAACTTAGCTATTCTCCAGAGTCATCTCCCCAAAACCCATTTACGCACTCTCTACTATTATGAATAAAGATTTTGAACGAACAATTTTTAGATAACATACATGTAATTTAAAAAATGAGCGATTTTAATATTATTATACAGCATCGCATTTTGCAAAAATCTTTAATACTTCTATTCATTTTCTCAACCAAAATCTTTTTTTAAAAACCTGGTTTTAGATCAACATTACACAAAAACATTATTGAAACCCCAATCTATCATGTTATCTGCTGCAATAAAAATTTGCGCTGACAGTTAATCTTCAAACCATCCTCTACTGATGTGATCAGAAGTGAGGAAGTGTCAGCAAGTACTCGAGAGGTAGCAACTCTACATACATGTATGTTCATTACCAAGGGAATTCACAGACATACAGTAATAACGTTTTTGTAGCTTTCACTTATGCCAAACCCGAGTCTAGGTTAGCTGCCAACTTTAGAAATTGAGGTCAGCCATGCCTGAGATTGAAGGTTAAAAAATGATTGGCACGAATTCGAATCTGACAAACTGCTAAAAAATGATCCTTAAAGAAAATGGTGACGGGGTAAATGACAGACCGACTAATGTAAAATTCCAATCCTCGCAAGCTTTGGTCCCCCATTTATCTATAACCACTAAACAATGAGTTCGCGGCACATTGCAAAACCCCAAGAATCACAGCTATAGCCAGCTAAAAAGCTAGTTCACATTGTATTGCCATATTTTGGGGTTGTCCTCTATTGACTATGCACAGCGTAAACCGATTACCATAAAATGCCGATACAATACGAATACGTCGGAAAACATTACAGCTGTCAAACTTCCGATATATTCCGCCAAGCTTTCATGACAGTCTGCTCAACGCGTATGATTTTGGCATGATGGTATTTGGCTTCTGCGGATGGCTTAATCTATACCATAAGTCCTCATGCTCAAGCCGCGCGGCTTGTGCTCAAAAACAGATGACTCACGAAAAAAAAAAATCCTCCAACAAGCCGCGTATGCCCACAGACCGCAGCTAATGACTGAGGTTTTGTCGTCCTTGACCCCCTTCGGGAGCGAGAGTGTTAAGACAGGTTTCGCTATACCCCCCCCCCGTCCTCTTGCATAAGAAACCAGGCTACATCAGTACACGTGAAAAGAATTTTCTTTTACTTCCAAGTTCGAATTAAAATTCCTAAACCCTTGCATCAATAACTTATTTGCCATGTCTCAGCTAGATTTTTATTGCACTGTTAGAGGGCTTCACATTTATGGAAAGATGCCGGTCAAGAATGAAAAGGTGTTAATTACCTATGACTGTGGCGAGTTAAACATGAGCGATAAATTCTTCTTTATTCTAAAGTATTCCATAAACATGACCTTGAAAATAAACGAGTAGGTCGCCAAAACCCCGTACATAAAAGTGTATCAGGACTGCGATTTTATGGTTATAGTGTGGAACTGAGCAGAGACCGCATTTATTAAGAAGCTGCCCTGAGCCCCACATAAGTTTTAAAAACTTGGCTGTAGCCGCGGTCTATGACCTTGAACTAGAAGCGGCGCCCAACGACAGGCCGCGTGGCTTGAGCATAAGGACTTACGGTAGTCATGATATTTGCTAAAACATGATATTTCATGTTTTAGCGACCGCATTGTGTAATGAAAATATCTTTAACCCTTTGAGCCCTAACAGCTATTATTCCGACATTGCATAGGGTGTGTCAGAAACCCTAAGGGCTAGAAAACCGACATTCACAAGCATTCACATGGTTCTGTATACAAATGCTGTTTTTAGGTAACAGCGTAAACCATCAAATTAATTCTTGCACAGAGCATCAGACCAAAAATTTCACTTCCATTTTTAGCCGTTTCCAAATATCTCTATCTACTTCCTTCGTAATAATAACAATTATCTAAGACAATATGGCGAAAAAAATGAGGTTGTTGATAGGTCATGGATGATGGTGATGCAAATGAAAAATATGCTACCAACTATAATTTTCCAGATTAATTTGAGTCATGAAACGATGATGAACATGTGCTCAATGGAAATGATGCTACTGTAAACATTTTTAGAAGTTTTTAAAATCGTACAATAATTTATGGTTTTAGCTCAAAGAATGGTGAAACACTTTACTATATTTGGTAACATCTGCTGTGTGTTGTCAGACTTTCTCACCCGTGGTTTACCAAATATCATTGCATTAGCACATTTAGATACCGTACTTTTCGGACTATAAACCGCACCCCTATATAAGCCGCATCTGCTTTATTTTCCAAAACGATAATAAAACAATACATAGGCCGCACCTTTGTGTAGGCCGCAGGACTCAGGGTGGTGCTTTTTAACGCGGCAGCAAATTTGCTGTTTAAAACGGAACAGTGCATAACGGCACTGTTTCGTATTAACCAATGCTTTTTAACCTAGTGCCTAACAGAACAGTACCGTTAGGCATTGTTTCGTATTTTCTTTCACCGCTAGAGGCGCACTAACTGGAGATTCTGGTTAATGCGCCCTAGCGATGAAAGAAAAAGCTACAGATTAGCCACACCTTATATAAGCCGCATGGCTCAAATCATCAGAAAAAAGTAGCGACTAATAGTCTGAAAAGTACGGTATATTTAATAAAGTTAAAAAACTTCCGATCGTTGGACAAATTGTTGAGGTTTACTGCCACACACTGACAGGAGCGACAGGGTTCAAAGGGTTAAATGTACTGAATCCTAATTATTTGCTATGTTTTTTTCTGGCGCAAAGCTACATTGCTAATTCTGTTAGTTGTAGTACTGAAAGTAGTGGCTGGTCTACTAGTAGTGGTAAACTCATGTCTCTCAATCATCTATTAGTTGTCACCTCAGCTACAAGGGTAGCAGCCGTTATTACATGATAACATGATATTTTTCATCACATAATATTTAAAAATATTCTTGTGTAGAATATCTTTAGCTCTTCACTGATGTGTACACTACAGATGTGTACAGATGTGTACAGATGTGTACTCAGATATACAGATGTCACTGATATGCATATTGCTATAATTCATCTAATTAATACTTTACTATGAATTAATAAAAAACAACATGCTTATTTTAAGCGATCCCACAATTACGACTGCCACCGTACCTCAATCTGACCTTTTCCAAACACATTTATAAAAATGCATTAAAAATGTCTATTGATCACAACGAGCTTTCATGAAATATGCATTAGCTATAGCAAAACAAATGTTTCTGCAAAACTGTAAATATATCTTTCTGCAATTCAAAGGTGAACTTACACCATTGAATTGATGAAAATACTATCAATATAAAGCTAAGGCATCAAGCTTCAATTTAATGTAATTTTTGTCTTTAAAAGCAATAGTTGATATCAATAACGAGAGAGTCAGACAACCGCGCAACTAGTGATGTCATTTTGGCACCAATTCTTCTTCTGAGTATTTTAACCACAATCAAGTTTTGTTGATTTTAATCTTGAAACATCCTGGCAGTCAGACCACTTCAAACATCAAAACAATCACAAATGATAAAAAACTATCAAAACTTTCCGATGAAATCTACTAAAATTTTGTGTAAGTTTATTTTTAATCTTTATTAATTTTTCTTTTCATTTTTGCTTTAAAAGAGTTTCAAAAAAAGCTTTAATATCTAAGCTAAACATACATTAACAGCTTTACCTAGAAATAGCCACCGAGATGAGTGGTTAAAACTACCTCTGGCCAAATTACCGTGAGCTCATTGATTTAAGATATAGTCAAAAAAACATGTTAGTGAGTCAATCTGGAAACCTTTGAAGTTTGTGAGAATGCATATAATTTTTGTGTTTATTATGATCGGTGGTGTCACCTTTCCATTCTTGACTCGCCCACAATCTGGAACAATCTGATTTTAGAACAAACATTTGTTCTGAAATCCCATTTGAAGCATGAAATCCCATGAAATTAAGGGAAACCCATGAAATCCCATTGCCATCTATGGCAACGGGAGATTCTTTTGCGCCAAGAAATTGCCGACCACTCTAGTTTCTTGTTACAGAGAAATTTTAACTTGCAACCAAAACATCAGCTCAATTCCTTGGACTAATAACAAGTCCGGTCAAGTTTGAATGCACCTCAAGATTGATAAAACGACAAAACCAGTGATACCATTTATAAATAATAATAAAATGGTTTTCTATGGAGTTGCGAACGGTTCTGAAGCTAGATTTAAGAATGTTTAAAGATTTTACTGTATTGAGAAAGGTTCAACTGTATGGAGAGAGGTTTGACTGTATTTATAGAGGTTTTGACTGTATTTAGAGAGGTTTTACTGTGTTGAGAAATTTTTGACGGTATTGAGAGAGGTTTGACTGTCTATACAGAGGTTTGACTGCGTTGAGAGGAGTTGTGACTGTATTTATAGAGATTTGACCGTATTTAAAAAGGTTTGACGGTATAGAGAGTGGTTTGACTGTATAGAGAGAGGTTTGACTGTATTTAGATAAGTTTGACTGTGTTGAGAGAGTTTTGACTGTGTTGAGAGAGTTCTGCCTGTATTGAGAAAGTTCTGACTGTATTGCGAGAGGTTTGACTGTGCTGAAAGAGTGACTAGATTAGAAAAGTTGACAAATATAACAAAGGAAGATTAAAATATTGATGTAATAGTTGGCAGGACAATTTGCCTCAGAAAAACAACAAGTAGGCACTAAAGATGATCTATTATGCTGACAATGGTCAGTGTTGGACATCTATTTATATATTTCTCAAAGTTGGTCGTATGTCGTCTGTAGGTTCGCTCAGCTATGTCTATTAGTATCTTAAAATAAAGAGTCCGTACCAGAGAAGATTTGATCGCAGACCGTCCTGTTCACCAGACAACGCTGTGCCGATTCGGCCACAAGGGTTGATAGACTCGCTAGGCCATATATGTCGCTATATGGGAGCAAATAGGCTAGCGCTTATGGTCATGACGAAAAGTAATGGCGTAGCTCCGCATAAGCCGTAGCTCTTATTAGTAAGCTTACTTAAATTATCCATCGGAAATGTGCCAGGCTAATAATAGCAAGTGGCAGGCAACTCTCATTACCTCTCATTGTTTATACCCTAGGACACTTATATTTCGCTAGTATTTAGTTTCGTGAGTAGCATACAGAGTAAAATTTCGCTGGAACTTAATTTCGCAGCTCTGATGAGTGCGAAAATATAGTGATGTGAAAATAAATGCAGTGGAACAAACATTAGATTACTCAGGTCCAGTTCGCTGGTACGAAATATTTTTCAATTTGGGACTACCGTACTGTTTGGACTATAAACCGCACCTCTATATAAGCTACATGTGCTTTATTTTACTGTGCTTTTTAACGCCATTTAAAACGGAACAGTGCAGAACGGCACAGTTTCGTATTATCCGACGCTTTTTAACTTAGTGCCTAACGGGACAGTACCGTGAGGCATTATTTCGTATTTTCTTTCACAGCTAAAAGTGCACTAATTGGAGATTCCCGTTAGTGCGCCCTAGCGGTGAAAGAAAAAGTCACAGAATAAGCCACAGTGATTAGCCGCACCCGTGTAGGCCTACCTATAAGCCGCATAGCTCAAATCATCAGAAAAAAGTAGCTGCTAATTGTCCGAAAAGTACGGTAGTTTGTATTTGTGAACCGCAGGTAGAAATGTGTAGGCTAGATCAATAATGTAATTTGATCGCTTGCTGCCATTTGTTTCCTAGACTATCAATGACGTCAAAGTCGCAGTGACTGATTGGTACCAATATTAGAATTCAAGTATTTATAGCACGCGGTGCCGCGGTGGCCATGGCACCGGGTTGTTATTGCTTTTGGTTGGTAATAAAATTCATCACCACAATAATTATTATTCAATTTTATGACTTTTCCTACCAGACTGTCATCCTCATCAGTTACAAATTCAATGACTAAACTAATATCATCATCTTCTTCATTTGTCTAGGCTTTTCCAAAAAAAATTTATTATCTTAATTTGTTTTGCCAAGCTGCTCAGTCGGTGTATTAGCTATAATGAGTTTAGCAAAACTTGCCCAATGAGCCAACCACACACGAAAATTCCCTGCATTTCTAATATGACGATTTTGTTGTGAATATCAATGAAGAAAGCCATTTAATTTCGCGTTTTCGCTCGTTTGTTATGATAGTTTAGTTTCGCTCATGAAATTTTCGCGAGAGGCTGTTGCTGCGAAAACGCGAAAGTTAGATGCCGCGAATACATAAGTGTCCTAGGGTAAGCTGATTTTTAATAATCTGGCAACGCCGGGTAGCACAGCTAGTTTCTTATAAAGGAAAATGTTCAAATAAGTAGAAACAGAGTGTCTGCAATGTATCTTAGCTAGCTTTTATACTTACATCGTTTTCCAATCTTTCTAAAGCTATTGCAATGCTTGCAAATCTATTGTTTTCAATCCAAATAAATTATATAATTAATTTTTATATACCGTGAAACCTCTAACTGAATGCTGTCACTATTTGAGCGCCACCTCTATTTGGCCGCTACCTTGAGGGAAGGGTTGAAAAACAGAGGACAATGGCGTTCAATTAGAGATTTTACGGTAATAGAAATTTACAACAAGGCAATTAAAAGGTTAACAAAGATTCTCAGGAGCTCAGCAGTCAAGGATAACTAAAACAAGTCAAGTCAGAAAAGTTAAAAAAGTAACGACTAAATTAGTTGTTTTCTACAATTTTAACATACTTATGTCAAACTACTAATGGCTGCTCAATTGTAATAAAAAATATTTTAATGAAATAATTTATGTAATAAAATGTAAATAAAATAAGATAAAAATAAAATGTAATAAAAAATATTTTTAAGATAAAAAATTTGGAATTGCGTGCAAGGTTAAGTCTAGTTTTTCTTTCTAAAAACTTACGTGTAAGAGAAGGGCAGCAACGAGGAAGGACAACCCCTGGCAATAGCCTACTTCCGCGTCATAGACGCTATAGGCTTTGTTAAGCTTATAGAGGACATCCTGTCCGACGCCCCCAACATCTTTGAAATAATCATGGGCAGGGAAGGTACGATGCATGTCTCGTAATATTATGTCTTGTACAGGAGAATCCTGCCAAAATGAAAAGAGCGCAGACATTAAGCAGCAGGAACATTGGAGGAGGGTAAAGGATGGTTCACAGTATATCGTCGTATCTCGGCGTTGATGCCACAAAAACAAACCAACTCTTAAATCAATTTTTAAGGTTTCCAGTTGATCATCAATCCAATTAAGTTTAGAATAGAATTTAGCTTTTATAATTTTGAATAAAAAATAAAATTTATGCAAACAATGCCAAGATAAAATACACCCAAATTAAATATTTTTCAAAAGTAAAAAAATCTGGTTAACAAAGATGGTCATTCGGTAACTATCAAAAACCTAACTGCAAACAAAATAGTTAGAATGCAATTGTTTAATATGCTAATTAATACTACATTCGTTACCCCTACTAATTCATTGTGTCTCTTCCAGACACTATGAATATTAATATATCAATAATGCAAATTGTTTGTTCAAACAGGGCTGGTTCACACTATATCGCCGCATCTTGGTGTTTATACAGCGAAACTTCGATGATCGTCGATGATAACACTGTTCACACTATCACGAACCCAGCTGTGTACTACCCGCATTTGCATTAGCAAACACTCCTTGATGTAGTGTTCTCAATTTTTTTTCAAACTTTTCGTGGAGAAACCTCTATATTTTCGCGTGCTTGAATCAAATACTAGTCCCGGAGCGACTATGGGAAACGGAAATAAATCACGCTATAAGCGACTGTGAATTACTATCGCTGAAATGGTTCACATTGTACAGGCTGTCATCGATGCTCAGCGGAATATCGGGAAAGTTTGACAACTGCAAACTTTCCTGGCGTGTCCGCGTTGCTTCATTGATGCCATCGGTCCCCATAACACATAGTTGACGATGAACGCCGAAAGGACAACCAAAAGGAGATATAGTGTGAACCATGCTTAACCCTTTGAACCCTAACGGCCGGTTTTCCGGCATTGCGTAAGGTGTGTCAGAATCCTAACGGCCAGTTTTCCGGCATTCACAAAGCTTTGTTACCAAAAACTGTTTTTAAGTAACAGCATGAACCAATCAAATTAATTCTTGAACAGGATGTTAGACCAGAAATTTTGCTTCCATTTGTAACAGTTTTCAAACACCTTTATCTACTTCCTTCGTTATAATAATAAATATTATTAGAATGATATAGCGAAAAAATCGATATGGTAGGTCATCAATGATTGAGATGCAAATAAAGAATTTTATGATGCTAATTATAATTTTCCAGTATATTTTGCGTCATGAAATCATGATGAACATGTGTTCAATGGATGATACTACTGTAAATGCTTTTCCCAGTTTTTAAAATCGTACTGGTTTTAATAGTTTTAACTCGAATAATGTTGAAGTACAGTTTATTTTCTGTTTGATGACATTTACTGTGGACTGCCCAACTTTTTTACTAGTGTTTCACCAAATATCATTGTATTATGAGCACATTTAGATATATTTAATAAAAGTTTAACAACTTCGGATAGTTGGACAAATTGCCCAGGTTACTAACAAGCATTGACAAGGATGGCCAGGGTTCAAGGGGCTACAGCAAGAAAAAGGAGTAAACTGAAACTACGTTATGCAAGATTATGCAAAGGTTTTGAGTGTTTTCATAGAGTTAAGTCATCTATAGAGTTATGTAATATATAGTTATGTAATCTTCTACAAATTATGCAATCAAGCAAACATGCATCATTGGTACCCTAGGACACTTATGTATTCGCCTCATCTAACTTTCACGTTTTCGCGGAGTCATCCTCTCGCAAAAATCTCATGTGCAAAACTAAACTATCATAACGAACGAGAGAAAACGTGAAATTAAATAATTTTGTTCATTGATAATCCAAGAAACAAATGGCAACAAGCGATCAAATTGCATTTTCGATCTCCCCCACACCATTCTACCTGCAGTTTACAATTACAAACTAGTCCCAAATTGAAATTTTTTTTATCGGTAAACTGAACCTGAGGAATCTAATTATGTTTGTTCCACTGCATTTATTTTCACATCACTATATTTTTGCACTCATCAGAGCCGCGAAGTTAAGTTGTAGCAAAATTTTACTCTGTATACTACACACGAAACTAAATACTAGTAAAATATAAGTGTCCTAGGGTATGATAACAACAATGAGTTAGCCTTTGTTCCAGTCTATTTTCCATAATTATCCATAGAGAGGTCTGCGAGGCATCAAGAGCAAGCCAACGTATCAGAAGTTGTGTTTCCCATTGAACAGACCAGATGTGAGTATACAGTCGTAACCAGATACCAGCCCTGAGCTCCACTCACTTTAGCGATGAGAATTCTGTATGCTTCAACGAGCTCTTCAGAGTGTTGGCAGCCGGCTAGCAGCTGCCATACTGCCCCTCGAAGGGCCTCGGGGATCCCTCTTTTGCACAGCGCCGGCACCTGTAATAATATTCCATGATATCAATATTTACTACACCAAATTTATACATTCTCTACGATTCTTTCTGACATATGAGGTGTCATCATCATAGCTGCAAGTAGTTAGGCCTTTAAACATGAGCTTACTCAATTGTTGTCAATTTTATCAGAAAGTATTTTTCTATCAATTGCGATTGTTTTGGATATTTGAAGTGATCTGATTGACAAGATGTTTTAAGATTAAAATCAATAAACCTTAATCTCTCTTAAAACAGCAAAAAATACATGCGAAAAGATTTCACTAGTTGTTATTGTTGCCATAGTTGATATCAGCTATTGCGTTCAAGTTGCAATGTTACTAGTCTCTATTCTATTGGTCTCTTTGCAACTATAGACGTCATAATCGTACTTTTGGTTAACTTGAGCGTTTTAAACGCTAGAAAGTTTTTTTATTGATTTCAATCTTGAAACATCCTGGCAGTCAAAACATCTCAAACATTAAAAACAATTACAACTGATAGAAACACGGGTACTGTCTGATAAAACTTACTAAAAATTTTATGAAAGCTCATCTCTAACACGCCGTCCTCGCAAACCGTCCGCGTAGTAGGTGGCCTCCCGCATACTAGGCCACCTAGCAACTATATCTCGAACTGTCTTATATGCTCGTATCTTAAATTTGTCTCATATCTCAAGGCAAATATTCGCTCGAAATGTTCCTTGTGTCTCATAATCCTCGTATGTTGCGGTCTGACTGCCAAAACCAAAATGGATGCTGTCCTCTACACGCTAGTGAACCTGACTTTCTGACAAATGTCAAAGGCATTGCTTGTTTCACATGAATGTGTTTATGATGCCATGTAAAGACTAAAGCTATAATGATAGCATAATAAACATTAGATCAAGATGAAAGTAATAGAGATTAGTAAACAGCTAGGATCAATCCTAATCTGATCAATTTAAAGAGCCTACAAATTATACTGACTGAAGGTACAACTAGACACCGCAACAAACATATTTATATGTCTAAAGGCTGGTTCACATTATACCGCCATATCTCAGTGTTAATTCCACAATACTTCGGTGATCGTCGATGATAACAAGTTCACAATATCAAAAACCTATCCACGTTTGCATCAGCAAATACTCTGTGACGTAAATTCCACATTTTTCTTTAAAAATTTTTGTGAAAAAACCTTTTGTTTTCTTATACTAGAATCAAATACTAGTCCCGCAGCAACTATCATGAACACAAACAAATAAATCGCGAATTACCATCGCCGAAATGGTTCACATTGTAAAGGCTGTCATCGATGCTCAGCGAAATGTCGAGAAAGTTTGATGGCTGACAACTTTCCCGACGTGTCCGCATTGCTTTGTCGGATGCAATCGGTTTAGAGCTCACATAATCAACGATGAGGGCCGAAAGGAAAATGAAGACTTACAGCGATATAATGCGAAACAGCCTGTAGTGAACAAGGAAGGCCTGAGAACTTCCTCTTAAAATTCTGCTATCACAACATAACATAATTAGCCCAATGTGATCCTCCAGGCTATGCTGCCGATGGTCAGCCATGTTTAAAGATGACCTTTCACAAAACTTTAGTAGATTTTATAAAAAAAGTAACAGTATTTTTCAATCCTTTGGAAGTGTTTCGGATGTGTGAGGTAATCTGACTGAATGGATGTCTCACGATGAAAATTGACAAAACTTGATCATGGTTAAAATGCTCAGATCAAGCGAAAGTGGGATCATGATGTCTGTAGTTGCAAAGAGACCAACAAACTAGAGACGTGTAACGCTGTAACTTGAACGCAATAGCCAATATCAACTATCGCACCGATAATAACTTGTGACATCATTTTGATTATACCATTTATACGATTGGTGATATATGGGTTGCGGTCACAGAAACCATGGTTAAGTCGCAAATCACGAAGTTGAGTTATTCGACTTTAAAGTTCCACTAACTGAATTTATAATTTTGGTAAGGATTTTGATAACACATGCTTCTGGACTAATCAAAGAGTGATCTTTCTGAATCTGAAGTCAGTTTAGATAATAAATGTCTTAAAACCTCGGAAAAACCCCTTAAAACCGTTGCTATGCTAAACAGGAAGTACTGATAAATGGCGTCCGAAAAACGTAATCGTTTCTTTTTTGCCGATTTGAGGGATAATTCTGACATTTTGGACACTTATAATGAGGACTTTGGTATTCCAATTGATGCCAAAAGCAGTGTAAGTAAAGGGAATGACCATGATATATTCTTAACCATTCATATAAGATTTTTACAATATTTAATTATAAGAATAATTGTTCGATTTTATAAGATTTGATTATAAGAAAAATTATTCGAATTTGCAAGATCAAAGTATAGAGTGACCAATGATGTGCAATATGTTACTGCTATTATTATTTTTTAACATTTTGTGGATCATACTACGGTTGTGCTCAATATCGCGGCACTGCCAAGCCGTTTTAAATCTGCAAAATTAGGTAATACATTTTCTTATAGATATACAGCCATTTCTATGACAACCAGCCAAAATCTGTTTAGATTTTTAAATTCAGCATAATTTTTTTGATATAAATACAGAAACCTAGATAAATATCACAACCTCTTAATATTGGTTGCTATGACGTTTTGAAATGCAAACAAAACTGTGCATCGGTTTTCGTTTCTCAGACTTTAACACCAGTTTTCTCGGAACTAGGTTTTCGCACTGATGGTAAACATGCATTCAGTTTATTGACCATAAAATCTGTTGTAATTAAGCTAGAATCAAAATTTTTTTTGCAAAATAATTGTGAGAATTTTCTCCTTCTGGTGATGCAGATAACTCTAGATCTTATAATCTCGACTTAACCATGGTTTCTGTGATCATGACACATATATATAAATGGTGGCAATTTTAAATCGTCTACCTTCGAAAGGCTAAGAAACATTTAAATCGTCATACTTTGAAGTTTAATGTATAATGTAAACATGATTTGTCTCTGGGGACAACGGTCATCTCTGAACCATGACAGGAGAGGGGCTTTGGAACTTGTTGAATACCCAACATTTTGTCCTTGAATTCCTTTGAAACTATTAATTACAAACTAGAAAAGCAAATTACGATAAAGGTTTTTCAGACATTTTATATTTAGGCCTAAAGTAATTATATTTTAATTTGATACATATTATTACGGGACAAACTTAGCTCTTATTTTCTCAAGGTGTCGTCTAGATTTCTTACTGAAACGCCATTAAGTCATCATGACTAAGTAACAACCTAAATGCGTAAGCCTATAGGTATACACAAATCAATAATAAATATGAGCAATACTTTTTACTGAATTCTTAGAAATTTGTCCTTGTCGGACAGTTCATTACGGTTATAGATTTAAAATTATTTTCACCGGTCAAAAGGATCCAATTGCAACTGCTAGAATGAAGAATATATTAGCTGCCTCACTGAATACTTTCATGCTTGAGAAACTAGGGATGCCTGACATCCCCTTTACACACTGTTACCGTTGCCGGCACCTCGAATGCTCTGTGTTTTGAAGTATATAATTGTTGAGCAAAAGACCAAACACGCTGTGGTAAGCTGAGCATTGAAGAGTGAATGAACAGCAGGGCATAACATGATGACAGTCGCCTATCGCAATACTAATACTTTTGTTGCTGTAATACAAACTACTTAGGGGGCCTCCTGAACACATGATCATTATGGTTGAAAATGCAGTTATACAAAATTTTACTAGATTTTATCGTAAAGTATGGGTATTTCTCTATCATTTGCCTTTTTTTTCAATGTTCGAGCAGATCTGACAGCCAGGATGTTTCAGGACTAACACCGACAAAACTTGATCACAGTTAAAACGCTCAGATCATGCCACATTGTCATTATGACGTTTATAGCTGCAAAGAGATCGACAGAATAGAGACGTTT
The DNA here is from genome assembly GCF_963576615.1 of Watersipora subatra. Taxonomy (NCBI): domain Eukaryota; kingdom Metazoa; phylum Bryozoa; class Gymnolaemata; order Cheilostomatida; family Watersiporidae; genus Watersipora; species Watersipora subatra. Next base: position 41,510,398 of record NC_088713.1, read on the forward strand.
AACATTGCAGCTTTGAACGAAATATTGAACAAAATAGCTGATATCAACTATAACAATGATGTGTTTTAATCTGTGTTAACAATCTGGGTGTTTTAACTGCAATCATGTGTTTGTCAATTTCAATCTTGAAACATCCTGCCTGTGAAATTCCCTCATAAAAAACAACAACAAATGATAGAAAACTATCAATATTTTCTGATAAAATCTACTAAAAGTTCATCTTTACCAACAAAATTAGTGGAATTTTATATGAATGACTGAAACCAGCTGAGGACACAACTAAAGATGCTGAATATAACTAGTTTAGCAAAAGATATTATTTTTATATCCATTATTTCAAATTGGCTATACTAAAATCACCAGGTCTTTCTCAACCGGTTCTGATCTGGGGATGTCCCATAACCGATAGAGGAAAAGAAGGCCTCATTCAGTACTTCTAAAAGAAGTATTCAAAGTGGTTTATGATTGCCATAAACTGGCCATTGGGTCATGCCAGCAATAACATGAAGTCATGGTTGTTAACAATTACTGGTTACTTATAACTGGCATCATAAAATAGCTATGGTGAACATTCAGCTGTGAGACGCTGGGTGAAAAAAATCATTGTTGGAGAAGCTTATAACCGCAATCATTTTCAATTTGTGATCGTAACAGCTTCGCATTTGTTAACTCTTTAGCTACAAATTTAAATTTTTACCAAAACGTAATTGAATATTCAATAAAACCTAATATTTGACAAAGACGCATATAAATCGTCATGACCTTTGAACCGGAAAGTGGGTGAAAAAGAGTCTAATACCAAATTAATCAGCATAAAATTTTACATCAGCTGATACAATGAAAACTCTGAATGTGTTGCAGAATAAGCTCAGATATTTTGACCAGTTCCGCTACTGACTTGAGTAACAAGTTGGGCATATTCTGAGTCAGACGAGATATCACTATTGTTATAGCCCAGATCAGGGATGGCCAAATGATTTTGGTCATGATCCGCAACAACCAAATCTTACAAACTAAAGATCCACAACGAGCTGAAGATGTGCATTTTTCTTTTTTACCATATATAAACATGCAATTATTTGTGCATATCTTACATGAAAGCATCAAATACAATTTTTAAAAACTTTGTTCAAATACATAATTTGACTAAAAATCAGTAAATGAATATGCTGTAATAAATATGTTTGATATCAGTGAGAAAAATGATGAGTGGACTTTCACTTCACAATACTATCAAAACGTGGTTTTCTGCCACTGACAGCGCATCTTAAAATTCATGAAGAGGAGTATTTGTAAGCCGTATTCTATGACTGTTTTTTCACAAAATTCATTGCTGAAAACAATGCATTCACAAAAAATTTAAGAAAAGTTTTAAAAAATATTTTTTTAAACCAAATTAAAAAAAATACATCAAAAATATTTTTTGACAGCCATCTTAAAAGATCAACCAAAAAACTATAGAGATCCACATCCGGATCTAGATCCGCCATTTGGCAACAGCTGGCCTAGATCATTATTATTATTACTGCAGGAAATTCAATATTCAAGCACTATGTTTTCTTGACTGGCATGATGCACATTTGAAGCTGTGCGCAAGTACAGCTTCAGATGCGCATCATGCCAGTCATGGAACATCATGCCAGTCATGGAACATCATGCCAGTCATGGAACATCATGCCAGGCATGATGTTCCATGACTGGCATGGAACATCATGATTGGCCTCGCGGAACATCCGCACAGCTTCAAATTTTTCAGCATTTGAAGCTGTGTATCTGTAGTTCGGATGCTTAATGGACATCTGCACCACAGATGCGATGACCCCATAGATCAAGTATTAACCTAATTAATGACCCAATAAATAGCTACGCAGTCTTGTCTAAGCTTAGCAGCATACGTTCGAAAAATTGGCGCATAGAGACCGCTCAAAATAAAAACGACTGAAGTGTGAAAATAATTAGAATGAAATAGCCTGCGCGAATTTTTAATGGGCATCATTCACAAGTGCCGTTTTCGTCATTTGCAAGCATGATGGATACGGTAAAGTTTCGCGAATCGCAAAACCCACTTAGCTTGTGGATTTTCCATGATGCGATTATCTTGTGGATCGACTCAAATTTGCGCCACATGCTCATCATGGGAACATAGTGAATAAGAACTGTGTCCGTCTGCCTAAAGCCACCGATGACGACTAGAAAAATTAATTGTGTTCTGCTGGATTCAAACTCTTGAGTTTTGTGATTGCTCAAATAAGAAGTTGCGTTTCCAGTTTCTTGGAGTTGCGTTTCCAGTTTCTTGGAGTTGTGTTTCCAGTTTCTTGGAGTTGCGTTTCCAGTTTCTTATCACAAAAGAACATTCGTGTTCTTTTCATAGGGATCGATGTCAGCTTACAACCGACTGGCATCTGACTGACTTTATGATTTTCTTTATATTTGCTTTTAAAAGCCAATTTTTTCGAATTTTTACTTTGATGAGATATTTGAGATAATGACTGTCTCTAGTGCTATGACTCAATAGATAATTATCAGAAGTCGATCGATCTGCAGTTTGTCAAACCTCCCTAGCTGTAATACGCCTGACGGCACAAAGGTCATTGCCAAAAATAAATTGCAATAAAATAAATTTTGCAAAGCAAACTAAGCTCAGCAGTGAACTGTAAACATGTTTTTTATTGGCTCAATGCAGCTGATTGTATCCTTTCATTAAAGTAGACACGATAGGCTAATTGATCAACTACAGTCATACCTTGACATACGAGCCTGTTACGTTCTGGTGCTGAGCTCGTATGTCAATTTACTTGTGTCTCAAGGCATATTTCCTGTATAAAATATATCAGTACACATTAATCCGTAAGAATACTGTGAAAAAAATACTTAAACAAGATATTACATGAAAAAACATGATTTTAATTGTTTCAATCCAGGATTATAATTCCTATGTGGCTAGCTGGGCTGTTCATAGCTGAGTTGAATATTATAGTCTGTGGTTAAACTCTCTACAGTTATACTCCGACACACGAGCTTAATGCGTTCTGGGACTGAGCTCCTATGTCAATATATTATTATATATTATTTCATATATAAAATACAAACTACTCTTGAGGTACGCAATGCGTTAAAGGAGAGTAAATTATCAGGTGTTGTCAGCGTTTGGAATGCCAGTTGCTAAAGGCCTGGCTACACACTAGTACGAAATGCATCATTTGTGTGGTTGATGCGCCATTTTAAAATGTCTGTGCTGGTCTTCGTCGATAGAAATAAAGCCGATGCAACAGCGATTTGAAGGAATAGTGCATTATCACGATCACGATTCAATTTTATTCATTTCTGATAATGATCAGTTAGCCAATCATGACGAAGCGGCAGGCAAAGCTATCAAGCACTGTCTAAGAACACCACACGGATGATCGGCCATACATCATTAGCGTCAGCTTATGATGAATGGTCATCGTACTTCATCAGAATTCTTTTGAACCCTTATCAGATATCAGCCTGATTCGACAACTCTCACGTGACATCGTACACCTCCACTTGTTTTCTATTATAATAAAGTTACAAAATTTTCTCATTGTATTACGAAGAATTAAAATTTGATATTTAAATTGCGCGGATAACAAAAGTGAGAGCATGCGAGCTTTGTCATTAGTAAGTCATAACCCAAAATGTACTTTTCTTTCCGACTCCATGTCATGTCTAGCTTGCCTATTTCAGGACATGCCTAAAGGCTGAGTACCAAAAGAGAGCCAATAAATTTTTGTATCATTTGGCATCCTCAGTGGTCTGCTTTAAGTTGACTTGCCTTGTGTCTCCTAAAGGCCGGCTCACACTATATCGCCATTCGTCATCGTTGATGCCACGATATTTCGGTGATCGTCAATGATAACGGTGTTCACACTTTTACAAACCAATACCATTTGCATCAGGAAATACTCCGTGACATATAGTTCCCATTTCTCTTTTTAAATTTTTGCGAAGAAATATATTTTTCTTCGTGTGCTGGAATTAAATACTAGGCCCGCAGTGACCATCATAAACGGATATGAATAAATCACACTATCCGCGACCGCGAATCACCATCGCCGAACTGGTTCACATTAGAAAGGCTGTCGTCGATCCTTGGCGAAATATCGGGAAAGTTTGACAGCTACAAACTTTGCCAACGTGTCCGTTGACGGTTCACATAATCCATGATGAACCCCGAAAGAAAAACACAGGCAAACGGCGATATAGTGTGAACGCCCTTTATGTACCGGCGGCAAATTGCTTGCTGTTGTGAAGGTGGTGACAAAAATAGAATAATTATTCAATCAGTTTGACTTGTTCAAATGCTGACAAAAGAAACAATTGCCTTGAAGGTCGTCGAATAAGAACTCAGACCCGTGTTTCCCTGGAGCTGCATATTCCACTACAAGATGCTTACCTGTTTCGATTCGAATAGCATCAGATTCTATTAAATTTGATCGACAAAGCTTCGACACGACATCAAGAAAGACTGATAGATATTGGATTAATATAATTGATACAAATATTGAACTTATTGAGAATGTATTGTATATGAAAGTCATCTTGAACCACAAGATTACCAAGAAACTCTTTGTATCATCGGTAGGTTTTCATGACTCAGTTAATTCCCTAGGTTGTGTAGTCGATGGAAATGATGAAAACCCAAAAGTCAAGTGAGTTTCATTACTCGTACAAGCTATTCCATTTCAAACATTTTCCAAACTTCACTCATTTCTGAGTGAAGAGACAAGAGTGCACCGCTATGACTTCTGGGATAAAAACTCTTCCTCTTTTTACAAAGAGCCTGAATTAATCCAAATATGAGAACATGAATTGAAACACTTACTACGTGCTAACTCCATGCCGCTCACTGCCAAATCTGTGCCATTTGCCCAATGAAAACAGTGTTGGCTGATCAACAATAACACCGCCTAGACATTTTTGCTTGTCTGTTGCAATCAATTTATTGTTCTAGTCATTGAACCTCAGCCAACAGAAACTTTTTCTCCGACTGCATTGTTCAGCTTAAATGAAAACTTTTAGACATTTCCCTGAAGGATGGTCACCTGGGTTTGACCCCCAAGTCTTCCAATTGAAACCTCAACACTTTACCTGAAATGCACCCTATCTGTGCCCAATTATCAATACTGGTAAATCGGCAGCCTTACTAGTAGTCGGCAGAGTACTAGTATAATACTAGTACTCTGGCAGTCCTGTGCACCATGGGATATCGTCATGTGTAATAACTATACACACAGTCATTTTTAGATGTGGAAGGGTGGTGCAGATGGTAGCTAGCTTGTCTGGGAATCTGATTAGATGGGTTTAATTCCTGTGGGTTGCACTTTTTTCTAATACTCATATGGTAGTAAATATTGCTTGCTGCTAGTCAAATGAAATACAAACTAAATGACGCACCAGTTTAGGACGAGTAGCGAGGTTGGCATTCCATTTCTTGAGCGTTTCATCCCAGTCCTTCACGAGCTCCTCATCGGTAATGTCCTTGGTCACATGACCTGACCCGCTGACCATGGGAGATTCATCATCTACAGACAAAGGTATCTCAATACTAAATGATATGAGAAACAATCACTTTGAACCCATCTCCGATTTAGGCTTGCAAATCAAAACTATGAATCAAGTAGTTCAGGCGAATTTGATTTGAGTTTGAAGCACACGAAAACCAGATGACCAACATCAATATATTTAGGAGTTTAAAAACGCTTTCACTACGACCTTCAATAGGTTTGCATAATCTTTTCCATACCTAGTACTTTTTAGTATCTTCTAGTACTACTATATTCCTTGGGCAGCAAAAGCTAGCAGATTACAGTTTTATCAACATGTTGATATATAGACAACTCAACACTACGCTAGTCATGTTGAGTTCCATTCCAATATTGAGCATCTAAGAAGAACCCTGAAAAATATGGCCTCAGAAAATGGCAGAACACTGCAAGCATTGAATATCGCTATTACCGTAAAACCTCTATTTGAGTGCCATGGTGCTCTTTTTTTAAGCCGTCCACTATAGAGGTGGCGCTGTATTTTTCCACTAACTCGTCAGAAATTTGGAGAGATAAATTTAACCATTTTATAGGCGAAGGGATGTTAATGTCGCGATATTTTACACTCTCCTTCCGGCGGATCAACATTAATGCTATCAACCTCAGCATTTTTGCTAAACAATTTTTCATATACAGTGAAACCCGGCCATACGACATTAATTCGTTCTGGTGTTGGCATCATAAGGCCGAAATGTCATATAGAGGGATATAGAAAAACACAGTAATTATCTAATGCAAACATCCCCTGGTAAAAAACATTAAAAATTTGTATACATACTGTACATATTAAAAATGAGTAGCAAAATACTATATTAACCTTAGTAACTATAGTTACCTACAGTAATTTTGGTGTACTTAGTGGTTATGATCTGCAATAAATTGTAACATTACAATGCACAGTATGTACCGTATGTAGCTTTTACCTTTGGGACAGACAGACAGACGTATATAACATAAACTTTGAATTTAACTTAAACTAATTTAGCTTACCAAACACACACTTAAGAAGCTAACTTAGTTTGTATTTTACTGAACTCAACTTTAATTTTGCCATCGTCTTAATTAGAGCTGCACAACGATTATAAAAATTAATCGCGATTAATAACTGGTCTGAACCAGTTAATCTTCGATTAATCTTAGAATTAATCTAGCATTAACGCGATCATTGTGCAGCTCTAGTCTTAATTAATCGTCTTATGAAACTTGAGGAATGCTGAACTGAGAGAGGGACACCAACTGCCAAATGCCACCAACCACCTAATGCAGCACGCCAACCGCCAAATTTGAATTTCGAGACACATTTGTGTTGATGTCAGATAGCGAAAAAATGTCGTGACGAGGGGTGAAGAACATCGTGTTCCACATCAAAAGGTCAAAAACCATAAAACAGGGACACTGTAACCTGGGTTGCACTGTACGTTGAGGTATCAGATCGAGTTGAACAAGGAAATACTTTGAGTAAAACATTAGCTGGATACAGTTATTAATTATTTCAATGGTGTCACTTTCAAAGTTTTCAAGAAAAAACTGTAAAGCCTTGTCATTAGGAAACAAACTTTGATACGCCCCAACAATGGCCGCTACTACGTCGTACGGTGTTCCTGAAAAATATTCCCAACGTCCATCATAACGCTTTAAAGCCTTCGGATAAGATTGTAAACCACATTAATGACTAATCTAAAAAAAATGGATCAGATTTAGACCTTAGTGATTTTGAATCAGAGTGTAGTTCTGATGATTGTGACGATCGATATTTTCAGGTACACCATCACTAAAACCATGACAACCTCTACAGAAACAACGAAAGAATTATTTGTTATTGATATAACCGAGTCCTTACTAGTACTGTTTTGTGAGCACTTTTTTACTGATCATTTTCTATTATAGGTTCATAAAGATCGAAGAATGTCAAAGTGGCAGTCCAATAGAGGTGGCGTTCAATTAAAGGTTGTTGCGGCATTTTTAGCCCTTCTCCAATTGTAGCAGTCAAATATTGAAAATTTTAACCATTTTAAAAGCTGAGTGTAAAAACTGGTGTGCAGAACCAATAGTTGTAGAAGAAACTTGAATAACTCAAGACAAACGTAATCATATAACTAAGAAATTTGTATTCCTTATAATCAACACACAGATGTTAATATTCACTGTTAGACAGATTCGAAATGTTATAAACCTTTTCATGTCAAGTGAATGCAAAGTTTTCACGTAGGCGTTATTATGGAAAATACAGCATCTGAATTATCAGTTTGAGGAAAAATTGAATAAGGATGCATTGGTTTCATATTCATGACTTACAGCCTTTCATTATCATTCAAGTTATCGCTTAGTAGAATCGCTTGCGATGTGACGATCATCTGATTTTTCTGCAGACCATTAATGCAGTAAGTATACAGTATGGTAAGCGTACAGTATGGTAAGTGTACAGTGTGATAAGTATACAGTGTGGTGTACAGTATGGTAAGTGTACAACATGGTAGGTGTACAGTATACTAAGTATACAATGTTGTAAGTATACAATGTGGTAACAACAGTGTGGTAAGTGTACAGTCTGATAAGTGTACAGTCTGGTTAGTACAGTTGGGTAAGTATACATTAAACCTCCACTTACAATTGCCCTAAGATTTGAATTTTTTAATTTACGATAAAAGAATCAAGCAAATATTTGTACATCAAAAACAATTTCGATCAAATGACATTTGATTTCTCGAACCACTACAGTTTCATGTCATAAGTGAATTGAAAATGGGGAGAAAGAGAATTACAAATATTAAAAAATGATGAAAATCTATAAACAAGTTAAGTGAGTTTAAACTGTTACACATCTCTGTAACCAGTTGCATCTCCAATCCTATGCATTACAAAACCTCAATTACATGAGTAAAGGCCGGGCCACACGTATCGTGTAATTTCAACTAATCTGGGAAATTCCATGCATATGAAATTTCTGACCTGCCACACGGAGTTTCCCCACCATGGATTCGTACGAAACTAACTTTCAACTAGCCAATCAGAACGCGGTGATAAATTGAAGCCGATTCCGTTTCAATCATTTGCTTCAGTACAAACATGCGCAAAAGAAAACAACCTTCAACATTCAACTTTTTCAACCGACCAATCAAACAACGATTCGTAGGAATTTCTCATGTTTCGTCCAATTCAGGATTCGTTCATCGTGCGCAACCAACAATGGACGAATTCGTCCAAATGTCAATTCGTACGAATCGTTTCGTCCAAATTTTGCCGATTTCGTGAGAATTTTGTCTCGTGTGGCCCTACCTTAAATCTATGATCACATATTTGTAAAAAACAAAGAAATCTCTTTTTATTTATTAAGTACTATTTCATGTGGTTTGACAACTCTTAATAAAGTATCTATTTTGTTACTTCCTATGATTACACCAGCATTCATTGAGGAGTCATAGTAGGTCTGTGGAACATATGAAATGAATTACAGAGCGTTTTAAAGGGTATGTTTGATTACTCATATTCCCAAGAGCAGCATGTGTCACTGCAAACACCTGCTATCCTTGTCATCTGCCATGCATTTTTAATTATCCCAGTCATATCTGTCAAGTCTAACACCTCACCTATTCGCATGCCTTGTAGTAATACAGCTAGAACCTAGTCCTGGAATTAACTTTGCTAATTGAGGTTTGACTTACGTTTTTTGGTAAAACAGACAACGCTCTTTGCAGAATTTTATGAAAATAAGTAAATTTAATTAGAAGTGGTTCAGAAAATGCCGCAAAAATGTAATGATAACAATGAATGTTGATTGTGGTGAAACATTATTTTAAGTGTTAAATGAATACATATACAAGATAGATCATGCTTGAAAGATGAAAAATGTGAAACAGCAACATTGCTCTTACATTCCCCGGCATTGATATTTTATTCATAGTATAAATGAAATAACAAAACCTTATTGGAATTTTACTTAAGTAGACATGCCTTTCAAAATCAAACAGCAAGTTAAAAGCCTTATTAATTCAAACAAGCAAACTTCACATAGCGGAGTTTAAGAAATAAGAAATCTGAACGGAAACATAAAATCAACCAGAATAGTGACTAAGTGATTACAAGTGCTGAAGCAAACCCAAAATATGTATAGCAAAAAAGCGAGGTTAATAGTAAAAGTGACGTGTGTCACAGCAAACACCTGCTACCTGTGTCATCTGCCATGCCTTCTTCAGCTATCACAGTCACATCTGTCAATCCCCACGCCTCAGCACTATCTGCACGCCTTGTAAGGAAACTGGTAGAAACTAGTCACAGCCTTGAATTGGCTACAGCTATCAACTATGACAAGTGGTCACAGGTAGTTGCGTACCCTAGCATTCATAGGAGCTCTGCTAAACACGAGAGAAGGAGGCATTGTCACAGACAATAAAAAGGACAAATAAAACCTTCCAATAGCCCTAAGACAAACTTCCTCACTGATTATTGTTTGAACTAATGGGCTGTCTAATACACATCTTTTAGAGAAGGCATTCTAAGGTTCTATAAAGAATATGGCCGCAATTTTGAATCACTGCCAATAATAGGGTTGCTTGACATTGCGGCAAAAAGGAAGAAAGCGGACGTTCCGTGTTCCGCGAGTTCCGTGTGAACTTGTTTCGAGTTGGTAGTTGAGCACCCATTTACTAAAAAACTGAAAAATTTAAAGGCCTTCTCCCTAAATGAAACTATGGTGGGTATTTTATTCCTACGAACACTACCTATAACATTAAAAGAACACGTATCTTTCTTTTGACCTGTTATTAACGGCTAAAGCAACGCAAAATACTCTAGGACACTTATGTATTCGCCTCATCTAATTTTCGCGTTTTCACGGAGTCATCCTTTCGCAAAAATTTCATGAGCAAAACTAAACTATCATGACAAACTACCGAAAACGTGGAATTAAATAGCTTTGTTTATTGATAGTCCAAGAAACAAATGGCATCAAGCGATCAAATTGCATTTTCAATCTCGGCCACACAATTCTACCTGCGGTTCACAATTACAAACTAGTCCCAAATTGAAAAAAATTTTCTTACCGCTGAACCGAACCTGAGGAATCTAATTATGTTTGTTCCACAGCATATATTTTCGCGCTCATCAGAGCTGCGAAATTAAGTTGCAGCGAAATTTTACTCTGTATGCTACTCACGAAACTAAATACTAGCAAAATATAAGTGTCTTAAGGTAGTAAAAACTGGAAAAAGATACTCATCGAACCGTGTATGTTTTACACCGCAAACAGTCCGAGTTGATTAAAAGCCTACCGAATGGTCGAAAAGATCTGATGAGTGCTTTAGACTATACTTGACTCTTCTCTTTCTCCCTCCGGCATTCTCCGTCTCGACTAATTTGAGCACCAAAAATATTAGATCTAGTAGTTTGAATGTTAGACCCAATGACTCTAATGTTAGACCTAGTGACTCTAATGTTAGAACCAGTGACTCTAATGTTAGACCCAATGACTCTAATGTTAGACCTAGTGACTCTAATATTAGACCTAGTGACTCTAATTTTAGACCTAGTAGGTTTATCAGCTCCATATCCGGACGGAATTCAAAGATATTCAAATGTTTGACAATTCGAAAAGCTTGGGCATTTGATACACCAAATCGTGAACTTTTATCTTACTATTGCTCAATAAAATTTTGAAAGACACTTCCGTGAGTGAAGCACAGCATGATGCCATCCCCACTCTAATGCCCAATACAAATTACACATAAACTGGCACTTGGCCAACATTCCAAAGGAAATAAACATCAACTGGCACCAAACCAGCATTGCAATATAATTAAAAAGTTTAAACCACATTTGACCTAGTTTTCATTACAGCTAATCTATTTTACAAGCTGTACAACCCACGGTAGAGTGTTGGCAATTCTATTACTATAACGTTCAGCTTAACAAGTCTAAGTTCTACATAATACTAGCGCTGTGTGTACTCCTCTATATTAGACATTTTAGGTGATGATTCAAAAAGACCTTCAAGTCCACAAATGACTTAACATAAATTAAAAAAATTATTCATATTATAATGTATGAAGTTCAAATCAAGCGTAAAACATTTTATGTATTTTTATATGGTGACTTGGTTAGCTCGACTATGTGAAAATTTAACAATTAAAACATTCGGAGTTGTCATTTCACGGCCTTGGAATGCCGGCCTTCTATTGCAAATCAGTTGAGGCGAGTGGAGCCATTATATTACCTCAGTAAATTTCCATAACTTGATACGGCAATGAATGATTTTGTGGATGGATAGAAATGAGCCAGTGCGTTGAGCCAGTTCATTGACAAAGTATGAATGCTTATGTATGCTTACAGGTAGTGAGTACGGCGATGAGAGCTGCAGCTATGGCCTAGTGGTTCAGAACACATGATCAACAAACAACAGGTCGGGGTTGAATTCTCACGAAAAGCTAATGGTGGTGACAGGAAAGACATCCAACCTTAAGGTGTTCTCTGCAACTGGGCAGGTCTTCAGTTGTTGAGGGTTTCTTACCACTGGACTCAAAAATGTCCAGCCAAGATCACAGAGTCATCGTTTGTGTAACGATGCTCGTAAAAGTTGACTTGCGACAAAATTCGCATTACAGTGTTTGCTCTGCTGTGTGGTAGGTACAAAATATGTGGAAATGTGATTGCAAGCTCTTAAAGCTCAAAACCTTTTGCTTTGCTTACTTAAGCTGCATCATGCGGCTCTTGGCCATACGGAAATGCTTTGCAGAGCCATACTGCGTGGCTGGCCATTGTAGGGAGACATTTCCTGACACTCACGACATGCAAGTTTGCGCCTATCCGCAAAAAGGAAACGACAAAAATGCGCAAGTCAAGAGGGTTTTGTTTCTCGCAAACCTTTATCGAATTTTGAGCTTGCGAATGATACGCAAGAAAATCCTGCACAAGCTATTCCATTTTAAACATTTTTCAAAGTTTAGTTATTCTTATTTCAATTTGAGTGGTTCCGAATGCTGGGCTATATGACCTCTGATGTAAAAATCCATGTCTTTTAACAGAGTGGTATCTTGATCAGCAGCATGCGCATATCTATCAAAACACACCGCACAGAAGCTCAACGGGGGCACAACTCCAAATTCACAACATCCTGCCATGGAAACATAATGCATACAGATTTTCAGTGATAGTAGACTGATAGCACTATTAGTCGATGTATTATTAGCAGATATAACAGTAAAGGTTCGGCCACACATGCCGATTTTTTTGTTGGTTCTGACCCAAATCATGAAATGAAAGAAAAATGCAGAATTATTCGATCGAAATTCACATAATTATCAGAGCTGCGCACGCACGCCGTAATCGTCAACGAAATGCTTTTAATTGGCTAAAAAAATTATTGGCGAGCATGATTCTAGCAGCTTTGACAATTTATATAGTCCGAGGCACATAACGCGACACACAAGAAAAATACTAACACAATTTGCCGTAGTAAATACGATGCAACTGACTTGATTGCGTTAAAAATGGCAACTCTTTCTCCAACGGAACTATTGCTGCTAAAAAGAGATTGTTATTATTAAAAAAACGATTTGCAGTCATGCTGTCTGAATGATAAAGAACCAACAATGGAGGAATCTAGGCAGTTGCATCATATGTACTATGTTTAATTGCGCTGGTACGTTTATTGTGTGTCGTAATTCGTGTCCTGGACTATGCCAATCACAGAAGCTGCTAAAATCGTGATCGTTAATAATTTGTTCAACCAATTAAAAACGATTTCGGTGTGCATGCACAGCTCTGACAATTTTGTGAATTTCGGCCGAATAATTCTGTGTTTATCGTTCATTTCGTGATTTCGGTCAGAACTAACGAAAGAATCAGCCAGTGTGGCCGTACCTTAACACCGAGGTAGCAAATGCAATATTTAGTATTGCTACTAGCAGTAGTGTCACATGAACTTCCGGACAACTCAACGTGCGCAAAATTCCCATTTCGCATCCTCAGCACAACGAAATATAGTGTATAACAGCTCCGTCATCGTCTGCTGATTATCGCCTCGCTATCAAAGTCTTCCTAATTATTAACGAGGCAATAGCTTGTACCTTACTCAGCAATCCATCTAACAAGGACAATATATACAAGGAAGTAGAGGCCACCTTCTCTCCTTATCTCTATTGGCAGCCATAAAACAAACATGCACTAGTTTCATTGTTGTTCTAAGTTGAACAGAGTTCATAGATTACTGCCTGGTTCAACTCAAGGACAAATCTCCAACGAAACCCTTGTTTTGTCTGAGCGGCTGTACCACAACAAAGTTTTTTGACCATTTTCGCCAACTAACCAATCCAATCAATGATAGAAAAAGTTATATTCTGTGCATTACTACTTTCGCCTCAACAACTACTTAGTTTTATCTAATAGGAAGGTCACAAAAGCTATGACTGCCCAATCATATCAACTCTCTCAGCTAATGGCTTTGCGAAACCTAATATTACTTGAGGGGCACAAAACCTCAACAGATCCATCGCAGTGGCCAAACATACTCCATTTCAAGGTTTCATCAGAGATTCAGCCTCATGAGAGATCATCATGTGTAATCAGGATATGTATGATTATTCTCTAATGTGATAATATGTGTGCATGGAGCAGTGGTTAGTGTGTCAGTCCACTGTTCTCAACATCCGAGCTTGATTCCTGAGAGATACATTTTTTCTTAACACTCTAGTAAAAACTACTGAATGCTCAGAGCTGCATGAGTAACAAAACAAGTTTTTGCACAGAAAATTTATTTTCAATCAAAATATTTAATCGAAATTCTAGCTTTTAAATTAAGGTGTTTGTTTATTTCTGTGCGTGTCTGGCCAATGCAAACATACATGAAATACACAGCTCCATATTTTCCTGTTAGGTGTGTAAGTGCACTGTGCTTGTGAAACCCTTAATGGTGGGCATTACACTCTCAAGGCTTGCAAAATTGTTTATTAAACTTACGAAAAAAATGAAAACTTTTACGACTAAGGAAAAAGTGACTTTAAAAATTAGTTTGTATTTCAAGGATTTTCAATTATCGAGGTAAGTGCCCGTCCCAATAATTGCAAGTGGGGGTTCCGGTAAACTGCACTTAAACAACTTGTTTACCAGACGCTAATGCTGACTATGGCCATTGTCCGCTGTTATTCTTCAACAAAAACATTTTCCATAAATCTCGCCATTCCAACTTCATTGCAAGGTTGATGTACATGTATACTTACACACCTAATCAAACGACACAAGGAGTTTGTAATCTCCGCTATAGCAAAGACCTTAGTGTTTTAACGATGATCAAGTTTCGTCGATTTTAATCTTAAAACATCCTGGCAGTTACCTTATCTCAAACTTCAAAAACAATCTCAAGTCATAGAAAAATATCTACCTACTTTCTGATAAAATTTACTAAGACATTATGTTTATATTCGTCTTTAACAAGTCACAGAAGAACCGCGACTGAAAGCAAGAGTAGATGATAAAACACAACACTTGTAACACATACTGTTAACCATCTGTTAACATACTGTTAACCACCATACCAGAGATGCTGCAGCTGCTACTCATGATGTTATCTCCAGAGGCAGCGAGATCAGACTCCCGAATACCTAAGACAGTCAGCTGCTACTGATACAACTAAAAGCAGCGCTATTTTGCCACGCTGTCACTGTAATCTCTTCCGACTTGCATGTTCCAAGTATTGTTTTGGCAGCAATTTGAAAGATATGAAATAACACTCTTCGTCATCGATAAAACAAACTAACTACTTTCAATATAGAAAAGGTTAGACGTATGGCCAATGACAAACTTTATTGACAAGGGAACTTGATAAACGGTTAGTTTTTACAATCAGCTGCTAAATGATCGGTGAACCGAGTCGCAGGGGAGAGCTACTAGATGGCCACACAAACTAATGCTTGGCATGCGATTAGCACACCACTAACAGCAATTATCCTACTTTGTCTTCATTATATCACGGGTTACATATCTACTCGAGTTTCTTCGATTGTATTTAATATTACATGTATTTACTATAGCAATAATTCTCTCCGACACCCATAACCATGCTTGGAGGTTAGAAAAAGGATTGCTTTCAACAGGACTTGATCTCTCCATTTCTGGCTTGGTTGATCAACAATCTACCATCTGCACCACTCAACCACCTTACCATGTTGTAGAATAATTGTACAAATAGTTATTACACCTGATGTTCTCTCATGGCACACCAGAATGCCAGCGCAATGGTAACTAGTATATTTGCCAGTTCAATGCACTGTGAGAGGTCGTAATGAGTAATCAGTATATGGATATCGCATAACTCTTTACAGCTGTTGAGTGGTGCAATGGTAGTGTCCTTGCTTTTCACGCTGATGCCATGGGTTTGAATCCTGTGTGAGGCAATATTTTTTTCTCAACATTCTTAGTGTGGCTTAGAACGGATGGACTCTTATTATATTAAAAACTAGTTGAATGCCCAGCGGTGCAAGGGTAATAGAATAATTACCTAACAAATTCGGGTAACTTACCTGGAAAGCTAGACCTTTACTAAAATATTTACTAAAACAATACCCACGTTTTGGACCAGTTTAAAAATCGTCACGCATAACGGTCAACAGTGCTAGTTATTAACCTCAAGCAAGTGAGTATTTTAATCAATGTAATGACTACTTGCCCAATTAATACATCATAATCTGTGTAGCTTAATGGTTAGGTTTGCTGCCTCCAGATCTGGAAGTCCCGAGATCAATTCCAGTGCCACGGGGATTTTACATTGCTAAATGTCTATAACTGGACACAGGGTGTAACAAAAAAACAAACACTGAGGTTTATATTTATAGATTATAAGTATGTTTAAAAGTAGTTTTTTGTTTTGAAACTAACAAATTGAAGAACCAGTGCTTTGTACTTTATTGTGACTGCAACTCCAGGCTATTTTCTCCACGCAAATTTTCTTCAATTGAATAAAATGTGACAATATTTTCTCCTTCATCTGCACAAAATCGCCAGTAAATGATTTCTACAATTTTCATACCCTGATACCGATTGTCTCAAGAATATCTACCATTGACTTTGCCTGATTCTCACCCCAGTATTGCTTCACTGTTCAGTTCTCATTCATTTCTTCAGAATTTCCGCTACCCTAGGACACTGATGTATTCGCCTCATCTAACTTTCGCGTTTTTGCGGAGTCATCCTCTCGCAAAAATTTCATGTGCGAAACCAAACTATCATAACGAACGAGCGAAAACGCGGAATTAAATAGCTTTGTTCATTGATAGTCCAAGAAACAAATGGCAGCAAGCGATCAAATTGCATTATCAATCTCGGCCACACAAATTCTACCTGTGGTTCACAATTACAGACTATTCCCAACTTGAAAAAAAATTTCTTACCGGTGAACCGAACCTAAGGAATCTAATTATGTCTGTTCCACTGCATTATTTTCACATCACTATCTTTTCGCACTCATCAGAGCTGCAAAATTAAGTTGCAGCGAAATTTTATTCTGTATGCTACTCACGAAACTAAATACTAGCAAAATATAAGTGTCCTAGGGTATACAATGTATTTTACAAGTATGCTACATGTAAATCTACATGTACTTACATGTACATGTGTACTAGTTAAAAAAGTTTGGAAAGCAGTTTAAGTCTTCCGAAGTGTTAAAATTATGACTCATATTTTAAAAATTCTATTTTTTAATACTTATTTTCCAGAATAACCAAATGTAAGTCAATTATAGTATTTTTGTTTTTATTCTTAGTTCATTAAAAAGTGATCTCCAGGTACTCTGCTCATTGATGTTGGCATGAGCAGAGTACCTGGAAATGAAATTGAACCATTCATTTTCTTTCACCTAGTTTTTCTATAATGATCACTATAGATAGGAATTTTTCAAATCCGAATGTTGATTAGTATCTTTGTAGAAAATATAATGTGTATATGCTATGAACTCTATTGGAAATTGCTGTCGGTAGAACTCTAATGGAAGTTGGTGGTTTTGCTAGGCCAAAATGAGCCATTTTAAGGTTAAAAACTCAATTTTTATTGTTCAAAATCAATAAGCTTTTAGGTCCAAATTTGGTCGAACTAAAAATAACGTTTGTAAAGCTGCTTGCATTGCGTCATTTTTGCTCAAGAAAAAAACATACCTTAATGAAAAGCAGAAAACTTTACATTGTAACATTACATAACACTACAAACTCATTGCCTAACATTTACCTGAAAGATTTCTTACACAGTTCCAATTTATACCAAGGACTTTGATATATCTGTTACATGTGAGAACCTCTTTGTCTACATATATATATAAATGCAACCTCATCTTTATTGCCAATAAAGCAATGTATATAAATACTTTTCATTGTTAATTGAAATAGAACGTAATAACCTCATGTCTAATAAAATAATTTTTCATCAAGTGTACGCATTTTCCTTTTTTTAGGTCCGTTAAACCATTGTGAGGGTCGAGATCGTTTAGGAGACATGATTGTGTTACAAGATGTTTGTACTTGCAACACTTCACAAAACGTAACAGGAAAACAGCGAACCATGACTACTGTTATCACAGTGATGGCTGTGGTAGAATTTCACCGAGCCAGAGTATGAGAGAGATTCGTGCATTTTAACTTTTTTTGATTTTAATGAATATTCTCAGCCTATGAAGTACTGACGCCAAAAAAGCTAAACGGTAAGGCCGCGGATTACTTCTGCTGTTTGTGTGCCGCCCTCACAGCTAAAAAAAATAACCTCAAATGAAACGAGTATGTTCGTAAAATGGCTAGATTAGAATCGAAACGTTCTGCTTAGACAACTACAATTTCAGCCAATCACAGATGCATTGGTTTTATTCCTACTGACGTAGACCAACATATTCATTACAGCCCGTAACCTTGAGAAAGAAGTTCTGATGCATCTGCAATGCTTTGACTAAGTGAATGACATATTTTTGTGTGTACAGCCACTTTTACAATACTTCTGGATTTCCTTCACACATACATCCAAGTATCCTTTCACATACAAGATATTTACCTGTGATGCAAGTATGCAATGATAAAATGTTGAGGTCTCTTTAAACTTATCCTTAAATATTTACTTGCAACAAAATTCACATTACAGTTATTTGGTATCAAAGGGTTCACCAAGTCTTACTCTACTGTGTTGTAGTTGTACATATGTGGAAATGTAATTACAAGCTCTGAAAAGCTCAAAAACGAACAGTTAATCGCAGCCACCACAAAAAACGCTGTAGCATGGAATCTCTTTATTTCGATGCCGTACTCTAACATTGTGGTTATTGTTTTGACACGGGATGTTATCACGTGAAATTAAATGCCAATAAAAGGCTCTATATAAAATGTCTCGTAGCACTAGTTTATGACAAACACTTCGGGTTCTACTGAAAAGCCGGTATCAAATATAGATGCTTGCTACTTTACAGTTTCGTTTCAGCTTGGTCTAATCATCTAGTAGTAATCTGATCATGTGACCCATACTTCCTGCCAAATGGCGCGAACAATTTCCGCAGCATGTTTCGACTATCACAGGTGACCAACAGGGTCGTCATGTTTATCAGAGGATGATATGCACTCCTTCGAGTTGAGGTTAGAAACATTAAACTAATTTTTAGGCTAGGTTTTGAGATACCAGTGCTCAAAGTGGCAGCATTACAATGATGATGAAATAGACGCGGAAGGACAATATACATGGTTTTATTGAATGCGTGAAGTATACTTGTGAAAACATTTCGACCAATGAGGTTGCATGAAAGTGTAAACAGAAGCCACCATGTTCAACTACGTCCCATTTGAGCCGTTTTGGAAAGGGATTTCAACCTACGGCGTCTTTGTGATGGCTGCGATTAATTGTTTTTGAGCTTTTAAGAGCTTGTAATCACCTTCCCACATATTTTGCACCTACAAAACAGCAGAGTAAGACATGGTGAATTTTTGGATACTAAATAACTGTAATGTGAATTTTGTTGCAAACCAACCTTTAAATTTAGAAGCGCTTTTTAACATTATATGTTCAATATGGTCACTACTTCCACAATTAGAGGTTAGTAGCCTACTAGCAGATGAATCAAATAAAAAAACTTAATCATTAACATTCAACAAACAAGTAGGCTGTATGACCGCATTCAGGCAACATATCCTAAATACATTAACTTTTTATGAAGATCTAAGGCTATGACAACATTTATAAAGATCTAAGGTCATGACACTCCAACTAGGTTTACTTGATTTGGTTTTAACATACCACTAGTACCCTGACAGTCCAGTTCGCTGTCAGAGACCGTCTGGGATGCTGATAAAGAGCAGAGAATCACTACCCATACAATTGTTATGACACACTGGAAGGTGGTGGGCGATTGGTGTGGCGCTAGAGTATCGGTCAACCCAACTGAAAGTTGCGAGTTCAAATCCCTTATGATGCATTCCTTTTTTCTCAACTTCCAACTGTGGCTTTGGACAGAATAATACCCTGGTGGTCAACTCATCATCAGAGATTTTTCAAGCGTAATAGGTGTTGGTCTACCAGGCTCAAAGTCAGGAGTTCAAATACCTTACAATGATATATTTTTTATGATATGATCTTAAGGCTGGTTACCACCATATCCCCATATTTCAGCGTTGATGCCACACGATCGTCGATGATAACGATGGCCACACTATCACAAACCCATCCACATTTACATCAGCAAATACTCCGTGATGCAGTGTTACCATTACTCTTTTTTAATTTTCGCGAAGAAACCTTTTTGTTTACAGATGCTAGAATCAAATAGGAATACTAATCCCGCAGCAACTATCCTAAATGAAAATGAATAAATCATGCTTTACACGACTGTGAATTACTACCGCTGAAATGGTTCACATTTGAAAAGCGGTCATCGATGCTCGGCGAAATATCGAAAAGGTTTGACACCTGCAAAATTTCCCGGCGTATCCACGTAGTTTTGCCGATGCCATCGGGTTACGGTTGAAATAATCGACGATGAACGCCGCAAGGAAAACGCTGAACTACAGCGATATAGTGTGAACCAGGCTTTATGATCATAAAGACTATCCAGCTCAATAAAGCCAAAAGCTACCATAATTCTTCTGCGATTGTCAGGGGTAATTCAAACACCACATGTGCAGACCATTGACTTAGGTAATCCAAAAGCACACTAAAGCATTAGTATGACTCCCCTGCAGAACATCAGTTCTCTAGGAAATAAAATGGTGGATCCCCACTTTTCATCACAAACTAACATGAAAAGCTAGGGCTAGCCTACGACTACGTCAGTCACAGATCTAGTGAATTCCACTTCCAACCACTATCTTGAGGTCTGGTGTCAATCACAAAACCACTCACTGATTATCAAGTTATCAAGTTAGCAGTGGTATGAAATTTCAAACAAGCCCCTATATCCAGTCATGCTACTCTAAACTTCCGAGCCAGAATATAGAACATTTATGAAGGATGGAACAGACCTCTACAGCAGATATTAAATCTTAACTGAGTCAACCAATCACATCAATATAATACAATGATGATATAATATATAATAAAATATAGTGAGAGAATCATGTGAATATAATACTGAAAAGATGGAAGTGTGCAAATAATTATAATATTTGGTGGCAAAATTAGATGATAAGAAATCACTTGCAGTCAGAAGAAGATTCTGTGGCGTCACATGCTTGAAATCAAAGTATAATCTAGCTCTCAATAAGCTGTGCTTGAAAAGGATTTATGAAACCAATAAATCAAATCAATAAACACCTGGTTGAATTGGGGGTTCAGATAAGAAACAAAAGTTCCAAAACTTCAAAAAGTTTTTAAAATGTGTGGAGGTTACCTACCGCCCCAATCTTAATAATTATCCGAACGAAAGCCTGTTGTTTTTTATTTAAAACAGTTTTGGAAAGGGAACATTGTAAGTTTTCCATGCAATTTTTATTCTATCAATCCAAATAAACAGTTATGTTACAAAACTGTGTCCAACATCTTTATGGGAGTTGTCTCCCTATGAAAAATAAATAAAACTGTCTAGAAATAAAAGTTATCAAGAGGCTGTGCTTAGAATTTCGTAATATATCACATAATATAGAAAAATGTGAGCTTTTTTATAAAAAGTGAAAATACTCATTATTTTGAGTAAAAAAGCGCTAAGTAAATACAAATTATGAATTTTTGTTTCTGTTTAGAAGTTTAGAAAAACTATCTGAACCTCCCAGGTGCTTGCTAGCCAAACAACTTTTCACTCGCTCACTTTTCAGCAACACACAAAACACGATTTAATCTATTCTATGGCCTACACATGCATGTTTTGTGTTGTCTGCTAGCAACTAAGATCAACTGATAAAATACGACCCCATAACGACATCGATGAGGTCACAATGCGCTGCTATTCAAAGTCAACAGACACAACATGCACACAAATATCTATTTCGGCTCCATACGGGAATAACGAGATGTAATTTTGCACAGTGGTTGAAAAATAGTTGCTTAGTAACCTAAAAATCATTATTTGAGATGGCAATTTTTAGTATGAAAATTTTAAGGAAGACAATTCCAACTTTTTACCATTTCTCAAATTTTAATTTGATAAATCTGTTGTTACACCAAATTGTTTGTTCGAGGAGTTGAGTTAAGCTCAGTGTGCTTTACTCAAGAAGGAATGATTAACAATAACCACTGTATGTCCCCGCATATAGGCCAAGCCGATTTTAGAGAAACTGCCCTGCAATCAGGGAATTTATAAGAATTTGTGTACAAGCCGGACTCCTTAGTTTGGTCAATTATTTTGCGTTCTAGAATCGGCTTGTTTGTGCGGATGTACGGTACATCTTATGAACAGACTATAAAGGCAGTAAAATCCCAAATATTGCTGTTTGTGTGAGCCAGAAAAGATTATATACCGGCCTGAGTGAGACAGTCTGCCAGTTAGTACAACGATAGTTTCCGGCAGCAGGAAGGGCCTTACCAAATGATCGATTTTACGCATTGATAAGATGCACAAGAGGTAAGCACAATGAAGATTGGGTCCTTCATTGTGGGTCTTTAAATTCTGACAAGTTATCAACCAATCACTGAGTGTGACAAATCTGTTTTCTTTTTACCCTATTTATGCATGATTAAACAACATAAATAAAATTAATTATTAAAATCTTTAAATAAATTATTTATTCTATTTACTAGTATTGGTAAACTATTGTTCATTAAAAACAAAAATTGTACCAAAAATTAAAAGTATTTAATTTAATATTGCAGTTCAGTCTGTCATCCGCAAGTTGAGCCAGCTCATCCTTGTAATTCCTCAGCTCCAGAGTCAATACGAATTAGGAGTTTTCTACTCGATGTAAAGCAGATTTGAAACAACCCACCAACAAATTCAGTAGATTATAGTCAATTAGGAAGTTTGGCTCCATCGAAATCATATTAAAAGCGTAAAATATATACTGCTGGTCAAAATTATTTTCAACTGCACTCAACCAATCACTCTCTCCAACTCGCCATACCTAATTGTTCAACACATCCCAACATTCCTCAGCGTTACCTAAAGGCAAACACAAACCATACCACCCTGTGCATCCAGACAGACAGGGTACCATAACCCCATGGCACATACGAAGCCCCACGCATACCCTTCAAACCTTGCGGTGTGTAGGTAAGGTTATAGCATTACATTCACACTACACACAACAAATACAACAACAAATAGCGTAAGGGTTTCAAGAGGGGACAAACCTGAAGTAGACCATTGCCAGGCTGTCAAAAAAGCAATTTAACCTGGTTAGACAGTGACCATGCTTAGAATGTGGGAGGGTAACTCCCTCCTCTGTTAGGTTGGCATTCAAAAGTTTCCTTTAGAAAAATTAGCTTCAGCCTTTTTTGGATTAAGCAAAAACCAGCCGAACCCCTGAGACACCTTATTTCAACATTGTTATTATATCATATTATTATTAATATTATATATTTATATTATTAATTACTATATCATGTTATTATTACTTGCTTAACTCTTTCACCACCTCATTAAATTCTGTCCAAATTATTATTCTGGCCTAATTAATTCAAACGGATTTTCGAAAAATTGATATACCGCTAGTATTTATGCAATATCTCAAGAATCAATGCAGATATCGTTTTACTGTAAAATGCATCTCATTCTGATCAAAATTCTCTACAAGATAAGTATAAAATTGTTTAGTGAATCCTACTCTCGCGAGATTTCTGATACTTCCTTTGTATTGAAAGAACGCGGTGAGTTTTTTTATGGGCATGACGATGGCGAATTGGTTTTCCCGTTTTGAAAAATGATTAGAAATGGAATTGATTAGCAAAAAGATTTTCGATTGTTTGCACTTGATTAGCAACAAGTTTCATTAGTTGGAGACAAAATTTGATTGGTCAAACTAATGTGGAGGCTTCGTAATAAAAAGAAAAGTGAAACCCTATTGATAAGCTGATACATTGGCTTACAGTCTGTCCTTCTATTACCGCGAAAGCCGATTCATCAGCTTACGGTAGCAAAAGAGTTAAGAAGTCACTACTAATACATGATAAAAGACGTCCAAAAAAACCGTGCCAATTCCTAGTTAAAAATGGCTGCTTAGAAATCAAAAGCAGCTGTCATTCACCATCTGTTAATGAGCAGATATTTAAAAATAATGATAGTTGTTCACTATGATTATTCAAGCGAGCCTTGTCCGCCTTACATCCAGACACCGTGAGACAGGTAGGTAGGGCTACTCAAGAGCTTCAAGCATTTTATAGAAACTAACCACTGGTGTAGTCTCTGATTGTATATTCCAATCACAAAGTGATTATAGCCAGTAAATTAGGTTCTGTACCATATTGAACTATTTTCTATTTTAAACAAAGACGCTATGGTTAGAATCCCAGAGGACTTGGCAGCAGACAACTCTTGATAGCTATGATAATATTTTTTTACATATGTGTTTGTAGTTAATGATATTACTAGATGAGGTGTAAGCCTAACACTAGTACTAATTTACGCGCAATGTACATTTTAATTGGAATTGCCTACACGCTGAAAAAAAGAGAAGACAACTCAATTTTAAAGCCAACACCATGCACAACAGCATGCATGAATAAATCATCCTTATAAAATAATCAGTGATGAATAATACTTTGCGACGCGCGTACGATTGACCTGTTCAATACATTTCACAACGGGAGCTTCAAGATAAAAGCCATGCGGTGCAGCCAACTTGAACATAGCTAAAATGATCAAAACATGAAACCAGTTGATGTTTTAACTCTATTGGTTTTTTCGTTGTTTTTCAACTTCTAGAAACTATGACCATTAAAATGAATTTTTATTTCTAATAATGTTTGAATTTTATTGCCTGTTGTTGCTAGACAAGAAACTCAATCAATGTAAAAAATTTACACATTATTAACACAAACTAGAAAACAGTCAGAGAAGGAAAGCACTCAAAAAGCATTTGGACTAGTCGCTAAAATTTAAAGAGCTTACTCGCCAAAATTTAAAACCCAAATACGCTTGAATTTAACCAACTCCTCAATATTTATCAGCTACAAGTGATGACTTACCTGATTCCTCATCCTCATTGGTTGGGGTTTTGATGCCATCGATGTAAGCATTGGTCTTGCTAAAGGCAAGGGTAAGCGACTTCTTCCTTTCCCTCGCTGTCGCACTCATGAGGCTTTCCAACTCGAACTGCTGCTCAGTTATATGCTGACTGTCCTCCTCTGAAAGCTTAGCCTATACAGGAGAAGAAAACTCCAATCTTGTTGCAATGCAATAGGTTTGTGTTTGAATAATCCTAGAGATGTTTAACAGGAGAGCAAATAATAATGGCTACTGATAACATGAGCAAGATGGATTGAAGAGTAACTCTAGGAGCAATTTATATACACTATATAAACTAACGTCGATACAAAACTATCACTTGACGAGGGAGTATTTTCAGTTACATATCTATACTGTATATATATATAAGTAAATATATATATATATATAAATATATATTTATATATATATATAAATATATATAAATCTCAGTTTTTGTGTTTTCGCATTTTTGTTGAAACCCTGTGTTCAATTATAGCAATTATTAAAATTTAACGATGAAAAATCTGCACAGCACTGGGTTTGATCTCGGGACCTCCAGATCCTGAGATCAAACCCAGTGCTGTGCAGATTTTTCATCTGCACCGCACTGGGTGCAGATGAAAAATCCTCCATGATAAATAACCTCCAGATCTAGACCAGCAAACTTTACTATCAAGCTACACTGAATACAATGGATTCATTGGGCAAATCATCATTACATTGGTTAAGATACCCATGCATAAAGTGATTGCTTGGGGTTAATAACTAGCACTGTTGACCGTTATGCGTAACGATTGCTAAGCTGGCCCAAAACGCGAGTATTGTTTTAGAAAAGATCTACCTTTCCAGGTAAATTACTCAAATTCATTATGTAATTATTCTATTACCCATGCAACGCCAATCATTTGGCTAGTACGCATATATATTTACCTTACATATACATATACATGTACGAGTATATATAAGGTGAATATAAGGTAAAACAAACATTCGGTAGTATGCATATATATCTACCTCATATATATACATATGTGTGTACTTATAAATATAAATAAATATAAATGCGTATATGTAAATGAGCATACTCATCAGGTAACAGTGATGTACCAATGTTAGTTTATATAGTGTAAAATACACTTGTGTTTTTAATTATTGTACATGTAACAAATAAAACCTCCACAGAATATATTTTTGGCTTTGACTTATTACTTAAAAATGTAGAATATATATATTTGTAAAGAGAACAACACTCTCTCCACAAGCTATTGAATTACAAGAATTGCAGACCCAGTTCAGTCCTAGGAGCACCAACCAGCTTGTAAGAAATAACCAATATAAACAGGAATGTCAATTTTTAAAAGAAGGCAACTCCCATGAAGATCAAAGACACATTTTCACAGCATAGATGTTTATTTGGAATAAATAAAGCATATCTCACAAAAATAGCAATTTTCTGTTTAAAAATGTTTTAAAAAAAATGGCCGATTTTCACTCACATAATTATTAAGAAGAGGGTGGCAGGCACCGCCCACACATTTTAAAAATTTTGTGAAACATTGGAACTCATGATTTTTTATTTTAACCCCTCCATTTTAACCAGGTGTTTATTTAATTGCTATGTGGGCCGGTGCCTTGAGTTATTTTATAAATCCTTTCCAATCACAGCTTATTGAGAGCTAGATTATACTTTGATTTCAAGCATGTGATGCCATGAAATCCTCTTTTGACTGCAAGTGATTTCTTAGCATTCAATTTTGCCACCAGAACTCGGTCAAGATGTGCTCATATCGAATTCTAGAATATTTTACCAGAAAGTATAGATATTTTTCTATCATTTAAGATTTTGTTTGTGGTTTTAGGTAGTCTGACTGCCAGGATGTTTCATGATTAATATCGACCAAACTTGATTTGCAGTTAAAACGTTGAGAAGAAAGCGACTTGCCGACAAAATGATGTCAATAGTCGCCCCTTCTGTTTATAAGTGATGAATAAATACATTATATGGTTTCATCAGCTTCGGCTACTCATATGTTTACACAGCAATTAGAAAATATCAAGATACTTGAAAGCAAAGAAATCAATTATTCTATTATTCTAAAGCTGAAGGCTATATTGTTATCATTCATTAAAGCTTTTTGATACTTACGCTTTTTCTAGCTACAAAGCTAACAAATTGCTATATAAATGAAATCACCTTCTGTACCCATCAGTCTAATCTCAAGTTACGAATAAGCTGCTACTGCTAATCAAATATGAAAAGGACTGAGTATTTCAAACCTTTGAAATAACACTATTATAAACTCCAAGTTATTGAGAAACATAACAGAGAATAGCAATGGGACAATTTTAACCAACCCAATTTTGCATCATTTGAAACATGGCAATGTACCTGAGGCTATATTTGAAGTTTTATTCCAACAATAATGAGATGAAATATGTGTCAATAGAGATGCTTAAGACTGCAATTTAAACACAATAACCAATGTCAATAACAAGAGGAACAAATAGGAATTACAACTATTGATTTAATATTTAGGCACATATTTTTCTTCCGCCAGTTTTAACCACGATCAAGTTTTTTGATGCTGAACTTGAAATATACTGCCAGTCAGAACATTCTCAAACATCAAAAACAGTCCCAAATGATAAATTAAAAAAATTATCTATACTTTCTGTTAAAATCAAAACTAAAATTTTGGGTAAGTTTATCTTTAAGCAATATTTAACAAATATAACAGTTTCTGGCCCAATACTTACTCATCTTCGTGTCATAAGCTAACAGTCATCAAAAGGTGTCATTTTCAACAATTTTAGCTGATTTTGAAGCTAAGTGAGCCATAACAACACTATTGCCGTGATATCTTGATCAGAGGCATTCGCTGGAAACAGCATAGCTGGGTATTTACAGTAAATCATAGAAAAATGATGGAAAAACTACTTTCTGATAAATCATTTAAGAATTTAAAGTGATCAACTCCTTAAATACTCACTGGTTTGAGATGCATAAAGAAAGACTCCTTGGCCTGCTTTTTGCTGAAATACCAAAAACGTTCGTTCTTTGGAAATATCCTAGCTCGAGCCTCCATAGTAAACCGTACTGGCTCACGAATGCCGACAAACACAAGGTCCACTGCTATGGTCATGAACACCCTCATATCTGCAAACAACAGAAGCAATGAAATGAGTACAATGTGGCTGAATTCAAGACTATCTGTCGGAACACTGTAGGGTCAATCCAAGCTGGTGGTATTTATTTTTGAAGGCATGGTTTGCTGTGACTACTGCATGGTTTATTTGATTATCCTCTGTACATGACCACTGCATGACTCATGACTGCGCAATTGATGTGGAATGTACATGTTAATTTTTTAGAAGTTTGGTTTTGTTTACAAGCAGGTAGTCCTCTGCAGTTAGAAACTATCCTATCTTTTGAAATTTATTCACTCAGGTTGTTCAATATTTTACTGAAACACTACACGTAAATAAATTTAGTTATATCCCGACAAATCAACTTTCATCTTATCAATCTAGTAATGATGGTTTCTTAAAGACATTCAATTTATTTCAATATAAGACACAAAATGTTTCAAATTAATTTGGTGCCATAAATAAAAGTGATCAACCTAATAAGCAATAAAAACCAAAAATGTAAACAAATATTTAAATGATAAAACTACATGAGCTAAGTTAGTCCAGATTTGACAGAGTCTTGGCTCCAGGAGGTTACATCGCTTATCTATCACTATCACCACGTCTACATAAAAACCCACGCAATGTAGAGTTTACACTTCCATTTTCGCGCCTTTACATTAAAGTAAAAATGAAAGCATTTTTTTTGATGATTCATTTATCATTTTATAGATGTTCATATAACATAAAAGAATTTATGTTAAGTTTTTGCATCACATTACATAAAAAATGCCATATAACGTAAAGCATAAAGTTGGCGTTAATAATGAGTCCCATAGTACCTTGGAAAAATATCATTTTTTTCTCTTCCCATATTTGGGAGAGAAAGGAAATCTTTTATTCTAACCTCTAACCTTTGCTTCGGACAGACAGACATTGAAGGTTGACATCGAAGGTGTGAGTTCCTCTTACCTACTGTAAAATTACCGTAATCATGGACCTTAACCCAGGTGAAAGTGATGAGAAAAAAATGGATAAGTTGTCGACACAAACCAATAATTTCAAAGTCATGGTACAGTGATTCAATTAAGTTTGTTTTAAAAGGCCAAAGAGGAGAGTTTGGAGCGGATTAGGCTATTTACATTAGGCTATACTATTAGGCTAATGTATTATTATTACTATTAGGCTTTTACTGTTCTTATAACGTAAAATCCTTATAGAGTAAACGTCCCCGGAATGGATTGTTTACGTTGCAAGGGTGTTTACCGTATGATTAAATGGTATATTTATTATTGCACTTTTAGACGGTGGGACAAATTGAACAAAATATAGCCTAATGTGTTCTTAACACTATCGCTCAAATCAAAATTTAGCTGCTATGAACGTTATTTCGCGATGAGCACCCAACGTAATCGTTGCTAGCGACGATGCGATAGACTTTCAACGTGTTGAACTTTGACAACGCAACTGCTAGCATCTTGATTGGATGTTTGTTGACGGCATCAGGTCCAATTTCAACAGTTGTGAAGATCAATGTCAATGTCTTTCGGCAAGCATGGCAAAGATTTATGTAAATATAACAGAAATACTCACGATATCAGAAATGCAAATTTGTAACTTCTATTTGTTGCTGGTTAGCCATCACAGACAGTTAATCGCTCATAGTGTCTACACCTTATCAGTGGTAATGACATGAAAATAACTAATTGTTGCGGTCCATCTCACAGCTAAACATTGATTTAAGTGTGCACAGGCCTTTTAGGTGAAAGACCCTGTTAATACCAATCCTACCTAGCTCGAACCATCCTATTAAATTATAGGCTTCACATGAAGCACGGATAAAAATAATACTTTGTTGAGGCAGTGAAAATATCAAAACCTTCGAGTCTTATAAAATCATACATTGACTAAATGTACACACGTACCTTTTGGAGTTTCGTCGTTGAGCACTTCAAAGTGATCAATCGCTGGATCCCACTGCCCATTCACCGAGTAGGAGCGGAAGGAGTGGTCATACCCCATTGATGTCTATGAAAAACATAACTGAATTAATTGCAAGATAAGACATAAATTAGATAAAAAGCTGGTGAACATATATACATTAGAGTTGTCTACACCTGACAACATAATCAGGTGACTGGCTGTTTAGGATTGCACTGAGACAAATTCATCATTAACAGAGTTAGTACCAGGACAGTCTAGTGTTCTGTGAGAGATCATCAGGTGTACCAATAAAGCACAGAGAATAATTGTGTGCTCAACTATTCTAATATTGTGAAATTTGAACAGCCAACCCAGGTGCAAGGTTGTCTAGAACGAAATGGCAAGTGCTACAATAATAATAATAAATAAGAATAATTATCTTCTCAACCTTTCTGAAACACCAGACGACTGGTACAGGTGTTAGAGTGTCATTCTACCAAGCTGAATGTCTCGAGTTCGAAACCAGTATGGTGCAATCTTTTTTTAACCTTCAACCAGGGCTTCGGACAGACAGGGGCTCTTATTACAGTAAAATGACTAGTAAATGCCCGGCGTTGCCCGAGTATTAAAAAAGTCTTTGCAAAGAAAATTATTTTTTATTCAACACATAACAGCAGTTACCATTCTAACTTTCAAACTTCATATCATGATAAAAACGTTTTGGGCAGTATAAATAAATTAAGAGAAAAAATAAAACAACTGTAAAGATTTTCAAATTTTGTCAAAAAACTGAAACTTTCAAATTTTGTATCATGAGGAAAATGTTTTGTGCAGGTCAAATAAATTAAGAAGCGAAATAAAACAACTATAAAAGTGTTTAAATGTAAATGTGAAATAATTAGCAAGTAGTGGCTAAATTAAGTCTGTTTTGCTACGATTACTATAAAATATGATTTGGTAATGATACAATTGATACGAACTGAAAAAAAAACAAAATAAAAATTCTGAATATGTTGAATTAATAATAACATTAATAATAGCTATAACTAGACATACCGAAGAACACACCAACTTTGAGATTACATATTTACATCGAAATTTAAAATTTATATCTTTAATAATATTTATAATTAAATAGTTAGATCGAAATTTAAAAGTAAAGTTGTTAAAGTTCTTTAAAAGGTTTTTAAAAGTTTTTTTAACTATGAAATCGATCACAGATGGACAAAAGACTAATGTCACAGCCGGAAAAATTAATGGTGAACAGAAGCTATTTTCAGCACTGGAGATAAAATCAAAAGTAACTCTCCTGAAAATCGCAGAAGATGATCAGACTAGGTGAAGCAGGGTACTGTAAACTACTGACTCTCTGACAAGCTTCTGATGACAGCTATGATGTCGTTTGTATTGCTCATATGCTATTGGCTAAACCCTTTTTATTGGTCATATCTCATTGTCTAAGTGTTTGTATGGCTCATTTCTCATTGGTCAACTTTTTGTATTGCTCATACATCATTGGCTAGCTCTTGTACGACGTATATCTTAATATACTGGGTTAATTATTTGTATTGCTCATTTTCCGTTGGCTAAGTCATTGCATTGCTCATTGGCTAACTTTATGTAAGACTCATATCTCATTGGCTAATTCTTTGTATTGCTCATTTCTAATTGACTAAGTTTTTTAATTGCTCATTTCTCATTGGCCCAATTATATCAGCGGTTAGCCACATTTCAGTGGCTGGTAAAGTTACTGGAGTTACTGCGGTGATGCTTTTAGCATCTAATCATCGGTAACGACTTTGAAGGTGTAACCTTATTGGCTAAAGCAGAACCAGTTGAAATATTGTTCACAAACAGCCACAATTGTGTAGAAGACAACAAGATGAGACATTCAGGGTGACCACCTAAAGCCTGATTCCCATATACGGCGCAAGCATCGGCGACAGCAGCGCAAGTCTATCGCAAGAGTTCAGCGCTGTTCGACTTTGGTGAAAAGCCGCAGATAAAACCTCCCCAAAATGCACTGTACAGGTGAAGGTGAGCATTTTCAAGACCTCATGGCTAGCGGCCATTTTATGCGATCACCCGCGATACAGCTTCGTGTGAACATTAGCAGCCGAGCCTCGCGTCTGCTGCACGAGAATATCACTGGGGTCTCGCATTCGATATGGGAGCCAGGCTTTAGGGGTCAGTATGTCATTGAATGTGTGGATTAGCATGGCACTCACCATCTCTATAAGATGCATGTCACTGTTTTTGATGTTCCTCCCTGGAGAGACGAGCATACCGAAGCACCTCTCCGCCCTCAGTTCTCGGTTACTCGTTTGAACCAGAGTAACGGTCAACGACTTTACGAGGTCACATCGAAGTTTGAATGCTCCATTGTCAACAGGACATGAGGAGAAACCGCCTAGATTAGACGATGAAAGGATATGCACAACTGACCATAAATTAAAAATACTTTCAAACTTTTTTTTATTAAAAAAAAGTAATTTCACTCAGAGGATCGATGTTTGCTTCCCAATCAATTAGTTTTTTTCAAATCGAATATCAGGAGTTGTCATTACTTCAAATCTTTAATACTTTGATACATAGTCTTGTATACACAAGCAGGTCCCCTGATCCTAGAGAGTAGTAACAACTTTCTATCGACAGTGAAAGTAAATAGAATTGTTTAATTCCTTTTGAACTGAAAATTATATTGAAGCTTCAAGCTTGTAGGCTCTATGAAAAGAACAGAAATCAAATAGAATAAATAGGTTTTTTTTCATACCTTCCTAAAGAATTGAAGTTTTAGAAGTTACTGAGAAAACATAATGAATGCAGACAACCGAGTCTAATAGAGTGTGTATTTTTGTTATGAATAGAAAAATATATATAGTTTTAGTGTAAAGCTCTTGGTGACGCAAAGAAAAAACTTGTAAACTTTGTCCATTTTTATCCTTCTCTAGTAAGAATTCCAATCAGTCTGTTACTAGCAACTAATGACAGACTGATTGGAGTTCTGTCAGCAGCCATTGTTTATTTCTCAGTCAATTAGAAGAGCTCTTCGGCATTTTGGTGAAATCTCAAGAATGAATAGTCAAAGCAACTTGAAACTTTGGAATTATAATAAAAACGTATTATGCACATATCGACCAAAATCCAGTTCAGAAAAAGAAAGCAAGACTACGCGTTCAAGTTTACTCGGGTGTAGAATCAGTTGGACCACAGGCTACAAAATGTTAATAGGTGATTGTTTACCTAAAGTTTAGCGGTTGACTAAGTTGGAAATGGTTCGATTTTTGAGATTCTGCTAGAAATAGCTAACCTTTAGTAGTAACTTAACGATTAAAATCGTATGGTATCAGGAGACCGCATCTTGTGGCAGTCTAATTACGCTACTATCTATTTATCAACAACCAAAAACAACAAATGACTAGGAGGATGTATGGTAGTGTATGTAGGGGATCCAAAAAGGATATTAGAAAAGCCCACCGAACTAGTCTTTTCTCAAATGATGAAACAAATGAATAAATTTTGCATCAGTTTAGAGTTCTTTTATACTCTACAGAAATGCCTCATTATTGCCAATTTATCGAGATCGGCGTACGCCTAAAAATAAAACTATTTGTGAAATAGAAACTAATACCATACTTTTTGGACTATAAACCGCACCCCTATATAAGCCGCATCTGCTTTATTTTCCAAAAAAACGATAATAAAGCAACACATAGGTTGCACCTTTGTACAGGCCGCAGAACTCAGGACTGCAAAACTGGCAGCAAAGTTGCTGCCAGTTTTTAACATAGCAGTAACTTTGCTGTTTAAAATGGAACAGTGCCTAACGGCACTGTTTCGTTTTTTCTTTCACCGCTAGAGGCGCACTAACCGGAGATTCTGGTTAATGCGCCCTAGCGATGAAAGAAAAAGCCACAAAATAGCCGCACCCTTATATAAACCGCATGACTCAAAACATCCCAAAAAAAGTAGCAGCTAATGGTCCGAAAAGTACCGTAACCTAATGTCTGAAAAAGTCACTATGTTATTAATCGTAAGCACTTTCCTCTTTCTCTTAAATTCATTAGACAAGTTTCAGGATTGATGGCATCTAAGAGGCATGTCGAAATGGGTCACAAGCTGTACTTTTGCACTTCACAAAATGGAACAGGAAAACAGCTAACCACAACGACTGTTATCAGAAAGATAGTTGCGGAGAGATCTTTCTAAGCCAGAGAACGAGAGAGATTTGTCAATTTTAGTGTTTTTATTATTTCTTCGATTTTTAAAAAATACTCTTTAGTCCATGTAGCATTCAAGAGAAATGAGGGTGTTACAAGCACTTTGCACTTTTACACTTTATAAAATGTAGCAGGAAAACAGTGAACAAATGATGAGTGCTATAACAGTGATGACGGTGGGATAAATAGCTATAACGGTGGGATCTCACTGAGCCAGAGTATGAGAGAGTTATGTATTTTAGTTTTTTATTTATATTTATTTTATTTAAAGTTTAATGATTATTTTTTACCCTGTGAAGTACTTCAACGAAATCTGAACTGTGAAATAGCAAGGGATTATTGCAATTTCATAAATATGCCTTTCAGCATTGAAATGCATAGATGTCTTCTCAAACTGTAGCCTGATGGTATTAAAGCTTTTAGACAGCTTATACTTTAGCTGAGACAGATTATAGCCTTATACTATACCCTCAAGGTGGCCTGTCACTACTAGGCCACCCTGAGGGTGTCAGGGTGGCTTCCCTCAGGGCTAACTAGGCCAACTCGGGCTAGGCCAACTCGGGCTAGGCCGACTCGGGCTAGGCCGACTCGGGCTAGGCCAACTCGGGCTACTCAACTCCCTAACTAGCACCGCAGGGTGGCCTGTTAGCACTAGGCCTTCCAGAGGGTGTCACGGTGGCCTAGTGGTTATATCTTTAACTATCAACCATGGGGTTGCTGGTTCAAGCCCTGCTTAATGCCAATCTGACAAAACGCTCTCAGCAAGCTTTCAACCCTAAATTGCTGGGTCTTTAGGATCTAGACCATAACTTGAAGGCCCCGTATACCACACTGACAATGTGGGCACGTTAAAAATCCACCTCTGTCTTTTAGACATTGGACAAATAAAATGGCTACCAACTCTGTCAGACTGGATGTGTTACAAAATGCATCCCTTCAGGTTAATCTGACAGTTCTAGAAGTGGTAGACACTGAGAACAGCCTCTACTCTACCATACTGCTTGACCCAAGCGTAGCATTGTTAACATGCAGGCCGTCGTCAATTTCCACCGACAGCCATACTACTACTTTAGCTGAGATAACTCAATTTTGTAAGAAGCTAACCCGTCACCTTATGACCCCATGACTAAAAACTAAACTTAAAAAAATAACATCGTTTCACCTATTTCCTGTCTTCAGATTCCTTTCGACTCTTTCTGAATAACCAGAGAATCACTGATTTGAGTAGGAATATTGGATTCGCTAATAAGAGTCTGCCCATCAGAAGGAGGGACTTAGAGTGAACCTTTCCTGTTCAGTTTTCAGATTTCAAACTTTGATTACTGCACCTCGTAGCCAACGTTCCAATTGTCTTGTAACCCCAGCTTTACACAAGAGATGCAAAACAAAAATAGGTACCCTCCTTATCATTCGATATGGTGGAAGCTATAAACAGATACAAACGTACGAGTGCTCAAAAATTTAAACGCCAACAGTTACCTTTGCTATCCTCTTCCTTTATCTCTAGCGTGACTTCAAACGTGAAGAGATTATCAATATACTTGTCTGTACTAGAGGTCAGTACAGAGTTAGAGAGTTTCCTGGTGAACTTGCTGAATAGCTGCTTGAAGCAGAACAGAATCTTGCCAACCTGTTGACATACCATAGAATGTGTATGTATGTGCATAGTAAGTGCCTTCATAAATTACAGTAGGTAAGTTCTTATATGACATGCCCTAACAGAGTACATGCATGACTTACACTAGGTAAGTACATATTATAACTTACACTAGGTAAGTACACACATGACTTACACTAGGTAAGTACCTATTATAACTTACACTAGGTAAGTACACATTATGACTTACAGTAAGTACATACATGACTTGCACCAGATAAGTACATATTATGACATGACCTAGGTAAGTACATACATGACTTACACTAGGAAAGTACGCACTATGACTTACGCTAGGTAAGTACATACATGACTTAAACTAGATAAGTACATATTATGACTTACACTAGGTAAGTTCTTATATGAAAAGCACTAAGCAAGTAGGTACATTTATTGGCCTAGTTGTGTATGTACACATCATATACATACGCAACAGACACTAGTTAAGGACATGCATGACATGCACAAGTCTAGTATCTAGAACAGATCGGCTACACACAAAGAAAATGCTTCTTTTGTGTTTTGTTTCTTTCAAGTAGTGACATTGTGACACTTCAGCAGCACGTTGTCGATGGGACATTTTAAAACAAACATGTTGGTCTATGTTGATACAGATAAAGCCAACCCATATGTGAGTAAAACGATTTCGATTAAATTTTAGGCCCTTCCTTTGCATGCTAGTTGCGTCCAAGATTGCTTTTTGAATGAGGACCACATGGCTTCACATAAACAACTATTTGTATGTCGACAATGTTCTCAGTTATAACAAATATACAACAGGCATAAGTATATATTGAGACTATTGATGAAACATTTCCAATAATTTTTTGAACAATTAAATTTTAAATTAATTTTTTCTATAGTGTAATTTATGTTAGGAACTTACAGTATTTTTGTCCATGTTTACTTAGATTGCCGAAGCATAGAATTTTTTTTACCAAAAAAACTTTCCAATAGCTGGTAAAGATGAACATTAACAAAATTTTAGTAAATTTCATCAGAAAATGTATTTTTATTATTTGCAATTGTTTTTGATGTTTGAGGGTATCTTGACTGCCAGAATGTTTCAAAATTAAAATTGACCCAACTTAATTGTGGTTAAAACATTCAAATCAAGCGAAAATGTGATTATGATGTCTATAGTCGCGGAGGCCGACAGAATATAGACGTGAAATGCTGCAATATGAACGGAGTGACTGATATTAACTATAGCAATAATAGCAACTAGAGGCATCATTTCGCAAATATTTTTCTCTGAGAGTTTTAACCACGATCAAGTTATGTCGATTGTTTGTCTAGAAATATCGCGGCATTTCCGCGACCAAGCGCATGTGCAGACAAATTGATGACATAAAAAAACAAAGGATTGCATCCCAACTACTGTAACACCTCTAATTGAATGCCATACCGCTCCATCTATGTTTCAATCCTTCTCTCGTAGTGGTGGTCAAATAGAGAAAGCATTCAAATAGAGGTGGCGTTCAAATACAGGTGACGTTCAAATAGAGGTGGCATTCAAATAGAGGTTTTACGGTATATTGTCTGGCACTGTAGATCATAACTAGTAAAGTGGGACAATGAGAATACAGAAGGCGCCATAACAAACCCTACCGCATCTGAGAGATCACATCTGAAGACATGGCACTGAAACATAGTGCTCTCTGCATTGTCTCCATGACTAGACGTGAAGGCAAAGCAGTTCCTCTCAGCACTCTCGATGGCTCCTCGTGTGCAGAACAGAATTCTGGGTATTTTGAATGAACCGATTTCACTCTCAGAATTTCGATCCACAAGCCTATAAATATGACAACGGAATACAAATAGACAATCATTTACGATTTCTAAGGCATATAAACTGTATTATTTGAAAAACTAGACCATCAACTCATGATCTAGTTCAGCTCAGAAAGCTAGGGATATAAGCAAAAAGCTTATTGCTGTCTTACCACTATCGTATATTGTCAATTTGTCATATGCTGCTCAAAGCTGGTATGTATCCCTTTGTATTGAAGACTGGTAAACAAAAATAAGAGCGCTCTCAAAAGTTATGCTTAGGGCTATACAACCTGATATGGACAGTTATGGTCTAAAGGCCCTTAATGCTGAGGAGCTAAATGTGTTTTTAGATATTTGCGGTCTACAATATTCAAGTTGTATCTTCAATCTGCCTGACCAATCATTACATTCCAATTTATTCAGAAATTTTTCTACACCTTGTACCTTGGCAATCCACATTATAGAGCAGTCTTATGCGAAAAAAGCTTTTTTTAAATCTCTACTAAAATAAGTGTCATGGCTGTCCGTCGCCTCTTAGATGTTAGGAAAAAAACTGTATCAGGCAAAAATCAAACTCAGGTATTCACCTTATTAGACCGACACATTAACCACTGCACCAATCAGCCACCTTACCACTTTGCAGAATAGTTATAAACAAAGCCATTACACCTGACAATCTTTCACGAGACACCAGACTGCCGGCATACGCATAGGTTCACTTTACTATTTTTTATTTCTATTTTATTTTTGTTTCATGGTATTTTCATATTATAATTAAATAATAATATTCTCATAATACTTCTATTTTTGCTTTGAACAACATTAACCAGCAATAATAAAATTCATATCCATATAGGTTGTAACATTTCAATTGTGCATCTCCTTTGTACACATGCAACACCTTCATGTTATATCTTACCAAAGTAAAACATAACCGCCAGGAATAATCACTAAACTAGCACCATAGTGGACCAATCAAATCAATTGTTGCTGATCGTACAACTGGAGTGTGTACACCTTTCTTTATCAGTTAGATTGCAAGGGTGTACAACTTAAGAGTACAACCAGAAATGTTGTATAGTTTAAGACAAGTTTGGAATAGAAGGTCAGAAAATGCGCAAGTTTGTAATAGGGGTTAACCCTTTCGCTGGGTCAAAGTCCGGAACCGATAAACGACGTTTACATCATTTCCTTAGCGAAAGGGTTAAGAATGAATAAGATCAAGAACTAATAAAGCCTACGTCAAACAGACATCAGCTGTTGGACAAAATATGGAGAGAGACATGGTTACTGTGGCATAGACACATCTAGACGAACAAGGTAAAGGATTTTTAGAGATGGAGCTGTCAAAAGGAGGTTGGGAAAAAGGTTGCATTATGCATGATCTGAACTCGCAACCTTCAGCTTGGTAGACCGTCATGTAAACACCTGTTCAAGTCAACTGCCTTCCCACATTAGGCAGACAGTTATTGCACATGATGATCTTCCATGGCGGACTAAACTGTCAAGGGAACTAAAAATAGATGCTTGAATTGGTGCATATTCTCTAAAGCGTTGAAGAGTTAACATAATGCTATAAAGATTGTCGCAATAGATGATAACTTATGTTAATGGTCTATGTTAACATAATATTAATAGCACTTGTCTAAGTTAATAAGATTCAGCATATTGTTAACACACAACAAACTGCTAACACACTAACAGAACTATAATAACAAGTTATAGTTCTGTCATGGAAACATAGTGACTGTCTGTATAACTATTGAGCAGTAGATCATTTAGCACACAGTTAAAATATCAAAAAGCACATTTAATTATCAATTAATTAATCAATGCACAGTCAATCCACAGTTTTCGACGAAACTCCGTTCCCGAAGGATGTTTAAAAAGCGATTTGTTAGAAATTTGAATCTATTTTTCCCATTACAATTTATCGTTACTATAATAAGAGCCGTGTCCGCCCATCTGAAGCAACGGTAATTGCGTTACGAGAAATAAATGGCCCTGGATTAAAATCAAACCTGGTATCGCAGCGCGATATTCAGAGTATAAGGCACCACTATGCTACTCGATCACCTATACAATTCACAGAATATTTATGTATATACTTATTACGCATGGTGATCTCTCACAGCGCACTGGAGTGCCAATGCACTAAGATAAGTGATTTAAACTTTTAACCTTAAACTTTTTAGAAAATAAATTTATTAAAGCATATTTCTAATATTCCACACCATAGATTATAAGAGGAATGTGATAGGACATCAGGTAATATTTAAAACTAGCTGTATGCCCGACGTTGCGTGGTAATAAGAGTTTTGCACAAAAAATTTATTTTTCATTAGCTAAGTTTCTTTGCCAGATGAATATGAGTAACTTAACTCTTTCACTACAGCGCTAATACTATTCTGACCAAATTAATTCAAATTCAAATTCGAAAAATTGATATACCGCTAGTATTTAAGCAATATCTCGAGAATCAATACAGATATCGTTTTACTGTAAAATGCATCTTATTCAGAACAGAATTCTCTACAAGATAAGTATAAAATTGTTAGGAGAATCTGACTCTCGCGAAAATTCTGACGCTTTCTTTGCATTGAACGAACGCAGTGTGTTTCTTATTGCCATGACGATAATGATCTGGTTTTCCCGTTTTGAAAAATAATTAGAAATGGAATTGCACAGCCAAAAAATGTTCTATTGGTTGCCCGTGATTGGCAACAAGGTTGTTTTGTTGGAGACAAAATTTGATTGGTCTAGCTAATGTGTGGGCTTCGGAAACAAAAGTGAAACCCTATTGACAAGCCGATACATCGGCTTACGATCTGTACTTAGCCAAGCGATCTGTACTTAGCCAAGCGGTACTTAGTTAAGCTAGTTTAAATTGTTACTATAATAAGAGTTATTATTATAACTTCGTTAATGATCTTTAAGCGTGCTAGCTGATGGGTGAGTATTTTAATCAATCAGCAACAAAGAGTGGTAGGTGTGATAAATATTATATGAACAATTGTCCATTGTAGCCAGTTGGCTCTGTGGTTTAGACCACATGCCTGAAGACCTGAAGGTTTTAAGATCAAATCCTGAGACAGACAAAAACTGAGATTTATATAAATATAGTATAGTATTGGTCTCATTAAAATATATGAGCAGTCAAAGTGGGGAAAGCACCGCACTTCTGAATCTGTACCAACTTGTGCCTCGGCCTCATTTACTCAGTATTACTCAGTCATACATGGTGCAGATACAGAGAATCTGTAGAATCTGTAGCTACAGACTGTGTTTTAAATTAGTAGAAGTACCCTATCTAAAATATTGATAAATAACAAACACTTTGTATGTTTATTTCTACCAACTTCAACGTAAACACTAAATACCGAGGGCTAGGGCTACGCTAAGGTTACGACCTAAAAAGTCCTCTAATGAAAGAGTAGTTTTCAGCAAAGGTCATTTAAGGTCAGAGATCAAAGGTCATGTGAAATAAAACAACACAAACATCTATTGCCTTCCATTTTTACTAATTGTAACATCAAAAAATCCCTTAGTTTGGTCGAAAGCCGAAATTTTGGTCCAAATCCGATTTTGTCGAGATCAAAGACATGAGCAGCTGAAGTACTGAGGTGTGACTGACGACTGTCTCCAAATCGGAGACATTCTAAACTGAGGTGTGACTGTATTCTAGATACTAAGTAACCGCTGGCACATATCTAACTCTTTATTATATTTATTAATACATGTAGATAATAACAATGTAAGTATGTTAACAGTTACCATAGAAGGGCCTTACACATTAACCATACAATAGAGTAGGTACACTAGCTCATTAACTTATCTTATACAAATCCAGATACTCCCCAGTTCGAAATACACACAATCATAAACAAAGCCTCCATTAAGACAATTAAAGGTGCTCTTTGATATCCTTACAGCTAAATTATCTACCACTGAATAGTTATACAGACAACCACTGTTTCCATGACATTGGTAATCTGCAAGTTAGTGGCATCCAAAAGTTGGATACAGCAAAAACCCACAAAGTCAAGCGAATTTCGTTCCTCACAAGCTTTTACCAAAGAATTCGTGCTTGCGAAAGATGGAAACTGCACTTGCAAATGATGCGCAAAAAAATGCCGCGCAAGCTATTCCATTTTAAACATTTTTCCACTTCAGTCATTCCAATTTCGAAGGTGTGTGGCTAAGCGGGACAGAAGTGTGTCACTAGCACCTCCGGTGTAGAAATCCTTATCTTTTTAACAAAGCACCCGGGTTAATCCGCAACATGCGAATGTGCATTCAAACACTTATCGCACGGTAACTTAGCGTGGGCACAACTCTAAATCCACCTCAGGTGCACAATGAAAACACATATATAGGAAGTTGTCGTAGAAACAAGGGCTTACCCATAGACTTGAAGTTATCATACCAATCGCGATGACAGACAATTGATATACAAATTCCTATATTTATGACAAGCTGCCTTGAACACGAGCCTAATAAAAACATTTGTAGCATTCAATGAACACATGCCTACAATGTAGGCTATGTTAACTCTATGATTTATCATAGGGTTGACATAGCCTACAAACAATAACTATTTACAAAGACCTTAGGCCAAATGAGCCCCATTGTGACTGGGTTATACCATCATTGCATCATATGCGTTGTGAAAACTAGAAATTCCTTTCCAATTGCAAAAGTTGCTTGAGTAGAATATGAATGCCATACGCAAACCTCATACAAATGCCAGACACTAAGTGAATTCCAAAGAATATGTTATGTTAACAGCAGCCATAGTGATATTAGCACACAGTATAGCTGTGTTAACAAGCATTAACACAGCTATACTAACAGCTTTCAATGTATGGTAACCCACCACCTAAGTACCAAAAACCAGCTATATCAGAATTCACCGCATTATATATATCCTAAAGTGCTTGTACATCTATTAATGTATAATAACAATACAACATCTATGTTAACCTTGTATCAATGTATGCTATAAGGCAACAATACGTGTATATGCATTATATATTAATAGATTTCTACAAATGCACCTGCTTACTGATAGAGTTATACGAATCCCCACAATAGCTGAATACATCCCCACAATAGCTGAATACGGAGTTCACAATGCGAGAAATAGGGGACAAGACTCCATTAACATGATATGCCTTTGAGGTGTGATTGACAAGCTGAGTGGTTGAGCAGAAGGAAATAAATGGCATAGATGCTTGAAAGCATTCAAGCAGCTATAACTAGAATATGCTAAAAGTCTGGGTTGTTTTTGATAAGCAAACATGGGTAAACTTACATCACATGTATGTTTAATTGCTACAGGAATGAGATTTGCTGTTGGGTACCTCTTGCAATTTTTCCTACACTCCTTCCGAAACTAGCTGTAGTTTTGGAGAGGAAGCAAAGGAAAAGAGGGGGGAATGAGAGAGGAAGAAGAGACAACTACAGTCATACATATGAGAGCCCCGATATGCGAGAAACTCGAGATACGAGATGACTTCTGAGCAAGTTTCTTCCTTGAGATACAAGCATATAAGCCAGTTGTTAATGGCCGCTATATGGCTAAAGCCTGGTTTCCATATACGTCGCAAAGCACCGACGACAGCACCGCAGGCTTTTAGCGGTGAAATGGAAACCTACGCGCTGGGTACCGCCAAGAACCGCCGGTAGTTGCCGGCGGCATTGCAATAGTTTAGCGCTGTTCAAATTTCGCAAAAGGCCGCAGGCAAAACCTTCCCGAAATGCACTGTTCATTTGAAGGTCACCATTATAGAAACGGCATGACGAGCGAACATTTTATCTGATTCCGCGATTATGTTTAGCGATGCGGCTTATATGTGAA
This sequence comes from Watersipora subatra, assembly GCF_963576615.1. Taxonomy (NCBI): domain Eukaryota; kingdom Metazoa; phylum Bryozoa; class Gymnolaemata; order Cheilostomatida; family Watersiporidae; genus Watersipora; species Watersipora subatra. The sequence goes on from NC_088713.1 coordinate 41,554,106, forward strand.
CAGATGCCGCCGAGCCTAGCGTCGCAAGCGTTTTACTGGGCATGTTACCGCCGGAGTCTCGCAATCGATATGGGAACCAGGATTTAGTATGAGAGAGGCTGCGTTTGAGAACAGCATCACTCGGTCTTTCGCCTCGAAGAGAGAGACAGAGGAGAGAGAGGAGAGAGAAAACTGAGAGAACAGAACAACTCGAGAGATTCATGAAAGTATGATGACAGGAGGAAATGTTCAGTGACTCAGCAGAAATGACAACTAACCAAGTATTTAATAATTACTCTCTGCTGTCACTCAGCAATTCATTACAGATACAAGCCAAGATCAGTTGATACTTTGCCTTTGAGAAAAATTAGTAGCCCGTAGCGGCTGATATAATAATGCAATGCTCATTGCAACAAGAAACCATTACTCCATCCTGGAAATACTTTCTTTACGATGTGCATACGAATCACAATTTACCAACAATACTGACACAAATCCTATATTCATCAGCAGCAACTATCCTTGGCCAAAATTGAGTCGATCTTCTGTGATTTTACTCTTGCCAAAAAGTAAAATTGCGATATTCTTCGGTTAGTCCATATACTTGATGAGGTCGAATTTTTCAAATAAACTCCATGGCGTCTAAAGGTACGGCCACGCGTGCCAATTTTTTCGCTGGTTTTCACCAAAATCACGAAATCAATGAAAAACACAGAATTATTTGACAGAAATTCACGGAATTGTCAGAGCTGTGCATGCTTACCGAAATCGTCGACGAAACGCTTTTAATTGGCTAAAGAAATTATTAGCGAGTACGATTCTAGCAGCTTTCGCAGTTTATATAGTCCGAGACACGTATTACAACACACAATAAAAGTATCGCTGCAATTCAACAATAATATAAAATCTTGGAATGAAGAATTTGTATCACAGAAGATTTGATCTCGGAACCTCCCATTCCCAAGGCGATAAACTAACCAATTGAGCTACGCGAGGTTGAAGGATTTATCGGGCTATATGAGTCAATATTTGGTGAAAATACGCATAGAGCTATGCGGTACACATCATCATTAAAGCTTGCTCTCACGTCTCTTATTAGTAAGTTAAGCAATAGGGATACTAGCTTACTTAAATTAGCCATTGGCATTGTGCCAGAATAAGTGGCAAGTGGCAGGCAACTACATTACTTGCAGCTGTCTATAAGCTGTTTGTAATACCCGCGCAACGCTGGTCATATGGCTAGTACAAATCTAATTCAAACCTAAGTTTGAACTCGGGAACAAATGAATAGCTTTTTCCCTCAATACATAATTTACTTTACAATTTTGTGTTTTAGTCTCATGGTCTAATTTAGTCTAAACGACATGGACCGGTGATGATAACGCTAACATCTATCTAACTGGTCAACTTGGGTAAGCAGTATTTCGGCGTATTCACCAGTAGTCAATTTGTACATGCAACTTTTACATATTTCAATGCACATTAGTAGTTACAATAACAATTTGCAAAAATATTCATAACTATATCAGTTTTTGCAATTAAAATATGACGTTCCGTCAAAAGAACTGGCCAATGGTGCTTGGAATCTTCATTCTCAGCCCACATTCGTTGCCGTTTCTAAGAGCAGTAGACATAAAATAAAACCTTTAACACTTAGAAGGCTAGCGACGAGAACACTCGTCCGAACCGTTTCATCGTGGTTGCCTAGCGACAAATAAACTCGCGATCGAGTCACATGATTGTTTTCTTACAAAACAGCTTTCCTAAGAGATCGTGATTGGCCCAATCATAAGCTAGAAGTCTTTAGTATCGGTCCTGTAGCTGTTTCCTCTCAGTACCGCAATTTTACAATCATACTGCGCTCTGGAAATTCCAGTAATGTAACGCCCGTTTTTATTTCAAAATGACCGCTGCTCGAAGAACATCGTGTAGATCTATGGAGGACGTTTTTCAGGAAATTATAAATGATAGTGGGAGTGAAGTCGAGTCAGATAGTGACAGTGATGAAGGTAAGTATTCTTAGCTTTCATTTATGTGTTAGAACCTTATTTTAGTCGTCATAACAAACAAAATCCCTGTACAGATTACATAGAGAAAATAAAATAATATAATAATACGATGAATAGAGTAGCTAGTAGTAATATAATAAGTATATAATAAAGCTAGCATATAAAATACGCACTAGTTTCATGTGCCAATTGGGACTTGAGTTATACAGACTGTGTGCATTAGACTTCTGTATCGGAGGTTTAACTTTTGATACCAATGGAAAGAGGAGGCTTTTGGCTTTCAAATGATATATAGAACATAGTAGTAGAAGCAAAAAAGATGATTGTGTTGGTAATGCAAAGTTGAGCAAAGCGCCTAGCTGACTGACATGCGTTATGTAATAGGCAAGTAGCCTTGAAAGTGTTAAAAGAATAAGCAGTGACTTAGTAAAAAATCACCTATCACCTAATTTTACACAATACAGGTTGATTAATCCTCACTTGATGGTAGACTTACATTCTGAAGACACGTCATTAAGCGATTCCGTCACTAAACTAACCCCAATCCCTTCGAGCCTCATCGCATATGTATCGGTTATTTACACTGTGCTCTACTTCTTGACCTTTTCTCCTTCTCCACTTACTATTAACTTTTTAGTATTAGATCTAAATTCTTACCAAATAAATTACATTTTAAACTTTTTTTTCATGTAGTTTTTGCACACACGAGCATGTAAACAAATATTCAGCTACTGCAAAGTAAATTGCGGTAGATTATACATATTATCATCTATTCTTAATGTGTGCTTTTCCGGAAACTCTTTTTCCACTTTTAATAATGGAATGTACTATAAGTATTTTTATAATGCTTCAAATACAACAGATATTAACTCAACAACCGATACATACAACAACATACCGTACATACCTAAAACAATATTAATAAGGTACGCATGCTAACGTATAAGCGTAATATATATTCATGGTGATTTTAATATATTTTGAAAAAAAATTTCTTTTTATTTAGCTTTTTGAAGCATAGTTTGACTATTTTAAACATATCATATATATAATATACAAGCTGTTATGAAGCGAGCCCTTTGTTCATTGGGAACCACCTGAAAAAACTAGTTTTAACAGAAATTACGCAGCTTCAAGTAGGTGCAACCAGAAAAAGGCTGAGCCAAGCAGACGTACCTGACATCACCCTCTACTGTACTAGGGATCATGAGCTTGATAGGCATGGCCATAGTGTTGTGGTCATTGAGTATAGTCATGTTCCTAATGATTTCTGCCTCACTCCTGGGGGCATTTACTGCTGCGGCCCCTAAAAATACAAGACTTCATAACCCAACAGATATGGAACCTTAGAAAAATGAGACAAAGGAAGGTAACTAAAGAGCTGGCTAAAAATTTTTACAAAATACATCTAAAGGGCATCAGGGTTACGACATCCCCCTTTAAGGTTTTTTCGCCTTACGATGTGTAACACAAGTAGGTAAGTTCATTCCATCGTAAGGACATTTTTGTCGCCGCGCAACATCAACAAAAATGTCTCTTGAAATTTAAATTTGGCGGTCGGTGTACTGAATACCTTGGAATGACGAAGATGCCAAAATGATATTCGCTAAAATCTCTCCCACGACGCCTGAAAGAGATACGATTCTCTCTCAGTTCATCGTTCTTCTCAAATGCTTGCTATTACGTGAGTGAAACGGAAATTAGTAAAAGGTGAAAGTGAAAATTGATTGTGCATTTTAGCGTTTAATATAATATTCACTATAATCTTTAATTCATTATACGTATATAATTATATAACTATGTATACAACTCTAATCCATTAGCCATGGGTCCTAAGATTGTTTAACAATGTTGAAGGAAACAGTAAGAAAATGATTTTATTGCAATAAAAATTTATTTTATTGCAGATCATACCCACAAAATGCATTAAAGTTACTGTAGGTAACTATTGTTACTAAGGTTAACATATCGTTTTGTTACTAGTTTTTAATATGCGCTAACGTATATAAAAGTTTGATGATTTCTACCAGGGGTGTTCGCATTAAAGAATTGCTATGGGTTTGCCATACCTCTCTATACGACTTTATCACTTTACGATGACAGCACTGGAACGAATTAATACGACATTATACGACGTTAGCACATTATGACAGTGCTGTCATCTTACGATGACAGCACTGGAACAAATTAATGTCGTATGACGGGAAAGGGGGGGCACTGTACAGAGTTTTTTTTTAAATGCAGTCAACAACAAGTAACAAGATGAATGCCTAGGAAATGACTGAAACAAGAGTTGCTTTATCCTACAATGATTAAATCCACCAACTCAAATCCTCAGTAAAATATAGCGACATCTACATTTTTATGTTATTAACAATTGAACCTTAGAACAATTGAAAGTAGTTGTTGCTGCTCCTCGCTATATATTCATGATATTGAAACTTTAAAATGTTGCTGCAACACTAAGACCCGTGGAGGGGGTAGGTGACAAACTCATCAAAAGACACATCCAGAATAAAAGACTCGCCACTAAAGCTAAATTTAGTAACTATGGACAAGCTTTTGTAAAGATATCGGAAAAGATAAAGCTTGCAGTATTTATTGAGCAAATTATTTCAAGTTGTCCACACGTGTAACTTTTTCTAAATGGGCAGATGAGATGGATTCGACATAATCTGCATGTGGGTAAACAGCTGAAAAGTAGCACAAATCTGCTCATCCTTTCGCCTTTCTTTGGAAGAGACGATCCATACTTTCTCCAAATCGTCAAACAAATTTCATTTTGACATCTTTTAAAACATAAATTATGTGTTTGAGCAGTTTAAATGTGTCAACTAATTCTCTATGTCGTCATAACTGGAGTTTTCCACCCATGTCAAATAAATAAAGTAAAATTACACTTCTCACATATTTAATTTCTTATACGTATGTAACCTTATTACAGTTTTATTACTTTCATTTCAGCATAATTTTTTCCTATATCAAAAAATTCCGTTAGTGGCAAATTTTAAAGTTTTATTTTACAGTTTTATTTCACTTTTTTTTTAATATTATCTTTTCAGTGTTAATTTATTTAAAACATTATTGTATTCTACATAAATATAACAGTAGTTTATTTAAAAACTACTATCATATTTACAATTATTGTTATTACATAAGCCTTACAGTGACTTTTACTTCCAAATTATTTATAGACAGAATCCACAACCTTAGGCAGTAAATTCAATTTTGGAGTTACCAAATGTGCCAGGTTCTCCCCAGTAGCCATGCGCACCGGGAGTACTTTCAACCATAACAAGCTCATACGGCTAACCAACCACTGACCGAACAGCTACGTATGATAATAAGGTGAAAAGTGACTAGGTTGAATTAATTGCTATTCAGTGAGGCAAACTCCTACGCAAACTAAACAGAGCTAGTAGCGCTGAAGGCTACTAACCAGATTCCAATCACCTTTCAATTCATCAGAGAGCAACGTGTTGTTCTGGGGAGGAAGAGTTACAAACAATATAGACATAGTTACATGTATATTATAGAACAACCTTCATTTGTTTCAACATGTAAAGACTGGGCCAAGTCCAGGCATTAAAAGAGTCTGGGCATTGAAATTGAGTACTGTACAGTACATTAGACAGCGTATATTGTCTCACACATACTCCTAGACTACAATATGGTACAATATGCATATACAGTATACATGAGAGAGTAAAATATGGTTATACCTGCAATAGGGTACAGTATAATATTAATAGCATTAATAGTAACAACAGAAGATTACAGTGCAACAGTAAAACAGAGCCTCCCATTAGTTGTCATTGTTTGGGCAGACAAGGCCACATCAGACAATCGTACATAACCTGGTGTTGTCGCACAATTGAATGTTTGGGAAGTGAAGTCCGTAGGAACAGGGGTCAACCACATATGCGTCTTTCCAGAAGTCAGTATGTGATATGTCCGGCTACCTAGTGCTGCTATGTCATTGTTGAATGATTTTAGATAGTTTGTGAATGTCCAGGTGTTATAGTTAACCGTACTTCAGTTTTTAATTTTAACTGAAATTACATTAAACTGAAAATTTAATTAATTTAGAATGATATCAAGCAGATACGACTAACAATAATAACAGATAATAACTATGATAATTAATAATAGAAACCAATAAATGGTTATGAAAAACCGGGATAAAAAATTACAGCAAATAGTCTCAAAATCATACCGGTATAGCACCTAGATGTTAAAGTTCCGACTTCAATTGAACCTACATGAAAAAACACGAATGTAGTACAAGTTTTAAACTCAAATTACCCAAAATTGAAAATTTAAATAATTAATTTAAAAATTATATATAAAAACATATATGAATAATCAAATACAGCAAATGGTCGCGAATATTGCAAATAGCTGCCAAAATCTTCAACTGCTATTGAATCCATGCGAATAAAGTGGACGTACGACCTTTTAGCTTTTTAATGCTAAAATCTTAAACTTTTTAATTCTCGTATTAAACAGCTTTAGCTCCTTACAAAAATGTTTTAGTTTTTTTATATCAGTAATCGAAGATTGCTATGAAAACCAAAAACTTAAATCGTAAAAATGAACTGAATGTTGCACATTTTCACTTACCTAAATACGTCACTCCATCAAAGACTGTAAATTCTTGGTCAGATTTGGCGACAGGCTGGACATTAGTCATAGAATGGGCGTGTCCAATAGATGCCTCAGTAGCTGATTGGCCAATAACGGATTGGTTTATATTTGGTTCTGACCGACTGATTGCTTTTAAATATGAATCATCTGATGCAACATTGGCATCTCCTGATTGGTTCCCCATCTCCTCCTCTGATTCTGATTGGCTTAGAACTCGCCCATCTTCATCTGTAACACACGAGTTTCAATTATAAAAAAAAATCAAAGCTTTTCTCAAAATATGTTAAAGCGAGTTATTGTGGCACCTGTAGGCTCACAAATGAAAGCCTCTACACATGAAATTTTAATGTTATGAAAGTTACGAAACATTTTTTTTTTTTAATATTGCCCCATTTTATTAAAAAAATTCAAGGATATGAAGCTATAAAACTTCAAAATGCGGGCTGCTACTCACAGCTCCCAAAGTTCACCAAATGTAAACGAGGTCATACTATGCTGCCATACAGTGAGAGCGTAGTGATGCACCCTCATAAGGCTTCCCCCAACTAAAATTGCCATAATCGTGAAGTAACCAAGTAAAAAAGAAATCGAAAAAGGTTATCGATACAAACCAATGTTACAGCAATCCCTGTAGAGTCATTAAATTAAAATGTTAGGTTTAGTTTTTTCTAACTACTTGAAGATAACCAAAGGCATGAGCTAGGGATGATCTTTGAACGGATTAGACAATTTACACGGATTTCCCTGTTTGCATAACGTAAAATCTCTATAAGGTAAACGTACTCGGAGCAGATTATTCACATTGAAGGAGTGCCTACCGTACAAATTTTTCAATATGGTATGTAAAATCTAGTGAACGTACAGCTGAAAAAAGTTTTGAAAAAACAATTTTCGGATTCCCTCTAAACAGAGTTTTGCGTATGAAAATGAACAGGCTGGGAATATCTCTATCTTTCTCTTGAAGTACCATGTCATGCGAGGACGTATATGATCATGGCTCTACCCCACTCTCTATAACCATGACTATTCTTGGAAGGTTTCAACAGTGGTTTGCCATCGCCTTCCATTAGGTGTCTTCATTGAAACACCATCTCTAACTAGCTGGCCATTTGTAAGCTAGCACCATTTGTAAGGTTTTGTTTTTAGTCTTGCAGGGTTGCTAGCCACCCGATGTATCTACGCGGGAGGGAGCGGGTTTAGTCACCAATGACCCGACTTGATACAAAAGCTTGGTTGGACGCGTTTCTTAACACCACCAATGGTCCTTATGTGACCTAACCACTGACCTATTTATCGTAAGCCAGCATCCTAACCCCTGAACCACGACTGGAATATAATAGTTAAAGCATAGAAAATATACAGCCTACATTAGCTAAAGCCTGGTTCCCATATGCGTCGCAAAGCACCGGCAACAGCGCTGCAGGCTATCACCGGTGAAATGGGAACCTACACGCCGGGTTCCGCCGGTAGTTGCCGGCGGCATTGCAATAGTTTAGCGCTGTTCAAATTTCGCAAAAGGCCGCAGGCAAAACCTTCCTGAAATGCACTGTATGGGTGAAGGTCACCATTATAGAAACTGCATGGCAAGCGAACATTTTATTTGATCACGCGATTATGTTAAGCGATGCAGCTTATATGTAAACGTATGCCGCCGAGCCTAACGTCGCAAACGTTTTGCTGCGCAAGTTACCGCCGGATTATCGCAATCGATATCGGAACCCAGCTTTAGACTTAATTTAGCTCAACGTAAATGAAGTAAACAAAGCCATGCATTCCCATGACCACCTCTACCTCCAAACCTACACTCACAAATCTGCAGAGCTGCTCCAAAATGCCATATGGCGGCATTCTTGGCACTAAGCTGAATGTCTGAGTACGAGTTTCATGCAATGCAATCTTTTTTCAACATCCACCAGTGGCTTTGAACAGATGAACGCGGCCCTTATTATAGTAAAGAATATAACTACTGTATAAATTTAGTTTTTGTTATTTTTTTAACAGTGTTATAATGCATTTGCTGTCATACTATGCGTAGATTTTGTGCAGTGTTTAACACTTTCACTGCCGTAGACGCATGAATCCGTTTTCGTGGGACGACTGCCGTAGACGCATTATTGCGACTTTCCCAGCAAATGCGTAGTTACCTAATTTTATTATTCGTTGACAACATAACCCACGATCTTTAAGACTTCTATGAACTTGACAGTGTTGTCCGAAGTTTTGTTTATAAAACTAACCTAAGATAACGAAGCAATTTTAAACTTTTGTTTGAGAATTTCTAATTTAAAAACGAACATGGTTTTTGTGTGAGTTAATTAATTACTGCGCGCAAGTCAGAAAACAGGTAATTAGTTATGTTGATGACATTATAGCCAATTCAGATTCAGATTTTCGTAATTATACAGCTAATTAAAGCAGCAACACTGTCTCTGATAGTGGTGAAAGTAATAATTTTGTAAGAGTAAGGAAAATTATGGAAGATCGTTTTAGCTTCGCATCGATCGTAGCTTCAAATAGCTTTATCATCGCACAATTTATAGATCCATTGAATTTTTGCATAGCAATGTCGGTTAAAATGTTGGCAAATTAAAATATGTAACAAAAATGTTCTGGATAGAGATTGAAATTGGGAAAACTACTGTTTACATATCACGAAGCAATATCGGCAATTTTCAGTAAAATGGCTGGCACTTGGTAGATACCCGAATTTGTACAGGGTTGGCAGCGAAAGGGTTAAGATTCAGCTCATCAACAGAGGAAAATTGACAAGCAACAAGTGAATCTACTCAAGGCTAGTCCACAAACCACTTGCTACAGCAGTGACACAGCCATGCGTGGAAGCTATCACAACTATGTAGCGGAGTGCAATCACCTGCTAAAGCCATCACGACGTAACCACATGTCAAAATGATCACCAAACAAGCATTTCCTAAATCTAGGCACAACTACCTGCTAATAATATCATCGCAGAACCAACTGCTAAAACCTTCAATGTGCCACATATACTTATAACCATACAATTACAGTCAAACCTTAACATACGACCACCTCTACACGAAGTATTCGACTCGGGGATGACACAAAATGAATTAATTTAATTGTAATTTTTAACGTAATTTAATTTAACGTAATAATTTATATTATCACATTTAGTTTTTGAAATAGAACTGTGTAACGCAGTCATTCTGATGTTATGTGCTACTAGCACCAGCGCAGTGTAATGTGCTGTAAGAGATCATCAGGTGTTACAACTATAAGTAAAATTATTCGGAAATGCCAATGGGCTGTTGATTGGCGCAGTGAAATGAGGCTGTTTTTGCCACGCTGTGTTTTTTGGAGTTTGAATCCTGCACAATGAAACTTTTTTCCCCGACTTCAAAAGACAAGTACGTTTATACGAGTGTATTCTATACTTTATGAGTGTATTTTATAAAGTGTATTCTCAGAAATGGCAGAATTTAAGAGTCACATAATAAGATACCCAAAGTATAATGCACTTTAGCAAAAGAATATGTACAGTCCATAACAACATAAGTGAGACGGAAGGGGGACAAATTTAAAAACTGAAGTGGCGGCCATTACAATATTTGTCATGGAAATATTTGTAAGAAATCCACAAACTTGAGAGAAAAAATGGATGGCATGTGATTGTGTTATCGTGCTTGAAGATGAGGGTAGCTGTGATAACGTGAAGCTGCATAGAAAGTTGTCATTATCAGAGGTAATTTTTCATCACCAGGTTTGCAACAATCTTAAGATACCTACCGAGGAATTAACGAGTATGAAATCAGTTTTTTGCTCAACACAATGTAAATAATGGATTAAAAAAATACAAGCCAACCGAAAATCCATAGTACATTTTGATTGACTTGCTTTGATTGATTGTCAATGATAAACAAACATGAGAAACAAATTGTTGTGTAAAACAAGCAAAACAAGTCATTCCTCATGCAATTTTAAATGTTTTATATTTTATTTGAGAATTTTGTTTTTCCACATTGAAATGATTTTGTGTACGCTCGCAGTTCCACATGCCGTGAGACGTGTAATAAGTGTATGCACAATTATTCTACAAGGCAGCAAGGTGGTTGAGTGGTGTAGATGGCTTCACGCTTGGCTGGGAATCTGGGTTTGATTCCTGTATGGTGCAATCTTTTTTCCTAATACTCTCAGCATGACTCTTAGGACGAACGGACAGATGGATATGGCCTTTATTATAGAAAAACTATTTGAATAATTTATCCATGTTTATTGATTTCTGAATCAAATTCTAAAGGTTGACTTGCAACAAAATTCACATTACTGTTATTTGGTATCAAAAGATTCACCATTTTTCACTCTGCTGTGTTGGAGGTGCAAAATATGTGGAAATGTGATTACAAGCTTTTAAAAGCTCAAAAATGAAGAGTTAATCGCAGCCATCACGAAAATGTCGTAGGTTTGGAATCTCTCACCGAAACGGCTCAAATAGTAGTTGAACACAATGTGCTTCTGTTTACACTTTCATGCAACTTCATTCGTCAAAATATTTTTGCAAATATATTTCTCGCATTCAATAAAACCATGCCTATTGTGCTTACACCTCTATTTTATCATCATTGTAACGCTGTCACTTTGAGCCCCTAGCACTTTGAAATCTAGCCTAAAAATTAGTTTAATTTTTTAACCTTAGCTCAAAGGAGTGCATATCGTCCTCGGATAAACATGACGAGCCTGTTGGTCTCCTGTGATAGTCAAAAAATTCTGCAAAAATTGTTCACGCTATTTGGCAGGAAGTATGGGTCACATGGTCAGATTACGACTTGATGATTAGACCAAGCTAAAATGAAACTGTAAAGTAGTGAGCATCTACATTGGCAGCACCCAGAAGTGTTTGTCATAAACTAGTGCTATGAAATGTTTTAATAGCCTTTTATTTCACGCAATAACATCACGTGTCAAAACAATAACCAGGTGGAGTTGAGTACGTCATCAAAATAAAGGGATTCCAACCTACGGCATTTGTTTTTAACTGTTCATTTTTGAGCTTTCAAGAGCTTGTAATCACATTTCCACATCTTTGAACCTACAACCTAGCAGAGTAAGATGTGGTGAACCTTTTGATACCAAATAACTGTAATTTAATGCGAATTTTGTTGCAAGTAAACTTTTAATATCTACAAGAAAACTGCCTGAATTCATTGTGATTGACCCTTTATTATAACTTATTCTACTTAAAAATACCATTGTGTAATGGATTGATTTGAGTTGAAGAAAGTAAGCGTATACTCTATGGACTTAATGTACAAAAGACATACTTTCATTGAAGAGAATCAATATGCAAGAAATGCTTCATTACACCGATACATAACAGCCCTTTATCTTACGATCTCTACAACTTCAACTTGGAGCTTGTTTCACAAGCTCCATCCTGGACAGAGCTAATGATGACAAAATCCCTTCCATACAGAAGATTTATTAAGATATTATGAGTCAAAACAAGCTAGAAATCCAGATACTGTCTATAAAGTTATCTACATCCGGTAGCATGAGTCTCAGGTTAATGACTGCCAAAATCCTTCTGCAGAGTTGGTTTGTCCTGATATCGCTAATACTAAAGCTTCGTGGTTTCCAAAACTTACCAGATGCTTCGATATTGCAAATTTGCTATCACAATATATATCACTTATTATATTGACAGAAAAGCAATATACATACAGTAGATGGTCTATTTATAGACAATTCACAACATACCATAATATTATTATGTAAAAAAGACTTGTAAATTTCTGATCAGATGTAGTTGCATACTTTAGTTTAAAAAGAAACTGCTTTGTGTTTGTGATAATTACAAAACATTGAATTCATGAAAGCCTGTGTATGCTCGAAGGCTTTACAATGACTGTATTACTTTTAAGACTAGAAGGCCAGTATGTTTGAGTTCCAGTATCGCTCACTCTGCAAATCGTCAGGTGTGAGATGAATTGCCATTATATGATTATATCATTTATACGATTGGTGATATATGTTTGAATTGTGGCGACTTTTAAATCGTCTGCTTTCAAAATCACCACTAAACAATTGAATGAGCACCTCGCCAAGCTCTGTCTAATATACGAATAAAATGTATTGCTAGATAGAATTGCTTACCTTACAAAGTCAGATCTGCCCCAACTTAATAACTACAAAATACCTTCATTTTAGGTCATTTATCCAGATAGTACAAATATCTGGATAATATTAGGTTTATCAATTCATTACTATTATGTGGATAACATCAGGTTTATCTTGATATTACTATTATCTGGATGGTATTAGGTCTACCCCGATATTACTATTATCTGGATAACCCTAATGATTATCTGCAGCACTCAGAATTATTTCTTACCTAATATGGGAGTAGAGCGCCCGTCTGAAGCGGAATCACTCTGCTGATCAAACTCCCAGTCTTCTGTGCTAGCTACAATATTGATGATAGTAATTAAACTAAAAAATTGACAGCAAAGCTGATAACGAGCACTTATTTATGCTAATAACTTTTATTAGCATATATATAATATACATGCTAATAGCTTTTATCAGCATATATATAATACAGTGAAACTCGGATAAATCGCCCTCGGATATATCAAACACATGGTTAACTCGAATGGATTTGCTTGGTCCGTTCCCACACAATGATAAATGGCTTTAGATAACTCGACTGAAACTCCGTTAACTCGAACAGTTTTTTGCCCAAACGGCTACCGAGACGGTTGTTACTATCGCTTTAAAATATCACTTTATTCCAAGCCATAGAGGTAAACATCGACTTTCAGTAGTTCTTAGGCCTCGTTATTACCAACATCGGCAAATATTTTCATTAACAACTTTTGTAAAGGTTTGCAAAAATCAAATTTTACCAAACATCCGCTTAGCAATAAGCCCTCCGAAAGCAAGAAAAGCGAGGTAAAATTTGGATAACTTTAAAGTAATATCGGCAAAATTGATAATGGGTTTTTAATAGTAAAGAAGTTTTGTAATAACTGACTTACTGCAAAATTGATCTTGGTTAAAAAGCTCGGTAGAAAATTACGTATGTATTTTTTCGGAGCGTTTTAACCGCGATCAAGTTTTGCAAATTTTAATCTGAGAATGTCCTGGCAGTCACAGCCCCTAAAGCAACAAACAAATCTCAAGTGATAGAAAAATATCTATACTTTCTGATTAAAAATATTTAAAACTTCACACGAGAGACCATTTAACTTGCAATAAGCAATCTATGCTTTTGATTGATATATAGTTTGTATATGTACATGTATCTACTGATAAATACGTGCACTTATGACTGTCCTGATAACTTGAACGCTCTAATAACTCGAACACTTTTGCTCGGTCCCTTGAAGTTTGTGTTATCCATGTTTCACTGTATATATAATTATTTATGGCATGAAAAAATTAAATAACTTTACACTTTGAAAAGGTTATCTCTGATACTGCTTTAGGACCTAATTTTGACCCTAGTTGATTTTGACCAGCGTTGGAAAAAATAGTGAAAAACTGATAACACCATGTAGTTTAGAGAGAAAACTTGTCTCAACCAAAACTTTTCCAATGTCTTCAACTAACATCATTCATTAGGAGCTAATATTGATAATATTTTGTGGTACCCATGACACTCACTTAAAAATGACGAGTCCATCGGGAACACTTTTAAAATGCAAAATAAGACTGCAACATAATTAAGCTAAAAAAAAATGTTAACGTTGTTACCCTAACACCTCAAATTGAACTAATCAGATGTTTTACGGTGCTCTATTCGAACGCCACCTTTATTTGACTGCCCCTTCGAGAGAAGAGTTGAAAAATAGAGCGCCACCCTCTATTTGAATGCCACCTCCATTTGACCACCACTTTGACTATCTTTGATCTTTATGAACCCATAATATCAAGTGATCAGTAGAAAAGTGTCCACAAAATTGTATTAATAATGATCGTTTACATTAATAACAATCAATTCTCTCGCTGTCCAACTCTAAAGCTTTTCACTATTTCCAGTCAAACGTTAAAAGCAACACCACAGAAATAATTACTGTCTCAGGGTAATAGTAGTTCCTTGTTTAACGCGGTATTGATACTTCGATGGACATGTATCTATATGAAAAATGGTTTAAATTTATGATGATAAATGAACATTCAAAGCAACGCCGTAGAAATAATTACTAACTGTGCCAGACTTGAATAGTTCCTTGTTTAACACGGTTTTGATACTTCGAAGTGCATGCACATATATAAAAAATGGTTTAAATTTATGATGGTAAACGAACTTTTAAAGCAACTCCCTAAAAATAATTAATGTCTCAGGCTAATAGTAGTTCCTTGTTTAACGCGGTCTTCATACTTCGAAGAACATGCATGTAAAAACAGTTTGCAAGTTTTGGGCCAAAGGTTGCATTTAGCAAGCAAACTTTTACGGGTCGCCCTTTTGCTAAATGCAGCTCATGAAAGTTTTCCTCTGCAAAAAATTGTTTGGGTGCTAATATGGACTAGTTCAGCAGTGCAGAAGAGTTGAGGCCAGAAGATATTGTGGAAGGTATTGGAAAACTAGAAAATGATAGAACCGTTTCAAACAAAAATAACAATCAGAATGCAACTGTCCGAGCAAGCGATGCAAACATTAATTTAATTTTTTGTTTTAAAAATATAAATTTTTGTTTCTGCATGTAATATAAGTATAGTACGATTTGTTTATGCCACTTGTTCTTCAATATACATATATGTAGAATTTGACAGATTATTATTATATAACTTATAAATCTGCAGATTATTTGACAGTATCACTGTGGTTAGACAAAGCTCACAATGGATTGATGCTCATAACTCCACTTCTATTGCACATGAAAAGCCAGCTTGAGCTTCAAACTGTAGAAAACATATTAATGAGTGCAATGACCTTTTAAGAAAAATTTTAAATATAGTTATAAAATGAGAGTACACCTTCAAATTTAGAATGAAATAACAAATTTAACGCCTCGACAAATTGCAAAGCATGGCACAAGCTATAATTTCATCGCAGGGTAATTGCACGCAATAAATATCAACTGGTAGGCTAGAGATATTTCTTGGCTTCCCAAAGCATATTTATTTAGGGATCTATGACAAATTAGAGATAGGTTTGCAGTTTTCTTGTATCTAAAAGGGTTAATGTCGCTCCGCCCGAAGGAGGGTGAAAAATATAGGCGAAATGCGCTTCGTCCGTAAAAAGGATAAATTTATCTTCAAAAAAATCTGACGAGATGTGAAAAATACAACACCATCTTTTATTTGAACGCAACTTCCTTTGACCGCCAATAAAGGGGAAGAGTTAAGAAATAGAGTGCCGTGGCGTTCAAATAGAGGTTTTACGGTATGTAGGGGAGAAGTGGGTAATGTGGATAGCTGGGTAATGTGGACAGCTAAATTATTAGCCAAAGTTTATAACTAATTCCACTTGTTTCATATTATAAAACCTTTCCTTTTCCTGTTAGAAGACGCCACATGCTAATTTGGAAGTCTCTATCCACCATACATCAATCTGTAAGCATCTTAATATTTATCATACAAATAGTAATTTTTAATTAAATTTCACTACCTGAGTTATGTCGTGTGAATGTTGTTGGAACCTTTAGGGCAATATGTACACAAACAAAGCATATTGTGTTTTTTATCTCTATTGATTGTCAGAAGGCAACTCTTGACTATAACTGAGGTTTATCAAAATTTGTAATAATATATAAGATGGGGTAAGGACATGGCAATGGTAAGGGTAATGTGGACATGTCCACATTACCCTTACCATTGCCATGTCCAAATTACCCTGTGCTGCAAGGCATATGATATAAACTGCCTAATTTGCTAGTTTCAACGTTAAGTCTAAATTTTTACTACTACTACTAGGCTTACTAGTAAATTTACTAATATATGTACAAATAAATTTCTCAGTCCAACAATTATTTGCCAATAACTACGAATGCAAAAGTGAATGTGGTTTTGCACCATCTATTGATTGCGATTGACAGACGCGAGTTTTTTTTTAAATGTTGTAATTAGAAACATAAATGTTAAGTTAATTGCCTTAATTTTATTAAAACTATTGCCTCTGAAGAGTTGGGAGTAAACTTTCACCGACACAGGAGTGAGAAGTTTTTCAAACCAGACCCATCAGATTGTAAATATGTGAGCCGCAGCCAGCTCGAATTAGTCTTACCTAAACCGCTGCCACAGGGAAATACAGAAAGAACCAGAAGTGGACTCATACTTGGTTTTAAGCAATCAGCATTCAATTTAAGATAGACATAACTTGTTATACCAACAACAATAAAAGACAAGCTGATTTATTACCATGACTTAGTAGAATTATTATCTTATATTGTCAGATTTGAATTATTCCTGTACAGCTTACGTGAAATTGAATATAACCAAATGCATATATTACTTGTAGTTATTTAAATATCTGGGAAATTTTTACTTTTAGTGACAAAAACTGACATGTTCACATTACCCAGTGCACCTGTCCACATCACCCACCATCGGTGGGTAATGTGGACGATCATGTGGTTTACGATATGGTAGATTCTGGAAAAACTATTGCTTGTATTACAATACATGCAATTAAGAAAAGAGAGCCAACAAACTCTACAAGCTAAAGATATAATTTAGAATATTCTAAAGTGAATAGAATAGTGATAACTGTAACACAAAGAAAAACTGTCCACATTAAACACTTCTCCCCTACCTGTTGGCAAGGAAGCAACACATCTTGAAGACCAGTCTATTACCATTTAGACGCAATGAGAAACTTAGGGATTTAAGAATTTTTGATCAAAATGATGCAAAATGAGTATCTGATTTTATTATTTAAAAGTCTCTAGAAGTTTCAGTGGTGAAGTTTTATTATCAAGCTTCAGCATTGATCTCTAACCTGTCCAATAATGAAGGCAAAATACAATTTAAATGAACATACGATCTGTGAGCCCTGCCAAAAGCTCCGACATATCTGCAGCTATTTGATCACTGTTAACTGATGATCTTCTTGGTGTGTTCGGGTTGCTAACTATACAGTATTCTGAAGAAGTGGAAGAAGAAGTGGAAGCAGCATCATCTATGACCTCATCATTAGGTCCAAGGTTAGCCATAAGCCATACAACCAGTACACGTTAAAAAGTTTGCCTTGAGACTGTAAAACAAAACAGTGCAACATAACCTCGGTGACAAGATTTCAAATGAGGCGGTAAGATAATCCTCATGTAAACAAGTGGCCAAGGATATATGCGATGAAGTAAAATGACTGACGCAGTCAAGTATAAAATAAGTCTATGCTCGTTAGGGAAACTAACTTACAGCGTAACAAAAGTATTTAGGAGTTTTTATAACTAGTGATTTTAACTGGAGTGAGCATATCTATAAGTAACACTCAGAAGCGAGGCAGGTTATGGGCATGCTCAGACGTAATTTTCCGACAACACCACCTAAAATAAAGCTGCTGGCATATAAAACTCGTTGTCGGCCTAACGTGGAATTTGCATCAGAGGTGTGAGACCCCAGCCTGAAATCTCTTTTTCAATTACTTGAGATGATACAAAACAAGGCTGCTCGTTTTGTTAGTGGTTTGAAGGGGAAGGAGGGTGTTACCCAAGAGAAGATATTGTTGGGACTTGATTCATTACAGAATCGTAGGAAAAATCAGAGGGTCAAGACCTTTCATAACATAATGCAGTCTGAAAACCCCCCTTTCCAAGTACTAAATGGTTTTATTGAGCAGTGTTTTAATGATGAGCGTCCTGGAACTCGCGCAAAATGTCAGGGCCAGCTAAGAGCAATCTCATCTAACCGAAATGCATATTTTAACAGTTTTATAGGAAAAACAACCAGAGATGCGAATATTTTAATTGACGCTCGTACAAGTCTGATGGTCTCCACTTCCACCTATGGGTGGTCAAGGGACTCTATTCTAACTTGAACATTTTAGCAATTGAAAACTAGAAATACGACTCGATTTTCATAGAATGTAAGCTGCATACGGTGAATATGTTTTTAAACAGCTAAATATTGCTGAAGATATATTAGAATACGTACTGGCAAACCTAAATACGCACAAAGTTATTTTGTGTACACATTATTTATCATTTTAGTGAAGGTTGTCCACTATTTGGCTAATAAGTACTTTTTAGGTTTTTACCAAACTGCAAGTTTGTCAACTAGGCCTACTATATAACAGAGATGTGTAGGCACGTTCTAGTCCAATGTTGATGCAACTATACAAAGATGAGTGAAATACTGGACGAAAAAGCTAAAACGTGCAAAATAACCAGGGATGGATAAGAGCGATATAGCGAGGAGTTAAACAGTGAGTCAGCGATACGAAAATGAAGTAACAAGAGTTGATTAAAACCTAATTACCTGATTACAAAGCTAATAGCTTGTTTGCTAAATAATCTGCCAAGGTATATACATATATCGACGTTGTACGGCGTATTTTTATAACTTATTAAATAAGTTATTACGTAGTCTCCAAATAAATTCAATGTAGAGCACTGAATAGTATAATCCGGAAGTTCCCTTTTATGCTAAAATTAGTATCAAAAACTGAAAAACGATGTCAGACGTCGCGAACCAATCGTTAGTAACCAGGTTATGAAACTGCGTTTAGACATGTGGGGGAAAACGGCAACTTCACAAGTCGTTCTCGACAACACTCCGCGCTATTTTCATAAGCTATATATCTGTGCTCTTCGCAAAGTTGTAGAAAGTGACGTTTTGCGAGGGAAAGCAAATGCGTAAAGTAATTCTCTATCGCGAGGTACTTCTGTACGACTAATGAAAAGTTGAACATTTCCTTTTTCGCTTTCGATAAATTTTCGTACAATGATTAGCAAGTTTTGCTAAATATCTATATTTTCTCACTTTGCAAATTTATTTGCAAAACATGGTGAGTGTTTTAGACATTGTTGACTGAAAAGTGGAAAATTTTTAATATGTAGACACGAACATTAACTAATATAGAAGAATCTTTAGCAAATGCCACTCTAGTCAGACGTGTTAGCCTTGTAGGCGAAGATCGTTCTTAGACCCTCGTTTCTAATACTGCAGTCAAAGTGGATGGTACGATACAGCATGCAGTAGATATCAGGTTTTGCTTGCGTCCTAATGCCCCACCTCTTACTAAAGTAGTATGACAGTCCATGAATTAGACATTGGTACTGATGTCAGTGATGTCAATGTTGTAGAGACTTATAATAATAATTTTGAGAAGACAGATAATAATACTATTGTAGAGTATGACAGTGACAGTAATATAGGTAGTGATGGACATAACCTTAGAGATGCTAGTGATAATACTGTCAGGGCTATATATATATTCGAATCTGTCCAATACGCCCGAGGGCATTATATGAACATAAAATTTGAGATAAAATGATTGATAAGAACGCTAAAACCTAATTTGTTGCAATACCAAGATCGTATTAAAAACTGAGGGAGTCATCAACGCCCTGACCCACAACATTCGGTGCCATTCTATTATAAAAAGAGTGCTTATATTGGTCTATCCTAAAATGTGGGTGGACTACTCCATGACGGGTTTGGTGGGATGGGTTAAAAGAGATATAGTTATTGAGGTCTAGATCGTATAGTCCAAACACAATTCTTTTTAAAAATTTCAAATCCAAATCTTCTCTTCTATCTTTTAGTTCTTGGATGTTATTTACACGCATGCACTCTGTGACACTATCCATAGGCCCGAGTCTGAAAATCCATCGAACCCCCCGTCTTTGAATTGTTTCTAATTTGTCAGTTAAGCCTTTTGCGTGCGGTGACCATACCTGACAGGCATATTCGAGTAATGGTCGAACAATTGTGTTATAGGCGACAATTTTTGTTGATATGCTTGCATTAAAAAGGCAGCGTCGGATAAGTCCGAGTGCCTTATTACTTTTCTTAGTAATGTTTAAAATATGCTCGTGCCACTTGATGTCGCTTTGTATGAAAACCCCCAAATATTTCAGACCATTCGCCTGTGGTATAAAAATTCCGTTCATAAAAAGTTTAAAATCTGGTGTCGACCTGCCCACCTGCATGTGGATACACTTTTCTGGATTAAATGTCATGCCCCACTGTGTGGCCCAATGCTGTAATGCTGTAACATTAGTCTGCAAAGCCAGCTGGCTGGTGTTTGTCAAATCCATGCACAGCAGAGTATCATCGGCATACAGTCGACAGTCAGCGTCTTTCACACAGAGTGGCAAGTCATCGATGTAAAGAATAAACAATAGGGGTCCCAGCACTGAGCCCTGAGGTACTCCTGATTTAATACTAAAATTATGTGATGTATAACCATTCACTTGAACTACAGAAGCTCTGTTTCTGAGCCACGCTTCTATCCATTTGAGGGTACCTGTATCAAATCTGTAAGCCTTCAATTTGTGTATTAAAAGTTGGTGGGGCACCTTGTCGAAGGCCTTTGCAAAATCAAACGAGACTATGTGATACTCTCGGCGTTCTGCCAGTGCTTTAGAAGCAAAATGTGTAACATCCAGTAATTGGGTGGTAGTGCTAAAATGTTTGCGAAAGCCGTGCTGATTGTCACTTAAAAGGTTAAAACTACTTAAATGCTGCCACATAGAACTAGAGATAATGTGCTCAATTATCTTTGAGGTTATTGAGGTCAAACTTATTGGCCTGTAGTTATTAACTAACAAGTCGTGATTAACTAGCCTGTAGGGCTAGTTAATCACGACTTGTTAGTTAGTGTAAACTCCCTGCTTGGTTTGCTTATTTCTTATTTTAGTGATCATAAAGATTGAGGGGAGTTATTTTTGTCCATAATTTTGTGTCAAACTATAATTCTCTTATTGTCGTAACTTGTCTGAACTCACTAGGTTATTATCATTTGCAAATGAGAGATAGTTGTGGGTAAAAATGTTATGTAAGTCTTTACGATTTCAGTGCATTTTAATTGTTTCTTTGTTTATACTTTGAGTAACTGTGATGTAATACCTTTTCTCTGAGTGTTCTTGTGTGATTGCATAACTTTCTTTACCTTTGTCTTACATATTTGTAGTGCATGAGTTGAGTGAAATAATTTATATTACAAGTGCTCATTCATGTAAATCGTTCTGTTTGCTTACTGGAGATGGTCACCACAACAAGCTTTGTTGAGTTGCTAAAGTCAACTCAATTGTTATTGCATATACAGCACATCTTGTAGATAGAACTCATTTTTGCTTACTAAGCTTTTTATTGGCTCTCTGCTATTTGTCCTTAATACAGCCATGCAGAGAGGCATATAAGAACATGTTGATACATTCGAGATATCCAATAGCAATAAACATGATAAGCATGAGATCACGACTTTCAGAACTGTTATAGCTGACACAAAAACAATCTGACAAAAGTCAAAAACCACAAACTTATCATGCTATATTTAATCATCTATTTTTTTCATTGAGCCTTCTCTCTTGATTCTAGTCACAAGCTTGTTAAAGTTGCAAGTTCTGTCGTTGCCTTCCTCTATCACTCACACATTTTCACTTATTTTGTACTGTTCAACTGTAGAAACATTGTCATTTCTCTCTCAAAGTCTCATTCAAATGAAACTACAATATCGCTATTTTTGTATAGCCGCTAGGTATGTATTGTTGCGCCAAAAAGACTGCTCGTAAAAAGCACCTTAAAACAAGTTGAACCTCATTGGTTGTGAATGTCAAACACCGACAAATCACGGAGCCTGATACAGCGTGAACTTTTTCAAAAATAGGGCCTTTGTCAGACGAAACTTTGCTAGGCTTCAGCATTTGATTTTTTAAATATACCAAAGAAATTTCATTCATAAAAAGATTCCGTTGATGAAAGGTTACTAGACATAAGTATACTACTTTTTATTATGTTTTAGCTGTACAATCTATAGACTTATTATACATATACTATCAGCATGGTAAACCATTTGTTATTAGATGATATTTGACATGAATAAGCTAACTTATCCATCGGTCAATTTCGGCCAATTTCGGCCAATATACCATTTCCTTTTTGTTGAGAAGTTGACTCTGGTTCAGCCAAAGCCAGAAATCACTTGAACATTTACAAGAAGCTCTAGGGAATAAATGGTATAAAAAGTGAAGCACGCTGGAGAAATGTCAAAGAGATTTATTGAGATTCTGCCAGTGTTGATACTCCAGCTGCTGTCAGCTGTTGACGTTATGTTTTCATGCACATTAGAAGTGGTTAATGTTTATATGTTGATAAGTTTTTTTATGTTGGTATGTTGAACAATGGCATCTGAAATGCATTTACCTTAAATAAGACCTTATACCATAACTACCACGTACAATTTTTATCGTATTTTTAGGTAAATCAGACACGCTGATTGCAATTTTGTACTCAGAATAAATATTGGTCCACTAATTTTCTGAGTCATGAAGGATTTTTACAGTGTTTTAATATCGCCCTGGAAAACAACATGATCGGCACAACAAGCTCCGCCCGTAAATATGTGACATACGCTAGCTTTTTAGGAACGGAAATTGGGGATGTTTAGTACGATTTAAAATGATAGAGATGGGTGTCTTAAAACCCATTATTATCTAAATTCAGCTTTCAAAATATTCTCAGTATTTTCTGATTGATACATGTAGATAAGCTATTTAACATTGCATATTTAAAATGAGCTCAAAAAGTGCGATAACAACGCTAGCTTGTGATAAAATTGCGCTTATTTGAGCTCATTTTTTGCGGCGTTCAGCCTATTAAACATCCTGTAACAAGCCACAAGCAATTTCAAATAGCTTATCTATCTTTCATAAAAGACTGAGGTTATTTTGAAGGCTGAATTTAGATAATAATGGGTTTTAAGACACCCATCTCTGTTGTTCTATTTCGGACTGAACATCCGTAACTTCCGTTCCTAAAAAGCTAGACTTCATCACATATTTATGGGCGGAGTTTGTTGTGCTGATTGTGTTGTTTTCAAAACGGTTATTGAAACGCTTTATAAAAGCCTTCATGACTTTGAAAGTTAGTAGACCAATCTTTATTTTGAGTTCAAAATTGGAATCAGCGTGTCTGGTTACCAATAAAAAATGATAAATGTTGTATGTGGCAGTTATGGTTTAAGAAAGTACCTTAATTTAGAATAAATACAATACTGGTGCTAAGATTGATGTTGTTTCTCTCATCAGCCAATTTTATAACTTTTTAGTATAGTGGTAATTTGTTAAGATTTAGGTGTAGTGGCACAATCCATATGTCTATTATCGCAATTGTTGTGCACCTATGCTTTTTATAGAGTTAATTCCTTTATGTGTTGTATATGTATATATGTATGTAGGCTATTACAGAGAATTGTAATTTGGTTTTTAAGGTTTAAGCTTGTTATTCGATAAAATTTATAATATGTGAAATGATTGCTTAGTCTTTGCTAATTTGGATAATCAGATGTTGTTTGTTTCATACAGCGTGGTGTCATCTCCATTCATATTGGTCAAGCTGGCTGTCAGATTGGCAATGCATGCTGGGAGTTATATTGTCTTGAGCATGGTAGGTTAATCATCTTCCCAACAGATAGCTTAAGGTCCTATGTTTTCTTGACACATTAAAAGCTTGTTTTTTGTAAACAAGTATGATATGAGAGCACAGGCTGGACTTTGCCTAGTCATTTCCTATGTGACGAGTATATTTGTGTCTCTTGTTTGGTTCACATTTTTTGCATTCAAATTAGTTACTAAGGGGCTTTGGGTTGCATTTGACAAAATATCGAAAAGTATCTATCGTTTAGGCTCATGCCACCCCGTAAACATTGAGTTGGCCATTCTCTACATGCCGCTTCTACTACCGCTTTTTTAATCAATTCAGTAACTACTATATTTATCAAAGGATGCTGCATGAAAGAATCCAATAAAAACGTTTTTACATTCATTATTCGCGTTTGTTAGATGACAAGCCATACTTATCATAGTCTACCAACACAAACTGTTGATCTAAAGAGCCAAAGAAAGATCTGAGCAATGAGTTCTAATGATGAATAAATTTGTATGTTCTTACCCGCTGTAAAAATGGCAATAAAAAATATATGTGAATGAAAGCGTAACATCCGACAGAATGCTCAATGATAAAATCAGAGCAAGTTAAAATCAGTAAAACACTATAACCTTAGGTAAAACACCTAATTGCTAATAGCTTTATGCTTGCTATATTTATTTCTATATGTATATTTACATATATATTTATATGAATATATACAGAGATATAATATATATAGATATACCCATGCTAAAGACAGTACCGTTTTGGTTATTGAATTCTCATCAGTGCAGCTCAGAGCCACCAAGGAAACCAAATGCCATTGTCAATGAGAGTTGACTTCCTGCCATAAAACAAATATATTATTATACTTCTATAACCAATTAACTATGTTTATATATGTGTTGTTATATTTACATATATGTGAAAACAGTATATATATATTTATATATATATGCATATATATATATAAATGTATATATATACATTTATATATATATATAAATGTAAATGTTGTTTTCACTTGGACTAAATGAAGTCTAAACCAACTTAGCCTGCTAGCTAAGTTAATAAATTAGCAAATATAACAAATTTATAAAAAATTGGTTTATAACTAAATTATATAATTATTATAATTTATTAATAATAAATTATAATAATTATATAATTTATAATATAATAATATAAATAATAATAATGTAAGTTTATAATTTATAATAATATATAATAATTATATAATAATTATTATTATATAATTATTATATTATTGTTTATAAGCTAAATTAAGCTTACATACTTTTTATTTTTATCTGCCTCTTCATGTCCTCTTTAAGCACTCGGATGTTTTTAGGCATTTTGAACATCACATGTTGGAGCTTAGTTCGCATGCAGTCAAATATTAAATAGAATTTTATGCTGGAGTAAGGCAAACTTAGGTAGAGGTTTGACTTGATCTGTCAGATAAGCTATCATTTATAAATCCCCTTTTTCAGGAATACATCCTGATGGACAGATGCCCTCTAGCATGGCTATAGCGGGGGATCAAAGCTTTAATACCTTCTTCGAAGAGACGGGGGCTGGACAGTTTGTTCCTCGCTGCGTTATGGTGGACCTCGAGCCTACGGTAGTTGGTAAGTGCGCGCGGCTGACCAAATCTTATTTAATTTTCAATGTGATCAGAAGCCAGCCAAAGATCTCTTCGCACATCTGTTTGTCCTTAAAGTTGTATTCTGTATTATTATTTTAACCATTGATACCTGTTCGTCCAGAAAGGAGTATAAAGCAATGACTTAAATCGTATTAATATTTATCAGGATTGTTTTGCCTGTTGCATCTTGTTTGAACATCTGGAATACGTCGGAATATCATTTTTTCAATCAACCGGTTCATTTGGATTTTTCGATACACAAAATTAACCATTTAATGAAACACTGGTTTATAGTCATATGGCTTGTCTACGTACATATATATTATATATATATATAATATATCATTGTATATCACTGTATATCATTACAACAATTCCTAAATCGATAAAACCCCCACAAACACCACTTCTGTAGCTAAAGTCAAGGTTAAACATAGGCACACAAATGTCCAAATTTGTCTAACTCATTCTATCAAGTTGAATTTGTTTTCGACAAACTGTATTTATTTTTGCAAGAAAGGAAAATTCCAATGTCAGTTTCACCAGTCATAACGGTTTCACATTTCCAGCAGCATTAAAAATCAAAGATATTTATGATTATCTGGATAAGATTAGGTTTATCTTGATACTACTAGTATCTGGATAATATTAGATTTATTTTAATATTACTAATTCTCATTTTATGTGTTGGAAGTAGCCTTGTCATGCATCGTTTTAACCACATTTTAAAATTGGGTTTTAACTGCAATCAAGTTTTGTCCAGTTATAATCTTAAAACATCCTGGCAATCAGATCATCTCAAACATCAAAAACAATTGTATAGATAAAAAAAATACTGATACTTTCTGATAAAATCTACTAAAACTGCAAGTTTATCTTTAAATAAAAAAAAACCTGCAGGTTCATTTATACATTTGTGTAAAGTAACTTAAAGTCATTATTGCTAACTAAATATTTTGTGGTTTTTAATATAATAAATTGCAGTTTAATACTTTTATTGTTTGTTGTATAGACGAGGTACGAACTGGGACGTATAGAAGACTCTTCCATCCGGAGCAGCTTATTACAGGAAAGGAAGACGCTGCTAACAATTATGCCAGGGGACAGTATACAGTTGGGAGAGAGATTATTGACCTTGTACTTGATCGGATACGAAAACTAGTATGTCGTTTATAATATACACTGTTACACCAGAATCGTTAAAGGCAGGTTCAAACTGAGTCACCGTATCTCGGTGTTGATGCAACAATACTTCAGTGATTGTCGACGATAACCACATTCACACTATACATAACCCATTCACGTTTGTATCAGTGACGTGGGATTTTCATTTTTCTTTTTAAATTTTCATGAAGAAATCTCTCTGTTTTTGCGTGACTGAAATCAAATACTAGTCCCGCAGTGAAGGTCATAAACTGAAATAAATCACGCTATCGGCAACCGCGAATTACCATCGCTGAAGTGGTTCACATTTGAAAGGCGATCGTCGATGCTCGGCGAAATATCGTAAAAGTTTAACAGCTCCAAACTTTCCCGGCTGGTCCGCGTCACTTCGTCAATGCCATCGGTCTACGGTTCGCATAATCGACGATGAACGTCGAAAGGAAAACGCGGACTTGCGACGATATAGTGTGAACCAGGCTTTAGCAAATCATTTCATAATGCACGCTAGTGCACTTGGCAGGCCTGTGCACCGTGAGAGGTTGTACTGAGTAATCAGTATTGTAATTCAATGACAAGGTGGCTGAGTGGTGTCGTGGTTAGGGTGCCGGTCAATAAATTGGAGTATCCAAGTACAATTCTCATGGGTGACATTTTGTTTTCCTAATGATCTTAGCATGCATTTGATTGGACGGATACTGCTGTTAGTATAGTGAAGATTTTCCCTTGTCAATAAAATGTGTGAAAGTTGTATAGCAAATATTACTTTTTATATATCTGTACGTTATCTGGATATTGGCAGCAGTCAAAGTTTTGGATTCGAAGTTTTACAGACTCCTACATTCTGCTGACTTTTACAAATGAACTTACACAATTGTTTTTTGATTTTATCAGAAAGTATCGGTATTTTTTTGTCAATTGCTATTGTTTTTTATGTTTGAGATTATCTGATTGCCAGGATGTTTCAAGATTAAAATTGATGAAACTTGATCATGATTGAAACATTAGTGTGATCGAAAGTGTGATTATGACGTCTATAGTTGCAAAGAAGCTGATAGACTAGAGATGTGTAGCGTTCCAACTTGAACACAATGGCTGATATCAACTATAGCAATAATAACAAATAATGGCATCATTTTGATGCCATCTGAGAGTTATGATCGCGATAATGTTTTGTCGATTTTAATCTTAAAGCATCCTGACAGATATCTTTTCGATATCTATATATCGCGATAAAGTTTTAGCGATTTTAATTTTAAAGCATTTTGGCAGATCACCTCAAACATCAAAAACAATCGCGAAGGATGGAGAAATATTGATAGTTTCTGATGAAATCTACCAAAATTCTGTGTAAGTTCGTTTTTAACGGTTGTCATGTCAACTGATTGACATGTGTTTCTGCAGATATATTTTTCATGGTATCGGCTCGAGGGCCAGCATGTTGCCGCAGGTTGATCATTTCTTATTGCCTGATTTGGTAGTCCATAGGAGCACTTTCTGCCTTTTAAGTTTTTACAGTAATGGTAAAACTACCCTTTCACTGATTCATAAAAAAGGACATTCAATATGGGATTTTTTTGTTAAATATTTAAGTTAATGCTGTTATCAGTAGAAAATTATTGCATGCAGGCAAAGCATCATGTAAAACTCGTCAGCAGGAAATAACTACTGATGTTTTATATGTTCTCATGTTTATATGATGTGTTTATGTTATAAATTTCTATAATATATGTTTATATGATATATACCATCTGTTTATATATGATATATGTTCATGTGTTATATTTTCGTGTTATATGATATATGTTAAATAGTATATGTTATATGATATTGTTTATATGATACATGTTCAAATGTTATATCTTCATATGATATATGCTATGTTTATATGTTGTAAGTTTATTGAATAGTATTGTTCTTTGACAACTCTCAGATGTATTCTGTAGCCAGATTAATGACATGTTTCTTGCTAGACATAGTTCATGCAAGAACAGAGTAATATTACAGGAAGTATTGAGGCACCATTTTGGCCCATTGGCATTACTCTTTTTCTATATTGCTCTTTCGGTGAAAATAATTCTAGAAGAAATTGTATCCTTCTCAAAGGAAGAATGTGTAAAGATTAATTTAAAAATTGTAGTTGAAATAAAAATTCTTGACATCTCTTTTGCCATCTTTGATAGAGCACGTGGTATTTTGTGCTTTTACATCCACAGAATAATTGCATCTTTGCAGGGTTGTTTCACGTGTTCTAATTTGTCACAGGCAGACCAGTGTCCTGGGCTCCAGGGGTTTCTTGTATTCCACTCATTTGGTGGAGGAACTGGATCGGGCTTCTGTTCCTTGCTCATGGAGAGACTCACCAATGACTATGGGAAAACTTCCAAACTTCAGGTGGGATTGTATGTACAGTCGAACCGCGCTTTTGTGTACAGTCGACTCCTGTTTTTTTAGACTTCACCTCTATGGACTTTCTATTGTGTGGATGATATCTGAGGTCTAGATGATTGTTCAATGCGGTTGTGTCTGTCTGAAGAATGACAAATTTTACCGACAGTCGGCTCTCTCGATGTTCGCGTGATTTTCCCACTTGAGTGTTGTACTATAATTTTTGATTACTAATATTAATATTACACAAATATTAATATTAGTTTAATATTGTAGGTATAACCATATTTTACTCTTTTATGTATACTGTATACACATGTTGTACCATATTGTAGCATAGGAGTAGGTGAGCTAGATAATATAGCCTATTTAATCTATAGTACTGTACACAATTTTCAATGCCTGGACTTTTTCGGTTACCAACATGGCCTAGTCTGTATTAGTGCTGATAAACGAAGGTTGTCTTTTTAAAATTAACATTACTCTCTAGATCAGCCACCTTAATCGGCCGATAATCGAACATTGCTAAAATCTCAATCGGCTAATAAATTTTGAACAATCCTTTTTCGACGGACTTAAATGGGATGAACCGTAGTTTGAATTCATTTCACGTCTCAGGCGATTGTTCTGTCGAGATAAAAAGCTATTTTAACCGTTTTAGAATAAAATATTTGTCAGCAGTTCCTCTAGATTGACAAATGGTAAAATCAGCTTCATCAATAATAGCTTTCACAAACTTCTATTTCAGTTCGATTCTAAAGTCCATCTAAATGCCTAAGCAGATTATAGATACATTTTTTGTACAGCATAAAAAAGCATATTTATGCAACTGTCTGCTTTCCCGTTTGCCATCTATCCTGCGCCTTTTAAGTTTTTTTAGTTTACTGTCTATTCACCACTTGTATGTTTCCAATTTACACTCTACCAAGAACCTTTAGGTTCTCTAGTTTGCCATCTACTCAGCTCTTGTATCTTTCCAATTTCCTAATTCCGCAGATGAAACCTGTACAGTAGGTTTTCCAGTTTGCCATCTACCCAAAACTTGTATGTTTTCCAGTTTGCCATCTACCCAAAACTTGTATGTTTTCCAGTTTGCCATCTATCCAGCGCCGCAGATCTCACCGACTATCGTCGAGCCATACAACTCTGTACTCATGACACATGCAACTCTTGAGCATTCGGACTGCGCCTTTCTCATCGACAATGAGGTATGAGGATGGAGTGAAGCATAAATTTTTGTCGTAAAGGGCCACACGGCAGCTGAAGCCACATTCCAAGGATGTGTGACCATTTGTTGGAATTTGTTAATGACTAGTGTAACATCTCCGAACACAGTTTTCAGAATGCACATCTTTCCTGTTAGATTGTGCAGAAATATTGCATTAGCTGATAAAGGTCTGTGTAATAAAAACTAGCATTTGTTTTGTGTTGCTGAAAAAAGTTGCTCAAATGTATTCGGTTTCAAGTTTTTGATTTTCGGCAGTGTCTTCTTAGTTCTAAGCCAATATCAACTCATGTTAAAAGTTTTGGTTCAGCTGCCGTGCAGCCTGATAGGCTGGTATTTCTTACATTGCTCAATGATACCTTTTTATCTCTATTAAACGCTATCAAATTTTATGAGATAATAATGCTAGAGATCACTGAAGGTGCATTTAAAGTTGTGACTTTTGAAGGAATTGTGTTTTAGTTCTGTAGAACAATCATAGTGGTTTGCTGACCTTCAAGAAAGGTTTAACAGTTGCTGCTAACTATGAAACTGGTAAAACTGTTGAGAAAGAGTAAAGGTACGGCCACACGTGTGGATTTTTTTGTTGGTTCTAACCGAAATTACGAAATGAACTAAAAACACAGGATTATTAGGCCAAAATTCACAGAATTGTCAGAGCTGTGCATGCACACCGAAATCGTCAACGAAACGCTTTTAATTGGCTAAACAAATTTTAGCGAGCACGATTCTAGCAGCTTTTGCAATTGGATTATATATATATAATGCATGTTCATTCGTATTCACGGAAGTTTGAAGTAATTTTTCACCCCAAATGTAGTACTGTTCAGGACTCGTAGATATCATGATTCCTGAAAAGAATCATGATATGTGATTCAGATTCTTCTAAAATGTAGAGACTTGAAATTCAAAAAGATTCAATTGTGGCTCAGTGCCATCAAATTTTGAACCACCGACCTCAGTTGTTGGAACTAGATGCTTTACAGCATCCCTATATGCATTGTCAGTGTAATGACAAATATATATAATTACATCACTATTAAGTATATAATATATTATACACGATTCGTCTGTTTTTCAGGCTGTATATGACATCTGCAGACGAAACCTGGATGTAGAAAGACCAACATATACTAACATTAACAGGTTAATGGCTCAGGTTGGTTAAACTTAGGAAATTTAACGACTCACGTTTTATCCAATTGGTGCAATTTGAAATCTGTTATATCGACTTATCAAACGCCAGATGTGGCTGTTGATCAAAAATACTGCACCATTTTTGACAACAAGTTTGACATGATCATAAAAATTGAACTTACAGAGAATTTTTGTAGATTTTATTAAAGATTATTGGTATTTTCCATCATTTGCATTTGTTTTTGATATTTGAGATGATCTGACTGCTAGGATGTTTCTAGCTTAGAATCGATCAAACTTTGATCACGATAAAAATGCTCAAATCAAGCAAAGGTGCGATTATTACTCCTATAGCTGCAAAAATACCCACAGAATGAAAACACTTACAACTTCAACACAAAAACCGATATCAACTATTACAACGATAGCAACAAATGATGTCATTTCGCATGTATTTTTCTTTTGAGTGGTTTATTCTTTGAAACATCCTGGCAGTCAGATCACCTCAAACATCAAAAACAATCACAAATGGTAAAAATTACTGATACTTTCTGATAAAGTCTCCTACAGTTTTGTGTGAGCTCATCTTCAAAAATTAAACATATTATGTAACCCAGCTAATAATGTGTAATCTAACTCTTCGGTAGCTCATGTTTTTACTGGCTGACAGATAAATAGAGAAAGTCAAGTAGACAAAGCCTTTAGTTCATTTTAAATTTATGGAGTTATTTGCTCTATCCACGGAATCCACTTCTTTTAAAGAGTGTGAGAAAAAGCTATACATCCGTTTTATTTGATTTATTTCACTGACTTTGAAAGTTTGAAGATTTAAAATAGTACTCAATTCAAAAGGAATTCAACTATTTTAAGGACAAGGCAATGGAAAGTTCTCAGGTCTACGTTGAAGGGAATTGCTTGTATATATACAAGATTAGGTTTCCAAGTGTTAATTAATTAGTTTTCTCAAAAGAAACTGTTACCCAGATGTTTTATGCCAGTGTTGCATGCTGTTACTTTTAACTCTGAAGTAAACGTGTTATTTGAACTCGTGATTACCTCGTGTTCATGGGATTCGATTACTCAGCAGTGAGTCTTTACTATAATAAGATCTCTGTCCGTCCAAAGTCACCCTAACAGCCTTAGGAAGAGGATTGCATCCCACAAGAATCGAATCCCAACATTCATATTCCTAGCTAAGTGTTCTACCATCTGCCCCACTCGACCACTTTTCTACGTCTACAGAGATATATCTCAAAGTTTGTGTGTGCGTGTATAGTTCGGTTTGTCCAGTTAAAGCTATTAAAATATTGGAATGAAGAATCCGTATCATAAACGTTTTGATCTTGGAACCTCCCATTCGCCAGGCAAATATCTTATCAATTAAGCTACGCAAGATTGATCGATTCATTGGGCGATGTATGTCGCCATATGGATGAAAGGGCGCTACCGTTCTTTGTTACGACACAGTGTAATTGTATGCTTGCTCTCACGGCTCTTATTAGTAAGCTTACTCACATTAGCGATTGTCAATTTGCCAGGCTAATGGCAAGTGGCAGGAAACTCCATTACATCTCATTGTTTGTAGGTTGATTTTTAATACCCAAGTAACGCCGGGCATTCCGCTAGTCTAAGAATAATTGTCTACATAGTTGTTACTCATGCTCTCTCAGAGCGCACTGGGCTGTGTACTGTGTATTATTATACCATGATATGAATATAAACTACTAATAAACACTATTTTCTAGATTTCTAGAAAACTACTATCACTAGATTTTTGCAGTCATGGTTGCTGACTAAATAAACAATTGATTAAATCACCTTGTCTCTATCGTAGGTTGTCTCCTCTGTGACTGCCAGTCTGCGATTCGCTGGATCACTCAATGTAGACCTGGTCGAGTTTCAGACGAACCTTGTTCCCTATCCCAGAATTCATTTCCCTCTCATATCTCACGCTCCACTCATCTCTCCAATCAAGGCTCTTCATGAGCGGGTAACTATTTGTCATGACTTTTATCTTTGTAAAAGTGTAATGCCTCTCATATGGCTTGTAAAAAGTTGTCTGTGTCCTTTTGTTTCATGATAAACAATGCCGACATACCTCGGAATACAAGCTTAATGCATTCCGTGACTCATATGACAATTCTCTCATATCTCAAATCAACTTTTCCTTGCTAAAATAACTAAATACATATTGATCCATTATCAACCTTTTACAAAAATCATCTAAAACAGGATATTACAACCACAAATTTTAGTCAGTTAATTTCACCACGTTCATTTAGTAACCAATACCTATTTGGCTGTTTTCATCTTCAATGAAATGTAGCATTATTATGAACAGTATTGTATGGAGTTTTTACCTTCGAAACAGACAGCAGATGCTAACGGTGCTAGGCGAGAGGCTCGACAGCAACCAACTTGATTCACTAGGCATTTGTGACCCTACGTAACGTAACATAGTCTTTAAATTTAATTTTAATGAACTTAGCTTACTAAACAAACTTGAAAATAAGTGTTGATTATACGTTACGCTCAAACTAATCCTAATTTGGTTCTTTTCAGTTTTTTACATTTCTTTTTCGACTCTTTTCGTCTCACGTTTACTTTCACTTTTAGCTGGCCTTGTTAAAACTTTTTCAAACTGATTTGACAAGAATGACAAGAGTGATGCTGTTTTTGTAAGCTGCCTCTCACGTACTAAACCACCTAGCGGCCGTATCTCAAACTGTCTTGTATGCTCGTATCTCAAATTTGTCTCGTATCTCAAGGCAAAATTTTTCTCGAATTTAGACTCATATCTCAAGTGTCTTGTATGTTGGCACACTTGTGCATCGAGGTATGACTGTATAAAGCCTTGGTACCAAGACAATTGAAACTTTGGCCAAGAGATGCAGTAATTACAGTTGAAAAGCCAACAACTGAACAGGTTGACAACTGTTCAGTTGTCGCTTATTGTGATTAAAAAGCTGAAGCATTTTATCCAATCAAATGTGAAAGTTAATTGCGTCACAGTTAATTCTCACATTTGATTGGATAAAATATTATTAGCAAATACAGTATTTATTTTATTTTTTACATTACATTCATATTACTGTGCAGTCAAATCACTACCTACAAAATTTATTTGTTTAATGTCTGCCTTGTATGTTAAAACCTTTGTATGTTCAAACCAATATTCTTATAATCTCACATTGTAATTTGTTTAATTCATTCTACAGCCTTCAAGCAAAGGATAGTTCCTAAATCACTAAATCAGGTGTTACGGAGAACATTAAAACACTTATAGCTGTAAGAATGACAAAATATGTTAGGAACCTAAGTGGAACATAGAAGAGTATAGACAATCGTGTAAACCTCATTTTATATAGAGTCTCACTTCTGGTGGCGGAGTACGTTTAGAAAATTTGTATGAGCTAAATTTCTTTTTACACTTTTTGAAGCTGAGAACCAGTGCTAAAAAGAAAAATATTGACTGGAAGACTTTTATATTAGTCTAAACTAGCAAAGAAGTCTAAATTCTAATAATATAATTGGTAAAATACATTTTTTGAATAATAATTAATATTCTAATTATAATTAGAATATTAATTATTATTCAAAAAATGTATTTTACCAATTATATTATATATAATTTTTTTTAGTTATCTTTCTAACCTTCTAAAAAAGGACAACTTCTAATATATGGGAGTCACCAACAAAGTAAAGGATGGAGGTGGAATTGTTGTAGTTAAGTAACCCTAGCTAGTTTTTGAAATGGGTTTTTGGAGGGTGAAAATTAGTGTCTCAGTAATATGTTATCAATTGGAGACGTGGAATTTCCGCTGCCACAGCTAATTAGCTATGACGTCATTGTTTAAACTCTCATGATCATAAACTCAGTTAGGAACTACAGTGAAACTCGGATAACTCAAACTTCACGGGACTGAGCAAAAGTGTTCAAGTTATCAGAGCGTTCAAGTTGTCGAAGCAATGTCGCAAGTGTGTGTATTTATCAGTAGGTACATGTACGTATACAAACTGTATATAAATCAAAAGCTTAGATTGCTTGTTGCAAGTTAGAGGGCCTCTCA
Source organism: Watersipora subatra (assembly GCF_963576615.1). Lineage (NCBI taxonomy): Eukaryota > Metazoa > Bryozoa > Gymnolaemata > Cheilostomatida > Watersiporidae > Watersipora > Watersipora subatra. The sequence continues at coordinate 41,589,881 of NC_088713.1, forward strand.
TGTGAAATTTTAAAAAATTTTATCAGAAAGTATAGATATTTTTTTATCACTTGAAATTTGTTTGTTTTAGGTGATGTGACTGCCAGGACATTTTCAGATTAAAATTGGCAAAATTTGTTCGCTATTAAAAAGCTCTGTAAAACGACGTCTTTTTCTTTTGAGCGTTTTAACCAAGATCAATTTTGCCAATTTTACTTTAAGTTTATCTGAATGTTGCCTCGCTTTTCCTTGCTTTCGAAGGGCCATCGCAAGCGGATGTTTGGTAAAATTTGATTTTTGCAAACCTTTAGAAAAGTCATTAACAAAAATATTTTGCTGATGATGGTAATAACGACGCCTAAGAACTACTAAAAATTGATGTTTATATCTATGGCTTGGAATAAAGTGATATTCTAATGTGATAACGACCGTCTCGGTAGCCGTTGGGCAAAAAACTGTTCGAGTTAATGACGTTGAGGTCAAGTTATCTAAAGCAATTTATCAATGTGCGGGAACGGACCAAACAAATCCGTTCGAGTTAACCATGTGTTCGAGCTATCCGAGGGCGAGTTATCCAAGTTTGCCTGTATATTAATAAAGAAATATTCAAAAGATTTGTCTACTCAAGGATGAGACATGTAGAGACATGAATGGAAGTGTAGGCTTAGCAATGGGTAGGTTTGGAAGTAGCCTTGGTGATACAAGTGAACAGCATAACTTATTTTGACTTAAGATTTTAAATTTATTTACACTGGTCAAGGTCGTTCAGAGGCGATTAGACCATGAGACAAAAAAACAAAAAATAGTAAAGTAAATTCTGTGTATTGAAAGAAAGCTCTTTTTTGCATAATGCTGTTCTATAATGTAAATTGGCAAGGTTTTTGTGTCTGGTATAAGGTGTAGTGTTTTTTTTTGCAAAAGTAGCAACGTAGTGGATGGTCAGGCAGATTGAAGATATGATTTGAGTATTTTAAACAGCAAATATGTAATAACATATTTAGCTCGTCAGCATTGTGGACATTACGACTCTGGTCATAATTTCCGACGATTACGAGTAATTTTCGTGACATCTCTCACGGCAGACAAACAAATAAGACCGCCATAACAGTAGCTTAATATACATAAAATATGCATATATTTATTAGTCGTTAAATTATATATATATATGTATATTATATATATATATATGTATAGTCGTTATCGCATATATTTATGTATATTAGTCGTTAAAAAACTGAAATTCACCTTTATTTGAACGCCATCTCTATTTAACCGCCACTATAGGAGAAGGGTTGAAAATTAGAGCGCCACCCATTAATTGAACGCCACATTCATTTGACCGCAACTTTGACTATCTTTGATCTTTATGAAACCATAATAGCCAGTGATCAGTAGAAAAGTGTCCTCAAAATTGTACTAATAATAACTCGGTTATATCAAAAGCAATTAATTCTTTCGTTGTTTCTGTTCGTATCTTATTTTCTGTGCTTCATAAGGACACATATACTATTTCTCACAGCACACAAACACGAGTGCCGGAGTACTAATATACATAAAATATGCATATATTTATTAGTGTTTAAGGAAAATATATGAAAGTTTAATTGTGTAACGCTAGTAATTAGTCCAGAGCTGCAGTCCTGTTTCATGATTTGTTGTAATAGTTTCAACTAAAATTGTCACAATTATTACTTACATCCAGATTAAAACAAGAATATAGTTGGATGAATTTACAAATTGCGTAGCTCAATTATGAAGAAAACTTATTTGTGTTTTTCGAATTCATTAAATATTTGTATTTCAGTGATAACTATAATTGCAGTTTATTCTATTTAATAATGTTCTTAGCATACTTGGAACTATTAATAGTAGATTTGTCAAGTGTCTGAAACTTTCATATTATTTAAAAAAAAGTTCACAGTAAACCTGGTATTGCTTGGAATTTCCTTCATTCCAATAAGATAGCCCAATAAGATAGCCCAATGAGGTAGCCCAATGAGATAGCCTGCAGGTGGATGTTTAAGAGACTGGTTTTCAGCAACTAGATGGTGTTTTGAAACCAAATATCGGAAATAAAAAACTGTCGGAAAACGCTAGCATATGCTTGTCAAGCTTGGATAAAATCACCAAAAACAAATTATCTTTGAAATCACCAAAAAATTGTGAAATATTGAGTCTGTTAATGATGAGTAACAGACAGATTTTATCCGACAGTCTTCGTGTGTTACTATTATTTGCGATTGTTTTTGATATTTGAAGTGGTCTGATTGCCAGGATGTTTTAAGATAAAATAGACCTGATTGCGGTTACAACGCTCAGATTAAATGGAAGTGCACAGTCCATAGTTGCAAAGAGACCAACAAAATAAAAACGTGTCGCGCTGCAACATGATTACATGAGCCGATATAAACCAAATCAACGATAACAACTAGTGATGTCATTTTGCACGTTTTTTTCTGAGCATTTTGATCTCGATGAAGTTTTGTCGATTTCAATCTTAAAACATCCTGTTAGTCAGATCACTTTAAGCAACAAAAACAATCTCAAACGATAGAAAAGTACGATAATTTCTGATATAAACTACTGCAATTTGGTGCTAGCTCATCTGTAACGCCCCATATTGGTGCTGATACTGGCATCAGGACATCTTCATAGATGTATTTACTCTATCTTCAACAACTTATACCTTTTTTGTTAAAGATCTGCTGCGTGCCGAGTCAGCCATGTTGTCTCATATCTTTGTAGCTTACCACTACACAAATGACTAATTCCTGTTTTGAACCTGCCAACTCTATGGTCAAGTGTGATCCCCGGCATGGTAAATACATGTCTGTCTGTCTCCTCTACCGAGGAGATGTCAACAATAATGAGATTACCACAACTATCACGAGTCTCAAAAATAAAAGAGGTGAGAAGTGATGTCATATATTCTTTAATTACAGTCAGCGAGACTACAAATGTTGCTACGCAGCGCCAAGCTGCTATGATGGCCAACCAGCCTTTGCCACCATGGCAATCACTATGGCTCACATCACTGGCTCACATCACCATGCCTCACATCACCATGGCTACCATTACCAATCTCACGGCAGTCTCCGCTACCAGTCTGTACGCAAGACAAATAAGCAGGTTTGCTGCTACATGATGGTCTTCTATGCCTAGACCACACGTAGATTTCCTGTCAGCAAAGGCATGCCCATACATCTGATTCACGCCTGTTTATATAGCGAGACTTGTTAATTCTTTCCAGCTTTTCCGTGAAAAGCCAGCTTTTCAAAAGCCCTGACTTTCCACGAAAGCAAAGCCTGCATTACTGGCCAATCAGAGAAAAATCTCAGATATTCAGATAATATATCACAATACATCATATTTTCTATCGTGATGTCACATTCTAAGAGGGGAACAACGATGCAATGTCATCTAATTTTGTCACATTTTCTGTTGTTGTATCAGATTTTCTGCAATGTTATCACATCTCCCACAATATCTTCTGTCATGCTATCACATCTCTCATGATATCCTCTGTTATGATATTACACATGCTCTACTGATATCACATCCTCACATATCACATATAGTTAACACTTAATAAAACGAACTAACAAGAGTGGTGGGGGGTCCAATTTAGCTAATTGTCCAGTTTAGTTGGTGTGCCTATATACCGGTCTGTATATACAGGAAAAATCACATTTACAAATCATTTATGGCCTATTTATTGCACTATATACTGTACATTGTACTGTTTATATATGTAGGTCAAAATAGTTTGCCTGTAAAAAAACAAACATTTAGACTGAAAGTTTTTTTTAAATACTGGCGAAGTTTATACAACTGCTGTAGCGGCAAATTATTTGTGGAAGTTTCCATTCACGCAAAATATTCAAATCATTTTGTTTTCCTGTTTTATTAACTAAGTTACTCTTTCAAATTTATTCATAAATTATGTAAATTATATTTGATGATAATTATGTTATGCAAGTGAAAAATGTATTTCACTCCCACTATTGAATGATAAGAACGGCTTCAAAAGTCAGGTGTTTTTACATTTAATAATAATCAAACCTTTTTCTACAAATCATCATCAACTTATTATTGATTGATTATTGATTGTTTGAACATAACTACACTTTTATTGCAGCTGCTTTTCCAAATTGTCTGTCTTATCTGATAACCTGGCTAACGTAGTCTATTTTAACTAGAGATGACTGTGTTCCACGACAATTTTATGTTTTTACATGAAACAAGTTTTCATTAGTACCTGGCTAAGAGTACAAAGGCTAAGTGTAATTTGCAATGTCTACAATTTTTAAATTTAATCGAAGCTATGTTTCTGTAACCTTTTCAGTAAAGGGTCGGTAGTGAGCTTGAGCATTGGCAACTACAAACCTTCTAGTACAGGTAATTGTCAACTTACGACTGCGTTTGGTTATGGCCAATCGTAAGTTGATTCTGTATATTCTGTAGATTCTGATCTAACTTAAATGAACCTAACTCACTTAACACATACTTGAAGCAAGTTTTAGTATCTATTTTAGTGAACTTCAAACTTTTAACTAAGATTTTATCATTTATCTGTTTGCGAATCCGTTTTTACCAAAGCGGATAACGCTGAGCTTGCCATGGCTAGCAACGTATATTTCTTAATAACGTATTCAGTAAACAAATCGCCAAATTTTAATTTCGAGAGAAATTATTGTTGATAACAGAAAAAATGATAGATATGGCAAAAAAAATTCGCTTTAACGGAAAAACTTAACAAAAGTAACGAAGAAGGGCTTATGCCATGCCTCGCACTGGGCTGCCTGACTTTCCGCTGGATGTGGTCGGAAAGCCGGGTGGACTTTCATAGACTTTCATAGGTGGGTTGCATAGATCGTAAGTCGACGACTACCTTTAATTGTGCATTTCGTATACTACTGTGTATTCTCTACTTTTGGTAGATATTGAGTTCGTTGATTGGAGTCCAACTGGTTTCAAAGTTGGCATCAACTATCAACCACCAACTGTTGTCCCTGGCGGTGATTTGGCAAAGGTGCGGGGCGCTGTCAGTATGCTCTGCAATACAACTGCTATAGCTGATGCTTGGGCTAGGATAGACCACAAGTTTGATTTGATGTTTGCGAAAAGGGCCTTTGTACACTGGTACGTTGGCGAGGGCATGGAGGAAGGGGAGTTCCAAGAGGCCCGTCAGGATCTGGCAGCTTTAGAAAAAGACTATGAAGAGGTTATTTTTAAGGCTTTCATTTGTAGTCTTAAAAGCAATATTTATGGGATAAGCAACTGCATATTTGGTCTTTCAAGTAAACTTTATCCATGTTATAGCAGCGCCATTGTTTGAATACACTTATTTCATTGTTTGTTAGACAAGGGCAAGCGCTAAGGCCTTGGTCGGTGTACTTCTATGTAAATTTTTACATGCTTTGCGTTAGCGTATGAAGCACTTTGCCTGTTTGCTACTTACCTGCCAAATATTTGGGGTTTAGTCGTGGTAGTCGAATTTAATTCAATTAGACTGTAAAATATGGTGCTACAATATACAGGCAAACAAGGATAATTCAATCTTCACGGGACCGAGTAAAAGTGTTCGAGAGCTATCCGAGCGTTCAAGTTATCAGAGCACTGTCATAAGTCCATCTACTTATTAGTAGATACATGTACATATACAAACTATAATATAAATCAAAAGCATGAATGGCTTGTTTCAAATTAAATGCTTCTAATGTGAAGTTTAAAATTTTTTTATCAGAAAGTATAGAGATTTTTCTATCCCTTGAGATTTGTTTGTTGTTTCATGTGATGTGAATGCCAGGACGTTTTCAGATTAAAATTGGCAAAACTTGATCGCTGTTGAAATGCTCCGAACAAAAGACTTATTTTTCTTTTGAGCATTTTAACACCGTTTTAACCAAGATTAATTTTGCCGATTTTTCTAAAGTTTATGTGAAGGTTACCTAGTCTTCCTAGCCTTCGTAAGACCATCGCTAAGCGGATGTTTTGTAAAAATCAAATTTTAATAAACCTTTAACAAAGTCGTTGACGAAAATATTTTGCCGATGATGGTAATAATGACGCCTACGAACAAATAAAAGTTGGGATTTATCTCTATGGCTTGGAATAAAGTGATATTCTATAGCGATAACGACCGTCTCGGTAGCCGTTGGGCAAAAAATTATTCGAGTTAACGAAGTTGAGGTCGAGTTATCTGAAGCAATTTATCATTACGTCATTACAGTCAAACGCGGATAACTCGCCCACAGATAGCTCAAACAATTTGGGTTTGTTCGGTCCGTTCCCACGCAATGATAAATTGCATTAAATAAATTGAACTTAATATAATAAATATATATAAATCGAACTTAACATCATTAACTCGAACAGGTTTTTGCCAAAAGAAATGGTTTCGTTTGTTTTATTCTAAAGGAATTTCCATTTGTCGCGAAGCTGTGACAACTCTGCTTTCCTAGCGAAATCGCTCCCTATACATATATAGTGTACATATACTTTCCCCGTACTGTGTAATGGAACCAGGTAGGAAATCGTATAAAAAATTATTAATATGGTCGCTAAACTGTTGGCTTAAGTACGGCCAAACTGTAAATGTTAGAAAGTATTAGTGATTAAAATACAATAAAGATAGACAACATGCAAAATACATATTATAAGAGTGAATATATGCGGATATATAAAAATAAAATGTTAGAAATAGATTTTCTATCTAATTTTGTCAGCTGAGATGTTTTTGTAGTTTTAGGTGGTGTAGCGGACAGGGCATTTTCAAATTAAAATCAGCATAATTGATCTCCGTTAAAGCGCTCAGAAAAAATGTTGTATTTTTTTGGCGTTTTAACCACGATCAAGTTACATGTCGACGACTTCCTGTACCTATATTTTATAGGTACAGAAAGTCGTCAAAATATATATAATATTAACTTTTTTTTTAAATATATATAAAATATATATAATATTATACTATATATATTAAATATTATATATAAAATATATACAATATTATACTATATATATTAAATATTATATTAAAAATATATAATATTTTTTTAAAATATATGTATAAAATATATATTTTATTTGTACCTGTATTTTATAGTCTACGTAGTTCCTTGTTTAACTCGATCTGATATTTTGACATGAATGAAAAAATTATTAGCAAAAGTGCTGAGGCCAACAGTAATAATGTCGATTCACCCGAAAGAAACTGTAAAATATACTATAGGCGACATTAGCATCGCTTCGCCCGTAAAAGTTAAATTTATTTTCTTAAAACAATCTGACGAGCTAGTTGAAAAATACAGCTCCACCTTTATTTGAACGCCACCTCCAAGTAAATGCCATTATAGATTGAAAAATAGAGCGCCATGCTATTGAAATAGAGGTTTTACGTTATATATGACTAAATATAAAATGTGTATACCGCACTTTTCGGACTATTAGCCGCTACATTTTTCCGACGATTTGAGCCATGCGGCTTATATAAGGGTGCGGCTATTCTGTGGTTTTTTCTTTCATTGCTAGGGTGCATTAACCAGAATCTCCGGTTAGTGCACCTCTAGCGGTGAAAGAAAATATGAAACCATGCCTAACGGTACTGTTCCGTTAGACACTAGGTTAAAAAGTGTCGGTTAATACGAAACAGTGCCGTTAGGCACTGTTTCGTTTTAAACAGCCAAGTTGCTGCCGCGTCAAAAAGCACCGTCCTGAGTTCTGCGGCCTATACAAAGGTGCAGACGATGTATTGTTTTATCATCGTTTTTGGAAAATAAAGCAGATTCGGCTTATATAGGGATGCGGTTTATAGTCCGAAAAGTACGGTAAATATATATAAAATATAGGATATTGCCTAATCAGTAGAAAAATGGTTGATATGTTTTCTGTTGGAAATTGTGTCATCCCTCGCCTTCAATATTTTATACGGTTTTCAAATGCTTTATATTTTCTCAATAGGTTGCTATGGACTCTGATATGATTGGTGTTCCAAGTTCTGAATATAAACCACATATAAACCACCTTCCAAGTATTTCAAACAACAGATCATCACCAACACGCTCCAGCCGATCTTTTGTAAAAAAGGCTACAAACAGAAATGCCGGCGTCAACAGAGGTCGCGGCTAGAAATGGTAGAAAGGTGTATTTGCTTTCGAGTCTGTCGCTTGTCTGTTTGGTTTATATTTATGACTGTAAATTCGTTTTTATTGTTGATTTTCCTTGTTTTTAAGATAATAAAGTTGTTAAGAAATTATATGCATTTGTAATTCCAGATGCAGGTATTGCAGGTAAATGCAGGTATTCCAATATTGAAGTATTAATATTGTGTTTTAACCTACGAGGTTTTTTGAACAGAAACACTCTGCCAGACATTTCTGAGATGAAACTTTTATCTATACCACATGTGAAGTAAAATCAGGGCAATCCCCAAACCAGGCCAAGCAGGAATTAATGTTCGGTAATAGTAGCCGAGGCACCTTCAATAATTAACCACACTTTGACACTGCCGGTATAAAAGTCGTTAATACAGAATAATAAATATTTTGTAATTCTTAAACAGCCGTCAATAATCTCACAGCCGATAGCAGACTGGATATACCAACGCAACCCCAGCAAGAGCCGACAATACAGACTATATATTATTGCCGATAGCGGACAGCAAATATCAGTGGAACTCTACAATAAGCTGAAAAAACAGACTATATATGGCAGATGATAGCAGACTGTGTATATATTAGCGCACATTTTGATCCAAGCTGTATAAGTTACAAAAAAAGATTGTTATTCTTGAACGAATATATTATTAGTATCCCAGGATGCATCACCATACTAACCGAATTCTGAGTGCCTCTCAACTGCGGAAGCAATTGTTTATATAAGCGAACAGAAGCAAACTCAACACATAATTGGAGGTTACAAGTAGTTAAAAGTTGTGGGTCAAAACGACAATAATTTTTTAAAAGAACAAACACTATTTACAAATGAATACATGATATAAAAGTTTGTCTACATTTTTGTAATGCATTAATTAATATGGGAAAAGATTTAATAACAAAACAAACGATCAACAAGTATTCCTTCTCTACTTTTGGGAAATTTTCTGCTAGTGAGTCCAAGAGAGCAGGTGCCTTATAATCCTTTTAGCAATCGCATTCTAGCTTGTATTTATTCTAACGAAAGCTTTGATTTCTAGTACAAAATCGTAAGCTATACTCCAGGGAGTCTAAGAGGTCAAGATGGCAACCAGCACAGGATGAGGCGCCTGCACCCTGCCTATCTATAGAGTCTGTTGTAGCTCACTCCAAGGTGCCACCGCCAGAACTTTCACCCCGTTTCAGTGATACCAACACCTTAGGCCTGCTAGACTCACAAGTACACATACAGCTGTAGCCTATGCCCACACCCCCTTGGCCCTATTCAAGACCACCAACATCTGATAAAGAGTTGTTCCTTTGCCTCAGTGGCAGAAAGTCTTTTTGATAATCTTTACGCCAATTTACTAATCATGACTAAAAAGCTTGTGAAAAGTATAGAACACATCATTACTAACACAATGGCACATGTATCCTTATGCTGTAAGCTTTTTTAGAAGGTTATACTTGGCTTTTTCAGGTTATCTAAAAAGCTATACATGTCTCAACTTCTGAAGTAACTTAAAGTCATGTTATTTTATGGTTTCACAATTATTAACAGCTTCAGGTGGCAAAAAAAGATGGTCTGCTCTAGACTGTCAACATGTTATTCAAGGGGTGATTTTTTATGAAACAGCAATTCTTCATCATGCTTTCGTGGCTACAGGAATTCGGTGAAAGATGGACACAAGTTGTTGTCAGCTCTTTGGTAATGCTTCAATACCGCTTCTGTAATATAATCGGCTCGCTGTAACTCAGCCCTTGACCAAAAGGGGATGGAAAATGTGATTCCGAAAAATGAGATCTTCAATTTTCTATGTTACAGCTTGTAGCTCGGTGAGTACAGATGTATATATTTTGTGTCTTGGTAGAAATGACTTGTAAAGGACCAACTGAACTGAAGACTTTCTATGTACCACGAGTGTTTATTTTCAGAAGTGCAATAGGATAATGTAGCAATAAGCCAATGCGATAGTGTTGTGATAAGTCAAGGTGAGTATTGTGAATTATGATGGACAATTGTGTAGTGTGCATAGACACTTGGTGCAGTGTGGTATGGTAACTACCCATAGATACACGAACGAATTTCAATTGATTTCGGTTCAGAGAATTCTATTTAATTCTTGAATTAATTTAAAATAATGGCTGGAGGAGAGATGATTACCACCATATTTGCTAGCTTTCCTGTGCTAAATATTTTAGCTACTGACGTGCTTGGTAGTTGAAAAACCTTTAGTTATAAGCTCCTATTTTGTATAGAAATTAAGCCTCTCGAGATGGATAAAAGAGAGGTGACTGTGAGGGATGATTCCGTCATGGTTTTCAACTTCACGTCTAGGGCTTCATTACTAGCCCTCCTAACAGCTGTAGGCCAAGAGGGTAGGGAAACGCTAAGATTGTTGAGTCAAATAACCCAGACTCATTTTTCAACTAGGTTTGGGACATGCTGAAAGAGCACTACAAAAGAGTGAACAACGTTTATGTCAAAACCCAAAAGTTGGTTTCTGCGAGAAAACTCAATAAGGATTTTTTTCTCAGAGTGAAGTGGCTTAGTATGCAGTTGGATTTCGGCACGGATGATGATTCACGGAAAAGCTTACCAACATTGTGGTCATTGCCGTGAATGAACTTCGTGACACAAAATTGAGTCAAAATTTGATGGCCAAAATAATCTGGATTGGGAAAGGTTGACAAACTTTCTTCAAATCAGAAATGTGGCCCAATAGGCATCAAATATGCTCGCAGCAGAACCTAACTCCACTCAATTGTCTGCCACTCAACCTAGTGCGACAGCGAGAGCTCCAATCCCAACTCCAGAGGCTAGTGCCTTTATGGAGGCTGCAGATGAAGGGCTACTATACAGATGCGTGTCAAGCAAAAGGTTGATGAGGTATAAAGGTGAAAGGGCCCAGACTACCGTTGAAAAGAAAGGGACAGTAGCAGTGACAGCTACAAGGCTCGAGAACAGAATGGGCGATGTGATGACTACAAACGCGATGCTAGCAGTGGTGAGAGTAGTCATGAGTGTCAGCGACAACAGATGTGCCTCTAACAGCTGTGCAGGTAGTCATGTACGACGTTATCGCTGTTACTGTTGCAGTCTTAGCAGAGATTTGGATGGTCCCAAGGACCGTACATACAGGAATAGGCATCGGCAGAAGCATCGTGATTCTCCATACCGGAGAAGTGATGACAGTTGCTATGAGTGTGGCTCAATGAATCACTTTGTAAAAACTGTCCCCAAGATCGATGCAATAGTTGCAAGAAACTTGGGCACATGGCAAGTGTATGTGATAGGCCAAGCTGATGTTTTACATGTGATAGCAAGTATCACGCCGAAAGCAAGTAGCCTTTCAAAACAAGGAAAGGCCGCAGTATTGATAAGAAGGTTCGAATAGTTTTCAACCGAGATTTTAGTTAACTAGCAGGTGATTTTAAACTTACTTTCTCGGTCTATGGCCAAAATATTTCTTTCTGTCTAGACTCTAGACACTGGGCCGATGTCACCGCATTGACGGAAGGAACGCAAAAGTCTTAGGGCTTGCCACTTTCTTTTAGTTGCACACTTTTAGTTGGCGCTGGTGGAAAGAGATTGAGTGTGGTAGGAATTGCTGATGTCGAAATTAAAAGCAAGCAAAAGTCCACCAACTGCAAAGCACATGTGGTGTTGAGTGCTAGTAGAAACTTATTGTGACCACAAGAAATCATAGATTTCGGCCTTACTTGGACTTACTTACCTGCAAGCCCCCCTCTACAGGTCTAAGATTAAATGTTGTGCCCATTGAAACCTGGGCTTATATTGGCAACAGTGTGATACTGTCAAAACACAATTTCAAGAAAATTATAGTAGTGCCCATCTACATTGATCGATATGTTGGTCCAATGTTTGCTTTATAGCCACAGTCTGATTTTTGTTTTGGGGTAGAAGTGTCACTTCGTCTCCGGTCTCAATTTGTCTTGGAAGAAATTGAACTCACGGTGCAAAGGCTAACCATTACACATAGAACCATAGAAACATTTAGTGTTTTCACCCAAAAGAAAAACACAAAAACAATACATTTTATATTAATAAGAGCTGTACTACCCAGTGTTGCCCAGGTATTAAAAATCAGCTTCAAAACAATGGGAGGTAATGAGAGTTGCCTGCCCCTTGTTATTAACCTAGCACATTGTCAATAGATAAGTTGAGTAAATATCTTACTAATAAGAGCTACCGCTTCTGATAGAGAAATGGGGATTTATCCAATTTTTCATAGAAGTGGGAGTGACAGTTTCCGCAACTCTCCAGTTTTGAATTCTTCATACCAAAATTAGTCTAAATCACTGCATATATTGCCACTGAAAGAGGTTGCTGTCGGACTATAATTTTTAGAGCTCTTTTGCCTGCTCGGCCCATAGCCTATATTATGTTACTTCTGCAATCACTACAGAATTGTGAACTAAAGCCTTTTTAGTTCACAACTTCATTTTTGTAATTGAAGATTTGTGCACAATTTTGTTTAAAATAACCTAATATTTGTCACATCATAAAAATAGTCATGGTGGCATAATTATTGTTCTTAATATTTTGAGCAAATACTGCTAAACCATTCTATTCATTGCAATAGCAATATTATGTTACTTTTGCAATCACTACAAAATCAGCCAGGTTTACTATAAGCGATGATATCTGCTTATAGCAATGATATACAGCCCCCATGGGGGCTGTATATCATATATATCATTGCTATAAGCAGAACCTGTTTTTCGTTTTTATTAAAGCTGCTTAACTTGCCTAAAATTTTTAGCCTCAAACCTTCCAAAAGATATAAAAATAAACATTTTTTCATTTTTTGCTTTACATGTACATCTTTATGTAGATGACATGCGGCTGCTGTCCAAAAAATATATACACGTATTGCAGTAACTGTACTCGTATAGTTGCTCTGTGACCTTTAATGGCTTTAAGAGCATTACTGACTAAACCTGATAAGAGCAGTCTCATTGCCTTTTGTACACCATATACAGAATACATATCATAGGTGTCACTGTGGTTACTTGTTGTTACCTATAATGCACCCACACGGGATCGAATGAGATAACCAAGTAGACTAGACTAGACCTGCTTGCTGTAGATTGCCTCGATGAAACCAATGATATACAACCCCCAACTTAGATGGGGGTTGTACATCATTGATGAAACCTAGCACTGAAGGAGTTGCATTTCCTATTCGTCTTCCACAATCTACAATAGACGTGACCTCTATGAAAAATCTGTTCACCAATACCGTACGTACATTTTACGTATACGTTTCATAAAGTTAGCTACGTTTAGCACTAGTAGCCATGAGCAGACAATCGTTTGAACAAACATTTTGATCGAACTCTGGGTTCGATCTTGTGTAGGTTTTTGCGCTAATAACGTTTTTTCAGTTGTCCTAGCAATGTTCCTAAAAAATTATTGTATTTTTGGTATATACGTAAAACTGTACTTTTGTTTAATCATTTTAAAAGTGGTTCTTTTTGTCAGACAAAATATGCTTCACTTGATGCCTGAAATTTTGAAAAATGTCTCTCGTTTTTTAACAATTTCAGTGTTAAAATTAGTTAACTGATTGTTTATTTTAAACAATAAACAAAAAAATATATATATATTTATATATATATGTATATATATATATAAATTGCCTCTATTTGCTGGTCTGATATTGCTTATGATTTATAGAATAAAGTTATATTTATTTTGTATATATTTATATTCAGCTTTGAAAAAAGTTTTGCATAATCAACAAAAATATTTATAAGTTTAGAAATACAAAAATTATTTATTCAGTATACGGTAATCATCACATGTGAATCGATGAAATACTCTTGTCGACGCGGAGTAATTTTGCGCATGCTAGTTTCCGGTCTTTTCAGCCATTGAAAGTAATCAACGAGGTAAGTTTTTAAACCTATGGTGGAACGTTTAATGGACAGTTGCATAACTGTGTCGCTGCGGAAGCGAGTCATTTTGCCTAAAAATCTATCGTTTATGTAGTAAAGTGAATTAGCAAATGACTCAAAATAGCATCGTTGTTTAACATTTTCTTGCTTGAAACTTTCGGAGTATTTTTGTATGACTAAATTATAGCTTTGCCAGGCAATTTAAAGCTGCAAAAATGGACGGATCATTTCGCTGATACGGAGCTTCTGGTAATCGTGGTTTCATTAGGATTTGTTCATTCAGTACATTGCACATTAAAAGTTCTTTTTTAAAAGCTCATGTATGTATATTTGTAATTTCCATTTGATGATGCATGGAAAATGTTGAATGACATAGGGAAACTTGAGCCGATGTCAACAGAATTATTAGATTTAATTATGAGGGAAGTTATGGACTTGTGGAGTCAACATTGCCACCAATGTTAAAGAACTCTAAAATGAGCATAGGTTTGAGCGTTGTTTCTGACTTGATAGTTAGTCAAGCCATAACCATTAACACCTAAACCGCTAACAGAACGAAGGCCTACTAAAGTTCCATTTAAGGCGTGTCAGGTAATTCACGTATGTCTCTTTCCAAAGCAAATCTTTGTGTATTGGAATAACCAATATTTTGAGTCTGTGTTTATTAGACAATTTAGAAAAGGTTTGATCAAAGTTGGTATGAAATGATTTAATTAGAATATGCGTGTCCATACCATTTTAAAAGTTATTTTGTTTTTAACGCTAAACATAACAGGAACCTACGTATTTGTAGAATCGTCAAGTATTTTCCTATCAGCCCATTAAATTTTATATTTAGCTATTGTATTTGTGGAGCTCTTTGGTTGTACAATAAGTTATTTTTTCACTTGTCAGACCGTCCATTTTTAAATTATCAAGCTAATTTGTATTGAAGCTGCTCCATGTTGGCAGTTGACATACCTTTGCTTGTGGTTACTTCTCTCACATCTGCCAATAAAACTAGTGCATTTTTGGCTTTTGATAAGGTATAAGTGGCTTCGATGCAATAAGATATATAAACTTTGTGGCCCGAACAGATATTTTCATGATGAGATGTGTTTAACCATATTTTATGCAGATTATTCTCGTTACAGATGGCCAACGTATCTCCTGCCCTTCAGTGGTCGGTTATTAGGAAAAGTTCCAGCTTTGTAATCAAGCGGGATGGACGCACCTTTACCACAGTGAGTTTTTAGTCAACTTGCATATATTTTTTAATCTCTGATAATTGACAATAGTTTGGTGTCATTATGTCATGCAGTATGTTTTTGTTGGTAAAATTGCTCGTCTATCTGTCGGTGTTTTATGCCGATTGGGA
The DNA here is from genome assembly GCF_963576615.1 of Watersipora subatra. Lineage (NCBI taxonomy): Eukaryota > Metazoa > Bryozoa > Gymnolaemata > Cheilostomatida > Watersiporidae > Watersipora > Watersipora subatra. The sequence goes on from NC_088713.1 coordinate 41,605,274, forward strand.
GTTGTTTTGATTCGTTGCAATTTTCTCTTTAATATAAGAGTTGTAAATGTGCCTTTGCGGATCTTCGTTTTTCAATTGAGTTAGCAATGTTAACATGTTAAATTAAGTTAACAGCTCCTAAATGCCATGCATGACTTCCTAGCCTTGAATTTTTCAACATTTATGTGCGTCACATTTCCAATATTGTAGGAGCCCAACAATTTGAGAAATATAAATTCTTTCCGATACAACGGACTTGTCCAAGAGCAGACTGTCGGAGTTGAAGCTAGCTCAGATGGCAAAGGTGTTACCCTCACTACCAGGAACAAGAAAAGAGTAAGCAATGTTTTTAAAAACTTGAATTTCCCAACAAAGTCATCCTTAATAAGACATTTTTCATGTTTTGTGGGTTATTATGCTTTCAGATGAAAATGGCACCTTTTAAATTGATTGACTTTCAGCACCGAAAATTTAGGCCTTTAATAAATAGACAACTAGAGTGGTGAAGCTTGGCTCACCCTTCCAGTTTAAAAAAGAACAAATTTTTAGTCTTGCTGAGGGTTTCAACTTGGTAGCTGTTCATGTGCCACGTTTTTATTAAAAAATAACACTGGGAGGATTTTAATTGTCTCTATATCTATAACCTTTGTGTCAGACTTCTTTTAAATGCATTAAAGTGGTTTCCATTCATTGTTTATAACTAATGGGCCAAATGGCTTAGAGTGCGAAAGATTGTTTTTCGACTGGATGGCTCCATGATTTTTCTCCATAGCCACAGCTGGTGACAAAGTTTAAGGTATGCAGATGATTTATTTGATAGTTCAAATTTAAATTTGATTTAAAAGTTTACTACATTGACATGGTAGTTACATAAAATTTTGGCATTTGATTTATTTATCTTTGCAGAAAATAAATTATTATCGGTACACTTCAGCAGGTATTTTTACTATTCAGGTATAGTTAATACATATACTGTACTTTTCGGACTATAAACCGCACCCCTATATAAGCCGCCGTGTCTGCTTTATTTTCCAAAAACGATAATAAAACAATACATAGGCCGCACCTTTGTATAGGCCCCAGAACTCAGGACGGTGCATTTTAACGCGGCAGCAACTTTGCTGTTCAAAATTGAACATGCCTAACAGCACTGTTTCGGCATAACCGGCGCTTTTTAACCTAATGCCTAACGGAACGAGACCGTTAGGCATTGTTTCGTATGTTCTTTCACCGCTAGAGCCGCACTAACCGGAGATTCTGGTTTATGTGCCCTAGCAGTAAAAGAAAAAGCTAAAGATTAGCCACACCTTTATATAAGCCGCATGACTCAAATTATCAGAAAAAAGTAGGGTAATAGTCTGAAAACTACAGTATTAATGCCAACTTCAGTATTATTAGTATACTTTAGCAGGTATTTTTACTATTCAGATAAAGTTAATACACATATTAAAGCCAACTGCAGTATTACTAGACGATACCTCTATTGTGGTAGCGTATGGGTTGATGAATTTTAAAATGACAAAAGGTTTTTTGACATTCGTAGAATCACCCAAGTAAGAACCTGAACCGAAGTACACTGAAGAAGAACCCAAGGAGAGCTTTCAAGACCATTATGTCGCGTCTAAAAGGCCAACAATACAGGAAGGATCTCCAGTCAGTGAGTGTCCATTTTTGTCATAAAGCTATATTTTCATGCTTTGATTATAGCCCTTCCAATGCAGGGGAATTAAGTTTGTCTTGATTGAAAAACATTCTAAATTATTTTTAATTAAAAATCTAAAAAATTATCTATAGATAAGATTAAATATAAATATAAGCCTAAAACAGACTCGCTCCAAAACATGCTTGTGGATGTTGTAATTAATCGAAACAAAATAGGAAGTGTGTGTTTGTTTATTAGTGTGTGATCTACCCTATTTGGTTTTTGGTCTATGTTTCGCTGTTTCGATGTACAGCTACCTTTGATTCACTTATTCAAATGATTGTCTTGTTCTTTTGATGATAGACCAGAGCGTAAATCGTCATTCAAAGGTTTTATTACCTTCAACCTCGTGTTGTTGATTAGTCACGGTGTAGTCTTTGTATAGTATAATTTCTTTCGGTGTCGCAGTCATCCATGCAATTATTTCGCATTGCAGCAAGTTCAAAGTGCTTGCACAAATATGGCCCTGGTGTAGAAAACAAAATGTCTGTTTTATTGTTGTGTTAAGTTGGTTAGACTTTTTAGACTGTTGTACTGTCATAGCTTGGTACTGTGACATACTTCAGTTATTTCTGGTTCTCAACTAGCTGCTGTTTAGAGCTGGTATCTCTAGTAGTCACATATCCGCTAGTTATCCCTAGTTTAGACCTAGAACATTGATTTGGAGTAATTCTGCTGCTTCCGTTAATCAGCAGGCTCAAGGCTGGTTCACACTATATAGTCGTATGAAGGTGTTTATTCCTTTCGGCGTTTATCGACTATCTGAACCGTAAACTGATGGCATCGACGAAGCAACACTGCTATGTCGGAAAAGTTTTGCAGCTGTCAAACTTTTCTGATATTTCGCTGAGCATCGACGACTCAGCGAAATGTGAACCATTTCGGCGATAGTAATTTGCAGCCACTGATCTGGTGATTCGTGGTCTCGGATATTGCGTTTTATTTATTTCTGTTTATGATAGTTGCTGCTGGACTAATATTTGATTTAAGCACGCGAAAACAAAAAGGTTTCTTCACAAAAAATTTAAAAAAAAAGAACACTACGTCACGGAGCATTTGCTGCTGCAAATGCGGATGGGTTTGTGATAGTGTGAACATTGTTATCATCGACGATCACTGTAGTGTTGTGGCATCGACGTCGAGATATGGCGATATAGTTTGAACCAGCCTTAAGTGATTCATCTCTAAATGAAAACTTGACCTTATCTTGTGGAGTCATTATGTAATGTGAACTTGTGTGTTTTAGGCTGCCCTGAGACGAGCATCCACCATCCTTAAAGCACAGAAGAATGCTGCACCAAAGCCCTAGTGCTTGATTATTGTATAGTTTATTCTCTGTGTAATAAAGATCAGCATCTGAGACACTAAGTTCTTGTTCTTTGGTTCATTCTGATTTTGTTTGCTTTATGTGCAACTTATAAAAACAAAATGGTCGGCAAGTAAGCAGTAGGCAGAGCGGTAATGGGTAAACCAGACTTGAACATTCCGTGATGACTTCACAGATCTTGGCTGTTCAAACTTCAAAACATATAGTTTTGCTTGTATAAGCAACTTCCAGAAAAATATGTAAATTTAACTATCACTTTAAATCTTCACCAGATTTACCTTACAAGCGCTGAGCTGAGGACTTGAGAAAGTATATGGAACTAGGCTGAGTCTTGCAATGACGTCTTATTAGAAGTGGTGTAGGGTAATTCCAACTTAGACTCTCCGTTATCCTAAATGCACATACATGTACTGCATACGTATTTCGTTATCCGATGGAAGCGTGTGTGACAAGCACGCTAGTTAAGAAGTTGTTTGCTCCTGATACATCAATTATCCTTGACACTATCAATATTAGTGTCAAGGATTTGTTTACGGGTCGGCTGTTGCAGGCAAAACCTTGAATAACTTGATTTGGAAAGAAATATGACTGCGAAGCTTTCATTTTGAATGAAAAAGCTGCATTGTAGTTAAGTTTTGCTTTATAAATAAGTTAACAATGGCAGATGTGACGCCTCAACAAAAGCTTCAGTCAGGTTTAAATGATCTTAAGAATGTGCAGAGAGGTATTTTATATTGCAATACTTTTTGAAATAAATCAGTTCGTTTTATTGTACTCAAAATTGCATGTTCGTTTGCTATCAATAATTTAAAACTAGTTTTAAGATGTAAATATATTGCTTTACTCAATGTCTGTAGCGATTGATCTCAAGCATAGTTCCTTTTTTCGATAACGCCTATTAATCTATGTTGCATTTCTTTAAAGATTTACAAAAGAGACAGGAGACACGACAAACTCTAGATGCTCAGCTTAGCGAAAACAAACTTGTTAAAGAAGAACTAGATTTGGTCAAGCCAGATACAAAGGTTTACAAGCTAATAGGTAATATTTCAAATTATGTATTGATTTATATATCAATTTCTCATAATTAGTCGGACAATTGTTGAGCGATGGCTTACAACCATTTTTTATTATTGGTGTTGCCCATTGAGCCTTTTATCGATCGATTTGTTAATTGTAATCTCCTTTAGGCTGCTTATGCATTCGGTGTGAAGTATTTAAAATACCGGCTATAATATTTGGACGAAATTGAGTACATTCGTATTATGTTTATGATATATGTTGCAAGTAATTTATTAGCTTTCTCTGATGTATATTGTGAGTTAACTTTGATTATCATAATAGTTTATCAACTTGAAAAATAAAATTAGGATGTTGCTTGCTTTTGAGCAAATTTAGATGCAACTTTGCTCAAAAGCCGCCCTTCATGCACAAAATGTTTAATACTTTGTCAGCATTAAAAATTCGTGTGCATGAAGGGTTGTGCAGATTGATAAAAGTGATGGATTATTTTCATTTTTTACATTATTAGTACCCAGCAATTTGCTTGGCTGACTGACAAACTAAGATACGAGCAACGCGTTATCGTTGCATGTGTCTTTTATCTCAGGCTATTGTATGAAAATTCATTACGACATCTTCTCACTTATTTAGCTAAAGCTGATTTATTGAACTTGCATTTTGGTGTAGGCACCCCCTAAACACTCAAACATTTAAAAAAAGTTTTAGTATTTAAAAATTTTGAATTTATTTTTAAAGAATTTTGATTACGTATGCACCATTGTCTTTTATTTTTATATCTACAATATTAAATTGCTATTGCAGGAGTTAAAAGCCAGCGAAATTCATAGCCACAAAAGTTGTTGTGTTGTTGTCTCCAGTTTTCAATGACAATATAAAATTGCAAAAACTATTTTTCAATTTTTTAAAACTATGTACATGTACATAGGCAGCGGTAAAACGTATTCAGCAGCACTTAAAGTCATGTATAGGTGAAGAAAGCTGATTTAGTAGGAGTGTGAAGGGTGTGTTTACACCAGGACGACTTGTCAAAGTTGCTTCAATGCCGCTAAAGTCAGTAAAACGTTGATCAGGGTAAAAACTGCTTTGTCGCACTCACTGATACAAAATCGGCAAAATGCTGCATATTATGTTTGTTCGTTTTCTACAGCCGTCATTGACAGAGCACAACAAGAAATTGACCAATCGTATCTCGCAATAGAGCAAAAAAATGCAAGCTTAGAAAAATAGCGGTGTATTCTGTTCTCCTATTCCTGTGCAGCTGAAAATGTCATTAAAATCGATAAATACTTAGCAACCAATTACTGTAGTGCGGGTTACACAGCAATTACTCAATTGCTGAATAACTTGGCCTACACTGCTTTTTATCCGATTTAAAATAACAATATGAAACGTTTTTTACTCTTTACTCCGATATTATCAGTTTTTTCAAATAATTTAAGTTTATAATTTTAGATATTAATTTTAAATTAAAATTTAATTTTATAGTTTCACATTGTTTTATATGATGCATGTGTCGAAATAATATGTTTGATTACTTGAGTATCCGCCATTTTAGCAGCTCTAGAACAAATCAAATAAAGTTGAAAGTTCTTTTGCAAGAATAATTTCTCCGAAATTTGGCTATTTTGGAATAGTGAATATTGGAACAGTTATTCCTTTACCTTAAAACTTAATAACCAAATGTGAAAGTTTGAATGTAGCCTTAGGTCTTTACTGTCACAGCTATTTTTCCTTATTCCATGAATTGTGACTTCATTAACATTGTTAGCTGGTAATTTACACTTTCAGGTCCCACCCTGGTTCGTCAAGATCTAGAGGAAGCCAAGCAGACTGTATCAAAAAGGATAGAATACATCTCTGCAGAGCTGTGAGTAGTTAGGTTCAGCGTGGTGAAGAACCACGCTACGGCGGTTTTGTGATGGCTGTGATTAACTGTTCGTTTTTGAGCTTTTAAGAGCTTGTAATCACATTTCCACAATTTTGCACCCACAACACAGCGGAGTAAGACATGGTGAATCTTTTGATATCAAATAACTGTAGTGTGAATTTTGTTGCAAGTCTACTTTTAACTAAGGTCAAATGTATCAGGAAATCTTGTTATCATATTTTCAATTTTTTTAGAAAACGATCAGAAGAATTTATTAAAGATTTAGAAGAGAAGCAAGATGGATGCCAAGAGCAGCTCGCAAAGTTAAAACATGAATTTGATCAAGCAGGTCAAAAGGCGCAAAAACCTGCCTGATAAAGAAAGGATAACTCCAAAATCATAACTGGCTTTTGTATGCTCTTGTATTTAATTTTCATGCTTGGTCTGTCTATACATTTGCTCACAATCATTCTTATAGACACTTGAAGTGGACTTTGATATATTAGCATCACGTTGTATCTACACCTTGTTATGTACTATCATCATGTGCTTGGTAAGTGTAGATCAATAATGGTGTAAGAGAGGCTACAGCTGAATATACACCGATATGAATCACATGTTGGTTAAATATGAATAAAATGACAATGCTGTATCATGGTGTATTTATTCATCAGAGGTAAAACTTTTTATCACTTCTCACTAATGTGTTATAATCAGAGATAACAGATTTGAGATTGGTAAACATTGGAAGACTGGAGAAGCACTGAGGGGGGCATAACTCAAGAATTTATGTAGATTACAAATCACCTTACATCATTGAGGTAGAGTCAATCATGGTACGTCAAGGATATATTGTGAATGTTGGGCTAATCTGTGGGAAGCAAACAGGTGATATCGATACACAAACCTTTTACTACACTACGCCTTTCACTAGTAATACCTATAGGGATTCCAGAAAAAATTGTCTTTCCAGTTCCCTCGTGGTATTTGATACAAAAAATATATATGAAATATATTTTATATAAAAGGATCATACAAACTCAGATGCGCAACACTTAATTGAAGTAGGGTCTGTCTGTATCAAATCATGGAGTTTACGCTGATATACAGTTAGTTACACATAGGTAATTGATCACTGGGCCAGTTGAAAGTTGACGGAATACAAAATAAGGTCAAGAGTTGTCTGTTCTCTTGAACATCAAGTAAAAATGCTTCACGATATCCTGGCAAGTAGCCACAAGTAACGTTTGCCGAGTACCATGGTTCTATTTAGCAGCATTATCAGCTCTGTTCATGGTGATGTCTATAATTTATATGTTGTATCAACAAGAACTCATCAGATTGTGGGAGTCATTATAAGCGCTCATGCAAGATCCCATTCACGGAAAATCATTTTGCAATTTCCATCTCCATTTAATTGCTGCCTCAGAAGAAGTAGAAGCAGATGGAAACTTGGTGCCATAGGTTCTGTTGATATCACGCGTTACATTATACCCCGTCGGAATTGAATCTGGAAAGTACATATGAGTGATTGTTGCATCTAAGAACTTGAGGCTAACATAGTCCTGTAGTAAGACTGGAATTGGCAAACTATAGCTTCCTCTAACGACATCAACATCTTTCATGCAACTTCGAATAGTTAATCTCGCCAGCTGCTGCAAGCTCTTTGGTTGTTCTTTTATCTTCAAGACAAGTTCATCAAACATTTCATCTTTTGGTCGTTTGTCAGCCACACAATCTTGATGATAGCAAAATACTCCCATCTCTATCATGGCAAATGCCATAGGAAGTAGATTTTGGCTAAAAGAACTGGATGTGATATGAGCAAGGGTACAAGGAGGCAAAGCTGCTATCACGTAGAGAAGGTTCCTAGCACCATTCATTCGGTTCAAGTTTACACACCAACGAAATGCTCTAACCAAATCCCATTGTTGTAGTTTCGCACGATCACTTTCCAATGCGTAATAAAGAACACCACAATGACACAAAGCAGATGAGAAGGCTGCTACTTCTTCACTGCCAACAGATCTGTTAGTCCGCGCACAATTGGCCATTAAAATGTAATCCAATGTTTTAGTAACTAGTTCGGGCTCTAATTTGTTTGGTTCCAGTATGGTGAGCAAAAAACTCATAAATCGTCTTTTTGTGTGGTTACGTCGTTCAAGATTATTATGTGGTTTTACAGCACTTTCTAAAACTATCTTGAGTGCATTTTGAAGTTGCGAGAAATGGTCTGTAATGAGGTCCTTACAATGACCAGTCTCATACAATGCTGTCAAATGGTTCATGTCTGCTTCAATCATTAATATGGTTGGCTTTTCCAAAAGTACTTGGAGATTGAGTTCATCTTCTTCATTGCCTGCTGCCATCTTAATCAATTTCTACAAAAAAGACGTAATTTAATTTGCATGCAGACTTTGCAACCAAAATAGAACACAGAGAGTGGTAAATACGCATCTCAGAGATCTTAGCAATCTAATATTATACAATAAAATGCTAGAAATTGTATAATTTATGAGTTTAGAGAATACCTCCTTCCTCCAATTACGCTGAATCCCAAAAATGTACAAGCTTTGAATACGTAAAGTTTTCCAAAATGACTTTGCTAAACAGAAAAGTAGACAACCATGTTATGCTAAAGTATACAGAAAGTGTTTGATTATAAGTTCTATTTTTGACTGCTTTCAAATGAGGAGCTCTTCTCAATCGCTAGTATTAGGCGTACAACTACTGTACGTAGAGCATGAGTTCATTTAGATTTGAATAATTACCGTTTCAGATTACGCCACTTTGCTTTCAACTGAGTAACTTGAAGTCTATGTACAAGCTGCACCAATAAAACATTAGAATGTAGCTTGGTTCTTTTTAATTGCTACTACGGTTATAATGTACATTTTCCCATTTGTCTAGCCGATTTTAATGCGAAACATCTTACAGCGACATTGGCAGTCGTTACCTAGCAAAGTAACTTATGAGGCAGGACAACGCAACGCCCCATAACGATTGAGGAGGTTAGTCCATTGAACTTGAAACCCCTGGAATGGCAATCACGTGACTTTTACGTTGATAATAATACGTAACGTATGCGCCATATTGGAGAGCTAATCGAATGCTAGTTCCGTTTGTAAACAAACGGTGAAAAATGACAGAAATGTACATGTTGAATAGTTATTTTTCAGCTGGGTGTTAATGAAAACTCCTCCTACATCAGATTAGGAGTAACAGCACAACAACAGCCGCAGATGAATATCACAGTGATTACATTGTTACTGGCCTTTAAAAAGTACTACTTTAGTATTGTATGCCACAAAGATGCACCTTGCAGTTTGAGTTTAGGATTTTAGCATAATGATGCTGTCGGAGATCAAAAAACGACTGAATAAGGTTTTTCATCAATGACGCAGTGGTTGGATATGCCATCTGCCGTATCCGTAAGGTGTTTCCCAAAGCATAACACATCACTAGATCTTACACTACTTATAAAATACACCACACAATGGAGTGGATCTGGCTTTGTATGAATACGAAAGTATTGATCTGCAACTAGCAGGATCCTGATGACATCGTCTGATGGACGCACCAATCCTCCATTGTTTTGTAGCTTGAGTAGAGTATAGAGATGTCGGCACCGAATACTTGACTTAGTGGTAACCAGCAACTGACGGCCAATGTCACGACAGCACTTTAGTTAGCTTTTGCACAATGTAGCCAGCTATATAGACTATACTGTTACCTATAACAGAAATTTGACATTTGAAATCATTGAGATCCCCAAACTGATCAACTTCTGGAGTAGCCTGTATGATGAGAATATCGTTTTGAGCAGTAACATTACCTGTCTTACTAGCATCTGATTCTGCACCACATTTGCTGATAAGTTTGCGAAGGTAGCCTTAAACTGAGTAACAGTAGGATTATTATTCCAACCCCCTAAACAAAAGCATCAATTATAACAATTACATAAAATCAACAAAAATGAATGTCTTATTCACATAAACATAGTACCCTTAATATACAACAATACAACTGATAAAATAAACAAAAATAAAACAGCTCAAAATGCTACCAAATCACTATGTAAAATGAGAATGTGGCAATTTTCACTGGAAGTCATTCATAACCCATCTTAGGCTTAAAGCTTAAAGGTTGACTTGCAACAAAATTCACATTACCGTTATTTGATATGAAAAGATTCACCATGTCTTACCCTGTTGTGTTGTAGGCAGGGTTGTTAAAAATCGATGATTTTTTTCAAATAAAAAAAATCGATTTCTATTGATTTATTTGATTTTTTTATTTAAATCGATTTTTTTTGTTCCAAAAAGATGTTTTGTGTTCTAAATTGCAAGTTATTGCTATCAATTTGGAATTTATGATTTGCAGGGGTATTATGTAGTTTTATTACAACAATTAGGAAATGAAAAAAACATTTACACAATTAACACACGATAAAAAGGACAGCATAATTTATGCGTTGGACATTAAATCCCAGAAACGAAGGTGAAGAATCACAGAGAACAGATCACACAACTGCTAAGCTGCAGACATATTCATAGGCACTTGCTGTGGCAACTGCCACTGTTTTGCGTGCTGTTTGAGGTTTCTAAATTTTTGTTAGATATAGCTACTTTAACTTGAGCAACCTTGCAGCACTGTGCTTGACAATATGGTTTTAAATACAATCATTGAAAAGTATCATTTAACATTAAAAAATATTACCCTTAAATGACTTCAGTCAAATGTTTTAACCTGCTGTCAAAACATGGATAATTGAAATGTTCGTTGCAGATAAGTGCTCAAGGATCAGGCTTATTCACTCTCCTGCGGTTGCGATACCATTGTAAATAACGAGAGTTCTCAGTTGCTTTGTTTGGAAATCTAAAAATTAAAATGAAACTGTAGTAGTTAGCAACAGTAGTAATAACAATAGTATTATTACTCTTATCTCCTTTGCTGCTAGCTAGATCCAGGTACAACAATAAATAATATTATAAGCACAACAAACATTTTCTTCAAATATAAATATTTAGAAATAACCTAATGGGTTGTAGTTCCAAAATATTAATACAAAAAAAATTCCAAATTTAAATAATAAAAAACCTTCGTTCTGAAGGAAGAAAATTTCACTCACTAGCTTATAAATTTATCTAATCACCGACAAAATACAGTCAAACTCGTACACTCAGTAGTGGCACTGATCGACTCTCACTCACCAAGTGACTAGTGTAGTAGAACTAACTAGTTGCAGTACTAACTAGTAGTAGCACAACTATTAGTAGTCGTAGACTTGAGCATTAGAAATAGAACTAGTAGTAGAAGTGACTCACTTGTGAAATGTCATGCCTTTTCCTTTAAAAGCCCATTCTTGCGGTTTTTGCAGTTCATGGAATAGCAATAGCACTGTGCACCTACACCCTTCTCTCTCGTACATAAATTATTTGTAGTATATGCTTAAAAAAAAGCTATACAAAAACATTAAGCTATACCTTAAATAGTTGAAGTATTGTATCAGCTTCTCAAGCACGTCCAGCAGGCTCACCGTCCTAAACAAGAAGGCCTTTCCGATATCTCCGTCAGCTGTTGACTAGCTTTGCTAGCACTTCGTGACCTTCCGTTAGGGTCAATGCTGTTCTCACGATTCCTTACACCTCCCCTTCAAGCTTCCTTCCGGGGTGCCCTCACACCCTCTCTACAAACATAAATACCAACAACCAGCAGTAACTTTGTTTTTATCCTTTATTTTATTCATTTTATATATACATATTTACAACTCTATTTAGATGAACCTCCTCCTTAATCTTTCTATATTAATTATGTTCACCCTCCTTATTTCTCTGGCCCAATCTCTAGTTATATCTCTCGTTGGGTGAACACCATCCCTCAACAGTTGTGTTCCTTCTAGTGAAAATCCTATGCATATAGGGGGTTGCCATATTTCTAACCATATTAAAATCAATGATCAGTCTGTTCTCGACGACAACCATCCCTCTCACCATCCTAGTATACCGTTCATTGTCATTTCTTACACTCCTCTCTCTACTCCTAGCCCTTATAGCTAGCTGATTGTTATAAATGACAGAGTCCATGGGATAGATTGTACAAATAACTATAGTAATGTCATTTTTGAACATCCTTATCCTATAAGGTTCATATATTTCACCCAAACTACAATTATTGGGTCTATCTAAACTACACTGTCTTACATTACCCAAATAATTAATCCAACTAAACCTTACAGGCCCTACATGAACATAGATAATAGAACCGCGAAACCTTTCAAAGTCTGATGATATATATTGTAACGCCTCGCTCCACGTCAGACCAGGTATTGATATAGTTTCAAATGAGGAGTCCTCCAACTCCCTCACACTAGAGTTTCCCAGAACAAAAGTTTTCATGACTGTAACAAATTATAACTGTTAAATAACAAGGCATTTACAATAATAAGGAAATCAGATAATTATAAATCAAACATCTTTAGAGGTTTCGATTGCCTTCCTGATTTTGTGACGTATACTGGTTTGGGGTCACTCTGCTGTTTACTAGATCTTCTTCCTCGAGGCGATGACTGTGTCTGTTCTTGTGGTTCCTCCCTTTCTTGCAGAGATTGAGGTCTCAGAAGAATTGGGCTCTGATGTCTTGATATGCATCTATTTACCGGACTGTTTCCTGCCGACAACTCCCTCTCCAGCCTGTTGTCACTAGTATGTGTTTCCTGAGTAATCTCTCTATCATCTCCCTGTCCCCTTTCTGTATGGTCTTCATGTGATGTCCTTGACTCTTTGGAAAATCTTGATGCTGTTTGCCCTCTTTCTCTTAGCAGTTCTGGAGAAGCCTGCACTTCATCCGACTCTGTATTCGCTTCACCTCTTTCTACTACATGAGCCCGATTCCTCCTAAAAAGTGTATCACTGGAACTTCTAGCTACTACTTCCCTACCTCTAGTAGCAACTACTCGAGCTGGAACACTCTGACCTCCTGGATTATTTACAACCACTGGCTGATTTATAGTTAAATCCGATCTTGGTTTTGTCGCGTGTCGTTTGTTATACCACAAGTTTCTTTTAGCTCGAATTTGGGACTCTTTATTCTTCAGCTTTTTAAAGTCAATTCTGCCCTCGGGCATAATGCCCATCGAATTTATTGATCTATTGAACAATAATTCGGCTGGTGAATAACCAATTGACAGTGGTGTGTCCCTATACATACACAACGCTGCTTGCAAGTTGGTATTCTTGTTCATCAGGCCTTTTACTGTTCTTACTGCCCTTTCGGCTTCACCATTACTTCGGGGATAACGTGGCGCACTGGTAATGTGTTCAATGTCCCATTTTCTGAAAAAAACTTTTCATTTCTTCCGAAACAAACTGTGGGCCATTGTCACTGCCCATAGTGTTCGGAATTCCTATGGTACAAGATAATTCTTCCAGAGTCCTTATGATTACCGATGAGCTGGACGAGTCCTTCAACTCGTGCACCGTAACAAATCTGCTAAAGTAATCTATCACCAACAAATATTCTTTTTCATTCTTTTCAAATATATCCATTGCCAATCTCCACCAGGGTCTCTCTGGTATCGGAGTAGTTAGCAATGGTTCCCTTGGTTTCAACCGAAACTGTTCGCATTTGTCACAGTTCTTGACCATTGTTCTAATTTCTGCTGTCATACACGGAAGAACAATGATTGCAAGGCTGGTAGTGAAGTAAAATCAGTGCAACCCCCGAACCAGGCCTAGCAGGAGCTGAGGCTTGAATATGGTAGCTTAGGCCCTGTCACTTCACTATATTACCGGCACTACCAGCGTAAAAGCTGTCAATACCGACTCGCTATCACACAGCCGAGAGTAGACTGTGGATATTACAACGCCACCCCTAACAAGAGCCGGTCAATCTGACTCTATATATTACAGCCGATAGCAGACTAGTTATATATCAGCGCAATTCCAGCAAGAGCCGATAATACAGACTCTATATAGTGCAGCCGATAGCAGACTGTATATATATATCAGTGCAACTCCAACAAGAGCCGATAATACAGACTCTATATACTATAGCCAATAACAGACTTTGTATATACCAGCGCACACCCAGAAAAGAGCTGATAATACAGACTCTATACACTATAGCCGATAGCAGACTATGTATATATACCAGCGCAACTCCAACAAGAGCCGATAATACAGACTCTATATACTATAGCCGATAACAGACTATGTATATACCAGCACACATCCAGAAAAGAGCCGATAACACAGACTCAATATACTATAGCCGATAGCAGACTATGTATATACCAGCACACACCCAGAAAAAATTGCCGATAACACAGACTCAATATACTATAGTCGATAGCAGACTATGTATATACCAGCGCCACTATTAAGCTAAGCTGTCTAAGATACAAAAAAAGATGTGTTGTACTTGAATAATTTTATTATAATGTTGTAGTATGCCACACCAAGCTAGCCAAATCTACACTGCTCTTCAAATGCACAAGCAACTGTTTATATAAGCTAACAGATCCAAACACAGCATATCATTGGTGGATACAGACAGTTAAAATTTCTAGGTCAAAAAGGCAGCAAATTTTTACAAGAACAAATGCTATTTACAAGTAAATATAAGACATAAAAATTTGGCAACATTTTTTGTAATGCCTTAGTTAATATAGAAAAAAGAGTTAGTAATACAACAAACGATCAACAAATTTTCTTTCTCTACTTTTAGGCAATTTTCTGCTTGGGAGTCAAAGAAAGCGGTTGCCTTATAATTCATCTAGCGGGCGTAGTGTAGCCTGTTCTCATTCTAGCGAGCGCTTTGGGTGCTTGGTAACTGTTGGCTTATGTCACAATTTAAATTATTCGATTATATATATAAGCCCAGGTTAATCACTGTTAGGCACCATCCAACACGGCACTCAATTGCAAGCACTGCAACTTCTCTACCGACAAGCCACGCACACTCCTCTGGCCCTTTTCAGGGCCACCACTATCTGATAACGAGTTGTTCTTTCGCTTTAGTGGCGGAAAGTCTTTTTCGTAATTTTCATGCCAATTTACTACATCGGTAGATGTCATTCTTAGAAGATCACCAATCATTCAGGGGGTCTTGAAATTGAACTAGAAGTGACTGCAGCTGCTAACGAGGAGAATATACAGTATATGTTTTAAAAAAGGAACAAAAACGCCTTTACGAGCACAAATCTTTGGCCAACCGGCAGAACTTTACAATAGTAAGCCACAAGGAGAGTTCTGATGATAACTTCCTTCCCAGCCATGTAGTAGCAATAGAATCGCCTTTAACATTCACCCAAGACAGTGACAGAGCTGCTATTACCAAAATAACTAGTCAGAGAGCACTATTACACGCTAGGATTCACTTATCAAGAGTACCAGTTTAATTTTATTGCTAGATAACCGCCATAATGACTAAACTGTTTCTATTTGCTCCATTCATCGTTTGTAAAATTTTATTTGAATTTGAAGTATTTTATTTGTACACTCAAGTTTGTAATAAATTATAATATATCTATACATGAAATAAAATATATAATTTAATCATGTTTGCTGCAGCGATATCAAGGAGTTGTTGTTGATGAAAAGGTCTAAGTTGACTGGTTGCTTCTCTGCCAATATTTCTGCCTTGATGAATATTGCTACTTGTCTCTAGTTTTCATAATCGGAGTAGGTTGTTTCATTCTCAATCTGCAGTAAACACAAAAAAGAAAAAAATATTAACAAGTGTCAAGGAAGTACAAAAACAATAGCTGAAGTATTTAATGAAAGCGATCAGTTTTTAAACAAAAGAATTAACTAATGCAGTTAATTATGGAAAAACGTATCTGCACATATTTTTATGACCAACGAATATTTTCATCCTGTATGGTATTTGATTTGCAGTGCAGATACGTTTTTCCATAATTAACTGCATTAGTTAATTCTTTTGTTTAAAAACTGATCGCTTTCATTAAATACTTCAGCTATTGTTTTTGTACTTCCTTAACACTTATAAATTTTTTTTCTTTTTTGTGTTTACTGTAGATTGAGAATGAAACAACCTACTCAGATTACGAAAACTAGAGACAATTAGTAATATTCATTAAGGCCGGAATATTGGCAGAGAAGCAACCAGCCAACCTAGACCCCTTCATCGACAACAACTCCTTGATATCGCTGCAGCAAACATGATTAAATTACATATTTTATTTCATGTATAGGTATATTATAATTTATTACAAACTTGAGTGTACAAATAAGATATTTCAAATACAAACAAAATTTTACAAACGATGAATGGAGTAAATATAAACATTTTAGTCCATATGACGGTTGTCTAGAAATAAAATTAAAGTGGTACTCTTGATAAGGAAATACTAGCGTGTAATGGTGCTCTCTGATTAGTTATTTTGGTAATAGCAGCTCTATATCGCTGTCACTGTCTTGGGTAGATGTTAAAGGCGATTCTCTCGCTACTACATAGCTGGTAAGGAAGTTATCATCAGAACTCTCCTCGTGGCTTACAGTTGCGAAGTTCTGCCGGTTGGCCAAAGATTTGTGCTGGTAAAGGCGTTTTTGTTCTTTTTTTAAAACAGATATATTCTCCTCGTTAGCAGCTGCGGTCACTTCAAGCTCAATTTCAAGACTCTCTGAATGATTGGTGATATTTTAAGAATGACATCTATCACCCTTGCAGTCATTGTGCTTCCGTGCATGATGAAAGATCTCTCTCCCTCTCCCCCTCTCTCCCCCCCTCTCCCCCCCTCTCCCCCCCTCTCCCCCCTCTCTCCCCTCTCCCCCCTCTCCCCCCTCTCCCCCCCTCTCTCCCTCCTCTCCCCCTCTCTCCATCTCTCCTCCTCTCTCCCCCTCTCTCCCCCTCTCCCCCTCTCCCCCTCTCTCTCCCTCTCTCTCCCTCTCTCTCCCTCTCTCTCACTCTCTCTCACTCTCTCTCCCTCTCTCTCTCCCTCTCTCTCTCGCTCTCTCTCCCCTTCTCTCCCTCCCTCTCTCTCTCCCTCTCTCTCTCCCTCTCTCTCTCCCTCTCTCTCTCCCTCTCCCTCTCCCTCTCCCTCTCCCTCTCCTTCTCTCTCTCTCTCTCTCTCTCTCTCTCTCTCTCTCTCTCTCTCTCTCTCTCTCTCTTTCTCTCCCTCTATCTCTCCCTCTCTCTCTCCCTCTATCTCTCCCTCTATCTCTCCCTCTATCTCTCTCTCTATCTCTCCCTCTATCTCTCCCTCTATCTCTCCCTCACCCTCTCTCTCTCTCTCTCACTAAAAGAAATAACGAAGCGGTAGGGATGGAAAAAAATAAATATTGCGTTTTACTGAAGAACCAAAGTGAAATTCAACTAATTTAGTTAATGGTTTTGAAAAAAACTCATTACTTACCACAAAGTGTTGGTTCACCAAAGGCCTCCAAATCTATGAAAATTCGTGCAAACCTCTCGCAACAAAAAATTTATAGCTTAGCACAATCGACCCGTAGTTGTAAACAGAAAACGAAACACACAATGTGCGCATGCGTAGGGTTAACTCTATTGCTAGATGTAATAGAGTTAACTCTTCATAGAGAGTGACAGTTTTCACCCGCGAATAAATTAATCCGCGTATATGCATGAAATGGCAATTTTCGCGAGGGTATATACTTCACTGCTTTCTAGGGTTTCTAACGCTATAAATGATGGTGTTATAACTGAAAAAGAGTTTGCAGAGATTATGAAAGATAGAGATGTGGTATATCAGTTAATTAGAGAAGCTAGAAAAAATGCATTACCTAGAGAAACTTGGGGCACTTCAAAAGAAAAAAAGAAGGAACTTTTAAGAGCTGTAAGTAAAATGTAGTTTTATAATTTTTAATTGTAAAACTATGCTAACATCGAGTAGGCGATACCAGCCGCCGTTACTAACCAAGTGAGTAATAACTTTTTAATTTCATGGACATGTGGTGCAGCTACAACTTGAGGTTTTGGAGCTACAACTTGAAGTTTTGCAGCTACAATCTGGGGTTTGAAGCTACAACTTGAGGTTTTGCAGCTACGCTGCTTGAGGTTCTGCAGCTACAGTTTGAGGTTTTGGTGCTACAACTTAAAGCTTTGCAGCTACAAATTGGGGTTTTGGTGCTACAACTTGGGGTTTTGGAGCCGGAGGATCAAGATTTCTACCAATTCCATCAAAATCTTTGGCTATTTGTAATTTATTGTTAAAATCCGCTATGCTATTGCCAAGCACGTTTAAATTCATATCAGAAGGTATCATCATGTACAAGCCTTTGGCGATAACGTAATTAATTTTCCTTCTAGTTTTACTCAACGTGTCTTCAAAGTTTTTTATTGAATCTTGCAACAACTGCTTTTCAGAAATGAGATCGTTGACTAATGTTAAAAATTCTTTCTGCGATTCCAGAGCTGAACCAGCTTGTCTAGCCTGTACCTGTGCGCCCAATAAACAGTAGACGTAAGCTCTAATACTATCATTAAGTCTAACTATTCCAGGTGATGTGAATGACTTACTATGGTCGGGTACAACTCAGTTATAATCAAACGGGTCTTGAGTTACTTGAACCATTTTAGTACCCACACTCGAATTCTACTCCGGAAACTGATAAAAGTGCCCCCATGTACCCACACTCTATTGCACATCCATATCGGTCTTATCTTTACAGCTTGATGGATATATTGGATACGGTTTGTGGCTCCGGCCTAGATCAACCAGTTGTTTTGGTAAAGAACCTAGTTTACTACCACCGTCTAAAATGATAAATCGGAGACCTCTGGCAGGTTGATCAATCTCGGGAATATTCTGAGCTCTAACATTAAACTCGTTTAATAACTTTTGATATTCTGTTTTATTATAAAGATTGTTATAAGGATCAAAATCATCGTCACCGGGATTTCTAATCTTCATTTGTGCCAACATCTTTTTAGTTTGGTACATGATGTGAAAGTTCATGATGGCTTTAGTTAAATCTAAACCTCTAGTTAATTGATCTTTGCTCATTCCACCCAAAGCTGTAGCGCAATATAACGCAAACTTGTATTGTTGAAAGTAGTATAACATGTTATTGTTGTACCATCTATCAACATCATCAAAACTTTTTATAAACACAGGTCTCGGAGTAATGTTTACAAATTTTCTTTTAAAGCTATAAGATATTTTATTGTTTTTATCAACCACTGTGACAAGATTTAAATCGTACACGTGAATAGGATAATCGCTAGATAGTCTCGTTTATTTAATAAATGACTACACTAACCTTACATAAAACTGGTCTACTAGAGTTGGATATCCCTATAAATGCACGTAAAATAAATTTAAGGTACTTTGTTTCAAAATGTCTACAATATTATGGAGACTACAGAATTTGAACCTATCCGTGGAAACAAAATTACGATACCACCTGGATATTATACTTCTCAAAATCTCATAGGACTTATGGTCGGTAAATTTAAAATTGATCAAAACAATTTGAAGGTTACGTATGAGGGAACCCTGCCTGGTAGGTTGACCAAATTGATCAAAAATGACTTTACTTATCTAACTCCATTGACTTTGCATATGTACCTAGATGGAATTGATACTTCAAAAAACTTACTGGATGGAAAGCTGAGTAATTTGTTATCGATAATTCCTGTAGGCAAAACGAGCTCGGGTAAAATATTAAAATACCAACCTGATAGCAATAGTAAAAGTATGTACAACGATACAATAACTCATCTAATTATCTTTTTAAAAGATGAATAGGGTCACAATTATCTCGGCAATTTTGTAGCAGAAATTTTATTAAAATAAATAGACGGACATCATGATTGTAGCAGAATCAGTAGACTAGCAACGATAACGAAAACTTAAAAAAGATCCACAAACATTCAATATTATTGAAACTGATGGTATCTTTGTGGATAAATCGGGTACCATAGCGGGAACAATCAAATATGTAGAGTCAAGCTTGGCACATGCCACATTGTTGGGTAGATTAGAAAAAAAATTGCTGACTACTCCTTTGTTGGGGTCTGATATAAAAGTTGCTATAGGAGCCACAGAATCCTCAGGACTGTTCGTTACAGGTAATTCGGCTTATGGATCTTTACCTTTAATAATACACCCTAATGACGTAATAAAAATTGAACCCGATATAATTGGTCCTTTTAAAAAGATGCTAGTTTTAATCTCAGTGTCGTAACTACTTCGATATTATAAATGGATGGACGTCACGATTGTAACCATAAATTTTTGCACAAAATGGATATTAATAGGTTTAAGCCTGGTTTCCATATGACAGCGCAATGATAGTGCGCAGCCCAGTGATCATGCGCAATGCATTTCTTGGGCCGCGATGCAGGGTTTCCATATTGCGCGTAGGCGCCATGCTTGCATTGGACAGGGTGGATAATTTCCTTACTTTTTTGTAGGAGAGACATATTTCTTCGGGAAAATTGCCCTCCGTTGCGAAATTGCGCTTTCATATGAAAACCAGGCTTATTCTTTTGTACGGGAGACCGATTTCTTCGGAACACCCCTGGCATCCGTTTGAATTGTGGGATAGGTTGAAAAGGTCTAGCGGTGTATTGTGGAATACATCATCGCACGCACCCATCGCAAGGATCCATTCTGTAGGATCCTTGCGATCAGCGTACGCACATCGCGCGATCGTCGTGCGTTCACATTTCTATATCACAGCTGGCCTACGCACGACGTCGTGCGCCTTTTTACGAGCCTTGTGCTATTATATGGAAACCAGGCTTTAGAGAGCAACCTGGTGAAAGTTTGATTGTTCTCGTTTTTTCCAGAAATGCTCTGATAAAAACTGTGTTATTGTATAGACCGTGTCGAAAGGATGAAAACCTTGAAATTGAGTTTTTCGATGAGAATTATAATTTCATGCTTAAGTGAACTGGATTAATGACAAACAAGCTACAGTCTATCGAGCTGATGGTTTCAGGAATGATGCCTTGCATGGGGAGATCAGATTTGTCTACACTCATTATATTTTATTCAATATAAATGGCAACCGTAGTTATTGTGATAGGTGAGGCGATTATAAACGCCCCCGATTTTACGGGTGGCAACTACTTATTTTCCCAGATTGATAGTAATGGTACCTAAAAAGAAGCAAAAAAACACAATGTCACTATAGAACAACTCAATAAAAAACAAGCCGATTACAACATCAAAAAGCGAAAAATCAAGATTGGTCAAATACCCAAATATCTAGAAAGCAAGAGGCTACCAATGAGATATAATAATTAAACTCGGCTTTTGATCTATATCAAAAATTATACGGACAAAAACCTACAGAACTTTCGCACCTGAATTTAAAGGAGCCGACATTAGACTATACACCTAGCGATGAACAGCAAAAATATGAAACCGTGTTTGTTGGAGTGGGAACAGCGGCTAGCATTGCTGGCCCAATTGCAGCTTTTAATATGTAAAAAATTTTTTTACATATTTAAGACTTATGCGTTTGATAAGTTATTAATCCTATACCCATCCCCAGAGCCCAAAAGTGTTCAGCAAAGAATGAGACTAACTCCGCTCCACTTTTTAGTAAAGTTGATACTAAAGACCCTACTATACCGCGTAATGCTGCTGCCGCTTCTTCCGCCAACCCCTTTAAGAAAGATGCCAGTTTTTTCAAATTATCTTTTACTACGTCGTCATCTCCACCACCACTGTTTTTTCTCCTTCCAATCTTTCGATCGTAGTTTGAGCATCAGCGTTTGCGGGATCTTGTTCGAGTTTTCGTTTTTCTGCTTCAATGCCTAGCTCTACCGTTAGGAGTTTTGATGTCTGAATTGCAATGTTTCCACGGAGAGTTTGCGCCGTTTCATCTAATTCTCGTATCTAACGCTCCAAAATTCCAGATTCGCGGAGGTTTTCTAAGGTGTTAGATTGATCATCTAAACTTGCTGCAAGATCATCGACATTTGTTTCTGTGATTAGAGGCAGTTGTTGTAGAAAATCTTCTTCTAGAATGGTCATTTCGATACTTTCTGGTTGACTAGTTACCGGTTTAAACAATCCTAAAATGCATTCGTCTTGTGTGGTAAGTTTAGGCGTGTTAAGTATAACAAAATTTTTAAGGTCACGCTTGTTGGTTAGATTTGTCCTGCTACCATCGCTGCTCAAATATTTCAGATGATCATCTTCCATTTTCCATTTATTGTAACTAACCTCGGATGGTACACGTTCAAATCCTTGCGATTTATAATAATCTTTTACCATTAAATCTAGCCTTTGATTTTTAGTCATCCCTGGCAGGGTCGTTTCTAGAAGGAGATGAGAGTTGTAATCTTGCATTGGAAATGGCTCGCTGTATGGCTTGATTTAGTTCTTCCTCTGTTTTTGGTTTTTCATCGATGATTACAATATATTCGAGAGCAAACGTTTACATTCTGGACTCACTCTATCATTAGATTTTGCTTGGATAATGGTATCTATTTCTAGCAATCTAGCTTGTTTTAAAATAAAATTGGCATTATTTTCCGAATCGTTGACTAAGTTTATGGGCATTTCGAATGCCGGATTATTAAACTTCTGTTGCGCAACAGATGTTTTGGGCATGTCTTCCTTATTGAAATCTCTGTCGTCTACTTCCATATTTATTATGTAATAAGTGTATGAAAGTGAATTAAACCACAAAGTGTCTACAAGAAATAGAAAAAGTATAAACAAGCTTATAGTACACGCGAGAGTAAACCATAGTCCATCAGAAGCAAGTCCCGGCAATGTGCTGGTTGTTAAAATGCCAAAACTAACTCAGAACAGTATCATTTATTCCCAATCGCTAAGCCTGACATATATTTTTACACTCGATGATGGTGAAGACCAAAACTAGCGTTTCCGATCATCTTACATCAGCTATAATAGAAAACTATAAAATGATCATAAATGGAACCACTATTACAGATAATAGTAAATATAATCATCTGGCTATATATCGCGTATTTTGGTGTCCTAAAAACAAGTACAGCAAAGAGCTGACTATTAAAGGTATCCAATCCGTAGCCACTAAAAAGAAGAGACATAGTATTACCGGAGCTGCCGCTGAGACTTTTGGATCAATTCATGGTAAGAGGTATGCATTTCATTTCGAATCTTTCTTGACCGATGCGGCTTTTACTCCCAAGCTATTTATAACAATACAGAGTTTTACCTCAAGCTCGCTAGTGGAAATTACAAGCTTAAAAACATTTGCTTAGAATACGACTACATTTTCGAGTCTAGCATAGCCGCGAGTATCATACAAAAATATATAAACCCCTGGCATATTATAAACGACTATAAAACGCATACGACTAAAGATATCACAAAAGAAAAATCGTACTTTGAGATTAATGTAGTCGGTACGTTTGAGAGTCTGAGAATGATATTAGTGTTTTTTTCGAAAGCCGATTACCCCTAGCGTTGATTACCAGTATAAGAATATAAAAAACATCAAAATAGATATCGATGGAGCAACTAATCAGCTGTTTACATTCAATTATATATCTCCTTATTTGCATCAAGATTCTAAAAAGTAGTTTAAGATCACTGACAGTCGTGTTGAGAGTCAAATGAACCAAGAGTTCTTTTGGGACGACAAATATTGTTTAGTCATAGACCTAAAAACTATTGGTGACAAATGATATAGTGGCATCGGCCATGAAATTAAAGATTACATCAAGCTAAAGATTAGCAAAAAGGTTACAACCGCTGATTGCAAAGCCTTTGTGTTTTTAGTTAGCAATAGAAGAATAACATGCATCAACAATCAACTTAGTCAAATTGATCAGTAAATTTATTAAATTGGCGAGTTTAATAAATGAATCAACTATTGACAAAACATCCTCACAACGCGATAACATGCGGTAAAACAAATTCTGGCAAAGCGTATCACATTCTTAACATTGTAAAATAATTTTATTTATCCAATTTAGATTACAGATTCATTATCTGTCCGACCTTTAAAGACAACAAAACTTATGACTGTAATCGCCATCTTTGGTTGAGCAGATGCAGGGTCATCACTGACGGTAGTCTATTTCAAAATCTAGAAAACCTGATCAAAAGACATTCGAGAGGCGGAGATCTCAATGGAAAAAAGTCTTTGATTATTATTGATGATTGTAGTGCTGAAAAAGATTTAAACAAACATCGTACATCACTCAGCAAAATTGCGGTTTTTGGTTGACACGCCGATCTGACAACATGGTTTATAATGCAGCGTTACCGATCAGCGCCCAAAGACTTAAAAAAAAATATACATTAGATTTTGGTGACTAAAAATACCTGCAAAAAGTCTTTTGAACTGTTAATGAGCAAAAATGATGTGACACCCTGAGAAGCACAAGACAAAATAAAACAAGGTTTGATCAACGGCATGTTGTTTATCAATGTCGATTCCGGAGAGTATCGGTGTCTGAATAAATGATCGATGTAATATTTCATCTGTCCAGAATAATGTTTTTTTTAACATTGAGTTATGTTTTATTCAAAGGCTATAGACTCGTATTTTTTGTATAATAAAATGGCAGAAAAAAATGTAACATTACTCCCCAAAGAAACTGTAAATACTACATTGAGTATAGACGCGTCAAAAGAACGACTGGTAGTGGCTCAAATAAAGACTGAAGATGATCTCAACAAAATGGGAGATCAGGAAATTAAAATGCTCTATCTCAAGCACGAATAAAGGATTATAGATAGTATGTCTAAACAGTAGACTAGATTAATTTCTAAAACGTATACAATTTTTGTTTCAAAATTACTTCCAATAGCGGATAAAACAAGTCTGGAGGACTCTCTAAACAAAGATGTGTTTCTAAATATAGCCATAAAAGAAGTATTAATCCCGCTGTACTTTAAATAGGGAGTATTTTTAGTGTCTTTTACATTGGCTTAGAATACAGCTACCCATGTAGACTACCAAAAGTTTCAAAATAAAGCATTAATAAATGGAAAAGAAGAATCCGAATTGTGTGAAGTTCAAAAATAATTCAGAACCTAGTGATGAGCCTAAAGATCTCGCGTTCAAACCTAGTGAGGATCAGCCAACATGCACTAAAGGTTTCTCTGTCATGCAGCCCACGACCTGATAATGGAATAAGTGATAATGGAAAAAAGAAATGACAGTGCTGGTTGTTGAAAAAGTAGTTGTCAGCAGGAATTGGCAAAATATAGTGTAATTGAAAGTTGTTCGAGATGACATAAAATAAATTTGAGGAGCATGACTTCAAAAAGGTGCATATAACAACTTCAACAAATATAGAAAAGTTAGATAAGTTCAGCAATGATCAATGAGCAATGAGTGACTGTTCTATAAGTGTAAGAGAAGATAAAAATTCAACAGATGGACCTGGGTTCATATTGTTGGCAGCACTGAATTTATTAACAGTGTCAGGTTTGACTTGTTGGCATGTATGACATAGTTGTATTTGAGTATTGTACGTAATAAAATGTTTCTCAATACATCCAGTACATGTGAGCTGTGATATGTTGTTGTCAAGCCTGCCTAGAAAGTTGTTACGCAGTTCTTGAAAATCAGGACAATCTAAAGATTGAAAATGAGGAATGTGATGAAAGGGGGCAGCATTGGGAAGAGCAATATTGTTTTGTGCAATATTTTTATGGTCAATGATGTCCATAAAATTATGATCATCATCTGGAAACAAAGGGGCTGCCAAGTCGATGTCATTTACATCGCCTACAACATCTACTAAAGAATCATTTGAATCAGATGAGTTGTTGTTATTAATTTGAGTAGCGTGTTGTTGAACATTAGCATTTGATGTAGATGGTTGCTGAGAAGACCTATTTATCCTCCTATATTTATCCAATTTATCCTCCTATTGCGCTGTTATAATTGAGGGACACGTGGACGGCCACTGCGTCGGCCGCGATATGGTGTTCTGGGAAGTTATATGTCCATGGTAGCTGTAAAGTTGTTTTGAAATTAAATTCAAAAAGTCAATTATGCAAAACAAAGGGTTGTAAAAAAGTCACACCTAATCTATTACTACTTCAAAACTATGTTTTACAACAATAAGTCATGCCTAATCACATAAGAAATTACACCTAATCTACTACTATCTCAAACCTATGTTTTACAACAATAAAATTAAAATTAATTAAAGCTGTAGGCCTAACCTACTGTGATGTATGTAATTTAACAACAACAATAAGGAAATATGTTTATTATAACTCTGAAATGCAAAATTAGAAGTAAAATGACAAGCTACTGTGTATTATACAGTTTGAAAGTTGGTTGTGTTGAATGTAGAATAGTTTTGATAGCGATCTTTAACAGAAAGCAAGTATGAGCGTTCACGCGTCTGGAAGTTTTCTGCAAATTAGAGCAAAATAAAAAAATGTTCTCGTCATAAAGGGGCATTGTAGTTTGGCCCTAGCTTGTACATAAGCTGTAAAGAATTTTGGCTAACGTTTTAAAAATTTTAATGAAACCTTCGGTAATTGGACAAAAAACATAGGCTGATAAACTGTGTACCACAATTTTGTACCTGTAAATCAGTCTACGCCTCAAACGGTCTACGTTTATTACAGAAACCTTCGGATAAATTTGATTACAAGTAAACAATGCCATAGACTGGTGAAATGATCACGTTTTTCTCGTGAAATGCGCACTGCTAAATAGCTCTACTATTTGTCGCACGGCTTTATTGGCGTATCGTAGGCCGGTCTCAACTTTTATTAAACCAAGCTTTTCAAGTGTTTTGTGGCGATTTTTGGCCGAATTAATCTGTCTATTTATGTATAATCCGATCAGATAGGTAAGTTTTAAGATACTGTTGACGCTTTTCAAAGACTTGGAAACATATTTAAATACGTTGGTATGTGTTTTGTATTGTTATTATACTTTAACGACTCCACAAAAAAGTGGTTTAATTTGTTGATGAGATCTTGATACAAGGGTTCGTGACGTTGTTGATGAATAATTTTTGTAAGTTGTGTGCACATGCATTTATCATGAAAACTCAAACATTCGCTCCGCTTGTTTGGTCGTGGAAAAATGTATATTTTACCAAGAGTATTTGTAGCTGGCATAGTGTATACACTATAGCAAAGTTTTAAAGCAACACCACAACCCCAAGTCTCACAACCTCTAAAAACCCAAGTCTCGCATCCTCCAGTCTCGACAGCAAAACAGAGAATAATGTGAGATTATATACTATAATAAATGGCCACAAATGCTACGTTAAAATATGGCATCAATGCTTTATATAATGGAGTTTTAATGGCGGTGGGAGTAGTAGGATCTCGATACGCGTTGACAAAAATGGGTTTTAAAAATGGACCCATTGAGTTTAAACCAGAAAGCCTCCTGATGTTGGGTTCAGAAATGGTGGCGAGTACCTTTGTAATTAAAAAGTTGTAAAACAATAGACTACCGAACGTTATATGGAAATAGTTTTATATTTTATAATATAAAATTACTCTAGTTCAATGTCAAGATCTTCTGTATCGTGAGGTATGACTTGAAGTTGTTCTCTCGTAATTGTTCTGTCTTCAATACTTTGTAAGGTATATAACAAGGGTCGATCATCAAAAGGTCTTATTTTATCAATCAAATACGCATCTGTAGACCAAATTAGATCAGCTGCTCTATATCTATCATCTCCAGCTTCTACTCCGGGTTTGTATAAATATCGAACAATCGAATCCATAGGTAGCGCATTGCGTTCAAAGTCTTCATCTTTATATTCAGGTTGTGGCACAATCTCCAGTTTTATTGCATCAACTGGTTTCATATGTATCATTCTAGTTTCTTCATTGTTAATAGCATCCAACACATCGGGTGGTCTATCGACCCACCCGCGATTAGTTTGTTTAGTTTTGATTTCTTCATTACACTGGTGAGCTAATAATTTTTCTGATAAACTCTTATTAAATCTCTCTACAAATGCTACTCTCTTCTTGTCTAAAGACCTTTGAATTTTAGTGACGTGTTCTTCCATCAACTTGATAAACTCGCCCATAAATTCTCGAGCATTATCACACATGATAGTCTTTGGATATTTTAGCGGAGATCTGAAGCATATTTTTTGTACAGCATTCAAAGCTTCGTTGGCAGTTTTTGCTTTTATAGGTTTGGCTTCTTTATAGCGAGAAGCGCTATCTATTATATTTAAAGCGTATTTGTACTTTCCATGGTGGGGTAAATATAAAATATCCAACCGATGAGTATTATTTGGCTTGTCTTGATTATAATGAGGATATTTAACAGTCTTTGGTTTAGATTTATAAATTTCATATATCAGTTGTCTATCTAACCAATGCTGTATTTGTTGTTTTGTCAATTCAGGAAACTTTTTGCGGAGCTTACTACAGGCGAAAACACCTTTTTGATAGCCGGTGGGGCAGTAATAAAATTTTGGAGTTTCTGCATATATTGTAAATAATTTTTGAATTTACGTAAATTTATTTGAATTTACACAATTTTATTTGAATTTCCATAAATTTTATTTAAATTTACGTGACTGATTTTTAAATTTACCAATTTTATTTGAATTTACACAATTTTATTTGAATTTACATAAATTTTATTTGAATTTACACAATTTTACAAATGTTTCAACTTTAATACTATTTTCATCCCATGATCGTCTACTAATCGTCTATAAAGTCTCATTTTATCAACTGTTAGATAGCCTATGTTTTGTGAAGAGATTGTTTCCAATTCAGTTTTGCTTAATCTATATTCTTTTTCAACCCAGTGATGAGCTTTTTTATCTTCATCTAAAACTCGCAATAACTCGGGTTGCTTCATCTTTTTTTAATTATTTATACCACAGTGTTTAGCAATCTCTCTCAACACTATTACACCCTGATCTCTAAGTTCAGGTGGTAAATGATATTCTCTCTTTTAAATCTTGAAAGAAGTATTGCGGGTCTAGGTGTGCCCCATTTATAAAAACTTATAGGTTCATTTTTTAAAATGAACAGACTTTCA
This sequence comes from Watersipora subatra, assembly GCF_963576615.1. Taxonomy (NCBI): domain Eukaryota; kingdom Metazoa; phylum Bryozoa; class Gymnolaemata; order Cheilostomatida; family Watersiporidae; genus Watersipora; species Watersipora subatra. The sequence goes on from NC_088713.1 coordinate 41,634,109, forward strand.
TTAGGTTTTCTTGTTGGCTCATTTGCTAAAATGAACAGACATTCATTAGGATCATAATTTTGCTATCCTGGTTTCAGTTTACGATCTTGACATTCGTAAAAAATATAATCTTTACGAGAAAAAAATACATAAACATCATCAAGACTTTTGTTGATTCGAGTCGATTGATATAAATTCAGGCATTGATGGGATCTTTATCACTTATTGCATCGCATCTTCAGCCCACAATACGGAGTGATAGGTGTGTCCACTGATGTCAGATTTTTGTTGCAAGCCGTTGTATACAAATCTCTTGCCGGGCGTAGCGTTTTTGGCTATATATTTTGGCATGAAAACTTTTAGTTCTTCATTAGTATCATCATTACAAATTGTGACTATATACGAGTTGTATTTAGTTGGTTGGAGTTGACTGATACGATGGTATACGGAGTTGTTTGATTTAATGTAGCAAGTTTGCTTATTGACTCGGTGGTTGCTTTAAACTCTGTACCGTGTACAGTCCTGCTATCCATGCTTATTTACTACAAGATTCGTTTAATATAAAAATTGGCTAGATTAGTATGCTATGTGGGGGTTGCTTGCATTGAGGTGAGACCTCTATCTCGTGTAGGGATGGAGGTCTAACCGCCATCCCCTGTAACTCCACCTCCAAATTCGATCTGATTGTTAGTTTATTTTGCTGCATCGCAAGAGAAAAGACGCCTTCTGTATATCGTTATATATTATGCTCGTGACATTTTTGTTCATCGTTGTAAATCGTTAATTGTGTCAACAAAAAGGCAAGTAGGATAGCTGCACATTGTTGATAAATAAGAAGGCGATCAGTTGGATCAGGTGTTACAGCATCGGTCTACCAGTCTTAATGTAACGAGTTGGAATATCGTCGAAAAATTATCTTTATCATAACCTTGACTCCTGGACAGGGATAGACACCGAAGAGGTAGAGATGTTTTTTAAAGTAAAAAGATTTTGTTGTTTTATCTTATTGCAGTCGTACGAAATATTTGTTATTAGTCATACTTTGCAGAATGGACTGCTGTTCAGAAAAAATAAGCGAATCATTGTAAATGAACGTCAAAAATTTGCAGTCCCTATTAACTCGTTGTAAATTTACTGCAATCATGGTCTAAAAAGCTAGTTAAATTGATCATAAAAAGGAGAAAAGTTGTTTATGCAAACCAATAATTCTGCAGTTACAGTACAGCTCACAAATTAAAAAAGTTAAGTGAAGATTTTCCTGCCAGCATTGCTAAAGGGGTGAGTTTGAAAATATTTTGGAACGGATTAGGCAATTCTTATGTATTTTACTGTTCTCATAACGTAAATTCCCTATAACGTAAATGTTTTTGGAATGAATTGTTAACGCTATAGCAGCGTCTGCTGCAGTCCAAACAATATTTCAACGTTTTGCTTATATTTCTAATAAAAACAGAGCATCATTTATTGTTAAACATGCAAATTATTTAAATATTTAGCTGATAGCTTATAAAATAGTAATATTCATGCATTAGTTTAATGACCTTGCTCCTGCTCCTCCGCCTGAACATATTTTTTGGAATTAATGGGTAGCCTCTTGCAGATCACCCACTAGATACATTAGTCATTTTCCAAAATTTATTTGCGATTAAAATGCCAGCCAAAATTAGGCCTGCATTCCCTGGCTGCAAGTTGGGGTGGCTGCAAATGTTAGGCGACTAGTTATGAAAACCTGGGGGTTTGGAAGGAGGTGTAAGCCCTCAACAGAGTTGGGGACAGCACCCCAAAGCTCTGGACCTTTTAAGCATCAATAACCCTCAAAGTATGCATAAATGCAAATCGATTGTAAGCATCAAAATTTACATAAATATATAGTTTATGGTTCATGGAAGGCAAAACTTTTTCTTTATTCAACGAACAATATAAAATTCATGACACTACAGATTTCTGTAAAAAACATTGACAGAACAAGAACTATTACTTCTTTATTGCAAAAGGTCTTGTCCTATCAATCTGTCCATGGCAAAAATCTTTCACAACTGATTCTATATCTATTTCAACAACTTTATATAACCTATGTGTAATATTAGAAGATTATTTAGACGAGCCTGCCCCATAGTGCTCCTCATTGATGTATGGATTCGGTTATGTTACGATAAGGAAAATGCAATAGGGTCTTCATACCCCCACTATGAGCAATAAAGTTCAGTTTCCAAATCTTAACAAAGTCTCACAAGATCACTCATTTGGCGAGATCGCCATGGAGACAATATAGAACGCTAGTTGCTAGTAAATTAGTTGTTAGAAATTCCAAGTGAATGAGCTTAGATTGCAAATCTTAGTACTTGGCCGCCAAAAATTACTAAAAAGTTGGGGCGGCTCAGCCGCCCCAGGGAATAGGGGCCTGGCCAAAATCACATAGATTGTGCAAAGTATAATCCATTGTAAGGCTAGACAAAATTTTCCACAAAGTGCCTTTCTATCGTGTTATTTGTTCTAAATACAATTTATTCTTTATGTTCCTTTACCAACTTTCACTCGTATTCTGTTGTTAGTGAGTTCTCTTACTGCTGACACATTTCACTTGCTAACATAAAGCATCTATAATAAAAATCATAAACAGATCAAGTAAAGACAAAAATATTTACTAAAGATAAAAAGTAGATCATTTATAACATTGACAGACTTGTACATGTGTTGAAACAGTTTGACAATAATTGAAACTATGGCAATAAGACCTACAAACCATAGAACATCAACAGTACTCATAGAAAGGACAACTCCAAACATTGGTGTTCAGTCACCTATTGTGTTATTTAATAATCATCAACATGGCTCTACATAAGGATGAACAGGGAATAAATGACACAAATGTTGGTGAGCATGTTTGCGAGCCTATTAAATGTGCACACAACTCTGAATGAAAAGAATAGTCTCAAATCTGTATAGCTAATATATAGACTAATATACTATCACATTATCTTTTGCTGTAGATACGACGTTCACTGTGCATATGTAACTTTATATACCTGTACATTATATATGAGTGTATTGAGTACAGATGCTTAGAAACAATGAGATTGATATTTATCTCTGTCACTGACTAGCACACCTCTACTATATACTTTTGTTAGAGCTGAATCAAGATCCAAACTCCTAAAACAAAGTTTGAAAATTCTTCGAGTAAATAACTCCCTATTAAAACATTTTTAAGTAAAAAATTTGACCTTGAAAGATTGTAATGATAGTGTTTGCTTATTAGTTGTTAAGTAACAAACTAAACATGGAATAAAATGGCCTTGATATTGCAGAGTTAATCTAATAGCTCTGTTTTTTCTACATAAGAAAAGGTGGGGCATCTGAGGAAATGATGGGTAAGTATGCTATGATTAAACACTCAGAATATCACAGCTAGTAAACTTACTACTTTACATACAAGAATTCAGCTTCAAGGTGGTTTGTATCTTCTAACTATTTATCTTAGTAGCCTGAGCTCCCTGAAAGTAGATGTCTAAATCTTAAGTGTACTCTAGTTATTTTTATATAGTAGAAGTCTATGACTCACAACATAAATCAGTTTAAGGCTAAGCCTATGTAATTTATCTATCACACATGAAAAGGTAACCATTACTGTTAACAAGGTAGTAGGAGCATCATACTGAAGCCCTGCTTGCGAGTAAGTTTTATATTAGATCTAAGGCTATGGCACATATCATTCATGACTACAAAAGTTCCTGCGTTATTAGTTTTCTTTTTATTCTTTGTAATTTACATAGAATATAGTACATTATATAGTGAACTGTATGTAAGTCATTTTATGGGGTTTTTCCTAAACTTTTAGGCTCACCAATTAAACTAACCAATCAGCTCACCAGGTCCCGCATTCCCATAATTCTGTCTCAATTCGGTCAAATGTATCAGGAACTCTTGTTATCATCTTTTTTGCTTTTTGCAGAAAACGATCAACAGAGTTCATTAAAGATTTAGAAGAGAAGCAATATGGATGCCAAGAACAGCTCGCAAAGTTGAAAGATGAATTTGATCAAGCAGGGCAAAAGGAGCAAAAACTTGCCTGATAAAGAAAGGATAACTCCAAATTTATAGCTGGCTTTTCTGTTTACTTTTCATGTGTGGTCTGTCTATACATTTGCTCACAAGCATTCTTATAGACACTCGGAGTAGACCTCATATATTAGAATCGCGTTGTTTACATCCCTTGTTGTTTACTATCACTGCATGCTTGGAAGTGTAGATCAATAATGGTCTTAGGGAGGCTGCATGTGCACCGATATGAATCATGTGTCGGTTGAATATGAAAGAAATGACAGAGCTGTATAAATGGTGTTTCCATTCATCGGAGGTAACATGTTTTATCACTTCTCACAAATGTGTTGTAATCAGAAATCACACATTTGTGTTTGGGAGTTTTGAATGTTGGGAGAATGGAGGAATAAAGGAGTGCATAACTCCTTATTTATGTAGATTACAAATCACCTTCCATCGAGGGATAGAGCCAATCATAGTAAATGCATAAATGCATGTCAAAACTATATTGTGAAAGTTGGGCTAATCTGTGGGAAGCAAACAGGTGATATCGATCTACAAATCATTTTCTACCAGTTTGTCTCTTACTAGTAATGTAATTTATCCAGAAAAAAAGTGAAAAAATTGTTTTTTCAGTTCCCTTCGAACATTTATTATGAAAAAATATTTCATATAAAATATATTTTATATAAAAGGACCATACAAACTTAAATGCACAACACTTAATTGAAATAAAGGTCTATCTGTATCAAATCATGGAGTTTATGCAGATATACAGTTATACATAAGTAACTGATTACTGCGCCAGTTGAATGTTAACGGAATACAAAAAATGGTCAAAAGTTGTCTGCTCTCTTGAACATCGAGTCTGAATGCTTCAAGGTATCCTTTCGAGTAGCCACAGGTAATTTTTGCTGAGTATCACGGTTCAATTTAGCAGCGTTATCAGCTGTTTATGGTGCTGTCTATAACTTATATGTTGAATCAACAAGAACTCATCACATTGTGGGCGTTTGTCATAAGCGCTCATGCAAGATCCCATTCAAGGAAAATCATTTTGCAATTTCCATCTCCATTTAATTGCTGCCTCAGAAGAAGTAGAAGCAGATGGAAACTTGGTGCCATAGGTTCTGTTGATATCACGCGTTACATCATATCCTGTCGGAATAGAATCCGGAAAGTACATGTGAGTAATGGTTGCATCTAAGAACTTGAGGCTAACATAGTCCTGTAGTATAACTGGAATTGGCAAACTATAGCTTCCTCTAACGACATCAACATCTTTCATGCAACTTCGAATGGTCAGTCTCGCCAGCTGCTGCAAGCTCTTTGGCTGTTGTTTTATTTTGAAAACAAGTTCATCAAACATTTCATCTTTCGGTCGTTTGTCAGCCACACAGTCTTGATGATAGCAAAATACTCCCATCTCTATCATAGCAAATGCGACAGGAAGTAGATTTTGGCTAAAAGAACTGGATGTGATATGAGCAAGCGTACAAGGAGGCATTGCCGCTATTACATAGAGAAGGTTCCTCGCACCATTCATTCGGCCTATGTTCACACACCAACGAAATGCTCTAACCAAATCCCATTGTTGTAATTTCACATGATCACTTTCCAATGCGTGATAGAGAACACCGCAATGACATGAAGCAGAAAAGATGGCTGAGCGTCGCTCATTGCTGAGGGTGCTATTAGTCTGCATATATGCGGCCATTAAAATGTACTTCAGTGTTGGAGTGGCCAGTTCAAGCTCTAATTTGTTTGGGTCTAGTATAGTGAGCAACAGACTCATAAAACGTAGTTTTGTGAGGTCACGCCGTTCAAGATTATTATATGGTTTGACAGCACTTTGTAGAACTATCCTGAGCGTATTCTGAAGTTGAGAGAAATGGTTAGTTATGAGGTCCTTACAGAGACCAGTCTCATACAATGCTGTCAAATGGTTCATATCTGCTTCAACCACTGATATGGTTGGCTTTTCCGAAAATACTTTGAGATTGAGCTCATCTTCGTTGCTAGATGCCATTCTAATCTATTTCTACAAAAGATACCTAATATATTTTGCATGCAGGCTTTACAACTAAAATGGAACACAGAGAGTAGTACTTACGCCTCTCAGAGATTTTAACACTCTACTATTATGCAATGAAAATGTTAAAAATTCTATAATTTATGAATTTAGAGAACAATTGCTCCATTTACGCTGAATCCCAGAAAAATGCATGAGCTTAGAATATGTAGTTCTTCAAAATGACTTTGCTAAACAGAAAAGTAGACAACCGTGTTACGGCAAAGCATAAAGAAAGAGTTTGATTATAGATTCTATATTTGCTGGCTTGCAAAAGAGGAGCTCTTCTCAATCACTAGTATTCGGTGTATAACTGCAGTATGTAGAGCAAAAGTTGATTTAAGTTTTAATAGTTATCTCTTTAGATTACACACTTTGCGTTAAAAGGAGTATTACCTCGTAGTTGTCTTCACAATAGACCACCTAATGTGAAAGTGGTGTGCCTCATATGATTTAATTTATCTTTTCAGTGGTTTTTAAAATTTCGAGTAATTGAGTTTAATGTTAACTAGTCAGTAGTGCAAGCTTAACTTGCTATATAAGTTTATAGTGCTTTAGTTGAGTGGTTATTTGTAGGATTTTTAATGTCTCTTAGGGTTTCAAGTAGAAAGCTGTTAATGTATTCATTTTTAGTGGCATGTACGGATGATGGTAGTCCTTTACTGTTTCTCGAGTTTGAATGTGAGGCTCAGATTGGTTAATAAGTTGGTCGTATGAACTGTTCAGTGCTGAACTTGCTTATCCTCTTCACTAAGAATCCTCATTAAAAGTCATAGTCTGGTGTCACGACGTCTCTTTTGTAATAGCTCAAGACCAAGCTTTTCTTTCGCTTCTCTAACACTTTCTCGTCCTTTAAGGTGGCTTATAAAAAGTGGTAACTGGACTTTTGGGCGACAGTCACTAGGGCGACAGACACTTAGGCGACACTTTCGGTTCGAAAGGCGACAACTTCAGACGGAAAGGCGACACGGCAGACAAACCGGCGACAATTCTAGACTAAAAGGCGACAAATTGGTTTGCTGTTTGGTTGAAGGCAAGGTAATGTACTGACAAACTATGAGATGCTGTCGTTGTGTGCTATGCTTACGTATATTTTTGAAACGTAGCCTTGAAAGTGTTATTGTTTCTTACAGACTTTTTTATAAATCGAAATTGCAACATGTATTTTTAAACGCCATTGGTGGGATTGGGATTTCTCTAATTATGCTAGCCCAGACACCAAAACACCAAAACTTGTTTTTGTATCAGCATGTTTGTTCAAAATTGTTCGAAAAATCACGTTCTCGGCTGAATTGTCGACAATCTTGTCTCTGATTATTGAAACTTTAGAGTTATCCCTTCTCTGATTGTTGAAACTTTAGAGTTATCTTACCTCGAAAAGAAATAGTTTTATGGTTTCGATCGTCAAAATTCACCGTAGCTGGGAGAAGAGTTTGCTCTTTGTGTGAGATGAAAAGACAATTCCCTATTATTGTAATTTCTCATTTACTTGTGGAAATAATGATTTCCTTATCCTTGTTTTTTTACAATTATGATAATAATTCAATGTCATTATAATGCAAACTCAATAGGCTAAATTGCGGTTCACACGGATCTATTTTTGTTGAGATTTTATTTGAGTATGAAGAGTGAAGGCTTTTTCTGACATAGGTGTCTAAGATATATCCATATTTTACTAACTTCTGCAGCTTGTTGCAAGAAGACTAAACAGCATCACAGAAAGCTTATGGAGAAATGATCCACTCCAAAGCATAGAAATCAACTGGTCCAGATGCCATGTTACCCTAGAGTCACTTGAGATATTTGACTGAATTACCCTTGTCACAGATCCCGATGGCACACACAACCTGTAGTTTGAGACAATGAGGAGTGATCAACACCTCAAAGACCTTTGTGATATATACTCAGTTGCAGGTTAATGCTGCCATGTACCACATCATATACTATATTTTGCATTTTAACACGCACTATGAATCTTTTTTATATGCGACTATTTTAACAAAGGACAGACTTCAGAAAAGATGGGAAGATATTACATAGACAGCCATTGGCTTGAACTTTAATAACAACTTTATTAAATAGTGGTGTAGGGAATTTCCTGCAATTATTTTTGTGTATGATTGGAAGTGCAAGTGCATTCGAGCACCTGCGAGTCACTGTGTACAATTATACTCCTGTAGTTCAAATTATCTTTTCATGTAAGTTTTAGAATTAGTAGAAAGTAATATTCAGTTGCCAATTTATAACCGTGAACCTGATCTCGTCATTCTAGATAGGAAAGAGAAGTTCTATCGCTAGATGGGTTTATCTACATATTATCAATCAGTATAAAGTCATTGTAAAAAAATTAATGCTGCAAACTATTGATATACGTATTTTTGAAAGTTATATATGATAAAAATCAGCTTTACTATTTGTATAAATATACCAAAAAGCAAATTTATTAAAATGTATAAAGCTAAACTCATATGTATGTATTTATTTTCATACTGCAATCAGAACAAGAATATACATTAATTTGAGATCTACTACTGAGGGTCCTAATACATGATACATGAGCCAAAGGTAGTATAATGACTCATCAACAGCGGTATGCTAGTGACTCAAGAATGCATCACTTCAAAGGGGTTGAAAAAGTTGGTACCTCTATGATGTCATAAATTAGGCGGTAAGGAATCTCAGACTCTTGCCACACTGATAAGCAACTTGCCAGTTTTTCCAAGCATTCAAGGAAGGAAGTGAAAAAGAAAATAGTGACTGGCTAAATGACTTCTGAGCGTGTTGACAGACTCTAAAGTTAAATTTGTGGAAAAGGATGAACAGAAGAATAGTTGGGCGATCAAAGACAGATTAATCTCAGCAGTTTTTTTAAATAACAACTATCTCAATTAAATAAATATTTGGTACATTCATTAATACAATATGAAATTCTACTGTGTGTAAAAGAATAGTGTAATCAGATTAATGGCATTAATGAGGATATAAGCAGGTAATAGATGCCAAGGAAGTAAGGTGGAGCAATGCGTAAAAAGTATGCTAATGCAAGATTTCCGATCTGGGCATCAATAAAGTTGGTGTCTTGTTAGTGTTCACTACTAATTCACAACAACATAACAGGCCATAGCAGGACTTAATATTTTGAATTAATCCTGCCCTCAGAATTGTCGCCTCAATGTCCAGAATTGTCGCCTGTTTGTCCGCTGTGTCGCCCTTCCGTCTGAAGTTGTCGCCTTTCAAACCGAAAGTGTCGCCTAACTGTCTGTCGCCCTATTGACTGTCGCCCAACCGTCCATAATTCATAAAAAGTATAGCTTGATTTTGAACAGCTTCTTTATCTGTTATGAGTCTTTTTAGAAACAGATTTCATATTGCTGAGCATATTCAAGATGTGGACGACAAAGTGACTTGTATGCCAGCACCCGTCCAGATTGTGGAGCCTCGTATAAGGCTCTTTTTATCATGCCTAGTTGTCGCTTTGCAACTACTGTTTTTCAGAAATATGCTTGTCAAATATTAGGTTAGAGCAACTTGAAATCTATGTAAAAACTGCACAGATATGACATTAGAATTCAGCTTGCTTCTTGTTAATTGCTATTATGGTTTTAACGTACCTTTTCGCATTTGTCTAGCTGATTTCAATGCGAAGCAGCTTACAGCGACATTGACAGTCCTCACCTAGCAAGTTAACTTAACGCATGAGTCACGACAACGCAACGCCCCATAGCGATTGAGGAAGTTAGTCGTGCGGAGCTAGTAACTTTCAGTAGTCGCTATCACATCATAATACAGCAAGGGGTTAGAAGCGTATGACTAAGGCTCCGCCCACCATATCTTGATGTTACGCAATTCGCTTCATAAAGACCAATTCACTTCGGTTCCAGTACATCGTTTCCTGCAGTAATTGGCAATACCTGGTAGTCCAATGGCCCTCCAATAATGGTAGTCCAAACAATAGTTCAATGTTTTGATCATATTCCTAGTTTTCCTACAAGATAATAGAGCATAGATTAGTGATAAACACCCAAATTATTGAAATATTTAGATGGTAGCTCATGAAATAACCAGTAATATTCAGGCAATAGTTCAATGACCTTGCTCCTGCTCCCTCCTGCCAGTAGGTAACATCTTGCAGATCACACATTATTCGTTTTCCAAAATTGATTATGGACTAAGATCTTAGCTAAAATCACATAGATTGTCAAGTATAACCATTTGAAAGGCTAGACAAATCTTCACACAAAGTTGTTTTCTATCTCGTTGTTTATTCCAAAAACAAATTTATTTTACCTACTTGAAAGTAGGTAAAAGAACTTTGTATTCTCATATTCTGTTTGCTAGTAAGTTTGCTTGCTGCTGACACATTTTACTGCTGCCAACATAAAGCATCTACAATAAAAATCATAAACGGATTACGTAAAGACAAAAATATTGAAGGAAGATAAAAAGTAGATCATTTATGAAATTGACAAACTTGTACATGTGATGAAACAGTTTAACAATAATTGAAACTATGGTAATGAGACATACAAAACCCTTGAACATTAACAGTACTCAGAAAAGGCAACTCCAAAAAATGATGTTCACTATCATATTGTGTTTTTAATAATAAATAACATACATGTAGGTCTACACAAGAATGAATGGGGAATAATTGACACAACTGTGGGTGAGCATGCTTGTGCACATAACTCTGAACAAAAATCATAGTCTCAAAGTCTATATAGCTAAAATATAGAATAATATACTATCAAATTACCTTTTGCGGTAGATTAGACGTTCACTGTGTATATGTGACTTTGGTGTATGAGTGTATTTAGAACAGATGGTTACAAACAATTAAGAGTGATCTTTATCTCTGTCACAGACTAGCACAACTCTTCTAAATACTTTTCACTATGTTCAACATTAAGTCAATTTTGTTGGAAGATCTACTTTTACAGTCTCACTCAGACTTCACCATCTTTAGCTGTAATAATATTTGTTACAGTTTTGTATTTTTGATAAATTAAAAAAATTATTGCTGGCATGAAACTTATGTATTATAGAAGTATTGGTGACTCTGTCACTGAAATCTGCTGGGAACTAAAGCAGCTCATGAAACAGCGTGTCAAATCAGGTAGACCATCGAGTCCAACTTTTTGTTAGCCACTAAATTACTTACCTGGTAGTCTAGTTTAGTCATAGTCTATTAATCAACTAAAAATCTATTCTCTCAAAGTTCTGTTAGAAGTGTCAGAGTAAATTGAACAAGGAATTGCTATTGCTGTTTTTATCTGTGACCTCAGAGGAATAGGTCAATGTTAGATAGCTTTGCAGACAAGCAGCATTACACCACACTCAAACTACTCCAAGATGGTGACACCCCTTTAGACTGTACTGTTTATGATAGATAAAACTATGATGCTGAGTATACAGTGTATATACTGCAGATTTTCTACTACTGCCAAAAATTAGATTTTAGGAAAACTTCAGAAATTAATTATACTTTAAAAAGTAAAATAATAAATAAATGGCAAATATTATAAAGAAATTGAGCTCTAGGTTTAACTAAAGTAGCTGAATCAACATCCAACCTCCTAAAACAAAGTTTAAAAATCTTTCGGGTAAATAACTCCCTATTAAAACATTTTTAACTAAAGAATTGGACCTTAGAAGATTGTAATGATTGTGCTTGGTCATTAGTTGTTATGTAACATAAACTTAACATGGTATAGAATGGCCTTGATATTGCAGAGTTAACCCAATAGCCCTGTTTTTCTAAATAAGATAAGGTGGGGCATCTGAGGATAATATGAGTAACTATGACGCTATGATTAAACACTCAGAACTTCACAGCTAGTAGACTTACTACTTTACATACATGTACAAGATTTCAGCTTCAAGGTGGTTTCTTCTTACTAACTATTTATGTTGTTAGCTTGACCTCCTTGAAAGTAGAAGCTTTGATCTTAATTATATTTTAGTTATTATTATATAGCAACAGCCTATGACTCAGAACATAAATGTGTCTAAGGCTAAGACTCAGTTATTCATCTGTTACACTTCCTATCAACTCACCTGAATTACAACTTGTGACAGGATGTTAGTAGAGGTCCACAGGTATCTGAATGGCATGGAGATATTCAAGCGCTACCCGTATTGTCTCACAATAATCCTAAGGCTATAATTATAAAGCTGATAGACACAAAAACGTGGGGGCAAGAAAAAGAACTACTAGTGTTAAAAAGTTAGTAGGAGCTTCATACTGAAGCCTTGCATGATTGTAAGGTTTATATTAGACGTAAGGCTATGTCACATATCATACATGATTACAAGAGTTTCTGTGTTATTATTTTCCCAGAAAACCCAACATGAATAGGCATCATCGTAGGGGAGGTAGATTTAATAATAATATTATTTATATTACCCAGTATTTAGAGTACAAGTTATTTAGGAAAATGATAGCCAGATATGTCATCAAAAAAGCGTAGGGCTTTTCATACACGCTTCAATTGATAGTTGTTTTTTATCAGCCCATACTTTTCTTTGGAGTTGTCATAACTAGCCAAGTTACATATTAGTTCAAAAAGCCTAATGGTGGTGTTAGTTACAGAGGTTATGAAGGATTGAATTTAGATTCTGAAATTCCAAATCTACTTTTTATGGTGTAACGTAATTGTCATAGCATTATTCCTCTTTATTGTAAAGAGCATTTTAGAGCTTTAAGTTTTAAAGTTTATTTTTAAGTTTATTTTTAAACCAACTTTGTTTTTAAAAGCATTTTCTGATAAAAATTATAGTTAATTACAGTCTTCACAATGAGAGAATAAGTTCAAGTTATAAAAAATATTACATTGTCAGTATTAAGCTTTGTTCTAAATTATAATCTCCTTTCCATAAAAATGATAGTCATGTTTAATAAATTTATGAGACAAGCACAATGTTGAAAAAGCTACATTTTACTAGCTCCAAATTTCAAGAAACTTTTAAGTTCTGGGAATGAATTTTATTGCATACTTCTATCTTCATCAGATCTCAAATAAACAATCTAGAGGAATGCGATGTGACACCTTGACACTGATTGAACACTTACTGCTTATTAAGTTTTTAAAAGATTTCCCTTGTGTCAATTTTAATTATTTTTTAGAACTTCATGACCAACCTTAAAAGCTTAGTTTGTAGGAAATAATTTAATAAAATACATGCGTTTACATCAATAGCTGACAGCAGGACAGATGATCTCTAGTAACCGAGTTGATTGGAGATCTGCTATCATAAGCAATCTTCAATCATATGCAGTCTTAGTCGCATCGACTCTGCCCATGCATGTCTGCGCGTGTCTGCGCGTGTCTGCGCGTGTCTGCGCATGTCTGTAGATGTCTGTGCAATTCTGTGCATGCATGTCTGTGCATTTATGTGTATGTCTGTGCATGCGTGTCTGTGCATTTCTGTTAGTTATTGTTTCTTTCTATAATTTATTTCAAGCGTGATGTCTTAAAATATGAACGGTATTACGTGTATACTTTAATACACTATACTATAGTGTGTTTTAGTGTACTATGCAACATTATTTGACTGTCCCATATTTATCATTATATTGTCTATTGGAGAAGTAACCTTGACACGTGTTGTTTTGCTTACTAATCCTTATTCTTAAGTAAAAGCCTAAATATACCAGCACAGGTTGATGTCTTCCAATAGGAGCAACAAGTTCGACATGATCCTTTGTTGGCATTGTTATTGAACCAAACATGTTGTTGTTGGCTTTTATGACTTCACATTACTTAAATCTCGTTGAATATTGCTATAAATAATGGATCCACCTAAGTTTTTGTAAAACCGAACTGGTAGACCAATATCCGCAGTAAGGTTGGTGCCTTAATCTTATGGTTCAAACTCAGCTGGGAGAACTGTCTTTAGTAACGATGAACTCCTCTTGTATGTCTCTATCTAGCCAGTAGTCTGTTTCTGTAGTTGTAATATGTACTCAGTCTCTACTGTGGTAAGTTTAAAGTTAATCCGAGGTTTATTTTAACATCCTCTCTTTGTTTGTATTTAGCTTCAACTGCTCATCAATATGAGTCATCAATTTTGAAGTCAAAATACATGAAATGATCACAGCAGACTAACTAAAGAAAGAGAATTTCCTTTTAAAGATATTTTTAAGAGTTATTGCATAACAAGAAACGTAATCTAGTTTTTAAATAATTTATTGACTTCAATGAGCTTATGAAATGTCTGATGCAAATTTAGAGAGAAGGAACTACGAACCTTTATTAGATATTGCAAAAAAAAACCTGACTGAACCCTGGTAAAACCGCCTCGGACTTATGACGGAGTCTATTGGTTGGTCAGACAGTTACCAAAATTGACACTTTTATTATAATTATTAGTTTAATTTATTAACTTTGACAAGTTAATCTGATAACTTGAACTACTTGTATGTGTAAAGTTCTCTGATAACAATTATAAACTAATTCTATTCCTATATAGCACACTTGATATCTCATTTTATAAACTTCCTTCTTGAGGTTGTAATAAAGGTTTTACCAGGTAGTTCTCGCGGCTTTGGTTGACACAGCTTTGATTCTTTTACATGCGGATCTTTAACATCAGGTACCACAACAACTATAGTTAATTCGAAAAATGAAATTAATAATACTAACTTGATAATATATATTAAATATTTATTTATAATAAATGGTTCATGAATGAATTACACAATCCATCAGTTAACAAATATATGTTTGAATATTGCGAGAATAAACACAAGGCACTGATTCTGAGTACTAGTATAGGTATATAGAATTAGGTCAAGTAAAGAAACCAGCATTTATAGAGTTTTTGTCAGATAAACTTAAGTTTCATGAAGCTAAACTTTTTAAAAATGTTCAACCCATAGACTTGATTTTAAAATAAAGAAAAGCTTTTGAAATTTTAATAAAAAGGTGACAATATCATAGAGTTATTCTTATTTGTGAGTTAAAGTGTTACAGAGTTAGTTTCAGTGAAATTCAAGTTTAGTATATTGACTATTATATAGCTGATGATAGAATGATTACAGTTAAGGTGGGTCACTGATAGCCTTAGAGCATGACAAGTGCAACATCGCATGATAATCACCAGAGACTGGTCTCACATCATCTTTTCACAAACAAAGTGGTTAATACTATTACATGGCTTATTGTTAGCATGAAACCTAAAATCAGGTCTAGTCTCCACACAGTTTTCATGAGAAAGGTTTGGTTCTCCCAGATACCAATCCAATGAGTCAGCTAGACCTGTTGACTTCCCTGTCCATTTCCAAACACCATTGATTCGTCTTGCACCAATCCAAAGATTATTTCTCTTCCATTCTGCAACAAGAGACTATCAGCAATTTACTGCTAGTATTTCTCTTAAAAACTGTAAACAGTTATCTTTATTGACAAGAATAAAAAAATCCAACCACAATATGATGATTCAGTATCCTTAAAAACTTGCTGCTGTTTAATCATAATAAATGTGATTTACTTTCGACCTGCAAAAATTGTATTAGTTAAAGTTGTTCAAAATTTATGTCAAGGCATCAAGATTTGCGTTAGATCTACTTACAATTTCCATAATCAAACCTTGTTAATACCAGCAAAAATTATTGGTGTTAATCACATGTAATTTGCATTTACTAGGTACAGAAGTTTAGGCTGTAAGAATACAAAAAAGATTAAACAAATGATAATACCTTCGTGGGTTCGCCGCAAGTTCTCAAACCAAAGCACTGAATCTCGTGTTTCGAAGGTGGCCAAGTATTCTCCACTTCTCTCACAGAAACCTTTTGCATCATTCCAATTTAAACTTTGAGAAACTCGTCTAATACAGGTAGTTGAGTGAGGGTTGCATTCGTAGCCAGCCGAACAGTTGATCGATGGATCTAGAAATGAAACAGAATTACAATTTCATGACTTGGTTTTCTGTTTTCTCAAAAATAAAACTCGTCAACTAAAAATAAGTGCAGCTTGAAAAAACAAAAAAGAGTTTTAAAGACTGGATTAAATTTGATTGTTAATCATTATTAAATCTAATTGCCACACAAACAGTTACAATATTTGCCTTATTAGCTCTTGCTAAGTTCAGTTTAATATAAAATTGCTCAAGTCTTTAAGTCAACTTCACATATTCAAGATAATATTAAACCTTCTTACAAACCTCGTCTATGGTATCTGTTTACATAATCACTAAGTGAGACGATAGAAACATTCAATTCACGGCACTGCTCTGTGCTGCTGGCAATTTGAGTTGTCAACCTGGTTCTCGTCTGCATCCAGTTGTTATTAAACTCGGTGAGGTTAGAGTTAAACTCTCTTTTTGCAACTTGCAACCGTCTTTGTATTGTTTTCATTTTATTTATGTCTTCAGTAATTGTTTCTAGTTGTAGTAAAGTTTGGTTGAAGCCCACAGATGCAACACAGCTCTCTTCAAGTTCTGTGATTTTACTCTGAACAAGATGAACTGCAGTCATTGTCCTGGTGAGGTTAACAGAGAGGACTTGATAAGAACCATTAAGTTTGTTACCAACTTTGTCCAACTGCTGAATTTTACCTTCCATCTCTGAAAAACCTTCGATTGTATTGTTCTGACTCAGTTTCAACTGATCAGCCATTTCTACAAGTTGCTTCATCAACTCAACATCTACTTGAGAGACAGCTTCAATTGACCTTATGACATCTGTCAAGTTAGAAATGCACACTTGATCAACTTTTTCTAAATTTGTTTTTGCTTCTTCTAGATCCTGGACTCTTTCCTTGAGGCGCAAAAATTTCCTTATGGTTGCATTTAAATTGGTTTGTAAACTTTGTTCACGAGATGCAGTTCTGGATGCTAGTTGAATTGCCCTGTTGGAGACTCTTTCAATTCGACGCATAGTCTGGCTGAAGTTCATTCTAAGCTGTCGCTCTGAATCTTTCAAATCTTCATCAAAAATCTGTAAGTCTGCTGTCTTATTTTCTAACGTTGTTAAGCGTTCCACGGTTGTGTTTAGCTTTGTTTGAATTGGGAGTTCCTTAAAAAAAAGTAGTTGTATGTCTTGATTTGCTAATGCAAGAGACTCATTCAGATCAAACAAAGTTTGATTGTTTGCCGAAAAACTTTCCAGATGTTCTGCAGTTTCTGTAAGGTTCTGGAAAATCAACTGGATCTCATCTTTTTGGTCTTTATTAGAAGCCTCCAAATCATTTAGTTGTCTACCAAAGTCATCTTTCAAGCGTTTGGTCTCTCCTACCAACTGATTTATTAACAAAACTGAAGTGGTTGTGTTTTGACTTAAAGTCTTCATTTCCTGCTCGAGTCGTTGTAAAACTTTCACAAAACCTTCGTCGTTCAATAAATGTGTTTGCCTTGCTCGTTCAAAGTCTTCCTTTTCACTTTCCATCGAACTTACCATCTCTCTAGTCTCATTCAGTTGCTGCTGTAGTTTTTGCATGAGCTGGTGACTGTCCTGGCTCCTTTCAACTCTAGTACTTCCACACACAAACAACACATAAGCAAAATTTCTAAGTGAAATCACCAAGCTTAGGATAGAAAGAGTTGTCATGACAGCAGTAAATTTTATTCCTTTGCTTTTTGGAGACTGGCTGATTGAATTGATTTGATCTGAAAGAGTTGTAGTAGTTGATCCTTCATACGCAGGATTAGAGAAAGAAGCTTCCATCGCTGAGCCGAGTTATCCAAATTACTCTGTAATCATATTGGAGTTGGTTTTGTCAGGTTTGTGCAACCAATCAATGTTCAGGTGTAATAATCTGCTAACCAATCAAAGCTTAGATCCATAAGTTTTCATTTGCTGATGAAATACGTACAAGTGGAATCCCAACAATTTAATATTGTGTAGGAATATCTGATCAACGTTACCAATACCACATATGTCAATTAAGTATTATTAGTCAAAGGGAGATGTCATAAATACCTCTCTCTGCTAATAGAACTGATATTAAATGGAGCATTGTTAAATGATCTAGTGATAGTATTTTACTTACATGTATGTATAAACAGTTGGCTGAAGTAAGAAAAAGTAACAGGAACCTTTCTCCCATTTTATTTTGTTGTAAACAAAAACATTTTAGTTTTTGTAGAATTATGGCAACAGAATTTTTTTTATATTTTGTATTCACATTCTACAATGTCCTTTGTTTTATATATTAATCACGACTAGCATATAGACAGCCTAGAGCCAGTGCTTTGAGTAAATCATATGTCTGTCTCCAGTATGACCTCTGACCAAAAAAATGTATACATGGTATTCTTATACCAGAAATCTGTGCCAACTGTATGAACTGAAAATAAAAAATATTTTTATAAACTTTAGAAATATTACAATTACAGCTTTTGATGAAGCAGGGCTAGCTGATGTTTCTTTTACTATAGAATTGAGTTTAATATAAATGATATAATATAATGATATGTTATCTTTCGGAGTTGTCCTCAATCGTTGAAATTACACTGGTGTAAACAAACTTACAAATGCATGTGAACTTCTACACATCATTTAAAGCGTGTCACTTCATGAAAAATTTAGAAAAAGTTAAATCTTTTTTTGAAAATGAATATAAAAATAATAAGGATGAAAGTGCACACGATATTTAATTGTATTAATTTTATTACCGGTAAAATATATTTTCATTAATGTTGGATAATTTAATTATGCTGTGGAAACCTTCTTATTTGAGAACATGGTACCCAGTTTAGTGAAAGTTATAAAAAAAACTAATAAATAGCCAATAGACATTTAAAACTAAAACTGATTAAAAAACAGATGTAAATTTTTTAAAGTGTGAATTGATTTAATACAAAATATAGACACAGGGCTTATTGCGTGTGTGTGCTTCTTGATAACACATGCAGGCCTGGACGTGCCTACTAATTCAACATACATTATGATACATGCATTGGTTTCTTCAACTACTGATAGTTTTACATCAAATCATATCCATATATTTATATAACTCTGAATTTGTAATCTTGCTTCATACAGTCACACTGAACACCTGTGTAGATGATAGTTAAAGTTCTCCATAAAAGATTATTTGGTATTGGACTCGAACTCGTAACCAACATCTTACCAACTGTGCTAATCCGACCTTCTTTACAATAATAATAATATTCCATATATAAATATGAGTGTTTGCTTGTTGGTCTGTAGTCTGTATGTCCAGTTATAGCGATAAGGGTTTAGAAATGAAAATACCACTTTGCATTGGAATTGAACTCGGAAACCCCATTTATGTGGATCAGCCAAAGACCCCTGCTTAACTCATTTATCCCAACTCAATGCTCACCTCGGTTAGTCGCTACATCAACCAATTTATTTTGTTATACTATAAAAAGATTGTTTGGTTATAACTACTTGTGCACTTAGAAATCATGATATTTTTATGGATCTTGACAAGTAACAATTTTAAGTACAATTATTCTGAACAGTGGCAAGGTGGTGGCATGGCTTAGTGGCAGTGCGCTTGGGTTAATATTCAGAATAAATGGGTTTGATCCCAGTGAGTAGCAGTCTTTTTTCTCAACACTCAAATTGGAGAATGAATACTTACTATAGTAAAGATTTAAAATAGCTCAAGTTACTCAAATTTATTTGAGTGCGACTCTGACTTATGACTCTGTTGAGGCAACATTTTGCTGTACAGCTTGCCTTTTCTAAAACTTGATGTCACGAGTTAGCATTCTATGCTCTGATACGTGTATCATAACAAACAAGCTTGTCACCTGATCTCCTGAGTATTCTATCACTGTTCCTGTAATAGTTTAAATGAGACGTTACGGTTTGAGCCTGCTTCCCTGTAGTATTGTCCACCAATTCTAGATACAAGTTTAAAATATAGGAAAACCATAAGGCTTGAGATATTGGTATTGAGAGCCATTCAAATGAGGTATGAATATGAATATAGTTACAGTACAAATACAGTACTAATCATTAAGGTCAGACTGCTGATAAGAGGATCTAATGATAACCCATTTTTTGGAAAGATTTAGTGAAAAACAAAGGCAGTTAATAGTCAGAGTGCCGAGAAAGCTAAAACTAATAATATCACACATTCACTCATCTTGAACATTCGTTTCACCAGACAGCATAAAGTAGTATGGCTGAGCGGTCTAAGGCGCTGTTTTAAAGCACTAATTTCTTTGGAGGCCTGAGTTTGAATCCCATCTCTGCTCATCTCATCTCTTTACCCTTTCCCATTTAAGGTAGTAAAAGCGGAACAACCATGATGA
This sequence comes from Watersipora subatra, assembly GCF_963576615.1. Lineage (NCBI taxonomy): Eukaryota > Metazoa > Bryozoa > Gymnolaemata > Cheilostomatida > Watersiporidae > Watersipora > Watersipora subatra. Next base: position 41,654,432 of record NC_088713.1, read on the forward strand.
AGGAACAACCATGATGCTAGAAATTTTTTGCACTTGAAAAAGTCACAAAATCAGACTACCTTTAAATTATCTACAGTTCATTTCGGGTAAAAAAAGTGTGCCTACACCAAGCGATGCCAAGGTCAATTGAACATTTTAGATCTTTCAATTTTTTGCATAAATGTGTCACAATCTATCTGATTAAAAACTCAAAAATTTCTCTTTACCTACATTAAGGACAATCACCCACAGCCAAGAAATTCATGGACTTTTTTGAAAGAAACATGAAAGAATCTCATTAGTATTTCTGTGAATGCTCAGTATTTCTTGCATGACTAAACATGAAAGAAATACTGAGCATACAGCTAGTTAGCTATATAATGATCAGTTTTTTGTACTTATAACAAAGAAAGGAATAACAATTTATAGAATCCCCAAATATCCCAACTGTATATTGAGAATAAACAGTTAATATTTTTATATCTATACTAGATAAATGCTAGGTGTTGCACGGGTATTAGAAAACTGCTTATAAATAATGGTAGGTAAGCAAGTTGCCATTGGCTAATTTGAGTAAGCTAGTATCTGTATTGCTAAACTTACTAATAAGAGCCATGAGAGCAAGCTTTAGTGATGTTGCGCGTAATCCAGAGTCGCTATGATATTTTAACACAGACAAGGACTTATATCACCCAATGAATCCATTGCATCTTGTGTAGCTTATTGGGTTAGCTAGTTGTCTAGAGTTCTAATTTTGTGCGATTCGGATATTTCATCGCTAAAATTTAATCGCTATAGCTGAAAAGACGAACAACAAATTTTGGGGTTTGTATACATTTATATATAAATAATTTTAACATTAACTTGAAACTATTTAACCATGTACATAATAATAACTGATGTCTGAGTGTGAACTGGAACTTACTAGCTTTAAATTAAAAAAAAACTTGAAAGTTTGAGAAATAAACTTATTGCATGTCTCTATCTCCGTCAGAGATAAGATAAACAAGTTTATAAGAATTAGATACGACACCTTCACACTGATTGGACCACTACTCTTTACTAGGTTTTCTAACTAAATTTTTCTTGTACTAATTTATTTTTTTAGAAATTTATGACCAAACTTGAAAGCTTAATTTGTAGAAAATAATTTAATGAATTTAAAAAATATGCATTCAAACAAGTAGCTTATAGCAGTACAGGTGATTACTAGTAAGCCCTCCTGGTAGAGGACTGCTAACATAAACAAACCACAATCATAGACACTCTTACTAGCCTCGATTTTGTGTATGCAGCCTCAACGTTGTGTATGCATGTGTTTGTGCGTGTGTGCGTGCGTGTGCATGTGTGCGTGTGTGTGTGTATGTGCTCGATAATTTTTCCTACATCAAGCTTAAGACATCAATATATCCAAAATAATTACATGTAAATAAAAAGTATACATTTATAGATCATACATAACAAGTACATGTAAGTACAATATAATCCCACGACCAAACGAGCGCATGCGAAGTTTGGGAGTTTTTATGATAAATGCATGTGCACACAACTTACGAAAATTATTCATCAAAAATGAGACGAACCCTTGTATCAAAATTTCATCAACAAATTTAACCATCGTTTTGTAAAGTTGTTAAAGTATAATAACGAAACAAAACACATACAAAACTATGTAAATATGTTACCAAGTCTTTGTAAACCGTCAGCATTATCTTAAAACTTACCCATCTGATCGGATTATACACAAATAGAGAGATTTATTTGGACGAAAATCATCACAAAACGCTTGAAAAGCTTGGTTTAATAAAAGTTAAGACCGGAAATTGAAACGACGGGCGACAGAGAATAGAACGATTAAATTGTGCGCATTTCACGAAAAAAATAATGTGCACATTTCACCAGTCTATGGCATTGTCGACGGTTTCCGTAGTTAATGCCGGAGTACTGAAGTCGTTTCATTTTTGCCGATTTCAAATTTACATCTTAGACACTTGAGTACTTTGGTATTCTAACTGACTTTCAACGCAGTGTAAGTAAAGGAAATGACGATATTTTTTCTAACGATTCTTATGAGATTGTTACAATATTTAATTATAAGTTTGGATGACTACAGAACAATGACTACGTAGTACGGATTTTCTAAAAATCTATATAAATATCACAATTTCTTGATATCGCCAACTATGACGTTTTTTTAAATGTAAACCAAATTGTTTATTGGTTTTATATTATTACTATATTAATAATATTGATAATTCTAATAATATCAGTGCATTTTACTTCTAATATTGGCCAATATTGCATTTCTCCTATTGCAGGGGGAGAGATATAAACATATAATCTTTTCCTTTGATTATTGCTGTTTGTTGTATATAATAACACCCACACCCAGTACATTACAGCTACCATTGCAGTTATCCTATTGCACTGCAGTGTCATTTGACTGCTAATATTGCATTTCTCAACCATCAGTACCCTTTCTTTTTTCCAATATCATTTTGGTCATAGGCTGTATGACAGTGTAATTTCTAGTTTATTAAAATATAAAACAATTTTAAAAATTTTAATGCATCATATTATAAAAGATAGTAGCCTATGATGCATTAAAATATAACTCAAAATATTAATCAGCTCTACTATCACTAAAGCTAATTCTCAGTCTATAATAAAGGTTAACTTGACTTATTGTATGTTGTATTACTATGTTTAGTCCTAAGTAAGAGCCTGAATATTCTAACAAAATTTGACAAAATATATTGGTGTTTGACTGCAATAATTGTATATTACCCGTATATCATTGATTAATACTGTAAATGATGGACTCAGTTAACTTTTGGTAAAACAAACTAGGAACTCAATAGCCTGTTTCAATTCTACTGCTTTTTCTTAAAATGTCTTTGAAGTCAAAATATGTAAGATATTAAAATCACAACAGTTTGAAACAAAGAAAAAAAATTTCCTTGTAAAAATATTTTAAAAGATTTTGGAAAAATAGAAACTTATTCGAATTTTCAAATAAAACATTGATTTCGATAAGCTTATAAAATTATTGATGAAAACTTGGAGAGAAGGAAGTATACACCTTAATTCGATGTTGCAAGAAAGAATCTGCCTGAATCCTAATAAAACTGCCTCAGACTTATTACAGAGTTTATTGGTTGATCAGACAACTACCTAAATTGACACTTTTATTATAATTATTAGCTTAATTTATTAACTATGACAAGTTAATCTGATAACTTAAACTATTTGTATGTATGAAGTTCTCTGATTAACAATTATAAATCACATTTATTCATATAGAGTAAGCTTGATACCTCATATTACAAACTTCTTTTATGAAGTTGTAACCAAAGTTTTACCAGCTAATTATTTTGTATCGTCTTGTCTCTTGTCTTGTTTCTTGTTTTTCTTGTGACAATTTTAATCTTGTTATTCTTTAGTCTTGTCTTTGTCTTTGTCTTTAATCTTGTTAATCTTTAGTCTTCAGTTATTCAGCATAGTTGAAAGAAAAACATATTTTGTAAAGTTAATTTGTAACAGTCTTGTCTCTAAAATTAGTGCATTTCTGTATTGATCACAGCTTTTGGTACACATTTTGTGTTTGATAAAATGTGTAATAGTGTGTTAGAAGTGCTCTACAAAAAATGTGCCAAAATACCAAAAGGTTTGTTTGTGTTAGTTTTATTTACAACTTCTATACTTACTATGCTATAAAAGTTTAACCTGTATAAATACTAGAAAAACTAATTCAACAAGTGATATCTTCGCAAGCCCTCTGCAAACTCTCAAACCTAAACACCAATTCTCTTGTTTTGAAAGTCACTAAGTATTCTCCATTTCCATGGCAAATCATTTTGCCATAGCGCAATTTAGACTTTGAGTGACTTGTCTAATACAAGAGTTTGAATAAAGATTACCCTCGCATCCAGCCGAACATTTGATGTTTTTGTGATAAAAAGTTCATATTAAATAAAGCTAAAAACTTTTGTCAAACTGCTACTACCTTAGCTTTATTACTTCTAATAATTAGTATTATTATTCTCAAATTATTTTTATTGGAAGTCTGCCTTAAATTACTGCTTATGATAAATTTATCATTTAAACTATAACCAGCTACAAGTATTTTGTTTCCAAGACTGATTCATTAAAACATCATTTTATACAAGAGGACTTGGGCCAAGTTGATCTAATTTACAGCAGCTACATAGGCCTACATATTTTTTCATCTTTAAAATTGATCTGTTGAAATATCCCCTGATTTACTTTACAAGCAAATAGATGTACCTGCACATGTAAATTATTGTGTAACTTTATGGTTTGACTACTTAGCTTTTGTGATTTCGATATCTTTCTATAGATCTAAAATAAGGTTTCAAAAAGAGTTGAACCTTCAATTTTTTACTTTCCATAACAGAATACAAGAAATTAAAGATAAAAAAAGTTCGGAATTATAAATTTGAGGAAAATTTCCTAGGCACATGGAATTGGAAACTGGTTACAAAGTCAACTTCTACAACATTATTTTGTTTGTATTCAAAGCAGTTTGATTCAATCACATTTTTGTATTTCAGTTTAAAATATAAAATTATCTAATGTAATGTTGTGATAAAAAGTCTGAAAAGAGTGATAAGCATAAAATAAAGATATAAATAAATAATATAAATATCTAGACAATAGACAGTTTTTTATTATGATTCTACCACACGGTTGCAAGGAGATAGATGACTTAATAAAAATTATTAATGAATTACAAAAGAAGAATGGAAAGAAATCATGTGTTTTACAGTTTGGAAGAATCAAAAAGTATTTAAATAAATGCCTTAAAGCCAAAACCAAGAACAGCCATGATATTTATTGTAAAAAAGATTTTTGGTTGTTTCTATTTAACAATAATAATTCTTTGCAAGAATGGTTGCTAAAGAACTTTTGATGTAATAATTAGAGTAATTGTTATGGGATGTCATAGACCTATTAATTATACTAGACTGGGCAATGTAATGCATCACAGCTCAGCATTGTGTCCCACTTAAATAGTCACATTCTTCGTGACACAATGTCATTGCTTTGTACACTTTACCTAGTCCAAGCCAGCATTTTAAGTAGAAAGAAATAAAGAGTGGAGCAAATACCGGCACTGAAGAGCATTCAAAGGTAAATTTTGCTCGAATTGTTTTCAAGTATAGTTGTGAAAGTATCTAGATATATAGGGCAAGGAATCTTGAGGTTTTTTAGATATGCATACGAATAATGGTTTTTCCAAAAAAATTTTCTAAAGTTCATTGCTGGCACTACAATTTGAAAAGTTGTTTCACACAATGAGGTGCCAAGAACGTAGTACACAAAGTGTTGGTCATTTCATGAAGCTTTTTATCACCATGGCAGGTGGACATAGGCTAGTAAATGAGTATGGTAATGGCTGGGCTATATTTAACAGTGTACCTAAACCCAACCAGCAAAATCTTTACTTTATGATGGTCTCATAACAATGCAATCAATTACTGATAGTTTTTAGGGCAAGATGAGTAGAAAGTTTTGTTGGACATTTGGGTGTTCTAATACTCCAGCAAAAGACAGTAAACTCAGTTTCCACTCCTTTCAATTGGAAGAGAACCACTAGACAAACGTAACAAATGGATCGACGCCGCGAAATGTAAGGACTGGATGCCTTCGAAATACTCTGTGCTCTTTAGTGATAACTTCACAATAGATCCCTATTGTGGAACTCTTGGTATAAAGATGGCTGCCATACTAAAACCTGATGCTGTACCAAGGATATTTGATTCTCGGCCTAAAGCCAATTCTGGCCAATTCTCTGCCAATTCTCAACCAAAGCATAGACGACTGCTATGCTGATCAAAACCACCTACATCATCTACACGGGATCGAGATGAGCCAGCCATGGAACCTTCACTTTGCTCGGAAGAGCCAACAGCTACCAAGCAATCTGAAGAGGTTTTTCCCGACCCTCTACATAGGCGCGCACGAGGTAGACCAAATGTCGCACCAGAGATATGTATACCGAATCTTTTAAAGAGAGTCAACAGGCTTAACCACAAGCTTCAAAAGCTTCAAAACACCGTCAGAGTTCCAAACACGTATTTATAAGAATTCAGAAGAATTTGCTTGCATTACTGCAAAAAGAAAATGAAATTCAAAGTGCTAAACTTGACTCAATTGATAGTTGCCTGCAAGAGCTAGTAGAAAATGAAGCCAAAAACCAAAATACAAAAACCGAAATGGTCTACAGTCCAAAACTCAAAGAATTTGCTATCACCATGTACTACTATTCTCCAAAACCATACGTTTATCTCAGAACGGTGTTTAAACTTTCTAATGCAAGAACTGTAAGACGTTGGCTCGAGTCTAAAGAATGTGATCCTTAAAACTTAAAACTCAACTGCAATGACTGCACCAGCTTTATAGCCTCCTGTCAAGATTTACGCACCAAGGACGATTCGACACTATTCAGTGTAAAAGATAGAGGTGGACAAAGACAAAGATATGTCTTGGCTCAGAACAGATCATACGGCAGTGTGTCCACTTACAAGGAATCACTGCAGACATACGCAAGCTGGTGGTCACTAAAACCTTTTTTTGGTTTTGCAAAGCAATATGCATCAGAAATTTTCATGCTCAATTCACAGCACAGGGTTAGTTAAAACATCACCTCCTGATATGTCAAAAATTGTTAGAATTCATCAAAAGGCCACAAAGGTAGCAGCTAACAAGTGTAATCTGAGATCAAGGCTGAGCAGACTGGTTGTCTTTAGTCATGTCTAGCCCTTTGCAATACGCATAGAAAAGCGTACTATCTGTCGCTTGTTTTCTATAACTTTTCTGATGCTGTTTGCATAACACCCAAAACTTAACATTTATATTTCTGACAATCTGCAATTAGTGTACCATTTACCAGTGTGTATGCACTTGAAATCACTTTTACAACTAGATGACATGTTCGCCCATAACATGGTACAACATTGATAATTTTGCAATTCTTTTGGAATAGATCAACATACATTTTTACTTGCACTTTACATATGAAATATTTAATTTTATGGTTAGAAATTTGCAGGGTAGAAAATACATAGTGTATATAAATTGTATCTAAAATTTAAAACAAATATCTTGTGCACTTTAGTAGTTATGTCAAATTACATGTAGCAACAAAAATAACTCTTCATTCTTTCAATGTAAACAATAATGACTCGATTGCCTGACCAGCTGGAAGTGAACAAAGCAATGACGCTGCATCACAAAGAATGTAGCTATTTATATAGAACACCATGACTTTACATTGCCCAGTCTGGTGTAATTAATAGGTCTATGTGGGATGTTCATTAATATATCTGTGTGTCAAATATAGCCCATGTATATTTTGACTTCATCCTGCAAACCCTGTGGTTAATATTGATCAGATTATTAGATAGTCTAAATTTGTTGTTAGGTGCTCTGAAGCTGTTGTTAGGTTGTTTAAACTGGTTAGCAGCATGTTTGATCTGGTCATTGGGTTAGACAATTTTGCTTACAGCTTATCTAAATTTACTAGTAGATTTTCCTGTGAATAAATTTATACAATCGTTTTCCATTTTTTTATTTAAACGTTTTTATAGACAAATTATCAATCAGATCTTGGTCAATGTATATTTAAAATTTCAAACTTAAATCATCCCAACATGTACACGATAATAAAACATATCTAAATGTGTAAATTACAGCTTATTAGATCTCAATTTAAAGGCTGACTTGCAACAGAGTTCACAATACAGTTATTTTGTCTCAAAACATTTTTCATGTCTTACTCTGCTGTGTTGTAGGTGCAAAATATTTGGAAATGTGATTACAAGCTTTTAAAAGCTCAAAAACGATCAGTTAATCGCCGCCATCACGAAACCACCAAATATTAGAATATCTTTCCAAAATGGCTCAAACGAGACAGGGTTGAACGAGATAGCGTCTGTTTACACATTCATGCAACCTCATTTGTCGAAATATTTTCAGAAATATACTTCACACATTCAACAAAACCATGACTACGTGTAAGGACCATAGACATGGTTTTGTTGAATGTGTGAAGTATATTTCTGAAAATATTTTGACGAATGAGGTTGGATGAAAGTGTAAACAGAAGCTATCTTGTTCAACCACGTTCCAATTGAGCCGTTTCGGGAACATATTTTAATCTATGACAGTTTTGTGATGGCGGCGATTAACTGTTCATTTTTGAGCTTTTAAGAGCTTGTAATTACGTTTCCACATAATTGGCAGCTACAACACAGCAAAGTAAGACATGGTGAATCTTTTGATCCCAAATAACTGTAATGTGAATTTTGTTGCAAGTCAACCTTTACAGAAACCTGAAAGTTCTGAGAAAACAATGTAGTGTATACTTCTATCTCTTCCATACCTCAGATAAACAATCTACAGGAAAGCGGTATGACACCTTTACACTAATTGGGTTCGTACTTCCTAGTACGCTTTTTAAAAGATTTTCCTTGGGTCAATTTGAAAAAATTATGGAGATATTCTGTATGCTACGCCTAAAAAGCCTGATTTGTTACAAAAAAAAACTGAGTAAGAAAACACAATTAAAAAAAAATAAATAAGAATGCAGGTTGATACAAACCTGTAGCATCCCTAATAACAGCGCTGACTGTAGAGTCGCTATCATAAGCAAACTAAATAGGCAGTTTTAATTACCTCAACTTTGTGTATGCTCGTTTGTGATTGTATTTGTGCGTGTGTGCATGTGTGCAAGTGCATCGAATGTTGATTCTTACACTTAACCTAAATTTATTATAGGTAAATTAAAAGTATACAGTTGCAGAGTACGTCTAATTTATAAACACACCATAGTTTACCAAAATATGATGTAATAAAATGAGAAACAACGTACTGTATTGCAATACTTCTACTGCTTATCAGCATGCGTTTCAATTTAAACAATTTAGCTGAGTTTGAACTTTGACTTGAAATGCTTTTGAAGTAAAAATATATGAGATGCTGAGATCACAGCAGACTAACGGAAAGAAAATCATTTCCTTTTGAAGGCATTTTCAAAGGTTTTTGAACCAAAGTAAAACGTAATGTAGTTTTCAAAGGATTTATTGAGTTGATGAGCTTATGAAATGTCTGATGCAAATTTAGAGAGGGAGCTACAAACCTTTATTAGATATTGCAAAAAGAAATCTGTCTGTACTCTGGTAAAACTGCCTTAGACTTATTACATAGTTTATTGGTTGGTCAGACAACTCCCTAAATTGACACTTTTATTATGATCTTTAGTTTAATTTATAACTATGACAAGTGAATCTGATAATTTAAACTATTTGTATGTATGAAGTTCTCTGATAACAATTATAAACCAACTCTATTCTTATAGAGTACATTTGATACTTGATATAATATACTTCGTTCTTGTCCTTGATTGTCACCACTTTGATTTTTTAAAATGCAGATTTGTACCATCAAGTACCACATCAACTGTAGTTAGTTTGAGAAATAAAACTATTAATAAAAAGATAATGTAGGCTCAATTTTTATTGATAATAAATTATTCGTCAACAAATTACACCATCCATCAGTTAACAAATGTGACCCCGGCCGTCAGAATGTACAATCGTGCGGTAATTGCATTGTTCACAATAGAGCGCTAAGAGTGCTTTACGCTATTATATGACTCACCGTCACTATTTTAGTAAACAGTGGTGTTATATTGCTGGGGGAGCAATAAAGCACTCACCATGAACTTAAGATCACAAGAGGCCGTCAGCTTGGTCTCCAGTCACTATATAGTGATGGGGGTCACGTGTCTCCTAGACGTCTAAGCCATAGCCTAATAGCCGTCTAAGCCATAGCTTCCAGTAGCTACGTATAACTTCTAGTCTATTTAGCCTGTGGTTTTTTATTTCTGAACGTGTTACAGTATGAATATATAACATGCCCTTTTTTCAAGACTACACCGCTTTATCTAAAATCCAAATACGAACTCTAATTCCAATACACTCAAATTTACCCAAGTGTAACCACTATTAGCAGAACAAATAATCTCTCAAGAGGAGCGTTAAATTCAATGAAGCAGGGTTATCAAGCCAAGCAGGTTAGATAATCACAAAAGCTTCAAATCATAGTTACCGTTTCGAAGATGAGATAAACATCTCTCTACTCACCCAATAATCTGTTTACTTACTCGTCTTTCCTTCAGTCATCAGTTATTGCAAATTTAAGTTTTAATCGCACCCCAATCCATCTCAATCTACCTCATCTCCATTTAGCAAATTACCTTCCTCCATACTGGCAGTATCCCCATACTAATCGGCTTTCTCATGTTCCTCCTCTATTGCCACTGGGTTATCTGAAACTTTTGGCTCAGAACCAGCAAGCTGGTCGTCATTGCCACTCTGAACTTTTGGCTCAGAACCAGCAAGCTGGTCGTCATTGCCACTCTGAACTTTTGGCTCAGAACCAGCAAGCTGGTCGTCATTGCCACTCTTTTCGGAGCTTTGAGGTTGGACCTCCTCTTTAGGTTCCTCAACCTTACTCTCCTCACAACTAGCATCTCTGCTAGGGACTACTTTCACAACGGAGGTTTCAGATTGGATCTCCTCTTTGGATTCCTCAACCTTACTCTCCTTTCTAGTAGTCGTTACGGAACTCGCACTCCTTGCACCCCTCCTCTGAGCCCGCTTTTGCTTTACAGCAGCCAAGTGCAACAGAGCCTCTCTATACTCCTTCTCACTCTCAATCTCCTCCTCCAACTCTCTCTCGTCCTTCTCTATAGCAGACAATGCGTGCTTGTACTGCTCCTCTACTTGTCTCCTCCTATGCAAGAGCATAGCTTTCCTCTGCTCGATGGCAGCCTCGGTCGAAACAGACTCTGACTCCATCTCTTCTACAAAACTATCCATCTTAGAAACAAAGAGTAAACTCGAACTAGGCTTCTTCAACTTAGAATCCGGTCTCCTATTGTTAGTCTCCTCTATCCTACGCTTAATACCTGCTGCAATATCTCTATAGGAAGACCCACCAAGAGTACAACCTTCAAGCCCATGGTCTAACTTCCCACAAAATCTACACAATGTCTTTTTGCAATCTACCGCATAATGTCCTTGACCTTTACAATTATAACAAATAAATCCAGGACACTGAGCAGCATAGTGGTCTCTAAAGCTTTTGCAGACAACACACTTGATGTTACCTGGCTTACCGTACACTTCTTTCTTTCCTTCGCTCTCGTTCTTACCCGACTCGCTCCCCTTCTGCTTACTAAACACTGTGTTACCTTCTGAATCCTTCATCACCTTCACATCTCCACCCCTGCCTCTACCTGCCCCGCCGCTCTCGGCACCACCACCTCCCGGGGAATCACCAGCACTCTTCATAAGTGATAGAGAAGTAAGATTGGTCTGATATCAATCTGAAACTTGTATAGTGTCTCCTACTTATCACAGAAAATACACCACGGAAAATCACTAACCACTGTATCACCACTATCGATCGCCGATATCACTAGTTATTCACCACTACACCACAATATAATAACGTATCACCAATCACAATTCTCCCCGAACAATCCTGCCTACAATGCCATGTTAAATTGCTGGGGGAGCAATAAAGCACTCACCGTGAACTCAAGATCACAAGAGGCCGTCAGCTTGGTCTCCAGTCACTATATAGCGATAGGGGGTCACGTGTCTCCTAGACGTCTAAGCCGTAGCCTAATAGCCATCTAAGCTGTAGCTTCCAGTAGCTATAACTTCTAGTTGTCTATTTAGCCTGTGGTTCTTTATTCCTGAACGTGTCACAGTATGAATATATAACAAGTGGTTTATAGAGCATTCAATCCTGCTCTTTCACATGGTCTTGTTTATTTTTGTGCCTGACCAATCATAAAGCCAGAATTGCCATTTAGTTATACCCATATCGGTGGTTGCTATGAAATTTTTCATAACCCAAGATCATAAATATAGGCTCTAACTGCGGGTGCGCGCATGTATGTAGCTATTTCCTGTTTTAATGCTTCTGGCTAGAACAAAATAAAACCATCGCAAATATTACGGCTAGTTGATGATAGATGAGTATTTCCACTTAGAATCTGAGTCAGCTGCCTTAGATCATAGTGAAAGCGATAATGAGGAATGTGATAATAGGGCAATCTTAGAAATACAATATGTGGCTGCTAACGATAATGCGAATGAATTAAATCAAATTACAGAGAATAACGATCAGCCTATCACTGCTAATAACATTCCCATTTTAGCTGTTGACATCAAACTAATAAGTGGATGCAAATGTAGGGAATTATGTGTTAGTTTTATGTCATCTGAACATTTAAGCCTCATTAGAACTGTGTATCAATGATTACTGAAGGAAACATTGGATATGGTTGTGTTGGGACAAAGTGCCACTAGCATAACAAACTAACCCCTCCAATGCACTACCATAAATGTCTGCAGCGTACTCGTGGTACACTGCGTAAGCGTTAAACCACAGAAAAAGAGCTCTAGATTGAATGGTGACTTGATGAGTTGGGTTGATATTTCCGCATCCTTATGCCCTCTGTTGTCACTTTTCGCTGACCTTACCACAACTTTCTGTATAGGTGGACAGTTCTGAATACACTTCCAACTCTTTGTTAAGTTGTTGGACTGTCATTATATGCAGTCATAGCAATATGAGAAGTGCCTAGCTTGATGAGAAGTGCCCAGTTTGAAGCATACCCTTTTAATGAATATCTCCAGGACGGCGAGCTTTTAGCCACATATATTGTTAACCTTACCATGACCTTTAGTAGGTCAACCGTCAATCGAATTGGAATAAAAATGCAACAATCATATTTTTCAGGGTTTTATTGTAGAGAATGCCAGGTTTCATCAATATAGGCTGAGATTAAGTGGTTGGTTGCTAAGGCATTTTGATTTGTAAACAAATACCATGATTTACAGTTCATGATTATCAACTTTATCCTTCTTAAACTCAAAGCAACAGTTTTAGTTCATCACAAGACCTTCTCTACTAAATCTTGCATAACCTTGGCATAAATAACCCGATTTACAAAATTTAAAATGCATTAAAATTCTCAGAATTTGCTGATTTTAAATCTTTAAATAACTCAAAAATGTGGTTTTAGCACGATTGTACATTCTGACTGCCTGGGTCACAAATATATGTCCTAGTGAATTGAGAGCGGCTATAAGGTCGTTTTTTCTGAGTTCCAAAATAGACTAAACAAAAACCTGCTAAAATATATCTTTTGATTAAGTTTCAGTTCAATAAAAAGTGCGTGAAAAGGTTTACAGGTGCTTATAGAAATATACCCATGCCATGCCATAAAATTAGTATTACAGGGAAACTCAAATTATATAGACTAAGCAGTAAGCTTAAACTTTCAGAGAGGTAAACCTAAAAACTAAAGAAAAACGACTAAGTTTTAGGTGTTTTGTAAAAGAAAAGTGACACAATTTCATAGAGCTACTCTTTCTGGGTAAACAAAATGTCATATTGACGGTTTCAGTAAAAGGCCACTTCATTGACTATTACATAAATGCATCTGATGATAACATGTCTATAGTTTAGGTTGAGCAACTGGTGGTGTTAGAGATTTATAAATATGAAATTACATCATAATAAACATAGAGTGTTATCATATATCAACTTTTCACATACAGAGTGTTTAAGTCTTCTAAAAATCCCGTTATTGGTGTGATAGGTGTATTCAGGTATAGTCTCTACACAATTTTCATAAGCATGGTTTGGCTTGCCTAGGTTCCAATTTAGTGAGTCAGCAAGTTCTGTTAACTTTTTTGTTCATTTCCAAGCACCATTAAATTGTCTTACACCAATCCAAAGATTATTTCTCTTTTATTTTACAATAAAAATGCATCAGCTCATACAAGTCATATACTATTGCAGCAATTTACAACTCTGGTTTATATAGAGAAGCTGCAAGTCATAGTTTTTTTTGTCAAAGTACTAAAGATTTCTGGCTCGATTTGTTTAATTTTTTTACATTTATATCTTCATTATTATTATTCCCAATAAATCATGGTATTAATTATTTTTACTTTACAACTTTTAAGTATAAAAATTTAAACTCTATAAATAGTGGAAAAAATAATTAAACAAATGTCTCTTAACATCTCAACATTTCACTATGTCTTGGTAAACCCATCAATGAATTTCCCTCTGACAATTTCTGTATTTGACAGTACTCTAACAAAACAATCAACTTCTAAACTACTTGGCTTTATCATCAGCAACACTCTATCATGTTTAGACCACATTTCATTCATTTCAAATAAAATAGAATCTAACTTAAATTTATTTTGTAACATTAGTCATCTTTTATAATTTTATTCTTTTATTCAAACTTTTATACTGACAAACTATAATTCTATAATTTTATTTATTCCTATCTTATTTATGGTGTGCATGCATTACATTTTACAACACAGGTAAAATAACAATAACTAACTCTCTATTTATGTTACAAAAAACCTTTGGTACTTATATACAAAGACCTAAACATATACCCCATATAAACGATTGCTTACCAACTTAATAACAAACACTACTGGTGTTCTTCCCTTACCTAAGTGTATCACTGTACTCGTTCCAAATTGCTCATTCAATACTCTTCAATACCTGCCATAAACATTCCAGCTAGAGCTTTCAAACCATAAACCATGATCACAAAACCAAGACCAGATTTAAATTATCTAGTGCAATAAACCACAGCACACTCGTTAGTAAACGCTAAATTTATTTAATAGCCTCCGCTCTCATTTAAAAGATTAGAAGAAGTTAATTGAAGTGAGATTACAGATAGGATTTGATAAGAACCATTATGTTTATTACAAAACTTGGACCAGCTGCTGAAATTTACTCGCTATCTTTAAAAAACCTTCATATGTATTGTTCTGAATCAGCTGCAACTGATCAGCCATCTCCACAAGTTGCTTTTCCAACTCAAGATTTACTTGAGAGACCACATCAATTGACCTTATCACCTTAGGCAAGTCAGAAATAGACCCTTGGTCAACTGCTTCTAAATTTGTTATCGTTTCATCTGAATCGTTGACTCTATCCTTAGGAGATATGATAACTCTAAAAATATAAAAGGCACTTTGGTCATTTGTACATAAAAAAACCTTGCATAATTGAAACAATATATCTACCATAACACGTTTCGTAAGTTAAGAATTTCATATGTAGAGTCTTTCATAAGTAGAGGTTCTACTGTATTATGTAAATGCAAATAATTAGCATGGTAAACTTTTAATTATTTTAAGCTGAAATCAGACAGTCTAACAGCAGCACAGTTATGTTATACACAAGATTAAATATCATTTTTAATCATATCATTTGTAGGCTTTTTGACTTTCATGATGGCTAAATATGACTTCATATGATTTATGAATATGTTTAAAAGAGTAATATAATTAAAATTCAGTCAAACAAATTTTGTTGTAAGACTGCTTGAATGGATTTTTTCTCAGTAGTTGGTCATTACAGGGGTTGTCTACTCTTCGATGTTATTAAAATATTTAGCAGCTAGAAAAAACTCTTTTTTTACAAGCGAAACATTTTGAAGTACATAGAATATAATATAATGTTTAATATATAATGCACCGAATATAGCATTTTATGGGAATTTTATTTCCTGTATACGTATATAGGCACACAAGTTAAACTGAACAATCGATTTAACTGGTCTACCTACCACCTTTATTAGTCCATTCTAACCAGAGTGGAAACAAGGAAAAGAAAGGAAATTGTGAAGAATATATGTACATCGGTTTGCTTATATAATTAATAACAATCATTTTTATAAAATTTTAAAGTATATTCCAGATATTAGCATTACATTGCTTTACACCTTGCTATGTTTTATCACCATGTTCTTAGTAAGTGAAGATCAATAATGGTGTTGGGGAAGCTACAGCTGAATATACACCAATGTAAATCATTTGTTGGTTAAATATGAATAAAATGAGAGTTGTATAACTGACGTGTTTATTGATCAGAGACTGTTTTATAACCAGAGGTAATAATAGTTGTAAGTAATGGGCAAATGGAAAAGTACTCAAGGAGTGCACTACTTCAGAATTTTTGGTGCATGAATTTTCCAACGTTTTTGAAGTAGAGAAAATCATTTTATGACAAGGATATATTGGGAAAGTTGAGCTAATCTGTGAGAATCAAGCAGATTGTGTTGATATACAAACCATTTTTACACTGTTTGGCTTTCACTCAAAGACAATTGATTCCCTTCAAATATTTGATATTGCGTATAAAATATATTGAATATAAAAGGACCATACAAACCTAAATGTGTGAGACTAAATTGAAGTAGGAGTCTATCTGAATCAAATCATGGAGTTTGTGCTGATATACAGTTACACTTAAGTGACTGATCACTGCGCCAGTTGAATGTTAACGGAATACCAAATAAGGTCAAGAGTTGTCTGCTCTCTAATACATCAAGTAAAATTGCTTAAAGTAAGCTAGCTTGACCACAAGTAACATTTGCTAAGAAGTACCTCTTTTCTATTTAACAGCATTAATAATAAGCTATATTTATGGTGCTGTCTATAAGTTTAATGCTGTATCAATGAGAACTCATCAAATTGTGGGAGTTTGACTTGAGCGCTCACGCAAGACTGCATTCCGGTTCCAAAGCAAATCGTCTTGCAATTTCCATCTCCATTTAATTGCTGCTTCAGAAGAAGTAGAAGCAGATTGAAACGTGGTGCCATAGGTTCTGTTGATATTGTGTGTTACATCATATTCTGTTGGAATAGCATCTGGAAAGTACATGTGAGTAATGGTCGCATCTAAGAACTTAAGGCTAACATAGTCCTGTAGCAAGACTGGAATTGGTAAACTATAGCTTCCTCTAACGACATCAGAATCTTTCATGCAACATCGAATGGTTAATCTCGCCAGCTGTTGCAAGCTCTTTGGCTGTTGTTTTATCTTCAAAACAAGTTCATCAAACTTTTCGTCGTAGGTTTGTTTGTCAGCCAAACAATGTTGATGGTAGCAAAATGCTCCCAACTCTATCATAGCAAATGCAATGGGAAGTAGAATTTGGCCAACAGACCTGGATGTGATACTCGCAAAAATACAAGGAGGCATTGTCGCTATTACATAGAGAAGGTTCCTTGCACCATTTATTCGGCCTCCTTTCACACACCAACAAAATGTTCTAACCAAGTCCCATTGTCGTAATTTGGCACGACCACTTTCCAATGCATGATAAAGAACACCGCATTGGCGCAAAGCAGATAAGAAGGCTGCTACATCTTCACTGCCGACGGTTCTGTTAGTCTGCGCACATTTGGCCGCTAAAATGTAATCCAATGTTTTAGCGACCAGTTCAGGCTCCAGTTTGTTTGGGTCTAGTATAGTGAGCAAAAGACTCATAAAACGTGAATTTGTGTGGTCACTTTGTTCAGGAATATGTGATTGAACAGCACTCTCTAGAACTATCCTGAGCGTATTCTGAAGTTGAGAGAAATGGTTAGTAATGAGGTCCTTACAAAGACCAGTCTCATACAACGCTGTCAAATGGTTCATGTCTGCTTCAACCACTGATATGGTTGGCCTTTCTGTAAATACTTGGAGATTGAGTCCATCTTCATTGCCTGCTGCCATTCTAATATATTTCTACAAAAGATTCCTAATATATTTCACATTCAGGCTTCACAACAGGGACAAAACACAAAGAATAGTAGTTACGCTTCTCAGAGATCTAAGCACTCTAATATTATGCAATAAAAACGATTTCTCCACTTTCTCCAATTACGGTGGATCACAAAGCATGTATGATCTTTGAATAGGTAAAGTTCTCCAAAATCACTTTGCTAAACAAGAAAGTGGACAACTCTTGAGAGACAATATACAGCTGACTGACTAATTAGGAGTTACCCTTTCTATATAGACAACTCCATATATTATCCATATCATTACACTTATATGTTTGTCTAAATTAGCCAATAATATTATTAGATTAATTAGTTGATGACTTAACTCTCTTCCTGGTATGTCATTAAAGCCTGTAGTTGTACTAATAAATACACAATATGTTAAACTGAATATTACACCACTGCTTCCTATCATCTCTATTAAGAATGAGTACACAAAGCAGAAAACTCACTCAACAACAATTGACATGATGCGACCTATCAATCAAACTAACCTATTGACCAATCAGCCTCAAGCTACGACGAGGCTTAGCAACCGATGTTGCTATCCGCCATGACCTCCGACAAGCAACCATAGTTAATGTTGTTTTGAACGTTAATTTTGTTTCTATTTTTACCGTTTATTTGACGATTTAAAATCTTGAAACGATGTCAATGGGGTTATGGCAGATGGCGATGTTATAAAAGATGTGTTATGGCAAAGTATAAAAAATGTTTGATTATAAATTCTATCTTTGCCTGCTGTCAAAAGAGGAGCTTTTCTCAATCAACAGTATAAGATGTACAACTAGAGTACATATGTAGAGCAAGATTTCATGTAAATTTTAATAGTTATCACTTTAGATTACACACTTAGCCTTGAAAGGAGTATATTGAAGTCTATTTACAAGCTGCACTGATATGACACAAGAATTCAGCTTGGTTTTTGTTAATTGCTACTCTGGTTAGAACATACCTTTTCCCACTGTTTTAGCCGGTTTCAGTGTGAAACAGGTAGCAGCAACATTGACAGTCCTAACTTAGCAAGTGAACGTAACGTATGAGTCCCAACAACGCAGCCCCCCTGATAGTGATAGTGATTACTGAAAGCTGTTAGCTGAGCTAGTAGCTTTCAGTAATCACTATCAAATCGTTTATACAGCAAGTATGCCAAGGTGGTGTTACGCTGTCATCAGAAATAAAGGTTGGCCAACAATGTACTAGACCTCAATTTTAAACCCAACAACCTTTTTTTAGGACCATCATCACTTTTACAAAGAGTTAAGTTTGTAAGTTTTCCTCAATTGAGCAATGTTTGATGCTAAACCAATAAATGCACTTTCATTATAGCAAAAAGTGGTCCCCATTAGAAATATAATTTTCCATTATAAAAAATCAGTTGAAATGTGCCAGAATTCCAATGCATCTTTGAATTGCTCACACAATTCTTAGTAACGGTGATAAAAAACTATAACAGTATAAAAACTATGATACTGAATACACTGTCAAGGATGTTCTCATCTGCCTCCTTAGTAAGATTTCATCATATAAAATATATGACTTGTTAAAAACAAATAACAACAGTGATGATATAATGCTGTACTGTGCAGTATTCTATATAGAAATAACTTCTACCAGTCATTTTCAGTACTTTGTCTTTAAATAGAAAGAGATACTGCTTAGTTTTAAAAACTACCAGAGAGTATCTGTAGGGAGTTCATCAGTCCCGGTCATTCTTGCTGTATCCAAAGGAAAGTTTTCAGGCTACTAAGTATTAAGCGAAAATAGTAACTTGCAGGTTTTGTGTTTCTTCAAACCAAATAAAAAGTATTTATAGTTTTCATCGCTTGAAAATGTTTTCATTTGCGGAGGGTGTCAGCAAAATTTATAGTACTGCCAAAAATTAGATATTAGAAAAAACTCTGAATTTAAAATTTACTGTAAAAACTAAAATAATAAATAACTGGAAAATTATTAGAAGGAAACTGAGTGCGAGGTTTTACTAGATCAGATGTATTAACATCCAAACACCTAAAAGAAAGCTGAAAAACTATTCAGGTAATGAACCTTTATTAGAACATTTTAACTAGAGATTTCGACTCTAAAAGATTGTAATGATTGTGTTTGCTTTTTAGTTGTTAATTAACATAAACTGAACATGGTACAACATGTCCTTGATATTGAGGAGTGAATCCAATAGCATTGTTTGTTCTCATGATTTTGTGTATCTATTTTTGCATTTTTTCTAAACTGGTCAAATGTTTCACAAAATATTTATCAAATTTGGTAGTCAATAACAAACATTCTTGCATAATTTGCATAAGTCAACATTGGTCATTATGCTATTAAAGCTTTGCTTGAAATCATTTTACTATGTACTGAATAATAAATGATGTCTAAATATAAATACCGCAACTTACTAGTTTCTAATTAAAAAACTGTAAGTTTTTGAGACAAAAATTTATTGCATACTTTTATCTCCATGTAACCTCAAATAAACCACTACAAGAATTAGATGAAGCACTCACTGCTTATTCAAATTTTTATAAAATTTTCCTTGTGTCAGTTTAAACTTTTTAGAAATTTTTAACCAACCTTAAAAGCATACATTATAGACAATAATTTCATAAAAAATATACATTTACATCAATACCTGACAGCAGGACAGATGGTCACTAGTAATCAAGCTGATTAGAGATCTGCTGTCATAAGAAAGCTAAACCATCAACACTCTGCGTCACTTCGACTTTATGTATGCGTGTTCATGTTTGTATTGTCATTTGTGTGCGTGTGTGTATGTGGATGCGTGTTAGATAATGTTGCCTATGTTGAGTTTAAGGCATCAAAATAACCTTAATAACTAATAAATAAACTATCAAAAGAGAACCTGGCTATTACACATGATTCAGACCTGCTGGCATCATTATTTTGGCTATAAAAAGGGTGCCATGTTTAGGTCAGCGATGAGAGATAATTGGTACCATATAAAACTTTGGTACTGTAAAACAGCATAAGCAACGTGAAGTAACCTAGTTGATGCACAGGGCGCTAGAAATTATTCAAAATGGAAGGACAACTCAAAGTGTTAAGTGATAATTTAAACTTAAAACCAGATATAATACAATCATTTGTAAAGGTAGACAAGCCTCTATATAAAACTGGTTTCTATCTTGTTATTCGTTTTAAAGACAATGTTTTTTTACCATACTTTCAATCGTATTCTGTTCGTTAGTGAGTTCACTTGCTGCTTAAAAATTTTCCCTGCTGCCAACATAAAGCATCTACAATAAAAATCATTAAAAGAATAATGAAAAAAAAAATATCGAAGTAAGATAAAAAGTAGATGAGTTATAAAATTGACAGATTTTTAGATGTGATGAAACACTGGCAGTAATTAAAACTATGTCAATGAGACCTACAAAGCTCTAGAACATCAACATTACTCAGAAAAAACAACTCTAAACATGAATGTTTACTCACCTATTGTGTTATTTAATAATCTTAAACACGGGTCTAAACAAGGATGAGCAGGGAACAAATGACACCACTGTGGGTGAACATGCTTGCGAGCCTATTCCACGTGCACATGACTCTAAATAAAAAGAAAAAGTTTTGAAGTCTATAAAGCTAATATACAGATTAATGTACTATCACATTACCTTTTGCTGTAGATTAGATATTCACTGTGTATGTGTACCTTTAGTTGTATATGAATGTATTGAGCACAAATGATTAGACACAGTAAAGAGTGATCTTCATCTCTGTCACTGACTAGCACATCTCTACTAAATACTTTTCATTATGTTCAACATTAAGTCAATATTGTTGAAAGATCTAGTCTTACATTCTTACACAAACTTCACTATCTCTAGTTGTAATTGTACTTGTTACACTCTTTTACTCTTAATACATGAAGATAGTTATAATTGCTGGCATGGATCCTATTTATCAAACTACATACTCTATGAATCATAAAAGTATGTGTGATGATGTCACTAAAGTCTGCTGGGAACCAGAGCAGCTCATGAGAGTATATCAAATCAGGTAGACCGTCGAGTCCAAATTTTTGTCAGCTACTAAATCGCTTACCTGGTAGTCTACTTTAGTCGTAGTCTGTCTAGTAATGCACTAGAAAGCTATTCTCTCACAAGTTCTGTTATAAGTAGCAGAGTAAATCGAACAAGGAATTGTTGTGGTAGTTTTTATCTGTGACCTTAGAGGGTTATGTCAATGTTAGATAGCTTTACAGACGAGCAGCATTACACCACACTCAAATTACTCAAAGATGGTGACACCCCTTTAGACTGCACTGTTTATGATAGATAAAACTATGATATTGAGTATATATATATATATATAGCAGATTTTCTAGTACTGCCAAGAATTAGATTTGATATAAAAAATTCAGAAATTAAATATAATCTAAAAAAAAATAAATGGCAAACTATTATAAATAAATTGAGCTGTAAGTTTAACTAAGTAGCTGAATCAACATTCAGTCTCCTAAAACAAAGTTTGAAAGTCCTTCAGGTAAAAAACTCCATATTAGAACATTTTTAACTAAACAGTTTGATCTTAGAGGATTGTAATGAGTTTGTTTACGTATTATTTGTTAAGCAACATAAACTAAACATGGTATAAAATGGCCTTAATATTGCAGAGTTAATTTAGTAGCCCTGTTTTTCTAAATAAGATAAGGTGGGGCATCTGAAGAAAAGAGGGGTAAGTATGCTATGATTAAACACTCAGAACATCACAGCTAGTAGACTTACTACTTTATATACAATAATACAGCTTCAAGGTGGTTTTTTCCTACTAACTATTTATCCTACTAGCCTGGGCTTCTTGAAAGTGGAAGCTTTGATCTTAATTCTATTTGAATTATTTTTATATAGCACCAGACTATGACTAAGAACATAAATGAGTCTAAGACTAAGCTTCAGTGACTCATCTGTTACACTTCCTATCAACTCACCTGAACTACAACTTGTGACAGAATGTTAGTAGAGGTCCACAGATGTGTGAATGGCATGGAGAGATTTAGCGCTACCCACATTGTCTCACAATAATCCTAAGGCTATAATTATAAAGCTGATAGACACAACGAAAAAAGCGGGAGCACGAAAAATAACTACTAGTGTTAAAAAGTTAGTAGGACCTTCATACTGAAGCCTTGCACGCTTGTAAAATATATATTAGACGTAAGGCTATGACACATATCATACATGACTCCAAAGGTTCCTTTGTTATAATTTTTCCGGAAAACCCAACATGAATGTGCAGCATTCCAGAGGAGGTAGATTTAATAATAATAATAATATTATTATTTATATTACTCAATGTTTAGAGTAAAAGTTACTTAGGAAAATGATAGACATAAATGTCATCAAAAAGTGTAGGGCTTTTCATACCCGCTTGAATTGCTAGTTGCTTTTTATTAGCCCATACCTTTCTTTGGAGTTGTCATAACTATAGCCAGGTTACATGATAGTTCAAACAGCTTAATGGTAGTGTTGGTCACAGAGGTTATGACAGATTGAATTTAGATTCTAAAATTCCAAATCTACTTTTTATGGTGTAACTTAAATGTATTAAAGTTGAAGTGCATTAGTAAGTACTTAAAGTGCATTATTCTCTTTTATTGTAAAGAGAGTATTTTAGTTTGCTTTTAAACAACTTTGTTTTTTAAAACCTTTTCTGTTAAAATGATAGTCAATTACAGTCTCCACAATGAGAGAATAAATCCAAGTTCAACAACTATAACATTGTCAGTATTAAACTGTGTTCTAAATTATAATCTGTTTTTCATAAAAATGACAGCCATGTTTTATAAATTTATGAAACAAGCACAATGTTAAAAAAACTACATTTACTAGCTCCAAATTTCAAGAAAATTTCAAGACCTGGGAATGAATTTTATTGCATACTTCTATCTTCATCAGACCTCAAATTAACAAACTAGAGAAATACGTTGTGACACTTTGACAGTGATTAAACACTTACTGCTTATTAACTTTTTAAAAGATTTCCTTTGGGTCAATTTTAATTATTTTGCAACTTCATGACCAACCTTAAAAGTTTAGTTTGTAGGAAATAATTTAATAAAGTATATGCATTTACATCAATAGCTGACAGCAAGACAGATGATCTCTAGTAACAGAGATCATCTATCTCAGCATCGGATCTGCTATCGTCAGCAATCTTCAATCATAGACAATCTTAGACTTATTACAGAGTTCATTGGTTGATTAGACAGTTACCTAAATTGACACTAATTATAACTGTTCGTCTAATTTATTAACTATGACAAGTTAATCTGATAACTTAAACTATTTGCATGTATGAAGTTCTCTGATACCAACTATAACGCAACTTTGCTCGTATAGAGTATCTTGACACCTCATTTTATAAAATTCCTTCCTGAGGTTGTAACAAAAGTTTTACCAAGTAGTTCTAGCAGCTTTGGCTGCCACAGCTTTGATTCTTTTACATGCAGGTCTTTAATATCAGGTACCACACAGCAACTGTAGTTAGTTTGAAAAATGAAAATATTAGTACTAACATGGTAATATATATTAAATTTTTAGTGGTAATAAATGATTCATAAATGAATTACATAATCCATCCGCGTTAACAAATATATGTTTGATTATAGTGAGAATTGACATAAGGTGCTGCTTCTGAGTAACAATTTAGGTATATAGAATTAGTTCAAGTAAAGAAACCAGCATTTATAGAGTTTTTGTCAGATAAACTTAAGTTTCACGGAGTTAAACTCTTTAAAAATTGTTCAAATCATAGACTTGATTTTAAAATAAAGAAATGGTTTGAAATTTTTATAAAAAGGTGACAATATCATAAAGTTATTCTTGCTTGTGAGTTAAAGTGTTGCAGAGTTAGTTTCAGTGAAATTCAAGTTTAGTATATTGACTATTATATAGCTGATGATAGAATGATTACAGTTAAGTTGGATCACTGATAGCCTTAGAGCATTACAAGTACAACATCACATGATAATTACCAGAGACTGGTCTTACATCATCTTTTCACAAACAAAGTGGTTAATACTATTACACGGCTTATTGTTAGCATAAAACCTGAAATCAGGTCTAGTCTATGCACAGTTTTCATGAGAATGGTTTGGTTCTCCCAGATTCCAATCCAATGAGTCAGCTAGACCTGTTGACTTCCCTGTTCATTTCTAAACACCATTGGTTTGTCTTGCACCAATCCACAGATTATTTCTCTTCCATTCTGCAACAAGAGACTATCAACAATTTACTGCTGGTATTTTTCCTAAAAACTGTAAACAGCTATCTTTCTTGACAGGAAAAAATTTTTCCAACCGCAATGAGATCAGTCTGTATACGTAAAAACTTGCTGCTGTTAAACCATAATATATGTGATTTACTTTCGATCTGTAAAAATTGTATAAGTAAGGTATATCAATACTTGCACACATGAAGATCATGATTGCATGTAGATCTTAAAACGTAATAAGTACTTAAATTGATAATATATTGATAATAATATAGTAATAATAATATATACTGATATATAATATATATTAGTATTAAGTACAGTTACTCGTGCCATTTCTAACCCTTGCAATTACTAATTTATTAGAACGATTCTGTAAAAACAAGATGAATTAATTGTCAGGGTGTTGAGAAGGCTAAAACTAATAGTGTCACTTTCCTTGCGCTCGCATCACCTAATAGCTTGAGATGGTGTGGCCAAGCTGTCTATGGCGCTGGTTTAAAGCACTAGTCTCTTTGCAGGCATGGGTTCAAATCCTGCTGCTGCCAGTAGTACTTCCCATTTACTGTAGCAATAAGAATGGAACATTTATGGTGCTAGAAGATTCTTGTGTAAGAAAAGACTTGAAAAAGCATACTGTCAGAGCTCTGCACCTTTACTACAATTTCTTTTGTGTTAGAAGTGAGATGAGTTAATTATCAAGGTGTCAAGAAGGCTAAATTTAGTGATATCACTAAACTAGTGCTTGAACACTCACATCACCTTAAGGTGTGAGATAGTGTGGTCGAGTGGTCTAAGGTGCTGGTTTAAGGTACCAGTCTCTTTGGAGGTGTGTGTTCAAATCCCACCAGTGCCAATCTTTTTCAATTTTTTATTCATTTTTTCTAGTAATAAAAGCGGAATATCTATGTTGCTAGAAGGTTCTTGCTCGATGAAGGACTCAAAAGAGCAGACAGCAAGAGCTCCACACGTTATGTATAACTCATTTAATGTCAGTAAGTAGGCCTACCCCATGCACTGCCGGGCTATATTGACAATCTTAGAACCTTTGTTCACTGCATAAATGTCTCATGATCTATCTGATTAGAAATTCAAGAATACATCTTTACTGCATACAATAAAGACAATTGCCCTCAGTTAAAATATTTATGTATTTTTGTTGTCAACATTTTGCGCTACTACTTTAAAGGTTGGGCCTTGAAACAATCCGGAGAGTTGCTTTTCTTCCTAATCTTACGTCCGAGTAAATCTTAAACATAGATTAGAAACTCAAAATGTGTGTTTACATACATTAAGGACAACCGCCCTCAGTGAATGCATTTATGGATTCTTTTATAAAAGCAGATAAGTAATTTGTGTTTCAAATTAAAAACTTCAAGCATACAGCTAAGTAGATATTTAATGCTCAATGTTTTGTACTTATAACAAAAAGGCATAACTATTTTTGGAATTCCTAAGATAACCCCAGCTAAGAGTGAAAGGCATATCAATTTATAGAACACTTGAAATACCCAAAATAAAGATTGAGAATAAATAGTTGATATCTATATGTTGCTTACTCATACATAGACTAACTGTAAGACAGTGAAGAGTACATGAAAAACAGAGATAAAACTGGACAGTATGTCGCCTGATACAATTTTAAGTTTTCAATATAATTCCACGACAAAGTTTAAAAAAGGTAAGTTCAAATATGTAGTTATTGTTATAATTACTAGTACCCTGATAGTCTAGTGTACTGTAAGAGATAGTCATGTATGATGATAAAGTACAGAGAATAATTATGTACACGACTATTCCGAAATGGTTGAATGTCAATAATTAGTGTCGTTGCTATAAGCGTTAGGACTCCGATCCAAATGTCACCAGTTTGTATCTGGTATAAAGCAATCTGTTATCCTAACCACTAACCATGACTTTCGCCAAATGGATAGACATGAACCTTAATATAGCAAAGGTCTTTCTCCAGAATGGATAGACATGAACCTTAATATAGCAGAGGTCTTTCTCCAGAATAGATAGACATGAACCTTAATATAGCAAAGGTCTTTCTCCAGAATAGATAGACATGAACCTTAATATAGCAGAGGTCTTTCACCAGAATGATTAAAGAAATTACTACAGCTAAAATTCAAAATTTTAAAATTCATTGTTATATTGCAGCACACAACATTTAGATATTTAACCTCTAACTGGGGCTCATGACAAACAGACAGACATGACTTTTACTATAGTTAAGATTTTCCTCAAATGCACTTAATTTTTTTGGAAATATTTTGAAATGCTCGATGGTGGGTGACCAGTATTGGAGTGGCTGACAAGCTGAAGGTCATGAGTTCGTATCCTCTGTGAATTGATTTTTTATCCCAGCCTCTAACTATGTATTTAGTATGTAACACAATATTTAGATATTTATCCTAGTCTCAAACCATGACTTCAGACAAATGGGCAAAGACGGCTTTTCCCATAGTGAAGGTTTTCCTTTAGTATGATTCAAAAAAGTTACTTTTGTTCTAACTGAAAGTTTTGAACAAGATCTGAATCCAGTACAGACTGGCACTCATTCTTATTCATTTAAAGTAAGAAATATTTCTATTAATATTTATAGTCACAATTGAAAAGTTAAATGATTCTGATATCAAAGATATGTTAAAGACAAAGATATGTCCAAAAATGTCATCAAACTTCTTTTGGCTCTGATTGCTGCTACTCTCAGAGCATGGAGTTATCCCACTACTGCAGTAGTTGTTGAATATAAAGTTCTACCTCATGAGCCTTTACAAGTGCTGCGTTTATAGCGCTTACAATATGTGGGGCGTAGAACCTAGGCTATTGACTGCTAAACATCAAAATTACCAGAGCTACAAAACATAGTTCATGGTAGTGATATACTTTCAATACCTGTAAAATACTGAAGTATGTAAAAGATTGAATTGCTCTGATGGTTGCTTGACTAACAAAGTTGGATTTAATAGTCATTACTAAACAAAGTACCATTTGTGTAGTTTATTTTCATAATATACTGAAGACTTTGTTACTCTCACCAAACTTGAGTGAATAGAGTGAAGTTTGATGTAAACTTGAATATATGGATTACTTAAATTTTATATTTAAAATAAAAATAACTATATTGCTCATAGCTGAACTTTTAGAAAATATATGATGTAATATATAGTTGTTAAAATAGTGTTGTTTTTTAGTGTACCTTGACCATGATTTTGGTATCAGTAGTTGCAGAAGCTTTTCAGTTTTTAACTAAATTTATACACAACTTCTAACAAACAAGTTTCCAGTTTACAGGTTACAAAAAACCCTCTCAAATTCTTTCCGCAATTACTATAAAAGTGTTGTGCTGGAGAAAGTGGAAACTGCTACTGATATTTGATAGCATTTTAGAAATTTTGAAACAATTTCAAGCTCATGAGTTTGCAAATTACAAGTTAAAAGTTGATTTGCGACAACATTTTCACTATGGTTATTTGGTATGAAAAGGTTCACCATGTCTTACTCTGCTGTGTTGTAGGTTCAAAATATGTGGAAATTTGAATACAAGCTTTTAAGAGATAAAATGTCTATACTGTCGTCTTTAAAGCTCCGGTAGTTTACCAACATATAACTAAAATGGAAAAATTTCTAATAATTATATTTTTAGTAATTAATTTTTAGAAAGAAAAATGTTTTCATTTCATGGAAACCAGCGGCTACAAAAAAATTCTAACTACAAACAAAAGATTACGAATGAGCATCACGGGTGTCATTTATTACTCTGTTTATATAGCCAATCCTTTCATAAAAAATGTTAAAGATCAAGCTTTCAGTAACTTGATTTAACTTGTCAGCGCATTAAAATAAATTGATGAGGTGTGGTATGTGGAACACTAGCTGACTACCTTAAAAACCATATTTACTGACGGAAAACCAAAAGGAGAATATGAGTTTTGGTTGTAAACCCTAAAAACTTTGGTAATATATATAGAATTATTGAAAACGAAAAATAGTTGAACTAGCTAAATAAAATACAAGACAACAAAAAGCCTAGTACGAAATATTTATTTGAATCAAACTTGAGAGTAATTGATGAGGTAAAAAACATTATAAGTGTAAAAACAGATGATAGAAGCATTCTAAATTAGAAAAGAACATTAACCAATAAATTGTTAAATAGATAAGATCGATAGAAATAGAAAATCTATGATTCAGGCAAAAAGAAGAATCAAAAGATAAAACTGAAAAAGTAAAGTTTTTTAAAAAGAAACCAGAGGTCACACACAGTCTTCTTAGAGTTATTCTTTTTTGATAGCACTTCATCCTCTAGTGCTACATAGAGAATGAAGGATAGTACTATATGCACATGTAAAAACTCTAGTTATGGTTATTGTATCCAGCTCATATTTCCAGTAGCCACTATTCATATTACACATGTTAGTTGTTTTCAGAGTTCATTGCTGGCACTAAAATTTGAAAAGTTCTTTTGCGCAAAGAGGTGCCAAGTGCTTAGTACACAAAGTGTTGGTCATTTCATGAAGTTTTTCATCACCATGGCAGGTGGACATAGGCTAGTAAATGAGTATGGTATTGGCTGTGTCATATTCAAGAGTGTACCTAAACCCAACCAGAAAGATATTCACTTTATGATGGTCTCATGAGGATGTAATCATTTACTGATTATTTTGCAGGGCAAAGGGAGTAGAGAGTTTTGGTGTGCATTTGGGTTTTTCAATACTCCAGCAAAGGACAGTAAAATCGGGTTTTTTACCTTTCCAAGAAAAACATCCCTAGACAGACGTTACAAGTGGATAGACGCCATGGAAGGAAAGGACTGATGCCTTCCAAATACTCTGCGCTCTTCAGTGATCATTTCACAATAGACCCCTATTGTAAAACTCCTGGTATGAAGATGGCTGCCATACTAAAGCCTGCTGCTGTACCAAATATATTTGATTCTCTGCCAAAATACTTACAACCGACTCAACCAAAGCATAGATGACTGTTATGCCAATCAACACCACCTACATCATCTACACCAGATGTAGATGATCCAGCCATGGAACATTCACTTTTCTCTGAAGAGTCAACAGCCGCCAAGCAATTTGAAGAGGTTTTTCCCGACTCTCTACATAACCGCGCAGGGGGTAGACCAAAGATCACACCAGAGATATGTATACCGACTTTTTTAAAGAAAGTCAACAGGCTTAACCACAATCTTCAAAGGCTTCAAAACACCGTCAGAATTCAAAACACGTATTCAGAAGAATTTTCTTGCATTACTGCAAAAATAAAATTTAATTGATGGTTGCCTGCAAGAGTTAGTAGAAAATGAAGCCAAAAACCAAAATCCGAAAACCAAAATGGTCTACAGTTCAAAAATCAAAAAATTTGCTGTCACTATGTACTACTATTCTCCAAAAGCATACCCTTATCTCAGAACGTTGTTTAAACTTTCTAATGCACAGACTGTAAGACGTTGGCTCGAATCTAAAGAATGTGATCCTTAAAACTGAAAACTCAACTGCTATGACTGCACCAGCTTTATAGCCTCCTGTCCAGATGTACGCACAAAGGATGATTTGGCGCTAATCAGTGTAAAAGATAGAGATGGTCTGTTTACACCTCATCATGTCTTTACAAAGATATTTCTATGCTCAGAACAGATCATATGGCAGTGTGTAGACTTTCAAGGAATCACTGCAGAAATACACAAGCTGGTAGTCACTAAAACCTTTTTTTGGTTTTACAAAGCAATTTGCATCAGAAATTTTCATGACGATGCGTAAGGACAATAGACATGGTCTTGTTGAATGTGTGAAGTATATTTCTGAAAATATTACGACAAATGAGGTTGCATGAAAGTGTAAACAGAAGCTATCTCGTTCAACCACGTCCCATTTGAGTCATTTTGGAAAGATATTCTAGTCTACGGCAGTTTCATGATGGCGGCGATTAATTGTTCGATCTTGAGCTTTTAAGAGCTTGTAATCACGTTTCCACATATTTTGCACATACAACACAGCAAAGTAAGACATGGTGAATATTTTGATACCAAATAACTGTAATGTGAACTTTTTTGCAAGTCAAGCTTAAAGAAACCTGAAGGTTCTGGGAATACAATGTAGTGTGTACTTCTATATCTACCATACCTCAACTAAACAATCTACAGGAATGCGGCATGACACCTTGACACTTATTGGGTTCTTACTGCTTAGTAAGCTTTTAAAATATTTTCCTTGTGTCAACTTGAAAAAAATTATGGAAATTTTCTGTATGCTAAGCCTGAAAAGCTTAGTTTGTAAAAAAATCTGAGTAAGAAATATACCTTTATATAAATAAAAAATACGAATGCAGGTTGATTCAAGCCTGTGGCATCACTAATAACAGCGCTGACTGTAGAGCTGCTATCATAAGCAAACTACATAGATAGTTTTAGTTACCTCAAATTTGTGTATGCTGGTTTGTGATTGTATTTGTGTGTGCGTGCGTGTCAGCGTGTGTGCGCGTGTCTGCGTGTGCACATGTGTGCGTGTGTGTGTTCATGTGTGCGCGTGTGCGCGTATGCGCGTGTGTGCGTGTGCCCGTGTGCGCGTGTGTGCAAGTGCATTAAATGTTGTTTCTTACACTGAACCTAAATTTGTTATATGTAAATATAAATTATAGAGTATGTCAAATTTATAAACACACTGTAGTTTATCAGAACATGATGTAATAAAATGAGAAATAACGTATAGTATTGTAATGCAATACAATATAATGTATTATATTACAATACACAATAATATTTTGATAAGCTATAACTCAAACAAACTTTTGGTCTATTGGACAGGTGACCTTGACACACTGTATGTTGGACTACTAATGCTTGTTCTTAAAAATATGACTTAACATACCAACCCGGTATTTTGCTTTGTCAGATAATTACCTAAATTGACACTTTTATTATAATTGTTAGTTCAATTTATTAACTATGACAAGATTATAAGAAAATTTAAAAATTAAATTGACAAATAAATTTCGATGATTAAAATGATATACCAATTTTATTCCTATTGAGTACATTTGATACTTGATATATGTGATATACTTCGTTTTTGTATTTAATTGTCACTACTTTGATTTCTTTAAATGCAGATTTTTAACATTAGGTACACCAGCAGCGGTAGTTAGTTTTAGAAATAAAACTATAAAGAAAAAAAATGCATGTTAATTTTTTATTGATAATGAACCATTCATAAACAAATTACACAATCCATCAGTTAACATATATTTGTCATAGTATAGTGAAAACAGATATAATGCTTTGCGGAGTTCTAAAGCAAACTAAACAAAAACCTACTAAAATATATTTTTTGATTAGGTTTCAGTTCAATAAAAAATGTGCGAAAAGATTTACAGGTGTTCATAGGAATATACTCATGGCATTCAATAAAATTAGTATTACAGGGAAACTCAAACTATATAGAAAAAGCAGTAAGCTTAAACTTCCAGAGAGGTAAACATAAAAACTAAAGAAAACAAGTAAGTTTAAGGGGTTTTGTAAAAGAAAAACACAACAATTTCATAGAGCTACTCTTTCTGGTGAAACAAACTGTTATATGAATGGTTTCAGTAAAATGCCACTTCCTTAAAAGTTTACTTGCAACAAAATTCACATTACAGTTATTTGGTATCAAAAGATTCACCATGTTTTACTCTGTTGTGTTGTAGGTGCTAAATATGTAGAAATGTTATTACAAGCTCTTAAAAGCTCAAAAACGAAAAGTCGCTGTAAATTGGAATCGGTTTATTTTTCTGACGTAGTCATTAATGTGGGATTATCGTCTTGTCACGTGATGTTCTCACGTGAATGGAAAGGCCAATAACAAGCTCAATATAAAACTTATCGTAGCACTAGTTTATGACAAACACTTCGAGTTTTACCGAAGACCTCTAATCAAATATAGATGCTCGCTACTTTACAGTTATGTTTCGGCATTATCTAATTGCCAATTCGTAATCTGATCATGTCACCTAATACTTTGCAAATAATTTTTGCAGCACTTTTCAATTATCACAGGTGACCAACAGGCTTGTCATTATTATCAGACAATGATATGTACTTTTTCAGAGAGAGGTTGAAAAATTAAAAGAATTTTTATGGTAAGTTATAAGATATCACTGCTAAAAGTGACAGCATTACAATGACGATAAAACAGACGTGTAAGAACAATAGACATGGCTTTATTGAATGCGTGAAGTATATTTGTGAAAATATTTCGATGAATGAGGTTGCATGAAAGTGGAAACAGAAACCATCCTGTAACAACTACGTCCCATTTGAGCCGTTTTGAAAAGCGAATGCAAACTACGGCGGTCTCGTGTGGATGCGATTAACTGTTCGTTTTGAGCTTTTACAAGCTTGTAATCACATTCCCATATATTTTGCACCTACAACACACAGATTAAGACATGGTGAATCTTATGATACCAAATAACTGAAATGTGAATTTTGTTGCAATTCAACCTTTAACTATTGCATAGCTGTCACTGATAGTGCTAGAGAATTATAAAGGTGACATCACATCATAATCAATAAAGAGTGTTATTTAATATCAACTTTTCACATACAAAGTGTTCAAGACTTCTACATATTCTGTTATTGGTGTGATAGGTATATTCAGGTCTTATCTCCACACAGTTTTCATAAGCATGGTTTGGATTGCCCAGGTTCCAATTTAGTGAGTCAGCAAGTCCTGTTGATTTTCTTGTCCATTTCTATACACCCTTGACTCGTCTTGCTCTAATCCAAAGATCATATATCTTCCATTCTGCTGTAAAAGTATATCAACTCATACAACTTGTATAACTCATATACTGTTTGCAACAATTTAAAACTCTGGTTTATATAAGGAAGCTGCAAGTAATAGTTTTTTCTGTCAAAGTACGAAAGATTTTGAGCTCGATTTGTTTAAATTTTTTACTTTCACATCTTCAATATTATTATCACCAATAAATCATAGTGTTAATCCTTTTTACTTTACAACTTTTAGGTATAGAAATTTAAACTCTATAAATAGTGGAGAAGCTAATTTAACAAGTGTCTCTTAACATCTCAACATCTCACTATATCTTGGTAAATCCACCATTGAATTTCCCAATGGCAATTTATATATTTGGCAAAACCCTAATGAAACAATCTACTTCTAAATTACATGGCATAATCATCAATGACACTCTATCATGTTAAGACCACATCTCATTCAATTCAAATGAAATATTATCTAACTTACCTTTATTTTGTAACAATCGTCATACTACGAACTTTCATACTGACAAACTATATTTCTATAATTTTATCCAATTCTATCTTATTTATGGTGTGCATGTGTTCTATTTTACAACACAGATAAAATAACTAACTTTCTATATATGTTACAGAAAAGCTTTGCGAGCTATATAATAAGACCTAAACATACCCCATAAAAACCATCGCTTACCACTTACCAACTTAATAACAAACACTACTGGTGTTCTTCCCTTACCTAAGTATATCGCAGTGCTCTAACTGTCCCATTGTTCATTTAATACTCTACAATACCTGTCATAAATATCCCAGCTAGAACTTTCAAACCATAAACCATGTTCACAAAACCAGGACCAGATTTAAAGTATCTAGTGCCATAAACCACAACAAACTCAATAGCAACCTGCTAAATTCATTTAATAGCCTCCGCTCTCCTTTAAAAGACTAGAAGATATTAAGTGAAGTGAGATTACAATAAAGGATTTGATAAGAACCAATAATTTTATTACCAACTTGAGCCAGCTGCTGATATTTACTTGCTATCTCTAAAAAAGCTTGATTTGTATAATTCTGACTCAGTTGCAACTGATCAGTCATTTCTACAAGTTGATTTTTTAACTCAACATTCACTTGAGAGACAGCTTCAATAGATTTTATCGCCTTAGTAAAGTTACAAATATACACTTGATCAACTGCTTCTAAATTTATTTTTGGTTTTTCGAAGTTCTTGACTCTATTATTGCATAGGAGATATGATAACACAAAAAGTAGAAAAAGCACTTGGGTCATTTGTACCTAAAACACCTTGCATAATTGAAGCAATATATCTATGATAATACGTTTCGTAAGTTAAGAGTTTCATATGTAGATTCATTCATAAGTAGAGGTTCCACTTTATTATGTAAATGCAAATAGTTGGCTTGGTAAACTTTTAATTATTGTAAGCTGAAGTCAGATTGTCTAACAGCAGCGCAGTTATGTTTTATACAAGATTAAATATCATTTTTCAATCATATCATTTGCAGGCTCATTGACTTTCATGATGGCTAAATATGACTTTATATGATTTACGAATTGGTTTAAAAGAGTAATATGATTAATATTCAGTCAAACAACTTTGGTTGTAAGACTGCTTGAATGGAATTTTTCTAAGTATTTGGTCATTACAGGGGTTGTCTACTCTTTGTTTTTTAAATATTTAGCAACTAGAAAAAACGCTTTTCCTACCAGCGAAATATTTTGAAGTTTATAGAATATAATATAATGTTCAATATACAATGCACTGAATATAGCATTTTATGGGGTTTTTCTTTCCTTTATACGTATATAGGCACACAAGTTAAATTGAACAATCGATTAAACTGAAAATTGTAGGGAAATTGAAAAAATTGTAGGGAAATGTGGAAAAAAAATTTTTATCGAGTTTTTGTTTCTTGCAAAAACAATGGAAAAAGTTCATTAAGATTTTAGTGAAGAAGCAAATGAATGCTAAAAGCAGCTCACAAAGTTGAAACATGAATTTGACCAAGCGAGACAAAAAGCATAAAAACTAACTTGACTGTGAAAGCAGAACTTCAAATCAATAGCTGACTTTCAACTGCCCTTACTTTGAGCTTTCATCTTCAGTTTGCCTATATATTTACTCACAATCATTTTTATAGAATTCTAAAGTATACTCCAGATTTTAACATCACGTTGTTTCTACACCTCGTTATGTACTATCACCATGTTCTTGGTAAACGTAGATCAATTATTGTGTTGGGGAAGCTACAACTGAATATACACCAATATGAATCATTTGTTGGTTAAAAATAAATAAAATGACAGAGCTGCATAACTTGTGTATTTATTCATCAGAGGTAATATTTTTTATCACTTATCACCATTGTGTTATAATCAAAGTTAACACATTTGAGATTGAGGGTTGTAAGCATTGGGTGAATGAAGAAGCACGAAAAGAGTGCATAACTCCAGAATCTGTGTAGATAAATCTTCTCACATTGTTGAGGTGGAGACAATCATTGTATGTCAAGGAGATTGTGTAGAAGTTGAACTAATCTATGAGAGTCAAGCAGATTGTGTTGATATACAAACCATTTTTTACACTGCTTGGCTTTCACCCGGAATACAAGCAGGCCCGCATTCTCGGGGCGGCTGGCCGGATGAGCTGCCACAACTTTTTTGAAACTTTCAGCAGCTAAGTACATTCAAACTCGGATAACTCGCCCTTGGACAAAAGGTAACATTTTATCTCAAACACAAGGTTAACTCGAACGGATTTGTTTGGTCTGTTCCCACGCAGTGATAAACTGCTTCATATAGCTCGACGTCAACATCATTTATTTGAAAAGTTTTTCACCCAATGGCTATGGAGACGGATTTTATCGCTGTAGAATATCACTTTATTCCAAGCCATAGAGACAAACATCAAATTTTAATAGTACTTAAGCATCATTGTTAACATCATCAGCAGCAAAGTAATCTTGTTAACAACTTATAAAGGTTTGCAAAATATCAAGTTTTACCAAACATCCGCTTGGCCATGCCCCATCGAAAGCGTGGAAACATCCGTATGAACTTAAAATAAAATCGGCCAAATTGGTCTTTGTTGAAACTCTCAAAAAGAGATGTCTTTTTTTAGTGTTTCAACTGCGGCCAAGTTTAGCATTTTTTAATTTAAAAATGTCTCGTCAGTCACATCTCCTAAAACAAAACAAACCTCAAAATCAGAAAAGTGTTGATACTTTCTGATAAAAACTTTTAAAACTTCACATGGGAGGCCTGGCTGAGGCCCTACATAAGAGAAACCTGTTGGGGGCTTACACCGCCCCCCCCCCCCTTAACACCCCCCAGGTATTCATAACTAGTCACTTCACATTAGCCGACCAAACTTGAAACTAGTGAATACAGGCCTGAATACAAGTATTTTAGAAAAAAATGAAAAACATTTTCTTCAGTTCCCTTAAAACATTTGGTATGAAAATACTGCGTATAAAATATATTGAATATAAAAACATCATACAAACCTAAATGTGTGACACTTAATTGAAACAGAGGTCTATCTGTATTAAATCATGGTGTTTATGCTGATGTACATTTACGCATAAGTGACTGATCACTACTCCATTTGAATGTTGACAAAATACAAAATGAGATTAGGGGTTGTCTGCTTTCTTAATAATTAAAATGCTTATAGTAAGCTAGCCTAACCACAAGTAATATTTGCTAAAAAAACTACCGTTCTATCTAACAGCATTACAAATCAGCTCTATTTATGGTGCTGTCTATATGTTATATGTTGTATCAATGAGAACTCATCAAATTGTGGGAGTTTGACTTGAGCGCTCATGCAAGACTGCATTCCGGTTCCAAAGCAAATCGTTTTGCAATTTCCATCTCCATTTAATTGCTGCCTCAAAAGAAGTAGAATCAGATTGAAACTTGGTGCCATAGGTCCTGTTGATATCATGCGTTGCATCATATCCTGTCGGAATAGAATCTGGAAAGTACATGTGAGTAATGGTCGCATCTAAGAACTTGAGGTTAACGTAGTCCTGTAGTGAGAGTGGAATTGGCAAACTATAGCTTCCTCTAACGACATCAGAATTTTTCATGCAACTTCGAATGGTTAATCTCGCCAATTGTTGCAAGCTTATTGGCTGTTGTTTTATTTTCAAAGCGAGTTTATCAAACATTTCATCTTTGGGTCTTTTGTCAGTCACACAATGTTGATGATAGCAAAATGCTCCCAACTCTATCATAGCAAATGCAATCGGAAGTAGATTTTGGCTAATGGACATGGATGTGATACGAGCAAAAACGCAAGGAGGCATTGTCGCTATTACATAGAGAAGGTTCCTTGCACCATTTATTCAGCCTGCTTTCACACACAAACAAAATGTTCTAACCAAATCCCATTGTCGTAAATTAGCATGATCACTTTCCAATGCGTGAAAAAGAACACCGCAATGACACAAAGCAGATACGAAGGCTGCTCCTTCCTCACTGCAGGAAAAGAAGTAGCAGATTCTGTTAGTCTGCACACATTTGGTCATTGAAATATTATCCAATATTTTAGCGACCAGTTCAGGCTCCAATTTGTTTGGGTCTAGTATAGTGAGCAAAAGACTCATAAAACGTAATTTGGTCTGGTCACTTTCTTCAGGAGAATGTGATAGGACAGCACTTTCTAGAACTATCCTGAGTGCATTCTGAAGTTGAGAGAAATTGTTAGTTATGAGGTCCTTACAGAGACCAGTCTCATACAATGCTGTCAAATGGTTCATGTCTGCTTCAACCACTGATATGGTGGGCCGTTCTGTAAATACTTGGAGAATGAGCTCTTCTTCATCACCTTCTGCCATTTTAATCTCTTTCTGCAAAATATATCTAATATATTTTTCAGTCAAGCTATAGAACAAAAAGTAAACAGAGAATAGTAGTTACACTTCTTAGATAATTTAGCACTCCATTATTATGCAATGAAAATGCTAAAAACTCTATAATTTATGAGTTTAGAGACCCCTTCCTCCAATTACGATCGATCACAAAGCATGTATGAACTTTGAATACGTAAAGTTCTCCATAATGACTTTGTTAAACATGAAAGTGAGCAACTATTGAGAGACAACCTACAGCTGACTGACTAATTAGGAGTTACCCTCTCCATATAGACAACCATATATATTATCCATATCATTACACTTATATGTTTATCTAAATTAGCCATTCAAATTATTAGATTAATTAGCTGCTGACTTAACTCTCTTCCTGGTATGTCGCCAAAGCCTGTAGTTGTACAACTAAATACACAATATGGTAATCTGAATATTACACCACTGATTCCTATCATCTCTACTAAGAATGAGTACGCAAAGCAGAAAACTCACTCAACAACAATTGTGTTATGGGAAAGTATAAAAAGTGTATGATTATAAATTCTATCTTTGCCTGCTGTCAAAAGAGGAGCTTTTCTCAATCAATAGTATAAGATGTACAACTAGAGTACATATGTAGAGCAAGATTTCATGTAAATTTTAATAGTTATCACTTTAGATTACACACTTTGCATTGAAAGGAGTATATTTAAGTCTAGGTACAAGCTGCACTGATATGTCTCAAAAGTTCAGCTTGGTTTTTGTTACTTGCTACTATGGTTAAACATACCTTTTCCCAGTTTTAGCAGATTTCAATGTGAAACAGGTAACAACAACATTGACAGTCCTAACTTAGCAAGTGAACTGATAGTAATAGTTATTACTGAAAGCTGTTAGCTGAGCTAGTAGCTTTCAGTAATCACTATCACATCATTTATACAGTAAGAGAATATAAGTGAATATAAGGTCTTCGCGAAGACCGATTCGCTTTGGTTCTAGTACAATTACATGTACAGTGAAAGTTGGCAATAATCCAAACAATAGTTTAATGTTATATTGAACTATTGTTTGGATATGGTTCATATTCCCTATTAGTGAACAGAGCATCAATTATTGTTAAACACGCAAATTATTTAAATATTTGGCACTTAGCTCATAAAATAACCAATAATATTGAAGACATATTTTAATGCCTTTGCTCCTGCTTCCCAGCCTAAACATACTTTTGGAATGAATGAGCGACTTCTTGCAGATCATACATAAGTTATTTTTTAAAATTGAATTTGGACTAAAATGTCAGCCAAAATCACAAATTGTCAAGTATAATCCTTTTTAAGGCTAGACAAATCTTTACACAAAGCTGGTTTCTATCTTGTTATTTATTCCGAAGACAAATTTCTTTTACCTACTTTGAATTGTTTTCTGTTTTTTATTAGGTTCACTTGCTGTTGACACATTTTACTGCTGCCAAAATAAAGCACACCAATTAGAAATCATAAAAAGATCTGGTAAAGAAAAAAAAAATTTACTAAAGAGTTAAAGTTAGATGGGTTCTAAAATTGACAGACCTTTACATGTATGTATGTACGTGTGTATGTATTGTATTTATATTTTATGTATTTATGTATTTATTTTTATTATTTTAATTTACAACATATAAAAGATAAGAAATTTGTAGAGAATGAGGGTCCATATGCGCAATAGCAGAGCTAATCATGGTGCCGAACCCAAGTCAGCAGACAAAGCAGGTAAAAGTCCATAGACCTAAGCTAACCCAATAACCCAAGCAGATCGGATAATAAACCTGTGCCATCTGATAGGAGACCTGTGTATGTCCACACCTAGTAGAAGAAGACGAGAGTGAAAGAGATTGTAATGAATGTCTAGTAGGGTAAGCTGGATGTGATGAAGGACGGTTGTAGAATTGATTATGAGCTAAAATACAAATGCCTAGAGCCTAAAGTTGATGAATAGGTAACATGTCACTAAGTTTAAACAGTGAAGCAGAAGAATATGTGGGAGGTTTATGATACATGATTCTAAGTGATCTCTTCTGTTTGGTAAGTATTTTATTTAGGTATGTAACAGGTACATTCCCCCATGCCTCAATACAGTATATTATTTTACTGTTTATCAAGCTGTTGTATAGTAATATAATGGTGGTAGTAGTAAGATAGCTAGAAGCTAGGTAAGTTAAACCTAAGCTTTTGTGAAGTTGTTGCCGTAAATTAGCTATATGAGCGGACCAATTTAGTGTTTGATCTATAGTTATACCGAGGAATTCAATGCTGTTTTCTCAGAAACAGATAAATGATTCATTTTTAAATTTCCAGCTAGCGAAAATTTGTTTTGTGGGTTTTTTATTACATTATAATTTGTTTTATCAATATTTAATGGAAGTTTATTTTGATTACACCAGCTTTTTATTTTGTTTAGTCCAGAGTTTATTGTATCAATCTCATCATTTATTTTATTTGAAGAATTGAACAAGTTTGTGTCATCAGCAAAGAGGATTGTTTTAAAGTTTCTAGAAAAGTCAATTAAATCTGTTATATATGACATGAAAAAAATGGGTCCTAAGATGGAGCCCTGAGGAACACCGCATGAAATATTGAGAGGCAAGAAAGTATGCCTGTTTACGAAAACACATTGAGTTCGATTTGACAAATAACTTTCAAAGAGTTTCACAGCTTTATTTGAAAAGTTTAAGCTTTTAAGTTTGTCAAGCAGAATACGATGATCAATTGTATCAAAATCCTTTGAAAAATCTATAAATATGCCCAAAAATAACCTTGCTCGCGTTTAAGGCAGCAAATGTGTTGTTAGCAAATTCAATAAGAGCCTCTCTAGTTCCTTTTTTCTTTTGAAATCAATATTTATTTTTGCAAATAATGTTTTCTGAATTAATATGATTGTGAATCTGAGAATTTATTATTTTTTTAAATATTTTTGAAAAACTGGTAAAACAGATATGGGACGGTAGTTATTACAAGAAAATGAACTTCCTCATTTTTGTATATCGGTAAAACTTTTGCACCTTTCATAGCATCAGGAAAAGTTCCTGATGCTTAGTGATTTAATGATGTTTTAAGATATATGTTAGCCTTTTGATGAATGTCCTTCTGATATACTTTCCAGACAGTTTTTACAGCAGTACGCATAAGTACAAATATTTTTCTGTTAGTAGGAGTAATGCTGCAATTGTGAACTATTGCTTAGACTTGTTTTTAAGGTTAACAATCAGATTAGGATAAAGAGTATCTATTTGTTGAATTAGCTACATCATCAAAACCTGATGGCAGTTCATTTTCCTTTTCTTCTGATATCGTAGTCTTTATTATTCTGCTGCAAAGCAAAAAACTTTGATATCAACATAACATGACATAACCTGACATATCAGCATAACAATATGTTTATTATGCTGCAGTTTATAATTTATTATGCTAATGTATAACAAATTATAAACTGAGTGATAATTAAAGCTATAATAGTCATCAAAGGACTTGGAAAGTTGACCTGTTAAAATTCCTTTAAATACAGAGATGCTGATTTATTAACTTTTTGAATGTGCATAATTATAACTAAAATAATTAAACATTTAATTAAATATATAATTAAAGGTGTAAGTAATTATAGCTAAAATAGAAAGTTTTAAAAACTTCACAAATATTGCAACTTGAAAAACTAAAAATTCGCACCCCTTTGAAAAACCTTATAAATATTACCACTAAAATGCTCATGAATCACGGCTAGTTGCTTTTCACTATTATTCCGTGTTTATTATAAATACTGATATTTAATATTTGAGAGTTGTCTTCTTCTGTTGAAAATACACTGGTGTACAAAACCTACAAATTTTTGTGAGTTTTTTCACTGCCTCTAAAGTATGTCAATTTATTAACAAATTTGATAGATTTCAAAATAATTTCTTGAAAAAAAATAGAAAAAGTCATAATCCTGAAAGTGCATGTGATGTTTAACCTTTTTGCAGGTGAGTTTTTGAGCCTATTTCAGATCGTCCTGGGTGAATTAATTTTTCAAAAATATGAAAATTTTGAAACTTTATTGAAATGATATTTTTTGCTACACTATGGTTGCATGATAGGTTTGTATCATATAACAAGGCATTGTACAAACAGTTTTACACCCCCTGTGCCTACTTGAGCTATTTAAACTACCCTTACACATGTAAATTTTTAAGAAAATTGATAAATTTGATTGTTGTTGCGATAATGTTATATTGTTGAATAAAACATTCTGTATTTATATTACAAATAAAGCAATTTACAAGTAGAACCACACTTTGTAATGCATGTTAGCCACTGTTTAGACTTAGTCCATAGCACATATCCATAGTCCATACTGTCTATTTGTGGTCTATAGTCCATATTGTCGAATTGTGATAAGTGACACCAGAAGCATCATCATCACTAGACTCATCACTTATATCAAAGTCCATTATATTGACATCAGAAAAATTTGATTCATTGTCTGAGTCATCAACTATAGAGTCTGCCAAAACAAACTAGGCCTTTCGAGTTGATCTAGCAGGACGTTGGGAAGATGAAGCCATGATTATAAAATGTATTTTGTGTTTTCAAAAGATCAATGCTTGGATCTCACTAAGTAAAAAAGGCACAAATAAAGGG
The DNA here is from genome assembly GCF_963576615.1 of Watersipora subatra. NCBI lineage: Eukaryota > Metazoa > Bryozoa > Gymnolaemata > Cheilostomatida > Watersiporidae > Watersipora > Watersipora subatra. The sequence continues at coordinate 41,697,657 of NC_088713.1, forward strand.
CATCGACAATGATCATAAAACATATAAATCATTTCGGAGGAAAATGGCTTAGTATTTTACTGAGTAAAAAAAAACATATCGATATTGATAACGATCGCCCAAAACGAGTTGAAATGAAAAGATGCATGTCTAAAATGTAGTTATTCAAGTCCTCATATGTGTTCTTTTACTTTAAAAGTATTTAATTTGATAGAAAAACAAACACAGACCAATAGCAAGTTCTTTTGTTCACATAAAAGCATAAAATTCGATACGGGGAAAAAGGCTTAGTATCTTACTGAGTAAAAAAAACATTGAAAGACGTTTGATAACGATCGCCCCAAAACATGTTGAAATGAGAAGATGCATGTCTAAAATGTAGTTACTCAAGTCATCCCATGTGTTACTTTACTTTATAAAGTATTTAATTGAATAGAAAAGTGAACGCAGACCAGTAGTAAGTCTTAATACGTAGTGCGTACGATATCGACATTAATGTCGCACCACCCACTTCGATCGATATCGCAAAACGACATTAATGTCACACCACCTGCAAAAGGGTTAATTACAACGATTACCTTATTTGTAAGATAATCCCACGACCAAACGAGCGGGAGCAAAGTTTAAGAGTTTTTATGATAAATGAATGTGCTCACAGCTTACGAAAATTATTCATCAACAATGAGACGAACCCTTGTCTCGAAACCTCATCAACAAATTTAACCATCATTTTGCAGAGTCGTCAAAAGTCTTATGATTCATTTGAAAAATACAATGCCAGCCTATATTTGATACCACCTCCAATGGACCCCCACTATAGAGGAAGGGTTGAAAAGTAGAGCACCATGGCATTGAATTAGAGATTTTGCGGTATGTATATAAATATAAATGTTTGCTTGTTTGTCTGAAGTCTGTATGTTCAGTTATAACCATAACGTTTTAGGGACAAAAAACTGCTTTGCATCAGAAATGAACTCGAACACCCCGGTTATGTGAACCAGCTAATGACCTCGACTAACCCACCCAACCCAATGCCCACCTCAGCTAAGCATTGCACCATGCAATTTTTTACCATACAATGGAATAAATGTTTGGTTATAACTACTAGAACACTTGAAAATCATGGTTGTGTGTAGATCTAGACCTGCAACATTTTCAAATACAACTGTACTGTGCCATTAACAAACCTTGAAATTACTAATTTCCTGAAAAGATTATGCAAAAATTGAGCTGAATTAATTATCAAAGTGTCGAGAAGGCTAAAATCTAATGATATCACTAAACTACTGCTTGAACGCTCACATCACCTTATGGCATGAGGTAGTGTGGCCGAGCGGTCTAAGGTGCTGGTTTAAGGCACCAGTCTCTTTGGAGGTGTGGGTTTGAATCCCACCACTGCCACCACTTTTTAATTTTTGTTCATTCTCTCTAGTAATAAGAGCAGAATATCTATGATGCTAAAAGATTTTTGCATAAAGAGAGGCTCATAAGAGCAGACTGCCAGAGCTCCAGATATTATCTACGATGTTAGAGAGTAGGCCAACCCCAAGCACTGCCGGGCTATATTAGCAATCTTAGAACTTTTGTTCACTTCATAAATGTGTCATGATCTACCTGATTAGAAATTCAAGGATGCGTTTTCACTGCATACAATAAGTACAATTTTCCTCAGTTAATGCATTCATTAATTTTTTTTCATAGAAGCAGTTTACTAATTTGTGTTACAAATGAACAAATTCGGAGTTTGCTGCTGATTACATATATAATTTTGTGTACTTACAATAAAGAAACGTCTAACAATTTTTGAAATTCCTAAGATACCTCAACTGAAGAGTGAGAATAAATAGTTGGTATCTACTATCTGCTGTTTACTCATACATAAACTAAAGGCGAGTAGAGAGAAGAGTATATAAAATGCAGAGACAAAGCTGGACAGAATTACACCTGATACAATTTAACTTCTACAGTACAATTTTACAACAAAGTTTTAAAAGGTAAGTTCAAATATGTAATTATTATTATAATTACTAGTACTCTGATATGCTAGTGTACTATGAGGGATTGTCATGAGTAATAATAAAGTGCAGAGGATAAGTATGTACACAATTATTCCGAAGTGTTACTTGTTATCCCAACCTCTAACTGTAGCTCTCAACAAACAGACAGACATGGCTCTTCACGTAGTAAAGATTTTCCTCCAGTAGGACTGAATAAGCTTTGTTTGATTTAAACTCAATTTTTTGAACATAATCTGAATAGGTAGAGACGGGCTCTCATTGGGACTCGTTTTTAGTAAAAAACCTTCTAATAATATTTATTCTAATATATTTATTTTATTTATAGTCACAAATGAAAAATTAATTCATATCATATTCATTAAAATTTTTCATATCTCAAAACTAATATCTGTTTAAAAACCTGTAAATCATTGCACACCAGGGCTACTAAAATTAATACTTTTAAGGGTTGCAGTATTCAACAAGTTAGTAATTACTGACATGAACTATGTAGCTTGTTTCAGCATCTGCTTAAAGTTATCCCCACTTTCTCAAAGAGGGCACAACTCATTAGAGATGTATACAAATATGACATCTAACTTCTTTTGACTCTAATTGATGCTACTCTCAGAGCAAGAAGTTTTTACTACTGCAGTAGTTGTTGAATATAAAGTTTAACATAATGAGCTTTCTGGTATGATACTTTCATAGCTTTGACCATTGGTGTGGCATGGAACTTAGGCTATTGACTGGTAAACACCAAGATTACTAGAGCTAGAGAACATAGCTTAGGCTAAGGATTCACCCTCAATGTCCAATGAGTGCTGAAGCAATTGAACAATAAAACTGCTCTAATGGTTACTTGACTAACAAAGCTGGATAAAATATCTATAACTAAACATAGTACCATTTAGTTCACTACTAGCTACTAGTATGTATAATAGTGACATTATTGTAGCACTTGTGAGTGGGCAGCTCATGTCATCTGCGCAAAAGTAGACAAAAATTAAAGTGCATACATGGCTTCTGGAACAATCTATTTTGGTTGATAGTGTTTATAGTTTCATAATCTACTAAAGCTTTTATTAATCTTACCAAATTTAAGTGAATAGAGTGAAATTTGATGTGAGCTTAAATATATGGATTAATTAAATTATATATTTAATATAAAGATAATCATATCGCTCATAGTTGTATTTTTAAAAGATATATTATGTAATGTATAGTTGTTATAATAGTGTTATTTTGTAGCGTATCTTAACCATTATTTTGGTATTAGTAGTTGTAAAAGTTTGTCTGTTCTTAGTAAATTCAGACACAATTTTAAACAAATCAATTTCCAAATTAAAGGTTAAAAACAACCTTTCTTAAATTCATTTTGCAATTACTATAAAAATGTTGTACTGGAAATAGTGAAAACTGCAACTCAAATTTGTTACCTTTTTAAAAACTTTAAAATTATTTTAAGCTTACAAGTTTGCAAATTACAGTTTAAACAATATTTTTCTCAAATTTTCATTTGCAATTATTCTCTATCAAAATTTATTAAGATCAGCAGTACTTTGCTGAGGTTGAGAAATTGAAATGTTTCAAGAACTTCTTCACTATTACGCTTTATTTGTTTATAGATTTAATTATACATGCTTGTGGAGTAACAGCAACATATCAATTTAGAAACCATCTAGCTAGTGCTGATCATAGCAATACAATACATAGCTTCCTATGTAAGGAGTTATTACCTCAATGTGTGGAATCCTAAAACCTACTGTAAGTAAAAATAATGAGTTAAGTTTTTCAAAATACTTTTCTATTTACATAATTTATTTGATTGGGCATAAAACTTGATTTGCAGCTGTAATATATTTTTGAATTGTAATTATAATGAATTCATGCTACCATTTTACAAAATAGTTGGTTTTTTGGTTATATATCAAAAAGCTAATATACATCATATGGATCATTTGTATTGCTATAATGACCTCCCCAATAATTTATATGTGAATATTTAGCCACTGATAAGTTACCAGCCCAAAATATTTCTCAATATTTATCCTATTAAATTAATTAACCAAATCATTCGCTACGATTCGCCCAAAAATGAGAAGACACTACCAAAAATTTTAAAGAAATTTTGATACAGTTGTTACAACTAATGACTGGCAAAAAAACTATGATATTCCAATACTTCTGTCAACATCACCTCTATTACACTGTTTTTATAAATGTTAACAGAATAAAAGAGAAACTGCTCTAAGCTGTGTTAACAGTACATGGGTTAATACACACTTAAATGGTGTACTTATATAGTTTTGCTGATTTATTGAAAAAAATCAAGTGAAATTAGACTTGACATGAAAATATATTTGTTATTCAAATGATAATGAGTTGTAAAAGGCTCTAGATGAAGATAAATTTAGTTTTTTAAATTTAATCTTTTTTTGTAAAAATTTGCCACGCAGGCTAACCAAACATTACTATTCAATTTGTCTTTTACTAGAAAGTCAAAACGTTTTTGCTTAGTTAGTACTTGTAGAAACTAACTGAAAATAATTTATGACAAATGTTACCATTGGAAGCAGTATTTTTATTGCCTACAGTATTACCTGCATACAACTGAAACATAATAATCTCTAAAAAGTAAAAAGTTTTCTTGTGAGCCTTACAGCATTACAGAAGGAATTCTAACTAGAAACAAGAGATTGTGAATGAACAGCACCCTGTTGTTAATTGTTACTCTGTTTAGATAACCCATATTTTTATAAAAATGTTAATGATTATTCTTACAGTAATTTGAGTAAAGTTGTCAGCAAATTACAGCTTATTGATGAGGAGTGCAAGTATGTAGAACACTATTTGACTACCTTGAGAACCATTTTTACTAACATCAGACAAAAAGGAGAACATGAGTTCTGGTTGTAAACCGTAAACAATGTTGTAATATATGTTGTATATAAAATGGCTACGGCAGAACAATAGGAGTTATTAACAAGGGAAAAGATATAAGCCAACTGAATAAAAAACAAGACAAAAATGAGCCAGAAACAAATATTTATTTTAATTTAACTCGAGAGTAACTGATAAAGTAAACAAAGTTCTAGTCTATATTTAAAAGAGATGATAGAAACATTCCAAATTAAAGAAGAACATTAGCTAGTAAATTGTTTAGTAAATGAAATAGACAGGAATAGAAAACCTATGAATCAAGCGAAAGAAAAAATCAAAAGTTAAGGCTGAAAGACTAAAGTTTACTAAAAAGAAACTAGGGATCACACACACTTCATAGAGTTATTTTTTTCTAAATAGAGCATCATCCTCTAGTGCTGCATGGAGATTGAAGAACAGTACTGTATGCACATGTGAAAGCTCTAGTTATGGTTATTGTATCCAGTTGATATCTCCAGTACCCGCTACTCATATTACAGATGTTAGTTCTTTTCAGAACACTGACACACTCTGAGACTGGATGGCAGCTTCGTGACCCACCACATTCCAAATGGTGACGGTAACCTTGACGCAGTGAGTCGGCTTCTAAATTGTATTTAGGAAATCTTCGACAATCGTAATTATAGACATATTTCCTAGAAAACAGAAATAGAAGAAAAATGGAATAAGTAGTTATTAGTGACTTGAAGGTTTATGAACATAAACAAGCTAGAGATGGTGTAGAACTTATTTCATAGAGTAATACAAGTTTACAGGTCATGGAGAGTTTTAGACAGTCTTAGCTTTAGATTATTTACTTTGTTGACAAAACATATTCATTAAAATCTAAATAATTTTTAACTAGTTTACTAGGAAACTAGCCAAGGCGAAGGAAGTATCGCATTTTTCTTAGGTATATTTTATTACATTGACTGCAATTCTTTATTAGAATTGTTTATGAATATCACAACTATGTTGCGGTATATCTTAGTCTATTTTGAAACCTTTGATAGAACCAGGAAACTAAGGTACTTGTTTTGACTATATGTAATATTTTATGAATAAGAAGTAAATTATGATATTTTCTGAATAGAATATTGATTATTAACATAATAATATCTAATGATGTCATCTTCAAAAAAGCTAAATATTGCAACATCTAAAGATTTAGCTGTGATTTAAAACAAAAAATACAGCGCATAAACATTATTATCTAACAACACTACCAACTTTTGGATAATAAAATATGCATTGAGACTGTACCGGGGGCAGGTTGATAAGTGTTGTATCCTGTTTCCTTTGTCTATTCTTGGACCACATTGAGTAGAATTGCCAAATATGTCTAGATGGGTAGTCATTATGGATGAGGGCATCACTCCACTGCCGATTTGTATATCTTAAACAGCAATGTTTAATCTAACATAATATGTTACAATATTTTGTAAACCATAATATATTATAATTGTTTGTAAGACTATATAATTTAAGGTAATACAATCTTCTTTGAAATACTTTATTTTTGTAAAGTGAAATACAGTATAACATGTTATAATACAATAAATTGTAGGATAATTTAATATTATTATTAATTATGCTATTATTAATTTGATAGAACACAATAAAAAATGCAACAACAGTGCAGAAAAATGTAATATAAAACAGCACGATAACATATATTCAAGGATCATAACACCCAATAAAGAATATGATACCGTAGTGCAACATAATACAGTAAATCTCAATATAATATAATATACTTTTATGCAGGATAATAATACGTTTCGCAGCAAAATAAAATATAGTAATTTATAACAAACTATCATATAAGCTAATGTAGCATAATGCGTTAAAAATATTATAATGCAATATAACAGGATGTAGTGTAATTAATATATTATATAATATAATTTAATATAAATTTATCATATGATATAATGATATAATCATAACATTAAATTACATACCTTAATATTGTGTAATTTACTAATGTTATAACACAAATATGAAATAATATAGTATGGTGCATTACAATATAGTTCATATCCAAATTGAAAGGTTGTGGTAGGACTGTTAGTATTTAGTATTATTGAACTATTGACTATATTAGATTTCATAAAAACATCTCTACCGATTAGATGTACTAAATAAATTACAAACATTTGCAAAAATTATAAATTATATCTAATATACATGTATTATGTGGTATAAATAATTGCACAATTGTATGTAACACTTTACAACATGAGAGCAATTTTTATGTTATTATTATAAATCATTTTAATTTAATAATGGATTATAATAGAGTTATTAATATTATTATAAAATTATTATTTATATATTATTCACTATTATAATATTAATATTAATCTTTTTTCAAGTTCTAAAATTATGATTCAGTATCAAACTTTAAAGAATAAATATCAATTCCTTCAGCTACATGTATATAGATTTAAAGATAAATGATTTATTTGCTTTGGTTCGTATAAACTTCTATATTTTATAACAATATAATGTAATAATGCTGGTCACACTTACCAAGCATAGCAGGTGCTAGATGACTGGAAATTATTTTTTTATTTTCTGCAGCAGAATCTGAGCCAATTGAGTATCTGATCTGCTAATACACCTACGATTAGCCTCTGTCCATGCATTCAATGAACATACAAACACTACAACCACTAATATAGAACTTAGGCTACGCATAATTTATTTTACTCTAAGTTCACGCATAAACAGTTGAAGTTATAATATGGTGGTTGAGTGTTTTTTCTGGCTACTTATATATACAGATGGTACATTCCTGTTTTTCTATTGGTTAAGTGATGATTAATACACCATCTGATCTGGTGAATACAATATGATTTGTTAAGATTGCTCAAATAACTTGTAATAATACTTAAGGAAAAGATTAAACAAAGCCTAGTTTTGATTGGCTGAACTAAACAGTAACCAAACAGCATCAGGAATTGACAAAGTAATGTTTGCAATAAAATCTAGCAAATATTATTTCATATTTTGATTGATCTTTGTTAGTAGAACAATAAAGTATTTTTAGGCACCCTCTATTCAGAAGTCAATAGATATTGATTCTAGTCTATTAACTAACAGTAAACTCAGGGATAATCTAGTTATTCATCTATGTGTAATGATTACATAGGATAAGGAAATGTATATGATTGTAGAGTGAGTAAATATGTACAGTAGGCACTCCTATATCATGAATAATCCATTTGAAGAAGGTTTACGTTGTAAGGATTTGACGTTTTAGAAACAGTAAAATGGATGTAAATTGCCTAATTCGTTCTAAGATTGTTTCAAACTCACCTCTTTAGTCATATAAAAAGAAAAAAACTAGACTTCAACTTTTAATTTGTTGGCTGCATCATAACTGTAATATAATTAGCTTGCATCGATAAATTTTCTTTTGTTCTGATAAATTTCACTGGTTGTATTAAACCATGATTGCGGTAATTTTACAATATTTTGATTGGAAACGCATATCGTTGGCATCCTTAACAACGATTTGTTTCTTTTTTCGAGACAAAAAGTTTATTTTGCAAATTAAGGCTAATAACAACAATTAATATTTAATATGTTCACAATCAATGAAAACAAAAACATACTTTAATACACAAACAGCAGTTTTTATCGGTTTGCAGTCTATTTGTATCTAGGGAAACAGGTTAGGATAAGAGACAACTATGGATGATACTCCAACTCGTGAACTTGAAATTGGTGTAATACCTATGCTGTAATACCTGCGCCACACATAGTGTTAACCCGATTTTGATTAGTTTGTGCATGCTTCAAAGGAAATGGAAAAGTTCGGGAGCACTGAGCGAGGCGTCAATATTTACTGAGGTGTTGAAGCAGAGAGCTAGGCTAGGCTAGTAGCGACCATTTTGAAAACAATAGTCATGCAGTCAGTCTCAAATTAATAGGGACTTAGAGACAAGTTTTGAGAAGCCGTAAGATAAGTTGTACAAGAAATGACTTGAAACTTGGAATATTTTGACATGATGGGTGGCTCTGTCGATTGGTTTAGTTTGTGTGTGTGCTGCTCATTGGATTGGTGAGATATTTGGGTGCGTACTTATGTTTTTGCTGATAACTGGGTGGTCCTTTGTTGTTTTTTGTGATTTGTCAATTTGGCTATTCATTTAAAAGGTTCAAGGTAATGATAAAATACAACTTTTGATGATACTCCAACTCGTGACAATGCAATTGGTGTAATACCTACTCTGTAATACTTGCGCCAATCAATCGCTTTTTAGCATTTATGAACAGTTGCGCAGCTAGCTATTATATTTTGTTTTGTTGAACATCTGACAATATATTACAGTTCACAGAATGTCATGGAAATGGTGTGTATAATAGATGCAATGTTATACGTATGTCATTTTCTCTCTCACTAGTGTGATGAGATATTTTAACTTGCAAATCGATTTTAAAAAAATTCGAAAATTTCCGACTTGAAACTTTGTTATATGGTATTTTTCTGTAATAAATGTGAATAATATAAATTGTTTTAGGTCATCTGGAGCTTACGTTGACCTACTTACAGGAGGACCTGGTGTATGCTGCAGGAGCGTCTACTATATTTGCTTAATAGAAAATATTTGCTTGCAAAAGCAATGCTTTTACCACAGATTACAAACTTTGATTTAAATATATCTATTGCAACAGAAGTGTAACTAACAATTTATTTTTCTAACATACTTAATACACTTATATCTTGATTATACATATTGTAAATAGTTGACCTCTTTTACTTTGATGAACTAAACATAAAATATTGTATGACATCAGTACCACTGACATACATATCTGGCTTTTTTCTTCAAAAGACTAAGAATTAGTGTGTAATATGTAAGACCACCATATTATTACAGCCGACCCCTGATGTCAATTTTTATAAAACTTCTATAAAATCTTTATAGGACTCTACTCCCATGGACATCTAACTGTTTGCTCTAATTCCAAAGTTCAACAATGAAACCTTGTCTGTTAGAAGAATCCCAACTCGGAATCAAAGGTGTCTCTTGCAACAGATTACGCAAGAAATGCGTGCACATTTGTTTTCTGCCAGATTTTCGTACTGTAATTTTCGTTTTCTTTTACCACAGTCATTAATACAGTAGACATACACTCCTATAAAATTTATCTCTTATAAAATAAACTTAAAGGTTGACTTGCAACAAAATTCACATTACAGTTATTTGGTATCAAAAGATTCACCATGTCTTACTCTGTTGTGTTGTAAGTGCCAAATATGTGGAAATGTGATTACAAGCTCTTAAAAGCTCAAAAACGAAAAACCGCCGTAGATTAGAATCTTTTTATTTCGATGACGTAACCACGAAATTTGGTTATCGTCTTGTCATGTATGTTCGCATGTGAATTAAAAGGCCAATACAAAGCTCAATATAAAACTTATCGTAGCACTAGTTTATGACAAACACTTCGGGTTTTACCGAAGACCCCGTATCAAATATAGATGCTCGCTACTTTACAGTTTTGTTTCGGCCTGGTCTAATTGGCAAGTCGTAATCTGATCATGTGACCCAATACTTCGCAAATAATTTTTGCAGCACTTTTCGATTATCACAGGTGACTAACAGGCTTTTCATGATTATCAGACAATGATATTTACTCCTTCAAGTTAAGGCTAAAAATTAAGCAATTTTTACGGTAAGTTATAAGATATCACTGCTAAAAGTGATAGCATTACGATGACGATAAAAAAGACGCGTAAGAACAATAGACATAGTTTTATTGAACGCGTGAAGTTTATTTGTGAGAATATTTCAACGAATAACATTGCATGAAAGTGTAAACAGAAACCATCTCTCACAATTACATCACATTTGAGCCGTTTTGGAAAGAGAATCCAAACTACGGCGGTCTCGTGGGGCTGCGATTTTCTGTTCGTTTTTTAGCTTTTAAGAGCTTGTAATTACCTTTCCACATATTTTGCACCTACAACACAACAGAATAATTGTGAGAAATTGTTAGATGTGTTGATAAACCACAAATAATAAGTAGCTACACAATTATTTAGTGAAGTAAAAGTAAATACAATAAGTATGTACACAAATATTCAGTGTAGGGGTTAGAGTGTTTGTTTACTGATTAGATCTAAATGTCACGAGATGGAGTACTGTCAAACTTATTTTTTGTCATTAACTTGAACATTTTTAATAAATAAGCAGATGGACAGTTAGTACCACTCTTATTATAGTAAAGTGATTTCTTAGTCTTACTGTCTTTAGGAAATACAAAAATTTTCATAGTTTGCATTTGTCAAAATAGACTTTCCTGTCCATAATAAAAGAAAGACTTGAAGTAAAATGGCATTGAAGTTATGCATTGTCCTTTACCTATGTACACAATTAAATAGATAAGTACAAATCTGTCACATAAGTAAACACCTATTTTACCCACCAATTTAGTTTTGAAAACGACAGTTTTCAAAACTAAAATGGTTTTCAAAACTGTTTTTAAACGACAGTTTAGATATAGCAATTATCTCCTGCAGTAGTTAACTATTAATACTATATATAAACTTGGCTTATTTTTAGCTCAGATATTTTATATTTATATTTGGTATAATTTCTTTACTTTATTCTATTCTGTCATAATAAAATTTATCATAATGTACAATATTACATCATATGGCAGCAAAATATGTTAAATTATGACATATTATCTCATATAATATTGTATGGTGTTATATCAAGTTGTATTAAATTAAATTTAATTATGTTATGGTGTATTATGTTATCTTAAACCATGACCAGCTGAATCATATGATATGCAAATGTATTAGGTTGAAATATTTTATATCTATAAGCGTTTGGATCTGTCATGCAAAAAATGTACACTGTATCATATATTATAAGTTCAAAGATATCAAAAGTGATGTTAATATGAGCATTATAACAGATAAAACGAATTGTTACAAATGGGTAATAAATTCTGCAATCTTCAACAACTTTAGTAAAGTGGTTACCTAGCAACCTACATTAATTTAAACTAGCCGCACAAAGACCACAAGATTACTCTATTTTTTAACCCATTTACAGTGGATAATTAAAAAAGTACAATATATGAAGTCGTTCTAAGATTAGAACTTACAAAGAAATATTTTTTACAAAAAGTCAACTTTTGTTCAAATGTAATAAAGCAGCAAGTCCTTAGCAATTTGACAAATGGTTAAAATTATTACAATTTTGCTAATGGTTTGTGGTCTAAGATAATACATGTATCATCCATGAATAATATTGCAATGTTACCATGTTTAGCAAATTATTTTAGATTACTTATTGACTAAAAAGACATTTAATAGCATGCTTTTTTGATTTGACCACTGCACTAATGAAACAGTGATCATTTTATGGTGAATCAAAAGCTAAGAGAGAGACCGTGTCAAACCATTGAAAGGTTATAATACAATACTTTACTCTTTAGGTCTCTCAGATATTTTAAAGTTGTAAATGATGTATGATGAAATTACTTGTACAAATAAATATATTAATGCTAGAATGCCAAAAGTGCTGAGGCATGTGAACCATTCATTACAACAATATTAAGAAATGGTTCATAATAAACTAAACTTTGTACAGTTTTAGAGCACATTATGGAGGACTAAATAAAATATTCAGTAACAAAAGGTGTGATTGGTTAAGGGAACCTTGTATGACTAGACTTGCTTCTAAGTGTTCATTTGATTTGCTAAAACACACATGTATTGTAAATCAACTTCCTTGTTCTATTATGCAAGTAAGATAGTTTTGTGTCTGTATGCAATGTTTAATCACACTCTCAGGATTCAAGCAAGTTCAATACCAAGTCTATGAAATGTGAATCAATTTTAAAATTTGGTAATCAGATAGTTGGTAAAAACTTTGGTGACATAAATAAGTTTTAGAATGCTTACAGATATAAAGCATTTTCAAGCCTCTACTATACCATCTGTATCAACGGCATATGTAGATAGTTACATTACATGTTTATATCTTTATACATACATTTCTGTACAAAGTATATGAGCAAGTCTACTAACTAGCATACATGTACCTGTATATGTACAAAAATTTACACAAAAGCTAATAAATAATAATTACAGATGCATCCTAAAACTTTAGAATCACCAGTGTAACTTGATTTGCTTCTACTAAATGATGTTAAAACTTGAGTATTCTTTCATAATTGCTGGTGTTTTGCATAGTTTTATTGCTAGCCCAAGTAACAAAGAATGTAATTAGTTAAAAAACTGTGTCATGGCTAAGAAAAAGTACCTTCTACATGTTCGAGTGAATTAAAAATAGTACATAGATTATAGCATAGATGGTAGTTGTTATATATTAACTTCCTTATTACATTATTGATCTCAAATAAATGTGGTATTTTTAACAGTCTTTAAACTAAGAACTCAGTTTTGAACTAGCCAGAAGGTTTTTAGCAATACATTTAGCTGCTAATCTACCAAAGCTGCTAATTTTAACAGGTTAAATACTCCAGATTGAGCATCATAGAGTGCTTAAAGAGAAACTTGCATGAAATCTATAGTAAATGTTATCGGAATTATTTTGGGTGTTGTTACCATTTGTAATTGTTTTTGATGTTTGAAGTGATCTGATTGCCAGGAGGTTTCAAGATTAAAATCAATAAAACTTGATTGCGGTTAAAATGCTCAGATTAAGTAAACATGCAATTATGATGCCTATAGTAGCAAAGAGATCAGTGGAATAGAAACGTGTAAGGTTCCAATTTGAACGCAATAGCCTATAAAAACTATAGCAATGATACCAATTGGCGGCGTCATTTCACACACATTTGATTAAAGCGTTTGAACAATAATCAAGTTTTGTAGGCTTTGAAGTTGAAGCATCTTGTCAGACAGTCACCTCAAAACATAAAAAAAGCAATTGCAAGTGATAGAAAAGTGTCGATATTTTCTGATAAAATTCATCAAAAATTGTAAAAGCTCATTTTAAAATCATCTCAATTAATAATAAATTTAGAAGAAAACTAAAAAATAAAAACAATAGTGATAATAAAAATACAAATAAACAATAAGAAACAGTTATTCGAGTCAAATAAGGTCTGCTCTTTGTGTGTTTTTGTTATTTATTTAAAATCAAAGTATTTGAGCTACTCAGTACCAAAACCTCTATGAGATGACAATAAATTTTTAAATTTGGTTGTCATATTGCTGCTAGTAGACTGCTTAGTAACTCTGTCAAAGCTGCAAGATTAAACAAGTCAAGTACTCAATAGTTCATTATATTCCTTGTTTATACTGTCTTAGCTAACAATAAATTTTACTATAAGCCACGTCTGTTTGAAACAGTGGTTGACAGTTGAGAAAAAGTATTACATAGTGCAGAATTTGAGCCCACAACTTTCACCACAGTTTACCAACATTCTAACAACTTCCTTGGCACCTCTAACTAATTATATGTATGATTGCTATACTTGGCATATTTTAATTGCCCACTAGTCTGCAATATTACTAGTTCATCACAAAACTAATAAACTTTAGGTTAATTTAAATAATGATTTTATGCGTGAAATGAAAAAACTTATAAGAAAAAATAAAAGAGCCTATGTACCATTGCAGGAAGGTTATCATATAGAAGCAATTTCCATTTCACATCTCACTAGATAGCAATTTTGAACATCTAATTGATTATTATTGATTATTGAATCATTATTATAAAAAAGTATTGGTTTTTATTTGTATAAAAATGGAAAATATACTATTGAAATAAATAAGTATGCCGCATTGTATACAGATAACTTTTGAGTGTTCATAACTTTTTTTCTACATACGAGTTTTTCACCGTACAACGTAAAACTTATGCAAATATTTGTTTTGGCGTAGACAGCTTTTTTCCATGCATCCAAAATTTTGTAAAATGACAGTTTCGTATGTGAACACAAAAAAACGATAAAATTAAAAAAAATTATTATAATAACAAAATAATTGCATTAAACTTAGTCAAACTATATTTAGTGTAAGTCACATCAAACCTTCAATCACTCTACTACTTACACCAGCATTACTATACACATTACTTACACCGCAAATAAAACGCTTTTGTTTACTGATTGCTGCTTAATTAACGTGGTTTTTACATACAATTAAGGTTGATAAGTTTAATTATTTTATATTGTTTTATAATATGCATTTTTTTAATAATTTATGTGTAATTCGAAGTAACTAGCAGTTTTTTAGCTTTAGAACCAATCAAACAAAAATTAGAGATTTTGTAGAAGATCAATTTTTTCAATATTTGACTATTTTAGCATATTGGAAAAGTAAACTTCAAATGTTAAGGTTTAGCTGTGGCCAGCTGTAGCCATAGTTTTTTACTGTAAAAGTTATTTTTCTGATTCCATGAATTCTTGATTAACATTGTTAGCTAGTAATTTACCTATTCTGGTTATATACCGGTTTGCCAAGATCTAGAGGAAGCGAAGCAAACTGTATCAAAAGTGATAGGATATAATTATCTCTGCAGAGCTGCAAGTACTTATTGCTCAGGGTGGTGATGTAGCAAGTACTTATTGCTCAGCGTGGTGATGTAACAAGTACTTTTTGCTAAGCGTGGTGATGTACATGTACTTTCTTAGAATTTGGCATAATATAGATCATAAATAATATAATAATTACATGTATAAAGATTTATTTACATATGCATATACTGATAAACTGTGTGATCATGCAGAGAACCCTGCTAAATTAGAGAAAATATGGTTGACCTAATCTTTGCATGAGATATGATAACTCTAAAAATATAAAAAAGCCTTTTAGTCATTTGTGCCTAAAACATCCCGCATAATTGAAGCAATATTTCTATGAAATCATATGTAGAGTCTTTCATATAAGAAGAGGTTCCACTGTATTATGTGAATGCAAATATTTGGCTTGGTAAACTTTTAATCATTGTAAGCTGAAGTCAGCTAGTCTAAAAGAAGCGCAGTCATGTTTTATACAAGATTAAATATCATTTTTCAATCATATAAATTGTATGCTCATTGACTTTCATGATGGCGAAATATGATTTTATATGATTTATAATTAGGTTTAAAAGAGTAATATAATTAATATTCAGTCAAAAAAGTTTGGTTGTAAGACTGCTTGAATGGAATTTTTCTAAGTAGTTGGTCATTACAGGGGTTGTCTACTCTTCATTGTTTTTAAAATATTTTTAAAATAAAATACATGCGAAATATTTTGAAGCATATAGAATATAATATAGTGATTAATATATAGCACACTGAATATAGGTTTTTATTGGATTTTCCTTTATATATAGACACACAAGTTAAACTGAACAATCGGTTAAACTGGCTTACCTACCACCCTTATTAGTTCGTTTTAACCAGAGTCAGAATAAGGAAGGAAAATCGTAAGGAAAATTTAAGGAATATGTAAGGAAAGTTAGAAAAAATTTTGTTATCGAATCTTTGCTTCTTGCAAAAACAAGAAGAAGAGTTCATTAGAAATTTAGAAGAAAAACAAGATGGATGCCTAGAGCAGTTCGGAATGTTGAAACGTGAATTTGATCAAGCAGGTCAGAAAGCACAAAAACCTGCCAGATATAAAAAGGATAACTCCAAAATCATAGCTAGTTTCTGTATGTGCTTGTATTTAATCTTCATGTGTGGCCTGTCTATACATTTGCTCACAATCATTCTTATAGACACCTATAATAGTAGACCTCATAGTTATAGGACACCTAGTAGTTTTTACACCTTGCTATTTACTATCACCATGTTCTTGGTAAATGTAGATCAATAATGGTGTAAAGGAGGCTACAGCTGAAAATACACCAAAATGAATCATATGTTGGTTAGGTATGAATAAAATGACAAACCTGTATCATGGTGTATTTATTCATCAGAGGTAATGTTTTATTCATTTATTACCATTGAGTTATAAACAACGGTAATAACAGTGATGAACATTGGGAGAATGGAGAAGTACTGAAGGAGTGCATAACTCCAGAATTTATGTAGATTATATAAATTGTTGATTACATAAATACATTACCTAAATAAATCACCTTATATTGTTGAGGTAGAGCTAATCATAGTATGAAATAAATATATTGTAAAAGTTAGGCTTATCTGTGGGAGGCAAACAAGTTTCAACATCGGATATCGATATACAAACAGGAGATCGACATACAAACCATTTTCTACACATTTGACTCTCACCAGTAATATAATTATACTAGAAAAAATGAAAAGCCTTTTTTTCAGTTCCTTTAATACATTTGCTATGAAAAATATTACGTATAAGATATATTTTATATAAAGTGATCATACAAACCCAAATGTGTGACACTTAATTGAAATAGAGGTCTATCTGTATCAAACCATGGAGTTTATGCTGATATACAGTTACACATAAGTGACTGATCCCTGCTCCAGTTGAATGTTAACATAATACAAAACAAGGTCAAGAGTTGTCTGCGCTCTCTCTCTCTACAGCATTACTAATCAGCTTTATTTATGGTGCTGTCTATAATGTATATGTTGTATCATTGAGAACTCATCATATTGTGGAAGTTCTTCATAAGCGCTCATGCAAGAACCCATTCAAGGCAAATCATTTTGCAGTTTCCATCTCCATTTATTTGCTGCCTCAGAAGAAGTAGAAGCGGATTGAAACTTGGTGCCATAGGTCCTGTTGATATCACGCGTTACATCATATCCTGTCGGAAAAGAATCTGGAAAGTACATGTGAGTAATGGTTGCGTCTAAGAACTTAAGGCTAACATAGTCCTGTAGTGAGACTGGAATTGGCAAACTATAGCTTCCTCTAACGACATCAACATCTTTCATGCAGCCTCGAATGGTTAATCTTGCCAGCTGCTGCAAGCTCATTGGCTGTTGTTTTATCTTCAAAACAAGTTCATCAAACATTTCATCTTTCGGTTGTTCATCAGTCACACAATTTTGATGATAGCAAAATACTCCCATCTCTATCATAGCAAATGCAATAGGAAGTACATTTTGGTTAAAATAACTGGATGTGATATGAGCACGGGTACAAGGAGGCATTGCTGCTATTGCATAGAGAAGGTTCCTCGCACCATTCATTCGACCTGCGTATATACACCAACGAAATGCTTTAACCAAATCCCATTGTCGTAATTTGGCACGATCACTTTCCAATGCATGATAAAGAACACCACAATGACACGAAGCAAATAAGGTGGCTGCTCGTCTCTCATTGATGAGGGTGCTGTTAGTCTGCACATATGTGGTCATTAAAATGTAATCCAATGTTTTATTGACCAGTTCAGGCTCTAATTTGTTTGGGTCCAGTATAGTGAGCAAAAGACTCATAAAACATCTTTTTATGCAATCAGGTGGTTCAAGATTATTATATGGTTTGACAACACTTTCTAGAACTATCCTGAGTGCATTCTGAAGTTGAGAGAAATAGTTAGTTATGAGGTCCTTACAAAGACCAGTCTCATACAATGCTGTCAAATGGTTTATGTCTGCTTCAACTACTGATCTGGTTGGCTTTTCCGAAAATACTTGGAGATTGAGTCCTTCATCTTCATTGCCTGCTGCCATTCTAATCTATTTCTACAAAAGACACCTAATATATTTTACATGCATGCCTTGCAACAAAAATGGAAGACAGAAGGGAGTACTTACACATTTACCTGGGTATTTACCTGCTTCTATACAGCCTCTAGCACCAGAAAAAGCTGTGACTTGGAAAATACTGTCTCAGTGTCGATTACATCATTTCCGGCTGACAACAAAGTTGGAATTATAGTACAATACATGCAAACTACATGATGGTGTCAAGTGGTACTAAAAAATTGCTATTGGATGGTAGTAAATTCCAAGATTTTGCTGTACGAATGAAGATTGAGTGCTGATGGCGTAGCGTGTTGGACTGTGGTATTAAGTACTGGTTCTGATAGAGACTAGAATGTTTGATGTATCGATCCAACACCACCGATTTTTTGTTTTAATATTGACTAAAGATTTTAAGTCATATTTTAGATTGGCGTTCGGATAGTAGTAATAGCTGCAGTTGCTGGAGGGGACTCGTGGTACTGGTCTTTCTATCAGTTCTCCTAACACAATAGGTTTGTCAGAGGTGCTGTCTGGTGCTGAATCTCGAGATGCAGAGGCATATTCCAGCATATAACACACAAGCTGTTTGTACACAGTCACTTGTACGCAGTACAAGTATGCTACAAAATTACAGTATGAAAATGCTAGAAATTCTACAATTTATGAGTTTAGAGACCACTTCTTTTCTCCAATTACACTGAATCCCAAAACATGTATGAGCTTAAAACACGTAGTTCTCCAAGATGACTTTGCTAAACAGAAAAGTAGACAACAGTGTTATGGTGAAGTATAAAGAAAGTGTTTGATTATAAACTCTATCTTTGCCTGCTTTTAGAAAACGAACTCTTTTTAATCCCCAGTATTATGTGTACAACTACCATACATAGAGCAACAGTTCATTAAAATTTTATTAATCATCTCTTTAGATTACACACTCTGCTTTTAATGGAATAACTTGAAATCTATGTATAAGCTGCACTGATATGACTTTTGAATTAAGTTTGGTTCTTGCTAATTGCTACTATGGTTTTAACGTACCTTTTCCCATTTATCTAGTTGATTTTAACGGTGAACAACTTACAACAACATTGACGGTCCTTACTTAGCACTTGAACTTAACAAGTAGTAAACTTAACATATGACAACGCAGAGCCTCGTAGCAATCGATGAAGTTAGTCGTGCGGAGCATAGACCTATTAACTATTCTAGACTGGTCGATGCCAAACCATTGTGTCCTACATAAATAAACGCATTCTTTGTGACACAAATTCATTGCTTTGTTCGCTTTCACCTAGTCACACAAGCGACTCATTATTGTTTACATTGAAAGAATAAAGAGACAATTTTGTTGCTACATGTATTTTGACATAACTACTACAATAAACAAGATATTTGTTTTAAATTTTAGATATAGAACATATACACTCTGTATTTTCTACCGTGCAAATTTTTCAACATAAAGTTGAATATTTCATATGTTAAATGCAAGTAAAATGTATATTGATCCAATCCAAAAATATTTCAAACTTATTAATATCAAACTCAGGTAGCTAGGTGTAGAAACTGGTAACAAATGTATACAAACTGGTAAATGGTTCACTGATTACAGTATGCCATGAATATAAGTGTTGGGTCTTGGGTATTTTGAAAACAGCATCAGAAAAATCGTAGAAAACAAGCAACATATGGTACACATATTGTGAAGGACTAGACACGACTAAAAACGACCAGTCGGCTGAACCTTGATCTGTGATTACTCTTGTTAACAGCAACCTTTGTAGCCACCTAGTGAATTCTAATTCTGAAATATCTAGAGGTGATAGTTTTAATTAACGCGGTGGTGTGCTGCAGATTGAGCACGCGCTTTGTAAGACCAATGAAAGAGTTTTAGTGACCACCAGCTTGTGTATTCCTGCAGTGATTCCCTGTAAGTTTACAAACTGTCGTATGATACTTTCCGAGCTTCGACATATCTTTGTGATGACAAGATGAGGTGTGACTACCGCTATCTTTTACGCTGATTAGTGTCGCATAATCCCTGGTGCATATATCTGGACAGGAGGTTATAAAGCTGGTGCAGCCATTGCAGTTGAGTTTTATGCTCCGTACCACATAGCCTGCTAAATCAATATCAGATGATAATATTATTATAACAAGCATATGTATCAACCGTCATATAAATTTAACTACATCTCACTAATAAGCTGCAATATTATTTCAAGCCACTCCGCTTTCTGTATATCTGCTCTATACACTAACAATAATAAAAGTAGCTAATACCAAAACACATGTAGATACTCAAATCAAGTACTATAATTTGAGCAGCCATGCAGTTTAGCATATGCAGCAATGCTGCAATGTGAGCCAAAACCCTTGTTCTGTAGAAAATGTAGAGGAATTGGTAATATTTACCAGCTGATGTACTCCACTACGCCTGAGATGGATTTTGACAGATTGACTTCCAGCTGTTCAATTGATTCTAAATAATCATAGAAGTTGTCGTTGCTTTCTACATGACTTTTTCTTTGTTTAGATGAGAGAGTAAGATTACAATAAAAGATTTGGTAAACATATATCTTATGCAATCTTTGGTTTACCTCAAGAACGCTTATGAACAGGGTCGGTAGTGACCTTTTCAGATTGCTTGGCATCTGCTGGCTCTTCAGAACAAAGTGAAGGTTCTTTGGCTGGCTTATCTCGGTCCGGTAGAGATGATGTAGATGGTGCTGGTCGCCATAGCAGTCATCTATGCTTTGGTCGAGTCGTTTGTAAATATTTTGAAAATCATTCAAATATACTTGATACAGCAGTTGGCTTTGGTATGGCAGCTATCTTCATACCAGGAGGTCTATGATAGGAGTCTATTGTGAAATGGTTACTACAGAGCACAGAGTATTTGGAAAGCATCCAGTCCTCGCGTTTCACAGGATATATCTACTAGTTACCTCAGTCTAGGTGTTTTCCTTCTGATGGGAAGGCATGAAAACTGAGTTTACTGTCCTTTGCTGGAGCATTAGAACACCCAAATGCACACCCAGAAATTTATACTCCCTTTGCCCTGCAAAATAGTCAGTAAATGATTACATTGGTATGAAATCATCATAAAGTAAAAATCTTTCTGGTTGGGTTTTACACTCCTAAATATAGCACAACTATCACCATACTCATTTACTAGCCTTATTTCCTAGTCCCCCTTCCATTGCAATAAAAATCTTTATAAAATGAGTAATACTTTGTCTACTACGCAGTTGGCACGGTCTTTCTGCAAAACAACTTTTCAAATTGTACTGCTAGCAATGAATTTTAGAGAGTTTTTTTGAAAAAAACCATTTTTGTATGCATATCTCAAAACAATCCACAATATTCCTTGCTCTATATATCTGGGAGCCTCTCCAAATCATACTTGGAAACAATTGGAACAAAATTCACCTTTGAATCTTTTCCAGTGTTGGTACTCGCTCCACTTTCCATCGCTGCCTCCTTAGCATTATGGCCTGGACTAGGTAAAGTGAACAAAACAGTGACATTGTGTCACGAAGAATGTGACTATTTAAGTGGGACACATGCTGAGCTGTGATGCATTAGATTGCCCGGTCTAGTGTAGTTAAGAGGTATATGATGATGGAGCTAGTAGCTTTCTAGCTTTCAGTAATCCCTATCACATCATAATACAGTAAGTGAACATAAGAGTATGGCTAAGGCTCCGCCCACCATATGTTGATGTTAAGCACTTCACTTCATAAAGACCGATCCACTACAATTAGAGTTATAGTAATTGGCAATAGTCCAAACATTAGTTTAATGTTTGTTTGTATTCCTACTAGATACCAGAGCATCAGTTATTGTTAAACCGTAAACTATTTAAATATTTAGCTGATAGCTCATGAAATAACCAGTAATATTCAGACAGTAGTTTGAAGACGTTGCTCCTGCTTCTCAGCCTAAACAGAGAACTGTAGAACACGCTTTAGTCGTTTTCCAAAATTGATTTTGTATTAAAATTTTAGCCAAAATCACATAGATTGTGTCAGGTTTAATCCTTTGTAAGGCTAGACAAACCTTTTCACAAAGCTCCTTTCTACCCTACAGGATGAAAATATTTGTTGGTTATAAAAATTCGTATTTTCGTGAACAGTCAATTCTGCGAATAATTAAATTCCGTGAATAATTAGTTTTATTTTCAATCACAAGGGAGATTAGCTACTGCATCAAATTAAAAACTAGTCGCTAGGCTAGTTTTTAATATAAATACTATACGTAGTTGAGTTCCAAAAAATTTTTAAAATCATTGCCTGGGCTTTGAGCTAACACCACTGCCAATGCATCACATTTATTTACAAAATTATTCAAGGTTGTCACAAGACATGCGGAATGGCGTCATCACAAAAATAGCTGCTAGGCAGAAGTACTAAACGTAGCCGAGTTCCAAAACTTCTTGAAAATCATTGCCGGGCTTTGAATTTGATTGCCATTGCGTCTAACTTTACAAAATTATTCAAGGTTTTCACAAGTTATTCGGCATGGCTTCGTCATCGCACAAAAACCTCTCCTAGTCTTTTTACATTGAAATCAACTTTATCAATCTCTAATACCAAAGATTGGTACAATCATTATTCTAATCTGGACATTATGGTATGAATTTGATTTGCAGCGCAGATACGTTTTTCCATAATTAACTGCATTAGTTAATTATTTGGTTTAAAAACTGATCGCTTTCATTAAATACTTTAGCTATTGTTTTTGCATTTCTGCACCACAGCACGTTTTTGCACCTATTAATATGTTTTCTTTGTTGTGTTTACTGCAGATTGAGAAGGAAACTACCTACTCCGATTACGAAAACTAGAGACAAGTAGCAATATTCATCAAGGCAGGAATATTGGCAGAGAGGCAACCAGTCAACCTAGGCTCCTTCATCAACAACAACTCCTTGATATCGCTGTAGCAAACATGATTAAACTATATATTTTATTTCATGTATAGATGTATTATAATTTATTACAAACTTGCGTCTACAAATAAAATATTTCAAAAACAAATAAAATTTTACAAACGATGAATTGAGTAAGTATAAACAGTTTAGTCTGTATGGCGGTTGTCTAGCAATAAAATTAAACTGGTACTCTTGATATGTGAATACTAGCGTGTAATGGTGCTCTCTGATTAGTTATAGTGGTGTTATTAATGTTTAATAGAGGAAATACTGTGTAGCTTTAGGAAATACCAGGTAATAAATGTGGAAGCTTTACCAGTCCCATTCCTTCTTGCTGTATTCCAAGGTAGGTTCTTAGGCTACCAAGTAACAAATAAACAAATTAGCATACAGCTTTTGTGGCTTTTCAAACTAAATAAAAAAGTACTTATATTCTTCATGGCTAGAAAAAAACTCCGCTTGTGCGGGGTGTCTGCAGATTTTGTAGAACTTTTAGAAAAAATTGAAATTAAATTATACTGTAAAAAACCAAAATAATAAATTAATCACAAATGGGTATAAAGATGTTGAGCGTTAGATTAAACTAGAATTAACTAGAATTTAACTGAGTTAACATCCAAACACCTAAAAAAGCCAAAGAACTATTCAGGTAATGAATGTTTTATTAGAACGACTATAATTAGATATTTTGTTCCTAGAACGGGGTCATGGTTGCGTTTGCTTATTAGTTGTTAAGTAACATAAACTAAACATGGTATAAAACATCCTTGATATTGCTGAGTTAATCCAATAGACCTGTATTATGTATTAAATAGGGTGGGGTAGCTGAGAAAAGGAGGGGCAAGTATGATGCTATGATTAAACTCTCAGAACATCACAGCTAGTAGACTTACTACTTTACATTCAGAAATCAACTTCAAGGTGGTTTCTCTCTGCTATCTATTTTCTTTAATAGCCTGAGCCCTCTGAGAATAAATGACGATGTCTTAATTCTATACTAGTTATTATTAGATAGCAAAATTTTATGACTCTAAAGCTAAGCTTATGTTGTTTATCTGATACACTTCCTATGCACTCACCTGAATCATCACTCGAGACAGGATGTTAGTAGAAGTTCACAGGACTCTGAATGACACAGCAATCCAGCGCTACTCGAACTGTCTTACAATAATTGTAAGAATATAATATTGAAATTGACACAAAAAATGAAGTTGAAGACATGAAAAGGTAACTACCAGTGTTAAAAAAGTATTAGGAGAATAATATTGAGGCACCGCATACATGTAAGTTTTATATTAGATCTAAGGCTACGACACATGTCATACATGAACACAAGAGTTCATGCGCTATTATTTTTTTGGAAAACTAAACATGACTGCGCAGCATCCCAGAGCAGGTAGAATTAATAATAATGATAATATTTGTATTAACCACTAGAATTTCCACTTTCGTACACCCCACGACCAAAGAGATATTAGAAAAAAAGGAAAGGGTACTGATGATTGAGAAATTCCATATTAGCAGTGAAATGGCACTGCAGGGTAATAAGATAACTGCAATGGTAGCTGTAATGTACTGGGTGTGGGTGTTATTATATACAACAAATAGCAACAATGAAAGGAAAAGATTATATGTTTATATCTCTCCCCTGCAATATGAGAAATGCAATATTGGCCAGTATTAGAAGTAAAATGCACTGATATTATAAGAATAATCAATTTTATCAATATAGTAATAATATACATGTAAAACCGATGCACAATTTTTTTTACAATTCAAAACGTCATAGCTAGCAATATCAAGAAGTTGTGATATTTATATAGATTTTTAAAAAATCTGTACTACGTAGACACTTTTCTGTAGTCATCCAAGCTTATAATTAAATATTGTAATACTTTCATAAGAATCGTTAGAAAAAAATATCATCATCATTTCCTTTACTTACATTGCGTTGGACATCAGTTAGAATACCTATGTACTCAAAAGGGTCTAAAATTGTCAGTTACTTTGAAATCGGCAACAATGAAACGCTTTCAGTACTCCTACGTTAATTACAGAAACTTTCAGCAATTCGACAATGCTATAGACTGGTGAAATGTGCACGTTATTTTTTCGTGAAATGCGCACGACTTAATCATTCTATTTTCTGTCATTTGGCATTTCCGGTTTCAACTTTGATAAAAGTAAGGCTTAGCAAGTTTAAATAATGATTTTTTGCCAAATAAATCTATTTGTGTATAATTGGTTCAGATGGGTAAGTGTTTTAAGATACTGTTGACACTTTTCAAAGACTTGGTAATATATTTGAATAGGTTTATATGTGTTCTGTTTCGTTATTATACTTAAACAACTTTACAAAACGATGGTTAAATTTGTTGATGAGATTTCGAAACAAGGGTTTGCAACGTTGTTAATGAATAATTTTCGTAAGCTGTGTGCACATGCATTTATCATAAAAACTCTCAAACTTCGCTCCGCTCATTTGGTCGTGGGAAAATTGGCAATACGAGGTAATTCGGAAAATGATAACCAGATATGCCATCGAAAAAGTTTGGGGCTTTCCTATATGCTTTAATTCGTAGTTGCTTTTTTTATTAGCCCATACCTCTCTTTGGAGCTGTCATATGTTTCCAAGTCACATAATAGATCAAACAGCCTAATGACAGTGTAGTCACTAAGGTTATGACAAATCGAAATTAAATTCTGAAAGTCACAATCTATGTTTTATAGTGTAATAAATTTGTCATAGCATTATTTCCTTTTATTGTAAAAATAACATTTTAATTTGTTATTAAACATCTTTGTTTTTTGAGCCATAGTTGTTTTTCATTTACCTTCTGTTGAATAGACTAGTCACTTAGTCTTCACAAAAGAGAACATATCAAAATTCTAAAAATATAACATTGCCAGTATAATTAGCCGGTGATCTAAATGATAGTTTCCTTTTTGTAAAAGTGATAGCCATCTTTTATCAATTCATGAGACAAGCAGGATGTTAAAAGAGCTGCAATTTACTAGCTCCCAGATTCAAGAAACTTTTAATATCTAAGAATGAATTTTATTGCATACTTCAATCTCTGTCAGACCTCAAATAAACAAGTCTACCAGAATTAGATATGATACCTTGACACTGATTGAACCATCATTCCCTACTCATTTTTAAAAAACTCTTCGTGGGTCAATTTAAATCTTTGAAGATTTGTATACAACCTTATGAGCCAAATGTCAAAAATATTTCAATAAAAAATATAAATTTCGTAAATAGCTGACAGCAGAACAGATAATCTCTAATAACCAAGAAAATAAAAAAGCTGCGGCCATAGGCAATCTTAAACCATAAACGGTCTTACTCCATTGGGCTTTGTGTCTGTCGGTGCGTGTCTGTTCATGGCTGTGCGTGTCTGTGCATTGCTGTGTGTGTCTGTGCATATCTGTTCATGCATGTCTGATCAAGCGTGTGTGGGTGCATGTCTGTGCATGTCTGTGTGTGTTTGTGCATGTCTGTTTATGCATGTCTATGCATGCGTGTGTGAGTGCGTGTCTGTGCATGTTTGTGCGTGTCTGTGCATGTCTGTTCAAGCATGTCTGTGCATGCGTGTATGGGTGCGTGCCTGTGCATTAAATACTGTTTTTACCATAAGCCTTAAACATCAATATAGTCAAATTAATTACATATAAATAGAAAGTATACAGTTATATAGAACATGTCTAATATATAAATATACTACAATTTATTAAACCAGGATGACATAACAGTGTGAACCTTATTACACTATAATGCAGTATAATATATACCAACACAGGTTGATGTTTTGTAAAATAAGCTATGAGTTTCACTTGATCCTCTGATAGAAATTTTATTCGACCCACCATGTTTGTGTACGCTGTAACGACTCCATAACTCACATTTCATTGGCTAAAACTGTAAATAATGGGACATTATTATTTTTGATTCTGACTTCAAATGCCTTTGAAGTCAGAATATGTGAGATGCTGAGATTATAGCAGACTAAATAGAAAAAACGAGATTCCCTTGAAAGACCTCTTCAAAATTTTTTGAATAAATAGAAACATAATCTATTTTGTAAATGACTTATTGACTTCAATGAGCTTATGAAATAAGCTGATACAACTTTAGAGACAAAAAAGAATGGATCTTTATTAGATGTTGCAAGAAGGAACCTGTCTGACCCCTGGTAAAACTGCCTTAGACTTATTAAAGAGTCTATTGGCTGGTCAGATAATTACCTAAATTGACACTTTTATTATAATTATTAGTTTAATTTGTTAACTATGACAAGTTTATCTGACAATTTAAACTATTTGTATGTGTTAAGTTTTCTGATTAACAATTATAAATCATATTTATTCTTTTTGAGTACACTTGATACCTCATATAATATACTTCTTTCTCGTTTTTGATTGTCACAACTTTGATTGTTTTACATGCTAGTTTTTACCACCAGGTACCACAGCAATTGTACTTAGTCTGAAAAACAAAACTGTTAATAAAATGATAATGTATATTGAATATTTATTGGTAATAAATGATTCATAAACCAATTACACAATCCATCAGTTGACAAATATATGTTCTATTATATTGAAGTAGCTGATCAAAAACTTGCTAAAATAAGTATTTTTAGTAAGATTTTGCTCAAGGAAACATGCAAGTAGTTTACTAGAAGAGTTCATATTAGTATAATCCTATAAATTTAAACTAAGCAGAAAAACCAACATTTCATAGAGTTTCTGTCTGCTAAACGTCTTTTTGTTGGAACCTAATAAAAAAGTTAAACCCATAGACTCATAGATAAAGTCTCAAAGTTGTTACAAAACTGATAGATACATATAGCCACTACTATTTGCATGTCAAAGTGTTATAGTGATGGTTTCAGGAAAAGTCAAGTTCATTTACTGCTACATATCGGATGCTAGCATGAGTTTAGTTTAGTGTGAGTCACTGATAGCCTTGAGGTATTACAAATCAAACAATACAAACAAACAGGAACTGTGATCTTATATCAACTTTCCGCAGACAAAATGTTGAAGTTGCTGACATGGCCAATTGTTAGCATAGTAGTTAAACCGCTGGCTAGTTTCTACACAGTTTTCATAGGAAAAGTTTGGCTCTCCCGTATTCCAAAAAAGTGAGTCAGCCAGTTCTGTCGATTTTCCTGTCCGTTTCCAGACACCATTGACTTGTTTTGCACCTATCCAAAGACTACCTCTCTTCCATTCTGCAATGAAAAATTATCAACTTATATAAATTTTTGTTTGCGACAAAAAGTTTTCAACGGCAAACAAGTTAATTACAACTCAAGATTACACAAGGAAATGGGCAAAAATTGCTTTTTTGTCAAAATACTAAATGATTTTAGCTCAAAATGTTTAAATTTTCTACATTTACATCTTACTAGTATTATCATTGAACCAAGCTAATAATATCATTTATTATGTAACTTTCAGGTATGGAAGTTCAAACTATATGAACACTAGAAAATGATATTAAACAAATGATAATACCTTCGTGGGTTCACCGCAAGTTCTCAAACCAAAGCACTGAATCTCGTGTTTCGAAAGTAGCCAAGTATTCTCCACTTCTCTCACAGAAACTTTTTGCGTTATTCCAGTTTAAACTTTGAGAAACTTGTATAATACAGATGGTTGAGTAAGGGTTACACTCGTAGCCAGCCAAACAGTTGATCGATGGATCTAGAAACAAAACTGCGATATCATCTCATGATTTTGATTCAAGCCAGCATCTGATAACAACAAAAGCTAAAAATATAACCAATGTTACCTTTGCTATTCAAAAGTTGACAAAATTTCTAATTGCATGAAAGAACATAATTGTGCTAAAAATAAAATTTATCCTCAAAACATACCCAATCTAATCTTGTCACACACAAGTTTGTTCTCTACCAAAAATTCATGAAACGCTCCTATAACCTTTTCTATCAAAGTTCTGGCCTAAGTCGTTGCTTGTAATGAATTGTAGAATTGGAGGTACTAATTACAACTGTTGTTACATTTTTAGGACTGGCCAATCAAAACATCCTTTGATGCGTGAATCTGACAAAAAAACAAAATTTACTGACAATCCAGGGTTTGACTATTTGAATTTTGAGGTTGTAGTTTTCAACTATACAATAAATTAATATTCCAAAACAGCATATTTTGCTTTTCAACTAAGGAAAGATCGCAGTTTGGAAAATTGCTAAAAGTGTTTTGAAAATCAGATTACACTTGATTATAAGTATTTAATAAGTTCCACTGCCACATAAAAAATTACAATTTTTGTCTTATTATTTTTCGCTTACTTTGGTTGAGTATAAAAATAACTTTTGAAGTTAATTGAATCTTATCTGAAAAAACCGACTGACTACTACTGAATGGTTAACTTTGAATGGCTTACGATTATATTTAAAATATATAGCATTTGTAAATTTATAAAGTTGCCTTAGAAATTGCTTAATTATTTGACTCAATTTCACACACTCAAGAATATATTAAATCTTTTACTAACCTCTTTTGTGATATATGTTTATTTCATCACCAAGTGAAGCAATATAAGCATTCAATTCACGGCAGTGCTCTGCACTGCTGGAAATTTGAGTTGTCAACCTGGTTCTCGTCTGGGTCCATTGTTATTAAACTCGGTGAGGTTGGCGTTAAACTCTCTTTTCACAGTTTGCAACCATCTTTGTATTGTCTTCATCTTATTCATGTCTTCAGCAATTGTTTCTAGTTGTAGTAAAGTATGGTTGAAGTTCACAGATGCAACACAACATTCTTCAAATTTGGTGATTCTACTCTGAACAAGATCAACTGCAGTCATTGTTCCGGTGAGATTTGAAGAAAGGATTTGATTAGAACCATTGAGTTTACTACCAACTTGGGCCAGCTGCTGAAACTTACCTGCTATCTCTAAAAAACCTTTATTTGTATTGTTTTGACTCAGTTGCAACTGATCAGCCGTTTCTACAAGTTGCTTCTTCAACTCAGCATTTACTTGAGAGGCAGCATCAATTGACCTTATAACTTCCGTCAAGTTAGAAATGATCACTTGATCAGCTGCTTCTGAATTGGTTGTTGCTTCTTCTAGATTCTGGACTATATTCTTGATGCGCAAAAGTTTCCTTACAGTTGCATTTAAATTGGTCTGTAGACTTTGTTCACGAGTTGCAGTTCTAGTTGCTAGTTGAATTGCTCTGTTGGCGGCTCTTTCGATTTGTTCCATAGACTGAGTAAGGTTCATTCTAAGCTGTTGGTCTGAACTTTTCAAACCTTCATAAAAAGCCTGTAAGTCTGCTGTCTTGTTGTCTAACGTCGTTAAGCGTTCCACGGTTGTGTTTAGCTTTGTTTGAATAAAGAGTTCCTTAGCAGAAAGTAGTTCTATGTCTTGATTGGCTAATGCAACAGACTCATTTAGATCAGAAAAAGTTCTTTGATTATTTGCCAAAAAGCTTTCAAGATGTTTTGCAGCTTTTTTAAGGTTTTGGAGAATCTACTGGATGTCAATTTCTTGGTCTTTGCTAGAGGCTTTCAAATCATCAAGTCGTCTACCAAACTCTTCTTTCAAGTGTTCGGCTTCTTCTACCAACTGATTTATTGACAAAGCTGAAGCGATTGTGTTTTCACTTAAAGCCTTCATTTCCTGTTCGAGCCGTTGTAAAACTTTCATAGACTTTTCGTCGTTCAATAAATGTGTTTGCCTTGCTCTTTCAAAGTTTTCCCTTTCATTTTCCATCAAACTCACCATCTCTCTAGTCTCATTTAGTTTCTGCTGTAATTCTTGCACGGTTTGGTAAATTTCCTGGTTTCCTTCATTAATTCCAATACTTTGATACACAAACAACACAAGCAAAAATTCCAAGTGAAATCACCAAGCTTAGGACAGAAAGAGTTGTCACGACAGCAGTACATTTTATTCCTTTGCTTTTTGGAGACTGGCTGATTGAATTGATTTGATATGTAAGAGTTGTAGTAGTTGATCCTTCATACGCAGCATTAGAGAAAGAAGCTTCCATCACTGAGCCGAGTTATCCAAATTACTCTGTAATCATATTGGAGTTGGTTTTGTCAAGTTTTTGCAATGAATCAATGTTCAGTTGCGATAAGTTGTAAACCAATCAAAACTTAGATTCCTAAGATTTCATTTGATGGAGAGAAAGAATCATAATAATTTAATATGTGTAGGAATTATATCTGATAAACGTTTCCAACACTACATGTCAATTAAGTATGGTTAATTGAATTGAGATGTCATAAGTACCTCTCTCTGTTTAAAGAACTGATATTAAATGAAGTGTAGTTAACGGATCTAGTGATAGTATTTTACTTACCTGTACGTAGAAACAGTTGGCTTATGTAAAAAAGTGTAAAGAAAATTTCTTGCATTTAATTTTATTGTAATGAAAAATGTTGCAACGTTTGTTGAGGTTTGACAGCGGAATTTTTGTATTATTTTACACTCCTATTCTACAATGCCCTTCATCTTACATATATATTATAACCAGCCTACCAACAGACTATAGTCCATTTTTTTGTTAAATCTAATGTGGGCTTCTAGTTTTAGAAATTCGACATTTTAATTTATGTATTCTTTTGTATTCAGATTCTACAATGTTCTTTGTTTTATATACTAGCATTTCGACAAACTAAAGTCAGTGCTTTGAGTCAATCACATGGTGTAAACAGGCCCACAAGTGTATGGGAGTTTTTACACAGCATCTGAAGTGTGTAAATTTATGAAAAACTTTCTTCAAATTTTAGAACATTTTTTTGAAAAAGAATAAAAATATAATAATGATGAAAGCACACATGATGTTCAATTGTAAAGATAGTTTTAATGGTAAGATATATTCTCATTAATGTTGGATAATTTAATTATGCTGTGGAAACCTCCTTGTTTAGAACATGACACTCAGCATAGAGAAAGTTTTAAAACATGACCAAAAAAACAAATAAGCAATTGAAACCTAAAACTAATTTAAAAATATATTTAGAATTCTAAAATTGTGACCAATTGTAATTCAAGAGATGTTATGTTTGTTGTGACTCTGCTCCTTGATAATACGTGCAGATTGGAGGTAGTTAAAGTACTCCATAAAATATTGCTTTTTACGGGACTCGAACTCATAACTAACAACCCGCCAACTGCGCCAATCTGACTTTCCTCAAAATAATAATAACAAACCATATATGAATATAAGTGTTTGCTTGTTGGTATGTAGTCTGTATGTCCAGTTATAGCGATACAATTTTAGAGACGAAAACCGCTTTGCATTGAAATTGAACTTGGACACCTCAGTTATGTGGACCAGGGAATGATCCCATCTAACAAACCCAACCCCAACCCAATGCCCACCTCAATTAACCACTACACCACACGGCTTTGTTGCCATACCATGGAATAATTTTTTTGTTCTAACAACTTGTACTCCTGAAGATCATGATTGTTTGTGGATCTTGGCATGTAACAATTATGGTAAGTACAATTATTCTGAACTGTGACAAGATGGCTGCATGGCTTAGTGGTAGTACGCTTAGGTTAATATTCCAAATAAGTGGGTTTGACTCCAGTGAGACGCAATCTTATTTCTCAACGCTCAAATTAGAGAATGATTTCTTATCATAACAAAGATTTAAAATAGTGTAAGTTAGTCAAGTTTATTGGGTAAAAAAACGTAGTCGGTAACAACTAAATTACCTGCCACTGTTTATAAGCTGGTTAAATCATGAAAGAGTATGCAGCATAAGAAGTAAGAAAATACAGGCTGATTAAGTCACTAACTATGCTCTTACAGAATCTTTGGCGCATGCACAGTTGCTCCAATAATAAAAAGTCACCTACACAAACAATACTTCTCCGACGAGTTATTGAACCTCGGCCACAAGGATGTAAACAGCAGATCTTAGCCTTTAGAGCACCTGAGATATATTGTGGTAGTAATCTCGCTGATGACCGGCCTAGGGCATATGACTCTGTTGAGGCCATATTTTGTTGTGTAGTTAGTTTTTTTCGAAACTTTATGTCATGCATTAGCATTCTATGCTTAGATCTGTGTATCATAGCGATCATGCCCGTCACCTGGCAACCTGAGTGTTCTATCGCTGTGTTTGTAATATTTCAATTGAGGCATTACAATTGGAGCCAGCTTCTTTGTGGTATTGCTCACCAATTTTAGGTGAAAGTTTTAAACATAACAATACCTGAAGACTTGAGTTATTTGTATTGAGAGTCATTCAAATGTGGAGTGGAAATGAATATTGTTGCAGTACAAATGCATCAAGTTCATGATGCAAATCGTTAAAGACCAACTGTTGATAAAGTGTCCTTATGATTCCTCATTTTTCGAAAAAATTTAGTGAAAAACAAAGGCAGTTAATTATCACAATGCCGAAAAGGCTAGAACTAATAATATCACACATTCACTCATCTTGAACATTCGTATCACCAGACAGCATAAAGTAGTGTGGCTAAGCAGTCTAGGGTGTTGCTTTGAAGCACTAATTTTTTGGGAGGCCTGGGTTCCAATCTCATCTCTGCCAATCATTTTTAACTTTT
Source organism: Watersipora subatra (assembly GCF_963576615.1). NCBI lineage: Eukaryota > Metazoa > Bryozoa > Gymnolaemata > Cheilostomatida > Watersiporidae > Watersipora > Watersipora subatra. Next base: position 41,731,681 of record NC_088713.1, read on the forward strand.
CCCATTTAAAGTACTAAAAGTGGAACAACCATGATGCTAGAAAATTTTGAATTTGAAAAAAGTCATAAAAGCAGACTACCTTTGAATTATCTATAGTTTATTCAGGGTGAAAAAGTTTGCCCACACCAAGCAATGCCAAGGTCAATTAACAATTTTAGAACTTTCATTTTTTGCATAAATGTGCCACAATCTATCTGATTAAAAACTCAAACAATTATCTTTACCTACATTAAGGGCAATGACCCACAATGAAGGCATTCATAGATTTTATCTATAAAAGCAGTCTAGCGAGTTGCGTTAGAAATCAAAAGAAATACTGAGCATACTGCTAGTTAGCTATATAGCGATCAGTCTTTTGTACTTATAATAAAGAAAATAATAACAGTTTATAAAATCCCTAAAATACCCCAACTGTATATTGAGAATAGATAGTTGGTATCTACCTGCTGCTTATTCATACATAGACTAATTGGGAGTAAAGAAAAGATTATACAAAAAACAGAGATAAAACTAGACAGAATATCACATGGTACAATTTAAGTTCTACATTCTATACTAGATAAATGCTAGGCGTTGCACGAGTATTAGAAAACTGCTTATAAAAACTGGTATGTAAGCAAGTTGCCATTGGCTAATTTGAGTAAGCTAGTATCTGTATTGCTAAACTTACTAATAAGAGCCATGAGAGCAAGCTTTAGTGACATTGCGCGTAATCCAGAGTCGCTATAGTATTTTAACCCAGACAAGGACTTATATCACCCGATGAAGCCATTGCACCTCGAGTAGCTTAATGAGTAGCTTGTCGTCTAGAGTTCAAATCTTGTGCGATTCGGATATTTTGTTGCTAGAATTTAATCGCTATAGCCGGACAAATGAACAACAAATATTGAAGTTTGTAGACATTTATATATAAATCATTTTAACATTTTACTTGAAACCATTTAATCATGTACATAATAATAACTGATGTCTGAGTGTGAACTAGAACTTACTAGCTCATAATTTAAAAAAACCTAAAAGTTTTGAGAAATAAACTTATCGCATGTCTCTATCTCCGTCAGAGATAAAATAAACAAGTTTATAAGAGTTAGATATGACACCTTGACACTCATTGGGCCCTTTATTAGGTGTCTAATCAAATTCTTCTTGTGCAAATTTAATTTTTTAGAAATTCATGACCAAACTTGAAAGTTTAATTTGTAGAAAATAGTTTAATAAAAAATATGCATTTACCAAAGTAGCTTATAGCAGTACAGATGATTACTGGTAACCCCTCCGGGTAGAGGACTGCCAACATAAACAAGCCACAACAATAGACACTCTTACTTGCCTTGACTTTGTGTATGCATGTGTGTGCGTGCATGTGCCTGTGTGTGTGCGTGTGTGCGTGCGTGCGTGTGCGTGAGTTGGTGTATTTGTGAGTGTGTGTGTGTGCGCGCGCATTCGCGTGTATATGTTAGATGTTTCCTACATCAAGCTTAAGACATCAATATATCCAAAATAATTACATGTAAATAGAAAGTATACAGCTGTAGAATATACATAACAAGTAAATACAATATAATTTATGAAAATATAATACAAATTAAAATTTTTTAAATGCATCATATAATAAAAGATAATATGATGCATTAAAATATAACAAGATTCTGTAACGACATGGTCAATATTAGAAAAACCCAAACAATGACTCACTAGTATAAAATAATTGGGATTGTCTGAAAGAAACCATCAGAAACTGTTGTTTCTGACAAAATGAATGTTCATGACTACTTTTCAGTTATTCAGCATACTTGAAAGAAAATCATATTTTATAAAGTTTATATGTAACGATCTTGTCTCTAAAAATATTGCATTTCAGTATTGATCAGAGCTTCTGGTACACTTTTTGTGTTAAATGAAAATGCTTAATAGTTTGTTAGAAATGCTCTACAAAAATGGTGTCAAAATAAGAAAATGTTTGTCTTAGTTTTATTTAAAACTTTTATACTTACACTTTATTATTATGATTATTATAATTAATAAATTGTGGTGCTGATCACATTTGCGTTGCAACTTCTAGCTATAAAAGCTTAACCTGTATAAATACTAGAAAAACTAATTCAACAAGTGGTACCTTCACAAGCCCTCTGCAAATTCTCAAACCAAAACACCCATTCTCTTGTTTTGAAAGTCGCCAAGTATTCTCCAGTTATCTGTTAAAAACCCTTTTGCATTAGTGCAATTTAGACTTTGAGTGACTCGTCTATTATAAGAGTTTGAATAAAGATTACCCTCGTATCCAGCTGAACAGTCGATGTTTTTGTGATAAACAGTTCATCTTAAATAAGGGTAAACACTTTGGTCAAACTGCTACTACCTTAGCTTTATTACTTCTGATAATTAGTATTATTATTCTCAAATTATTTTTATTAGAAGTCTGGCCTAAATTACTGCTTATGATAAATTTACCATTTAAGCTATAACCAGCTACAAGTATTTTAATGTTTCCAAGACTGATTCATTAAAACATCATTTCTCACATAAAGACTTGTGCCAAGTTGATTTAATTTGTAACAGCTACATAGGCCTATATATTTTTTTTATTTTTTCATTTTTAAAATTGACTTGTTAAAATATCCTTTGGTTTACTTAGCAACCAAGTAGATATACCTGCACATGTAAATTACTGTGTAACTCTATTATAGCTTGACTACTTAGCTTTTGTGATTTCCATGTGTTTCCATAGATCTAAAATAAGGTTTCAAAGAGAGTTGAACCTAAGTTTTTTACTTCCAATAATAAAGTACAACATTTGAAAAAGACAGTTTTGAATTGTAGATTTGAGGAAAAGTCCTTACGCACATGGAATTGGAAATTGGTGCCAATTTCAACTTCTACAACATTATTTTTGTCTGTATAAAAAGCAGTTTGCTTCAATCACATTTTTGCATTCCATTTCAAAATAAAAAGTAATTATCTAAAGTAATATTGTGATAGAGAGTCTGAAAATAGCAATAAACATATAAAAGATGATATCCAATATTTTCAAAGTACAGAATCATCCAATGAAATCATCAATATCTAGACAGTTTATTATTGTGAATCTGCCACATGGTTGCAAGAAGATAGATGACTTAATGATAATTAGTGATGAATTACAAAAGAAGAGCGAATAGAAACCATTTGTTTCATAGTTAAGAAGACTCAAAAAGTATTTAAATAACTGCCTTGAAGCCAAAACTAAGTACAGCCATTACATTTATTGTAAAAATGATTTTCCGTTGTTGCTATTTGACAATAATTTTTATTTGCAACAATAATTTCCAAAGAATTTTCGATGTAACAATTAAGGTGTTTGTTATGGGATGTTCATAAAATAGCTGTCTCAAATATAGCCCATTTATATTTTTACTTCAATCTAGAAACCTGATGGTTAATATTTATCAGATCATTAGATAGTCTAAATTTGTTGTTAAGTGCTCTGAAGCTGTTGTTAGGTTGTTTAACTGGTTAGCAACATGGTTAATCTGGTCATTAAGTTGGATATTTTTACTTACAGCTTATCTAAATTTACTAGTAGATTTTCTTGTTAATAAATTTATACAATCGTTTTCCATTTTTTTATTTAAACATTTTTTATATTTTTACTGTACATTTATTAGTAGATTTTCTTGTTAATAAATTTATACAATCGTTTTCCATTTTTTTATTTAAACATTTTTTATATTTTTACTGTACATTTATTAGTAGATTTTCTTGTTAATAAATTTATACAAATTTACTAGTAGATACTCAAATCTCATTGATTAGCACTGAAAATAATAGAAAATAATAATAGATAATAATAATAATAATAATAGAAACCGGTTTAAATAGGTTTAATCTAGAAAAACTATTTGTAGTTAAGATGTATTCTTCTAAATGGCTCCTATATAACTGGTAGTCTGGTTCGGTATTTGTACTTTGCAGTGGTAATTGTAAAACCATCTAGAGCTTTTTTAACAAGCTTTTTTTGGGCTCACTTCAACTTATTATTCACAAAATTCATTGGAGTTACAAATATAATCACAAGATGCTGAGATCACAGTAAATAAAAAAGAAAAAACAAACTTCTTTCCAGAGACATTTGCAAGAATTAAAATTTGACTTAAAATGCAAGACATTTGAATAAACAGAAACCTAATCTACTTTCAAATAATTAACTGACTTTAATCAACTTATAAAATGGCTGATACAAATATAGAGAGAAGGAGGTATGGACCTTAATTAAATGTTGCAAGAAGGAACCTGCCTGATTCCCAATAAAACTGCCACAGACTTATCACAGAGTCTATTGGTTGGTCAGACATTTACCTAAATTGACACTTTTATTATAATTGTTAGTATGATAGTAGCTATGATTAGTTCATCTGACAATTTAAATTTTTTATACATGTATGTATGAAGTTCTCTGATTAACAATATAAACCAATTTAATTTCTAAAAAGTACAATTGATGCCTGATATAATATGTTTACATGTATTTCTTGTATTTGATTGTCAGAAATTTTTAACATCAGGTACCACTAACTAACTGTCGTTAGTTTGAGAAATAAAACTATTAATAGAAAAAAATGTATATTGAATATTTATCAACAATAATTGATTCATAATAATGGAATGCTTCTGTCATGTAGTGACAATGCTTGGTAGTGTTCTTTAGTAGAAAAACACACCGCCAGGACAAGGTTATTATAAGCTACTTTGGGTGGTCCTAACACTTGTCAAGGGCTTCTTCTGGAGCTGTCAAATTAACCTCAAGAGATACATTTTTGCAACACATCCAGTCTGACAGAGTCAGGTAGCCATTTCACTTGTCCAATTTGCGAAGGACAGAGGTGTGGATCTTTGACGCGCCCACATTGTCAGAGTGGTACACGGGACCTCCAAGTTAAGGTCTAGATCCAAAAGACCCAGCAATTTAGGGTTGAAAGCTTGCTGAGAGCTTTTTGTCAGATTGGTATTAAGTAGGGCTCAAACCACCAACCCCATGGTTGAAGTCAAAGATGATACCACTAAGCCAGCCTGACACCTTGTGTATTTAGTTTATGAATTTATTCATAAACCAAATACGCAATCCATCAGTTAACAAATATATGCTCTAGTATAGTGAAATAGCTGATCAAAAACTTGCTAAAAAGTTATTTTTGAATAAAATCATTAACAAATTAACAAATATAAGTCATAATAATACTAGAGAGAACAGATGTAAGGTGGTGTTTCTGAATACCAAAATAGTCTGAACAAAAACCTCCTAAAATAAATTTTTGGTTAGGACTTAGTGCAATGAAAAATGTGTGAAAATATTTACAGGTGTTCATAAAATATGCTCATGTAATTACATAAAATTAGTATTATAGGGAAACTCAAATTATATAGAGTAAACGGTAAGCTTAAAATTTCAGAGAGGTGAACTTAAAAACTAAGCAAAAAAGACTAAGTTTTAGGTGTTTTGTAAAAGAAAAGTGACACAATTTCATAGAGCTAATCTTTCTTGTGAGAGAAAATGTAATATTGAGGGTTTCAGTAAAAAGCCACTTCATTAACTATGACATACTTGTACATGTCCCTGATAGTTTTAGAGAATTATAAAAGTGACATTACATCATAATCAACAAAACATGTTATTGTACATAAACTTTTTACATACAAAGTGTTCAGGTTTTCTACATATCCTATTATTGGCGTGATTGGTGCATTTACATAAGTACATTTACATCTCTACACAGTTTTCATAAGCATGGTTTGGCTCGCTCAGGTTTCAATTCAGTGAGTCAGCAAGTTCTGCTGATTTTCCGGTCCAATTTCAGGCACCGTAGACTCGTCTTGCACCAATCCAAAAATTATTTTTCTTTCATTCTGCAATAACAATGCATCAGCTCATACAACTCATATACTGTTTGCAGCAATTTCCAACTCTGCTTTATATAAGGAAGCTGCAAGTAATAGTTTTTTTTTGTCGAAAACACTAAATAATTTTGGCTCGATGCAATTAAATTTTTTTAATTTACAATTTATTATTATTATCACCAATAAATAATAGTGTTAATCCTTTGTACTTTACAACTATTAGGTATAAAACTTTCAACTCTGTGAATACTAGAAAAATAATTCAATATATTTCTCTTAACATCTCAACATCTCACTATATCTTGGTAAATCCACCACTGAAATTCCTTCGGACAACTTCTATTTTTGACGGTACCCTAACAAGAATATTTACTTTTAAACTACTTGGCTTTATCATCAACAACACTCAATTATGTTTAGACCACATCTCATTCAATTCAAATAAAATATCATCTAACTTACATTTATTTTGTAACATTCGTCATCTTATGAACTTTTATACTGACAAACTATATTTCTATAATTTTATCCATTCTTATTTTATTTATGGTGTGCATGTGTTCTATTTTACAACACCTCTAAAATAACTAACTCCCTATTAATGTTACAAAAAAGCTGTGCGACTTATATAGTAAGACCTAAACATATCCCATAAAAACCATCGCTTACCACTTTCAAAATAATAACAAGCATTACCGGCGTTCTTTCCTTACCTAAGTATATCGCAGTGCTCTAACTGTCCCATTGTTCATTTAATACTCTACAATACCTGCCATAAATATCCCAGCTATAGCTCTCAAACCATAAACTATGATCACAAAACCAGGACCAGATTTAAACTATCAAGTGCCATAAACCGCAACAAACTCAATAGCAACCTGCTAAATTCATTTAATAGCCTCCGCTCTCATTTAAAAGATTAGAAGAAATTAAGTGAAGTGAGATTACAAGAAGGTATTTGATAATAACCATTAAGTTAATTACCAACTTGGGCCAGCTGCTGATATTTACCTGTTATCTCTAAAAACCCTTCAATCGTATTATTCTGTCTCAGTTGCAACTGATCAGCCATTTCTACAAGTTGCTTTTTCATCTCAACATTTACTTTGGAGACAGCTTCAATAGACCTTATCGCTTTAGTCAAGTTAGAAATATACACTTGATCAACTGCTTCTAAATTTGTTTTTGATTTTCTAAATCACTGACTTTATCCTTAGATAGGAGATATAATAAAACTAAAAATATAAAAGGCAATTTGCTCATTTGTACCTAAAACATCTTGCATAATTGAAGCAATATACCTATGATAAGACATTTCGTAAGTAAGAATTTCATATGTAGAGTCTTTCATAAGTAGAGGTTCCACTGTATTATGTAAATGCAAATATTCGGCATGGTAAACATTTAATCATTGTAAGCTGAAGTCAGATAATCTAACAGCAGGGCAGTTATGTTTTATACAAGATTAAATATCATTTTTAATCATATCACTTGCAGGCTTTTCGACTTTCATGATGGCTAAATATGACTTTATATGACTTAATAATAGGTTTAAAAGAGTAATATAATTAATATTCAGTCAAACAAAATTCCATTTATGCAGTCTTACAACCAAATTTAATTTGATTGTAAGACTGCTTGGATGGAATTTTTTCAAGTAGTTGGTCATTACAGGGGTTGTCTACTCTTCATTTTTTTATAATATTTAGCAGCTAGAAAAAACTATTTTTCCACAAGCGAAATATTTTGAAGTACAAAGAATATAATAAAATGTTCAATATATAATTCACCGAAAATAGCATTTTATGGGATTTTTCTTTCTTTTATACATATATGGGCACACAAGTTGAACTGAACAATTGGTTAAAGTGGTTCACCTACCACCTTCATTAGTCCATTAGTCAAAACAAGGAAAGGAAATTGTAAGGAAAATATAAATAATTTGTAAGGAAATGTAGAAGAAATTTTTGTTATTGAGTTTTGGTTGCTTGCAAAAACAATGGAAAAAGTTTATAAAGATTTTAGTGAAAGGCGCAAAAACTAACTCGATTATGGAAGCAGAACTTCAAATCTATAGCTGACTTTTGTCTGCCCTTACATTTAGCTTTCATATTTTTTTGTGTATATATTTATTCACAATCATTTTTATAGAATTTTAAAGTATACTCCAGATATTAGCAACGCGTTGTTTCTACACCTTGTTATGTACTATCACCAGCTTCTTGGTAAGTGTAGATTATCAATGGTGTAAGGGAGGCTACTGCTGTATTTACACAAGTATGAATCATTTGTTGGTTAAATATTAATGAAATGACAAAGCTGTATAACTGGTGTATTCATTTATCGGAAGAAATGTTTTCTATCACTTCTCACCATCGTGTTATAATCAAAAATAAGACATTTGAGATTGAGAGTTGTAAGCATTGGGTGAATGGCGAGCACAGAAAAAGTGCATAACTCCCGAATTTGTGTAAATAAATCTTCTCACATTGTTGTGGTAGAGACCATCATTGTATGTCAAGGATATATTGTGTAAATTGGACTAATCTGTGGGAATCGAGCAGATTGTGTTGATATAAAAACCATTTTCACGCTGTTTAGCTTTCACCGGTAATACAAGTATTCCAGAAAAAAGTGAAAAACCTTATCTCCAGATTCTTTAAAACATTTCATATGAAAGTATTGCTTATAAAAAATATTGAATATAAAAAGATCTACAAACCCAAATGTGTAAGACTCAATTGAAGCAGAGGACTATCTGTACAAAATCATGGAGTTTATGCTGATATACAGTTACACATAAGTGACTGATCACTGCTCCAGTTGAATGTTAATGCAACACAAAATACTGTCAAAAGTTGTCTCCTCTCTTAAAATTTAACTAAAATGCTTAAAGTAAGCTAGCCTGACCACAAGTAGTATTTGGTAAGAAGTACCACTGTTTTATTTATTAGCATTACTAATCAGCTCTATTTATGGTGCTGTCTATAACTTAGATGTTGTACCAATAAGAACTCATCAAATTGTGGCAATTTGCCTTGAACGCTCATGAAAGACTGCATTCCGGTTCCAAAGCAAATCATTTCGCAATTTCCATCTCCATTTAATTGCTGCCTCAGAAGAAGTAGAAACAGATGGAAACTTAGTGTCATAGGTTCTGTTGATGTCATGCGTTACATCATATTCTGTCGGAATAGAATCTGGAAAGTACATGTGAGTAATGGTCGCATCTAAGAACTTGAGGCTAACATAGTTTTGTAGCGAGACTGGAATTGGCAACCTATAGCTTCCTCTAACGACATCAGAATTTTTCATGCAACTTCGAATGGTTAATCTCGCCAGCTGTTGCAAGCTCATTGGCTGTTGTTTTATCTTCAAAATGAGTTTATCAAACATTTCATCTTTGTTTCGTTTGTCAGTCACACAATCTTGATGATAGCAAAATGCTCCCAACTCTATCATAGCAAATGCAATCGGAAGTAGATTTTGGCCAATGGACCTTGATGTGATACGCGCAAAAATACAAGGAGGCATTGTCGCTATTACATAGAGAAGGTTCCTTGCACCATGTATTCGGCCTTCTTTCACACACCAACAAAATGTTCTAACTAAATCCCATTGTCGTAATTTCGCACGATCACTTTCCAATGCGTGATAAAGAACACCGCAATGACACAAAGCAGATAAGAAGGCTGCTACATTCTCACTGCAGAGGGTTCTGTTAGTCTGCACACATTTGGTCATTGAAATGTAATCCAATGTTTTAGCGATCAGTTCAGGCTCCAATTTGTTTGGGTCTAGTATGGTGAGCAAAAGACTCATAAAACGTAATTTGGTCTGATCACTTTGTTCAAGAAGTTGTGATTGGACAGCACTTCTTAGAACTATCCTGAGTGCATTCTGAAGTCGAGAGAAATGGTTAGTTATAAGGTCTTTACAAAGACCAGCCTCGTACAATGCTGTCAAGTGGTTTATGTCTGCTTCAACCACTGATATGGTTGGCCTTTCTGTAAATACTTGGAGAACGAGTCCTTCTTTATTGCCTGCTGCCATTCTAATCTATTTCTACAAAATATACCTAATATATTTACAGGCTTTACGGCACAAACGAATCCCAGAAAATAGTAGTTACACTTCTCAGAGATCTTAGCACTTCAATATTACGCAATGAAAATGCTAAAAATTCTATAATTCATGAGTTTAGAGATCAATTCCTCTAATTACGGTGGATCCTAAAGCATGTATGAGCTTTGAATAGGTAAACTTCATCAAAATGACTTTGCTAAACAAGAAAGTGGAGAACTATAATAATTAACAGACAATCTTCCGCTGACTGACTAATTAAGAGTTACCCTCTTCATGTAGACAACTCTATATTTTATCCATTTCATCACACATATGTTTATCTAAATTAGCCAATCTGATTATTAGATTAATTAGCTAATGACTTAACTCTCTTCCTGGTATGTCACCAAAGCCTGTAGTTGTACTAATAAATACACAATATGTTAATCTGAATATTACACCACTGAATCCTATTATCTCTACTAAGAATGAGTACGCAAAGCAAAAAATTCACTCAACAACAATTGTGCTAGGGCAAAGTATAAAAAGTGTATGATTATCAATTCTATCTTTGCCTGCTGTCAACTAAGGAGCTCTCCTCAATCAATAGTATAAGATGTACAACTATAGTACATATGTAGAGCAAGATTTCATGTAAATTTTAATAGTTATCACTTTAGATAACACACTTAGCCTTGAAAAGAGTATATTGAAGTCTATGTACAAGCTGCACTGATATGACATAAGAAATCAGCTTGGTTTTTGTTAATTGCTATTATGGTTATAACATACCTTTTCCTAGTTTTAGCAGATTTCAATGTAAAACAGGTAACAGCAACATTGACAGTCCTAACTTAGCAAGCGAACTGATAGTAATAGTTATTACTGAAAGCTGTTAGCTGAGCTAGTAGCTTTCAGTAATCACTATCACATCGTTTATACAGTAAGTGAATATAAGTGAATATAAGGTCTTCGCTTCGCGAAGACCGATTCGCTTTGGTTCCAGTACAATTACATGTACAGTAAAAGTTGGCAATTATCCAAACAATAGTTCAATGTTTATATTGAACTACTGTTTGGATATTGCTCATATTCCTAATAGATAACAGAGCCCCAATTATTGTTAAAAACGCAAATTATTTAAATGTTTGGCAGGGAGCTCATAAAATAACCAGTAATATTCAGGCTACATTTTAATGACCTTGCTCCTGCTTTCCAGCCTAAACATATTTTTGGAATGAATGGGCGACCTGTTGCAGATCAAACATGAGTGGTTTTTCAAAATTGAATTTGGACTAAAATGTCAGCCGAAATCACAGATTGTCAAGTATGATCCATTGTAAGACTAAACAAATCTTTACACAAAGCTGCTTTCTATCTTGTTATTTATTCTGAAGACCAGTTTCTTTGACCTACTTTGAATTTTCTTCTTTTTTTATCAGGTTCGCTTGCTGCTGACACATTTTACTGCTGCCAACATAAAGCACATCAATTAGAAATGATAAAATATAAGGTAAAAAAATTTACTAAAGAGATAAAGTTAGATGGGTTGTAGAATTGACAGACTTTTACATGTGATGAAACAGTTTGACAATATTTAAATCTATGGCAATAAAACCTACAAAACTTTAGAACATCAACAATACTCAAAAAGGACAACTCCAAACATTGATGTTCACTCACCTATTGTGTTATTTAGCAATCATCGACACAGGTCTAAACAAGGATAAACAGTGACTAAATGACACAACTGTTGGTGAGCGTCTTTGTGAGCCTGTTTCATGTGTACACAACTCCGCAAGAAAAGAAATAGTCTCAAAATCTATATAGCTAATTGGTACACTAATATACTATCACATTATCTTTTGCTGTAGATTCAACTTTAACTTTGTATGCGTGTCTTTATTTGTATATGAGCAAATTGAGCAACGATGGTTAGAAAGAAAAAATAAAGATATTTATTGCTGTGTTACTGGCTAGCACATCTCTACTAAACACTTTTCACTATATCCAGCATTAGGTCATTATTGTTTGAAGATCTGCCCTTACATTCTTACCAAGATTTTACCATCTTTAGCTGTAATTATACTTTTTATAGTCTTTCACTCTTGATAGATGAAGACATTTAATGCTGGTATGGATTTTATTAATAAACAGCATAGTTTATGGAACATAGAAGCATGCCTGATGCTGTCAATAAATTCAGCTGTGAACCAGAGTATAAAAGCGCATGTCAAATTAGGCAGACCAGCGAGTGTGTATTTTTGTTAGCTGCCAAAGTTGCTAAGGTAAAAACAAAGATATTGAAAAAAAAGTAGATCATTTATACAATTGACAGACTTTTACATGTGATGATACAGTTTGACGATAATGTAACCTATGGCAATGAAACATACAAAACCCTTGGACATCAACAGTACTGAGATAAGGCAACTCCAAACATTGATGTTGACTCTCATATTGTGTTGTTAAAGGTTGACTTGCAACAAAATTCACATTACAGTTATTTGGTATCAAAAGATTCACCATGTCTAACCCTGTTGTGATGTAGGTGCCAAATATGTGGAAATGTGATTACAAGCTCTTAAAAACTCGAAAACGAAAAGCCGCCGTAGATTTGATTCTCTTAATTTCTCTGACGTATAGTCATGATAGTTTGGTTATTGTCTTGTAACGTGATGTTCTCACATGAATTGAAAGGCCAATAAAAAGCTCGATATAAACTTACATGTATCATAGCACTAGTTTATGACAAACACTTCGGGTTTTACCGAAGACCCCGTATCAAATAAAGATGATAGCTATTTTACAGTTTCGTTTCGGCTTGATCTAATCGTCAAGTCGTAATCTGATCATGTGACCCAATACTTCACAAATATTTTTTGCAGCACTTTTCAATTATCACAGGTGACCAAGAGGCTCGTCACGATTATCAGACAAGGATATGTACTCCTTCAAGGTAAGGTTAAAAATTTAAATGAATTTTTACTGTAAGTTATAAGATATCACTGCTAAAAGTGACAGAATTACAATGACGATAAAATAGATGCGTAAGAACAATAGACATGGTTTTATTGAATGCGTGAAGTATATTTGTAAAAATATTTCAACGAATAAGGTTGCATGAATGTGTAAACAGAAACCATCTACCACAGATACGTCACATTTGAGCCGTTTTGGAAAGAGACTCCAAACAACGGTCATCCTATGTTGCTGCGATTAATTGTTTGTTTTGGAGCTTTTAAGAGCTTGTAATCATATTTCCACATATTTTGCACCTACAACACAACAGAGTAAGACATGACAAATATCTTGATATCAAATAACTGTAATGTGAATTTTATTGCAAGTCAACTTTTATTTATCATAAACATACCTGTATATCTACACAAGGATCAACAGGGAATAAATTTAACAACTGTTATATTATTCCAATAAACAATCTTTCCAAATATTTGTATCTTTGTACTCTGTCTATGCTAAATGTTTATTTTACTTCCATTCAAGGTTTAAAAAATTGAAATGGTTTGTGTCCATGTTTTTACATGACAGTTACAGGTTCTCAACTTATTTCAACTTAAGTGATATGAAAGGATTGCATACAACCACTAACAATTATTTTGAAAATATCATTGCCAGCCGCTTTAACAATCCTTCACCTAATATCTGTTCTTTTAGCAGAGAAAGGCATTTTAAACACTATTTGTCAAACTATTCATTTGATTTTAATGAGTAAATATTGCCCTTTTTTGTTTTACTTTTGTTGTATGTCCTGATTTGAAAGAAACATTTTTTTATTTTTGAGGTTCATAGACAATATTAGAGGCTTTATAGAATAGCAATATACCACACTCAAATTACGGGATGCTGACAGTGACACCTTTTTACACTGCACTGTTAATAATAGAAACAACTATGCTACTGAGTAAGCTATCAAGGTTGTTCTCATCTACAGCTTTAATCACATTTTATCAGATTTGACTTGTTAAAAGCACAAAACAACAGTGGTGATACGATGTTGCACTGCACAGCTTTTCATAAGAAAATAAAGGTTCTACAGGTCGATTTTTTAGCATTTTGATTTTAAAAGAGGAAATACTGCGTAGCCTTCAGAAATACTAGGTAATACATGTATGAGCTTTACCAGTCTCAGTCTTTCTTGTTATATCCCAAGGTAGGTTCTCAGGCTAGCAAGTAACAAGTAAACATAGTAGCATGCAGATTCTGTGGCTCTTCAAACCAAATAAAAAAGTATTTATAGCTTTCTTGGTTAGAAAAAAGTTTTGCCTGTGCAGAGTGTCAGCAGATTTTGTAGTATTGCCCATCATTAAACTTTAATTTAATATCACAGTTTTTCTAAACTGTAAAAAACAAAAATAATAAATTAATCACAAGTTGGTATAAAATTGTTGAGCGTTGGATTAAACTAGAATTAAAGCTAAATTTACATTAGAATTAACTAGAAGTTAGCTGAATTAACATCCAAATATCTAAAACGAAGCCAAAAAACTATTCAGGTAATGAGCTTTTATCATATCATTTTTAATTAAAGAATTTGACTCTAAAAGGTGGTCATGGTTGTGTTTGCTTGTTAGATGTTAAGAAACATGAACCAAATATGGTATAAAATATCCTCGATATTGCAAATTTTATCCAACAGCCCTGTTTTCTGTATTAGACAGTGAGGGGCATTTGAGGAAAAGGAGGAGCAAGTATGATGCTATGATCAAGCACTCAGAACATCGCAGCTAGTAGACTTACTACTTTACATACATGAATTCAGCTTCAAGGTGGTTTCTCTCTGCTGACTATTTTTTTTAATAGTCTGAGCCCTCTGAGAATAGATATCTAAGTCTTAATTCTATGCTAGTTATTATTAGATAACAAACTTTTATGACTCTAAGGCTAAGGCTAGGTTGTTCATCTGTTAGACTTCCTATCAACTCGCCTGAATCACCACTTGAGACTGGATGTTAATAGAAGTCCACATGGCTCTGAATGACACAATGATTCAATGCTACTTACTAGTATTGTCTTACGATAGTTGCAAGGCTATAATATTGAAGCTGTTAGATACGAAAATGAAGTTGACGACATGAAAAGATAACTAATAGTGTTAAAAAGGTAGTAGGAGCATAATACTGAAGCCCCGCATACATATAAGTTTTATATTAGATCTAAGGCTATGACACATGTCATACATGACTACAAGAGTTTATGCGCTATTATTTTTCTGGAAAATCAAACATGAACGTGCAGCTTAATAGTAGATTTAATAATAATGATAATATTTGTATTAGCCAAAATTGAGAGTACAAGGTAATTCAGAAAATGATTACCAGATATGCCCTCAAAAAAGTTTGAAGCTTTCCTGTATGTTTTAATTCATAGCTGCATTTTTATTAGCCCATACCTCTCTTTGGAGTTGTCATAGGTTTCCAAGTCACATAATAGATCAAGCAGCCTAATGACAGTGTTATTCACTAAGGTTATCACAAATCAAAATAAAATTCTGAAAGTCACAATCTATATTTTACAGTGTAACATAATTGTCATAGCATTATTTCCTTTTATTGTAAAAATAAAATTTTAATTTGCTATTAAACATCTTTGTTTTTTGAGCCATAGTGGTTTTTAATTTACCTTCTGTTAAAAAGGCTAGTCACTTACTCTTCACAAAGAGAGAATAAATCCAAATTCTAAAAATATAACATTGCCAGTATTAGCCTGTGTTCTAAATAATAGTTTCCTTTTTGTAAAAATTATAGCTATGTTTTATAAATTCATGAGACAAGCCGGATGTTCAAAGAGCTGCAATTTGCTAGCTCCCAATTTCAAGAAACTTCTAAGTTCTGAGAATTAATTTTATTGCAAACTTCAATCCCTGTCAGATCTCAAATAAGCAAGTCATCAAGAATTAGATATGACACCTTGACACTGATCAAACCCTTATTCCTTATTAAGTTTTTGAAAATTCCTCGTGGGTCAGTTTACATTTTTTGGAGATTTGTATACAACCTTATAAGCCAAATGCCAAAAATAGTTCAATTAGAAATATAAATTTCGTAAATAGCTGACAGCAGCACAGATGATCTCTAATAACCAAGAAAATGGAAAGCTGCTGCCATAAGCAATCTTAAACCATAAACGGTCTTAGTCCCCTCGACTTTGTGCATATCTGTGCATGTCTGTTCATGCATGTCTGTGCAAGAGTGGGGGGGGTGCATGTCGGTGCATGTATGCGCATGTCTGTGCATATCTGTTCATGCATGTCTGTGCATATCTGTTAATGCATATCTGTTAATGCATGTCTGTGCAAGCATGTGTGGGTGCGTGTCTGTGCGTGTCTGTGCATGTATGCCTGTGTATGCACATGTCTGTTCATGCATGTCTGCGCATGTTTGTGCGTGTCTGTGCATGTGTACACGTGCCTGTGCATGTCTGTTCATGCATGTCTGTGATGGATGTGTGGGTGCGTGCCTGTGCATTAAATACTTGTTTTACCATGAGCCTTAAACGTCAATATAGCCAAATTAATTACATATAAATAAAAATTATACAGTTATATAGAAAATGTCTAATATATAAATATACTGAAATTTATTAAAACAGGATGTCATAAAATATGAACCCTATTACATTACAATGCAGTATAATATATTGGGCTGTATGACATACTACACAACATTATTTAGCTGTGCCATATTAATAAATTATTTGGTTTATTGGAGAGGAGACCTTGGCACGTTTTATCTTGGGTCATTAATTTTTATCCGTAAGCAAGAGCCTAAAAGTACCAACACAGGTCAATGTTTTGAAAAAGGAACAATGAGTTTCACTTGATCTTCTGATAGCATTGATATTCAACCAACCCTGTTTGTGTATGCTGTAACGACTCCATAACTCACATTTCATTGGCTAATACTGTAAATAACGGGACACTATTATTTTTCATTCTGACTTCAAATGCCTTTGATGTCAAAATATGCGAGATCCTGAGATCATAGCAGACTAAATAGAAAAAGCGAAATTTCTTTTAAAGACCTCTTCAAGAGTTTTGAAATAAATAGAAACATAATCTATTTTTAAATGATTTATTGACTTCAATGAGCTTATGAAATGGCTGATACAACTTTAGAGACAAGGAAGTATGAAACTTTATTAGAGGTTATTAGATTTATTATATAATTATTAGTTTAATTCGTTAACTATGACCAGTTAATCTGATAACTTAAACTATTTGTATGTATGAAGTTCTCTGATTAACAATTATAAATCATATTTATTCCTTTTGAGTACACTTGATACCTCATATAATATTGTATACTTTTTTCTTGCGTTTGATTGTCACAACTTTGATTGTTTTACATGCTAGTTTTTACCACCAGGTACCAAGGTATCAATGTTCAGTTGTGATAAGTTGCTAACCAATCAAAACTTAGATTGCTAAGTTTTCATTTGCTGGAGAGAAAGAATCATAATAATTCAATATGTGTAGGAATATCTGATAAACGTTACCGACACTACATGTCAATTAAGTATGATTAATTGAATTGAGATGTCATAAATACCTCTTTCTGTTTAGAGAACTGACATTAAATGAAGTGTAGTTAACGGATCTAGTGATAGTATCTTACTTACGTGTACGTAAAAACAGTTGGATAATGAAAGAAAAATGTAAAGAACATATCTCCCATTTTATTTTATTGTAATGAAAAACGTTGCAACTTTTGTAAAGTTTGACAGTGGTATTTTTGTATTATTTTACATTCCTATTCTACAATGTCCTTCATCTTACATATATATTATAACCAGCATACCAACAGACTAAAGTCCATTTTTTTATTAAATCTGATGTGTGCCTCCAGTTGTAGAAATTTGAAGTTTTAATTGATGTATTTTTTTGTATTCGGATTCTACAATGTTCTTTGTTTTATATACTAGCATTTCGACAAACTAGAGCCAGTGATTTGAGTAAATCATGGTGTAAATATGCCTACAAGTGTATGGGAGTTTTTACACAGCATCTAAAGTGTGTAAATTTATAAAAAGTTTAGTCAAAGTTTAGAACATTTTTTTTGGAAATGAATATAAAAATAATAATGATGAAAGTGCACATGATGTTCAACTGTAAATATATTTTTACTGGTGAGATTTTTTTCCATTAATGTTGGATAATTTAGTTATGCTCTAGAAACCTTCTTGTTTAGAAACATGACACTCAGCATAGTGAAAGTTTTAAAACATGACGAAAAATAACAAATAAATAATTGAAAACTAAAACTAAGAAATGTTTTTAACATGTTTTAGTTTTGACTTAAGCTTTAAAATACTTAAATTATGCAGTGACCAGACAAACACAGGAATAATCTTTCTTTAAAATTTTTTCTTTAAAATTTAATTTTTAAAATTAAATTCTTTTTAAAAGGAATTATCTTTCTTTAAAAGTTTGAATGGCACATGTTTCATATGTTTTTTAAAAATAATTTTTTTGTGCACAAACTCTTTTACTACTCGTGCAGCGCCATAAGTGTGTATTTAAAACTTGCGATAATTGCCGAAGCCTAGTAATCTGCAATGCTGTCGGCAATAGAGCATCTTGAGGAAGGTTGCAATAAAGTTATTGATAGAAAACTATGGAAAATACTGGCTGATTAGGTCACAAACTATGCTCTTACAGAATCTTTGGCGTGTGCACAGTTGCTCCAATAATAAAAAGTCACCTAACCAAACACTACTTCTCCGACGAGTTATTGAACCTCCGGCACAACGATGTAAACAGCATATCTTAGCCTTTAGAGCACTTGAGATATATTGTGGTAGTAATCTCGTTGATGACCGACCTAGGGCATATGACTCTGTCGAGGCCATATTTTGCTGTATAGTTAGTTTTTTCCAGAACTTTATGTCACGCATTAGCATTCTATGCTTAGATCTGTGTACCATGGCGACCATGCCCGTCACCTGGTCACCTGAGTATTCTATCACTGTTTTTGTAATAGTTCAATTGAGGCACTACAGTTGGAACCAGCTTCTCTGTAATATTACTCACCAATTTTAGGTGAAAGTTTTAAACATAGCGAGACCTGAAAACTTGAGTTATTGGTGTTGAGAGTCATTCAAATGTGGAGTGGATATGAATATTGTTGCAGTACAAATGTATCACAGTCATGATGCAAATCATTAAAGATAGTCTGCTAAAAGGTGTCCTTGTGATTCCTCATGTTTTGGAAAGAATTAGTGAAAAACAAAGGCAGTTAATTGTCAGAGTGCCGAGAAGGCTAAAACTAGTAATATCACACATTCACTCATCTTGAACATTCGTATCACCAGACAGCATAAGGTAGTGTGGCTGAGCGATCTAAGGTGCTGTTTTAAGGCACAAATTTTTTTGTAGGCATGAGTTCGAATCCCATCTCTACCAATATCTTTAACTTTTCCCATTTAAGGTAGTAAGAGCAGAACAACCGTGATGCTAGAAAATTTTTGCATTTGAAGTCATAAAAGCAGACTACCTTTGAATTATCTATAGTTTATTTAGGGTGAAAAAGTGCGCCTGCACCAAGCAATGCCAAGGTCAATTAACAAATTTAGAACTTTCATTTTTTGCATAAATGCGCCATAACGTATCTGATTAAAAACTCAAAAATTTCTCTTCACCTACATTAAGGACAATCACCCACAGCGAAGGCATTCATGGATTTTTTCCATAAAAGCAGTCTAGAGATTTCCGTTAAAATGAAAGAAATACTGAGCACACTGCTAGTTAGCTATATAATGATCAGTCTTTTGTACTTATAATAAAGAAAATAATAACAACTTATAGAATTCCTTCAATACCCCGACTGTATATTGACAATAAATAGTTGGTATCTTCTTGCTGCTCACTCATACGTAGACTAATTGTGTATGTAGCTAGCTGTAGCTAGTGTATGTATTGCTAAACTTACTAATAAGAGCCATGAGAGCAAGCTTTAGTGACATTGCGCGTAATCCAGAGTCGCTATAGTATTTTAACCCAGACAAGGACTTATATCACCCGATGAAGCCATTGCACCTCGAGTAGCTTAATGAGTAGCTTGTCGTCTAGAGTTCAAATCTTGTGCGATTCGGATATTTTGTTGCTAGAATTTAATCGCTATAGCCGGACAAATGAACAACAAATTTTGAAGTTTGTAGACATTTATATATAAATCATTTTAACATTTTACTTGAAACCATTTAACTATGTACATAATAATAACTGATGTCTGAGTGTGAATTGGAACTTACTAGCTCTTAATTTAAAAAGGTTGACTTGCAACAAAATTCACATTACCGCTATTTGGTATCAAAAGATTCACCATGTCTTACTATGTTGTGTTGCAGGTGCAAAATATGTAGAAAGGTGATTACAAGCTCTTAAAAGCTCAAAAACGAACAGAAAATCGCAGCCACACAAAACCACCGTAGTTTGGATTCCCTTTCCAAAACGGCTCAAATGTGATGTAGTTGTGAGAGATGGTTTCTGTTTACATTTTCTTGCAACCTTATTCGTCAAAATATTTTTACAAATATACTTCACGCATTCAATAAAACTGTGTCTATGGTTCATACGCGTTTGTTTTATCGTCATTGTAAAGCTGTCGCTTTTAGCACTGATATCTTATAACTTACTGTAAAAAATCATTAAACTTTTTAACCTTAGCTCGAAGGAGTACATATCATTGTCTGATAATTATGACGAGCTTGTTGGTCACCTGTGATAACCGAAAAGTGCTACAAAAATTATTTGCGAAGTATCGGGTCACATAATCAGAGACCGACTTGACGATTGAATAATGCCGAAACAAAACTGTAAAGTAGCGAGCATCTATATTTGATACGGGGTCTTCGGTGAAACCCAAAGTGTTTGTCATAAACTAGTAATACGATAAGTTTTATATCGAGCTTTGTATTGGCCTTTCAATTCATGTGAGAACATACGTGACAAGACGATAACCAAAGGTAATGACAATGTCAGAGAAATAAAGAGATTCCAATCTACGGCGACCTTTCGTCTTTTATCTTGTAAGAGCTTGTAATCACATTTCCACATATTTGGCACTTGTAACACAACAAAATACGACATGGCGAATCTTTTGATACCAAATAACTGTAATGCGAATTTTGTTGAAAGTCAACCTTTAAGTAAGAGCCCGAATATTCTAACACAAGTTGATAATACCTATTGGTGTTTGTCTGCAATAATTGTATATTACTTGTATATCATTGGTTAACACTGTAAATGATGGACTCAGTTAAATTTTGATAAAACAAACTAAGAACTCCATAGCCAGATTCAGGTTTATACCTTGATGTTAAGGTGCAGACCTAACTGACAGAACTGTATCTGGTTACGATAAACTTTGCTTATACGTATCTACAGCCCTGTTAAGCTCTTTTTGTTTGGGTTTCAATTCAACTGCTTTTTCTTGAAATGTCTTTGATATCAAAATATGTAAGATGTGAATATTACAACAGTTTGAAGCAAAGAAAAAATTTCTTTGTAGAAACATTTTTAAAAGATTTTGGAAAAATAGAAACTTAATCCACTTTTCAAATAAAACATTGATTTCAATGAGCTTTTATAATTATTGATGAAAATTAAGAGAGAAAGAAGTATGAACCTAAATTATATATTGCAAGAAGAACCCGCTTGAATCCCAATAAATATACCACAAACTTATCACAGTCTATTGATTCTATTGACAATTACCTAAATTGACACTTTTACTATAACTGTTAGTGTAGCTTATTAGCTAGTTTACAAGCTGATCTGACAAGGTGAACTATTTATATGTACGAGGTCTGATCCAAAAGTTCCCGGAATTGAGTTGTATACTCATGCATATTCACACGATGGAAAAACCCATTGCAGGGTTGGCTGGGAAACACCTCTGGAGTGTTGTCACAAAATTTCAGGTTGCTATGACAATGCGTTCTCATGTGAGCTAACGATATGTCAAGGTCTGTCCGGTGCTTCGGTATTTTAAAAATTTTTTTAATCATCATGTCTAATTAACAGGAACAGCGCATTTGCATTAAATTTTGTGTGAAATTAAGAAAAACAAGGATATTACGACCTTTAAAATAAAGTTTTGATCATTCTTGAAAGCTTCCTTAAAATCGTTGCAAGCGTGCATCCTGAGCTCGTTTTGGTCATCAGTCAGCAAGCTTGGCACGAACTTTGCTGCGACTCGTTTAATCTGTTAAAAAATGTTTAAATTGTCAGTTAAAACTTTTTGAACAGTTCCAAAAATAAGTCCAGTCTCTCAAAATGTCTCTAATGGTTAAACGTCGATCTGGCATGACTAGTGACCTCACACTGTCAATTTACGAGCAGGTTCTTGCCGACGCTGGTCTGCCAGACCTCGCGTCATCTTCAGTGCTGTCTCTACCTTCACAAAAACGTCTGTACCACTCAAAAATTTGTGTTCTTTATAGACCAGCATCTTCAAAAGCAGTAGTTAACATTTCAACTGTCTGAGTACTTGTTTTCCCTAATTTCGCACAAAATTTAATGCAAATACGCTGTTCCGATTGATTAGGCATGACGATAAATTTGTTAAAAAAAATACCGAAGCACCGGACAGACCTTGACATATCGTTAGCTCACATGAGAACGCATTGTCATAGCAACCTGAAATTTTGTGACAACACTCCAGAGGTGTTTCCCAGCCAACCCTGCAATGGGTTTTTCTATCGTGTAAATATGTACGAGTATACAACTCAATTTCGGGAACTTTTGGATCAGACCTCGTATGAGGTTCTTTGATTAACAATTATAAACCAATTGTATACCTATCGAGTAAACTCGATACCTCATACAACAAACTTCCTTTATGAAGTTGTAACCACAGTTTTACCAGATAATTCTTGTGTATTGTCTTGTCTCTTGTCTTGTTTCTTGTTTTCGCTCCTCACAATTTTAATCCTCTTATATGCAAACTTTTAACAGATTTTCAAGTATTCATAAACAAATTGCACAATATATCTGTTGACAAATAAAAGTTATATTACAATGAGAGTGGACACAAGATTCTGTAACGACATGGTCAATACTAGAAAAACCCAAACAATGACTCACTCGTATAAAATAATTGGGATCGTTAGATTGAAAGCATCAGAAATTGTTGTTTCTGACAAAAACAAATGTTCATGACTACTCTTCAATTATTCAGCATACTTGAAAGAAAATAATATTTTATAAAGTTAATATCTATCTTGTCTCTAAAAATATTGCATTTCTGTATTGATCACAGCTTTTGGTACACATTTTGTGTTAGATGAAAATGTGTAAAAGTTTGTTAGAAATGTTCTTCAAAAATAGTGTCAAAATACAAAAAGGTTTGTTTGTGTTAGTTTTATTTAAAACCTCTATACTTACACTTTATTATTATGTTTGTTATTATCAATAAATTGTGGTGCTGATCACATTTACTTTGTAACTTCTAGCTATAAAAGTTTAACCTGTATATATACAAGAATAACTAATTCAACAAGTCATAGTAGCCTCACAAGCCCTCTGCAAATTCTCAAACTTAAACACCAATTCTCTTGTTTTGAAGGTCGCCAAGTAATCTCCATTTCCCTGGAAAAACTCTTTTAAATTAGTGCAAATTTGTGGTGTCAATTCTTGATGTGTTTCCATAGATCTAAAATAAGGTTTCAAAGAAAATTGAATCATACCTTTTTTACGTTCCATAATAAAGTACAACTTTAAAAAAAGACAGTTTTGAATTATAAACTTGAGGAAAAGTCCTTAGGCACACAAAATTGGGAACTGGTGAAAAATTAAACTTCTACAATCTTTTTTTTGTCGGTATTAAAAACAGTTTGCTTCAATCACATTTTCGTATTTCAGTTTAAAATAAAAAATTATCTAATGTAATATTGTGATAAAGAGTCAAAAAAGAGTAATGAACATAAGACTAAGATGATTTCAAATATTTTCAAAGTACATAATCATACAGTGACGTCATCGATATCTAGACAATGGACAGTTTATTATTGTGAATCTAACACATAACTGCAAGAAGGTAGAAGACTTAATAAAAATTATCGAAGAATTACAAAAGAAGAACAAAGAGAAACCATGTATTTTAGATTTTGGAAGACTCAAATAGTATTTAAACGAATGCCTTGAAACCAAAACTAAGTATAACCATAATAAGAATTGCAAAACGTTTTTACTTGTTGTTTTTTAATGATAATCATTTGCATGAATGATTTCCAAAGATTATTTGATGTGACAATGAAGGTAGTTGTTTTAGTTTTAAGATGTTCATTAAAATAGTTATGTTGCATGTATAGCTATTTCTATTTTACCTTACTCTGGATATCTGGTGGTAATATTTATTAGAATGTTATTGAAAGAGTGTTATCTTATATCAACTGTTCACATACTAAGAGTTCAAGTCTTTTACATATTCTGTTATTGGCGTGATAGGCATATTCATGTATTGTCTCCACACAGTTTTCATAAGCATGGTTTGGCTTGCCCAGGTTCCAATTTAGTGAGTCAGCAAGTCATGTCAATTTTCTTGTCTATTTCTAATCACCATTGAATCGTCTTACACCAATCCAACAATTATTTATTTTTCATTCTGCAATAAAAGTGCATCAGCTCATACAACTCGTACTGTTTGCAGCAATTTACAATTCTGGTTTATATAAGGAAGCTACAAGTAATAGTTTTTTCTGTCAAATTGCTAAAGAAATTAAGCTCGATATGTTCAAATTTTTTACATTCACATCAGCATTATTATTATCACCAACACATCATGGTAATAGTTATCTTTACTTTACAACTGTAAAGGTATAGAAATTTAAACGCTATGAATAGTGGAAAAACTAATTCAACAAATGTCTCTTAACATCTCAACATCTCAACATCTCAATTTATCTTTGTAAATCCACCATTGAATTTCCCTCTGAAAATTTTTATATTTGACAATACCCTAACAAGACAATCTACTTTTCAACTATATGGCATTATCATCAACGACACTCTGTCATGTTTGGACCACATCTCGTTTAATTCAAATGAAATATTATCTAGCTTACCTTTATTTTGTAACATTCGTCATCTTATGAACTTTTATATTGACAAACTATATTTCTATAATTGTATCCATTCCTATTTTATTTATGGCGTGCATGTGTTCTATTTTACAACACAGATAAAATAACTAACCCCCTAATTATGTTACAAAAAAGCGTTGCAACTTATATAGTAAGACCTAAACATACTCCATAGAAACCATTGCTTACCACTTACCAACTTAATAACAAACACTACTGGTGTTCTTCCCTTACCTAAGTATATAACAGTGCTCTAACTGTCCCATTGTTTGTTTAATACTCTACAATACCTGCCAAAAATATCCCAGCTATAACTTTTAAACCATAAACCATGATTACAAAACCATGACCAGATTTAAATTATCTAGTGCCATAAACCACAACAAACTCAATAGCAACCCGCTAAATTCATTTAATAGCCTCAGCTCTCATTGAAAAGATTAGAAGAAATTAAGTGAAGTGAGATTACAATAAAGGTTTTGATAAGAACCATTAAGTTTATTACCAACTTGAGCCAGCTGCTGAAATTTACCCGCTATCTCTAAAAACCTTCATTTGTATTATTCTGACCCAGTTGCAACTGATCAGTTATTTCTACAAGTTGCTTTTTTACCTGAACATTTACTTGAGAGACAGCTTTAATAGACCTTATCACCTTAGTAAAGTTACAAATATATACTTGATCAACTGCTTCTAAATTTATTTTTGGTTTTTCGAAGTTCTTGACTCTATTATTGCATAGGAGATATGATAACACAAAAAGCAGAAAAGGCACTTGGGTCATTTGTACCTCAAACACCTTGCATAATTGAAGCAGTATATCTATGATAAGACGTTTCGTAAGTAAGGAATTTCATATGTAGAGTCTTTCATAAGTAGAGGTTCCACTGTATTATGTAAATGCAAGTATTCGGCTTAGTAAACTTTTAATCATTGTAAACTGAAGTCAGATAGTCTAACAGCGGCGCAGTTATATTTTATACAAGACTAGATATCATTTTTCAATCATATCATTTGTAGGCTCTTTGACTTTCATGATGGCTAAATATGACTTCATATGATTTACGAATAGGTTTAAAAGAGTAATATAATTAATATTCAGTCAAACAAATTTGATTGTAAGACTGCTTGAATAGAATGTTTCCAAGTAGTTGTTCATTACAGGAGTTGTCTACTCTTCATGGTTGTCTATCTTTCATTGTTTTTAAATATTTAGCATCTAAAAAAACTTCTTTTCTTATAAGCGAAATATTTTGAGTATATACATGTAGAATATAATATAGTGTTCAATATAGAATGCACTAAATATAGCTTTTTGTGAGATTTTTCTTTTATATATAAGAACACAAGTTAAACTGAGCAATCGGTTAAACTGGCCAAACTATCGCCTTTATTAGTCCATCTTAACAAGAGTCAAAATAAGGAAAGGAAATTACAAGGAAAATATGAAAAAATTGCAAGGGAATGTAGAAGAAAATTTTGTTATCAAACTTTTGCTTCTTGCAAAAATAATAAGAGTTCATTGAAATTTTAACGAATAAGCAACTGCATGCATAGAGCATCTCGCAAAGTTGACACATGAATTTGACCAAGCAAAGCAAAAGGTACAAAAACTAACTTCATTGAGAAAGTAGAACTTCAAATCTATAGCTGGCTTTTGTATGCTCTTGTATTTAATTTTCACATGTGATCTGTCTATACGTTTACTCGCAATCATCCTTATAGACACTTGAAGTAGACCTCACAAATTAGCATCACATTGTTTCTACGCCTTGTTGATTACTATCATCACGTGCTTGATTATTGTAGATCAATAATGGTGTAAGAGAGGCTACAGCTGAAAATACACCAACATGAATCACATGTTGGTTAAATATAAATGAAATGATAGAGCTGTATAACTGGTGTATTCATTCTATCAATCAAGTAAGTTATGTTGATATACAAACCATTTTCTACACTGTTTGACTCTAACTTGTAATATAAGTATTTCAGAGAAAAAGTTAAAAACTTGTTTTTTCAGTTTACATAAGAAGTTTGATATTAAAAATATCGTGTATAAAGTATATTTTATGTAAAAGGATCATACAAACCCAAATGCGAGACACTTAATTGAAGTAGAGGTCTATCTGTATCAAATCATAGAGTTTATACCAATATAAAGTTACACATAAGTGATTGATCACTACTCGAGTTGAATGCTACTAGAATACCAAATAAAATCAAGAGTTGTCTGCTCTTTTGAACATTAGGTAAAAATGCTTCAAGGTATTCTGACAAGTGGCCACAAGTAACATTTGCTAAGAGGTATCACTGTTTTTTTATTAGCATTATTCATCATCTCTGTCTTTGGTGCTATCTATAATTTATATTTTGTATCAACAAGAACTCATCAGATTGTGGGAGTTTGTCACACGCGCTCATGCAAGAACCAAATCAAGGAAGATCATTTTGCAATTTCCATCTCCATTTAATTGCTGCCTCAGAAGAAGTAGAAGCAGACTGAAACTTAGTGCCATAGTTTCTGTTGATATCATGTGTTACATCATATCCTGTCGGAATCGAATTTGGAAAAAACATGTGAGTAATGGTCGCATCTAAAAACTTGAGGCTAACATAGTCCTGTAGTGAGGCTGAAATTGGCAAACTATAGCTTTCTTTTACGACATCAACATCTTTCATGCAGCGTCGAATGGTTAATCTCGCTAGCTGCTGCAAGCTCTTTGGCTGTTGTTTTATTTTGAAAACAAGTTCATCAAACATTTCATCTTTCAGTCGTTTGTCAGCCACACAATGTTGATGATAGCAAAATACTCCCATCTCTATCATAGCAAATGCAATAGGAAGTAGATTTTGGCTAAAAGAACTGGATGCGATATGAGCAAGAGTACAAGGAGGCATAGCTGCTATTACGTAGAGAAGGTTCCTAGCACCATTCATTCGGTTCAAGTTTACACACGAAAGAAATGTTCTAACCAAATTCCATGGTCGTAACTTCGCATGATCACTTTCCAATGCGTGATAAAGAACACCACAATGAAAAGAAGCAGATACCATGGCTGCTCATTTTTTATTGTTAGGGTCGTTATCGCACACATATGCAGGCATTAAAACGTAATCCAATGTTTCAGTGACCAGTTCAGGCTCCAATTTGTTTGGGTCTAGTATAGTGAGCAAAATACTCATAAAACGCCTTTTTGTGTGGTCATGGCGTTTAAGATTTTTGTATGGTTTGACAGCACTTTCTAGAACTATCCTGAGTGCATTCTGAAGTTGAGAAAAATGTTTCAAAAAAAAGTCCTCACAAAGACCAGTCTCATACAATGCTGTCAAATAGTTCATATCTGCTTCAACCACTGATATGGTTGGCTTTTCCAAAAGTACTCGGAGATTGAGTTCTTCATCTTTATTGCCTGCTGCCATTCTAGGCTATTTCTACAAATAAAATGTACGTTCTATTTCCTATGCATCTTGTGCAGAAAAAATAGAGGTAATGATACTTGCATGCCTCAGGAAAATTAGAGCTCAATTGTGTGTGAATAATTCCTAGAAGATCAAGTATGACTCTACCGTGAATAGCCGCATATAAGACAATACCACTTATAGGACGCAGTGGGTACTTGACTACAAAAACAATAGTAAAAACTGTGTTACTGTGTATAGGACGCATCCTCATTTTAGTCCTAAATTTCTATTGATTTTATAGAAATGGCTTCATATAAATTTTCGTGAAATTTGTATGAAAAAATTGACAGCGTACAACAAGAGGTTGACCGATCATATCTCACACCAGCGCAAAAAATTCCAGCACAGAAAAATGGTGGTGAATTCTGTTCTCCTAAACTAACAGCTAACAATGTCATTAAAATCAATAGCTCTTGATCAACTAATTACTGTAGTGTGTGTTACACCGCAATCTTTATCACTTTAAGACTATTTTGCTGAATTACTTGGCCTACATTGCTTTTCATGCGACTCAAAGATATAAATAAAGCGTTTTGTTTCAATCTTTACTTCACTATTATCACAATTTTTTCATATAATTTAGGTTTTTAGTGTTAGCAGTTTTACAATTTTTCATGATTTGGATGCACTGGTTATTTTTGTGAAACCATTGGATGAATGTCAAAAAAATTCACAAAAGTTCGTCGAATGGTTTTACGAAACATTAGTCAGGTCGAATGATTGGTCAACCTTTTTAAGGAAAAGTATCTGCTCCAACGAGAGTCAAATACTACTCCATGATTGGTCGATATTGCACTTTTATGTATTCATCGGCAGTGTAAATATCTATTTACACTATACACTATATTTACACTAAATATCTATAAACAATATATATTTATTACTGGTAGTTTTAAAGATAGCAGTTCATTATTACCTTTTAAAATGGTGAAGACAACACAACAGAGTTATACTTCAAAGTTTAAAATAAAAGTGATAAAGTAAGTAAAATAGCATGGGTACCGGACAGCTGAGCGGCAAATTGGTCTGACAGCATGTGTGGTCAGAAAATGGAGAAAAGCCGAAAGTCCCATAAAAGAGATATGAAATTGAAGAGGGAAAACAAATTCTTGAAGGCTCACTACCCTAACCTGGAAAGGGCGCTGATTAAATGGGTTTAAGATGCTCATCAAAACTTCCTGGTGGTTAACACCATTATCGTTCGTTTACAGGCTCTTAGATTTGTAAAAGAGTAAAACATTGCAGAATTCAAAATGGTGATGAACTGGTGAAGGAGATCATTTGGAAGAAATAACCTATCAATAAAACAAAAACCTACCTACCATTAGTCAGTGACTACCCAGTGGCCACAAATAATTACTAATGAAATTTCAAGTTATGCCATCAAGATGCGTCAGAAATACAACTACAACATGAGCCAGATTGAAAACGCCAACCAGACTCCGCTGACATTCAAACTGCCATCCGAGACCACAGTAAGAAATAAATTTGCAAGGTCTGGCACAAGGTCTGTCACTATGCAATCGACTGGAAATAAAAAAAACGGTTTACCGTGATACTTAAGTGTATGGCTGGCGGCACGAAGTTACATGATGAAACGCAAAGGTGGTCTGGAGAGACAGCGTTCGATACTGGTGTTAGACGCTTTCCGATGCCATACAACCAACAGTGTTAACTCGAAAATGAAGCGGCACAATAGTGACCTAGTCGTCATCCCAGGCGGCATGAACAGTGTGCTGCAAAGTATTCAAAGTAGCATTACGCAGAAATGGCTCGAACGAATGAATAATGGTGAGCATACTTTCACCAAGCGTGGCAACAGGAGAAAAATCAACATGCCTATGATCTGCCAATCGATAGTAAACGCCTGGAAATAATTGCCAATCAAGACCGTGGTGAAGGGATTCAAGAAATGTTCTATCAACAGCACGATAGACAGCATGAAAGACGATATTCTCTAGATGGACGACCCAGGCAATGATGATGATGACAAAAGGGAGGAAGAGCTGGACTATCATGATGATTGCATAACACAACAGGAGTGGCCTGCTTTGCTGAATGAGGACAGTGAAGAAAAGGATAAATATTGATAAATCTATATATGTATTTCTCAAATTTTGTGTGCATGTGTGTAGTTCTAGCTATAGCTATTAAAATCTTAGATAAAACAATCTGCACTATCTAAAATTCAGGCGCTCTAACACTGAGCCAAACAAGACATGACGGTATATGTCGTTAGACTCTACCATATAGTGAATTTGCATGCTAGTTATTTTAGCATTGCGCCCACTAGTTGTGATGACCCTGTTAAGAAATATTTTGCGTAAGATTCAATTACTATATCTGGGGCCAAGGACAATTTTATTCATGCGGACAATTATAGGGAGAGCCTTAACATTCTTTCTCTTTTTGATCAGACAAAAACAGCATGATATCTCATTTAACAATTGGACCAGTATCGAGAAGTACCAGTATCATCGTATTCAAAGTTTTGATGGACAGCTTCTGGTGGAACGGTAACCTTTTTTATCCACACACACACCTATGCAAGGATCGTTTTTACTAATTCAACTTATTTAGGATTTTCATTTTGTTTCCTCAATTCGTATTAATTGCATCATTACCGAATCATCTTTTATTGTAATCGCAGTAAAACCAATTTAATTTAGCTATTACTTGTTAATCATTTCACATTTACATCTAAACCCTTCTGTAGCTGTTCTAATTTTTTTAATTTATTTGACCTGGACAAAACAATTTCCACATAATATAAAGTTTGAAAGTTACCGTTGCTTGACAAAGTTTGAAAACTTTTACAGTTGTTTTTATTTTCTCTTAAATTGTTTCAACTACACAAAACACTTTTTTATGGTATGTAATTTGAAAGTTAGAATGGCAAATGTTGTTATATGTTAGATACAAAATCAACTTTCTGTCCAATACTTTTTTACTACCCAAGCAACTTCGGGTAGTACAGCTAATATTGATAGATACATAAAGTTTGAAATTTTTATAACAAATTTTTGATATTAATGGGAAAGGCATAATTTTTATACTAAAAGTATCAATAGATAAAGCACACCTTGGTTTTTAGGTCAACCTCTTACAAAAGCGTCCTATATGGGAGTATATACGGCACTTAGCAGAGGTTGTGCGTTTTTTAAGAGCAGTGTTGCAAAGACAAAATCTCTATGATCTTTGCTGCAAATGTCTGAGTCTCATGGCAAAGAAAAATTGGGCACTAGAGACATGCCCAGTTGCAGAGAGCACAATAAAGTTAAATATCAATCCTATCAATCAACTCAAACCTTCTGTCTGTAGGTCAGGCATTTTAGACTACTAAGTCACGACGGCTTTTAAATACTGTACTCAGATATTGTACTCTGATGTTATGCCATAAAACTGCTAAAAATTGTATAGTTTGTGAAGTTGGAATAACTAAAGTTCTTCTAACTGGCATGGCTAAACAAGCTGGTTTGGAGAGTTTTTGGGAGAGAGTTTTGGAGAATTCTAGGAAGGAGAGTTTTTATTTTATTAAAATAAAAATTAGGCAACCAAATGAA
Source organism: Watersipora subatra (assembly GCF_963576615.1). Taxonomy (NCBI): domain Eukaryota; kingdom Metazoa; phylum Bryozoa; class Gymnolaemata; order Cheilostomatida; family Watersiporidae; genus Watersipora; species Watersipora subatra. The sequence continues at coordinate 41,763,750 of NC_088713.1, forward strand.
TGCAAACTATACAGTAAGTGCTTGATTATAAATTCTATATTACCATAAACTTGTTTTCCTGTTGACTATTTAACTAACGGGTGCACTCAGGCTTTCTGAGTTAACCTTTTCATCTAAGGTTTTCACTAGCAGACTTTGGGTGTCTCTCCTGTCAAAGTTGTAGGTTGTTCAAATTGAGAAGAGCCCTCCTAAAGATCAGTTCTATAGTTTCTACCCCCATACTCAAATCTTAAAGACTTCAGCTGAACTATATAAGAGTAGTTGGTAACTGATAAGCCTGAATCAACCTGCTGTGGGAAAAGAAGCTTCCTCCAATCACTAGCATTAAGTGTACAACTACAGAATGTATAGCAATAGTTCATTTAAATTTTAATAATTATTACTATAGATCACACACTCTACTTTTAATGGAGTACTTTGAAGTCTACTTAAAGCTCTACTGATATGACAATAATTCAGCATGGTTTTTGTTAATTTATACTATGGTTATAACGTACCTTCTGTCATTTGACTAGCTGAAATTAACGCTGAACAGCTGACAGCAAAATTGACAGTCCTAGCTTAGCAACTGGATAGATAATGTATGAGTCACGACAACGCAACGCCCATTAGCGATTGATAAAGTTAGTCGTGCAGAGCTAGTACTATTCAGCTATAACTATCACATCATAATACGAAAGGTGATAAGCTTATACTTGAAGGTTGACTTGCAAAGTGTAAACAGAAGCCATCGTGTTCAACTACATCCCATTTGAACAATTGTAAAAAGAGGTTCCAACCTATGGCATTTTCATGATAGCTGTGATTAACTATTCGTTTTAGCTTTTAAGAGCTGGTAATCACATTGCCACATATCTTGCTCCTACAACACGGCAGAGTAAAACATGGTGAATCTTTTGATACCAAATAACTGTAATGTGAATAATGTTGCGAGTCAATCTTTAAAGCTCAGCCCAACATAATTCGGTGCTATGCAAAAAGTTTCTTATAGACTGAGTTGCTTTGGTTCCTGTACACTTACAATATTGAACAGAAGTATTCAAACAATACTAGTTTGATGTATGCTCATTATCCTACTAGATAGCAGAGCATACATTATTCTTAACAGCGCACACTACTGGAATATTTGGCTGATTAGCTCATACAATAATAACCATAAATATTAGGGCAATAGTTTATTGACCTTGCCCCAGTTTTTTTCTCAGTCTGAAATTATTTCTGGCATGAGTAACCTCTTACAGATCATACATCGCTTGCTCGCCAAAAGGATTTTGGACTAAAATTTAGACCACAGTCACATCGATGGTATCAAGTTCAATTGGTATGGAGGAATTTGGGGGTTCTCAATTACTGTGTTAACCAGCGGAATAAGAGGTGTTAATATATTTGAACTGTCCCACAATTCACAGTAACACATATCACTAATATTAAGACATGATTGCAGAAAGTATATTTGTTTAATAAATTATTTCTAACTTTTAGGCTGTAATTATTAATGTTTTAATTGAAGAGATTCTCAAAGGAACAATTATTACACGATTACAGTTATAATCAAATTTAATGAATGCAAACTATACAGTAAGTGCTTGATTATAAATTCTATATTACCATAAACTTGTTTTCCTGTTGACTATTTAACTAACGGGTGCACTCAGTTGTTCTGAGTTAACCTTTTCATCTAAGGTTTTTACTAGCAGACTTTGGGTGTCTCTTCTGTCAAAGTTGTAGGTTGTTCAAATTGAGAAGAGCCCTCCTAAAGGTCAGTTCTATAATTTCTACCCCCATACTCAAATCTTAAAGACTTCTGCTGAACTATATAAGAGTAGTTGGTAACTGATAAACCTGAATCAACCTACTGTGGGAAAAGAAGCTCTCTCCAATCACTAGCATTAAGTGTACAACTACAGAATGTATAGCAATAGTTCATTTAAATTTTAATAATTATTACTATAGATCACACACTCTACTTTTAATGGAGTACTTTGAAGTCTACTTAAAGCTCTACTGATATGACAATAATTCAGCATGGTTTTTGTTAATTTATACTATGGTTATAACGTACCTTCTGTCATTTGACTAGCTGAAATTAACGCTGAACAGCTGACAGCAAAATTGACAGTCCTAGCTTAGCAACTGGATAGATAATGTATGAGTCACGACAACGCAACGCCCATTAGCGATTGATAAAGTTAGTCGTGCAGAGCTAGTACTATTCAGCTATAACTATCACATCATAATACGAAAGGTGATAAGCTTATACTTGAAGGTTGACTTGCAAAGTGTAAACAGAAGCCATCGTGTTCAACTACATCCCATTTGAACAATTGTAAAAAGAGGTTCCAACCTATGGCATTTTCATGATAGCTGTGATTAACTATTCGTTTTAGCTTTTAAGAGCTGGTAATCACATTGCCACATATCTTGCTCCTACAACACGGCAGAGTAAAACATGGTGAATCTTTTGATACCAAATAACTGTAATGTGAATAATGTTGCGAGTCAATCTTTAAAGCTCAGCCCAACATAATTCGGTGCTATGCAAAAAGTTTCTTATAGACTGAGTTGCTTTGGTTCCTGTACACTTACAATATTGAACAGAAGTATTCAAACAATACTAGTTTGATGTATGCTCATTATCCTACTAGATAGCAGAGCATACATTATTCTTAACAGCGCACACTACTGGAATATTTGGCTGATTAGCTCATACAATAATAACCATAAATATTAGGGCAATAGTTTATTGACCTTGCCCCAGTTTTTTTCTCAGTCTGAAATTATTTCTGGCATGAGTAACCTCTTACAGATCATACATCGCTTGCTCGCCAAAAGGATTTTGGACTAAAATTTAGACCACAGTCACATCGATGGTATCAAGTTCAATTGGTATGGAGGAATTTGGGGGTTCTCAATTACTGTGTTAACCAGCGGAATAAGAGGTGTTAATATATTTGAACTGTCCCACAATTCACAGTAACACATATCACTAATATTAAGACATGATTGCAGAAAGTATATTTGTTTAATAAATTATTTCTAACTTTTAGGCTGTAATTATTAATGTTTTAATTGAAGAGATTCTCAAAGGAACAATTATTACACGATTACAGTTATAATCAAATTTAGGTCAAACTGTGCATGGAACTGCAATAAAAAAATTGATTTTATAAATAAAGTACATGACGAGTTGGTCGTTTCTTGGATGCACACAATCTGCCATGACAAACATGGATTTTGGATTGCGGATGCAGTCAGCGGTAAGATCTCACGCCCAGTCACCAGCATTGAAAAGAAAAAGAGGCTGTAGCAATCTGATCTTTCTGGGTTTTGGCAAAAGTAGACAGGATCACTTTCTGCTTAAAATCAAGGGAGGGAAAGTATTGGTAACTTACCCTATTAAAAGAAAACTTGGCTATTACACATGACCCAGTCTTGCTGGCATCATTCTTTTGGCTGAAGAAAAACTGCACCATGTTTAAGTCAGCGATGTGATATGATAGATACCAATACTTTAAAACAGCATGAGCCACGTGAAGTAACTTGGCTGATGTACAGGACACTAGAACTTATTCAAAGCCAGAGGATAACTCCAAAGTTTAAGTATTATATTGTAGTATGCTGGTATCATGTTATGTGATCCAATGTCATAAACCAGCTTGAGCAACGCAAAGAAACCCGTTGATGCACAGAGCGCTAAGAATTATTCAAGGCAAGAGGTCAACTCCACATTTCAAGTGATAATTTAAACCTAAAACCAGATATACCACAATCATTTGTAAAGGTAGAGAAGCCTTTATATAAAGCTGCTTTCTATCTTGTCATTTCTTCTAAAAACAATGTTATTTTGATAATTTTCACTCGTATTCTGTTTGTCAGTGACTTCACATGCTGCTGACACATTTTACTGCTGCCAACTTAATGCATCTACAATAAAAATCATAAACATTTCAGGTGAATAAAAATATAGAAGAAAAATAAAAAATAGATGAGTTATAAAATTGACAGACTTTAATACGTAATAAAACAGTTTGAAAATATGGAAACTATGGCAATTGGACATACAAAACCTTTGAACATCAACAGTACTGAGATAAGACAACTCCAAACATTGATTTTCTCTCCTGTGTTGTGTTATTTAATAATAATTAACAAGGCTTTACATTAAAGTTTGACTTGCAACAAAATTAATATTACAGTTATTTGGCATAAAAAGGTTCACCATGTTTTACTTTGACGTGTTATAGGTGCAAAATATGTAGAAATGTTCCTACAAGCTCTTAAAAGCAAAAAAACCAACAGTTAATCGCAACTATCACAAAAAGTTTGTAGGTTAGAATCCCTTTATTTTGATGACAGACTCAACTCGACGTGATTATTGTTTTGACATGTGATGTTATCACACGAAATTAAAAGCCAATAAAAGGTTCAATAGAAAACGTCCCGTAGCAATAATTTACGAAAAACACTTCGGGTTTTACTGGAAAGCCCTTTTCAAATACAGATGCTCGCTACATTAGAGTTTTGTTTCAGCTTGGTCTAATCATCTAGTCGTAATCTGATCTAGTGACCCATGCTTCCTGCCAAATGGCACGAACAATTTCTGCAACATTCTCCAACTGTCACATGTGACCAACAGACCCATCATGTTTATCAAACAATGACATGCACATCTTCGAGCTATGGTTAAAAAATTAAACTAATTTTTATGGTAAGTTTTGAGATATCATTGATCAAACTGACAGCATTACAATAATGATGAAACTAACGAGTAAGGACAATGAACATGATTTTATTGAATGCGTGAAGTATATTTGTGAAAATATTTCGGCGATTGAAGTTGCATGAAAGTGTGAACAAGCACATCGTGTTCTGCTACGTCCCATTTGAGCTGTTTTGGAGAGGGATTTCAACCTATGACGTTTGCGTGATGGCTGCGATTAACTGTTCATTTTTTAGCATTTAGGAGTTTAGCATCACATTTTCATTTCCACATACAGTGAAACTCAGATAACTCGCCCTCGGATAGCTCGAACACGTGGTTAACTTGATCAGATTTGTTCGGTACGTTCCCACGCAGTGATAAATTGCTTTAGATAACTCGACCATAACTTGGTTAACTCGAACAGTTTTTTTGCCCAACGGCTACCGAGATGGTTGTTATCGCTTTAGAATATCACTCTATTCTAAGCCATAGAGATAAACACAACTTTTAGTAGTTCTTAGGCGTCATTATTACCATTATCGGCAAAATATTTTCGTTAACGACTTTTCTATAGGTTTGCAAAAAATCAAATTTTACCAAACATCCGCTTGGGATAGCCCTCCCCAAGCAAGAGGAAGCAAGGTAACCTTCAGATAAACTAAGAAAAATCGGCAAAACTGTTTTTTGTTAAAACGCTCAAAAGAAAAATATGTCTTTTTTTCTGAGAGTTTCAACCGCGATCAGGTTTTGCCTATTTTAATCTGAAAACTTCCTGTCAGTCACATCACCTCAAACAAACAAACGAATCTTAAGTAATAAAAGGAAAACATTTATACTTTCTGATAAAAATTGTTAAAACATTACATGAGAGGTCCCTTAACTTGCAACAAGCAATCAATGATTTTGATTTATATATAGTTTGTATATGTACTGATAAATACAATAATACATGCACTTGTGATAGTGTTCTCATAACTTGAATGCTCTGATAACTCAAACACTTTCTCTCGGTCCCGTGAAGGTTGAGTTAGCCGAGTTTCACTGTATGTTGTGTATGTTGTATGTGTTTGCACCTACAACTTGGCAGAGCAAAACATGGTGAACCTTTTGATACCAGATAACTGTAAGGTGAATTTTGTTGCAAGTAAACTTTTAATAACTATCTTGGAGACTGTCTAATGGTTTTTGATAACTGAACAGCTGTAGGTTTCAGCAAACAAGTCAAGGATATTAATATTATTATGACGAGCTTTAAAAATAAGTTTGACGTCTGGTTGAAGATAAGGGGGCGCATTGACGTAAACACTCAAAAGCTTATGCTATATCAGTTGAAATAAAGGCTATAATACGTGAGCGTCTGTTCACGATTTGATAGCTAATTACTAAGTACATAGTAACAGTGATAAGTCTTGACGTGTTGGTATTCAGGTGTTTTTCACATTCTCCAAGCCTTTACTATTTTCAACGGTATTTTAGTATTCTTTAGCAGTGGTAAATCATCATCATTGTAATGCTGTCACATTGAGCGTGAATATCTCAAAACCTACCGTAAAAATTTGTTTAATTTTTAACCTTAGCTCGAAGGAGTGCATATCTTCCTCTGATAAACATGATGAGCCTATTGGTCACCTGTGATATTCAAAAAATGCTGCAAAAATTGTTTGCGTCATTTGACAAAAATTATGGGTCACTTGATCAGATTATGACTAGATGATGAGACTAAGCTGACACGAAACCGTACAGTAGCGAACAAATATATTTGATAAAGGCTTTCCAGTAGAACCCAAAGCGTTTATCATAAACTAGTGTTACCAGCCGTTTTATATTGAGCCTTTTATTGGCCTTTAATTTCATGTGATAACATCACATCTCAAAACAATAATCATAATGTTTGAGTATGTCATTGAAATAAAGAGGTTCCAAGCTACGGCGTTTTTGTGATTGCTATGATTAACTGTTCAATTTTTAGATTTGAAGAGCTTGTAATCACATTTTCGCCTATTTTGCGCCTACAACACAGTGAAGTAAGGCATGGTGAACCCTTTGATACCAAATAATTGTAATGTGAATTTTGCTGCGAGTTGACCTTTAAGGCTTGGCTAACCATAACTTGGTGCTATGCAATACGATCTTAAAGACTGATTTGCTTTGGTTCCTGCACACTTACAATATTAAACAGAAGTATTCAAACAATATTAGTTCAATGTTTGCTCATTATCTTACTAGATAACAGAACATAAATCATTCTTAACAATGCAAACTATTCAATTTTTTGGCTGACTAGCTCACACAATAATAACCATACATATTAGGGCAATAGTTTAGTGACCTTGCTCAGATTTCTTCTCAGTCTGAACATATTTCTAGCATGAGTAACCTCTTACAGATCATGCATCGCTTGCTCGCCAAATTGATTTTTTAGTAAAGTTTAGGCCAAAGTCCCATGACTGAATCAAGTGAAATTGTTATGATGGAATGGGGGCTCTCAATTACTCGTGTCAACCAAAAGGATAAAAGTTATTAATAGATATAAACTGCCCCACAATCCACAGTAACACAGATTATTAATATTAAGTCTCGTTTGCAGCAAGTGTATTAGCTTATTAATTTATTGCTTACTCTCGGACTGTGATTATTAATGTTTCAATTGAAGAAATACTCAAAGGAATGATTATTACATGATTACAGCTATAATTAAATTTAAGAAAAATCAAAGTAGGCCTCCGCATGAGATTGTAATAAAAAAATTAGTTTGCTTTATAAAGAACGTACACGACGAATTGGGCACTTTTTCTTGGATGCACACAACCTGCCATGACGAGTATGGATTTTTGTTTGTTGATACAGTCAGCAGTCAGATCTCACGTCCTGTCACCAGCATTGAAAAAAAAGACTGTAGCAAATTTGATCTCCCTGAGCTTTAGCTAAAGTAGCCAGCATCACTCTCTGCTCACAATCATGGAAGGTAAAGTATGGGTAACTTACCTTACCAAAAGAAAACTTGGCTATTACACATGACCCAGACTTGCTCGCATCATTCATTAGGCTAAAAAAATTGCACCATGTTTAAGTCAGCGATGTGATATGATAGATAACAATACCATAACAGAGCATGAGCGACGTGAAGTAACCTGGCTGATGTACAAGACACTAGAAATTATTCAAAGCCAGAGGATAACTCCAAAGTTTAAGTGTTATATTGTAGTATACTGGAATCATGTGATGTGATACAATGTCGTAAAACAGCTTGAGCAACGCAAAGCAAACTCTGGATGCACAGGGCGCTAAGACTTATTTAAAGCAAGAAGACAACTCCAAGTTTCAAGTGATAATTTAAACCTAAAACCAGATATAACATAATCTTTTGTAAAGGTAGAAAAGCCTCTATCTAAAGCTGATTTCTATTCTTTTACAAACTTTCCTTCGTATTCTGTTTGTTAGTGAGTTCACTTGCTGCTGACAAATGTTACTTATGCCAACATCTACAAGAAAGATAACAAACATTTAGCTCTCGTAATACTTGTTATAGTCTTTTACTCTTAATAATTGAAGCTATTTATTGCTGGCATGGATCTTATTTAACAAACAACGTACTCTATGGATCATAAAAGTATTGCTAAGTTAAGTCAGCTATGAACTGAAGTAGCTTATGAGAGCGTGTCAAATTAGGTAGATCAGCAAGTGTGTCGTTTCATCAGCTACTAAAATCATTTATTACCACTTCGAAGTATTCACTGGTAAGTTTTGGTAGAAGTATCAGAGTAATTTGAACAGTAGTTGCCATGGATGATTTTATTTGTGACCTCTCAGAGTTAGAGTCAGCGATAGATGGCTTTACAGATGAGCAGCAATACACCTACTACCTACACATACTCAAATTATGAGAAGATGATGGTGACGCCCCTTTACACTATGCTGTTTATGATAGAAAGAACTATGATGCTGATCATTCTGTCAAAGGTGTTCTCATCTACCTCTTCAATAACATTCCATCAGATAAAGTATTTCACTGGTTAACAACACAGAAAAATAGGGTTATATGATGCTGCACTTTGCAGTAGGCTATTCTATAAAAAAATCTTACTTCTACAAGTCATTTTCAGTATTTGGTCCTTGAAAGAGGAGATACTGCTTAGCTCTAGGAACTACCAGGGGGTAAGTGTAAGATATTAATCAGTTTCAGCCTTTCTTGCTACGCCACAAGATAGGTCTTCAGGCTTTATAAACCAAGTAACTAGCAAACATAGCAACATGTAGCGTAAGGTTTTGCTTCTCTCTGTTAAATTTGATAATTTGATAATGCACTTCACAATCTAGACACCCTGTATGGTTCACTGTTCCTGCCCAGAATGAATACCAGTTGATCTGTTGGTTTTGGGTGGTCTGTAGGTCTTGTGTGGTCTGTCTGACTTGGCATAGTGTTATACATTTGATTAGGTGTGCTTGAAGTCTTTTTTCTCTCACCCTTCGAGCCGAAAACATCTAGTTTTTCAGCTCCTTGGGAAGAATACCGCAAAAGCCAAGACACCATAAAAACCAAAATATTAAAAGAACCGTAGGCAGATTATTAAAACAGACAGCAAATGCTTTGTTTAATTAGAGTATTGATTGACATCTAAACACTTAAAACACAATATGAAAATTTTTCATATAAAGGACTTTCAATTATCATATTTTAAGCAGAGACTTTGATTATAGAAGATTGTCATGATTGTGTTTGCTTATTAGTTGTTAAGTAACATAGACTGAACGTGGTATAAAATGTCATTGATATTGCAAAGTTAATCCAATAGGATTGTTTGTCTATATTAGATAAGGTAGGGTAACTCAATAAAATTGGGGCAAGTGTGGTGTTAGGATCAAACACTCATGTACACAAATTCAGATTTAAACTGGTGTCTCTTTTCTAACTATTTATTTACTAGTCGGAGCTCCCGGAGCTCAAATGTGTCCAATGTGTCCAATTTTTAAGTCTACCCTAATTATTTTTATATACGAAATATTTCATATATTCTACATATTTTTATATATATTTTTATATATTTTTATGTAGCAGAAGTTTATGACTCAGAACATAACTGACTTTAAAACTATGTCCATGAAATTCATCTGTTACACTTCTTATCAACTCACCAGAATCATCTCTGAAAACATGATGTTAGGAGACATCTACAGGTATCTGATTTGCGCGGAGAGATTTAGCGCTACCTTTATTGTCTTACAATAATCTTAAGACTATGATTTTAAAGCTGATAGACACAAATAATGAAGTTGAGAACAAGAAAAGAAAACTACTAGTGTTAACAAGGTAGTAGGAGCATCCTACTGAAGCTCGGCATACATTACATGTCATACATGACTACAGGAGTTCCTGCATTATTATTTTTTTAGAAAACCCAACATGAATTTGCATCATCCCAGAGCAAGTAAATTTTAAAAAAAATTATATTTGTATTAGCCAATATAGAGAGTGCAAGGTAATTGGGAGAATGATAACCAGATATGTCATCAAAAAAATTGAATTTTTTCATATGGCACGCTTCAATTTATAGTTGCTTTATATTAGCCTATACCTTTTTTTGAAGTTGTCATGGCTTGCCAAATCACATAAAATATCAACAGCCTAATGGCAGAGTTGGTCACTAAAGTTATCACAGCTTGAACTTAGATTTAGAAAGTCAAAATCTATATTTTATGGTGTAATGTATTGCCATACTACTATTCTCATCTATTGTAAAGAAAACATTTTAGTTTCTTCTGAAACATCTTTGTTTTTGAAACCATCGTCTGTTGAAAAAGCAAGTTGGTTACAGTCTTAACAAAAGAAGTATAAATCTAATTTTACTTATAAAACATTGGCAGTATTAGCCTGTGTTCTAGATGTTAGTTTCCTTTTCATGAAAAAGATAGTCATGTTTTAGAAATTCATGAAACAAGCAGAATATTAAAAAAACTGCAACTTACTAGCTCCCAATTTTAAGAAACCTAAAAGTTCTAAGGATGATTTTTTTTTACATATTTTTATTTCTGTCAGAGATAAAACAAGCAAGTCTTCAAGAATTAGATATGACACCTTGACACTGATTGAACCCTTACTCCTAATTTAGTTTTTAAAGGATTCTCCTTGCATCAATTTAAATTTCTTTAGAGCTTTATCTCCAGCCTCATTAGCTTAATTTTAAGAAAATAATTTAATACAATTATGAATTTGCATCAATAGCTGACAGAAAAGCAGATGGCTATTAGTAAACAAGCTAATTTAAGATCTGCTATCATAAGCAAGCTAAAACCGTGAACCGTCTTACTCACCCCGATTATATGCATGCGTGTTTATGTTTGTATTTGTGTATGCTTGTGTGTCTATGCTTGCTTGTGTGCTAGTGTGCGTGCTTGTGCGCATTGATTATTGATTCTTAAACTGAGCCTAAAACATCAATATATGCAAAATAATTACATGTAAATAGAAATTATGCAGTTATAGAACATGTGTAATTTATAAATATACTATAATTTATTAAAACAGGATATCATAAAATATTAAACGTATTATACAATGATGCAGTATTATATAATATGTAATAATATACTACGCAATGTTATTTAACCATACCATGTTTACAGATCATTTGGTTCATTGGAGAACTAACCTTGACATGCTTTAACTTGGGCTGCTAATCCTTATTCGTAAATAAGAACCTAAAATCGACTTGAATGTTAGTTTATTTTGCCGCACTTGTGGAAGAAAAAACCTCGTGCGTTTAGCGTTATATATATTAATTTACTTTCACGACATTCTAGATTGTCGTAATAGATCGTAAAATGTTATGACAAAAATGCGATTGGGATAGCTGCGCAACATGTTCATAAATACAAAGGCGATTGATTGGTGCAGGCGTATAGCGTCGGTCTACCAGTCTTAATGTCAAGAGTTGGAGTATCGTCCAAAATTATATTTTTCCTAACCTTGACTCCAGGATAAGGATAGACGACGAACAGGTAGAACTGCTTATTATTGTAAAATTATTTTGTTGTTTTGCCTTATATTTGTTGGCGTACAAGATATTTGTTACTAGCTTTACTTTGCAGAATAGACTTTGCTGTTTAGAAAAATAAGCAAATGGTTGTAAACAAACGTAGAAGATGTGCAGTCCCTATCAATTTTTTGCAAATTTACCACAAGCGTGGTCTACAAAACCAGTGAGGATGATTATAGAAAGGCGAAAGTCGTTGACACAAACCAATAATTCTACAGTTACGGTACAGCCTTATTTGTATTAAAATTTGTATTAAAAGAGTTAGTAAAGTTTTTCCTTTTTGCATGGCCCAAAGAGTGAGTTTGAAAATATCTTGGAGCGGATTAGGCAATTTACATGTATGTTACAGTTCTTATTACGTAAATTCCCATACATTACATAACGTTTATTAACATAAACGTTCCTGGAACGGATAGTTAATCTTATAGGAGCGTCTACTGAATATTACATGTATAATTTATCAAAACGGGATATCATAAAATATGAAACATATTGTATAATAATGCAGTATAATATAGTGGGCTGTATAACATACTACACAAAATTATTCAGCTGTACCATATTTATCTATTAATTTGTCTACTGAAGAGGTGACCTTGGCACGCTTTATCTTGAACCGCTAATCTTTATTTGTAGGTAAAAGCCTAAATGTACCAACACAGGTTGATGTCTTTCAAAACGAGCAATGAGTTCTACATGATCCCCTGATGACATCATTATTGGACCGACCCTGTTGATGTATGCTATAACGACTACATAAATATTTTTGGCTATGGGTGTAAATAATGGGCCACTAAAGTTTTGGTAAAACCAAACTAATAGCCCAATATCCGCAGTCAGGTTTGTGCTTCAATTTTGTGGTTCAAACTCAGCTAGGAGAAATTTATTTTGCTTCGACGAACTCCTCTTGTATGTCGCGATCTAGACAGTAGTCTGGTTTTGCATTTGTAAACTGTATTTGGTATCTACTGCAGTAAGTTCAAAGTTAATCTGAAGTCAATTTTAACATGATCTTTTTGCTTGTACTTGGTTTCAACTGCTCATCAAAATGAGTTTCAATTCAAACCCACATTGCTGAGTTTGAATTTTGAGTAAAAATGCCTTTGCAGTAAAAGTATATGAGATGCTGAGATCACAGCAGACTAACAAAAAGAAGATAATCTTCTTTTAATTTTCTTTTAATTTTATGAATTTAATTTTCGAATGATTTATTGACTTCAATAAATTTATAAAATGGATGATACAATTTTATTGAGAAGGAAGTTTTGACCTTTATTAAAAGTTTCAAAAAGGAACCTGCCTGAATCCCAATAAACCTGCCTCAGACTTATTACAGTCTATTGATTGATCAGACAACTCCCTAAATTGACACTTTTATTATAACTGTTAGTATAATTTATCAACTATGACAAGTTTATCTGACAACTTAAACTAATTGTAGCTATGAATTTCTCTGACTAACAATTATAAACCCATTTTATCCTTTTAGAGAACACTTGGTGCCTCATATTGTAGACGTCCTTCTTGAGGTGGTAACAAAGGTTTTACCAGGTAACTCTTTTGTTTTTGTTTGACACAGCTTTGATTCTTTTACATGCAGATTTTTAGCATCAGGTACCACAGCAACTGTAGTTAACTTGAAAAATAAAATTAATAAGAACGTGATAATATATGTTAAACTTTTATTAATAATGAATTACTCATAAACAAATTACACAATCCATCTGGCAACAAATATGTCCCAATATAATAATAACAGACATAAGGGTCGCCTTCTGAATGCTCATATAAATTGAACAAAAGTTTGCTTAAATGCGTATCTTGGTTAAGAGTTGGTTCATTAAAATAATGCTCAAAAGAATTTGTAAGCGTTCATAGAAGTATACCCATTTTATAGATCCTGCCTTGTAAGGACAATAAACTTTAATTGACTAAGTAAGAAGACTAAAAATTCATAGAGGAACTCATAGAGTTAAACTAAGTTAAGCACAAGTTTCATAGAGATAGGATTATTGTTTAAATAGACTTAGCTCAGACTTTGTCTTTGAAATATCTGCTAAGTTTCAGGGTTGTGATAAAATAAAAACCAAATATTTTTAGAGTTATTTTTATTTACACATTAAAGTGTTATAAAGTCGGTGCAAGTGAAATTCAAGTTTATTAATCATTATATATCTGATTTTAACATGATTATTGCTTAGGATGAGTTACTGATAGCCTTAAGACATTAAAAATGTAACATTACATCATAATAAACAATGATTGTGATCTTATGTCAGCTTTTCACAGACAAAATGTTCAAACTGATCACATTGCCTATTGTTAGCATGGTAGATGAAGTTTGCACTAGTTTCTACGCAGTTTTCATGAGAATAGTTTGGTTCTCCTGGACTCCAATACAGAGAGTCTGCAAGTCCTCTAGATTTTCTCATCCATTTCCAGACACCATTGACACGTTTAGCACCGATCCAAAGATCATTTTTATTCCATCCTGTAATGAGATTATCAATCGCTAAAAATCAAATTATAACTCACTTGCATGAAACAATTTACAGCTGATATTTATATGAGTAAATTGTCATAAGTATTCATTCTAGACAGAAGTAAGGGTTTATAGCTACTTTAGGGCTAGTCAGCATACTTGTACTACTGCTGCCGTCAAATCATATTCAATCTGGCTTTCTTCTAATTTATAAGATTTTTTCGTAACAATCTTTTCTTGAAAATTTTTGTGCATCTGCACTGCTCACAGAGCTTGGTACATATTTTGGGTTAGTTAAAAGTGTTTAACAATTTGTTAGAGATTTTTTCCAAGTTTCCTTTCCAGGTACTAAAATATTTACTAAATTTATTGAAACCTTCCATATTTCTATCCTAATATTAACATCAATAAATTGTGGTGTTATAAAATTTACTTTGTATTTTGCAGGTATAGACATTTAAACCGCAAAACTACTAAAATAATCAATCTAACTAATAGTAATACCTTCACGGGTTTGTCGCAAGTTCTCAAACCAGAACACAGATTCACGTGTTTCGAAGGTTGCCAAGTATGTGCCACGTCCCTCGCAGAAATCTTTTGCATTAGTCCAACTTAGGCTTTAAGAAACTCGTGCAATACAAGTGTTGGAATAAGGGGTACGCTCGTAACCAGTTGAGCAGTTGATAGAAAGATCTAGAAATATAACTGAACTATCATCTCATGACTTGGTTAAAGTCAACAACCAATAACAAAAGCTGAAAAAGAGAACAACTCCAAACTTTGTTATTCATAAGTTTACAAAATAATTTCTGACATTCTGGTGTTTAATAGTTTTAGATTTAAAAAAGGAGTACAAAATGATTTTTATCATTTTAATCAACCCTATCATGACTTTTAAATAGGAGGAAAATCTTTAATCAAGTTAAAATAATTATGACTTTTATTCTTTTAATCAATTTTTGATAACTACTAAACAATTAAAAAGTGTCAATAACTGCAGAGTGTAAATCAGGAAAACATATTTAAATGATAATTTTCAAATCAAAAATTGTAACAACCTCATCATGACTTAAAAATTGTTCAACTCTTTTAATAAACTTCATGTAAACCACTTTAAACTTTTATGACCCTTTTAATAAGTTTAACTACCAAACAAGCCATAATAGAACCATGCTGTCAGCCATGTTGGCTTGGTTTATAGTAACTTCCGTAACTTTTCTAATTTGGAAACAGTTTAGAAGTTGTCTTAATCTTTCACTTGACTTCATACAAATTAATAGTCTATAAAACATTTCACAAACCTGGTCTGTGGTATCTTTTAACATCATCACCTAGTGAGACAATGGAAGCATTCAATTCACGACACTGCTCTGCACTGCTGGCAACTTGAGTTGTCAACCTGGTTCTCGTCTGTGTCCAGTTGTTATTAAACTCAGTAAGGTTGGCGTTAAACTCTCTTTTCACTGTTTGCAACTGTCTTTGTATTGTCTTCATCTTATTCATGTCTTCCGCAATTTTTTCTAGTTGTAGTAAAGTTTGGTTAAAGTTCACATATGCAACAAAGCACTCTTCAAGTTTGGTGATTCTACTCAGAACAAGATCAACTGCAGTCATTGTTCTGGTGAGATTAAAAAAAAGGATTCGATAAGGACCATTAGGTTTATTACCAACTTGGGCTAACTGCTGAAATTTACCTTTTATCTCTAATAAACCTTCATTTGTATTAATCTGACTCGGTTGCAACTGATCAGCCATTTCTACAATTTGCTTTTCCAACTCAGAATTTACTCGAGAGAGACGGTATCAATTGATCTTATGACCACTGTCAAGTTAGAAATGCACACTTGATCAACTGCTTTTAAATGCGTCTTAGCTTCTTCTAGATCCTGGACTTTATCCTTGAGATGCAAAAATTTCCTTACGGTTGCATTTAAATTGGTTTGTAGACTTTTTTCAGGGGTTGCAGTTCTGGTTGCTAGTTGAATTGCTCTGTTTGAGGCTCTCCCGATCTGTTGCATCGACTGGCTGAAGTTCATTCTAAGCTGTTGGTCCACATTTTTCAAATCTTTAACAAACGCCTGTAAGTCTTCGGTCTTGTTTTCTAACGTTGTTAAGAGCTCCTTGGTTGTGTTTAGCTTTGTTTGAATAGAAAGTTCCTTTGCAAAAATTAGTTGCGTGTCTTGATTGGCTGATGCAACAGACTCATTTAGATCAAAGAAACTTCTTTGATTATTTGCTAAAAATTTTTCCAAATGTTCGGTTTTTTTTTGTAAGGTTATGGAATAACTGCTGGGTCTCATTTATCTGAACCTCACGAGAAGACTCTAAACCAGCTACTCGTTTGCTGAAATCATCTAATGTTCTGCTAGTTACAAAGCTTTCTTTTTTCAAGCGTTTTGTATTTTGTACCAAATGACTTATTGACCAAGTGGAAGCTGTAAGGTTTTGACTTAAGTTGTTCATTTCCTGTTCAAGTCGTTGTAAAACTTTCATAGATTTTTCAACGTTTGCTGAATGTTTCCGCTTTGCTCTTTCAAAGTCTTCCCTTTCACTCTCCATCAAACTTGCCATCTCTCTAGTCTTATTCAGTTTCTGCTGTAGTTCTTGCATGGTCTGGTGACTTTCCTGGTTTCCTTCAACTCCAATACTTCCACACACAAACACCACATAAGCAAGAATTCCTGCTGAAATCATTAGGCTTAATACAGAATGAGTTGTCACAACAGCAGTGCATTTTATTCCTTTGCTTTTTGGTGACTGGCTGATTGAATTGACTTGATCTGAAAGAGTTGTTATAGTTGATCCTTTATACACAGGATTAGAGAAAGAAGTTTCCATTGTTGAGCCGACTTATCAAAATGATGATAAACATTCTTGAGTTGGTTTTATCCAATTTGTGCAACCAATCAATGTTCAGTTACAATAATTTGTTAATCACAATCAAGTCTAGATTCATAAGTTTTTAATTCCTGGTGAGATAAAGTCCCACTAATTTAATGTGTAGGAATATCTGATAAACGTTACCTATACCACATATGTCAATAAAGTATGATTAGTCAAAGGGAGATGCCATAAATACCTCCCTCTGTTAAAAGAAAGGATTTTAAGTGGTGCATTGTTGAAGGATCTAGTGATAGTATTTTATTTACATGTACGCATAAACAGATGAGTGAAATAAGGAAAATATATGGAGCATTACTCACATTATATTATATCATAATTATTTCTATCATAATCATCTCTATCATAATAATAAAAGTTGCAACTTTTGTAGAACTTTGACAGTTTAATTTTGTATTTTTGTACATCCCTATTCTGCAATATCCTCTATCTTAAATATTAACTACGACTAGCACACCAACAGACTAGAGTCAGTGCTTTGAGTAACTCATATGTGTGCCTCCAGTTTGACTTCTCATCCAAAAAATTGGTATAAATGGTAATATTACCAAAAAAGACTTAAAAAAGATAGCTAAACTGGAAAGCTTTAAAAACTTTACAAGTATTAAAACTTGGAAAACTAAAAATTCAAACCCCTTTTAAAAACCTTATAAATATTACAACTAGAATACCCATGAATCAGAGGCTATCTTGTGTTTTTTTCACTATTATTCTGTGTTTAATACAAATACTGATATTTTATCTTTGAGAGTTGTCCTTTTTTGTTGAAAATACACTGGTGTACAGATCCGACAAATATTTGTGAGTTTTTCACTGCCTCTAAAGTGTGTCAATTTATTAAAAAATTTGACAGATCTCAGAATAATTTCTTGAAAATAAATAGAAAAAGTCATAATCCTGAAAGTGCATGTGATGTTTAATTACAATGAATACCTTATTGGTCAGATATGTTTTCATTTATGGTAGATTTTTTAATTATTTTTGCTTATTTTTTTTGTTCAGTTAACAGACTTATTGCATAAAAACAAGTTTAATATCATTCCACCGGAATGAGATGGTAAACTATATGCAACATTTGCTTCGCTCGTAAAAGGGATAAATTAATCTTCTCAAAATTCTGACAATCCATTTGAAAAATACACCACCAGCCTATATTTGAATTCCACCTCCAATGAACCGCCACAATAGAGGAAGGGATGAAAAGTAGAGCCTCATGGGGTTCAATTTAAGGTTTTGTGGTATATATATAAATATAAATGTTTGCTTGTTTGTCTGAAGTCTGTATGTTCAGTTATAACAATAACGTTTTAGGGACAAAAACTGCTTTGCATTAAAATTGAACTCGAACACCCCGGTTATGTGAACCGGCTAATGACCTTGCCTAAACCACCCACCCCCACCCAATGCCACCTCAGCTAAGCACTGCACCGTGCAACTTTTGTGCCATACAATCGAATAATTGTCTGGTTATAACTAGTCGCACACTTGAAAATCATGATTGTTTGTGGATCTTGACCTGCAACAATTTGATGTACAATTATACTGTACCAAACCTTGCAATTACTAATTTCCTGAGAAGATTCTGCAAAAAGTGAGATGAGCTAATTATCAAGGTGTCAAGAAGGCTAAATCTAGTGATATCACTGAACTAGTGTTTGGCTATGGCATGAGATAGTGTTGTTGAGTGGTCTAAGGTGCTGGTTTAAGGTACAATTCTCTTTGGAGGTGTGGGTTCGAATCCCACCCCTGCCAATCCTTTTCAATTTTTTTATTCATTCACTCTAGTAATAAAAGCGGAATATCTATGTTGCTAGAAGGTTCTTGCTCAATGAAGGACTTAAAAGAGCAGACAGCAAGAGCCTCACACGTTATGTATAACTCATTTAATGTCAGAAAGTGGGCCTACCCCAAGCACTGCCGGGCTATATTGGCATTCTTAGAACTGTTGTTCACTGTATAAATGTGTCATGATCTACCTGATTAGAAATTCAAGGATGTGTCTTCGCTGCATACAATAGAGACAATTGCCTTCAGTTAATGTATTCATGTTTGTCTGCACATACATGAACACTAAACACAATTGCCCTCAGTGACAGTATTTAAGGGTTTTTCCATAGAACCTGTTTAGCATTTTGTGTTACAAATGCACAAATTTTGAGTGTTGCTGCTGATTACATATATAATGCTTTGTACTTACAACAAAGGTCTAACAATGTTTTGAAATTCCTAAGATACCCCAACTGATGAGTGAGAATAAATAGCTGGTATCTACTACCTGCTGCTTACTCATACATAGACTAACTGTGAGTAGAGAGAAGAGTATATAAAAAGTAGAGATAAGACTGGACAGTATGTCACCTGATGCAATATAAGTTCTACAATACAACTCAATAAATACAACAAAGTTTTAAAAAGTAAGTTCAATTATGTGGTTATTATTATATTTACTAGGACTTTGATAGTCTAGTGTACTGTGAGAGATTGTCATGAGTGATGATAAAGTACATAAAATAAGTATGTACACAATTATTCTGAAGTGTTATCCCAACCTCTGACTGTGGCTCTCGACAAACAGACAGACATGGCTTTTCCTATAGTAAAGATTTTCCTCCAGTGGGACTGAATAAACTTTGTTTTGTTTAAACGCAAACTTTTGAACAAAATCTGAATAGGTAAAGGCTGACCCTCATTGTGACTTGTCTTTAGTAAAAAGTATTTCTAATAATATTTATTTTTTATATATATTTTATTTATAGTCACAAATGAAAAATTAACTTTCTCATAACCCAAAGCTAATCTCGGTTTAAAAACCTGTAAATCATTACACACTAGGGCTACTAAAATTCCCCTCTTTAAGGATTACTGTGTCTCACAAGTTAGTAAATACTGACATGAACTAGCTTGTTTTTGCGTCTGTTTGAAGTTGTCACCACTCTCCCAAAGAGGGTGCAACTCATAGGATCTGTGAGAAATGACATGAAACTTCTTGTCTCTAATTGCTGCTACTCTCTGAGCAAGAAGTTTTTTACTATTGCAATAGTTGTTGAATATAAAACTTAACCTAATGACCTTTCATGTGTGCTACTTTCATAGCTCTGACAATAGGCTGGGCTTAGAACTTAGGCTATCGACCTAAACACCAAGAGTACCAGAGCTACAAAACATAGCTCATGATAATTATATGCTCTCAATGTCCAATGAGTGCTGTAATGAGTAAAAGATGAAGCTGCTCTGATGGTTACTTGACTAAAAAAGTTAGGTTTGTTATTTATAACTAAGCAAAGTACTATTTAGTGTACTACTAGCTACTAGTATGTATAAAGGTGACATCATTATAACACACATGAGTGCGCAGCTCATGTCACCCGCGTGAAGGTGGAAAAATGTAAACCACATAAAAAGCTTCTAGAAATTTCTAATCTGTTTTTTTTTGTGTTTACAGTTTCATAACCTACTAAAGTTGTTGTTAATCTTACTAAATTTGAGCGAATATACTGATATTCGATGTGAGCTTGAATATATGGATTAATAAAATTTGATATTTAATATAAAAATAATTATTTTGCTCATAGTTATATGTTTTTTAAATATATAATATAATTCATAGTTGCTATAATAGTGTTATTTTGCAACGCATTTTGACCATAATTCTGGTATCAGTAGTTGCAAAAGCTAGTCAGTTTTTTGAATGAATTTAGAAACAATTTAAACAAATGAGTTTCCAAATTTCAGGTTGAAAAAAAATCTTCCTCAAACTCTTTCTGCAGTTTTTATAAAAATGTTTAACTAAAGAAAGTGGAAGCTGTGATTCATATTTGATAGCATTTTTAAAACTTTAAAATGATTTTAAGCCTGCGAGTTTTCAAGATACGGGTTCAACAATTGTTGTCAAAGTATACTATTGCAGTTATTCTCTTTCAAAGTTTATTAAGATCAGCAGCACGGGCTGAAGTAAAAAATTGGAAAGTTTTATTAACTTTTCTACCACCACACTTCATTATTTATAGACTTAATGCTACATGCTTACAACCCAACAGCAACGCATACATTTATCAAAAATCTAGCTAATGCTGATTATAGCAAGTATCCATAGCTTCTATACTAACAATATCAGACCTGTATTTCAAAAGCTTCAACAAATCTAAAATGATAAATAATTAACTTACTTCAGTTGAGATTATAACATACTTAGGGATGTCATATAGGAAAAATCATGTCATGGAAGAGGAGCTAAAGTGCAAAGGTTATTTTTAACAGCTGACCTAATTAACAATCTTTGTAGCCAACTCTACAGTAACCTATGTTTATACCTGTTGGTAAACAAACAAAGAAGGTTGAGGTAAAATAGCTGTTAGTTAAATTCATATGTAAGGAGTTATTTACTCAATGTAGGGAATCCTAAAAGCCAGTTGTTAGTAAAGATAATGTACCCTAGGACACTTATATTTTGCTTTCGTGAGCAGCATACAAAGGAAAATTTCACTGCAACTTAATTTCGCAGCTCTGATGAGTGCGAAAATATAGTGATGTGAAAATAAATGCAGTGGAACAAACATAATTAGATTC
Source organism: Watersipora subatra (assembly GCF_963576615.1). Lineage (NCBI taxonomy): Eukaryota > Metazoa > Bryozoa > Gymnolaemata > Cheilostomatida > Watersiporidae > Watersipora > Watersipora subatra. The sequence continues at coordinate 41,785,435 of NC_088713.1, forward strand.
CTCAAGTTCAGTTCACCGCAGGCCTGTATTCACTGGTTGGAAGTTGGGGTGGCTAATGTTAGGCGACTAGTTATGAACACCTGGGGGTGTTGAGTGGGGCGGTTTAAGCCACCAACAGGTTTTTCTTATGTAGGGCCTCAGCCGGGCCTCTCGTGTGAAGTTTTAGAATTTTTTATCGGAAAGTATCAACATTTTTCTATTTTTGAGATTTGTTTTATTTTAGGTGATGTGACTGACAAAACGTTTTTAAATTAAAATGGGAAAAACTTGACCGCAGTTAAAACGCTCAGAAAAAAGACATCTTTTTCTTTTGTTCATACGTTCATAAGTTCATACGGAAGTTTCCAGGCTTTCGATGGGACATGGCCAAGCGGATGTTTGGTAAAACTTGATATTTTTTAAACCTTTTATAAAGGTTGTTAATAAGAATATTTTGCCACTGATGATGATAATAATGACGCCTAAGAACTACTAAAAGTTGATGTTTGTCTCTATGGCTTGGAATAAAGTGATATCCTACAGCGAAAAAAACCGTCTCCATAGCCGTTGGGCAAATAACTTTTCAAATAATTGATGTTGAGGTCGAGTTATCTGAAGCAATTTATCATTGCGTGAAACGGACCAAACAAGTTCGACCGAGTTAACCTTGTGTTTGAGATTAAATGTTACATTTTATCCGAGGGCGAGTTATCCGAGTTTGACTGTACTTAGCCGCGGGAAGTTCCTAAAAAGTTGGGACGGCTCAGCCGGCCAGCTGCCCCAGGGGATACGGGCCTGGTTCACCAATAAGAAAAAATTTCAATTTGGGACTAGTTTGTAATTGTGAGGTCGGTAATGCAATTTGATCGCTTACTGTCATTTGTTTCTTGGACTATCTATGAACAAAGCTATTTAATTTTCACGTTTTCGCTCGTTAGTTATGATAGTTTAGTTTTGCACATAAAGACAACACCTACCAAAGATTTTTCATGCAGCTGTTACAACTAATGACTGGCAAAAAACTGATATTCAAATATCTCTGTCCGCAACCTTTCATTACACAGTTTTTATAAAGGTTAACAGAATAAAAGAAAAACTGCTCTAAGCTGTGTTTACTGTACGTGGGTTGATACACACCTAATTGGTGTATTAATGTGATTTTACTGAGTTATTGAGAAAACCAAAATAACATTAGCTTGACATAAAAATATCTTTTCAATCCAAATGATGAGTTGTAAAAGGCTCTAGATGAAGATAATTTTAGTTTTTAAAATCTAATCATTTTTTGTAAAAATCGGCCAAGCTGCCTAACCAAACCTTATTCTTCAAGGTGCTTTTTACTAAAAATTCCCAAAATGTTCGCTTGTTTACTAGAAGCTGTTTTAAAATAATTTATGACAAATTCCACCATTGCAAGCAGTATTTTTTCCAAAATATTTTGGATTTATGTGCCAATGATTTAATGAGTGTAGCTCAGAATAAATCAATTAATTTTGTTTTATTTTCATTTTTCTAATAAACTAATAAAAAAGTAATTTTGTCAACTACAAACTGCTGATATAATTACAGTGACTGAACATTTTGGAAATAATACTTAGTTTACTGCGAAATATTGCATGTATTGCAAGTGCTTGAGTAATGTTGCTATTAATGCCCAAAACAGCTAGCAGTTGCCAGTGGCATGGACAAAGCGTTTGCCAAATAAACCACCTGTCTTTAACATTATGAGAACTGCTAAAACCAAAGATTTTGCTAGATTATATAATATGACTGCATCAGATACTAGAGCATCAGCTATATTACTGATCTTTTCTCATCAACCTTTCCTGATGTCAAATTTTTTATACTACCATTTGTAACGCTCAGGTATTTTGCCTACATATAACTGAAATACAATAACTTTTCACGATCAAAAAGTTTTTATGTGACGGAAACCAGCATTACAAAAATAATTCCAATTAAAACAAAATATTATGAATGCGCATCAGATTGTTGTTATTTATTACTCTGGTTAGATAACCCATATTTTTATAAAAGTGTTAATGATTAATCTTACAATAGTTTGACTAAAGTTGCCAGCAAATTAAAGCTAATTGATGAGGAGTGCAAGTATGTAGAACACTCTTTGACTACCTTGGGAACCATCTTTAGTAACAGAAGACGCAAAGGAGAACATGAGTCTTGGTTGTAAACGCTAAACAATTTTGTTATATATATATATTGCATATAAAAAGGTTGCAGCAGAACATTAGGAACTAATAAAAGGGAAAAAGAAATTAACTAACTGAGTAAAATACAAAACCACATTTAGCCAGAAACAAGTATTTATTTAAATCAAAGTTGAGAGTAATTGATAAAGTAAAGAAGTTCTTAGCTACGTTTAAAAGAAGAAGATCAAGAATTTCAAATTAATGAAGAACATTAGCTAGTAAATTGTTAAATAGATAAAATAGACAGGTTTAGAAAACGTGTGAATCAAGCGTAAAAAAAATCGAAAGTTAAGGCTGAAAACTAAAGTTTACTAAAAAGAAACTAGGATCACACACACTTTTCATAGAGTTATTCTTTCTAAATAGCACATCATCCTCTAGTGCTGCATGGAGAATGAAGGACAGTACTATATGCACACGTGAAAGCTCTAGTTATGGTTATTGTATCCAGTTCATATCTCCAGTACCCGCTACTCATATTACAGATGTTAGTTCTTTTCAGAATACTGACACACTCTGAGACTGGTTGACAGCTTCGTGACCCACCACATTCCGAATGGTGACGGTTACCTTGACACAGTGAGTCGGCTTCCAAAATGTATTTAGGAAATCTTCGACGATCGTAGTTATAGACATATTTCCTAGAAAATAGAGATATACGGAAACTAGGAAAATATTTTATTAGTGACCACAATGGTTATTACGAACACAAATTAACTAAAGATGTTGCAGAACTTCACCTGCACAGTGCTACAATTGTTCAGTTAACAACAAATTTTAGACAGTTTTAATTTAAGATAACTTATTGGGTGAGGAAAACATCTTTATAGAACCTTTAACTAGTCTAATAGGAGAGCAGGTAAGGTGAAATAAGTTTTCTATTTTCTTCATGTGTCTTTTATTATATGTATTGCAATTATTCATTAGAACTTTCAATGAATATCGCAATTATGTTACTATTTATCTTAATATGTTTTGAATAATTTCATAGAATCAGTAAACAAAGGTACTTGTTGAGACTATATGTAATCTTTCATTAACAGGAATCGAAATATGTTATTTTTTAAATAAACTATTGATTATATATCTGAAAATATCCAATGATGTTTTCACTTCAGAGAATCTGACTATCAAAATTTAAAAATTTAGTTGTAATTTAAAACAAGCATTACAACGCATAAACATTATTATCTAACAAAATGTCAACTTTTGGATAATCAAAAATACACATTGAGACTGTACCAAGGGCAGGTTGATAAGTGTTGTATCCTGTTTCCTTTGTCTATTCTTGGACCACACTGAGTTGAATTGTCAAATATGGCTGGATGGGTATTCATTATAGTTGAGGGCATCACTCCATTGCTGATTTGTATATCTTAAACAGCAATGTATAATCTAACATAATATTTTATAATAATTTGTAAACCATAATATATTACAATTGTTTGTAATACTATATAATTTAATGTAATACAATCTATTTTGAAATAACTTATTTTTGTAAAGTGAAATACAGTATAACACGTTATAATACAATAAAGTGTAGGATAATTTAATATAATATGGTATTATTAACTTGATAGAACATAATAAAAAATGCAATGATAATATAAAACAGCATCATAACATATACTCAAAGATCATAACACACAATAAAGAATAGAATATCGTAGTGCAGCATAATATAGTAAATCTCAATATAATATAATATACTTTTATGCAAGACAATAATATGTATCGCAGCAATATACATGTATAATATAATAATTTATAACAATTTATCATATAAGCTAATGTAGCATAATGTATTAAAAATATTATAATGCAATATAACAGGATATAGTATAATTTATATATTATATAATATAATTTAATATAAAATAAATCATATAATATAATATTACAATTTTAATAAAAAATTACGTAATTTAATATTATGTAATTTACTAATGTTATAACAAAAATATGAAATAATATATCAGGGTGCAACACAATATAGTAAATATCAAAGTTGAAAGGTTGTAGTAGAACAGTAAGTATGGAGTATTATTGAACTATTGACTAGATTAGATTTATAAAAATATCTACACAATTGACTATATTGAATTTGATGAAAACATCTACAAGGATTAAATTTACGAAATAACTTACAAACATACGCAAGTATTATAAATTATATCTAATATATTACATGATATAAATAATCGCACACTTGTATATAACACTTTACAACGTGAGAGCAATTTTTATGTAATTATTATAAATCATTTTTAATTGATAACTGATTAGAATAGAGTGATATTCACATTTTCTCAAGTTTTAAAATTATGATTCAGTATCAGATTTAAAAAAAATTAAAATCAATTCCTTCAGCTCTATAGATTTTAAGATAAATAATTTATTTGCTTGAATTCAGATAAACCCTTCAAAATTTTATAGACAAAATAATGTAATAATACTCGCCACACTTACCTAGCATAGCAGGTGCTGGATGACTGGACTCATTTTTTATTTTCTGCAGCAGAATTTGAGCCAATTGAGTATCTGATCTGCTACTACATCTACCAGTAGCTTCTGTCCATACATTGGATAAACATACAAATACTAAAACTACTACTATAGAACTTAGGCTACACATAATTTATTTTACAATACAAGTTCACACAACAATTAAAGTTATGATGTGATGGCTGAATGTTTTTCCTGGCTACTTATATATGAAGATGGTAAATCCCTGCTTTTTTATTGGTTAAGCGATGCTTAATACACTGTCTGATCTGGTGAATACAATATTATTTGTTAAGATTGCATAAATAGCTCCTAATAATACCAGAGTAAGATATTAAACAAAACTTAGTTTCTATTGGTTGAACTACACAGTAACGAAACAACATCAGGAGTTGACAAAGGAATGTTTGAAATAGAAATCTAACAAATACTATTTCATACTTGATTCATCTTTGTTAGTGGAACAATAAAGCATTGTTAAGCACCCACTATTCAAAAGGCAATATATGTTGATTCTAGTATATTAGCTAACAATAAACTCAGGGATAATCTATTTATTCATCTACGTGTAATGATTGCAAAGGATAAGGAAATTTATATGATTGTAAGGTGAGTAAATATGTACGTGTATTTGCTTATAAGAAAATATTTTCTTGCAAAAGCAATGCTTTCACAACAGATTGCAAACTATAAATTATACATATCTAATGCCTCAGTAGTTTTACTAATAACATAATTTTCTAACAGACTTGGTACACTAATACTTTAGCTATATATATTGTAAGTATTTGACCCCTTTTACTTTGATGACCTAAATATAAAGTATGACGCATTTACTGTACTATTCGCATACATATCTGGCACTACTTTTCAAAATATTTTGGAATATTCTGTGTTTATGACATATAACTGTCGTATTATTATATTTAGAAATTTTTCGTAGAAACATGGTGTCAAAATTGATGTGTTTCTAGATTCAGTCACCCCTACCAGTATAGCTAAAGCTGCTCTCAAAGTTATACCGGAATTTAATGCTTTCTAACAAATATGGCCATATCGAAAATTATAAACAGCTGATTAGGTATTTTGAGAAAAGAAATTTGAAGTTTATCCCTGGTATCCTCTCACATAAATGACTCGGTAATGTTATTTTGGTTTATCATTAATATAACAATCTTAAAAGTGTTCAAGTAACGCGTAACAGTTCAGTAAAAGTTGACCAACCAGTATGGTGAATTACTTAATCAACTTGATAAAACAATTAGATTCATGATTTGTAAGTAAACATTGTCAATTATAATAGTGAATTGAAAAGGTTGGTTATGTCTAGCAAATCCAAGTTTTAAAAGATCAGCCATAACAAAGTCATTATTCAACAACATTATGATGTTTTAAATTTTAAACATTTGCAAATAATTGGGAGGAATGTCCTTTTGTTGTAATTTAAGTGAACACATAACTACATTGGGGTTTCAGAGTTTTACTGTTTTTTTAAATAATTACAAACCATAAAAAGTCAAATTAATTCTTGAAAAGTTATTTCATCCTTGCTAGTTGATCTATAAGCAGATAAAATCATATTTATAGCTGTAGATAATTATGTATTTATTTTAATGAGTGATAAAGCAACGTGTGAGTCAAGCTGATTTTTATTCTCTAAGATGTTTTAAACTCAGAAAAGTTTTTAGAAATACGAGGAAATAATTGTTGAAATAGCTGAATCAGATATCATACAACTAGCGGGGAAGTGTTTACTTAGTTACCTAATATATTATTCATATAATTAGTATAGTGATTACAACAATTTATTTTATTATAATAGACTACAAATAAGCTTGTATTATTAGCTTAAAGCAGACCAGAATTAACCAAAACAATTGCAACAGCAAGTCCTCAACAAACAAATTTAATAGAAATATGTTTGTTGAGGATTAAATATCTGTTTACTCAGAAACAATAGATTCTGAGGAAATATGAGGAAATAATTGTTTAAATAACTGAATCAGATTGCATACAACTAGCAGTGAAGTGTTTACTTAGTTACCTGATATATTATTCATATAATTAGTATAGTGATTACAACTGATGTTTTCTCTGAAAGCTCAGTATTGAAGTTGAAATTTATGTGCGTGTTAGGTTGAAAGCATTGTATAGCAGGAAAAATAATCATCAAACAATTCTTTGGTGTGCAATAGGTAAAAAGACTTGGAAAAACGTATGAATGTCTAGGAATGAATAAATATGTTTGGTTGTTAAGAACAATTTCCTGGCGAGGATAACTTTTGTCAAAAGTTATTTTAATTAGCAAAGTATTCTCATACATCAGTTTAAAACATTATTGATAAGCTTGCTATTGAGCTATTGATGAGAAAACTTACAGAGATTGATAATTAACTCTTTAAATTTATTATTAGACATGAAGGCATTACATTATGTAACTAGTTAAACTCTGTTACCTTGATGACCTGACTACAAGTTGTTGTAAGACAACAGTACCAATGAGATACATATCTGGCTCTTTTCTTCAAAAGACTAAGCATTAGTGGTTATTATGTATAACTAGCATATTATTACAGAGAACCCCTGATTTTAATTTGGATAAAACTGAATTGGGTTACAGTCAACCCCTTTTTATCGGACTTCACTTTCATAAACTTTCAATTGTTTGCACAAAGTTCAAAGTCCAAAGTCCAACAATGAGGCCTTATCTGTCGGAAGAATCACCACTTTAACTCAAAGGTAGCTTTTGCTATGGATGAGGCAAGCAATGCTCGCAAATGAGCGTTCTCCCTGATTGTCGTATTGTAATTTTTGTCTGCTATTATAGTAGTTATTAATACAGTAAATGTTCTGGTAACATATACCTCCTAAATTGTAACTTTTACATAACGTATAAATTTAATAAAGTTTTTCCTTTGTACTACATAAACAATAACGTAAAGTTTGAAGTCAGCCTAACTTTTCAAATTTGATTGGAATCCTACAGATGTGTTAATAAAGAACAGATAATAGATGGCTGCACAGTTATTTGGTGTATGTATTAAAGTGTTGGTTTACCGGTTATATCTGAATATCATGAGTTGGAGTATCATAATCTATCTTTTATAATAAAATTAAACATTTTCAGCAGATAGGCAGATAAACAGATGACACAACTTCTATTATAGTAAATTATTTCTTTGTTTTACTTTATTTTAGACAAATAAACATTTTGATAGTTTTTCTTTATTAAAACAGACTTTGCTGTTTTGAAAAAAAGAAAAACTTGAGGTAAATTGACGTTGAATTATGCATTATCTTTAACCCGTTGTAGAATTACTGCAATCGTGGAATATGAACAGAGCAAAAGTGATATGAAAAAAATGAGAAAACTTGTTGATGCAAACCAAAAGTACTATAGTTATTTTACAGGCATTAAATTAAAAAATTGGATCTAGTTTTTCTTTAAAAGAGTAAGTATCAGGGTAAGTTTTGAAGATCTTTGAACAGATTAGGCAATTTACATGTATTTTACGGTTCATATAACATTAAATCCTTTAACATAAGCATTATGGAGATTTGATGTAAAGGTTAAACTATAACACTGCCCCTACTACAACATACGACCCTACAGCGTATACGGGCGTATACATACGCCCCTACAGCGTATACGTTATAGGCCTAACCTGTTTATGTTGTAGGAGCCTCTACTGTAGTATACTGTATCTTAATGCATGTATAACCATGTTTTACTTTTTCTTATGTACCGTGTATGGGTATAGTAGTATATTGGAGCTAAAATACATGTACGTGTGCAAGACAATCACTACGTTTCAATGCTTCAAACGGGTTTGGAGTTACTTCCACTACAAATCATAGGAATGGTATAACCCGAACACAGTCAACTGAACTTTGCTTTGCCAAATTTGCATAAATTCATTTGCTGTGAGAGAAAATTGGTACCGTATCATAAAAATGCTCAATCCCAACGCATCCGAATCAATAACACTGGGTTAAGCTCTCTATAGTGTAGGTAAACAAACCTCAGCTTACAACCACAGGCTTTCTGCTATGAACACGTTCTACAGCTACTCACTACTGTTTCTGCTTGAATTTTTTCTGTCATATAAACATCCACCTCTGACATTAGTTGACTATCCAACACAAATGCAAGTCTACTTGACCAAGTTTTGTTTTGATGGGTACATTGAAAATCTTGGAAAGATATATAGTGCAACCCAACATCATTGAAACGGTAAACAGATGCACAGCTAGTGAAAAACTTTGATCCTATTTGCAGCATGCAGACACAATGTTTTATACAATTTTTATTGTAGAGTAATGTACAAGCCTCGATCATAAATGGCCGGAGTTTTTGCATGTTCGGACAAAGCCCATGAGGTATTAATTTGAACAAACAAATATTGTCTGTATACCAAATGATATTTTTCAAAACAAAGGGTCAAAAGTTCATGCACCTCTGGATCCTATCTCTGTTACTAAATTGCTAGGTGGACTTTCAAATCTGTGCAAAAATTTAACGCGTTTTCAACGGTTTGAAAATTTTTGAGGAATGAGACAAATCTGACTGCAATGAAGATTATAGGCAGTTGAAAAAAGAAAGCTTGAGTTTGTAACTAGATTATTCTGTTGCTGAAGAGATAACTCATGTTTATTGTTACACTTTATCAATATGAATATTATAAATGCAGAAATTATTTAAGGTGACTATTTAACACCATCTCAAAGGCTGAGTAGACACTAAGTAGTTTGGCAGATGTTATGAGATGCCAGGTCTTTCTAAAGGATGACACAACTCATGAAAACAGTCTCTGTTAAATATGTAAATTATTAGCTGAGTACGGCCAAAGCAAAGGAGACTTTCTAAAAAATAGTATTTTTATTGATATGTAATTGAAAGTTTCAAAAAATTGAGATGTAAGTTTCAAAGTGTTTTAATATATTATGAGCTAAGAATTCAATTATATTAACTTCGTTGGTTTCCTCATTGATGTCATAACTTAATCATCTTGATCTTAGAGTATTAATGTATTACTCTACATTTACTACTAAATAATCACCAAGTCAATATTAATGAGCTGGTTTATTAGCAAATTTTTTATTAATTTTAGTAAAGTTTAGTAATTTTATTATTATCCCACGACCAAACAAGAGCGAAGCGATTGGTTGGGAGATTATTGATAAATGCACATGTGCACACAAATCTCGAAAATTATTCATTAACAATGAGACGAACCCTTGTATCAAAATTTTATCAACAAATTTAACCATCGTTTTGTAGAGTCGTTAAAGTATAATAACGATACAAAATACATACAAACCTATTTAAATATGTTACCAAGTCTTTGTAAACCGTCGGCATTATCTTAAAACTTACCCATCTGATCGGATTATACACAAATAGACAGAATTGTTTGGACGAAACTCATTATTAAAACTTGCTAAGCCTCACTTTTATCAAAGTTAAAACCCGAAATTGAAACGCTGAGCAACAGGGAATAAAACGATTAAGTCGTGGGCATTTCACGAAAAGAAAACGTGCACATTTCACCAGTCTATAGCATTGTCGAATTGCTGAAGTTTTCTGTAATTAACGAGGAGTACTGAAATCATTTCATTTTTGCCGATTTCAAAGTATTTGACATTTTAGACACATTTGAGTACTTTGGTATTCTAACTGATGTCTAACGCAGTGTAAGTAAAGGAAATTACGGTGATATTTTTTTCTAACGATTCTTATGAGATTACGATATTTAATTATAAGTTTGGATATTCTTCTTGATACTTCTTGATATTGTTAGCTATGACGTTTTGAAATGTAAACAAAATTGTGCATTGGTTTTATATTATTACTATATTAATAATATTGGTTATTCTAATAATATCAGTGCATTTTACTTCTAATATTGGCCAATATTGCATTTCTTCTATTGCAGGGGGAGAGATATAAACATACAATCTTTTCCTTTCATTATTGCTGTTTGTTGTATATAATAACACCCACACCCAGTACATTACAGCTACCATTGCAGTTATACTATTGCACTGCAGTGCCATTTGACTGCTAATGTTGCATTTCTCAACCATCAGTACCCTTTCTTTTTTCCTAATATCATTTTGGTCGCTGGCTGTATGACAAGGGAATTTCTAGTGTAATTATTATTGCTAAGTGTTATGGTGAATTAGTATCTGGTTATAAGTACCTAAATTTAATATACTCCAAGCAACAGATAAAATAAAAGGTGAGCAAAACTGAATTGTTTTTTTTTAGAAATGTTTTCCTCAAAAAGGTTTTATGTGGGACAAAATAAAACACTTGGTTTAGGTAACTGACCTAGTTAATTAAATATCACATTTACTGTTTGGTCTGATATAGTTTATAGAAGGCTATTACAGCTATTCACAAAAATACTTTCTTGTAATAATCAGCCAATGAAGTAATTATATCATTCACTTGAAATAAACCAGACTTAGCTAACATAGCGGCAACAGCAAGATGTTTAATAAAAATATGTCTGCTAAGGATTGATGATCTGTTTACTCAGAAACAATATATATAGTTTCTGAGTAAATATGAGGAAATAATTGTTTAAATAACTGAATCAGATCTCATACAAACAGCACTAAAATGTTTACTTATTTACCTAATATATTATTCATATAGTTAGTACAGTCCTGACAACAAAATCTTTCATTTTATTAGACCAATAATAAGCTTATATTATTAGCTTAAAGCAGACCAAAATTAACCAATACAAACACAACGGGAAGTCCTTCAATAGAAATGTGTTTGTAATGGATCAATGATCTCTTTTTTCTATGACAAAGTTTCTGTATACTAACAGTTGAGTAACAAGGAACTATTCTAAAAGCTGGATGTTGGAATTCAATACATATTGACTCTGGTAAATTTGCTAATACATAAGCCAACAGGAATATAAAATTATGAAGTACCACAAAGATTAAGGAAATGCTTACAAATATCTAAAAGTTAATAAAGATGTTTGCTTGTTAAAAACCATTTCCTGGTGAAGATAATATTAGTCATAACTTAATTTAACCGGTAACGTATTCTCAGAAGCTTGTTTAATAACATCACCAATAAACTTTCTATTGAGATATTGATGAAAAAACTTTCTAAAATGGAAATTAACCACCTTCAAAGGATAACATAGTATATTGCTGGTTAGTATTCATAAGTTTGCTGTAAGGAACAACATTACTAGGTTTAATTGTAACTTAAGTTGGTTAAGTTGATTCACTAACATTACTGATGAGCTTTATATTTAACTAGTAGGCTAATGAAAAAACTCACAGAAATAGATAACTCACTATGTTAAAAATATGAAATGATGTACTGCTTGTTAAAGTACTTATAAGTAAGCTATGAAGAACAAAATTGCTATCAATAATAGCAAACATCACAAAAAATTTTCATCTCCCATTTTTGTTGGCGTACTTACGCTTAACAAACCTTAACACTTAAGTATAACATCCAGTGTTTTTAAATAATATAAATGCATGTATAATATAATCAGTGATTTATAATTTCAAGATGGTATCCTTTCTTGCATAAAGTTTGAGTGAGTCCATCGAAATATTCATACCTGCAATCTTTTTACTTGATTTATACTATTGCTGTCAATATATTATCGCTTCCTTATGATTAATTATTTTTAAATAGTCTATACATATTATCATGTGTTAGCGCTGTAATAAAGAAAGTTTTCACATATAAAAAAGAAAATAATTAAAATTTTAAAAGCTAATTTATAATAATGCTATAACAGGATATCAATTTCAATTCTTGAAATCCTTGAAAAAATTCTTGAAAGCCTTCTTGACAAACTTTATGATCAGGGAAAACCACAGGAAGCTCATTAACAGTATTTAAACCTGATTAGTAATCATTCCAAAGTTTCATATGTTAAAATGAATGTTAAATGGAACCAATTCTAAATTGTCATAACAGTCATTGAGTTTTCCTTTCATTGAAAGTAGTTCCTTGACGTAAAATGTTAGCTTTAGACTGATTTCTGCATAAGCCCATTATGCTGTTTTAAGGCTATAAGCAAATAGCTCTTAAACATAATTTCCTGGTCTGATGTAAACACCTGTCTAGCTGCATTCAGTTTTTGAAAATTGACATTGTTTTTATCTTATCTTTGCAGCTGCTAAACAGTGATTTAATGTTGTTTGAGATATATGTAAGTCTTTTGATAAATGTCCTTCTGATATACTTTCCATACAGTTTCACAGCAGTAGGCATCAGTAAAAATATTTTTTCTGTTAGTGGGAGTGTTGCTACAAGTGTGAACCATTGCTTAGACTTGTTTTAAGGTTAACAATCAGATTAGGATAAAGTGTATCTATTTGTTGAAGTAGCTACATCATCAAAACTAGATGTCAGTTCATTTTCCTTTTCTTCTGATATCGTATTCTTTATTATTCTGCTGCAAAGCAAAAAACTTTGATATCAACATAACGACATAACCTGACATATCAGGATAACAATATTTTTGTTATGCTACAGTTTATAATTTATTATGCTAACGTAAAGCAAGTTATAAACTGAATTATAATTAAAGCTATAATAGTCATCATAGGACTTGGAAAGTTGACCTGTTAAAATTCCTTTAAATACAGAGATGCTGATTTATTAACTTTTTGAATGTACCTAATTATAACTAAACTAATTAAATATGTGATTAAATGTATAGTTAAATATGTAAGTAATTATAGCTAAACTAGAAAGCTTTAAAATATTTTGCAGAAGGCTAAATCAAGAATATTAAAAACAATTTTTAAAATCAGATAAACCTAATTTTCACTTTTAAGGAAACTGAAGTGAACTACTGAATAATACAGCTACTATCATGACTAACTAGTGATCCAGAGTTGGGGTCTAAGAAATAACACTTCCTTTATCAGGAGAAAATCAAACCATTTAACCTACTATACTAATGTTTCCTAGAGCAACTTTCATATTATAAATCTTGTTACCTCATACAAGGAAGTACAACGAGTTTGTGAAATGTTTGCTCATTGAGCTTGTTGTTATAAGTAGCTGCTGTAGTAAATAAAATAAACATAACGGTAGATTATCATCTTTATATGTTGATCTAAAATATAATATACTAAGTAAGTAGATAAAACAATGACAGTTAAATGGGTACTTTAATATCAACTATCACCATGTAATTGCATATTAATGAGGTTTATGTGGTTATTGTTTCCTCATCTCTCATTGCATAAGTTGGTTGATGATGGAAAATTTATTGGTGTTCAGAATTGAATAGTTACAGAAACATATGGACAGACACCGCCCTTAACATTGTAAAAATTATTATTATTCTAAAAACCGGCTTCTCAACCAAATGGTCGGTAGTAAGTGAGGCCAGGTGAAAGTTCAGAATCCAGAGTCCAGTGAGTCCAGTCCACAATGATTCTGTGAGACTAAAAGTTGTTCAGTGGTGCATACAGGAGTGTACTTGCTACCAAGCTAGATATGTGAGTTCAATCCCTGTGCAATGTTATTTTTCATCAACCTTGAAGGGAAGCTTTGAACAGACACACGGACACGTTTATTAAAATAGCAAGTATTAAAATATGAGTTTACAGTAAGACATGAAACAGTATATTACATGTACACGTATATTAAACAATGTGATTGATATAATTTATACATTTACATAAAAAGCTGAGTTGGAGTGAAAGTGATCAGAATGATCATTGCTAATAATACTTCCATTTTGTAAAAACTTGTCATATTGTTCCATCTACTCTTCTACCTATGCATATTAAAGAGCTCAATTATTACTTTCATTACTAACAAACAGGCCTGTATTCACTGGTTGCAAGTTGGGGCGGCTAATGTTAGGCAACTAGTTATGAACACTTGGGGTGTTGAGTGGGGCGGTGTAAGCCCCCAACAGGTTTCTCCTATGTAGGGCCTCAGCCAGGCCTCTCATGTGAAGTTTCAAAAGATTTTATCGGAAAGTATCAACATTTTTCTATTTTTTGAGATTTGTTTTGTTTTAGGTGATGTGACTGACGAGACGTTTTTAAATTAAAATAGGCAAAACTTGACCGCAGTTAAAACGCTCAGAAAAAGACATCTTTTTCTTTTGAGCGTTTTAACAAAGATTAATTTTGCCGATTTTATTTTAAGTTCATACGGAAGTTTCCACGCTTTCGATGGGACATGGCCAAGCGAATGTTTGGTAAAACTTGATATGTTGCAAACTTTTATAAAAGTCGTTAACAAGAATATTTTGCCACTGATGATGATAATAATGGCGCCTAAGAACTACTAAAAGTTGATGTTTGTCTCTATGGCTTAGAATAAAGTGATATTTTACAGCGATAAAAACCGTCTCCATAGTTGTTGGGCAAATAACTTTTCGAATAAATGATGTTGAGGTCGAGTTATCTGAAGAAATTTATCATTGCGTGAGAACGGACCAAACAAATCCGTTCAAGTTAACCTTGTGTTTGAGATGAAATGTTACATTTTATCTGACGGCGAGTTATCCGAGTTTGACTGTACTTAGCCGCGGAAAGTTCCTAAAAAGTTGGGGCAGCTCAGCCGGCCAGCCGCCCAGGGAATACAGGGCCTGCTAAAAAATAATCTTCTTTCTCAAATAACTGAGAATCAACGTCTCTGCTAAATGTTTATCAGTTAATCTTTGAAACTTTTTTTATTGGAGCCCTCGGTGCCATTTAATTTAGAAGGTTTCTACTATCAATAATTTCACTTTGTATGATAAAATTTGTTTGTTTGTAGATCTTACATTTTTTCAGTGCTCCAATTCTGGGTTTGTTTTACATTCATATGATGTTATTATATCTTGTAGAGCAAGTAGAAATAGAACTAGTTTTAGTGATTCCGAGGCAGCAGAGCAAATCTTTCAGCATCCTGACTCGGATTTCTTTGAGGTGAAACTGAAGACACTGATGACTCAGATGAATATAACTCGGCACCATATGGTTTGCTGTAAGGTTACCCAAGTCAGCTGCTATTAGCCATATTCTATTGTTGAAGTGTTGTAATGATTTATTGTTAGTTTGGACTATCTAGAACAAGTAATAACAAAGCAAAATTTTGATGCGTTTTGGGTAAAAAATGCGTCACTGAGGCACTGTGGTACTTAGCGCAATGAGTAAATAAAATAAGAAATGGAAAGTGCAAAAATAAGAAATCATATGATAACAAAAATCCAATGTGTGTCGCTTTTAATGAAAGTAACAGCAAATAATTTGGACGACAAGTAATAATATGTCAGTCAGCTAAGGGGTTAGATTCTTTTTTTTTAAGATAAACCTGCTCAAAACTTTAGTATATTTAATCAAAAAGTATGAGAATCTTTTTATCATTGACAATTGGTTTTGATTTTTGAAATGATTTAACTACCAGGATGTTTCAAGATTAAAATTGACAAAAAACCTGATCACGTTTAAAACGCACAGATCAAGTTAAAGTGCAAGTATGACCTATATAGTTGCACTATATAGGTCATTGCACTATGACCTATATAGTTGCAAAGCGACCGACAGAATAAAGACGCGTAATGCTACCGATGTAAACTGGCCGATGTAAACTGTAGCAACTGCGACAGCTAGTAATTTCTTTTTGCACATATGTTTTTCTGCATGCGCTAATTGCGACCAAGCTTTTTAATTCTGAAACATCCTCGCAGTCAGATCACCTCAAACATCAACAAGAATCATGAATGATAGTAAAATACTGATACTTTCTGATAAAATTTACTAAAATTTGGTGTAATTTCATATTTAAAAGCCGATATTGTTTTGTAATAAGACATTATGTTAAAGAAGTATAGTGCAAACAAACAACAGTTACTGCTATAAATATGGTTTACTTTGTTTTATCAGCTATCAGTTTATGGTAACAAATTGGTATGATCATGTAATAAGTTCTTTTAAATTCTAACGATAAAATGCTTTAAGAATGTTTCAAATTTTTCTAATAATCTCACTGATCATGAAAAATAAATAGCAAGTTTCAATTGTATAGACAGACAGACAGAAACAAAGTTAGACTAAACAAAAAAGCATATAGCTATCAAGAAGGTATGTAATCAGCTGCAATTGGTGATATCATATTATATCAACAATATTTGAAAAGATAAGTTTATATATGCAGTTATGATTATGACAACTCCCAGCAGGTGTGACACTAGAAGGTTAATATGCGTAGTTACAATCATATTTTATGATCATCTTCATGATTAAGGTACAGTTGTAAATCATTGCATCAACTACTACCTTAATTTAGTAACATGAGAACCATTTTCGACAGACAACTCAAAAATTATGTTTTCTACAATTACTTTTAGGAAGAAAAGTGAATTAAATACAAAATAATGACCCTTTTGAACTACAAGCTGAAATATGTTGAAAAAGGTAACCATAGAAAACTTAAAAGATGGAAATATGTTTTTTTAAATAGTATGTTTTTACACAACACGTTTTTCAGTTTGTTTACTGTAACATACTTTTGCATACAGGGTCAGATCTAAAAAAGATAACGATTTGTGAGTTTCTAGCCGCAATTCCTAAATCAGTTGCGGAATGTACACATAAATTAATTTCGGCGCCTACAATATAACTGCCCGTTAATAAGGCTGTTTCTACGCAACTACAAAACTGCTAATGCTAGTTGCACTGAGTAGTTGTAGTAGGCTGTTGTTGTAAATGGTTTTTAGTATACTTTTGAATAGAGCTTGTACATTGATAATATTATTACAAACTATTACGTATGTACTACATTGCAAAACGGTTATTTTATATGACTACAGCAGGTTTTGGCTTGCCCACAAAACAGTTTTACTTTTTCTTCTAATTACAATACAAATTTGAACCTGACTTTTCAGCAATTATTAGCCTAGCTACAAAACAGTTATATTTCTATTAAATACATGGTGGAACCTGACTTCAGCAAATATTAGTCTAGCTACAAAACAGTTATATTTCTATTAAATAAATCTATTACATCCACTGTACTACTGATTACATATAATCGCCAACACAGCTACACAGTTTTCAAACCGAGTTAGGAACTGCGGGCGAGAAACTCACAAATCGTTATCTATTTAGATCTGACCTGCATACAGCCCCAGAGTTGTGAGACTATAATTGTTGCCTTAAAAGAAAAAGCAGATAACTCCATACTGCAAGTTTATCGTTTTTATCTCGCACTTCTGTTTGTGGATGTCAAACAAATGTTGTGATAGTTAGAGAGCGTGACTATGTATCTTTTTGCTACATTAGCTAAACATTTATAAATATCCATTATAATATAATAGGTTATAATACATTATAATATTACAATCATTAAAACTAAATATGAATTATATTAAATATGATCATGAAAAAGTTATGATGAAAACCTTTTTTATGAAGGAAGCTCCGAAAAACTGTTTTACTAAGTAAAACTGCATCTGCTGGTTTATAAATTTAGGTTTTAGCGCATGACAATTTCTACACCTTAACGCTTTTTTAAAATTTCATATGTTCAGCATTAAATAAAACATAATTTGGTAGCTTGATGGTTGATATTTGATGGATTTTATGTAGATCAAAATTAGTAATGAACTTACAGGAAATTTTCATAGATTTCCCCAAAAAGTATCAATAATGTTTTTCCATTTTCAATTGTTTTTGATGTTGGAGGTGATCTGACTGCCAGGATGTTTATAGATTAAAATTTGAAAAACCTGATTACAGGGTAAATATTTAAAGAAAAAATGTGTGCAAAAAAACGTTTCTATAGTTGATATCCACTATTGCGTTCAAGTTGCAGCATTACACGCCTCTATTACTATATTACTCGGTCATGTCAGTCTCTTAGCAACTATAAATGTCATAATTGCACATTTGCTTGATCTGAGCATTTTAACCGCAACCAAATTATATCGATTTTAATCTTGAGACATCTCAGCAGTCAGATCAACTCAAACATCAAAGACAATCGCAAATGATAGAAAAATACCGATTTGTTATAATAAAATAAATTCAGTTTTTATACAAGTTCATCTTTTAATAGATAAATGTAAATGCGGACGGCATTCACTTCAATAAATAATTTATTTTACAGTCTAAATTAAGAGTACATTTTTAATATTCATCATCAGCCTTGTTTAGCCTATGGCTACCATGTTTGCTATTTAAAAACATTGGTTGGTTTATGTTTGCTGAAACTTTCTGAACTACACACATATCATTTTGAAATATTATTCTGTAAATGTTAATGGCTCAGTTTTCAATTTATCTAAATTAAAAATATTGTATGTGTTCGTGTATAAGCTGTTCCTATGAATTTAAAATTGTGTTTAAAAGTTTGAGGTGTGGCTTATACATACATTTTAATAATTATATCAGTAAATTTCTCACTAAATTTAGGGTTAAAGTGCCTTTTAGAATGTGCAAATGTTAAAAATAATTTGTTCAACAATAAGATGATTGGAAATATCCAGTTTTTACATTTGTTGGTTTGCTTTTTCTTGATGCAAAAAAGTTGGTAGATCCCAAAGCTATTTTTGCAACTTCAATTTTAATTGAAGTATCGTATTTCATTTTCTTGATGGCATGTGCTACAAAAGGTATGTGCTGATTTGGTACTCTTTTAATGTACACTGAATCGCTAAAAGCGTTATGAGTGCCTCGTAAAAGTTAGAATAGCCTGTGGTCAATTGCCCCATTGTCAGTCAACCCGTGAATGTGAGGACAGACACAGACGTTCCGCTTGGCAAATGATTCAAATGACCTAAGTGAATTAAAGGTTGTTAAATGAATAGAAAAACACTGAGTACAGCTTATACACACTGTATACTCGCAACTTAAAAAATGGCCTTCAAAGTTTGAGATGAAACCTATACATGGTGGTTAGTACAGGTTTTATGGTGGCCTATACTGGATTTACTGAAACTCCAATTAAACATATCATATATCATGAATCACTAATATGCAGTTTAAAAAAATCCTTGACACTCCAACTATTCTTTAAAGTGAACTGTACAGCAATGTTTAATTTTAATTGGCTGTCAAGATGGTTGCAAATAAAAAAATTTGACTCATCTTTTTTAGTGGAACAATAAAGTATTTTTGTCAAGTGCCCACTATTCAGAAGTCAGTAGATATTGATTCTAGTATATTAACTAACAGTAAACTCAGGGATAATCTAGTAATTCAGCTATGTGTAAGGATTGCAAAGGATAAGGAAGTGTATATGATTTTAGGGTGAGTAAATATGTATTTGCTTGTTGGGAAATTTTTGCTTGTAAAAGCAATGCTTTCGCAACAGATTGCAAGCTGTAAATTATACACATCTGATACCTTAGACATGTTACTAATAAAGCATTTTTCTAATAGACTTTCAATAAACAAGAAATATTGTCTCACCACGAGAAGAACTAGCTATTCAAATTACTACTCAAAAGTAATATAAAAGTAACACCACCCTGCATAGACAAATGCTGCCAATATCTGACTTGGTTCAGTGCATTATTTTCTGCATCATTTGCAAACCAATCATCCACAAACACTCGCCTTACAAAATGGCAAATTCGTAACAATTTGCAGTAGAGATGAGCTTACAGAAACTCAGCTTACACAAAGCTGTTAACAAAGCATGTTAACTCTATAAAATGGCACCAGCATATCATCAGAATTTTTTTTAAACTAATAACCAAACTGTGTATCAATTGTCTGCTTAGCGAAAAGTTTTTTTCTCAAAATTGTTGTACAAATTGAACAAAGCTAATCTAAAACTTTAGCAATGCTTATTTGTAAATATTACTGTGTTACACAATGTAGCTTATAAAAAGCTTTGTAAAAACTGTCAAGAAATCTTCTTACCAGCTTTGGTTATAATAAAAAGAGTGACAAAATATGGTAGTGGACAGTTTAACAGAATAATTGTTCATCAATTAAATAATAATATCGAACTTCTGTATAAAATTAAATAGTCAGTAATATTAGAAGAAATAAAGCCATCACTGCTTCAGTCAGCTGACTGATGAACTAGTCCCCTGTATACATGATGCAATATCCATCTATGGAGCATATAGGGTAGACGACTCCGTAAATTACCTGGCATTGGCTACAAGCAGAGACAAAGTTGGATATACATGTAATTAAAGATATGTTTCTTCTAAAAGTTTGGCTTTGTAATCGATTAATTTAAAGTTGAATTTAAAAGTTTACTCCTCACAGTTGACCAGTGGTTTTGATTACACTCAATGTCTATATTTTTTATTAGTTTAATTTAATTAAATTTATGAGTTGAGGCCGAGAAATAACTCTAGACTTGCTGAGAGCTTTATCACATGTGAGGTGCATTTTGATTGGTTGTTTTTTTAAGAATGCGCTGCTCTGGCTGCTAAATTTTTTGTGTCAGTGTTTCTCAACTTACAACAACAACATTTTGCTATTTTGGTACAACTAAAACATCATCAAAATCAACACGGAGCTGTTCATACATTTAGTTTATTACGACTCTGACTTCGAATGCTCTGAGGTTGACATGAGTGAAATTGAAGACACCGAGGACTCAGGTGACAATAACTCAGCATCATCTGGTTTGCTGTAAGATTACCCAAGTCAGCTTCTCTTAGTCATATTATGCTTTTGAAACCACTAGAACAAGTAATAACAGTAATTAAATTTAAGACAGAATAATTAATTGAACAATATTTAATTAAAAAAAGTTTTATTTTCTAGCGATGCAGTAACTGTTGGATATGCCAAACGGATTTTGTAGAGCATACGCAGTTGCTATTCTAGAATAAATATAGATTAGAGTCTAAGTATATCTTGCTCAAATCACATCGACTATGTATGAGTGGTCTATTGGTTACTTCAACACTTCTGTGTTAGTCAAGCCAAATAAAATATTTCAAGATCATTAGCAAGCAAAGATTTAAAAAGATAACCTACATGAAAAATATTTGGTTTTTTGACTTAAGTTTCCCTTTTTATAAACACTGTTGGAACCAAAATATCTGACAGCAAAGATGGTTGGTTTCTGTCAATTTCAATTTTGCTGATGGAAATAATAAGTTGAATTTAGCTTAAAAGCATTTTATATCTAAATGCGCACATGCTTGTACATGGATATGCTTGCATGCACTCACACACCCACCCATCCACACACCTGCACATCCGCACATCCACACAACCAAACACACACATGCACACTCATGTGAGCATGTGTCTGTGTGAGTATGCACATACTCACACATGCACTCACACATACACACACACAAATACGCACATACGGGCAACGCGCATACACACATGGGCACACACTCATGCACATGCACACACGTTTTAAAAACTACCTTTTATTTAGTGAACACTTTTCTCTCAAGCAATAATCACAGAGTTTTGTAATGCAGATATATATCTCAAAAAGACTTTCCTAACACACTCAAGTCGATATAACACAGTTTATGATATGAAACTAAACTGCATATACTACTCTACTCAATGTACGTAAGAGATTCGTCTATAACATAATAACTGAAACGTGGCCATTGTCTAAATGTAAATGTCAAGGATTTACACAAACTGTTAAATTTGGTGTACACTACATTACAGTAATCCCATAATACTTGGGTGACAGCTATGCTCACACTATCACAATCTCCTTTGTGTTTACGTCACAGACATTTACATTAGTCCACAGCAGAGTGTTTTTATTATATAACCTCTAACTCACTCTATTGTCAAAACAATGTACATGTATATATCAATAAATGCAGAATTTTGTACTCTATACAATGGTGTCACAGATTCTGAGTACTGTATATAGTATAGTATAGTATACATGTAGAAGTATAGTAAACAAATTAATAACATGACAATAGCTATTGTGCAGTACACTGATGAATCATACAGTAGTAGTTCAGTGGATTATGATTAGCCCTCTATGTATGTAAATGTACATGTTTTGATGAGTCATGATCATAAATTTAGAATATTGTTCTATTACTAGATTTTTCCTGAATGGATTTTCTGGAATTTTCTGGAATTTTCTAGAATAATTGTAAGAAGGTATAAATAGTCTGACTGCAGCTAATACATAGCAGTTCATAACAATTCAGTTTACAGTGTACGTGTCTACAAGTCAGCAATAAAGGATTATTTTATACTCTCACAGCAATCTTCGACATATAGACACTATATTACTTATACATAATTAGCCGCAATATTACACCCGGACGTCTTAACTTTTAGCCTTGTGCAGACATCAGGATACAATCACAACACCAGATATCTCGAACCTGTCACATTGCATCACCACTTTGTGACAAATGGTATCTAATAAATTTGTGCAAAACTATTTGGCTGAATCCGATTAACAGATTAGTGGCACCAGATTAAAATAAGACAAATCTAATCAAATATGAGATTAATTAAATTAAAAAAATTTATTAGTTTTTTATCATATTTTGTTCAACTGTTTATGATATTACAATATTACAATAAAATATTAATTTACCAACCATATAAGTAAATGCTGATATGGGTAATAATATGCCATTTAAAAAATACAAAGTATGATAAGTTGAGTAGCTAAAAATATGTGTGTCTATATACGATGCACATAGTTACACCATATACCAATCTTTTTGGCACAAAATTCTGAGTCTGTTGACATGCATATTGTAAAATTAAATTGATATTTGAGGCTGTAACAATGATCAAAATAGACATTTTAGGATTTTTGAAAATATTGTGGGCGGTCTCATAATTTTGCACAGCACTGTATTTACATCAAGCAATTCCCAACAGCCAGTCACTATCGCTGAAGTGGTGCACATTGTACAGGCTGTCTTGGATGTTCACATGAGCTATGTACAAAGTTTTACAGCTGAAATCTTTCCCGACGTATTCATAATGTCTCAACAATTTTGTCGGTTTACATTGCACATAGTTGATGAATGATTGGCGATAGAGTGTGAACCAGCTTTTAAGAAGAAGATATTGACAGAAATTTTAGCAAGTAAACGGGTACAAACATTCAGACAGCTGAAAGTTTGACAGATACAAGTCTTTTCTGGCGTATACTTACTGCCTCGACAGTTTTATCGGTTTACAGCGCGCGCAGTTAACAACTAATTGTAGAGAAGACAATTCCAACATATGGCAAAGCGATAAGTTAGAGAAATTTTACACATGGTCATTAATTATCACGGAGAGGAAAATGCGAACATTGCTGCAATAGAGTGCAAACCAACCTTCATGTGACAGATATCGACAAAAAGTTTGGCAAATAAACAGATACGAACATTCTGACAGCTGAAATATGTAACAGTGCAAAAAGTGTCATTTTTGCTAATTAATTTTACTATTTAGATAAGTATAGCTCATAGTTTGATCATTTTTCCTTTTTTTCACGTATGTTCTACTTACTCATCTGTGCGACATTCAATTCTAGTACATTCTTCTTCTATGCAGTAGTACATCTTATATCTGTAGCAGTCACTACAAATATCAATTTCATATGAAACAAGTTGGAAATCGTTTGAAATACGAAGAGCAACTCACACTTTTATTTGTACGCTCAGCTGCTAGCACTTTCAATACAAAAAAATACTATCGCCATAACAACTTTTTGCAAAAGAACACAAATTGGCATATTTATTATTGATAAGCTGTAGTACTCTTGAAATGGTTAACCCATTACAATTTTTCTAACAATATTGTGACCAGTTTTTATGATTCAGAATTTTTTGTACCAAATTATGCTATGCTCAACACACTATTTTAGCTTGTAGGCTCAGCGTAAAGTCAAAAGATCATTTATGAATGCCACATATAAAATTATGCAAAACTGAAATTTTTTGTACAATCTTTTACAAGGAAATATTTTGAATGTATAATGAAAGTTGCCAATGAACTACTGTTAGTTCTATCTACAGAAGCTTTAAAACTCAATTTTTAAATTGAGTTTTAAAATTTAAAATTGTGTAAAACTCAGGTTTTACTCATAGTTAAGGTATTTAGTATTTTGCTCTGTATTTACAAGACTACTGAAAACTAATGTCGATTTATTTTCAATTAAAAAAAAGTTTTCAAACATATAAACTATTTAAAAGCAGCCGTACATGGAATTGAATTTAAATTTTGTTGAAGACTTTTTAACTTACAGTTTTTTAATTTGTTATTTCCAGCATTTGCTAAGTTTATATTAATATCAATAATTAATAATATAATATCAAATATAATATGTTGAAAATTGATTAAATTAAAATTTTTTTGTTTAGTAAGAAAAATCCCTTTTAGCAAAAGAGATAGGTTTATTAAGGTTTAGGCTCCAGAAGCCATTTGCATATTTATATCTAAACAAGTTGTGCAATGATATATATTACTTTATTGACAACATATTCACTTTAAAAAGAAATTTTATCCAAATTGTGCAAGAATCATGAAAAACAAAAATAGAGCAACAGCTTGAGACTCACAGAATAGAGTTGCATAACATCAAAGTTTGAAAGCAATAGCTTGTATCAATAACAGTAGAAACAAGCAACCATGCAACTAGTGATACCAATTGGGCACGTACTGTTAGTGTGAGAATTTTAATTATGATAAAGTTTGGTCGATTTTAATCTTGAAACATCCTGGCAGGTCATTCAGATCCAAGTGATGTTTTAGGAATGTTTTAAACCTTTTTAACACCCGTGCAACGCCGGAAGTTTAGCTTGCATTAAACTGTAACTAACTGTAACTTGTAAACTGTAACTAACCAATTGGAAAACTAATACATTCTAATAAGGTAATAGGTTTGGAAACATAAACAATTTTGGAATGTTCAGTTAACATGTTCAAGTCACCATATATAGTTAACAGTTATTGAAAGTTTTCTACATGCTCTAAGGGTGTGTTAGCAAGTTATGAATAAGGTCGCAAATAAATAAGTTATGTAATAATAAGATATAAGAAGATAATAAATAAGTTATGAAAAACAATCGCAATGATAAAGAAATTATGATACTTTCAGACAAAGTCTACTTAAACTTTGTGTATGTTGATCTTTAAATAAAAATTGATCACCCACCTATCTTCATAGCAGGAGTAGGCTTCTGAAAGAGAATAACTCCAAATAATCGCAGTTATGCATATGAATAAGACAAATGTCTGAGGCTTCACCTTCACAGCCATGCTAAAAGTAACTCATAATGCATTTTAAATTGCATAATAAAATAGTAATTCATAATGCACCTGTACTTACAAAAAACTATACAAGAAAAATTTCAGTTAGCGAAGTGTCTCTTGGTAGCAACTTTTGCTCTGACATACAAAATATATTTATAGACAAGAGCAGCCTTTGGTACTCTGGGTCGTTTGTAAGTTTTTTGCCTTGACCCACTTGCTTCCTATTGATTATGACTTACAATCAAAACAAAACCAAGAAAACAATACATTTAATAGCAACATTCAACTTCATTTTAAAACCACATTCATTATAGCTAGCAATAAACAGATTCATTCTATAGTTATTTGCTGCCGTGAATAATTTGAAGACAGCCATCTAACTGTGAACAACTGATTAATGCTACCTTTATGTAGTTTGACAATCACAATGTTCTTGGAATTAATGGTAAACCTTGTAGCAAAGTTTTCTATGGCTCATTAGGTAGTCGGAGTTGACTGACTTGTCGCTCTGTTTAACTCACTCCGTGAGTCGTACTTCTGTCATTTTAGTCGATCACATTTGTTTCCCTAATCAATGGAAGCGAGTGAGGTGGGTCAATTCGGATGATGGTCGCTGAAGTGATTCTTATGTACTCCTTACTGCTACCCAGATCCTTTTAAAGATTAGCACATTATTTGATGGATAGTCATTGGAGACTCTTGAATCAGCAGACTAACACTGTTTCATTTTCATATGAGCTTTTCCTTACAGAACTGTAGATGTATCAATCGTACCAAATTTTTCTGACTACCAGCTTTCAACCTTTCATAGTTTTTCTTGGCTTGTCTAGACACCAAAGTTACACAAACAAACCGTTCATAGTTTTTATTCGTTATTTTACTCTTTTCTTCATCGTGTATTTTTTCTACTTTATTATGTTGTAATATATTTTAAAAATGTATTTTATTACAGATTTTCACCATTACATGTATTTATAATTTCTACAAATTTTCTATCCAATTTTTGTAGAAGCTTGGATCGGATTAGGGAAATTATATAAAAAAAACATCTGTTTCTACCTACGCAAGTCTTTATTTAGAAACCGGCTTCCAGAGCGAATTACTTTTGTAAGTAGAGGTTCCGCTGCATAAGCTATGGTACCTGTTGTTGCCGGGCATTGCAAGCCTTAGTGATAATAAGTAAAAAAATTGAATTGCAACATCATGCACCACTGTTGCATAATGTTTTCATGACTTTTTTCGTTGCTTGATTTTCATGAGTTCATGATTTTAAGTTGGTCTCCTTTTTTTAAAAACAACAGCTCTACACTCCTCTGCATTCTGCAGCACTTATTTAAAAGTAGTTTTAAAATCTTGCATAAATTTGTAATGGTTTTGTAGCAAATTTTGCAGCACAACTTTTTTCCGCTCAAACTCCTTCAAAAATATTTCACCTATCGTCTGCTTAATCTTGCTGATCGACCATAAAATAAGTTTGAGCAGATTGAGGCTGCGTATGTGGTGAAAAAATAAAGAGTCAACTAAATGGTAAACTTGACCTTAGATATTAATATAAACGCGAGCTGATCAAAAATTTTGGCTTTAAAGGAAGTTAGCTGAAAGCAACTATTATATTTTTGAATGTAAAAAAGAAAATGCTCAAAATCAGAATTCTTACCTTGGAGAAGGTGCTTGAAAGTAAAAAGGATATTTTTAGTCAAATTATACATTTGGATTTTATTGTTTTTGCAACAAATGCCAAGAGTTTCATTTTTCCGTTAAAGTTGATCACATTCAGTATATTTGACAGACATTGTTACCATAATAAACCTACATGTATGTTAGATTGTGTACTGCGCATTCGGGTCAGAGCTTAAATCAAAATCTAGTGCCCATGGTTGGTGTCTCACTGGTGAGTTACTAGTTTTATTAGAATGCTCTAGTTGCCCAGTAACAAGGTATATACCGTGCTACCGCTGGTGGTAAACTAAGTCCAATTGTTGTCATGCATAAGTTAGCTCAGTGGTCTCAGCAACACTAAATGCTGACGGTGTGTACCTTTTCTTCTGCTCATTTTGTGCTCAAGGTCGTTCAGTGGTTTGAGCTTTCCTACCTCCAGCCATAAACTTCCTGCTTCGTTTTAGCCATTAATGATGCCGAGCACTCAATACTAGTGTTTGCCTAGCAGAAGCTTTTGCGCTTTGTTCTATCTTTTTTGAGTCGGTTTGCTCTAAAGTTTTGACCTCTTCTACTTTCTGTATTTTTGGTGGTTTTGTATATATAATATGTACTATTCATAACTCTTTCCGTACTCAAACCGAATAGAAGTTACAGTGAAATTGAGAATGAAACTGTCACCAATAGAACTGAATGTAACCATGAATATCGAACAAGAGTTGATTTGAAACCTAAAAATTTGCATTTTACTAAAAGTTGGGCATGTGTAGAAGCTCGAATCATTAACCAGGCTTTTGATACCTTTGGCCATCATAAATAACAAATGAAAGTAGTAGGTATCTCCTACAAAAACATGGCGGCGCTTGCGAGCCTGTGGATAATAAAGACATTTGAAGAGGTTTGTGGCTTGATTTTGGTCATGGGTAAAGTTAGATAGCCTACCTTACTATCCTACTAGTATACTAAATCTTTATCATTTACTTATCTAGTAGAATGTCAACAAGCAGGTTTCAATACTTTTGAATAGTCTGCATTTTACAGACAATTCTAAAGACCCTAGGAAAATTAATTTTTCATTTTAGTAAATATATATAGCAGCTTTCAGCAGCATTTTTGAGGTGCAAATTTCTTTACTAATTGGCTTGATATCCTAGGGGTATCGGAGTCATGTGACCTTGGTAATGAAGGGGTTAAAAGAATAAGAAGTATTGTTCCTATAAACAAAATATGGTTTATGAGTGACTGACAAACAAAACCAAAAATTGTACATTTACCTTGATGGGACTCAAATCCACCATCTTCTGATTTGTAGCCAGACACTTTATCTATTAGGCATAAAGTTGTTCTGTTTGAAAAGTAATTATGTTAATTAATGTTCGTGTTCTGGTCTTGGAATG
Organism: Watersipora subatra; assembly: GCF_963576615.1. Lineage (NCBI taxonomy): Eukaryota > Metazoa > Bryozoa > Gymnolaemata > Cheilostomatida > Watersiporidae > Watersipora > Watersipora subatra. The sequence goes on from NC_088713.1 coordinate 41,814,371, forward strand.
CTAGGTAGTTCAGCCAAACAAACTAGAGCGGACAAACAAACAAATGCTTTGTGAGTCGAGTCATGTACGTATATAGTTACCTACATGTATTTTATGCTGAGTTAACAGCTATTTTTTTCATAACAGAAAACATATAAAACTTTATTAGAAATCACATGGCACTATCTAGAATGTACTTTATAAGTTATCTTTTTGGTTAGGCATTCATTCTAAATGCATACATATTATTTTGATTGCTGAACTGTTTAGTGTGGCAGCTGTAACACAAAATTTTTTGTTACATAGATAGTCAAATGGTTGTGTTACAACAAAGGCACCAAAAAATCATCATTTTACTTTTTTGAGAAATTAGAAACAACAGCAACTTTGTATAAACTTTAGGCAAAATATGCCTGCATTTAGAGACATTTTGGTAAGGCAAGCAATGAAAATGAGCTGAACTCTAACAAAAATTTCTTATTTTTTTGTTTCAGTAATTTTACTGAAATTTACTGAAATTTGACTGATTTCTTTTAAGAAATTAGCAGCTAAGGAATATTAGCATCATTTAAAATAAAACATTAAACTTTTGAAAAGAGTTCTGTGAAAAAACCTTTTCTTGAATCAGAACCTGTACTAACACTCGCTGTTGAGGCTGATTAGTTTAAATTGTGTTAGTTTTGAATTGAACAAACCAATTCCAGTCTTCTTCTAGCTTTAGAGTCACACCGCCTATAACAGAACTTAGAGATTTTGAAGTTGAAAAATTTGAATTAATTTTTTAAATTAAATTTTAATTAAATTAATTCTAATAAAATTTTTGAATTAATCTACTTTTACAAAAATAAAAAGCATTCTCTAAAAAAAATTTAAATTGCAGAATAACTATAAAAAATACTAATAATAAAGAAATAATAAAGAATACTTATAAATTAAAAGCTAAATTATAATCTTTGATGTTTTTTTAATATTTTCACTTTTAGCAGTTACTTTTACAAGCTATACATTTTTTGCAGTAATAATAACACTCTTATTACTTCTGCAGTTTTTAAGAAACGCCCACACTTAACAACTTACCTACATGCAAGAATCGGTATGAAAACTCATGTATAAACCTTTGTACTAGCTCTTCTCTGAATTCTATTCATTGTATCAAAAGTTAACCATCGAGGTGGAGAGGAAGCACCAATCTGGTTGATGATCCATCGACAGAGATAAAAATCAGCAGTATATAAATGAAACAAAGATGTAAGCATCAACTCGGCTATCCTCATGCATCCGTACACTCTACATCTCATTAAACAAGAAACCAGTCGAATCATCTAATGTAGGGATCTATGAACATTTGAACTGAAGGGCAGCGTGAAGTTTTGAGCAGCTGTTTGATGCTAGCCTCATGTTCTAGGTTTACATAAAAGTTGGACGTGCAAAGCATTACGAAATTGTATTCAATTTTACTGGTAATTACTTAAAGGTTGACTTGCAACAAAATTCCCGTTACACTTATTTGGTATCAAAAGATTCACCATGTCTTACTCTGTTGTGTTGTCGGTGCAAAATATGTGGAAATGTGATTACAAGCTTTTAAAAGCTCAAAAATGAACAGTTAATCGCCGCTATGACAAAACCGCCGTAGATTGGAATTCTAATAATTCTAAACCGTAGATTCTAATCTACAGCAGTTTCGTGATGAGGGCGATTAACTGTTCGTTTTTTAGCTTTTAAGAGCTTGTAATCACATTTCCACATATTTTGCGCCTACAACACAACAGAGTAAGTAAGACATGGTTAATCTTATGATACCAAATAGCTGTAATGTGAATTTTGCTGCAAGTCAACCTTTAATGGTTATTAAAAATAACTATGTAGTTTTAAGAACCAAGAACTAAAATTAGTGTCAAAAAACATCAAAAAAAATTTCAATGTAAATGATGAAATTTGGTTTTTGATGTAAATTTTGTTAAAAGGTTTTGGCTGCAAATTAGATATTCAAAGCATTAATAGAAGTTTGGAATTCAAATTTGACAAATTGAATCTCAAATTGTATTTAACAGCCTTCATTTTTGAAGAGGTTTGTTAGTGCATATAATGTACTTGTATGTGGTACCAAACATAGATAGAAATCATGAAGTGGTGCGCCTTGAATTTGGAAACTTTTCATTAGGTAGAAGTTTATTTTAAACTTCCTTTCAATTTCATTCTATTTCAACAAAACAGCAATTGACAAAACCTACATTTTTAGTTCGGATGAAACTTTACAAGCTAGCAAAACTTCAATGGTTGCTCATCTACAACATAAACAGAGCTGCAATGACACTGGCTCAGAATTTTAAAAAAGTTACAAATTCTTACCCCAAAAAACCAGCATTTTCATAACTTGATAATGTTCTGTTATCATTAATTAGGAAGTTGATCAGTCTCTTTAATTTAAATTTAAGCTGTCAGCTAAATACAAGTTATAGTAAGGTGCTTTAATCTAAATATTTGATGCAAACATGTCTTTCGCCTTGAAATGTTGCATTACTCTCAAAAAGTTGCAAAAGGTTTCAAGCTATATCCATATCTATGGTGGACCTCACATTTTTTGAAGCCTTTCCATACCTATAGTTTACTGGAAAAGTTCTAATTATATATAAAAAAAAACTGGTTGTGGCTAAAATTTGCTATCATAGACATTAATATTCTTTTAAATTTACATTGAGATGTTTACGTCTCATATGTGAACTCACACTAAAATTTTAGTGGATTTTATCCGCAAGTACCAATATTTTTTATCATTTAAGATTGATTTTTTATGGTAAAGGTGATCTGACTGCCAGGATGTTTCACGATTGAAGTTGATAAAACCTGATCACATTTAAAACACAAAATTAACAACCATGGATAAATTTCAGATTTCTGTCAGAGCGAACAAGTTTTAAATTAAAGGGTAAATTTTCAGTTGTGGATTTGCTATATATTTCATGATGAATCTCACTAGCAGTATAAGTTCATCATAAATACAAGAGTTGTCTACTCTTAAGAATGAAACGAACATTTAATGATAACTTTTTGGATATCAGTGTACTTGCCGATGACTCTTATAAAAAATGATTTTCAGTCATGCTCTATGTCTGATGACTGGTTATCATAAAACCGTCAGTCAATTCTGTAAAATTGATAGCTCCCACAAGCAAAACATCTTTCATCTCTGGAGAACATCATTTGTTGTTACAGTTGAGAATATCATTCTCAACTGTAACAACAGGTTTAGCAGAACACTTTCTAAAGGTGATACTCATCTTTCTAAGCTCAACAAGTCTTTTTAGATGCTGGACTGTAAAGGAAGTTCCCTGACCCCTTACTTGCCATACCAAATCAATGTTTTAGAATGACTCATTGTGAAAACTTATAAAGCTTATAAGGCGGACATTCAACTATAGAATCTGTAGTATACTGTAGTATACTACAGTATACTACTATACTGTAGTATAGTGTAGTATACTATACTGTAATATACTGTAGTATACTACAGTATACTACTAGTACACATTCTACTACAGTACTATGTGTACACGTAGTACTGTAGTACTATGTTTACTACAGTACTACTACTACTTATACTGCTACTCACTACTTATACTACTAGTATACTACCGTATATCTAGTAGTATACTAGTAGTGAGCATAGAACAAGCATACAAAACAGGTACACAATGCTTCTGTATTCTATTGTGAATCTTCTCCTTTATAGTCTCTGGATTGCTAGTCTTAATCCTAGCAATCAAGCCAGCCTCAAATTGGCGGTAGTCCGATCTATGTCCAGGCTGGCTTGGCTTCCATTGAAGTCGACAACCTGAGCTCACCTGGCAACCAGCCGGCTGGCTCCCACTACCAAACATAAATTTTGTGCATTCTCAAATTACCAAACCTGCAATTCGATTGCTGTGAAGCGCTTCTATCATCTGGTTGAGATGCTGAGTGTGGTCTTTGACCGCCATGATTGACAGGCACTAAAATCTTTGTATTGATTTTTTAAATTCTTGTTATCTAGTTTATCTGTTTTTCTGTCATTTCTAATGACTTTAACAGATGTGTTATTCTTCTCACTTGTTCCACAACAATATTATTGTTAGTTTTTAATATATTTTATATTCCTATTTGTTGATAAGAGACTTACAACAACCTTACATAACGGCATCACTTTTTTCGCTTTTTATCCTTTGATACAGTTTTTATTAGCAGGTACTTTTAGTAAGTGTGTAAAACTGCATCATATGTCTAAAAGGGATACAATATTCCACTTTTATCCATTATTAAATGCAACATAGCCAGTAAAACATTTAAAAAGCTCTTGCATATAGTTACACAAGCTCAACCTATCTTTGTCTAATTATAGAGTTCCGACAATCTCTGTTCTACTATTAAATTTTAGAACAATATTTCTGAAATTTGTCAGGGATGTACCAATGACCAATCGATCCATCTAAGAACTTCAAACATTGTCTGGTAGAAACACAGAATGTGACAAACTCTAGCTTCTTTATTATTTTCAAATTAATAAGTAAGAAAATGTTTTTAATTACATTATTTTGGTATAATGTATATGTTATTTTATTGTGATTGTTGGTATTTGTGGTCAAGTAAGCGGAGAGCGAAAATTGGCAAAAAACATCTATGACCTAAAATACAGCCAAGACGTGTACCAGGTTTTTATACACCAATAATCTATGGACACTTGGGTGTGCCAGTGTGGAAGAGCTATGATGTGCCAAAAAGGAGATCATGTTTCTATAGGGCGCGGTTGTAAATAGAGAATAGTGTTTCAACAACAAAAAGTTTTGCATATGAAGCAATGTTCAGGAAAGCAGGAACTTTGCGCATACACAAGTGTGACACCATTGGTTGCTAAGGTCATTTCTACGGCACAAAGATGGCGCATCACATGGGTGTTTCACTTTCAAACAAGGACACTGAATCACGACAGAAAGAGAGCAACACGGCTGTTTCCATGGTGGCATTGCAGTGCCATATGAGTGCGTGTCGTTATGCTATAAATGTATGAAAACATAGTGAATATCAAACAGGAGCAGAGATTAATGATGGGGCACATGACATTTTCTTTGATATAGAGGAGCTGATGATCACCTATTATAATTGGTGACTGGTGAGATGAATTATAATTATTATTTTATAATAATATAAAATAATATTATAATAATTATAATTGCTCTTGAACTTTCTAATGTGTCTACACTCTAGTGTTGCCACTCTTGAACAAAGGAACAATGATCTACATGTTTACAGCTTTATGATTTTCAAAAATCACCATACGATTTGATAATGCAATTAGATGATTCAAGATATATCGTAAAAAACTATTATTATTATTATGTATTATCGTGTAACGAAATTTGTAAACTTTTGTTAACATTTTTTGTATATCCCAACTTGAAGTGAAACAGTTTTGTGTTCTTGATAATTAAAAGCATTCATTTCATGAATGCTTAATGCGCGTGGAAAGCTGTGGAATGAATTTATTATAGGACTACCAATCCGGTGTCTTTTAGTTCCAGTATGAAAGTCACTCCGAAAATTGTCAAATGTAAGATAAATCTCCATTAAACGAATATATCATTTATACGATTTGCAATATCTTTTTCAATGGTGACGATTTTTAAAGCGTCTATCTTAAAACCGTCACCAAACAATAAATTGTCATGTAGTGAAACTCTGCTCATGTTTAAACATAAAATATTTTGTAAATCCCAAACTAAGCTGGGGTTTAAATACACTAGTTTAGCCTATGGAGAACAATTTTAAAGCAATTGTAGGATTACATACAATATACTCACATACTTGCAAACACTAGTAGAAATGCAAATATAAATTGTACTCTGTGAAAAGTTAAAGTAACACTTTAAGTCATTTGCTAACTAGGCCAACAGCCAATGGGGTGTAATTAACATGGTTGATAACTGTTTACAGGTTAGAGCAGCCGTTGTCTAGACTGCAGGAAACAACTGGTCGGGGTTCAATTTTTACAAAGCCCACTGTTGAAATGACATCCATCCTCTCATGGCTGGGCATGTTTTCAGTTGATGAAGTTTCCTTGCCACTAGGGTCAGTTATGTCTAGCCAAGATCACAGGGCCAATGTTTGTGTTAAGTGGAACATACCGCTTGTGAAATTGCTGGCCCACAAAAGAGCCCAGCGATATTACAGGATATCAATGGGAAGGGGGCGGTTTATACCAGAAATTGACTGAGAGAAGCAACTGCCGTAATGATGAATGAGAAAAAGGAGACTGCAGACGTACAGAAACTGTTCGTTATTTTATTTTAGGTTTAAATGTGCTGAGGTTGTGATATCTGAAGTTGGTACAGATTTTGTAATTGTTGAGCTTTTTCCCATTACATAAAACATTTCTTACAATTTTAATAAAACTTGGTTATATTCCACAGAAAATGTGCACCAATAAAATCACTAAAATTTGAACTAGCAGAACAGAAAGGAGATCGAACTAATTCTATCAACAAAAGATATTTAAGGAGGCGGATTTCCAGCACTCAGCAGAACATGCTTGCCCTGCTTATCGGTTTGTTAAAGGTGTTTTCCCTCCAAGGGAGACAACTATGAACCCCCGAGTCCTAAAGCTGGTAGAGCTCTGTGTATCAGATACCCTTCCAGGCGAGACTGGTGCGCCTGCAGCACGAAAAACTTGGCTCAAAGATTTGCAAGATAGAATTACAAATTCATTTCAGCGTTGTTTAATGTTGAAATTACATTTAAGGAACTTGTTGTGACTATCGGTTTTACGCATATATTGATATTGTAAATATAATGGATCGATCTATATCGCCACTCTGACCAGTGCTACCTCTAAATGTTTATGGACAATACAAGCTATTAGATGAATGTCCAGAGTTGTGCGGGTAATAAAAACAGCTTATAAACAGTGGCAGGTAATGTAGTTGCCATTAACTAATTTGAGTAAGCTAGTATATTGCTAAACTGATTAATATGAGTTGAGAGAACAAGCTTAGTGACACTGCATCTAATACAGCATTGTTAACAGTATTTCAATCGATGTATTGACCACCTGCCCAATGAATCCACTGTATGCTGTATAGCTTAATGGATTAGATTGTCGTTTTGTTAACTGGAGGTTGGAAGTTCTATTCCAGTGCATTGTGGAATTTATTTTTGGCTAGAATTTAATAGCTATAGCTGGACATATACACGACTTTGAGATTCACATATATGATTAAATACTTGACAACGTATTGGGCTCAATTGTTGGATACTACCCTGATAGTGTTGTTAACATCCAATAACATACAAAAATCCTCTCATGTGCAACAATCTTTGCTGTAATTGGAGAAATGAAGGGCCGTAGCCATTGGTAGATGTTAGAAAAAAGACTGCATTGTATGAGATTCGAACTCCGACACTCGGCTAGGCTGGAGCGGTACCATCTGCAAGACCCAAACACCTTGGTGTATTCTAGAATTATTGTACACATAGTTATTACACATGACGATCTCTCACAGCGCGAGAGAATTCCAGAGTACTAGCGCTCGTAAAAACATGCACAGCCTCTGATAAGCAGGCAGCATACTGGATCTTTGAGGGATTGCTCAGACAAGCTGTAACAGTTATCCAGTAATAAAGGAGGTGTCACACAGTCCCAAAGATACAATAGAACAAGGCACCTGTTTAGATACTATGGCAATCAGAAACCTTAGATCAGCTGATCAGCAGTATGATGCCAGAGGGTTGCAGAGTTTCTTTGTATTCGCTACTGAAAACTAAACAATTGTGATGAGAACAATACATAATAGCAACATAATATAAGCTTTTGAGTATAATAATACATTTATCATAAATAAAATTAAACTTTGAAAAGCCCAAAATAAGTACTAAACTCATGCCTTAAGCGAGTGTGCGATGATACGCTAGTCCGACACTCACAGCATACATGAATGTTATAGAACCTAACAACCCCCAACCCAACTTGGCTGGCACAGGTTCGTAAGAAGCACAGGCTAAAGGGAAGCTATCAGTCGACTTGTATGAATCTATTGATGCTGTTTCAGGGTAGTTGACTCCTTTTTGAGTACATTAAGAAGAGTCTGTGAGCTCTCAAGTATCTGAAATATATGGAGTAGTGAAAATAAAATAATTGGAGATGTCATTGGAAACATGACCTTTGCTTGTTCCGACTTATAAAGACTGGGCCAAGTTTGGACACTGAAAAAGTCCAGGCAGTGAAAGTTGAGTATTGTACAGTACATTAAACAGTCTATATTGTTTCACACATATACTCCTAGGTTCCAATATGGTATAGGAAATACATATACAGTACACATGAGAGAGTAACATATGGTCATACCTACAATAGGGTACAGAATACTATTAATAGCAGTCAAATAAAAACCGAAAATTACAGGAAGACGGGAATTTTACAAACACGCATCGTCTGTCATGAGAACCACCTATCGATCGCAGTTGTCATTTTTCAGAATGACACGGCTACATCGAACAATCGACCGAACCACAGACAATTGAAATTCCAAGCACCCAAAGTCAGAAGAAGCAGGGGCGACTGTATACGCACTGCATGTAAACTTGTACAAGAAATATATTATGGTAAATACTTCAGATAAATAAAAGCATTTTATAAAACTACTATCTTTGAATGCCTGGCGTTGCACGGGTAATAAAACAGTTACCTAATGATTTTGAGTAACTCACCTGGAAAGCTAGAAATTTTTACTAAAACAACACCTGCATTTTAGGCCAGCTTAACAATTGTTACACGTAACGTAACGTCAACAGTGCTAGTGATTAACCCCAAACAATCACTTTATGCATAAGTATCTTAACCAAAGTAATAACTATTACTATTATTACTATCACTAAGTAATGACTATTTGCCCAATGGATCCATTGTATTCCGTGTAGCTTAATGGTTAAGTTCGTCGCCTTTAGGTCTGGAGGTCTCGAGATCAACATTAGTGTTGTGTTGATTTTCAAAGATAGATTTTAATTGCAATAACTGGACACAGGGTTTAACAAAAAGCCAAACACTAAGAAATATAGATATAGATGTAGATGTATATACGGTATGTTGGACTCGATGTAAGACACAAATCTATAGGTTCTTAGAGTGAATCCACACTTTCGCTAAAGACAGCTGAATTAAGGTACAGCAGCAGTGATAGCTGCTTTGTATATCTGCTGCTGCTGACTTGTATATCTGCTGCTGCCGCCTTGTATATCTGCTGCTGACTTGTATATCTGCTGCTGCTTTGTATATCTGCTGCTTCTGCCTTGTATATCTGCTGCAGCTGACTTGTATATATGCTGCTGCCGCCTTGTATATCTGCTGCTGACTTGTATATCTGCTGCTGACTTGTATATCTGCTGCTGCCGCCTTGTATATCTGCTGCTGCCGCCTTGTATATCTGCTGCTTCTGCCTTGTATATCTGCTGCTGCCGCCTTGTATATCTGCTGCTGCCGCCTTGTATATCTGCTGCTGCCACCTTGTATATCTGCTGCTTCTGCCTTGTATGTCTGCTGCTGCCACCTTGTATACCTGCTGCTTCTGCTTTGTATATCTGCTGCTTCTGCCTTGTATATCTGCTGCTGCCGCCTTGTATATCTGCTGCTGCCGCCTTGTATATCTGCTGCTGCCTTGTATATCTGCTGCTGACTTGTATATCTGCTGTTGCCTTGTATATATGCTGCTGTATATATGCTGCTGTATATCTGCTGCTGCCTTGTATATCTGGTGCTGCCTTGTATATTTACTGCTGCTGCCTTGTATATCTGCTACTGTATGTCTTCTGCTGCCTTGTATATCTGCTGCTGCCTTGTGTATCTGCTGCTGCCACCTTGTATATCTGCTGCAGCTGCCTTGTATATCTGCTGCTGCCTTGTATAACTGCCGCTACCTTGTATACCCGGTGCTGCAGCCTTGTATATCTGGTGCTGTATAGGTGCTGCTGCGGCTTTGTGATAGTAGGTGTACAAGGCTGGTTCACAGCAACGGAGTTGTCCTCTTGACGATTATTAGTCAACTATGCACACTGTAGACCGATGGCATCGCCGAGGCATCCCGGATGTCAGAAAATATTCCAGCTGTCAAACTTTCCAGATAGTTTGCCGAGCATCCACAACAGCCTGTGCACCACTTTAGTGATGGTGATTGGATGACATAGATTGCTTGATCTATGTTTCCACTCATGATAACTGCTGCAGGACTAGAATTTTATGGTTTCAGCATCCACATTGTATAGTGAGAATATTATGCCGCGGACTATTTACTGATATTAACGCAGATGGGTTTGTGATAGTGTGAACAATATTATTACAGACGGTCACCAATGTTTAGTGAGATTAATGTCGACACACTGCGATATAATATGCACCAGCCTTTAGGTGAAGGTCACAGAGATAAGGGTTTAGTCAACTTTTTGTACATGAGCTTTAAAATAGCATAACTTTCTGACGGATTTGTTATATTTGTTAGTTTCAACAGCTTACAGCTAGACTCTCCACATTTATGCATTTCAGGTTTTCTTTCTATTGTAACACTTCCACTTTTTTCTTTTCTTTGCTATTATTATTAATTGGCTTCAGAGTCTATATCAATAATGAAGTCATAATTTTTTTTTAAAGTAAAAGATTTTTTGATGAATTCGTTAAACATTTTTAAAGTTCTCTGGTAATCACAAGCGAAAAATAAAGTGGAAGTAATACAATGAATGGAAAACCTAAAATACATAAATGTGGAGAATCTAGCAGCGAAAGCTAGCAATAAACTGCAATTCAGACTCATTTTGTTCGATTAATCGGAACCAGTTCCTCGCAAAAAGGCAATACTACTAATGTATATACTACACATAAATATCATAGACCTATTAACTATATACTATAACCTATACTAACCTATATAACCTAAACTATACTATAACCTATTAGCTACATTAAGTATAGTTAATTGGTCTATCTATATATATATTTCTCAAAGTATGTCGTATGTGTGTAGGTTTTCCGGCTATAGCTATTATTAGAACAGCTGAGCTGGACAACAATGCAGACTCAAAGTCATGGCTTACGGTCATTGGAAGCCTAATTTTATTAAATAGCTTAGTGGAATTTTCCATTGGCAGTATGCCAGGCTACTAGCTGGAAAGGTACAGTTGTTTGACAAAGTTTTAAAACCTTTACAGTTGATTTCATTTTTTTCTTAATTTATTTCAACTACACGACACACTTCTCTCATGATATGTAGTTTGAAAGTTAGAAAGGCAAATGTTGTTATTTGTTAAATACAAATCAATTTTCTGTCCAAAGTCTCTTCTATTACACGGGCAACGCCGGTTAGCACAGCTAATGATAAATATATATACGATGTAGCCAACATATGGGCGCATTACAGTCACATATGCAATATGTACTACCAATGCATATACTACAAATACCCAAATAATGCATAACCATATATTCAATATTAAGAAGGTACATTGTATGCCATACTTTCATATATGCAGCTTCTGTTTCAGCTATTGTCTTGTCAAATTCGTTTCGCTGTGCCATTTTCTTTGCTAAGCTTTCGTTGACCTTTGCCAGTCGTTCTGTAAGGATTCGAATGTCATTTTGTATGCGAGATTTTTCTTCTTCTTCAACTATCGTTTGCCGATGCAGCTCATCCCGCTTGGCACACAAGTCCTCGATGCCTGCAGAGAATGGAAAATACAACAAATAAGTAAACCTGCCATTGATGTTTCTATTTTCTTCTTTCACACTATTTTTGATGTAACTGATCTGTTGCATTTTTTTGCTGTGTTATTATCATTTTCTGCGATTTTTTGTATTGTATCGTAACCTTTAATGTTTTTGATGTCCTAAGAGCAAAGCATATAAAGTGTTTACTTTTTGTTTTCTTTTTTAATCCTCATAGATAAAAAATTTATTAAAGTTAAACACGATCTACATCTACCTGGTTTTATTTATAATATGCAGTATACAGTACAGTTTATGGTGTAAAATGTTAAAAAATAAATTACCGAAGTTGTTAAATCGACTTGGAACGGATTAAAACTTATACATATTAATTCTAATGAGAAAACCTGTTTCAGATCTCGAACAACTCGGTTTTCGACCAACCTTCTGGAACGGATTGTGTTCGAGAACCGAGGCTGCATTGTACTAAAATAAATCAATATATGGACCTCTGCTAATTTTAATTGTAGCTATAATGCATAGCTTTCTGGCTTTAAGACGTGATAAGAGAGCTTAAGTTTAAAGGTTTATGGGAAATTCTATCGGCCGAATTAAGGTGTAAACACACTAGGCGATTTTATCGCGAGCGTCATGAGGAGGGCGGAGATATCGCTAGCGTGTGCATAAACACACTTGAGCGATTCTCTAGCAAACGATATAATGGTCACGCCCACAAACTGCCAATAAAATTCCGTATCATCAGTTTCTTCGGAGTTGTTAATAAATTTAGGTCAATCAATATGGCGCCGTCTAGGCGACAACGTAAACAACTTACGCATTTGCTATTAAACCTATCTCACTTTCACGGATTGTACACTGCCTACACTACAAGGAGACATAAGAAAAAACGATTATTGCATTTTTAACTGTAACATTTTTTACTATTTTTATACATATTTTATTTTGTAGTGGTTTTTTATATTTAGGCCTAATGTATTAAATATTTACCGTTCTCAAGATGGTCAACCCGCGCAACGATTGACTCCAAATGTTGGTTTTCAACATGGATTTTTTGTAATTTTTGTTTGTTATGGTGCACAGGACTGGGAGTGCTATTATTAAATTTATGAACAATTCAGTGCTCGTTCTGAAGATGTTTCAATATTAACAAAATAGCAAATTGTCGCTGCTGTACGTTGGTGAACATCGATAAGAAATAATTACCCACCATAAAATGGCATTCTGGTAAAATCCAACCAATCGAAATGCATCTCGCTAGCGATAAAGTTGTGCAGAGAAAGTCTAACGTTATCGCTCTGGATGAGCACGCTGGGTGAATTCTAGCGCAGATTAGCGCCACGCAGCGCGATATCGCTCTAAATATCGCCTAGTGTGTTTATACCTTTACACATTTGCCGAAATAACAATTGTTAAAATTGCAAATTTTCATCTAAAAATGTTGTTTTTGCCGAAAATTTAGAATATTAGTCAAAAACTAAAACCATTCAGTCAAAAATAATAATATGGGACAAAAATACTATTAGTTATAATATTAATAGTAAGCTTTCACTTATTAAGTAAATTTATATTTAACTTAGTGTTAGTTTAGTTTTATAATTTTGTACTAGCTCTAACAGCTAAACATATGTTATGTTCGGATTACTTGACCGTAAGAAAACTTCACACACAATTTTTATGCGCACGCAACTTTTTTTTCATAGAATTTTGTGACATAATAAAATATACTTGCACAGCATATTGTGTGTTCCTTTGATTCAAGATCCAAGTTGCAATGAAAGCTAATTCGTTAATTGAAAGCTACGACAACTCTCCCAACATACAGATATTTATTTGTTTTTTTTATATATATGGGTCATGATCACAGAAACCATGGTTAAGTCAGGATTGTAAGATTTGGAGTTATCTACATTAGCAGAAAGAGAAAATTCTCACAATTATTTTGCAAATTTTTTTTGATTCTAGCTTATTTACAGCAGATTTTATGGTCAATAAACTGAATGCGCGTTTACCATTAGTGCGAAAACATAGTTTCGAGAAAACTGGTGTTAAAGTTTGAGAAACGAAAACTAATGCCCAATTTTGTTTACATTTCAAAACGTCATAGCAACCAATATCAAGAGGTTGTGATATTCATCTAGATTTCTGTGTTTCTATTCAAAAAATTATGCTGAATTCAAAAATCTAAACAGATTTTAGCTGGTTGTCACAGAAATAGCTGTATATTTATAAGAAAATGTATTACTTAATTTTGTAGATATTTAAAACGGCTTGGCAGTACCGTGATATCGGGCACAACCAAATCATCAGCAAAATCTTTAAAAAAGTAACAACAGTAACACATTGCACACTATCGGTCACTATATACTTTGATCTTAGAAATTCGAATAATTATTCTTATAATTAAATCTGATAATAATCCTATAAAACCGAATAATTATTCTTATGATTAAATAATGTAATAATCTTTTAAGAATTGTTAGGAAATTATCATCGTCATTCCCTTTACTTTTACTGCTTTGCACTTCAGTTGGAACACCAAAGTACTCATTACAAGTGCCCAAAATGTCAGAGTTATCTTTAAAATCGGCAAAAAAGAAACGATTATATTTATCGGACGCCATTTATCTGTACTTCCTGTTTAGCTTAGCAACAGTTTTAAGAGGGTTTTTCCGAGGGTTGAAGACTTCTATTGGCTAAACTGATTTCAGATTCAGAAAGATCACTCTTTGATTGGTCCAGATGCACGTGTTACAAAAATCGTTACCAATATTATAAATTCAGTGGGTGCAACTTCAAAGTCGGATAACTCAACTTCGTGATTTGCGACTTAACCATGGTTTCTGTGACCGTGACACATATATATATATAATGAAATCTTTTGAGATGGCACAATTTTGATGTTATAACTTGGTGTGCACTTTTGAAAAGTTGTAGCAAAGTGATAATGTAATAATCAAGTCCTTTGAAAAGTGTTCAACCTGAATTTGACTTGTAGCCTGCATAGACTTTCAACAATTATCATTTTGATTAAACGTCCACTTACTAACCAAAAGACAGAAAATTACTAAATATTTTTATTTTTCAGAAAGTCTTTCATAGGTTGAAAGAAACATCCTTGTATGAACTATCAAATATTTGCTGTTAAAATTTTTTTCAAATTGTTTTTGGGCTGAGCAGTTTGTTGCTGCAAGATCACTATTAGTGCTGGTGCATTGTTGTATGGAAATATCACCAAAACAATATACAAACAGGGAGTGAAGCCCGACTACAAGATACACACCCAATACGCACTAACAACACGATGCCAAAAACTTCTTAAGATCCAATAATTGAAGAAGCGACCACAAGCAAATTAGAAATTCAATGGTGGAAGGAATTCATCACAGAAAATGAGTCAATCACCTGGCCAAAAAACCACCCAATAGACATTGGAAACGAATCAGATGATAATACGTATAAAGATCTGCCATCCTCTGCCAGACACAACCTAGATACCAAGAGTAAGTACGAGCTCTACCCTAGACATTTTACATCACATACACTAACTGGAGACTTACGCAAAAAAGATATCTTCACGCGTCTGACATAAAGCATTGAACCTTAACGCTCAACCTACTCCCCACAGGCTAGCCTTTCCACATGCTATACTACTATCAAAGAGAACAGCTGCAATGACTCTTTCTTCCTTTTCCCAAGGACCTGCAAAGCTCTCTCTTTTTCTCAAGGGCCTGCTGAAACACTCTTTCCTCTGCCTGCTGAGGAACTTATCTGTCCTGCATGTGGAGTTTCCTTTCTCGCACCACCTGTTGAAGCTTTTTCACCCATAGACTCATAACTGTTGTTTGACTGTCAAGGCTCGAAGCCGTACGGCACTGAGCAAACGAGTATGAATGACCGTTCGAGTAAGGTTGTAACATTCATTGGCTAGTTCAACCTTTTGTCATTAATATTATTGTGTTTAGAATTTTGTTAGCTGTGTATTTTATAGTTTAGCCTAGGTTATGGAAGAAAAATTCTTTTTACTGGTAAATATCCGCCATGCTTATATTAGCTTAACGCCTTCACTAGTACCAGAACCAGTAATAATCAAATTAGTTCACACAAGCTAAGCAAAAGTGCACAAACTAAACAATGTCAAAATAGAAAAAGATGACAAAGCAAATTCAATGCTGATGTTGTGTTCTAAATTCTCTCAAAACACACGTGACAACATCTGCGCAAAAGGCTTTAATTTTATAGCCAAATAAATACAGTTTTGCAGACAGAGTAGAGAAACCATAGATATAGTAAACCCTAGATTGGCGAATAGCTATCATTACAATGGAGCAAAAGTGGGCCTATAAATGACTGTTGTTCTCACGACGTTAGGTCGCAGTGATGTGCATCACGGCAACAGAGCTTTCAGCTGAGCAATGAGTTTGGTAGTGAAACCATGCTTGTCCTACTAGTTTGTAAGTCATAAATGTTAAAATAAGACCAAATTCTTGGTGAAATGTCATCAGAGGAGACTACAAAACCTAGATATGTGAACCCACACTAAACATTTTAAATACTTGGTAAACCTAACCTTTGCATGTGTACTATACCATTGATTCACGTTGTGAGAAACTACTGAAAACAAACTAACTACCAACTCAACTGAACTTACTTGTCTTATCATGGTCTCATAACAATGAACATACATTCCTATGATTATTCTGAATTGAATGTGAAGAGAATGAATGCTTGGGAATATCAAAAGAGTGTCTAGACTGATTACAACAACACATATTACAAGCTTGTCTCTCAGCTGATAGGGTTGTAATCTAGCTTGGCATGATTGATCAAATGCCTTTTTTGTCTCATTCCAAGTAGGCCTAATGCAATGATATTGATTCTACTACATTTATTGCTAATGTTTAGGCTAAGAGAAATTCAAGCCCCAGCTGGTGCTGTGCCTAATGATGTTCAAGCAATCCTGAGAAATGCCAGGATCTGACGTTTCACCGCTTTCCAAATGAGAAACGATCTGTAACCCGTAATGCTTGAGTAAAAGTGGTGCGAAGACAGGATTGGACTCCAACATCAAGCTCTGTATTATGCAGCGGACATTTTGAGAAAGACTGCTACAAGGTTCTACCAGGTATTGGAAGAAAACCAAAGCTAAATTCTGACGCAATACCTACAATATTACCTACAGCTTATCCAACCTACCTTCAGCCAAAAGCTGTGAAAAGACGGACACCATCTATAAGAACAGAAAGCCTGCCAAAACGCGAAAGAACATCTTAGACAGCAGCCAGCACCATAATACCTGACCCTGAAAATACTACATTTGGTGATACTACTATCCATGATGATGAGCAACCTGCAGCTTCTGACAATTAGGACACACCTACAGCCTCAACAACAAGCTGCCAACGTGATGGTAGACCTAAACAGCCTGCTGTCACACGTATCTCAATATTAAAAAGAAGAATCAAAACTCTACAGCAGAGAGTTATTAGTTTCAATTTCTATTTGGTCACTCTTTGTATTATCAATGATATAGAAGCTTCTAAATCATTGGTATTATCCATTACCATGTGTCTAAGATTTTTGCCTTTCTCATCCAAAGTCAGTTCTATATATTATCAATAAAATATAGTCTCACATGCACAAACTATGGAAAAATGGAGCAGTTTTTTTAGTGTAAGTCAATAGGAGTTCATAGATCAGCTGATTCGCTTTACACATCACCATGACGTTGCATCATGCTAATTATAGGCCTCACTTGTTCTGATTATTCGCATATTTAGGGTTTACTATACCTATAAGAGAAACTGTCGAGAAACTTAAAATCATAACTAAAATGAGTTACTTGAGATCAGTGAGAATCACACGAATTACAAACAACAGCTTGCTCTTTTCCTTTTAAACTAAAGTTAGCGAGTCAATGTTTTTTGTCAAAAGATAATATTTGTTGAAAGCACCATAAAACTTACACTCAAAATTAAAAACTACATTACATATACCAAACTTAAGTGAAATGTGTATCTAAACATTCAATATAGCTATCTCCGAATTTTTAAATAACAATTCTCAAATCAGTACGACTTCCATATTTTTACACTGCAAAATATAATGAATATGGTCGAATTGGTGAAACTAAATTTCTTGTTGCACCATCACGCAAGTTCTTGGGGCACCATCACGCACAGCAATACTAGATAATAGGTTAAAACTGAACAACGGGTTTACTCTTTTAACTTACATTTTACAAGTTCGTTGTTGTAGCTTTGCAAAGCTGCGCCTTGTTGGGACATTGCAGGAAACAACAGCTGACGTTTTAAACCAATTAATGTTGCAGAACGACGTAAAAATTTCCGCGAATACGTCAACACAAATTCAAATCTAAATTCGAAGCGGTTGTTGTCAACCAAACACAATGTCGCCGAGGAAGAATATGAAATATTGGAGACGGTAAAACACATCACTTGACGTCGAAAGTTGTTTGGTAGAGTTACACATTGCTATTTTCTAACATGTTCTATTACATGACACTTCATTGGTTGAAAAACGGAAACAGATTGGGATCTTTGCGCTTGCTTCAAAAGCAGCATCCGCTTTGTCGCCATAGACGCCTTTCACGCACTGGGATTGTACGCGGGTTTATCATTTTATGTTTACTTGCGAATATTTTCTCTTAAGGTATTTAGCTATCATAAGTGTTATGCTTGGTTTACAGAAAGTTATTTAACATTTTGAAATAAAAGCTTGCATATTATTTGCGCCCATACAAACATACGTAACTTTTTATTTTGACTTCCTCCCGTCGATGGTGTCAACGCTAAATGTATTATATAAGTTACATTAGTCTTTAACATAATTCGAAAAAATGCAATAAGTGGACATGTAGCAAAAGTTTATGAAACTCACCTGCATGTAACAACTTAGCACTATCTACGTCGAAACCCATATCAACTTCTTACCATTTCATCGTAGCTTTTTAATTTCCAAATCGACTGTTACTCTTACTCTCTCCCTCTCTTCTTTTTTAACACGTACAAGAGTTTGCGGCAAGGGATACGCCTCAGTGTTTTAACTTCTTTGCCAGCGCTGTTTAAAGTTTGGTTGCTATATTGACAACTAGTTTGCTATATTGGCGACTAGTTCGCTATATGAAGTTTGGGTTTTAATTCACGTACAGTTTTTGATTAAAAAACTCTTACAAAAGGTTTAAGTTTTTGCATATACTGTAGATGGGACACCTCTGGTTGTAGCTCTGGCGTTTTGAGTGTCTTAAGTTTTACTGTTCATCAATTCTTCATATGAGCCGATACGAGATGAATGATTTTTCTCCTTTGTTATAAGACTATGCAGAACGTTGTGTCTAATGTTGTAGCGCCATGATGCTAGAGTTTCTAGTTTTTTCTTTCACTTACATTAAAAATGAATCGTACAGCTGTATTGTGAATATTCTTTGCACATTTTGTGTTTTCTTCGTGTATAAATAACTTTTGTTAGACTTAGGTTGTCGGTTATGGTGGTTAATGAATGTGGTTTGTTTTTTCTGGAGAAAAATATGGGTCACATGATCAGATTATGACTAGATGATTAGACCAAGCTGAAACGAAACTGTAAAGTAGCAAGCCTCTATATTTGATAAGGGCTTGCTTTCCAGTAGAACCCGAAGTGTTTGTCATAAACTAGTGCTAAGAGGCATTTTATATTGAGATTTGTATTGGCCTTTTCATTTCATAAGATAACATCACGTGTCTAAACACTAACCACATCAAGTTGAATACGTCATCAAAATAAGGGGTTCCAACCTACAGCCTGTTTTTTAACTGTTCGTTTTTGCGCTACTAAGAGCTTGTAATCACATTTCTACATATTTTGCCCCTACAACACATCAGAGTAAGACATGGTGAACCTTTTGATACCAAATAACTGTAATGTGATTTTTGTGGCCAGTCAACCTCTAAAGACAAACTAATATTGCAGCATTATAAGAAATACTAAAAACTTTGCCTAAATACTAAAATAGTAGCGTTCATATACACTTCAATTGATGATGTCTTCATTATCATCATATTATTATTCATTACTATTATATATATACAGTCAAACATGGATAACTCGAACTTCACGGGACCGAGCAAAAGTGTTCGAATTATCAGAGCATTCAAGTTATCAGAGCACTGTCACAAGTCCATGTATTTACTTATTTATTAGTAGATACATGTACATATGCAAACTATAATATAAATCAAAAGCACAAATGGCTTGTTTCAAATTAAATGCTTCTAATGTAAAGTTTAAAACGTTTTTATCAAAAAGTATAGAGATTTTTCTATCACTTGAGATTGGTTTGTTGTTTGAGGTGATGTTATTGCCAGGACGTTTTTTTAGATTGACATTGGCAAAACTTGATCGTTGTTGAAATGCTCAAAAGAAAAGACATCTTTTTCTTTTGAGCGTTTTACCCACGATCAATTTTGTCGATTTTTCTTGAAGTTTATGCAACTTCAAGAAAAAGTTACCAAAGAAAAATCCCTTACTTTACCTGGGATTCGTTAAGAGCAACACTCCGAGGCAGTTCAATTAAAAGTTTTACGAGGTTTAACGGTACATTGTATATCACTCACGCTTTTTGAATGGATACTTATTGAATGTACACACGTATTCTGTGTTTAGGTCAAACGATGAATAGTTTTTTTAGCTAAGACAACGTATACGTTTAATAAAAACAATTTTAAGACGTTTTAAACATTCAACATTCCGACGTTGATTGAACACGAAATCAACGTCGGAAAACTATTCGTCACGGGCTAGCCGGGTCACGCACTCAAGGATTTTCGCCACGCACATACAAAACAACATGCTGTTTTTGTTTTGTATGTGCGTGGCGAAAATCCTTGCGCCCGTGACCCGGCAAGCCCGTGCTATTAATCGTATAGCAGTATAAATCAAATTGGACCAAACCTTTAGAAAAGTCGTTGACAAAATTATTTTGCCGATGGTGGTAATAACAACGCTTATGAATTACGAAAAGATGAGGTTTACCTCTATGGCTTTGAATAAAGTGATTTTCTAAAGCGATAACAACCGTTTCGGTAGCCGTTGGGCATAAAAACAGTTCGAATTAACAGTGTTGAATTTGAGTTATCTATAGCAATTTATCATTACCTGGGAACGGACCAAAGAAACCGTTCGAATTAACCATGTTTTCGAGCTATCCGTGGCCGAGTTATCCATGTTTGACTGTATATATATTATGTACATAAGAAAAATGGCATGACTATCTAGCTTTTTTTGGTTTTATATTAATTGACTTTCCAGTTGTACTGTGTCCAATCTTTTTGGTCCAAAACCCGGTGTAAAGATCGTAGACTCGCTTACAATGTAAATAATTCATTCCGAGAATGTTTACATTTGGCAGGTTTCATATAATACGGGCGGTAACAAAATGTATGTAAACAGCATAATCTGTAACAAGATCTTCTCAACCTCATCTCTTTGACCTTTCAAAATGAAAAAAAAAACTTGACTTCCTAGTTTAATTTTACTGTACAGTAACTGTGGCTTTATTGATTTGTATTGACAACTTTTCCTTTGTTTTTTTTTTTCATTTACCCTTGTTTTGGGGGCACAGATTTCCAGTAATTTTACAGTAAGTTAAAGGGAACATAAACTTTCAATGTCAAATTGAATCGATTGTTCTTAATTTTTTCTACAGCAAAGTCTATGCTACGAAGAAAATATATTGTATACACCTAATATAACTTATAAAAAGTATATATAATAGATTCTACTATACGTCGTTTTCTTTTTCAAGTGTTATTCAAATTGAATTTGAGAACTTGCACCGACTTGCCGCTTTATGTTGTGTGGAATTTGTTACGCAATAAAAAGCGAAAACCTCACAGAAATTCTTCAGAAATGTTCAGAGAACAGAAATATTCAGTGGAGTTTATGTAAAAGGTTCACATTATAGGACCGTCCACTGTATCATGTAGCAAAACAGAAACATGACAAGTGTAGCAACTGATACAATATTGATGCTTTTATAAGAAAGATAAATATTTAACAATATCTCACCTCATTAAACTCCAGTTAGGTGATTGTCAGTGTTCAGACTGATTTGCACTGCTGGTTTGGCAGAGAGCGCAATTCAAGGTTGCATGCTATTCCTGTTACAACTAGGGCCGTTACCGGGAGTTATACCTCAACCCTACTGTTCCCAGGTCATGCGCCCTAAATCATTATGCTACAGCTGTTTCTCAATTGATAATATTATAAAAACTTTTATCTAAAGCAATATTACAAAAGTCGAATCTTTAAGGTCGAGTGTCCTATTGGTTACTATCGATAGCACTTTTTGGCAATTTGAACCCTCCCCTCTTGCTCTCAGGTCAAATGCTCCAAATCGCTACAGTTTGATATGATTGGTCCCAATATATTCACACTCACCAGACAGTTTAAATTATAACTCGATGTGGTGTTTGTTGTAGATGAGTTTGATGCCGGTTAGAAAGGAATGAACATTGCCACCTCTTCCAGAAAAGATTATATACAGGTATAGTAGTAGTTTACATCAAAGTTCAGCAAGCACTCAGTTGATTTACCTTCAATAAACAAGGAAAAAGTGTCCTACTTGTTTTAGTAGGTAAGACACTAGCTTTTACAGAATTTTCTTCAAGTTGTCTACATTGCTGATGATTAAAGTTGGTATCTAATGGCTGAACTCATTACTAATCTGGTAGTTCATCACTTAACAAAGCCTCCTATTAGCTTTAATGTTTTTCTAAGCAGGTTTTTTGTTAATGACAGCCAATTATGTCCATGCTTTTTAATATATCAGTAAGACGTCTACCAGTTGGTGATTTGATGACCATACTAGGCATTATGTAAACGAATAGAGGTGTTTCGAAGGAACAGATTAAGATAGTGCCGGAATAGAGGAGCTATTAAAATATGTATTCTGTATGGCGAAAACTCATTTTTATCATAGTCAGAGTAAAACAAACGTTTTATATTCCACTAAATATACCGCTATAGAGCCTTTTAATTACTGTGACCATTAAACTTAGGCTTTAAAAGCATTTTCATTTTTGCCTTTTTTATTCCTGCACATTTGATTTTTGTTGAGTGAATTGATTCCAATTTGACAGTCAGTGTTTTTGTATTATTACGAGGGCTTTTAAAACAGTCTACAGTGTTTACATTAAACGTTGGTCTGGGGTAGATAAAAATATCTAAAGATCTGGTTTTTGTGGACTATTTAGACTCATGACACATAGTTTGCTTGTCTACAGCAATATATTAAACCTTCGACAGTGTCTGCTATTGTTTTATGTTACATCAGAGAAGCAATCAGTTTATTATAAGACAATCCAATTCATTATTTTGAACAACTTCTAATCTCAGGTTGTTGCTACAACAATGGGGATTGTTTGCCTATGTAAAACATCTCGTCACTCCATCTTTTTTATTTTGACCTCAAAATGAAGACTATCTGCCAATAATCTGCTCAAAAAAAATTGCATCACAGAATCTTTTCGGCTTCAAGATGAAGACTATCGGCCAATAATCTGCTCAAAAACACTTCGTCATGCAATCTTTTCGACCTTAACATGAAGAATATTTGCCAGTTATCTGCTTAAAAACATCGCATCACAGAATATTTTCGGCCTCAAGATGAAGACTATCTGCCAATAATCTGCTCAAAGAACACCTCGTCACACAATCTTTTTCAGCCTCAAGATGAAGACTATCGGCCAATAATCTGCTCAAAAACACTTCGTCACACAATCTTTTTCGGCCTCAAGATGAAAACTATCTGCCAATAATCTGCTCAAAACACTTCGCCACACAATATTTTCAGCCTCAAGATGAAGACTATCTGCCAATAATCTGCTCAAAAAGCACCTCGTCGCACAATCTTTTTTGCCTCAAGATGAAGACTATCTGCCAATAATCTGCTCAAAAAGCACCTCGTCACACAATCTTTTTTGCCTCAAGATGAAGACTATCTATCCACAATCTTTACAAGGGAAAACCTCATATCATACTCTTCTTGTTTTTGCCTCACATTCCAGAGTTAAGCCTTGTAGTGGCTTACAAATCTTCGTGAGATCGAAGTGAACGTTTTTTTAATAAAAACTAGCCTAGCACTCAACCCGAACACTTAAGTTACTATACGCACTGTTTGAACTAGCTGCGTCTTTAATCAAGTGTGAAATGATAACAACAGGCCCTCAGATGAGGTGACAATACATGGCGCTAGGAATAACGGAGTGTTAAATTACTGTTGTATACACCAGACAATGCATGCCTTGTGTTACAACATTGCTTTATTAGCATGCCTAGCGGCTGCCCGCTGACTTCATCGCCATCTAATATGTTGACCTTATCGGCAGCATTTCATTGAAGCCTTTATATAATCAGATTCCTTACAGCGGAGGTTGTTGTGAGTGCAATTTTCTATAATTTGCCATGCAGTTACGTCAGGCCAGTTCTTGAACCAGGCAAGTTTGCGTCATCTTCAAAACGGAAACAGCATAGACTCCGCAAGTCAATCGAGTTCTGTTACTCGCAAATTGTTATCGAATGTTTCATGGTCCCAAAAAGATGGAAACAACACTTGCGAATCATGCCTAAGAAATCACATGCAAGCTGTTCCATTTTAAACATTTTTCACTCTTCAGGCGTTCATATTTCTAAAGCGTCCTGCTAAGCGAGACAGGAGTGTGCCGCTATGAACTATGACCTACATGTAGAATTCCTTTTCTTTTTTAGCAGAGTGTGCGCACAATTCCAAATTTGCAGCATCCACACAGTGGAAACATTGAAGGGGCTCTTATTGGGTAACCAACCCCCATAAATACACTAGGTTTAATTTAATACGATTGGATTACTGTTACATAAGAAAACAACCATAGATTTTCATACTAGAAGCTGTGGGTTTTTTAATATTTCCAAGTTTGTTTCAATTTGAATGGAACCAGAGAACTTTTAGTAGTACTAACTAATGTTTAGCTATACTGTTTACTATTGCTTTACTACGGTATACAGTGTGCCCTCAGGTTACGACGACTCTGCTATACGATTGTTTCGCCTTACGACGTGAACACGATGTTTTTTCGCCTTCGCCATACGACAATTTTTCGCCATTAGATATTAGCAAAAGATTTCTCTCAAATTTGGCAGTCGGTGTACTAACTACCTCGGGATAACGAAGACGTTGATATGCTATTCGCCGAAATTCCTCCTACAGCCCATGAAAGAGATACTACGATGCTCACTCTCTCCCAGTAGCGTTATTTGTTATTAGTTATAGGAAAACGAAACCGGAAACAGAGGTGATAACATTTTAGCCAATAGAGAAAGTTCAAGTTCAGTAAAATAATTAAATATACCTACTAAAACCTAGCTTTAAGTTTCTGTTTAGTAGGCTGAATTAATTTAAATTAGATTCAATGTTATGCGTCTGTCTCGAAGGTAAGAACTTCCTACGGTACGTACTGCGCATAGTACATTGTAATGTTACATTTTATTGCAGATCATAACTAATAAATACACTAAAGTTACTGTTAGGAACTATAGTTACCAAGGTTAACATATTATTTTGTTCCTAATTTTTAATATGTACAGTATATATATAAAATTTTGATGATTTTTACCAGCGGATGATCGCATTAGATAATTACTATAGGTTTCTAAACCCCTCTATATGACATTCTCGCCGTACGATGCCAACACTGGAACGAATTAAAATCGTACGTCGAGGGCTCACTTTACTATGGCTACTGCTATAGCTGTTCACTAGCTCATTTTAGCTAATTGTGTCAATTGTAGCAATACTTTGAGGCTTTTCGTTCGACCAACAACTTGGGCTTAAATATCTCTGGATATGAAATATCACCTGGATCGGTTAGGGTTTTGGTCACATTCCAATCCATAACTCATGGATGATTAACAAAACTCTGGTGATAGCCAATACTGAAGTACATGTTCAGAGAAGATGAATAATATAATATATTAGCAGCTATAAACCAGCGTTTCACCAGTTTGAAATGTCCGTATTTCATCTTACCAGCCACGTCCATTAAGTATAGATGTTGGTTATAGGTCATTTAGTGGCTGATCAATCAACACTTTTCTCAGCGGCATAACTTGACATGATGACATGATTTTTTGAAATGGCCTCTTTAAAGAAAAGGAAAAATATGATCTCAGCACACAGTTTTTCACTTTAGTTTCCACTATGGTCTGATAAAACTACCATTTTTATAAATGCTCTATTTCCAGCTGACTTTGTTTCAGCAATAGCAGCATGCACTCGTAATAGTAGATCTCTACGAGGATGCATATCTCATTCGAACAAATTGATACCTGCTTAGTTATTTTAACATAAAACATCCACAGCAGTTACTATCCATCCCTTTAACTCTTATCAATGAGCATTCTGCTGCTTGGTTTTTTCAACACTCTTGGTACCTAGTTGATTGTTTAATTGGTCACAAATATGTCACAATCAACTATCACTATGTTTCCATGGTGCGCAGTACTGCGAAGCAGCCCCCTCCGAAGTCGAGAGGATTGTACGTTTCCATGCTGCGCAGTGGTTTTCAGCAAATACCGCAAATTAGCCAGAGAAGAGAAATTGTATAAATCGAATCGCCTGATGGAGAAATAGAATCGATCACGGATACCGAACGTCATAAACGGTCTTTTTATGATTCTGTCGTCATTATACTTTTATTTACAATACACATTCACAAGGTTTTACAAACCTTAACACACTTTTTACATAGTAAGATATTTTTAATAAAGTATTTTCAAGTAATATATTATTTAAACGTTAATTTAGGACTTGCCACCTATTTTTCGAAAAGTGTTGGCATCAATAACAAAGTCCAGGAAAGTAATCACCTCATCATCCTCTTGAATGCAGACCATAATTAAATTTAGGTGAAAGAAGATCGGAAGAATAGTAAAAAAACAAGATTAGCAGGACAACCTTTGTACTAGTTTATGGCCCTCGAAGAATCCGTCTCCACGGCATGAGAGCTATGCGCAGCCACTGCGCAGTCGCTGTTTCCTTGCTGCGAATTTGCACTGGCTTCGCACTGATCAGTGCGCAGTGATTTCAGTGCGAAGACGCCGTTTCCATGATTCGGAGATAGCGCAACTCCGAAGCACTGCGCATCATGGAAACATAGAGAATGTTTCAATGATCACAACCACGCAAAATTAGGACCAGTGTTATCTTTTATTTCAGTCAGTCATAGAAACTAGTTTAACATCTTATATCATTGTCTTCTAGTTTGTCAAATCTACATGAACAATTGTCAGATTCTAATAGCCAATTGGCTCAACCAATAGCTGAAGAATTCTGATAATTATTTTATTTATTGGCCTTGGAGATGTAGGCTCATATTAATTAGCAACGATATTATCGCTGATGGAATTAAAACAAGACAATATGCCATGTATATATAGAATATATATAATACATATAGATCAATTATTGGACTAAATATTGTTATCATTACTTTTATAGGTCTATTATGTGTTTTTTTTGAAAAAAAGACAGCGAATAAGCTTGTTTGTCATATATGGAAATAACAAGCATATAGACTGGGTTGTAATATATCTGAATAATAAGCTTGAAGACTGGGTTGTAATATATCTGAATAATAAGCTTATAGACTGGGTTGTAATATATCTGAATAACAAGCATATAGACTGGGTTGATATATATCTGAATAATAAGCTTATAGACTGGGTTGTAATATATCTGAATAATAAGCTTATATACTGTGTTGTAATATATCTGAATAACAAGCATATAAACTGGGTTGTAATATATCTGAATAACAGGCATATAGACCGGGTTGTAATATATTTGAATAACTAGCTTATAGACTCGGTTGTAATATATCTGAATAACAAGCTTATAGACTGTGTTGTAATATATCTGAATAACAAGCGTATAGACTGGGTTGTAATATATCTGAATAACAAGCATATAGACAGGATTGTAATATATCTGAATAACAAGCATATACACTGGGTTGTAATATATCTGAATAACAAGCATATAGACTGTGTTGTAATATACCTGAATAATAAGCTTATAAACTGTGTTGTAATATATCTGAATAACAAGCATATAGACTGGGTTGTAATATATCTGAATAACAAGCTTATATATTGGGCTGTAATATATCTGAATAACAAGCATATATACTGTGTTGTAATATATCTGAATAATAAGCTTATAAACTGTGTTGTAATATATCTGAATAACAAGCATATAGACTGGGTTGTAATATATCTGAATAACAAGCATATAAACAAGATTGTAATATATCTGAATAACAAGCATATACACTGGGTTGTAATATATCTGAATAACAAGCATATAAACTGTGTTGTAATATATCTGAATAACAAGCATATAGACTGGGTTGTAATATATCTGAATAACAAGCTTATATATTGGGCTGTAATATATCTGAATAACAAGCATATAGACTGTGTTGTAATATATCTGAATAACAAGCATATAGCTTGTTATTCAAGTATCCTATATGAACAAAACAGAAATGTGGATGCAGTTATTTTGGAATTTAAATTTCCGACTTTCCTGGTACTTCAGCCAGTGCTAGACAGTTAATATTTCAACACTCGATTTTAAATTGTCTCCACCTGTTTTGGTTGAACCTAAATATAATCGAAAGTATTATTAAACAGTATGTCTCAAAAAGTAGGCAGTGGTTAAGGTTTCATAGAGGTGTTTTTATAGTTGAAGTTTTACTTTTCCACTTGTAGGTTGCACTGACCTATAACTGACGTATGTCAGTCTCCTTAACCCTTTAGGCAAACAAAAATTAGCACAATGCAGATTACTATACAAATTTGATTGAACTCATAATACTGACTAGTTTTTATTTGCTCGGAAATCGTTTGTTATCGGAACTGTATTTATGACCTTGCCATACAATAAAAATTGATACGTCGGTATTCAGTATTATTGACTAGAGCAGATTGTATGATAAAGCTTTTGAAATAATTTCACAGTTGTTTGTATTGTGTATTATTAATGTTACTAGTATGCTGATAGTCCCGTGAGAGATCGTCGTGTGTAGTAAGTATATGCGTGATTATTCCCAATACAGCAAGGCGGTCGCGTGGCGTCATTGGTAGTGTGCATGGCTGCAAAGTCAGATATCTGAGTGCTATTTCTGTGTCATGTGTTTTTTAAAATCTTCAAGCGTGACTTTGGATGCACCTGACTCTTATTATAGTAAAATATTTGATTCTCTTAGTATACATAGAGAAGAGTTCATAAATTGGAATTAATTTCAGATACCATGAAGCCTTTCAAGTTTTGATCTAGAATGAGTTATATTCATGACCTTTAAAAATATTCCACTGTGCTTTAAGTGCAGATTTTAGAGTCTTATTTTGTCCATTAGCTATCTTAGTTTTTAAAATGTCTTCTTATCATTGGTACAACTCAAAATGAGGCATTCTATTTTACGCTAGACAGCCCTATCTTGACATATGGGTGCTCCAATATACGAGAAACTCGAGATATGAGCTGAATTTCAAGCACGTTTCTTTCTTGAGATATGAGCCGGTTCTCGATGGCCGCCATATGGTCAAGTACGCGAGAAGCCACTTTTGAGAACAGCATCCATAGGTCTTTCACCTCGAATCAGTTTGAAAGAAGTTTTTAAAAGGTAGGCTAAAAGATATAGTGAACCCAAGGCAAAACGCGGCTAACCAGAAAATTACTAAAAAATAGAAGACAAAATTAAAGTTAGTTTTTTGAAAGCTTAAAACTTAGCTTCAAGTGTGTGTTTAGTAGGTTAAGTTCATTCAAGTTAAATTCAAAGTTTCTACTACACAGGGTCACAATAGTGTACCGAACACGTTGCTCTCCACTCTCTCTTAGGCGTCCGTTATCCACAATGTCTGTTTCAAAGGTATAAACTCCATTAAGTAGTGTACATAGTGATGCTACATTTTATTGCAGACCGTAACAACTAAATAGGTATTTGTTACTTTTTTAGCGCGTGTACTGAATTACAACTAAAATTACGTTTTTGCACAGGAATATTCAGTTTAGGGGTTTTTTCAGTGTGTGCCAATAGATTAATTTGTACATAAATATTTTATGTTGGAAATAATGCCATGAGACGTGAGTAAATTGACATACGAGCTCAGCCTACAAACGCATTAAGCTCCTATGTCGAGGTATGACTGTAGTTTGATTTTCCGTTTTTACTAGCTGTTAATGAAGTAAGTCTTTTTCGAGTTTAACTATAAATATTTCTTTCTCGGTATCACATTCTGAGTCAATTTATTTTGTAACATCGTTATCGAAGGATAGCTACTTTCTATAAATTATAGTAAGTTTTTCAGATTTCTATGTAAAAGATGAAATCCCATGTTATCCAATCTCTTGACGCTTTGATATTGATATCTCAGCTACGTGTTGTGTTCGTACATTTGGGATATTGTTTCCATATCATGATAGGTTATGCAAGCAAATCACATTTAAAAACCAGAGCTTCTTTTAGGTGGCAGATATGTACCAATGGATAATGCCACCCTACTAGTGGCACTGACACTAGATGTCTTCAACTAATACTCCTAACCAAATGAGTCAGTTGACTGACAGTCACTATAACCTACAACATTGTTGACAAGTGTCAGCAAGTTAGGTGGCACATATGTCCATAACCAACAAATTTAGGCATTGTCGACAGGTGTCAACATGTTTTTTGACACATGTCAGGATAGGCTATCAAC
Source organism: Watersipora subatra (assembly GCF_963576615.1). NCBI lineage: Eukaryota > Metazoa > Bryozoa > Gymnolaemata > Cheilostomatida > Watersiporidae > Watersipora > Watersipora subatra. The sequence continues at coordinate 41,844,876 of NC_088713.1, forward strand.
TTATATAAAATCTAAAGCTGTGGGAGGGTAATGTAGCTTCACCACTCGCATATGCTAACTGAAAATACAAGGTTTTCAGTAGGTTGAGTTTGCTGCCGACTAGTCATCAAGCTTGTCATGTCCCGCCTCTTATTATGCAGCACCTCGTATTACGGGCTGTTGAAAGGGCTTCAAGGCTTATCTCAAATTGAATAGAACTAGATTACGTTGTGTGTTTGTTGTCGTCTGATCTTAAGTCCAGTTGAATTCATTCAAACAAAACTAATCAAAGGCCTTGATTTAATCATACGGGTTCTCTGTAAGGCTTAAATTCATGGTTGTTAGTACTAGAGCCCCCTGTGACATTTCGGAATCAGGACATGTAATTAGGTTAGCCAATGATTGTAGGAGAAATGCCATTGGTGAATTGTTCTGCTTTTGTGTACTCCAAACCACTTCAACATTAAAGATGAACTCGTACCAAATTTTTTGTAGATTTTATCAACCATTATCGGTATTTTTCTATGATTTGCGATTGGTTTTGATGTTTGAATTGATCTGACTGCCAGGATGTTTCAAGATTAAAATTGCCTAAAAACTTGATCGTGGTTAAAACTCTCAGACGAAAGACCAAAATGACGTCATTAGTTGCGATCGTTGCTATAATTAATATCGGCTATTGCGTTCAAGTTGTAGCGTTACTCGTCTCTATTCCGTTGGTCTCTTCACAACTATAGATGTCTTAATCGCACTTTCGCTTGATCTGAGCGTTTTGACCTCGATGAAGTTGTGACGATTTTAATCTCGAAACATCCCGGCAATCAGAATACCTCAATACATCAAAACAATTGCAAATGATTGATTAATACCGATACTTTTTGATATAATCTACTATTTGTGTAAGTTAGTCTCAGAAGACTAGGTTGAAAGACAGATACTAAACTCAGTTGACTACTAGGCCTATCCTTCGTTTTTTCGTGACCTTCATTTTATCGTTGTCGGCCACCTTTATAGACAATTTTATCATTAAAAACATGAAGCTTTTGCAATAAATGTTTGAAAACGATGCTGTTGTTTGCAATTTTTTTATATTATCAAAACAACATCAACAAGTACTATTAAATAAAAAAACCGATTGTTTTCTACAAATATGGCGGCTTTTCATGAACGAGCCCATGTGCAAACGGCTTGATGATGTAAAAAAAACGATGGATAGAAGTTATAGTAGTCAGTTGTCCAACGCTGCTGTTGATGATGAGTTTGGTCTACGTATCCGTTCTCTCCAATGTTTCTGTTCCGGTGTAGACTCTGCCAAGATTCAATGGAGATTTCATCATTTTCCCGATTCTTTCATAAAGTGTCTTTATATCTCATCTTTGGACGCTCTATGAGTATCCTATGCGAGTTGAAAATAGAGTGTGAGTCGGTCCTGTCTGTTGGCATGTCTTGTCTACCTGAGAAATCTACTTGTGAACATGAAATACATGCTTGGTAGTAAAGTTACTTTTAGAGTCTTTCCATATGATGAAATCTATCATCAGCATATCACAATGTTTCCATGACGCGCATGATGCGCAAATTTGAGCCAATCCGCGAGTTAACTGCATCATGGAAACAGCATGAATCCGTCGTGCCTGCGAATAAGGGCAACAGCACTTGCAAATGATGCGCACGAAAATACCGTGCCAGCTATTTAATTTTCGACATTTTCAATACTTCCGTTTGTCCTTTCTCAATCGACTTTCACGCACTTGCGTCGCTAACATGTGAGAGGCTAATTATTAACTTATAGCATACAATTCCTTACCTTTTTTCAACAAGGCGCCGGAATCAATCGGCATCATGTGAATGTCCATGGAAACACTTGATTCGCGTGGTACCACGACTCCAAATCCGCATGATGCGCTTCATGGAAATATAGTGTATTACTAAATCATTTCACAGCTTCCATCATTCAGTATTGCGTTGTATCTTAAAGATATGCTCAGACAAAAAAGCCTTCTGCGCCTTCTCGATTTGATATGAGCTGCCACCATTTGATGTTGAGTCCCTGTTTCATTATATGTTCACTACTATAGCCTCAAAACTTTGTCCTAACCCAACAAAATGCTTGTTTTGTGGGATAGCCTACAGTTCCTCCTAACACTATTCAAACATTCCTAAGTTATAAGCATAAGCATAACATACCAAAGTTATGCTCACTTTGAAAAAGTAAGATTTCGTAGTTTTTCAATGTATCACGCTGTTATTTCTCTTTCAGGTTTTTTAATTACAGCTCCATTTTAAACTAGCAAATGTAAGCTATGTTGTTATCACGCACTCGGTCAGGAGGCCAGATGTAAAGTTCTTTATCTCTCAGTATCACTCATAAATTACAACCATTTGTCTGCATTCTCGGTAACGCAAGTAAACATCAATCACAGATAATCCTACGACATTTGGTCTAGGGAGATTGGCACAGACTCCATCATAGCGTTAGTTGGGGATATATTAATTTGACAGGTGACATTTAAAAACAAATTTCTCCAATATGAGGTTGCCCTGTTTACCAGAGAGTTATTCACTGCCGTCTTCCATCATCCTATGCATATCAGACATGCCTTAAATCTCACTCTGTCATGTAGAGTTTCGAGTGTGAGCGGATATTATTAGTTGTTAGTTAAGAATCTTCATGTACTTGTGTTTTGCTGAAAGGTTGATTTGATGCCTACCATTTCATCGGAAGTTTCCTTACTGATTACTGTTTGCAAATTTGCCAACATTTAAAGATGAACTTGTCCAAAATTTTTAGTAGATTTCATGAGGAAATATTTGATATTTTTCTATCATTTGAGATTGTTTTCGATGTTAGAAGTGATCTGACTGCCAGAATACTTCAAGATTAAAATCGACAAAACTTGGTTGCAGTTAAAACGTTCAGATCAAGGGGAAGTGCGATTATGACATCTATAATTGCCAAAAGACTGACAGAATGGAGACACATAACGCTGCAACTTAACACAATAGTCGACAACAACGATCGCAACGATAACAACTAGTGACATCATCTCGCATGAATTTTATTTCTGAGTATTTTAATCATAATGAAGTATGTTTGATTTTATTCCTGAAACGTTCTGGAAGTCAGATCACCTCAAACATCAAAAACAGCCTCAAAAGATAGTAAAATATCGATCATTTTGGATAAAATCTACTAAAGTTTTATCCAAGTTTATCATTAACTGATTTTGTATTGTTCTTCAGAAAGATAGCTAGAGTGATGGATAGATATAGCTTGATATATAGAGGGTTTGACAATTTGAGTGGTGGAAGGGTAAATTGTTAGATTGATAACTAGGTTGTCCGATAGACTGACAGACAGATACATAGATAGCCAACTATAAAATAGATAATAAAAGAGCAGTGTAAAAATTGATAAAAACTGTATAACTTAGTTTCATGCTAAAAATATGTTAAAATATTGAGCACTCATCAGACGCTAATGCTAAATTGTGTCTTGCGGATCTTATAAAGGAATACAGTACAATCAAATACAAGCTAAAAGACTAAAACATTAAAACTTTAGGATGGTTTGAATTTGGAAAGCATAAAATTACCTTAATGGCGGCATGAGGAAACGAGACCTCATTTGTTGTTGATAGCCAACTAGATGGAAAGTGGAATAGCTAGAGAAATAGATTGATGGGTAGATAGATAGGCCTATGTAGGTTTATTGGTGATGTCAGGTTTATTGGTCGCATTGTCACTATATTCATGAGGCTGCTACATGTACTGGTTGTGTCTACATCAATTACACTCCTCCGATCGATCGGAATCAAGCGCTCACGTCTCAATTTTATAGATACATTTCGAACTATGTTTCTTCCGTCGCGATACATTAATCTATTTTATAGTAGATAAAAGCTGATTATTTGATATGGTCAAGGTCAAATAATCCTATTGATCAGTTGATACAGTTCCTTGTTTAATAAAGTACCATCAAATAGATAATTTCATTGGTCAAGAAAATATGACCCGTTATTTAGTAAAATACTGTGACAAAAGATTTTACCGTTTTGCGGAACTATTTCGTAATGTTTTTGTGGGTCTATTACTGTCGCTCTGTTACTACGGATGATATAGATATTTTTAGGAAAAATATGACATTTTAGTGATGTGATAAACGACCTTTAGCCAGCACGCTCAAGCTGTGAATCACGCTGATGTTTTCTTTGCTGTGCTCTGCAAGCAGACAAATCAGATAGTCACTGTTTTATATATAATAACCAAGGACTTTATTAGGTCAAGGTCATTTTCAATTTCCTGTTTAAACTGGTAATGAATAAATAATAGTTTTATCATGAACGTGATTCATACTAAAATCAAGGGCTAGTGAAAAGCGATCTATCTCAGAGATCAACATTTGGTCTCGTTTATGCGATGAAGGCCTGTGCTGAACATCGTTTTTTGGATTACTGGGAGCATCGGAGTAAAACTCCACCCTGTGTAGCCAATTGTGTTTGTATTGACCTTTACTGCGAGGTCATTGCTAAAATCTCTGACTGTGCTGTTTGCGGAAAGCATAATCTTTGCTTGAACAGGCTCTAGTTTACCACCCAATCAATGTTATTGCTGCCTTCAGTATTCTGAGCGCCATAATTTCCTATTTGAGAGTTATGCTATTTGTCCTGTTTGTCTGGTGTCCCAGAGAAGACTGCAGACGTCTTCAACCCAACCAACAACTTGGCTACTTCTTTACAGTGGCTTGTGAAATCAACTGGACCATTTTTGTTGGGAAACTAAGATTCTCATTTACAATATCGTTATCTGTAAATTTAGTCAATAACCATAAGTTATACCTTAGAATAATCCTCATTTGGTTCTGATTTCATTTATGTAAACCAAACAGCTGTAAAATTGTGTTTTAGAATGTTTATGTAGGCTAAATTCTAAACATTTCATTTTTTTAATGGTTGATGATAACAATTACATGTATACATGTGTATAATCTGAACTAAGCAATTAAAAATGCATGTAGTATGAATGGTGTGAATTCACAATGGGTAACAATGTTGTAAATGGGAATTTCAGTTTTCCAGCAAAAGGGTCCAGTTGATTTCGCACGCCACTGTACTTCGAATACTTTGTAAATCTTGAAATTCTTTTTGAACCAACGGAATTTTTCTGAAAAATTTGAGTTCGACCTATTTTGTCGACCTTGACCTTTCTGCTCTTCCGTCCTTCACCCTTAGCTCGTATGTCAACACTTATTGAAGTTTTTCTAAAACCGTAATATCAAAATCTTCATCTATCTTTTTAGCTATCGTCGCTTCACCTCTAACAAGGATCTGTGATTCATCATTTCCCAACTCTATTATGTTTTCAGTAAAAGATGGCTGACATGTCTAAGATACCCTTACATGACATACTCAACACCTCAGATCACTTGCTGGATATTAGCAGTGAACATGAGTCGCTTACACACCACCCTTCTCTCACGTCAGCCTATGAATCTGAGCTACAGTTTGATGAAAGTACACTACAACACGAGACAGAACCTTATCACTCGCAGGTGAGGGTGGGAATCATTTACCATTTAGACAGATTAACTGTTTAAATGCTAGATGTCGGTTTTAGCCTTATTCTAATCAGTTTAACCAATTAGAATACTGTTTAAGAAAATATGTTGATAGGAGGAGTTGTCTATCCTTGTCTGACAATAAAAAAATTTCAAAATACTTGAATGCCAAGAATGATCAAGTTGCCTTGTTGAAAATAGCACACAAGCTGACCATATCCTGAAGTTGCTTAGCAACAGGTTCGTTTAGAAAAGTAGCCACTATGGAATTGCTTATTATGAAAAGGTATTCAGCGAACATGTGGAAACAGATCTAAACCAGCCAATCAGGCTGTTCCTAGGCTTTTAAGCAACCAATTACATGTAGATAAGATGCTATGATGAACTGAGCAATATCCACATAATTCATATTTAGGTGGAAGACAATGCAGAGCAAGAAACAAGTGCTGAGAATTTTAACACACAGTCTGACAGAGGAGACAACAGTCAAGTGCAATCAGAAAGGGGAGATAATAGCCGCATGGGTTTGGAAGATATAAGGGTTTATTCTAGCTCTCCGAGAGCTGCAGCAGGTAAGTTAGATCATGTTTTTGAGTGCTGCTAAAATAGTTTTGCGAATGAAGGGTGTTCTAGAAGATATTGGAACCTTGTTAAATGCAAATTATTTAATTTTTTGTTAAAGGTCATTGTGAGGTCAAATTTAATTATTGTCATATGTACACATATTAGGTAATTTGGAAACTAAAAAACGCATCTAGCTGAAAGGCAAGTTTATATCAGTACATTCCTTATTAATTTTTATTGTTGAGTCCCCTTACAACTGACGAGGGCAATCACCGCACCCTTTTGTTTCGAATGTAACCCATGGTAAATATACCAATGCAAACACCCCTGGTGAAAATCATCGAAATTTTATATATGCACTGTACATATTAAAAATTAGTAACAAAACGATATGTTAACCTTAGTAACTACAGTTACCTACAGTAACTTTAGTGTATTTAGTGGTTATGATCTGCAATATAATGTAACGTTACAATATACTATGTGCAGTACATACGGTAGGGAGTTCTTAATTTGAGGCAGACATATAGAATAAACGTTGAATTTAATTAAATGAATTTAGCTTACTAAACACATGTTTGAAGCTTAGTTTAGTACAGTCAAACATGGATAACTCGCCCACGGATAGCTCGAACACATGGTTAACTCGAACACATGGTTTCTTTGGTCCATTCCCACGTAATGATAAATTGCTATAGATAACTCGACCTCAACTCTGTTAACTCAAACAGTTTTTTGCCCAACGACAACCGAGATGGTTGTTATCGCTTTAGAAAATCACTTTATTCCAAGTCATAGAGGTAAACCTCAACTTTTCGTAAATCATAGGCGTCGTTATTACCACCGTCAGCAAAATATTTTTGTCAACGACTTTTCTAAAGGTTTGGTGAATTTTGATTTTTACCAAACATCCCCTTAGCGATCGCCTTTCGAAAGCATGGAAAAGTGAGGTGACCTTCGCATAAACTTCAAGAAAAATCGGCAAAATTGATCTTGGCTAAAACGCTCAAAAGAAAAAGAGGTCTTTTTTTCTGAGCATTTCAACAATGATCAAGTTTTGCCAATTTTAATCTAAAAAACGTCCTGGCAATAACATCACCTCAAACAACAAAACAATCTCAAGTGATAGAAAAATCTCCTATACTTTTTGATAAAAAAGTTTTAAACTTTACATTAGAAGCATTTATTTTGTAACAAGCCATTTATGCTTTTGATTTCTATTATAGTTTGTATATGTGCATGTATCTACTAATAAATAAATGGGCTAGTGACAGTGCTCTGATAACTTGAACGCTCTGATAATTCTAACACTTTCGCTCGGTCCCGTGAAGTTCGAGTTATCCATGTTTGACTATGAATTTTTAACTATTTTACTCAACTTCAACTTTTTTATCGCTCAAATTTTATCACCTGTCTCTGGTTTCATTTACACATTAACTAATAACAAATAACGCCGAACTGGCTATAAGCATAGTATGTCTTTCATTCGTTGTTAGAGAGCTTGTGGCGTAGAACATATCGGCATATTTCTTATTCCGACGTAATCAGCACACCGACTGCCAAATTTGAATTTTGAATTAATCCTTTGTTGATTTCATATGGCGGAAAATATTTCGTATGGAGAGGGTGAAAAATCAGCGTGTTCTATATCGCAGGGCAAAAAATTATATAACAGGGTCATCGTAATCCGAAGGTGCACTGTAGTTTGGTTTTTCAAGGTCCGGCTCATATGAGAGATCAGCAAGTACACTGTAGTTGGATCTTGAGTAATGACAAAATTTCCTTTGGAGCAAAGGCTTTTTCTTTATCTCTCGAATAGCCTTGACCTCTATCTTTTGAAATCCCGTAATGACAATACATTAAATTTCAATGTTTTCAATATAACCAACAGTAATTTTAAACTAACACACCAGCTGTGATTAAAATATAAAACATATATTGCCATTTATCGTTTTAAAACAAAAGGTGATACCCTAACTTTAGTTCTGTTCCTCGACGTGCATATTCATAAAGTTTTCACTTGAAAAAGAAACCTAAGCAATGCTCTAGCTCGCCTTGTTGTCTTAATGGGAGGACAACTCTTAGTGAAACCATTTATTCTCTATCCAGTGTCAATCTTATTCTTTCTGTTGTATGTTGCCGTGGTTTCTTTTAAGGGTTGATATAAGTCCTGTTTCATTGAGTTTCCATAACGCGAATGATGCTGATGTGGAGTTGTGCCCATGTTCAGTTACCATGTGATAAGTGTTTCAATGGACATGCCCATGTTGTGAATTAACGCGCGTGCTTTGGTAAAAAAGGTATTGATTTCTATATCAGAGGTCATAGAGACACATTCGGAATTGCTGAAGTTTAAGAAGTGAATTAAGTGTGTAAAATGTTTGAATGTTTAAAATGTAATAGTTTGGGTAGCATGTCCTTGGGCATCATTCAGAAGATATGTCTCCGTCTTTCGCAAACATGATGAAAAAAAATGAGGTTTGGCAAAAATTGAAATATTTGGCAAAAATTTGTGAGTAACAAAACTCACTTACCTTTTGAATTTTTGTTGTTTATATCTTGCGAATGACGACAAGCTTGCTGAGTAATGGCATCATGGAAACAGCGTTTGTTCTTATCAACCAATTTGCACACACAGGAGAAGATGTTCTGGAAGAGAGTGAAGAAGAGGAGGAGGGAGACAACCCGTACAGCTCGTATCAGCAATTCCACAGAGACCTTTCAAGCCACGAAGATCCTAAATCAGAACTCATGGAGTTTGAGCTTCTTGAACAAGGTAGACATTAGCGGTAGAAGAGTGGAGTCATTGCCAATAAAGTTTGGCCGATTTTTACTTTTTAATGAAGGTAGATTTTTTAACCTTGCATTGCAACTTTTAACAGGAAATACACCATGCATAATTTCAGTTTTATAGCTCTCCGTATATTACTCACAAAGCGGAGTGATTGATTGATAGATGGGCTGGCACGTCAGTTGTTGGCTGCAGAATGCCAAAAAGATTTACCATAAAACTTCAACTTCAATCTTATCGTTGTTATATCACAAAAGTAGAGGTGGAACGAGACACGAGACGTCTCGAGTATCGACCTGTCTCGTATCGGTCTCGTCTCGAGTTAACTATTGCCAAACTCGAGACAGGAAATAGAACTAAAGCGCCTGCGCACGGTCGTTAAAACATGGCTTCTTGCGGTAGCAACAACTCCATATATTGTAACGGATTGCGGGCAGCTGCCTTTGAAGTTATACCCGGTCCGTTACTACCTGTTGCTATTGATTATGTTGGCCACTGAGTCTAGTCACGTAGTCCGGACAACAGCCCTGTTATATTTTAGTTCGGTTCTGTGTTCTTAAAACAGATACCGGGTCGTATCTAATTACTCTTCGGATAATCCAATTTAATAAATTGGATAACGTTTGCGGGTAAAATGTCTGTATTTTATCGTATCGTGTCTAAACACCAACTGACCTTCATAAAATTCGGGCCTCTCTTACGTATATACTACCAATCGCGGGTAAAACTTGCCCGGGCACGGAGAAACGAACGAAAGGCCGTGTCGACCATAGTCCGTGTTCGGTTAACAATGACGTTTTGTTAACTCAAAATAAGAATATACATGTGCATGTATACAGTAATTAATATAATTTCATGAGTACAATTTAAATATAATTCACATACTACAGTTAATACATAAACAAAACTTGACATTAATGAAACGATAAGAATGAAAGTGTTATCGTGTGTTCTTTTAGTTGCGGTATTTCTTTGTAGAGCGACGGCTATCGGTTTCATTACACATTACATTAAAAAGTAAGAACTACTCAATAGATGGTAAAAATATACATGTACAAAGCAATATGTTTATAATAATTATGATCAATCAAGCTCAAAATTCTTAGAATATATAACTTCGGTATTTTAGAGCTGTTTGTGTCACTTTTGTTTACAAAAACTACATGCATATCACTATAATAATTAAAATGTTGTATTTAAATCGTTTACACCAGGCGAAAATTCAATTTAAAAATAGATTTATTAATTTATATATACCGAGTAGCTAGTACTTGTGTAGTGAAATCATCACCAAATGCTCATTATTTTACTGTCTCGTGTCTCGAGTCTCGAATTTTTACAAGACAGTGTCTCGAGTCTCGTCTCGAACTTAAAAAACCTGTCTCGTTCCACCTCTACACAAAAGGATTGCGTTTGTATCATTTTTCCTCTCACTCCAAGTTGTTAATTGTAATCATAAACTAGTAGGCCCTACATCCCAAACTTGAGAACAAACATTAATCCTAATGCTTTACACATACATGTATATGTGCAAGTTACTAGATGATATTGGAGTTGTCTTTTGTTGGTTATTAGATAAGACAACTACTCGATTACATGTAGCACTAGCACCAAATGAATGTTATTTCTGCCAACTTTATCTTCACACTATAACTTATTGTAGAAAACACAGACACTGCTACACCAGGTATTCGTCCTGTAGATTTTTTTAGCTTGCTAATTTGGATTGGTTTATTCCATTGCCCGAGTTCCCTTTGAATGCTCTGATTGGTTTATTTTCTTGCTTGTGCGTTTCGATTGGTAGTTCACCCCGTATGCAGCAAGGAATGATTGGCTCTGGTTGGTTTATTTTCTTGCTTGTGCATTTTGATTGGTAGTTCACCTTGTATGCAGCTAGGAATGATCAGTTTCTTCTTATTGTACAAAATTACTATACACTCGTTCTGCTCTACAGCTCAGGCATCAAGTTCGTCTTAAAGGCAATCCATGAGCCAATGCAGTCTAACTTTAATTGTATTCTCAATTTACAAATTCTATGTCATTTTGGTAGTTATTCTCTCTTGTTTGTCAGTAGGCCTAAATCTAGAACAAGAAACAAATTTTTCAGCTGCAAGAGTTTGTCATCTAAAATTGAATTTATTGTCAGCCATGTCTACAAATACTAAGCCAATGTGATAGTTATCTTCTTTTGTTAGTCAGTAAATCTATAACCAAAAATGAACTTTTCAGCTGCGAGAGATCTCAGTCTATATTTAAATGTATTGTCGATCACATCTACAACTTTTAATCCACTTTGTTAATTATCTTCTCTTGTGTGTGAATAGATTTATTGCAAAAAAGGAACAATTCAGTTGCAAGAGATTTTTGGCTGAAATTAAATGTATTGTAGATCAAATCTTTAAATTTTAAACAATTATGTTAGTTATCTTCTCTTGTGTGTGAAGTAACCTATAATCAAATTGAACTTTTTAGCTGCCAGCGATTGTAGTTTGACTGAGATATGATGTAAACTTACATTTCAATTTTTACATCAATTTTTGCTGCCCTTTGACCTTTAGGTATCAAGTCGTAACACTTCTATAAAGCCTCATATTAATCTTTTCTTTCTAATCTAGCCTTAGATGCTTGCTGTGGTGTGGGGTTTGCGATCCTACCCAACCCAGTGAGTGATTTTGTTTGTGATGATTGCAAGCTTCTGGGTGCAAGGCTGGTGTGCTTGGCTTAGGTGTGGGAAGCACTCAGGGTTCCATCACTGCTAAAGACAGTTTGCATGGCACTTGTCTGGCATAGGTTTATTCTCAGATGCATCGGGGCAGTTTGACCAATGGAAATAATTGGCAATGACCCTGGAAAAACAATCAACAACTCTTGTCCAATTACAAAGTATTATATAATCTGAGTTCAATAATTCAAGTACAAAATTATTACACATTAATGCATTAAATAATGCATTAATGTGTGAAAATGCATTTATGCTTTAATGCAATATTGCATTAGTGTATTCATGTATTAGTGCATTAATGCACAAATGCATTATCTGGAAGCATACTGTTTCCAATACAACTGAGAAGGTGCAAAGGCACATTGATGGGCAAAATATAGCAAACGCATGTTCGCTGTTGATTTAATAACCTCATCTCTCAGCATAGCTCTAAGTGCGTAAATTCATAGGTCATTTTAAAACTTAAATTCTAGTCTTTTCATCTAATTAAATATAATCTAATATAAATATTTTGTTCTCTGACTACAGAGAGTTGCAAGCTAAACTAAGCTGTAATCCTAAACTCGGAGTAAATTTGTCAATCATTTCGTATCCTGTAAGCATTTTTTGAAGTTATATAATCTGCTTTAATTCGTGTTGTGCTACAAAGACTGCAGGAAACTTCTGAGGAATTTACAACATCTCAGATATCTCAAAGCAATGACTACTCTATCTCGTAGCGAGATCGCTCCTTGTGTATTTTCCCTCGTACCGTATAATAAAACCGATGGGAAATCTTGTAAGAAAGATAATTAATGTGATCGCTAACATGTTGGCTAAGTTAGGACTAAACTATAATCGTTAAAAAGTATTAGCGATATAAACGTATAATAGAGACAGAAACAATATACAAAAGTAATGTAAATTATATAAGAGTGATTATATGCGGATGTTTTGAGAATATATTGTCAGAAATAAGTTTTTGGTCCGGCGTCTGCCAAATTTACTCTGATTTTTGGGATTACAGCTCAGTTTACCTTGTAACTTTTCATAGTAAACAAAACGATGTTTATTTAATTAGATGAAAAGAGTGCAGTTTAAGTTTTAAAATGATGTGTAGTTTTATGTATTTCGAGCTGAGATGAAAAGATCCCTCAATCAACAATGAACACAGAGGGGAGGTTGTCACAGTTTTGCATACCACTCTAACCATAGCCTGTCTTGACAAACTGTTGTTTTTGCGGAGTTGTCCGCCGTCAAGCGGGCGAGCAACAACAGCTTGTCACAAGACGTACTGCACCTGATGCATCAGCTGCACTTATAAGGAGTTGTTCTCTTCCGTCTACGCGGCTTGGCTGCGATGTTATGTCGGTCGCTCCATTGGTAATCATAACGGATTTCACGCAAAAATTTATGTAGAAGAAAATAAGATTTCAACGTTTAACCAAAGACCAGTCTTCATAATAAACTTTAGTAAAACTTAAAAATAAAATAAATTGAAAATAAAATCAATAAGAACAAATAAAACTTGACTGATACAAAAATATAAATAATACTGACTGAACGCACAATTAACGACACGTTTAGTCGCTGTTGTTGCCTAAGTTCTCAAATTTTACCAAAGTTTACTGCAGAGACGGGTCGCTAGTTAAACGTTCTGTTCTTATCTTAATTTTTCTACATAAATTTTTGTGCGAAATCCGTTATGATTACCAAATGAGCGACCGACATAAAATCGCAACCAAGCCGCGTAGACGGAAGATAACAACTCCCTATAAGTGCAGCTGATGCATCAGGTGCAGTACGTCTTGTGACAAGCTGTTGTTGCTCGCCCGCTCGACGGCGGACAACTCCGCAAAAACAACAGTTTGTCAAGACAGGCTACTCTAACCACTGCGCATGTATTTGCAACTTACAGACAATGATAACCATATTTGATACATTTAGGAGCTTCTGACCGTTCACAGGCTACTAGCATCACAGTTTCTATTTATATACAATTTTGAACAAATTTTTTTTCATCACAAAACAATTTCATTCCTCTTTAATTCAATCAGTTTTACTTATTTTAGACAAATGCTGTCGATGCCTGTCAGCATATTCTTAGCACTCCTATTTACCACATGAGCATCTACCATAGCCCAATGGATTTTTTTCGCAAAATCTGTTACATATATTAATGGTATCTTTTTGGCCATGATTTTAGGTCTGAGAAACTTGCAAATATTTATATCTGGTGTTTTTTGCAAAGTTTTTCAGTTAAAAACATGCTAATTTTTATATTCTGTGTCTTTTGCAGTTTTTTTAAAGAAAGTTTTAGAGTAAACATGCTAATTGTATATTCTGTGTTCTATTATAAGTCTTTTGTTCAAAAAACATGCTAATTTTTATATTGTGTTCTTTTTTAATTTTTTAGTCAAAAACATGCAATTCTTTTCTTAGAGTAGTTTTTCCATACTTGATTCATCCCTTCATTAGGTGTGTAACCTTTAATAGCAGCTGTGTACCTCCCAAATCTCTAAAAATATTCCTTGGACCACAGGCTACGCAAACATTTTTAAGATTGTAAATTTTTTCGAAATTTTTAGTTTCCTGATGTTTTATAAAAATAGTTCTTCATACATCCTGTTTGAAAATGAGAGAATAACTCCTAAAGCTGATTTGTATTGTGGTGGATGACTAATGCTGAGTGATGACTAATATTGCAGAGATAGACTTAGGTCCAATGTTGGATCAGCTGCTGTTAACTACTAACGATGACGTTCCCAGCTACGACTCACTACAGGAATATCTGCGTAAGACCTCACTCCCTAGTAGCTCTGAAAGCAACACTACTAACCCTGTTGGCACAACGCCAGATATGCATGGTGATTATTCTCCCCCTAGTATTCTATCTTTGATCAATTGCAGACAGTTTGAAAAAGGCTTACAAAAGTGAATATCTTGAAAATGGCTTACTGTGCAAACCGGTTTTCTGAAAACTCATGGTGTGCTATAGAGTCTAGCCTGTCTTGACAAGCTGTTGTTTTTGCGTAGTTGTCCCCCCGTCGAGCGGCGAGCAACAACAGCTTGTCACAAGACGTACTGCACCTGATGCATCAGCTGCACTTATAAGGAGTTGTTCTCTTCCGTCTACGCGGCTTGGCTGCGATGTTATTCCGGTCGCTCCATTGGTAATCATAACGGATTTCATACAAAAATGTATGTAGAAAAATTAAGATAAGAACGTTTAACTGGCGACCCCTCTCTGCAGTAAACATTATTAGAATTTGAGAACTTAGGCAAAAACAGCGACGAAACATGTCGTTATTTGTGCGCTCAGTCAGTTTTATTTCTATTTTTGTATTAGTCAGTTTTATTTGTTCTTATGGATTTTATTTTAAGTTTATTTTATTCTTAAGTTCTACTAAAGTTTATCACAGAAACTGGTTTTTGGTTAAACGTTGTAATCTTGTTTTTTTTCTAAATAAATTTTTGCGTGAAATCCGTTATGATTACCAATGGAGCGACCGACATAACATCGCAGCCAAGCCGCGTAGACGGAAGAGAACAACTCCCTATAAGTGCAGCTGATGCATCAGGTGCAGTACGTCTTGTGACAAGCCGTTGTTGCTCGCCGCTCGACGGGGGGACAACTACGCAAAAACAACAGCTTGTCAAGACAGGCTATATAGAGTCAAGCTCATATTGGTAGTAGTTAAATTTTACAAAATTAAATTATATTTGAACCAAATCCGTGTTCTAAAAATGATTAAATGGGTTCTCGTCAAATTTCAAGCGGCTGCTTGGTTGATGTTTATATATCGATTTTGCTTTGCATTAAAAATTCTTTTTTTTGCATATGAAAAAATAATAAAAATATTTAAAAATAATTTTCATTCTAGCAAGGGTTCACTCAAAGTATGTATATACAATGTATGTATAACTTTTGATTGACATTAGTAAATATCAACCAAATGTTGTTTTTCATTTTTTCATTTCCGAGTCACAAATTTTAAATGATTGATAATCGTTGATATTTTTTAAAATATGAACAAATATATAAAAGCCACTGGCTGTCACTTGTCGTGTTCTTACTACTTTTGTTATGTGTATATAATCTTCAGAGTAGCAACAGCCAATCCTATGCATGCTGTTATAATTTGGAGTAATGTCCTCTTGAGAAGATTCTATTCCACAGTTGTTTGCACTAAAAGTTGTGTTCATTGATCTTGCTCTATGACTTTTAACTGCTAACAATGATCAAATTCTTTAAAAAACTTTTAGTGGAGCACAGTAAAATATTTTACATCATTGCAACAGCTGATAATCATGTTACATTGCTATGTCGACCTTTCTAAACATTTTAAAGTGAAAGAAACTTTGCTAGCGAACTTTTTATAAAGCACTATTTATATTGATGAATAATTAAAAAATGCCTTTAGTTAATATAGAGCCATAGAACAGTCAAATATTTTGTAATATCACCTTATGTGGACCATCACGTAGGCAGTTGCCAGCTGTTTGAAATATGATCACACCAAAGCATGTGAAGGGAGGCAAATCCAAATTTACTATTGACTTAACCAGAACATGAAAAAAAAAATTGAATAGAGATTTTTAAAATCTTTTGACAGACTTAGAGAGAAATTAGTCATCAATACTACCAGTAATTCCTTGTGATTCATCACTTTTTGGTGTTAAAATTCAACTTTAATACAAGCTGTGTCCGTCTGTCTGTCCGAAGCCATAGTTGGAAGTTGGCAAAAAAGACTGCATCGCACAGGATTTGAACTCAGCCATTTGGCTTCTATGCCTGTTACCAATTGCATCACCCAACCACCTTGCTGAATATTGGAATACTTGTGAAGATAGTTATTACACCGGATGATAGCTCTCAGCCATTCGAACAACCGGACTGCCTGGGTAGTTGATAAAAATAAAACTGAAAAATAAAATACATTAATCTATCATACTCTGGCCCAGTGAGATTCCTCCAGAAACATAATTGTGATAGTAGTCATTGCGATTCGCTGTTTTCCTGTTGTTTTGTGATATGTAAGAATGTGAATTTCTTGTGACGCCCTTCATCATGCCTCTTGAACACCTTTGACCTTCCAAATCATCTAATGACCCTAAAAAAAAAATGCTTGAATTTAATAAAGAAGTGACTTCATTAAATTTGAGTTTCTAGATTTTATTTTGTGGACTCAACTTTTCGCCGAGGCACCATTCCTGACTAATCGTGAAAAATAAACCGGGATTATGGGAATTTGATTTTTGAATATATTGTCCATGATTGGTCAAACACTTGTTTAATAATCAAGAAAAGAGTATGTCAAAAAACTCAAAACTTGAAAAAATTAATTTATTAAATACTGCATTATTATTCCAAAGTTTGCCTAATAGATGTAAAATAATTTGTAAGATGAAAATATTATTTTTGTGTTCATTTAATAGGAAAGACACTACATTTAACTTGCCCAATATGTCCGCCCGTTCACTCATTCAAAAAAGCTCGTTTCCGTTTTCCTTTTTTCTAACTGTCTGGAATTTGATCAAATAACCCTTTTTATATGTTTTATGTGCTTCTTACCAACATTCTTATATCTCTTGATTCATTCTATATGTTGTCATAGACATCAAGTCTTGCAGGAACTATATCTAATCTTTACCACCATCTACACTCGACATCTATGAATTATTTCTAAGCATTACATTGTTTCTCTATGGAAGGATTTTGTGTAATAACCAAAAAGGATAAATTGTTAAAAGTTTAACAGAAATGCTAAAAATTTGTTAGTTAAAGTGTGACTGAAACACAATTGGTCAGCTGACAATCGGGAGCCAATAAGAGAAAAGCATTAAATTGTACGACTAAACATAAATACGACTTTTGAACTTTACACTTGATTATTCTTAGAATCTGGAATTTTTCTACTAGTTGATAAAAAACTTTAGAGAAATGTGCAAAACCTGGTTTATGTAGAAGCAGCTTCTTGTAGTTTCTCTTGGCATCTTCTCTATATTTCCATCCAAAATCTCTTTGCACATTGCCTTTGACGATATTCTCATTGGGTTGTCTTCTCTTGTGTCTTTTTTAAGACAATGAATTACCCATTTTGTTGTCATCTCCCTGCATTCTTCAATATATGTTGTCTCTCTAAATTGGCGGCTATGTTCTTGTATCTTGTAATTGTCTTATCTATTTTTGATTCTATTGTATCTCTTATCTCTATGAATCCCTTCCTTGATCACGCATTGTTGTTTGTGTAAGTTATTCTGTGCATTTCTGCCTTCACAGATTCTTTCTATATATTGTTATCTCTATGCAGGCTCTTTCTCTATGTTCTGTTGTTTCCTCTGGATTTGTCTGTGTTATTCTGTTTATCAACTCTCCCTCTTTTATTTTTTAACCTTCTCTTTGTGTTGGTGACTTTATAGATTGTATAATTATTATTTATAGATTCTGTGAGATTAGTTTGTATATTTATTATTTGTAGTTTATAGATTCTGGGGATTCTCTTTTTCGATTCCCTTGTTGAAATCCTCTGAAGTAGTTACTAGTTTTTTTCCATCTCACCTTTGTGTCATCACCAGAATTTATGCTGACTTTTGCATGTTTAATTTGTAAATGGATTTCTCCTATCATTTACATGTGTGCATTTTACTGGCATTCGTTTGTTTGTTTACTTCTGTGTTTGCCTTCAGTTGTAGCCAGCAGTGAACATTGAATTTAACTCTCTAAGTAATCATAATTGCTGAACAAGCAGCTCAATTTAAAACCATTTGGTGATTATAAGGAACGATCGGTAACTTTACAAGCGAATTAATCTCATGTAAGCTTCGCTCCTGTCCTAGCAGCGAGCAGTCGTGGCCGAGTGGTTAAGGCGATTGACTAGAAATCAATTGGGCTCTGCCCGCGCAGGTTCGAATCCTGCCGACTGCGAATGTTTTTTGCTTTTTAATTTCGGCATTTGAGAAACTTTGTATCCGACTTTTGCTTAGATAGATAGCATACATTTAGTTTATGCACTATAATAGAGTCGAAAAGGCAAGCGAGTGGTCTTTTCTGTTGCATGTCAGTGGCTAATTTTAGTATTAGGCCTACTTGTATGTAGTCCTATATGCTATTCTAAATTTAACTTATTTTGAATTAATGAATTTACAACCATTTGGAGACTGACAATATTTAGCAAAAATAGGTTTACGGAAGTCCATATGTTACAAATTAGGTGAGACATATTTTCTACGATATAAACAACCCTCTATTATTATCTATTGTATGTGAATAATTAATTATTCTTGATACTGTAGAATAAACATAAAGTAGCTTAATCCTCATTTTTAACTAGCGAATATTTAATAATTTTCAATTAGTTACACTTAATTAAATGTGTTGGTATATCTTTGCAATTCATTGGGAAATTATCTACAGCAAAGCCTTTGTGATAGCGGATTAGATAATAACAAACTACATACACTTATGGTAGCTTGCCAAGTAATCAATTTTGGATTTGTCTTCTTAGTAAATGAGAGCGCAACTCCTTATTAAACAGTGACATTTTTCAAGTTCTGTTGCCTACCCAATTTATTGATTATTTCCATTCAAGCTTGAATTAAAATTTCAAATTACTTTTTTAAATAAAAAAATGTATGTATTTTCTGTTTGATTTATTTGGCAGTCTAAACTAAACTAATTGCACTGAAACATTGTTTTAATACATGTAGTATAGTAGGAAATAAAATACTCATTTTACCAGCTAAAAATTGTGGTGAAGAAGCAATAATTATAAAAACTGCCTTGAGGATTTTCATTATGCTTTTAAGCATAGCTGAAAAATATTTGCAAATACTTTTTTCAATTAGCATTTAATCATAGAAACCCTGTGTGATAGCATTTAATGAGTTCATAAAACAGGATTTTGTGAGCCGTTTCACCATTTCAAGTTTTTTTAGCCAAAATAGTTTGTGCACAAACACCAAGTTTTTGGGCTTGTGATCCATTTACATTGACTTCACCAATAACAGATCTAGATAGTTTCACTATCATTTTAACTTGCTATATTGTATAAATTTGTAAATGTAAAATAAAATACAAATTTATAAAATAAATGATTATAAAATATTATTAAAAATTTATAAAGTATAAATTTGTACAGATATATGAACTATTAACTTTTACTATGGTTAGTGATTCTCTGATTACTCGTGTGTAGAAAGTAAACAATGATTCATAGATTGGTGGGTGACTAAATCTATCGTATAGCCTTTGCCTGGAAAAATATTTTTGTACCAACTGCACTGACTGCCAAATTTGAATTTCAGGAAAAGTTCTTGTTGGTATTGTACGTCGAAAAAGAGTTGTATGGCTGAGGTGAACAACATAGTGTTCCACATCATAAGGCGAAAACTCGTATAAAAGTGAAATCGTAACCCGGGTGTGCATTGTACCTAATACACTCTGGCAAAAATCATTGTGTATTACTTGACCAACATAATAGCCCTCTTACTAAATATAATATCTTAGTGTTATAACCAAGTGTAAACACCCTTTCACAAGGCGCTGCCACTAGAGGGCAGGTCATCACATCTCCATGTTTTTCATTATTACCTTCTTTATTCTCAAGTAATTACCTGAATATTGACTCGGTAATCCCCCTCATAAGTATCGGTCAGCAACCTACCGTCTTATTGTTAACTTGGGCCTTGCGCCTATTTTCCCTAACACCCTCGCTTTGTGGAAACTGAGGCTATGAATGTAGGGGAGTTTACTTTTCACTTGCTCGCCCGGGGTGCTGTTGGAAGGTTAGGAAATTATATTGGAAATCGATTTTTGTATTTTTTTGAGTGATTCGTTTGAGGCGAGGAAAGAAATGGACTGTTCTTGGCTGGATATGTGTGCCTCTGTGCGAGAGATGGGTCGATACGAACCAGGCAAGAAAAATAATAGTTTGTTTTTGTACTAGTTAATAAGTGTGCTTTTGGCAATAAAATGAATAATATTGAATATTATATTAGAAATTATTATTTATGATATATATTTCTATAATTATCAAGTTGTCTTATTTCTGTCATCGCTGATGCTAGAAATTTTAGCAAATCAAGCTTTTCAACTGCGGAAAATCTTTTTAAAAATATAATTTGATGCTTTTAACTGAGTGCGGGTAAAAATGGCGTATTATGTATGTGTATTTAACTTTTTATATTGTATGTATAACTTTCTTTGACATAAGTACTCATCAACAAAATGATGTTTATCGTTGACTGCCAAAAAAAAACAAAAATGAGCAAACGAAAATGAGAAGACGAGTCAGAAATTATTCAGTGAGTTGAATAAAATTGTTTTAAAAGTTGATAATCTAGTAGTATTTTGGAGGAGTCGGGATAGTAGATTTTAGTTTTAGAAAATTCATAAACTAAAGCATACGATGGTGGATGTAGTATGTCGATGTCATCAAGTAGAAAATGATGTCATATGTGTGGTATTAGCTGTTGTCCTTATTAAAAGATGCCTTTCGATAAACCACACCTCTCCATCAACCTCTACTTCTGCTGAGAGGTTGTCAGCTTCCAATGGGTATATTTTTGTCATTTAGGTCGCATTTTACTGTGTTTCTTCTAAACCTCAATCGCGGCCTATCAATACCACCGAACATCTTTTCTAAGTTGTAAATAAAGAATCTGTTTTGGGTAGCCTGGAATAGATGGATAAATACAAATATTCTGAGCATACCTTATGTAGGATTTGAAACCTGCACAAATGTGGAAACGAGCAAGTGTGAGAATCGTAATGTATATTATTATAATCTCCAGGTTGTGGTTTTTGTGATAGGTGTGGTGTTGTCCATCTTTTTCTAACTTAATAAGCCAAGCCTCTTTGCTTAAAAAGTACAAACGTCTGCTTTTGGCCCGAAAATGTTAAATAGGTCAACTATGGCAGCTTCCCAGATTTCAGTGAGTAGGCATAATGCATAATCGTGAAACATTAATTATAAAATTTGGAAAAAAATTATTTTTAAGACATTAATTAAAATCAATCTTTTTAAAAAATGAAAAGACTGAGTTCCTACCAAATCAAATAGCCTCATCATAGATCAACTATTTGTAAAAAAGGTTTTTTGTTGAAACATTAATTATAATATATGTAAAAAAGACTTGGTTTTTAAAACATACTAATTAAAATCAATTTTTTTTTCAAATTGAAAACTTAGCTTCTATAAAGTTGAATAGCCTCATCTTAAATCGACTATCTATAATAAAGATTAGTGAGTATTTCTTCTTGTTACACTCTTGCACAAGGACTATCTAATGCTCTTGTTTAATACATGCTTCATTAGTTTATTCCATTTGACAGAGATGGGCATCGGATCACACAAATCGAGGCGAGAGAAGTGGGCCGACAACTCCACAAGCGACCTCACTAGTTTCTCCACCCACTCCAAGTCTAAGCGAGGTACGCTGTAACATAGCCCTATCCTTTCAATCCGCACCGTGTTATGTACATATTATCTTATTGCAAATCATCCTTGTCGCATATGCAAACATATTCCGCAATGTGTTTAATCATAGAGTTACTCCCCATGCTTTTTGTAAGACTAGCTTTATTTCATTCATGAAATTTCAATGTAGGTCATGTAATGTAAGGTTTTTCCAATTAGTGGTTCTGCCAGATATCTGCAAATCATAATATAATAATATGTAATTATAATAATAATAATTGTAATAAATATAATTATAATATATTATTTAGGAGAAAATAACATCATTTTAAATTAAGTTTATTTCACACTTGTATTTTTACAGGACAT
Source organism: Watersipora subatra (assembly GCF_963576615.1). Lineage (NCBI taxonomy): Eukaryota > Metazoa > Bryozoa > Gymnolaemata > Cheilostomatida > Watersiporidae > Watersipora > Watersipora subatra. The sequence continues at coordinate 41,867,258 of NC_088713.1, forward strand.
TCCTCTCCTTCACGAATACCTAGAGTACCTGGCAGTCAAAGTCCTAGTGGTCGACCTTTGACCTCAAATGTCACTCAGAGCAGATCAAGGTCGATGACCCCGACAGGCATTCCCGTATTGAGAAGCAGGTCGCAGGCGTCGCCACGGGAGAGGTAAGTTTAATTCTCTAGATCTCATCAACGAATCCTACTTCCTTATTTCAGTTTGACCAATCGAAATTAAACTGATCTGATGGAGCCAAATGCATTTTCTATTATGTTGCGATGCGATTACATCAGAAATTGTAATCTCTGGTAGAAATTCCTGTAGCCTATCGGCTCTCATTCCAAAATTAATGTCTCTTTTGGTGGGAAACCTCTTTTGTTTATTGATGACTTGGTAGATTTTCATATTTTTTCCTTTAAACTGTAGAAAATGTTACCATTTTTAAAAATCTGTCAGCGACTTCAAATAATTTTCTCGAGCTAAAATTTTTACATTTTATGAAGAATTGAACATAGTGACTCCTCTTGGAACAAGATCTAGGAAAAGAAATAAATGTGACCAAGATTTAGTATTGGTAATTGTCTCCCCTACAATAAAATATGCTATACAGAGGGAAGCTCAGGATGACCCCTAGTCCTGGTCTGCGCAGGCCAGCGACTATAGCTACATTGTAAGTATGCATAGAGTCCGTGCTTTGGTTCCATTTATATCATTTTTGCACTCTCTTTTTTATATGTTATAGCAATGGCTAGAGAAATGCTGGCTGTCATTTCTATTCTCTTGTGCTAAAAAGCTAGAATTATTTGTAGTTATTTGCATTGCACTTCATTGACCTTTGTCCCACCTGAAAGGACTGCTACAAACCGAGAGAGAGAATTTATTCCTTTGAGTTTTGATGAAGTGGAAGATTAGTGATACAACTGTCATTAGCCAACATACTGCTCATCACGCATGTTTTATAAGCTATTGACAGAAGGTTTTGATTTTATTAATTGCAAAACATCAAACATCGTTGTCATTTTATCAAAACAGAACATGTTTGTTAGCAAACAACTTCTGGTCAAAAAAACTTGGAACGGTAAAACTAAATTTAAAATTTAAAACTTGTTGAAATTTGTGTAAAATTGTGTTTTCTTTATGTTTTGTCTCCTTCCGACACTGTCAGATTTGAAAATTTTTTTCCGTATCTTTTACATATATAAACATTTTGTATTGTAAAGGATTTGTCTTCTCTTTTGTGGATCAACTTAGATATATGCTACAGGACAATGTTATTCACGGAGTTATATTTTGCGAAAGTTGTCATTTCATGCATTTTTGCAAACAATTTACTTTTGCGGAGGAACGCATTTGCGAATAAATTAATTTGTGAATCCAGCTAGCAGTAGAGGGCAAAACCTTCGCCTGCTTACAGCATGCGCTTAACTTTTTAGTTGACTTTTCTATCCTATATGTAAATGTATAGAGATCTGCAAATCAAATAATATACATACCATGTTTAAATCAAAATCATCATTGCCAACTTCATCAACTTCAGTATTAGAAGTTGTTGAAGGTGATTGCACGGTGAAAAACTGGAAGACCGACTTTCGATGACGACATGCTGAATTATGAAGAAATTGTGACAACCTTGAATTATTTTGTAATGACTTGCGATGCATTAGCAATGGTCGCAATCCCACTTTCGACGGTAGTTACAAAAAGTTTGGAACTCAGCTATGTTTACTGACAGCTAGTTTTAATTACATGTAGTAGTTATTCTGACCTTTTCTTTAAAAAAGAGACAATAACACTAATTATTCACAGATTTTAACCATTTGCGGAATTTTCTGCCAGCGACTTTGTGAATTTTCAAATTTATCGAACAATGTCATTCTGCAGTAGGGATGATAGATGTTAACTTTATTTACACCGGTCAACACCATTTAAAGCAAATTAGATCGTGAGACAAAAATAGCAATGTAAGTTGTGTGTATTGGAAGAAAAAGCTCCATTGTATGATGCTGTTCTATAATTTAAATAGGCAAATTAATGATGTCTGGTATAATGTGAAGTGATTTTTGAGGGAAATAAGCGCGTAATGGATGGTCGGGCAGATCGGAGGAACAATTTGAGTATTTTATGCAATAACTACCTAAAACACATTTAGCTCTTTAGCATTTAACGGTTGTTCAAAAACTACAAACCTTTTTGAATCTTTATTATTCTGACTTTCGTATTAAATTACTTTGATAGAGAATATTGCTATTAAATCGTTCTTGAAAATATGGCAAGGTTGATCTTTTTTACAGAGCCGATACGATCTCTTCTGTTGATCATTTCAACGAAGCGTATGTTTCAGATCTCCATCAGCTAATAGAGGAAATTCTGTTGATGTCCCAGCCTCAGGCAGACGCTCCGTTTCAGCTGACACAAACAAATCAGCTACCGGTTTAGGGAGGTCCGGTGTACCGCCACCTAAGTGAGTATCACTTTTAAGCTATTATGCCAATTGTTTGTTGGTCTTTAACATGTCCAGCTGTCCAATTATACCGATTAAAATGTGCTTGAAAAAACATCTTCGCACTAGAGTTAAACTCATGAACACCGGCTTTGCAAAACAGTAGTTTTGCTAACCACTATGCCACGTGGCCACCATGCTACACTATGGAATAATTGTAGACATACTTATTACGCTAGCCATTCTTCAATTAAACTTATAGCGCACGCAGAAATAAAAAACACCTTCATTTGAAAGTTAGAATAGTAAATGCTGTATATGTTGATTGAAAACAAATTTTCTGTGCAAACAATTCTTTCTTACCATTCAGCTAGTGCCTAATAAAACACTGGAAGCCATGTGAGAGGTAGATCTATAAATTTGTGTACTCGTTCATGAGGACTGCTATCAAAATTTACTTCATTGTTTTATTCATTGTTCTTTTTTAGTTCTTTTGTAAATTCCCTCTTCTCTTACCATCAGCCTGTGCTTTCACATTAAATTTTGTATAATAAATGCTTCCACATACCAAAATAAAACAATACTTCTATAATTTGGTCTTTAAAAATTTCATAATTTTGATCTTAAATGGTACTTCTATTAAGGAGGCCATTTTAGGAAGCCCCACTCTCTTGCTACCTAAAGTTCTTTAGGCTATCCTGTGCCTGCACAAATCGGCCAATCATTGGCTTAGCTTTGCTACAGCCTAATCTCGACAAATGATACCGATTCGCTGTGAAATAAGTTTTGTATTTTGAAGTCATTGCATGTTGAAGCAAACATTTCTATAAAAAATATACTGTAATCATTTTAATTGGTTTCATGGCCCAAAAACATGATAATACAGCATGTATTTATAACATTGAACTGTATTTTAAGTATAGCTATCAAAAATATAATAAAAAATACTAAATCATACGTAAAGCTAAAATGAATATAAAGTAATAATCATTAAAACTGACTATATTGTTACATTACCATAGTGACATAAAAATGCAGTGTAGGTTCAACAATGTGTAACTTCGTATGACGTTGTGGTGACTTACTCTAACTTACACTATGGAAAGCTTTAACCAAATCACTTTATTCATACATTTTATAAATTTGTTAAAGTTTTTATAGTTTCACTAACCTTTTTAATTTTGTTCACAAAACTGCAATACTTCAAGACACTTAAAGTGCCGTATTTTAGGAACTTCTGGTATTACTTCTGGTGTCATGCGTTCAAAAATTGGTATGCTACTCATAAGGAGAATCTGAAATTTGAGGTTGTGCACTTGCCATCACTTGCCATCACTTGCCATCGAGCTGCAAAACAAAAACAAATATGTATTTATAAATCGTTGACCAAGTTTTGGCCGCCATGTTATTTGAACTAGTACCTGGGTTGTTTCGAGTCTTTTGAGGAGTCGTCAGGTTACCAATAAACCACAGAAAATAAGTATATGTCCATTCATTACTATAATGAGAGTCATGTCTGTCTGTCAGTTCAATGCCACGCTAAGAGCATTAGGAAAAAAGATGGATCCACACAGGAATCAAACCCTGTTATTAGGATTCCCAGCCAATTGTGCTACCAACTGTGCCGCTTCACCTCAATACATCATGGAATAATTATGCCCATAGCTATTACACATGACGATTTCTCACGGCGCACGAGACTGCCAGCATACTCAAAATTATAAAATCATTGAAGGCAAACCATTGATAGCATGCTAGATAGCTATACTGAACATTGCGGGTGTTGAATCTTATATAAAGCAGTCTTTTTTCAAACTTTCAACTGTAGCTTCGGACAGACAGATGGATGGAGGAACACGGCTCTTATTAAAGTAAAGATTTCATACCTTTGTACATGAGCATTATGTGTTGTATTTAATGTTCAATGTTATAATAGTACGTTCAAATGAATCTTTTAACTGGTAGTTGACACTTAGCTTTGTTATAAGTGTTCTTTGTACAAATTCGATGAATGGAATGACCCAATGCTTAGCATTTACCATACTTTTCAGACTATAAACCGCACCCATATATAAGCTGCATCTGCTTTATTTTTCAAAAAACAATAATAAAACAATACATAGGCCGCACCTATGTATAGGCCGCAGAACTCAGGTTGCTGTTTAACATGGCAGCAACTTTGCTGTTTAAAACGAAACAGTGCCTAACAGCACTGTTTCGTATTAACCAATGCTTTTTAACCTAGTGCCTAACAGAACAGTATCGTTTAGAGGTGGAACGAGACAGGTTTTTTAAGTTCGAGACGAGACTCAAGACACTGTCTTGTAAAAATTCGAGACTCGAGACACGAGACAGTAAAATAATGAGCATTTGGTGATGATTTCACTACACAATTACTAGCTACTTGGTATATATAAAATTAATAAAACTATTTTTAAATTGAATTTTCGCCTGGTGTAAACGATTTAAATACAACATTTTAATAGTGATATGCATGTAGTTTTTGTAAACAAAAGTGACACAAACAGCTCTAAAATACCGAAGTTATATATTCTAAAAATTTTGAGCTTGATTGATCATAATTATTATAAACATATTGCTTTGTACATGTATATTTTTACCATCTATTGAATAGTTCTTACTTTTTAATGTAATGAAACCGATAGCCGTCGCTCTACAAAGAAATACCACAACTAAAAGAACACACGATTATACTTTCATTCTTATCGTTTCATTAATGTTAAGTGTTGTTTGTGTATTAGCTGTAGTATGTGAATTATATTTAAATTGTACTCATGAAATTATATTAATTACTGTATACATGCACATGTATATTCTTATATTGAGCTAACAAAACGTCATTGTTAACCGAACACGGACTATGGTCGACACAGCCTTTCGTTCGTTTCTCCGTGTCAGGGCAAGTTTTACCCGCGATTGGTAGTATATACGTAAAAGAGGCCCGAATTTTATGAAGGGCAGTTGGTGTTTAGACACGATACGATAAAATACAGACATTTTACCCGCAAGTCTTCTTTATTAAATTGGATTATCCGAAGAGTAATTAGATACGATCCGGTATCTGTTTTAAGGACACAGAACCGAACTAAAATATAACAGGGCCGTTGTCCGGACTACATGATTAGACTCAGTGGCCAACATAATCAATAACAACAGGTAGTAACGGACCGGGTATAACTTTAAAGGCAGTTGCCCGCAATCCATTACAATATATGGAGTTGTCGCTACCGTAAGAAGCCATGTTTTAACAACCGTGCGCAGGCGCTTTAGTTCTATTTCCTGTCTCGAGTTTGGCAATAGTTAAGTCGAGACGAGACCGATACGAGACGAGACAGGTCGATACTCGAGACGTCTTGTGTCTCGTTCCACCTCTAGTATCGTTAGGCATGAGATTCTGGTAAATGCGCCCTAGCGGTGAAAGAAAAAGCCACAGAATAGCCGCACCCTTACATAAGCCGCATGGCTCGAATTATCAGAAAAAAGCAGTGGCTAATAGTCCGAAAGGTACGGTAGATTTTTCGAGAATTCTTTTGAAACCATCAGCTAAAATTACTTTTAGGCCAACTATGAGTCCAGGAACAAAGCGAAGGAATCTCTCTACCTCACAGCTGCCAAGGTCAAGACCTTTAACTCCTTCCTCGTCAATCAGGTCATTTGATAGACAGAGTTCAGAGGAGATGAGGTCAGAAGTCTCGGAGGTGACAAGCACCTCCCGTCCCCCGAGTAGACTCCCGATAAGGTTAGAATATTTGGCTGTAATCATGCATGGTGCCGCTGAAGGGCGGGCTGAATATGATGAAGATATCTGATGAAGCAGGTGTGATTAGTTTCATCACATAGTTTCATTAATTTTTTCTCATATGTAGCAGCCAATCAACAGAAAGTTCATAAGTCTGAGCTAAATGATTGGTTAAAGCTTCTGATTTTTTAGATCTTCAAACTGTAACAATAATAGTTTGTAATTGTATTTTATCAATTATCAAAATTAATAATCTATAAATACTTATAAAAACAATAAGTGGTTTAATAATTAAGAGTTGCTGACTGAAAGTAAATCAATAATGTGTTTGGATAACATAAACAGTCAGGTGATCAAAACTGACCCATTTCTCTGTCCGATCATCAGCCGACTCTATCTATCAACGTTAAAGTATATGATTAGTGATGATTAACAATGCAGGATGTAAAATTCACTCTAAATAAATGATAATTAATTTATAAACACCAATAAAATGCATGATGTATATATTATATACTATTTTGTATTATATGTATTATATATGTATATATATTATTTATATTATATATGCATATACATCTATATGTATATTTATATATATATATACATATATATATATTATATATGTATATAATATATATATAATGTATATAATATATAATGTATATATTATATATATATTATATATATATACATGTATATATACATGTATATATACATATATATATATATTATTTATATTACATATATATTATATATACATATATAATATATATGTATATATGTATATATATTTATATTACATATAGATGTATATACATATATAATATAATATAAATACATATATATGTATATAATACATATATTAAAACTAATATATAATATATACATCATGCATTTTATTGGTTTTTATAAATTAATTATTATTTATTTAGAATGAATTTTACATCATGCATTGTTTATTATCACTAATCATATACTTTAACATATGCTGTCAGGGATGGGATAAAAGACACAAATACTAATGCTTTAAGAATCTTATAAATTCCATTCAGAACTATACAAATACCAGTGACCTCATCAATCTTCGCTTGTTATGAATCCATCTGCATAACCAGATAATTGCAAGTTGCTACCAGAAAGTGATCAGAATTATGAAAGGACATGATAGTACATTGATTATGACCTCCAAATCTTGCTGCAAACGTATGTTACTAAGTGCAATTTTTCCTATCAGCTCAAGTTTTATAAATACTTTGTCAGCTGCCGTGGTTTGTTTTGAGACAACTACATAAGGTCCATGAATAAAATTGTCAGCTCATTTGGTTTCAACATGACTAGCACATGTTTGGTTTCCTTATGTTGTGTTAAACCATAACTGTCACATACAACTTTTATTGTTCCTTCTAGGTAAATCAGGCATGCTGATTCCGGTTTTGTACTCAAAATAAAGATTGGTTCACTAACTTTCAGAGTAATGAAGGCTTTTTTACAGCGTTTTAATATTGGTCTTGAAAACAGCACGATCCGCACAACAAGCTTCGCCCATAAATACGTGATGTAACCTAGCTTTTTAGGAACGGAAGTTATAGATGTTTAGACCGATTTAGAATAATGGAGATGGGTGTTTTAAAATCCATTATTATCTAAATTCAGCCTTGAAAAATAATCTCAGTCTTTTCTGAAAGGGAGATAAGCTATTTAACATTGCATATTTAAAAATGAACTCAAAAAAGCGCGAAAGCAACGCTAGCTTGTGATAAAATTGCGCTTTTTGAGCTCATTTTTTCTTGGCGTTCAGTCTATTTAAACATCATATAACAAGATACGAGCAATTTTAAATAGTTTATATACCTTTCATAAAAGACTGAGATTATTTTACAGGCTGGATTTAGATAACAATGGGTTTTAAGACACCCATCTCTATTATTCTAAATCGGAATAACCATCCCTAACTTTCGCTATCAGAAAGTATCAGCGTTTTTCTGTCATTTGCGATTTTTTTTAGTTTTGTGGTGATCTGATTGCCAGATTGCTTCTAGATTGAAGTCGATAAAAATTGATTGCAATTAAAACGCTCAGGAAAAATATATGTGTGAGATGACATCACTAGTTGTTATTGTTGCAGTAGTTGATATCGGCTATTGGGTTCAAGATTGAGCGTTACGCGCTCTTTTCTGTTGGTCTCTTGGCAATTATAGACGTCATAATTGAATTTTCGATTGATCTGAGCATTTTAATCTCGATCAAATTTTATCGATTTTATTCTAGAAACATTCGGGCAGTCAGAGCACCTCAAACATAAAAAGCAATCACAAATGATAGAAAAATATTGATACTTTCTGGTAAACTCTACCTAAATTTCATGTAAGTTCATCTTTAAACCCTAGGTTAAGCATTTGGGGCGCAATCATATATCCCTTACAGTTTTAAGGTTGTTACAATAGTTTTGAATTGATTAGGGTAAACATGGTAGGCAATAACTAAATTGTTCATAGTCATTCTGATTAGAATTCTGATTGAGATTGAGCAATTACCATGTCAGTCGCGTATCATTGAGGGCATTGAAGAGAAGATAACTCCAATTTTATAGAGATGCATAGGATTAAAGGGATCATTTAAAACTACTCAGGCAGTTGATGCTGCAGAGCGAATAATTATTGACACCATTATTTTGCAATGCTAGATAGTGGTTGGTTGAGGCTCGATCTACCGGGCTGCAAAAGGAGAGTTCTAATCCTGAACAATGCAACCTTTTTTCCCATCATTTAACCGTGGTGTCTGATGGACTGATGCAACTCTGATTAGAGTAAAGACTAAGTACTCTAGCAGTCCGGTGTGCCGTGAGAGATCGTCAGTCAGGTGTAATAACTAACTGCTCAGTTATTCTTAAATGTGGAAAGGATAGTTGATTAGTGTAGGGTGTTAAGAGTGTTGGTCTCCCAAACTGAAAGTCACGAGTTCGAATCTCGTTGGAACCATTTTATTTTCAACCATCATTTTTGTATTTTCAGATCCAAGTCAGGCACTGCCCAAGGCAATCCTAATCTCTCTCGGGCTTCTGTTGAGCCAAGGCTGCTGCAGAAGAACTCTTCCAAACCTTCCAGTGAGTTACTTTTTGCTTGGTAACATATATTTTACACACAATGCTACCTTCTGGTTGTTATTGTGTGTATGTGCGTGCGTTAGCCTGTTAGTGATTCGGCCTTTGCTGAGTGTTTTGGTGAATAGAGACTTATATAAAAAAGCCCAGTGAGAATATCAGTAGTGCAGCTCACCCTTTGTAGTGCAGTTAGTAGGGGGCCTTGCCAGGGAATTGTGAGATAAGCTGTTTGAATCCCAGGTGGAGTATTTGGTTTTCATAATGGTGTAGGAATGAGAAAGTTGGCTGCCATGCACATGTATTATTGGCCTGTTTTGTTAATTCGTTTCATTGTTCATCTCGCGTGACCATGTTGATCACCAAATCTCAATTTACCTAGCTTGACATCAAAATAAATATAAATTAAATAAATTTGACAAAAGAAATTTGCCATTTGTCTAATTTTAACCAATAGAGTTGAAGCTTATTTTAGCCTCGAATTCTCTATTTGTTTGAAGGGCTACCCAGTGCTCGCCCCTCTGTTACATCAGCGACAGAACTTACATCACAAGACGAGCAGTCGCCCGGCCTTGACCTTAGCAGCGGAGATGAGATGAATGCCAACCCAAGCGACCCCATGCTGAACACGGCCACCTTCATCACCCCACCTCACAAGTATGAATACACCGGCTAGCTTCTTAACACTTGGCTAAAGGAAGTTATATAACCTTGTCAGCAAGATCTGTTCTCTGTGGCTGTCACTGTTCTTTAGCCGTGAAACTCTAGTCTCTTATTTCATCTTATGTAGCTCTTTCAACTTCCGGAATCCTCCGTCATCTGATACTCAACCCTTCTCTACCCAAGCCGACACGCAGGAGCAGTTCACCTCTATGGATGAAAAGTCTTCCACTGATGCACCACAGACTCCTAAGATTAAGTAAGTTCGCTATTGGCTTTTCACAATTCTATCTAGTTTGGTTTTACTTTAGCATTTTAATGTTGAGAGGTGATTTAAGTAAGTTTGCTATTGCTGAGTAATACTTTTATCTAGTTTAGTTTTTCTTTAGAATTTTATTGTTTTAAGTAAATTTAAGTAAGTTCACTATTGGCACATGACACTTTTATTTAGTTTAGTTTCTCCTTACCATTCTAATGCTGGAATCTGATACTGTAGCCTCCTTTTACAGCATACCCTCAAGTCTGCTTGTTATTATAGTCGAACTCATCTTTCAACCACAGTTGAGGTCAGCACAATGATAGATAAAAAATTTTCTATCACATATGATAGAAAAAAGCCGATACTTTCTGATGAAATCAGAGATTTTTTGCAAGTTCATCTTGAAGTAAGAATTTTAGTTCCACTTTCTTTTCTGCCATAAAGACCATCCGTCTATGCATGGTAACTGTAAGTGTTCATTGTGAGCAAAAATTACTGAGCTTTAACAGCGAGTCATTGTGATGACCTTCACCTTCATAAGTTTTGCACTGAACTTGTGGTTAGTTTAGTGCTAGGGCTAGGCATTCATGAGTTTAATGTAGAGTAGGTATTAAATATTTAATTAAGCAAACGAGCACCTGCAATCACTTGCTATTGCCTGTCTGTCATTGCAGATGTCATTAGTTTTTGTGTCCAATTGTATCAAATTGATAAGTTGGACCGCAATCAATATTTTCATGCTTCATTCAACCGCTTTACCAAACTGTACCCAACTTTGCAACGCCTTGCAATGAGAAGGATGAAACCAGCAGTGATGCCATTGATGGCACAAATAATGTGAGGTCATCACTAAACGACATACCATATTACATGACAAGTAGAGTCTTTTTTCAAAAGCTAAAAGTGCCTTACTAGATACAGTCAAATCTCAACATTTGAAGTTAGTCTGTGATGTTACACTCTCTTTACCCTAAGGCTTGTTCACACTATATCGCCCTATCTTGGTTGATGCCACAATACTTTGATGATCGTCGATGATAACAATGTTTACACTAACACAAACCCATCTGCGTTTACAGCAGAAAATACTCTGTGATGCAGTGTCCTCATTTTTCTTTTTAGTTTTTGCAAAGAAACCTCTTGGTTTTCGCATGCTTGAATCAAATACCAGTCCCGCAGCAACAATCATAAATGGAAATAGACAAATCACGCTATCCCATCCGCGAATTGCTATCGCCGAAATGGTTCACTTTGTACAGGCGGTCGTCGATGCTCGGTGGAATATTGCTAAAGGTTTGACAGCTGCAAACTTTCCCGACGTATCCGCGTTGCTTCATCGATGCCATCCGTTCACATAATCGATGATGAACGCTAAAAGGAAAATGCTCACATACGGCGATATATTGTGAACCAGCCTTTAGTACTGTATCAACGTTGGGTTAATGTAAGATCGTTATTGTTCTCTTTCTCACATAGGACGACGACGATCACTCAGAGGACGTACGATTATGAGGAAGTGGAGACAACTAAGCGAACTACTCGAATCCTATCTCAGCCATCTCCTCCAGCTTCCGAGGAGGTCATCAAGGGTGAGAAGGACCGCAGTAAGAATTCGGCAAGGTTGAAAAGGGTTGAGAATCTCATGGACAGACAGTTAACCGGTTTTGATCGGAAAGGTGGGTGTTGCTTAGATCCTGTTGAGTACTAGCAAATTTATCACGCATAGTGTTTGGTTTAGCTCAAATGGCTTGTCAAGCGCAAAGGTAGATGTTGCTTATATCTTGGTTGGTGCTAAAAAATTAAACTCTGTTGATATTTTTTGTAGCACACATGTTCGTTTGGGCCCAAAGTTTGACATTGTCTAAATCCTTTTGGGGTGAGCAATTTTAACATTGCCAAAATTTTCTCTAGCTTCGATTCTTTTCAAGTGCAAAATTAGACATTGTTATATTAAGCTGGGTGTAAAAAAAATTCAACATGGATGTCATTTTGCTTTAACGAAACTATTAATTTGTCTGCAAATTCATGTCATTTCTTCCAGGAAAATGCCATATTTGGGAAAATCTTAAAATTCATGCTATTTTCTTTAAGAAAATAGCATAAATTTTTGCAAATATTTTATATATGTAATAAGATATTTTATAAAATAGCATATTATTTTTTGATATAAGAAATAATATGCTATTTTATTTCTTATATCAAAAAATAATATGCTATTTTATAAAATATTTTATGAAAGATAATAAATGTAACAGATGTGGCTATCAACTCTAATGAACATTCCTGACCCACCGCTTATTTCTCCAGGAACCGATAGTTACATCATTTGGAATTTTGTATCTATTTGCATGGGCAACAGTCTAAAATGCCGTTCTCCCTTTAAACTCTATTTTCAGATCATTGATAATCCTTTATCTCAAGACAAATCCCTCTTCCGAGACAAAAAATCTTCACTTTTAGCCAAAAATCAACATATTTTATCTTTGCCCATTATTTCTTAGTCTCTAAAACCTCTCTCAGTGTTTGGTTGCTCCAAGGTGATGTGTGCTAAAATATCAGTTTTTTTTGCTAAGGTTATATGTTGATGTTAGGGTGCCCTCCACTCCTCTCTTCATGTTTTTTTAATTTTCTTATCTCCTTTTCCTAAGGCAGCTCATATTTATTATAGTAAAATTGAGAGAACACGAGATACATTTGCAATGCCTGTCTGTATCCGTTCTCACTTGTTATACTGAGAGGGTATCTTAGTCGCTTCAATTGGTTTGTTCAGAGTAAAACAAACAGAATCAGATATCATTATTATTTTTACTAGTATCTCATCAGTCTGGTGTCCTGATGTCGAAATGCGATCGATTCATACAGCTGTGTGAGTGTAAGGCTGCTAGGCTGAATGCCACGAGTTCAAATCTCGTACAAAGCAGTCTTTTATCCATATTGCTAGGCGTGATTTCGAATGAAGGGACATGACTCGTGTTATAGTACAGATCAGCCAGATGTCTAGCGGTATTAAAACCAGCTTATAAACAGTGACAGGTGATGTAGTTGCCTGTCACTTGCCATTAGCCTGGCACATTGCCAATGGCTAATTTGAGTAACCTAGTATGTGTATTGCTAAAATTACTCATAAGAGCAGTGAGAGCAAGCTTTAGTGACGTTGTGTAACTCAGAGTGCTATGCGTATTTCAATCCTGAAAACAACTCGTATCGCCCAATAAATCGATTCATCTTGCGTATCTTAATTGGTTAAGTAATTCTCTGGTGATCGGAGGTTCCGAGATCAATTCTTCTGCCATACACATTTTTCATCGCTAGATTTAATCGCTAAAGCTGGACAGACTGAACCACAAACGAGGACAAATTTTGAGATTTATATATATATAGACTAGTGCTCTGACAGTCCAGCGTGCTGATAGAGATCGTCAGATGTGCCGATAAAACCGGGAATAAGAATGTGCACAACTATTCTGAAATACCGGAAGCCGGTCAATTGTCTCAGGTGTTAGAGTTTCGGTATAGCCAGGTGAATGCTGCGAGCTCAAATCCCATTTATAGCAATTATTTTTCTTAACCCACTAATCATGGCTTCGGGCGAACGGACATGTCTCTTATTCAAGCAGAGGTTTCTTGTACAATTATGTTCTTTTTAACATCATCATGTAGCTGTTTTGTTGCATAGATATAATAATTACGTTTAGTTATCATTTTAATGTCTCTTTTGAAGGATATTATAATTCGTATAATTATTAACAATAGTATTATTACTGTCATAATTTTTGTGCCGTTACTATTATAGTTTTTTTATTTTGGTAGACTCACCCTCTCAGTTTGGTGAAGCTAAGGCCCTCAACGATGCCATTAAACTGCTGGAGGCACGTGAGACTAAGGAGAACAAGTCATCAACAGGTCAGTAAAACCTAAGGCTTCCCATGGATTTTGAAGGAAAAACTGTTAAAAGACATCTGGCTTCAATCTACTGAAATCTTTTATTGGCTATGTTTAGTTAATGTACTTTAGTAAGATTTTGGGATTTACTATTAGTACTTAGTTGCCCATGCTCGGTGATTTTTATAGTGGATCCCACTAATTCATTCGATATTATTTTAAGGTTTGTTAACAAAGATCGCATGATAAACACTTGGAAAACTGTCAATTCTTGACAACGTGATATACTGTATATACCTGCATACTAGCTGGCTTTAAGTACTGAAAAGACTTGACAAAGTGATATACGGTATATACCTGCATACTAGCTGGCTTTAAGTACTGTAATGACTTGACAAAGTGATATACGGTATATACCTGCAATGATATTAGCTGGCTCTAGATACTGTGAAGGTTTGACAAAGGGATATACTGTATATACCCGCATACTAGCTGGCTTTAAATACTGTGAAGTTTTGACAAATTTGTGAGCCTTCCTAAATGAATCACAAATGAAGCTGATTTCAGATAAGGGATTGTAAAAAAAAATTGCAACATTGACAACACGAATATGCAGACTGAGTTTGTTTAAATTACCTCCGTTTAAGTTAAAGTAAGTCTCTATCATGTTTCTATCACTAACTTCACCTCTAAGCCTACGCATCTCTGAGTCTACGCTTCGGTTTTCATGACTCGATTGTAAAGTTACAATAAATGCCACATTTTCTATATTATTTTATTAATTTATGTGTTTTTTTTCATAGTTCAGTATTTATATTGTGTTTTTAATTAGCTTTATTTGATGTATTTTTTTAAAGCTATTTTTTGACATTTGGGGTACCTTTATTTAAAACAGGATTATTGGCAGCTGTTTCAGTTGTTTTGTCATAGTGCAGCAAAAGCTATATAAATCACCAAACATAGTTTGCGCTTTACCCCATAGATCACAGGAGATCACACTGTAATGTTTTTTTTACCTAAAGAAAAAAAAACACAGTGTTGAAATTGTCCTTAAAGATGAAATCTCACAAAGTTTAAATGTATTTTATCAGAAAATACGGGTATTTTTCTATCGTTTGCGATGGTTTTGGATGTTTGAGGGTCTGACCGCCAGAATGTTCCAAGATTAAAATCGACAAAACTTGATTGTGGTTAAAATGCTCAAAATCAAGCGAAAGTGTGATTATCAGGTCTATAGTTACAAAGGGACCGACAAAATAGAGACACGTAACGCTGCAACTTAAACTCAATAGCTGATATCAATTATAGCAACTAGGGATAGCATTTGTAGTTTGGAAAGGTGTGATCGACTATCGTTGGAGTTGTCCCATCGATAGTGATAGCTATCGAATTATCAATGAGCAGACAGAGTTCACCGATAGTTATCGCGTGACTTGGCAGCTGGTAAAACTATCGTATTGTTGAGTTACCTGAAAAGAAAGAAAAAAACTTCACTAGCCAGATGACTACAGGTGCCTGAAAAGATCGAGGAATTTGGGAAAGGATGGGAAAAGGAAGTTGCAGAAAAAAATCTGCAGAAAAAACAACAAAAACTATCTGCAAAACTATCGGGTTAAATTCTTTTTTATTATTCGATAACGATATATAAGTTTCGGATGTCTGATAAGCTAAAATTAGACAACATATTCATATCGAGAAGACAACTACCGACTATCGCAGTCGACTATCGAGCTATTGTGCATCCCTAATAGCAACTAGTGATGTCATTTTGGTATGTATTTGTCTTCTGAACGATTAACCATGATCGCCTTTTGTCGATTTTAATCTTGAAACATCCCGGCAGTCAGATAGCTTCAAACACCAAAAACAATCTCAAATGATAGAGAAATACCGACACTTTCTGATAAGATTTATTAAAATTTTGTGGAAGTTCATCTTTCACTGGCCTGGCCATTAAAGGAGAAGGGCGGTTTTACATATGACAGTTTATGACGGAGAATGACGGTTTTACTAGACATGATCCTACATGTACTTATGGAACATTGTCAGGTGTTGTAGTCATAGAATTTTAGTTTCACAGTGTTTAGCTTGTGTTTATATGTGTTAGTGTTTTATAGCCTGTGTTCAACCGTCCTTGTATTACAAAGTATCCATTAGAGGTCTTTGTACCGTGTAAAAAATAAACAAATACGATGCATTGCTTCAGAAATTTGGTCTAATTTTGAAAAAGTTAAGTCTTGGAAGTTATTGACTTTATATGTATAAATTTGATCGCATATTACACTTGAGTATTTCACTACTGCTCACCTTTTATTAGGACTAATTTGAAAAAATAATATATTTTGTTTCTTTAAAAAAGTGAAATAAATTGTTTTATTTTACTTTGTTCGAAGTTTGTTTTACTTTGTTTATCTTTAAACAGAGTAGATCAACAGACTGCTATTGAAAATGTTCATTGCTCTTATTTGGCCAAAGATTAGCCTTGGATTCACGCGATTCTTTTTTTTGTATAGAGAAAAGCAGCTGGAGTCCGTCTATGCCCGACGATATGGGAGACAACTCCAGGCCTAGTAGCACTTGGACCTCTCTTGCTGACTATAATGCTGATGACACAAAGGCTAGCACCGCTGCTCCAAGGTATTTTAAAAAATATGTTAAAATTATTTTAAAATATTTTTCAAAACAATATTTTGAAATTATTTTAAAATATAGTCTATATATATCTCCAGGGTATTTGAAAAAATGCCAAGATTTAAAAAAAATATTTCAAAATATCTCTTAAAACAATATTTTAAAATAATTTTAAACCTTAATCTATGTATATATCTTCAAGGTATTTAAAAAGGTGCTAGGATATGATACAGATACATTTATTACAGAAGGGTGTTGATACAATCTACTAGCAGGTCGAGTGAAAATGGCTGTCAAAGCAAATTGGCGGAACTTTGTCAATCTTTCGTTATTACATTCATCATATATTGTTTTTATCTTAGTTTTAACTTTATTAGGCTATGCAAATGTTTCTGAAAATTATCAGATAGAACAGCTGCAAGGTCAAGGTTACAACAGATATGAACAGGCAAAATGGCCTTGCAATTAAAAATAGGTTGTTTTCATCTAATTTGTGATACCAAGGCTAAATGGGTCACTTTGCACAACATTTGTGCTTGTCTGTTCCTTGGCAATCGAGTTCAAGGTCATAACAAGTATGGATAGGATAGTGGGCCGTGTAACTCAAAATAGTTTGTTTTGATTTAATTTGTTATAACAAAGCCTCAACAAGATCCGTATTAGACTGGATTTATGGTTGTCTGCTCTATCAAAGTTGTATTAACTGTGGGAAGACAACACTGAAATTACCTTGTTTTCAAGAATTTAAAAATAACTAAAGTACCTGCTTTACGGAAATAATAAGATTTGTAAGAGATTAATTTGTAGAGCTTGATTTTAAGTATTGAAAAATCCAAAGATTGCATTCTTACTACCCTCTGGTTCATGGCTCAAGTATAAATAACAATGAAGTCACTGTTTGTATATATGAAACATAAATTGTCTGCTATAAACAGGATACATCTGATTAGTTTCCTAAATATCTTGTTTTACACGATCAGTTTTTGTACTGCTTTGTGTTACCAAACTATATGTTGGAAATCCATGGTAAATCAATACATTCATCATTTATGGGTGACGCATGTGATTATCGACTTCAAGCTGTGTGACTATTTATGTATCTGTAGGCATCTATAATTAATGGAAATATCGTTAGGTTATTAACGAAGCTTGATTGCTGGTCTTGCTATACATGTTTGCTATCTAACAGGCTTCAAAGAAGCCTAGCAAAGTGATTTTGCCACCCTGACTTTTTGTCGAATTTGTTTTGTATTTTATGGGTTCCTGTATTGCTAGGTATTTCTAGATTTTGAGGCTATTTACTAGGTGATTACTGTGAGGTGATGAGTTACTTAGTTTTTTTTCTGACAGTTGGCTATAAAAGCATTAAATTTATGTCTTTTTCTAAAAGTCCAATGGGTAATTGATGGCTACCGGAATGATATGGAGAATATATGTGCAACAGTTTTAGATATTGCAAGAGGCCTGTAACCGGCAGATTATCTAGTTGTTGTCTTATTTCAAATGCAAATTGATAAACATTCCTTTTATTGGCTCATTTGTTTAGGCTGGTTGCATCACCCACCCCACCCAATCATCATTAATCATAACCTCCCAGACTGAGATTAGCTCACTCCCACAGTGTAACGTTTTGCTAGGTCATACAGTGAACGCGATAATAGGTCAAAAGTTAAAAGTCATTACTAACCAGCCGAGTGAGTCACGCGCACATGAGCGCCAGCCTTGCGTGCAGTGAAGCATCAGTGAGCTTCCACGTTAGACTGAGTGATGTAGGCAACTATTTATAAATTTTTCTGTATCCCCGGTGATTCAATCATTTCATATACACAAAACAAGAGTCACGTAAGTTTGCTACATCTGTACTTCTCAATCGTTTGCCGATCTTTCTCTTCTGCTAACAGCTCTGAAACGGATTAACAATGCCTTCCTACGATCGGTAGAATTCGTGTCTAGTTTTAAAATTTGTTTTTGCTTTCCAAACTATTAAGCTCTGAGGGAAGCCTTTGAAAAGTTTTAGATTGCTTGATTGGATTGTGAGTTCTGTAGGGAATACAGTGCACAATCATTTTATCTGGGCATTTCTGCCTGCATGGGGAATAATCTGGGATCAAGGGTACAACAGTCGTTTCGAAAATACGTAGTAGTACCTTGTGAAGGATGTAGGTTTAGTGGCTGACATCATGCTAGATGTGTAATGTTTTTAGCCAATGGTATAATGATTGCAATACTACATATTGGCTTGTCGGTTTGTGATTTGAGTGTAGGCATATCAGGGTTCAGAGCTATTCGACTACAATTGCTTTGTAACTAATCAATGCTACCATGTCTTATTCTTCAAGGAGGCCCAACATGTTTTCATTCCATCACGGAATCTTTTTATGTTAATACCAACCTGATCATAAAGTACAACTCATAAAACACCTGTACCTCTTCATTAGCTCTACTGGTAATCATTTTACTGTGTGAATATTGTTGTTATTATTACTACTATTCCTATGTCTGGTGTTGCATGGGTAATAGAATAATTACCTAATGAGTACCTGGAAAGCTACATCTTTACTAAAACTTCTTACATTTTGGGCCCTGCTTAAACCATAACTGTCACGAACAACTTTTATCGTAATTACTAGGTAAATCAGACACGCTGATTCCGATTTTGCACTCGAGATAAAGATTGGTCCACTAACCTTCAGTCATTTAGGCTTTTTTAAAGCGTTTCAATAATCGTTTTGAAAACAACACAATCGGCATTACAAGCTCCGCCCAAAAATATGTGACGAAACCTAGCTTTTTCAGGGACGGAAGTTAGGAATGTTTAGTTCGATTTAGAATAGTAGAGATGGGTGTCTTAAAACCCATTATTATCTAAATCCAGCCTGTAAAATAATTTCAGTTTTTTTATGAAAGGTTTACAAACTATTTAAAATTGCTCGTAGCTTGTTACATGACATTTAAATGGGCTGAACGCCGAGAAAAATGAGCTCAAAAAGCGCAGTTTTATCACAAGCTAGCGTTGTTATCGCGCTTTTTTAAATATGCAATGCTAAATAGCTTATCTACCTTTCAGAAAAGACTGATATTATTTTTAAGGCTGAATTTAGATATTAATGGACTTTAAAACACCCATCTCTATTATTCTAAATCGGTCTAAACATCCCTACGTAACTTCTGTTCCTAAAAAGCTAGGTTACTTCACGTATTTATGGGCGGAGCTTGTCATGCCGATCGTGTTGTTTTCGAGACTGATATAAAAACGCTGTAAAAAAGCCTTCATTACTCTGAAAGTTAGTGGACCAATCTTTATTTTGAGTACAAAATCGCAATCAGCGTGTCTGATTTACCTAGTAAATACGATAAAAGTTGTTCGTGACAGTTATGGTTTAACAATTTTACTTCAATGGTCAGTTCAACAGTGCTAGTTAACCAACTTGAAGCAAGTGATTTAAACGTGAGTATCTTAACCGATGTAATGACTATTTGCCCAATGCATACATTGTGTTGCGTGTAGATAATGGTTAAGTTTGCCCCCTTCAGATCTGGAGGTTATGAGATCAAATCCAGTGCCGTACAGATTTTCATTGCTCGATTTTAATTGCTATAACTGGACACAGGGTTTAACAAAAAGTCCAAAAGACAAATATTGATAATAATATACCGAGATCTGTATATATAGATTAATGATATTATTATTTGTTAATGGTTCAAGGTTAAAATGAGTTTTTTTGCAAAGACTGAACTCTGCTCAGCAACTCTGCTCAGGCTAATGGTATTACTTGAGCAATAGAACTTTCATGATACAGGGACATTATGGGCCTCATTGCCAAATGCTTCAACTCAGAACAAGTTCTACTAAAGTTTACCGCAGAGACTGGTCGCTCGTTAAACGTCATAATCTTATTTTTTTATGTAAAAGTTTTTGCGCGAAATCCGTTATGATTACCCATGGAGCGACCGATATAACATCGCAACCAAGTCGCATAGACGGAAGAGAACAACTCCCTATAAGTGCAGCTGATGCATCAGGTGCAGTACGTCTTGTGACAAGCTGTTGTGTTGCTTGCCTGCTCGACGGGGGGACAACTCCGCAAAAACAACAGATTGTCAAGACAGGCTAAACTACGACGTACATTTATGAAAAAAACTTGTGGTGATATGAAGGTTCTGCAATTTCCTAGTATATCGTTTGAAGTCATGTATCCGTCATCTGTTTGCAAATCCACTGTAGTCAAAAGATGTACTAATGGATTATGCTGACATTGTTATCTGTTGACCTTTGGCCTCGATGTTATCCATTGTCTGCTTTTTCATTCCGCTGATGTTATCACTAGCGAACTTGTCTGCATGTCATCTACTCTCTTGCCAACTGTCGGGTTTCACAATAGCCATTAGGGATTTGATCACCGGGGCTAAGGTCCTGAGGTCGGGTGGTGGCGAATACGCAGCCATAACTTGACAACATATATTTCCTCTAGGGTTATATAGAAGTTGAGTGACTGCAGGGCAGGATAGGTTTACTAAGCATTGTATAACTGTGTTTTGTATTCTTGTCCCTAGAACCGGAGGTGTAATTCCTAAGGGAATTACACCTCCGGTTCTAGGGAGGTGCCCAGCACACAGGTTGGTGCACTTCAGCACCACTGTGTCGTAAGGTCACCCCTTAGCTGACACCCTTAGTGCATAGCTAATGGTTGGAAGCTGTTGTTCCTGGGGGTGCAAGAATCCATGGTGAACACGAATAAAGTGTATTTGTAGTCGTAATGGCTTGCTTATGCAAATCTGGATATTCATCTCTACTATTCATAAAAAATAAATTTTGTTGTGGGTGATCAATTTTGAAAATAATGTGGGTATTTCACTCATCTACAAGAAACCACCTTTCAACCAATGAATACCAGAGAAGAGGTCGGAAAAACATTAAAGATCTGAGTTGTTTTTATACGTTGGCGCTGTGTAAAAAAAACGTTAGACTCTTCCTAGCATGACCTTTCAATAACTTTTTTTCATATATTACAAATATGCCTTTTTTACATGTGACTCAAGCCATTTTTGTTTCATTCAAAACAAGGGATTACGAGATTGCCCTCATACGAGATATTGAATAGGGAAGCTTTGGCTCGCATGATCATTTCCTTGCCCAATATGGAACAGCCAGTAGTAGAGAAGAAATTCCTAGTGTATTCACTTCCTTCACAGTTTATTCCTAAAGAAATGAAAAGATAACACTATGAAATGAGAATTGTGTAAGACACTATTAGCTTGGGGCAGTTTACTACAGTTCATAGCTGTGCTGCTTTTTGATGCCACTAGTAGTGTAGTCTGTTTTAGTACACTTACAAAACTGCTCCCTTTCTGTGAAACTGCCATTTTCCCCGGAATGGAAAGTGATTTTGTTAAACAAAGAGTTAGTAAAAGTCAATGAAAAAGCCATCATGCGGTTTTCTAGCCGGCTGCTAACCCTAGCAAGTACTAAATGTAGCTGCTGGGCTTCCTTTCTATCTGTCCTGGGATGAGTCATATCTGCCAGCTGATAGGCTTCTCATCGCAAATGAGTGCGCTTGGTGCATAATTTCCAGGGCATGATAAAATCCCAACAATTCTTGCACTTAGTCAAGTTTGTTGTATGTCTTCTCTCACAACTTGTCCTTCAGCTTTGGTGGCTTCAGTACATCAGGGCAGAGAGCGACCACAGTATATAACACGACCTGCAAACAACTAAAAACAAAAAACAACTCCCAAAACCCCTCTTCCGGTGACAGCAATGACATACAACCTTAAATTGCTCTCTGCAACTTGGCATATCTCCGGCTGTCTAGGTTCCTTTGCTTCGATACATCGACATGTCGAAGTGGCCAATATCACAGAGCCAGTGTTCGGGCAACAATGCCCCTAAAACACACATTGTGTTTCCATGACGCGCATAATGCGCAAATTTGAGCCCATCCGCAAGTTAACCGCAATCATAGAAGTGGCATAAATCCACAAGCTAAGCGTGGTTTGAAATTCGAAAACCTTTATTGTACATCATAGGCCTACTTGCGAATACTATAAACAGCACTTGCGATTGATGCGCATTAACATACCACACCAGCTATTCAACTTTAAACATTTTCAATACTTCCATTCGTCTTTTCTCGATTGAGCTTCACATGCATGCGTTGCTAATTATTAACTTATAACGTACAATTACATTTTTTCAACAAAGCGCAGGAGTCAATCCGCATCATGTGAATGCTCATAGAAATACTTGATTAGTATGGTTACGCAATGTGTGCACAACTCCAAATCCTCATGATGCGCGTCATGGAAACAGTGATACATGTCGAAGTGGCCGATATCACAGATCCAGTATTCGTGTAACAATGCTTCTAAAAACCAACACGCAGCTTCTACCCTAAGGCACTTATGTATTCGCATCATCCAACTTTCGCGTTTTCGCGGAATCATCCTCTCGCGAAAATTTCATGAGCAAAACTAAACTATCATAACGGACGAGCGAAAACGTGGAATTAAATAGCTTTGTTCATTAATAGTCCAAGAAACAAATGGCATCAAGCGATCAAATTGCATTATCGATCTCACACACACAATTCTGCCTCCGGTTTACAATTACAAACTAGTCCCAAATTGAATTTTCTTACCGGTGAACCAAACCTGAGGAATCTAATTATGTTTGTTTCACTGCATTTATTTTCACATCACTATATTTTCGCACTCATCATAGCTGCGAAATTAAGTTGCAGCGAAATTTTACTCTGTATGCTACTCACGAAACTAAATACTAGCAAAATATAAGTGTCCTAGGGTACTTGCAGTAAGCTGACATCATTCTCGATCTTCGAGGAATCGCTCATATACTTTGTGTGCAAAATTGATATTCTCAGTACAATTAATAGAACAAAAACTAACATACATGTACATAACTCGCTCTCTCGCATACACAACTGTGTAGATCCATCTGTGAGCATTATTGCGATATCAGCCATTGCTGTTCGCGGTTTTTTTGTAGTTTTATGAAGTAGCAAAGTGCTTAGGACATTTTGCATCATGCCGTTTAATTGCTCTCTTCTCTCAAAATCATCTAATGTACCTATGAAAAGGAGGAAATTGCCTATGATTTCATTAGAAAACCGAAAATGGAAAACTTACTTATTGGCATGTAACAGATAAGCTGTGCTACGTGTCATATAGAACTAGCTATCTCTATATGACTCACTACCAGCGTATTGGTGTCTGTGGTCTTATGCTGGTGTTACATCAGCAATGGGATGTCTGCTCAGACCACAGAAGGCACTAACCTGTTTAGAAAATTATTTTGACAATTGTTTCCTGGCATCAGTGTGGAGCCCTTTGATTATGTTTCTATGACGCGGTTAATCAATTAATCCAGAAATTTACCGGCATACCACAAAATGGAAACAGCAGCTATCTGCAAGTAGGGCCTAAGTGAGTTTTGTAACTCACAAATTTCATCGAATGTTACATGCTAACAAAAAATAGAAGCAGCACTCATGGGTGATACGCAAGAAAAAGTGCTTGAGCTATTCCATTTTCTGCATTTTAGTCATTCTTATTTAGTTTTCACCAGTTCTGAATGCGCTTCTAGGATCTGTGGCGTAGAAATCCTTATCTTTTTTACCAAAGCACAACATGCGGATGTCCATTGAAATACTTATTGCTCGGTACCACAATGTGCACACAACTACAAATCCCTATCATACACACAATGGAAACATAGTGTATCACCACTCACAATTCACTAGGCAATTCTGTTAGTTTACCTTTTAGAAGGTAGAAGTAGCAAGCGCCTTGTTAATATACAGTATGACATCGTTATTCTTGAGGGATTACCCTCTACCACTCTGCTAAGAGCGACCAACCACAAATATCGGATACAGTTGTTTGATGTTTCATCTTTTGGGCTCCGTGTGTTCAAAATAAAAGCTGTGTATATAATTTATACATAAGTAATCCCCTACTACTTTTGTTGTTTTAATACTTGCAAAGTAAAACCTGTGTTCATTAAAAAACTTTAAAAAAAAATAAATAAGGTGAATGCATGAAATAGGTAAATCTCTCTGATTTGTTGGCCCTGTGAGATCATTTTGCAAACATCATTGTGTTAGCAGTCATCTCTACTCTAGGACATTTATGTATTCCCCTCACCTAACTTTCAAGTTTTCACGGAGTCATCCTCTCGCGAAAATTTCATGAGCGAAACTAAACTATCATTACGAACGAGCGAAAATGCGGAATTAAATAGCTTTGTTTATTGATAGTCCAAGAAACAAATGGCAGCAAGCGATCAAATTGCATTATCAATCTCGCCCACACAATTCTACCTGCGGTTCACAATTACTAACTAGTCCCAAATTGAAAAAATTTTTCTTATTGGTGAACCGATCCTGAGGAATCTAATTATGTTTGTTCCACTGCATTTATTTTCACATCACTATATTTTCGCACTCATCAGAGCTACGACATTAAGTTGCAGCGAAATTTTACTTTGTATGCTACTCACGAAACTAAATACTAGCAAAATATAAATGTCCTAGGGTATTTGCTGCAGCCTTATTACATTTTATAAAGTGTAAAAGTGCAAAAGTGCTTCTGACGCCCTTTCATCATGCCTTTTAAACGCCGTCAACACTCGAGGTTGTTTGTAAAACCTAAGAATATGTAGAAAATGCTTGAGATTAATAAAAATGTGACTTTATTAGATTTGAGTTTGTTAGCCTTCATCTCTAGATTTTCATTTTTGCCGGGGTAGGGGGGGGGGGGTTCGCCCGTCACGATTAACAGCCATAAATCAGGAATTCCTATATATATTTGATTCGGTTGCATAAATGTAGCCTTTTTATATAAGCTAATGGAAAAAAAAACATTAGAATGTAGGCAATCGAGTACTGCCACGAAGCCCTTAAATATCATCAGCTCGAGTGGACACAGCTTTGAATCCTGTTCTATTCATGTCAATAGCAATGTGAATAGCCATTTGGTACCTTTAGAAAACAGCTTGCTTTAAATTTCTATGAGTTGCTTCAAGAAGTTCATTTCTATCTTGATTGTTTGGTTGATAAAACTGGGACGATCGACCTCTTGCTGTGTACAAACTCTGAAATTATTAAAAGTTTGATCTCTTTACTAGTCAGGCGATGTCCAAGATTTCTTTCATGTTTAATCTGCCGGTGGTTGTTTCACATGTTGGCTCACAGGAACCAGATCAGTTATAAAACTATTTTGACAACCTGTTGGAAGGCATGGAGCATATGGGGGTGAAGTTTAGATAAAATCAACCAAAAAAATTTGAAAACTTGTGTTGGCGCGGATTAACAAACACACAGACAATGGCAAAGTGGTCATTTACTGATATTGATTATAAAATCAATCTAACTTTGTATATATCGACTGTTTTATGCATTCTTGCTTAAAGGTTGACTTGCAACAAATTTCACATTACAGTTATTCGGTATAACACACATTCGACACGCGATAACACAACGTGTCAAAACAATAACAAAGTTGGCTTGAGTACGTCAGCAAAATAAAAAGATTTTAGCTTGCGGCGCTTGCGTAATAGCTGTGATTAACTGTTCATTTTTAAGCTTTTAAGAGATTGTAATTACTTTTCCAAATATTTTGCACCTGCAGCAACAGAGTAAGACATGGTGAATCTTTTCATATCAAATAACTGTAATGTGAATTTTGTTACAAGTTAACCTTTGAAAGCATTTTTAGGAATTTTTTGAATAGAATCGAACCAGTAAACTAAATTCAATATTAAGTAGATATGCCTTTCTTTAGCTAAAGGAACTATTAAGTGTGCTTTTAACTAATAGGGCTACATGTAACAATATCAAAAAGTATCGATTGTGAAATAGGGTCTACAATAAATGTTCGTTTAGCCCTAGTTGGAGTTATCTTATTTATGCCGCTTTCAACGATGTGTGACTAACACGATAATTACACTATCAATGACCCTTGAACGAATCTATTAAATCATTTTTAGCATATACCAAATGTGTCAGTTATAAGGCTTGCGTTCAGTTATGAAAACATGTACATAAAGATTTTGGGCTAAAATTATGATTGTACATCGCCACTGCCTCTAGACGATAACTGATACAGTTATCATATACCCTCATTTACTAACAAAAAACTAACAATTGCTCCACAAGTGTGTTGGTTGTTACACCTTTGGAATCGATATGTATAGTCCGAATCTGAAAGCAACCTCAAAAGCAAACTTTTGTGGCTGTGTCAAAATTGCCAGTTGCATAGACTTGATACAGATATACAGTTATTAGAAGCATTGATTATTCAATGTCTATGCCTAAAGCGTGGCTCCCATATTGACTGCAGGACCTGGCTGTAATATCACTCAGCAAAACACTTGCGGCGCTAGGTTGGACGTCTTATGCTCACATAAAGCTGTGTTGTTGATGATCGCATAAAAATGGCCGCTTGCCATGCTGTTTTAAAAGTGCCGACCTTCACGTGTGCATCGAATTTAGGAAAGGTTTTGCTTTCGGCTTTTTGGGAAGTTGAACAGCGCTGAACTCTTGCGTGTGCTGGTACTCCCCGCGCAAGTTCCTATTTCACCGCCGATAGCCCTGCGATCCTGCCACCAACGGCCGTGGGTGTATGGAAATCAGGCTTTAAAGAACATGATCTCCACTCTTTGCTCCCAACTGTAACCTTTCATCGTCACTGAATCACTACCATGCGTGTCAATCTTCCCCTTTCCTTTGTTTTTGTTGATTCTCTCCGTTTGAATTACATAAAACGTTTCAAAGTTATTTACTCTACTCGATACTATTTGTTCCCATGTTCATTGATAACGTAATCGCTGCCATGCTGCCGCTCCTAATCTCGTAGCCCCTTAGTGGTTGAGCTCTCCAGTCGAAGTGGTCAGTGTTTACAGAGCTGGCAGCATGAAAAGGCATCGAAGAACGAAGAGAAAAAGGGTGCGAATGTGAGTAGTAATTGCTGTGGTTCTGTACTCGAGTGAGGGTGGTAGGGTGGGAGTGTTTGATAGTTCACATCTTGGCCTTGGTTCTTCAGACTTCTAGCATTTCAAAACTATGTCACTATAAGCTTTTGTGACACACTCGATTACGATATTGTGATCACCGTAAACAATCGACCCTTGCTACTTTGAATTTCCTCCCCTAGATTTTTATTTGTTCGGACACCTGGAAACGGAACGATTGTCCGATGCGGCCATGTCTGTCCGAAGAATGACAACCTTGACCGATAGGTAGCTCTCGTGGCAGACGATGCGAGGGATGTATGCGCCTGAGTGAGTGCTGTACTGTGATTTTCATTTCCTATTAATAATGCTATTAGTATATTATACTGTACCCTACTGTAGGTATAACCATATTTTACTCTCTTATGTATACTGTAGGCCTATATGTATAATGTACTATATTGTAGCATAGGAGTATGTGTTCACGACAAGATAGGCTGTTTAATGGAATGTACTGTACAGCACTCGATTTCCGATGTTACTACATGGCTCAGTCTGTATAAGTCGGAACAAACAAGGTCGACTGTATCACATTTGTTACTTTTGGCGGATATAACACTTGTACAAGTATTTTGTATAGCTTGTGGTACAAAATTTTTATGTTAAATCGATAGATAGGCTCTATATATAGCGATGGTTTCATGTTGTACAGACAAAGACGCGCTAGTCATTGTGTTGATATAATTGTTATGATAAACTGTCAATGCTGTTGGGGAAATACTGCGTATCGAGGAAATTTCATTCAGATTTTTATTATCTTCAAGTTGTCAAACAATATTCGTAATATTCCAAAAATGACATATATAGCAAATAAAAGTTTCAAACAACCAAATATTTCTATGAATAATAAAAATCTAGAAAGTTCGCTATGTGTTAGTTATGCTACGCATATGATCAGGCAGCTAATTCCAATGGTCAACACCAGAAAATTGGAAAAAAAATTCTGCAGTTAAAACCAGTTTTGATTAAATTGCCACCAGCTATTGGTCAAACATCTAGTGTATACATACCTCCTGGCATTACAGTAATACTTCAACTAACGAGTGCTCCAACGTACGAGAACCTTGAGATACGAGCCAGCTTTTAAGCAAGTTTTAGCACTAACATACGAGCCATGTTTGAGATACGAGCACGTGAGTCAGTTGCCAAGTATGCCGGAGGTGTTTTATGAGAACAGCATCACTCTGTATTTTTCAACTGCTCAGGTTATACTTTAGTACCGTGTTTTTTGTGCGCGATTTTCAGTGCAGAATTATGTGAATTAAAAGTACAGTGCGTAGACCGAAAGTTTGCCAGTAAAATGAAAGATGAAATGCAAAGAAAAAGCAAATGATAACAATTATTAAACGGAAAATTATTGAAAAATGCGCGAAGTGTGTATGCATGATTGAACTAGCTCAGCAATTTGACAGAAATACATTCACAATTATCAAACAGAAGGATTATATTCTGGGCATTTATTTAGTTCGCAAAAGGACGAACCATAGTTTCTAAACGGCGCAGCGATCTTCACGACCGCTGATGGCGAGACTGCTCAGGCATTGGATAAAAGATCAACAATTGGCCGGTGACAGCGTAACTGAACGATGCTATGTGAAAAGGCCGGTCCTATCTTATCAAAACTATAAACATTCGGACAAGTTGGCTAGTGGTCGTACATTAACCGTTTGTGACGACACTTGTGTTCGCCCTAATCGCAACATGTTGAAAGGGCGACAAAGGTAAACGTCCTTAGATAGGTTTATCTTAAAACGGCCGGCTAGTCGTGAAAGCGAAACAAAGGAAAAATTTAGCTAACCAGCGAGAAACTTCCAACTACCTTATGAACGCCGAAGAAATTTTAATTACGTAAAGTTAAAAATGAAAGTTTGCTTTTAGGTTTGCTTCTAAGTTTGTCTTTTAAGACTTTGATAAAATCCAAGTTTATCAAAGTCAACTGTTGTAATGAGGGATAATTTATATCTCTCTCTGGCAAATGTTAGCGTTAGCTGCTATTGTATGTATTTAATTTTACATTTTAATTAATCACATTTTCTTGCATTATTTTTTATTCGTTGCTTTTTAAAAGCTTATGGTAAGTTAGGACAATAACCAACATGTTTTTTCTGTTACAATATCTTGTTTTGAGTGTTTTATTTGCATTTTTTTAGAGTATGGAAACCAATCAATATATATTTAATTGTTCTATATATAAATAAATTGCACCAACATGCGAATAAATTGACATACGAGCTCAGTCTCGGAACGCATTAAGCTCGTAAGTCGAAGTATGACTGTACTAATATAAGTTAGTGGTGATAGTTAGTTACGTTAGTTAAGTTAGTAGACAACTCCTATTATAAATATTCTTTTAGTTGATTATACTCGACACTGTACACTAGTGATCATAATAATGAAACCATCCTAGTAATCCTTTTCAACCTGTTTGACAGTGATGGCATAAACTTACTTCACTCATTATCTCAGCCCATACATACTGTACTTATTTGGCAAGTGATTTTTGTAGTCATTCTTTCTGTCCCCAAAAGTATTCTCGAGAGATATAATCTATTTATTGGGACCCTTTTTCATTGTATCTTGTGATTGACAATAAGGGCTGGCCAACTACATATCAAAATGTTTGTTATACTTTAAAGGCCACCATTATGCTTGCACATATACCTACAGTATGTTCAAAGACCATGTTAAATTTAGCCAATTTTGTTGACAAATTTAAGGTTGGTTTTTATTGTTTTTTTGGTCATAATGTGGTGCTACAGTGACGTTAGCCAGGCTGAAAGGTAAATATCAGTTGATATGTAATATTATTCATGTGTAAAACATCTTTAGCTTCCCATTAATGTATATATTATCATCATTCATCTAATAAATATTTAACAAACTATGAATTAATGATATATAACATGTTTATTGTAAGCAGTCCCATAATTACAATTACAACTGTAGTTGGTTATTTTGTAATTGTCTTCTTCTGCTCTGATTTAGATCTGTTCAAGTCTGGATAATGCTAAAAATATGCCTTGTTGCAGCTTCCTTTCCTATCTCTTTCATCTGTCTCTGGGCGGAATTTAGCGCTCAGCAGGGCCCCAGTTTTGTGTACTCTTTGTGTCTAATTGCTGACATTTGAAGGCGGCGGATAGCAGGAGCCATTTTGGCAGCGTAAGGATGTGCCCTAATTGCATGCATGTGGCATCGGTCATGCTGACTGAAAAATGTTCATTTTCCTTTTATGTTTTGATCTGTTTCCTACTCTGGCTCTGATAGGGTCCTTCCTGATTATATGTCTGTTGTTTGCCTCATTTTCGCTTTTACGGTCGAGCGCTTTTTTATTGGAGGATGGAGTTTGTCTGTAAATCTCCCGCTTCATGAATTGTGATGTCACAAAATCAGAAGATTTCAACTTGAGTATTTATTATATAAAAATAATCACAAATATTAAAGAAAGCAACATAGTTATTTGTGTATAATAAAAGATTTGTAATTGATAACTCCCAGGCCGAAGCAACCATGTCCCTGCCATCAATGCAAAAAGGCAAACAACTCCAATTTTTAGAGTTAGGATACGAAGTTGCTTGGCAATTGTACGAATGGCCCTGTTAGGCACCCCTAACCATTTCATCTGCAGTGTTGTAGTTACTATGTTATAACCTGTGTAGAGGTTCTATCGCAATAGACTTTGTCAGCACATGACATCCACGTAATAAGTGGTTATTTCCTGATGTACTCCATTGGGGCACCACTACTAATGGGTTGACCAGAATCTGTCATCTAAACATGTCTCTCTGAAGCCATGAAAAAAGATTGCACGATGCAGGAGTTGAACTCGCATCATTTGGTTTGCCAACGCGACACCTCCTACGCTAAACATTCACCTAACAGTATCCTTGAGTAGTTGTGCACATAACTTATACTCTGTGCTTTATTGGCATACCTGAAGACCTCTCATCACGCACTTGACTGCCACTAGTGGACATAAAATGCCTTATCTTGAGCTATTCCGACCATTAACCAGATATTTGTAAGGGATTAAGTAACAATGTGTAGGCCGTGATTGGATTATCATGTGACTAGGCTGTATCACTATACGCCTGCAGAAGATTCATTTTTCGGTAGCCACATGTCTTGGTTTTGTTAGATTAGTTGCGAGCATTTACGTTCTCCCTCTTATTCTATACTTCATACATTTGTTAACAATTGGGAAATAGTTTGGCCCAGCGTATGTTTGGAGTTGTCCGCTAAATCAGTGCCAAATTGGTATCGACTTCAAGTCGAACTAACTCAAAATTTTAGTAGATTTTTTCAGAAAGTATCGGTATTTTTCTATCGTTTGTGATTGGTTTTGATTTTTGAGGTGAACTAACTGCCAGGATGTTTCAAGATTAAAATCAATAAAACTTTCTCATTGTTAAAATGCTCAGAAGAAAGATACGTGCGAAATGATGTCACTAGTTACGATTGTTGTTATAGTTGATGTTGTCTATTGTCTTCAAGTTGCAGCGTTACGTGTTTCTACTCTGTCAGTCTCGTTGCAACTATTATAATTATAATCGGCATCATATTCTCACTCATGCTTGATCTGAATGTGTTAACCACGATAAATTTTTTTGATTTTTATCTTGAAGCACCCTGCCAGGCAGATCACCTCAAACATCAGAAACGATCCCAAATGATAGAAAAATACTGCTACTTTCTAATAAAATCCACTAAGATTTTGTGCGAGCTCATCTCTAAGGAAAATGTGTGAAAGTTTGAAGCTCTTTTTACATAATTTTTATCTACATTCCAAATCGTTTATCTTTATTATACCGGCTAGTTTCTTGTCAACAGCTGGCAGTTTTCCCATTCCATGTTTTTAATTAATACTAGTAGGCCTAGACCAATGATGTAGCGTTTGTAAAACATGCCATGGATTTGATTGGTTTAGCCTTCCAAGTATAGCAAACTCTCACTTGTGGTTAAGGGAGACCATGACCATGTTAAGTTGTGACTAGACAAATAAAAGACCACAAAACCTACACCTACTCTAATTGTACATGGATTAAATCTTTACATATTATTTTCAAAGTTAGTGTATATGTCCAGCTATAGCTATTTAAATCTTACAATGAAGAATCCGTATCTCAGAAGATTTGATCTCAAGCCTTCCCATCCACCAGTCCAATCCCTTACCAATTAAGCCACATGAGATGTATGGATTCAAAGGGTTGATATATGTCGCTATTTGGGTAAAAACACATGGTTCACCTGTTGCTTTACCTACAAACCACTGTATTGACTTGCTTGCTTGTGTATTTTTCTTTGGTAAGCAACAGTCTGCCAGGAGATTTCACAGCCTAAATTATCTCGCTAAAAACCATCACTTATTTAGCGATTAGATCTTTACGATTTTTAAAAATCATTCAACGAATAAATTCAATATTGCAAATAGACATTTCGCAATATATCGTGATAATTATTATATAATAATATTAATTAATTTAATTTTTTTATAATAATAATTAATTAATTAATTAATTAATTCGTTAATATTATTTGTGTATTTTAACTTGAAAAGAAACTGTATTGTTTTGGTAATAATTTGAGACATTTATTTCATGGATGCCTGTGTGCGTGGAAGGCCATGGAATGAACTTATTATAAAACTAAAAGGTCTATGCATTTTAGTTCCAGTATCGCTCACTCTATAAAGCCTGGTTCCCATATCGATTGCGATACTCCGGCGGTAACTTGCGCAGCAAAACGTTTGCGACGTTAGGCTCGGCGGCATATGTTCACATATAAGCTGCATCGCTAAACATAATCGCGTAATCAAATAAAATGTTCGCTATCCATGCCGTTTCTATAATGGTGACCTGCACCCGTACAGTGCATTTCAGGAAGGTTTTGCCTGCGGCCTTTTGCGAAATTTGAACAGCGCTAAACTATTGCGATGCCGGCGGTACCCGGCGTGTAGGTTCCCATTTCACCGCTAATAGCCTGCAGTGCTGTCGCCGGTGCTTTGCGACGTATATGGGAACCAGGCTTAAATCATCAGGCGTGAGATAAATTGCCATTACACAATTACATCGTTTATATGATTGGTGATATCTCTTTAAATGGTGGCGATTTTCAAAGCAGCTACCTTAAAGTAAAGTCATCATCTATTAATTAAATTGTCATACCCTGGAGCTCTAGTAGCAATGATAATTGACAAGCAATTTTTAAAATGTTTGTTCCACCAACCTATATGTTAAATCTAAGAGACTCATGCACTGTTTCCAATGTGTGGATAATGCGGATTTGATGTTTTGTGCACATTAAGTTACTATGTGATTAGCGTTTCAACAGGTATTCGCATGTTGTGGATTAACACTCTGGCCCTTTGTTAAAAATATATATTTCTATACCGGGCGTCATTTGGAACCGCGCAAATCAAGAACAGATCGACTGAAGTTTGTGAGATGTTTGAAATGGAATTGCTTGCGCAGCATTTTTTGCGCAACATTCGCAAGTGTCGTTTCTATTTATTGCAAACATGAGACATTCAATGAAATTTTGCAGCAAAACACACATTACTCGCGGGATTATACCGTTTCTATCTTGCGGGTGATCCAAACCGCATTATGGAAACTTAGTGATAGGCCGATATCTCGCTGATTTGTTTGCTTGAATTATTGTTGAAGCTTTACCAACACCGTCCCTACTAATCTCGTCATACACCATAGAACTTGGGCTATTGAGAAATCTGCAATGGACTGAGCTCCAGCTTTTTTCCATGAGCAGCAAGAATCGCAGGAGCACAAAGTTTAGTTTTTAGTGAATGGGCTCTAGCTTTCTTCCATATAATGGCTAAGGAATGTGTCGAGGAATGCTTGTATGTTAGATCACAGTCTTGCTATTTACAAATGATAAGATAAACTTTCACTAGTATAACCCACCTGTAGTCTTATCTGGCCAAAGGAAAAAGTTTGCACTAAGCTGGGTATAACACACTCAACAGGTGGCATTTGACACTGGTTAACAAGTATCTGCCAAAACAGTGTCATTTGAACTAAGGGAAGAAAACTCTCTGTTCATGATCTAAATTATTTTTCTTGCGGCAAAACCTATAATTTTTACAATAAAATTAATCCGCTCCAAGAATGTTTACGTTAAAGGGATTTTGTGTGGAAATAAGCGTAAATAGCTTGAGCCGTTCCAAGATCATCCCAAATCGCCTCTTTGGCCCTTCGAATAGAAAAGAACCGAACTGAGCTTGTCGATATAATGACTGTACAGTGACCCTGGTATTGTTGGTTTGTATCGACCAATTTTCTCTTTTATCTTGTCACTTTCACTCAGTTTGCGGTTTATGATTATATTGATTTGGCATAAAGGGAGCGAACGTCTTCGATACCAATTTAAAACGATTTTCTTCACTTTTTACTCCACATCAAGGTCCATGCCGCTAATTAAAAAATAAAGATATATGCTTGAAATAGATTTTTAAAATATATAAAATATGCCTACCCCTATACGACGTTTTCTCTCGCAAGTGCTTCAAAAGAGAAAACGATACTTTCAAGGCTAACTAAGGAACTCCTTTATCCCAATCGAATTTCAGTACTTGCGCCGCTTGACATTTTACGTTATATGGAATATTTTAGGTAATACTCAGCGAAAACTTCACATAATTTCTTTTCCGTTTATTGGAATTTACGTAAATGGAATTTTACGTTACTTCAGCTGATCAAATCAGTGCTAGGGTTTTATGCTGCCGGCTGCGGACTCCAGTGTTTTCGATTAGAAGCAGCAGATATAGTAGTAACTAACTACACACAGATGTCTTGAAGTAATTGCTTACGTACTAACTACTAAGTCTCTGACTAAAAAGGTTGGGTGTAGTATTCTCCATCCTTATTAGCTCTAAGAGGACATTTGCTAGGCCATCATTTCATGAAAAATGTCATTTTGATTCCACATTATAACATCATTTCTGAAAAATTGTCATTTCTTTCATCTACTAAGTTAATTATGCACATATCATACTAGCTTCTGCCGCTTCTAGTCTGTCAGATTTCAAGG
Organism: Watersipora subatra; assembly: GCF_963576615.1. NCBI lineage: Eukaryota > Metazoa > Bryozoa > Gymnolaemata > Cheilostomatida > Watersiporidae > Watersipora > Watersipora subatra. Next base: position 41,903,047 of record NC_088713.1, read on the forward strand.
TCACTTCTCTGGAAATGATCATTTCAAGATTATACAGTTTGCATCGGTTTACTAGCTGTATCTAGTAGAGGTCCTTTAAACTTCCTATGACCAACAAGCGTTAAGTAAATGACCTCTTATAAACACATATATACAGATTCAAATGGTTTTGTTCCATGTACTCTAGTCTTTGCACTAGGTTGTTACATGTTTAGGTAATCCGTGTAGAACTGGCTGCCAACTTTGTAAATTGCTGTCAGCGCTGTTTAAAAGTATCATGTGTGAAACAATAGCTGATTGAGGGGATTCATTTACTGCTCGACCCTGGCTATCCAACAGATCTGTTGCAAACATGCTGGACATGACATCGGCAAATAGTGTTACTCTTTAGTTTATCAGTAGAGTTATTCTTAATTTTATTAATAGAGCTACTCTTAATTTTATTAATAGAGCTACTCTCTGAGTTGAATTACTCTTTACTCTATTAATAGAGTTACTTTTTACTTTAACAGAGTTACTATTCTATTAATAGAGTTACTCTTTACTCTCTGAGTAGAGTTACTCATTATTCTATTAGTAAAGTTACTATTTACTCTATTAATAGAGTTACTATTTGCTCTACTCGTATATTATCACTAGTTAGGGAATGAATAGATCTAGTGTACCTCTTTTCTAACTAATATATATATATATGGTATAGTTATAGTATAGGTATAGTATATATGGTTATTATTCAGTATCTACCTACTGTTTTCTGCATAGTTACTTTTTGTAGTTAAGGGCCCTCTCCGATTCCCTAGACATATCCTAGAGGAGTACATGTGACAAGTTATTAAAAAAATGTCATTCATGAAATAGAGTACGCGATAAGCTTTAAGTTAGTCTTATGCAAATCCATTCCCTTGCAGTTATCGTCCGTCTGCCTTTTTAGTAATACATGATCAACAGTAATTACTCTATTGATGGTTGCGAATGAGTGGTATAAAACATTTCTACTGTATACCGAATGTTTGTGATCAAACAATTGTTTAGTTATTGTAGCCGAAAAAACTTAACAATGTTTATACAAAGATGTCTACCATGGCTTCTGCTAATGCATCGACAATGAACTCTATCTGAGTCGGTTATCATGTCCCCAAAAAAGGCATAAATAGTCGTATTTCTCTTTAAATTATGAGGAGTAGGTGATTAGAATTCTTAAGAGCTACTAATGAATACATTTATTTCGTATATAATCATAAAATGTCTTTTGATAAGCGAATTAACCTCATTTTTATCGAGTATCGATTTTCATATTGTCATATGCATTAAAGTAAGATATTTATCGTGTGACCTTTTGCTTATTCTGCTTACCTATTGCCTACAGAATGGAAACATAGAAATATGTACATTTATGGAATATGTTCAATGAAACCAACGAGCTGTCCAAGTCTAGGTTCTATTGATGTGTCATCGTACCATGAATAATATAATAAAAGTAGTTCAAATTTGGAGCATGTTTGACTCATTTGTTGTTCCCTTGGGCTTTTGCAGAGCATGCCTGTCATAAGTACTTGCCATGCCTGTCTTAGGTACTACTTGCCATGCTTGTCTTAAGCGCCTGTCATGCCTGTATGCATCCGTAATCTCTGCCACATTTGACACTGATGGATTAGTACCAGCAGGTTTATCACTCTCTCTACCTGAGCTTATGTCATCAGCTCCTTCTTACTGTGATAGCCGCAAGACCATAGGTGAAGGTTAAGCTGATAAGCCACTATTGTTCTTGGCTAACCAGTAATCCTATGGTTCATCTGCTGTCCATGATAATCTTCGGTGATGTACACACTATGTTTCCATTGCGCGGCTGATGCAGATTTACAAGGGTGCGCACATTCAGCAGCAGCGCGAGAAGTGTCTCAATGGACATTTGCATGTTGCGGATTAACACCGGCTCTTTGTTAAGAAAGATAAGAAATTCTATCGCACTACTATTTCGATTAGCAGCAAACTTTCAGAATAAGAACGACAGTGTGGAAAATGTTTAAAATGGAATAGCTGGTGTGGCATTTTCATGCACATCATTGCCAAGTGCCATTTCTATCATTAGCAGACATGGAGCATTCTGTAAAAAAATGTGCGATCAAAAACTGCATGACTTGCGAATTTTTGCTATTTCCACCTTGTGGATTTACCATGTCACGGACACATAGTGATTGGACTGCGAGGCTGTGATGCCTTCTTGCTTTTTCAACACGACATCAGTTTTTTTATGCCTTTACACTGTATCTAGACTGGCTTAACCTACGGGAGTACAAAACTAATTAAAAACGAATGACATCATTTGAGTTAATCATTTCTTTTGCCAGTGTTGTTAGCCTTGCATTTTCCCTCATTTAATGATCGGATTAATGAAATGGAATGAAATATATACCATCACTAGCTAAATTTCCTGCATTGCACAGGTAATAGAATAATTACCTAATGAATTAGACTAACTTTGCTGGAAAGCTAGAACTAAAACAATACTCGAATTTTGGGCCAGCTTAACAATCGCAACTGTCAAAATTGCTAGTTATTAACTCCTAGCAAGTGCTTCAAGCGCAAGTTTTTAACCAGTGTAATGACTATTTGCCCAAAAACTCCATTGTATTTCGAGTAGTTTTATGGTTTAGTTCGCGGCCTCTAGATATGGAGGTCTCGAGATCAAGTCCAATGCTGTGGGTTTTTAGATTCTAGATTTTTATTATTTACAGTCCTCTAGAAATACGTTTCCATGTCTCAGTAGTCGTGCAGCGATCATGTGTGCATCATGATTAAATTTGTGCCAGTGAGCGAGAAGCAGAACGGTTCATGAGTATGTTTTTACTGAAGCCTGCCATGCTAAACAGCATTTTAGACTTTACAGACATGTCATAACTTCCCTCCATCTTCTTATCTGTCAATGATATGTAGGGTTTCTTACAGCAGTCCCATTGCAAACAAAACCAGTTGAAACTGCTGGAATTCTGTTCTGTAATACACAAGTTGCACTGAAAGACTTTTTTCTGATGCTTTTCATGTAGTTGTACTCCCTTTAAGATTGAGTATTACTTAGGTTTCTTTTTGTTGTAGAGCTGAGGAACTAGTTTATGCGAAACCCTCTCAGGTATGTTGGAGTTGTATTTCACTTTTCCTATATAGAGGACAACTCCGTTTTAGTATTCCTCATACTGACTTGGCACCTTTACTGTAATGATCATTAGCAGTGTTTGACCAAACTAAGTATTTGTTTATTCCCTTGAAACTGAATCAAATTTTTTAAAGTAATTCTAGTTGTTGCATATTTCTTCACTGAATCGTTGAGATATGTTTTTACAATAATTTACATTTATTTAGTTTTAAACAGTGGTTTTGGAATAAAATTAAGCTTTATTCAAATGATAATTAATTACATCTCATTATTGTTCAAAAAAAGTTTTTTTTGTTTTTTTTCACTAACGCATTTCTCAAAGCCGTTGGTCTACCATTCTGCCAAAAAACGTTTGCAAGGGAACATTTTTAGCAACAAACAAATTTTTTTGACAAACAATATATAAAATTTTTATTTTTTACTGATGCATGGATTAAGCAGTAGAATTCTTGAATCTAATATTAAATATTAATTTGTGTATAAATGATACATCATCTGTTGGAATTATTGATAACGTTTTTATAGAGTAAAACCTATTAGATCATGTCTACTTTCCCATGTAAGCAGTTGACATATGTCATGTTTTCAGAAAAGAAAAGGGGAGGACATGCCTCGCACTAACCACACTCACTTGCCTGGAGCTGTCAACCATGCACACTATGCCCTTCCTACCACTTCATATCTCCACAAGTTAGTATTAGTAAAAAACTAAAGCATTTTCTAGCGTTGGCATCACAATGTAGTTTTAGCAAATCGCTACAATATATAGTTTGACTAGAGTTATCCTCTCATGTTGGCTCTGCCCATTTACCTTTAGTTCAGATTGAGTGCTGGATTAATTACGTTTAGATATTTTTTTCTGAAATTTGTAACGCAATCACAAACATTGTTGTTATAGGTGTAACAAAAAGGAGGATGATCGGAAGTAACAATAGTCAGTTGGCTATTGTATTAACTTGCAATGCATCATGGTTAAAATCTACAGTTGGAAATTAATTTGATTTATTTTTTCTTCTTTTGATTGTTTGCATCATTAAATTTTAGTTTTTCAGAATCAAATGTTGACAGCAGTTAGTGAAACTTTCATACAAAAATGGTTACTCATTTGTTTTAAACTGAAAATGGATGGAATGGATCTGCTAACAGGTTGCATGTGTTCTGAAATGGTTGTTGAGTTTTTTACGGACATTTATCATGGGTTATTGCCAATTTTAAATGTACTATGACTAAAACCAGATGATAGAAAGTTAATGTGGTTTGTTTGCTTACTTTGTGCCGATGACAGACTACAGAAATGGCCTTGAAGCGCCACTTTGAGATTCCAGCGATTAAAATGATAATAATTTATTTGTGAACATGGTACCCATATAAGTAGATGTGTGTCATTTTTTTTTTCTCAAACGAAATGTGAGATCATATTTTTGCTCCTCAGGCAATCGCTTCCCAAGTATATAAATTTATTTCGTTTGATTACGTTAATCTTCCAAAGAATAGAAAGTAATATTCAAAAATCATTTTTATACTCCAGAAGCATGATGATCAGACACACATTTAAACTTGGATAAAATTTGTTTCATTTTGTTAACATTTATCAGTATTTATTAACATATTAATTATATGTATTTGAAAGAATAGATTATTTGGGCTTTTAAAATATGTAATACGGCTGATTTGAAGTTGACTCAATACAACTTCTAATCTTTTTTAAAAAGGGCTTTTCATAGAAGTGACTATTTTTGTAACAAAGCCTGTCAACTATTTCCATATCACAAACTGTGTGTTGTGCCTGGGCGCTATTGTTAAAAGCTCAGACAGTCTTTAAAGAAAGAATTTTCATCAATTTAATAACTTTGTGCGACATTGAAAAATCACCTAAATTGGTTTATAATCTTTTTCGAAGTGGGCATGCGTATCATGATATGGTTTTTATGGTCATTTGCATGAGATCTGATAGTGGTGTATGCTTGTATCAGAGTGTGGTTAGTTGTGTACATCTCTATAAACTTGTTCTTATAGAGATGTACACAATGTATACAGATGTGTAGGCCTATACCTACCTAGATGCAGTAGTTGTGTACACTTGTATCAAAGTATGGTAGTTGTGTGCCATTGCTCGAGGTGTGATAGTTGTGTGTACTTGTATCAAGGTATGGTAGTTTTGTGCACACTGATTGATTGAAATAGTTACACAGCTGCCTTTCTTATATTTATAATGAAGTATTTTTTTTAAAACTGATTTAGCTTTGCTCAGTCAGCTGCTTTTTTGTCAGCTTTGACCTTTGACCTCATCTTTTTGTAATATTTTAGTTATAATTTCATTGATATTTATTAATTTCTATTCTTGTTCTTTTTTATATTTGTGAATTCAACTTTGATGGTTGATTTGGTCGTAAAAGCAAATGAGGACAATACAAATGGACAATTGACAATAAAAAAACAATAGTAACATGGTAATTCAATTGTGTTTAAAAAAGAAATTCTGACAATAATTTATTTTATAAGAGTTTATTTTTATTTATATTATTATATTTAAATGTAAATAATAATTTAAGTATAATTTAAATATTTATACAAAAATATTTAAATATTATGTCTTTCTATCAAGGATAACATTGATATTATTTTTATTAATATTATGTCCGTCTTCTATCTAGGACATCCTTATATATAAGGTTGTTCTAGATAAAATACATACGCGATATTAATAAAAGTAGTATTAAGGATATGTCCTTGTATATTAGGATATCCTGGATAAGAGACAGGGAAGATGTTTGTCTGGTGTGCTCAGTGGATTCTGTTGGTGGATGTGATCAACGATGATAGTCATGAAGTAGATAGTTGGACATATGAGACAGTCTGTTTGATTACTTTATAAAGCAGAGATTCAGAAGTACTGAATGTTTATTGAGGCCGAGGGTCTCCAATTATTAGTCATAACTCTTCTCATGAGGCTTCAATACTTTAACAAAAAGTCTTTGTAGCCTTTCTAGCTTTTTTCATCTCTATCTGATAATATATTATATTGTTATCTTGTTGCTATAGCCGTAGAGCTCGGAACAAGAAAGACTGGTAAGGGGCGTGTCACAAAAGCCGCCAACTCTTGCTATCTTGTTTTGTGTGGCAACCATTATAGCTTTGCTATTAATTGATTGTATTCATATTTATAGTTTGTTGTGTGGCTGAATAAGTCTATGAATTTAGATGGTACACTTATGAACTTTTGGTTATTACATTATTAATATTAACGGTTACTTAGTAAAAAAATTTCATAGAGAAACTGTAAAACTTGAAATATGAAAATTTTATCTCGGTAGAGACCATCGTCAGCCAATCACTGTAGAGTTTATTTCGCACCTCAGTAGTTAGGGAGAATATCACAACCTTTACCTTAAAGTTTTGAGTTAAACATGTATGAAGCCCTAGACTTAGACTTAGAGGTTGTATGACAACTTCCAATTCCTCTGGATTGTGTCGGAGTAAAAGGATTAGACATGATTCTTTCTTATTTTGATCATTTACTCTTTAAAGACGAATTAACACAAAATATTAGTAGATTTTATCAGAAAGTATCTTTATTTCCTGATCATTTGAGATTGTTTTTGATTTTTGAGGTGATCTGATTGCCAGGATGTTTCAAGATTAAAATCAACAAGAAACCAAAGTTGATCACATGTACGGTTAAAATTATCAGAAGAAAATATGTGTTTAAGTGACATCACTAGTTACTATTGTTGCTATCGTTGATATCAGCTATTGGTTTCAAGTTGCAGCGTTATGTGTCTCTATTCTGTCGGTCTCTTTGCAGCTATAGACTTCATAATCGTACTTTCGCTTGAGTTGAGCATTTTAACTGTGGTCAAGTTTTGTTGATTTTAATCTTGAGACATCCTGGCAGTCAGATCACCGCAAACATAAAAGAACAATAGCTAATGGTAGAAAAATACAGATTCTTTCTGATAAAATCCACTAAAATTTTGTGTAAGTTCACCATTAAATAAATGCGTGTTCAACAGTTTAGTAACAAATGGCTGCTTGACCTAAAATAACTCAAATTTATTTTTTCTGAATACTTTCACAAAGTTGTATAATTACTGTAAAACCTCTATTTGAACGCCTCTTTTATTTGACCGCCACTATGAGAGATGGGTTGAAAAATAGAGTGCTATGGCGTTCAATTAGAGGTTTTACGGTAACTTGGAAGTCTAAGCAAATTTGCTCACTATTGCTTCAGCCGAAATTGGCAATGCCGGCAGTAGAATTGAAACGCTGATTTTTGTTAACCGAATATTCTTTAATATTTTTAGCTTCTACTTTTCAGCATATTTTTGTAAAAGGTGTGTTAGACTGGCATACGCGACTGTGTGTTCTGTTCACTAATAGCTATAATCTCTCTATTCTATGGTCTCTTACTCTGCCACACCAGCCAGGTGACTAGGTCTTTAGGCTATTATGTGTACCTTTTTCACGCTCTAGCTATTGCACTTTCTACCTTTATTATTTCTCCTCTCGATGTTTACATTTCTTAATGTGATAGTCAGTAAGCATTGGAGTCGTCTAACCATTTGTAGTCTACCTGTTCTTTACAATTTGTCACCAGGTCAAAAAGATAAACAAGGTTGAGCTGTCATTGAAATATAACTAAATTTATTTACGTATAGTGTCTCAGTGGAATATTAAGCGACCTGAGTGAATAAATTAAAAAAAGTAGGATAGATTCTTACCGCAGAGGACTACCTGCTTATAAACAAAGACCAAACTTCTAGGAACTGGACTTATGGATTCTAGATCAATTGCGCAATCATTAGAAATGCATGATGAGCCATGCAGTGGCCATGTACAGGGTATATTCAAATTAGCTATGCAGTAGTTACAGCAAACCATGCTAAATATCTGCAAATGACACAAAGTGCTAGCCACACACAAACATTATCAGAAACAAAAACAAAGGTGTGTCAAAATAAGACTACATACATGAATATCAGACTCTACGTGTACCAGACATGTATGTACAGCTAAATCTAGGATTTTTGACGAAATTCATCTGCGCAAGATTAGAAAATTCTAGAACATCTTGTTATGGTATCTTATTAGGCTCCAAGATGGAGAACGGGACAGTTCATCTAGTGAATTGCCTCGTAAGAGTCCACGAAAGAAGAAGTACGAGATGCTGTCTGCTCAGCAACCAGACCACCCACCGAAAGAGACAGAGAGCCAAGAACTAGTTAAACAGCTTCAAACCGTAAGTCTTTTGTGTTGAAGGAATGAAATGGAATAATGTCCAGGTATGTATCATTAGCATACATACTGTAACTTCTCTGTGCAGACAATTCTCATTTGTTCGCACTAATGCAAATTAGGCCATATCCGGACATTGAAAGTTTGTACCTTGAAAATTGAGAACTGTACCGTACGTTGGACAGCCTATATTGTCTTGTACACCTACTCCTAGGCTACAATAGGGTACAATATACATATACAGTATACATGAGCGAGTAAAATATGGTTATATCTACAGTAGGGTTATTGCATAATATTAATAACAGTAATAATGACAGACGAAAATTGCTGTACAATATTGTTCAGACCTTGAAAATCGAACATCTGAGGAAGCGGGGGAGGGTGTTGACTATATTTTCAAAAGAAGAATTGAGAAACTATGGTTAGACCAAAATTTTGTACATAAAAAGATCTCTTGGAAGGTTGGGATGGTCCGTGTGCGATTGGGATGGTCCGAGTGAGATACATCGGCCTATTTTAAATGTAGTTCAGCCCCTTTGGGTTGTTACAGCTTTTAAGAAATTTTTAGAATAACATTGGTATCCTTTTCCTGTTTTACTAGACGGCAGCTTTATTAACTTCTGCCAAAAATGACATGAATGTTGGGTTAAAAGGCATAAGAATACATAAGCAAGCCAGTTGAAAATAATTTCAAATTTTAGACCATTTCACCGTAGTACCATTGTATGCATGCTTCTGTTCATGCAAGTATTCAACTTCAGCTCAGCTAGGTGCTGGGCCGCGGATATATTTGGATTTAGGATCTCAGGCTACTGCTATAAGTGTTTTAAATTTTTTTTTAGGACTTTGATGATTTGCTGTCGAAATATGCAATGGCTGAAGTGACTATTGATCAGCTTAGACTGGGAGCAAAGTTGAATATGTACGCTGATCCTGCACAACCCTCTCAGGCTACGGTTGTGCAGCCGGGTACAGCGCGCAGTGCTACAACTCTCTCTTTACCTCAAAAAGGACAAGTTTCTCTGAACTCTTCACTTCAGAGTACTAATATGGCCTACAACCTGCCAGGTTAGCTCTTCTCTCAGTTTTGTATGATTTTATTTGTAATTTTATTGCTGCTGTCCGTGTTTGAGGAGCATTAAGGACCTTGTCAGCACATTTCAATTCTGTGGTAGTTGTGCACACATGTATTAAGATATGGTAGTTGTGTACACTTGTATCAAAGATCAAGGCGTGGCAGTTGTGTGCACTTGTATTAAGATCTAGTAATTGAGTACACTTGTATCATGATGTAGTAGTTGTGTACACTTATATCAAAGTATGGTAGTTGTGCTCACTTGTATCAAGGTATCTTAGTTCAGCTTTATCTAGGTGCTGTAGTTGTGCCTATTTGTTTCAGAGTGTGATAGTTGTGTCCCTTGTAACAACATGCTCTGTACTTCGTAGCATCTGATGTATGTATGATTTCAACCTTGCAGGTTCATCACCTCGCCAGCTTGCTGATGCCGGCATCTTAACGACTGGTTCTCCTAAACCTCTCACTGACTCCCAACGATCTATTCAGGATAATATTATACATCTTCAAGATCAGGTTAGTTCTTGTGGAATGTTTGCGTAATGTTAACATTGTGTTAACACATGTTAGTTTGTTAATATTAACATGTTAACATTAATGTTTTAACAGGTTTCTTGGAAATGATCATGTGCGCAGTGTTTAATTATTTTAAATATAAAGTTGTGGTCATTATGTAATCTTTGGCATAGTAAGTGTGCCAGGCCCAGGTCTGCTTAGTATGCCAGGCAAAAATTGTGACTAAGATTAGCTTATGACTATTGATTTTCTTGTCATTAGCAAACTTAATGACACGAAATATGAAATCCTATCAGTGTCTTCTGATGACCAGCCATTTATACCGAACCGGAGGAGTTTGCTATTTTTAAATTTCATTAAATTATTTGCTATCGACGAATCCAGTGTTATTTATCATGTTGAGATCAAAGTTGTAACGTTGGAAACAAGCCATACGCATTTTGAAAAGGTCTTTTTGCATAATGAGTATAAATGAAAACAAATACACTATCTATTTGTCTGAAAAATGGATTGATTTTCTCTGCTTAGTGATATTTATGGTTGAAGATGCTTTTGGATGTTTGTAGGTAGCTTCATTCATCGCTGGGGTCAGCGGAGAGGGACGCCTTCTTAACCTGAAACCCGAGGTTCATCACCAGTTGTATGAGGCCCTTGAGCAGAGCCAGGACACCCTCCACCATCAACTCAATGAAGTAGGTTCTAAGGCTGACAAAAGGGATTTAATTCTGCAGCCATTTACTGAACAGTGAAAACAAATTTATCTCCTTTGATCATGTGACTTTCTGTTTTATCTGTTTTATGGCTTTTGATAGCAACTATAATTTTTCACCTTCATTATTTCCTGGTTATGTTACTATTAATTAATACTACAATTAATCAATTATTATTTATTTAAATTCACGGTGTTCAATTTATGTATACCAGTAGTAAGGTTCGCTTGTTGAAGAAATCATCCATCGATTACATTGATCGATAGTTGATTTTCTTCGCTTCATCATTCAAGCCTAGTGAAGGACTTTGTAAGTTTATGGTTTCAAGGTTTCATTTTAGGTTTCCGGTATTTAAACCAAAGAGTAAAACTGATACTCGGAAATTTGCTTTCATTATAATTGAGAAATATGTTTCTTTTGCCAAAATATTTCATCTGAGTGTCGCAATTTTTTACGAGGTCAAAAAATTTCAATTTGTCTTAAGTCTTCAAGTTATGTCCAACTCCTTCGACGCTCCTAGAATGATCAACTTCATGAATTGTACCAAATATTCATTGGTTTCTAATCAGGCAGTTCAAGTTCGAGGATTCTGGCATTCAATGAAAAAAGGAAAAGAGAACTACTGTAGTTGAAAACTGTTTCTGGGCAATGGATAACGTTGTCAGGCTTATCTAATGTTATAGGAAAAGAGGAACGACCCGTCTTTTGACGAAGAGAACCAGCTAGCGGGACAGCTGCATCAGATACGCATGGCCATGGATGAGCACCTTGACAGGCTGCCTCAGGTTCCTCAGCAGCATCCATACGTGAGTCATTCATGAAGTCTCCATGCTGCTGATGTAGAAAGCCTGAACATTTTTGTTTGTTTAGTTAACAACATTCTGAGCTGCGTGCGGTAGGCTAGATAAATTTTGGAGTTGTTCTCTTTTTAGCTAGCAATTGACAACTCCAAAATATAAAGCATTTTGGTGTTTCAGGGTCCTGTCAAGTACAATTCTGATGAGGAGACGCGGTCAAATACCCCGTCAAGCCTGGCCTCTGGTTCCACAAGCACCCAGAGGCCTAAGAGGGGCAATGACAAGCGCAGCAAGAGAGGCAGTCGCAAGGTGAGCTGGAATACATGTTGTTGAATAATGCAATGATTTGTTATTCTTAGCCCCACTGTTTCGGTTTTTGGCTTTTTTTCCCAGCCTCCAACTGATAGCGTTTTTTTGTTGCAGCATATAAATTTCAAGCAGGTATCGTATCACAGTGAACTCCTTAATGTATATGTACATTATATGACACAAATAATGCTTCAGCATCCTCATATCAGTCACAGCGTGTACATTTATTGTTTACATATGCTATAGCAAGTGCCTTTCGCGTTTCCATCAGCCACAGCAAGTGCATTCGCTGTGTTTTCAACTACAGCAACTTCCTTTACTATTTGCATCAACTACAGCAGGTGCCTTTTCTGATCACTTCAAATATAGCAACTGCCTTTACTGTTTACTTCAACAACAGTAGGTGCCTTTGCTGTTCACACCAACTACATTAGGTGCCTTTTTTGTTTCTGTCAAGTACAGTTAACACCTTTATTTTTAGAATTTGCTTCGATACCGCCTTAATCTTTATCTTTTAAAATACTGTTTATACTTCCAGTTCGTGTCTACATTTGTAAGTGCTGAATCTATATCGAAGAATTTCTATCCATTTATTGTAACAACAAGCTCTACAATAGGTGACGTAACTGAAAGGTTTTGGGTAATTCATCATCTTTTTGCATGAAACCTAAGTGACATCGCGCAGCTCAAAGGTACATTAAAATTCTACGCGATATTATATTAGTGTTTAAACTATGAGGAACATGTGGCTAATTCGTAATCGCACAAAACTTGGGATTTCCCTGAAGATTACTCATAGATTTTTTTAGACATCACCTATTCCATCATTAAACAGGATGTCAGTTTTCAGTTTTGGTATGAAGCTCCGCATAATTTAGGATGTGCTTCCCCTTAACAAAACTCAGACACAGACATGTGACGAGTGACAACTGCAGACAGGTGCTTTAAATTCATTTGATCATACTCTGTGCTATCTTAGACTCCGTCTTTGGCATCCGAAAGGAGTTCATCTCCCGGCGAAGAGATAATGACAGATGATGATACAATTAGACCGAGATCTCATCGAGTCTCACCGTCTAAGGTTAGCTACACCGGATGTTTTGACAGTTATATATATAATTTACTTGCATTACCTTTTAAAATGTTAGCACTGCAAACAAATCTCTAATTAACCATTGTTGATGTTTTTCACAGTTTCACAGCTGTTAATAAATATAGAGTGAAATATTATCCCGCGTAAGATTACTGTGAATATATTGTAAACTGTATCAAAATACAGTAAATGCTCATTCATCGTAATAATCCGTTCCAGGAACATTTATGTTATAGGGATGTTACGTTATACTAACAGTAAAGAACATGTAAATTGCCTAATCCATTCCAAGATATTTCTAAACTCACCCTTTTGGTCTTTTAAAAAGGAAAAAATAGACTCAACATTTTAATTTATTGGCCATACCGTAACTGTAGTATTATTGGTTACTTCGACATCACTTCCTTATCACTTTCACTGGTTCATGATTGCAGTAATTTTGCGGTAACTACGAGATTCTGGTTATTCAACTCGACTTCTGGAACTTGCACCAACTTGACGCTTTACGTTATATGAAATTTTTCACAGATTACGAAGCAAAAACTTTACATGAATTCTTTCAAGTTATGTGGAATTTGCTTTATAGGTGGTATACGTCTTACGAGTGTCCACTGTATTTCTCGTTGAAAGGATTGTTTGTTTTAATAGACTCACAAGGTCAGGTGACCAGACTGCTTACATTTCATGAGAAATGTAGGCAGTAGAAGCTAGATTAAGCTTGTTTGCTGAACTTTATCGATTTAAATTGTCCATCTACATTAGTTTGTATTTTCATCTCGCTTCCATATGTCAAGGTCAATGGCTACCAACACACACAAAATCAACTATCGTGATACAAACTATAGCAGTGATAGCTACTAGTGATATTGTTTTGCATGTATTTTTCTTGTGAGCCTTTCATCTCACGGAGAAAAAAAACACTTTACCTCTATTTCATCGGTCTCTTTGCAACTATAGGCGTCATAATTGTAATTTCAGGATATCTGAGTGCTTTAACCACGATCAAGTTTTGTCGATTTTAATCTTGAAACTTCCACACAGCCAGATGGCTTCAAACATCAATAATAATCACATGTGATAGAAAAATACTGATACTTCCTGATCAAATCGTCTCAAGTTTTGTGTGAGTTCATATTTAATGATTTTCTGCAACAGATATATATTTCTGATATTGATGCATTTTTGTTACCTATAAAAGGAAGTTGCCCATAATCACACATTAGGCTACCCATAAAAAGGAAAAACGAAATGTTTTAGCTGTTATTGATAATACAATCCTGACAGTTATTTTACACAGTGGTGAGACAGATATTTACAAGTCAAGCTTGTATCACCGTTTCTGAACTGGTTTCTTCTGCATTTTGAACAGTCAATTAGCCAACGTGTCAGCACAAATTCCTTAGTAATCGGTTATCACTCGTCGATACGGGAGAACGCTTGAAATTGACTCCTTTGTTTGGTTTGAGTGGATGTTAGTGTCTTGCCTTCTATTGATACAAATGATCGCATCTAATTTACACAAAGTACGCTGTGTATGCACTTGTTTACTAGCTTCAACGGTTGACTAGCTACGGTCGCGTTGCCTCACAGTTTGCGAGGGGTGTAGCTAGATACTACACTTTATTTGAATAACACGGCTTACCTTGATTTTGCTTATCGAGTCAGCCCGACCTGAATGGTAGGAAGTATATCATAACATGCAAAATGAACTTGCTTAAAGATTGTGCAGGTCTCTAATAATAGTAATGCAAAAATATAAAATAATGCAAAAATACTGATGCATCATCATAAAGCATCAGCATTTTTCTATCATTTGCATTTTCTTTATGTTTGAGGTGATCTGGATGCCAAGATGTTTTAAGATTAAAATTGACAAAACTTGATCGTTGTTAAAACTCTCAGATGCAATGCCGAAATGACGTCACTAGTTGTTATCGTTGCTATTGTTGATATTGGCTATTGCGTTCAACTTGCAGCGTTATGCGACTATTCGGTCGGGTCTCTTTAACACTATAGACGTTATAATCACATTCTTGCTTGATCTGAGCATTTTCACTACGATGAAGTTGTGTTGACTTTAAATCTTGAAACATCCTGTCAGTCAGACCACCTCAAACATCAAAAACGATTGCAAGTGATAGAAAAATACTGATACTTTCTGATAAAACCCACTAAAACTTTGGACAATATCACATTGAACAGGTTCTTAGTCTGCTTCACTGACGCCGTTTAAATAAAATTTGTTTGTTTTGTCCTTCCCCTTGTTGCATCCACCACTGTTAATTGTAGGGACTACACGCGGCCAGTGCTAGCTCAATAGCCGGGAGTGATCAGGGACAGCCGAGAGTTAAGTCGAGTGCAAGGCTACAGGGTAGCTCTGACAGTGGATTTATCGGATCTGAAGAAGGCAAGAGTCCCAACACACCAACCGATAAGTATGTATCTATGATTTGTTCGACCAATTTAACTCTGTAGATCAATACTTCACGGTTTGTATACAGCCTGTGCTCCTCAATGTACATTATGTATATTTCAATGTCTTATCATTCTCTCAAGAGGCTTGGTTAATTAGCCGAGGAAATCCGTTGTCCCGGCTCGATTGCCAACTTTCTCTTCTTATTTCTAGTAGTCAACGAATGTATGCTGTCATTTTTTACATAAATACTTAACACACCAGCAAGATTTAAACATTTTTTTAAACACAAGATTTAAATTTGGTTGCCATTAAAACTCTCAGATCAAGTGAAAGTGTGATTATGATGTCTATAGTTTCAAGGAGACTGAATAGAGACACGCAACGCTGCAACTTGAACATGATAGCTGATATCAACTATAGCAATGATAGCAATTAATGACATAATTTCGCACGTATTTTCCTTCTGAGCGTTTTAATCGTGATCAAATTTTCTCCATTTTAAAATTGAAACATCCTGATAGTCAGATCACATTAAATATCAAAAACAATCTCAGATGGTAGAAAAATACTGATATTTTCTGACAAATTCTACTAAAATTTTGTGTGAGTTCATTAAAACAACCAAGGTATAAGTTATATTTGAAAGAAGCCTGGGTTCCATTGCATTTTATTTTGAAATCGTTGATATTCACGGAACAATTGTTCATAAAAGTTCACTTGCAGACTTTGGCTTTCACACTTCTGTGATTAGTTGGTTGAGCTGAAACATTGAAGCTTGTTTTTTGAAGATCTTTCACTGGCTGTCTTGGAAGCTTGAAATCTTATCTTAACTGCTTAAAAAGCCTTTGTTTCAAACTATCACATTACTATTACATTTGTTGTTATTTTGCATAGTTTATGCATAGGCAGATCTCGAGCTGCATTCACATGTACTATTTTTTGTTTTAGACATCATTCAGGGCTGCCAACTATTCAATCACAGGCAGAGAATAGTGGACTCGACTCTCCCAGAGCTTTAACACCAGATTTAAGTGAGAGCAGGACTGCCGAGTGGGCACTCCGGCATAAAGTCCCGGTATGTGTGGCTCGTGAGATGCTCAGGCTATCATACTATACGAATGACTTAGTGGTTGTGTTTGGAAATATTTCATTCTACTTAGTGTCTACTCACTTGTAAACACCTATTATTATTCCCAGTTCTGATGTTGTTCCAAGTGAGAATTAGTTAGCTCAATATTGATTGAGAAGTTGTAATTTTTGTGTTACGAATTTTGGCTGGTCTTATTATGATTTCACAGAAAAAATATAAAGCAATATAAAATATATTTTATATAAAGGTATAAATACAAAACAAATTATGTTGATGGTGACTTTATCATTTGTATGTACAAGTTGTTAGGTTTGGTTTTGCATTTGTTGGTTTCGCATTTGATCGGTTGGTTTGTGGCTGATGACAGAACTATGTTACAGCTGGACCACGGATCGGTACCCGTTCTTCCGGAACCCAAGAAAAGAACTCTTTCACGTAGCAGTCGCAAATCTGTGAGGTCAGAGCGCTCCGGCCAATCATCTCTGCGGAGGTTGGTCGCTCATTCTCTGTTAACCTAGTTAGTTTATGTCCATCACTTACTCTAATTCACTCATTGTACTAGCGAACGGAAGTTAGTTTCGTGTTTTTCTTCTATTATATCAAATCTATGTTTTGATTTGCAGCACAGGGCAATCTAAAAGGTATTGTATCATAACAAATGTTTCCATGTGCCTATTGCAGCCAAGGCATCTTGTAGTTATTGCAGCCAGTGTATTCCCTTCTTAGTATCTGCATATGACAACCGACACCTTAACCCTTGAATCTGGTGCATACTATATATTCCCTTCTTTGTATCGATTACAAGCAGCACCTTAATTCATGTTTTTTTTTACAGCCCACCACCTATTTTTTATGTATCTAATTCAGCCGGCTGAAACCTTAATTTCTTTGTATCTATTACAGCTAATGTCCAAACCTTGTAATCAGTACTGCAGAGATATGTGTTTTCATGGATTTATTATAGCCACCACCTTAACTTCAACTCATGGGTTACAGCCACCACCTTAACTTTGTGCCTTTTTTCCAGCCAATATATTATCTTTCATGTATGAGTTGTGCTTCCCAATGCTAGTCATTTGGGTTACAGGATTACTAGATGACATCATGCCATATTTGTTACAGCTACCACCTTTAAGTGTTTGAATTCGGCTCCTCCCATCAGTTTTTTGGGCTGAGCACAAAATTGTTGTAACTATATATAGAACATAAGGGAAGTTACAACAATTTTGCGCTCAGCCCACGACGAGGTCTTTATACTGTAGTGCATTGTAATGGTCAAGCGCAGAACTTTTATGGTTACAGCCTAGATGTAAGGGTTCATGATGATTTTTACCAGCTGAAATGCATATTAACTCAATCATTTTAATTATAACTTAAAGTGCAGTAGAGGCTCCTATAAAGTGAATATTCCGTTCCCAGAACGCTTTTATTATAGGGATTTGCGATATGTAAACAGTACAATAAATGTAAATTGCTTAGTCCATTCCAAGATCTTCCCAAACTCACATTTTTGCCCTTCAAAGTGAAAAAGCAGTTTAATGACCGTAACTGTAGTATTATTGGTTTGTATTGACAACTTTTCCTATTTTTATCACCTTCACTCAGTTTAGAGTATATGACTACGGTACCTTTGGGGAGCGAATACCTTCAATTTTCTTTGAATCTTTTGTTTCTTTTTTTCCACACCTAGGTCAAAAGGGTCAAGGTCTGCTGCAGATTAAAAAATAAGAAAAATGTTGTAAATGTTAAAACAAGTTTAAAAAATAACAGGTATCTGCCATTTTCTCTCCCAAGTGCAGCAAAAAATAAAATAATATTTTGAAGGCTAACTATGGGACTTTCGTTATTCAAATTGTATTTGAACTTGCATCGACTCGATACATTATGTCATATGGAATTTATTTTGTTATTTCTTATGTAAATATGATGCAAGACGTTTACATAAATTCTTTGTAATCAGTGAAATTTCTGCAAAATGAAGTTTACACTATTGGGGTGTTGGCTGTACTATTGGGGTGTTGGCTCTACCTGAATATTTTTTCTCGCAAATGGTGTCGCGCAACATTTGTACTACAGTATTTACTAAGAAGGTTTGACAGTCTGCGCGTAATGTTATTATAAATGTAATACTGTGTTTACGTAAGACGGGGTTATAACGTTACAGCGAAGCCCTCAGATCAATACAGTCAGAAATAGAGAAATTAAGAGATGACTTCCAATCCCAACAAGCCATGCGATCACCGGATAGAGATCAGACAACTAGCCCTCCCAAACACACCTATGGGAGTCCTATGAAAGGTAAATTAACACGTATGACTTAATGAGAAATGTAAAGCAGATGATATGTACCTGTAAATGTGAACTTACACAATACTTAGTAGATTTCTTCAGAAAGTATCGTATTTTACTATCATTTGCAAGTGTTTCTGATGTTTGAGGTAATCTGACTGCCAGGATGTTTCAAGATTAGAATAGACAGAACTTGATCATGGTTAAAACACTAAGGTCAAGCGAAAGTGTGATTATGACATCTACAGTTGCAAAGAGACTGACAGAATAGAGAGATGTGTACTGCTTCATCTTGAACGCATTTGCAGATATCAACTATTACAATGATAACAACTAGTTACGTTATTTTGCATGTATTTTATTTTTGAGTTATTCAATTGCAATCAAGTTTTGTTGATTTTAATCTTAAAACATCCTGGCGGTCAGATCACCTCAAACATCGAAAACAATTGCAAATGATAAAAAACGGCGATACTGTTTGATAAAGTACACAAAAGCCTGAGTATAACCCCAGATATTATCTTCTCTTTATAGCAACATACCAGTTGCCCGCAGGATATAAGCAACCCTCAGTTCCCAAACCCTCACCTAACAAGGCGGATGTCAGAAACTCTGACCTTGATTTGAGTGAAGTAGAAGGAGGAAGGGGATACGCACCCGCCCCGCAAACCAAGTAAGCACTGTTTTGACCAATGGCTAAAAAGTACTATTGTCCTTTTGAGAGGTTTCAATCAGACTTTTCACGTTTGTTTGTTACTAAAAGGGAGCTGAGATAACTGCTTGTAATGTATAGACTAAGATGGTGGGGGTGTAGAAGAGAGAAACTCCATAGGTCCTATAAGTGTAATTATAGCATGAGATCCATATCAGTAAAAACAGTATCACATGATTACAGATTAGAGCAAGAATTACAATTGTTAATGGTAGTAGATCCCATGATACAAGTACGAATAAAATCTACAGTAGTCCCCCACTTTTGATGGCTTATCTGAATCAGCGACCTCCGCTATAAGGAAAAATCCACGAAATAGAAATCAACAAAACAAGACCTAATACAGTCATACCTCGGGCATTCCAGCATATGAAAGTTTTGGGTTACGAGAAAAATGTTGACCCAAGTTTTTGTCCTGAGATACAAGACAATTTTGAGGTAGAAACCAGTTTTTGATGCAGCCAAGTATGCGGGAAACATGCGAAAATAACATCGATTAGTATTTCTTGTCGGATCAATTTAAAAGAGTTTTAAAAAAGGCCGGCTAACATTTATAGTGAATGCAAGTCGAAAAGCGCAAACCGGAAACGAATAACAAAAACAATAAAGACAAAATTAGAATGAGATTTGGTGTAAGATTAAGAAGTTAAATTTAATGTTTGTTATATAGCGTCACAAAAATGTATCGCACCAAATGTGTTGCCTTCACGATGTTAGCTTGTGTTCTCCTAAATGGACCAGAACATGACAACCCCTAATTACATTGTATACATCTAGTGCGTTGAAAAGAGTTCTGAAAATCTGCTCTACAATGTTCAATATGCTTGTTAAAATATTCATAAAATCTTGTTTAGCAGGAGGGGAGGCAACCCACACGAGTATTACCCATCCACAGACGAAGATCCAAGGATTCCTTTAGCTCACTCGGATGAGAGAAAGAGGGGAGACCAGAAGCCATTCCTTGATAAACAATATTTAGAGCACTCTCCTCGAAAAACTAGAGATCCTGAGTATTCTACAAGACAGCCTGACAATCGACCATTAAAATCTGAGTATTCAGGGCCTGAGGCTACTAGTAGGCCACGAGGCGAAGTCGCAAAGCACTCTGATACTGAGGTTTGTTCCGATTTGTTTTGGTCGATATACCTACCTGTATAAAACACTGATCCTGCGATTTTGTTTGAAATCGTTGCACCGAAAAGATTAGCCGCTAATTAAAATGCTTCATAAAATATTGCTTTGTAAGGGTTTTGATCTCATGACGCTCTCTTTGCTAGACTGACACAACCAACTGCACAAGTCGTCGTACTATCACTGAATTTCTTGATTGTTAGATATGAATCTTGACTCACTAAAATTCCTGTATAAAGTCAATTTGCACTCATGACTTTGCTCCCCTTTCAGTCTAACGCACGCCGAGAGGAGATGCCAGGACGAACATATGGCGACTCGAGGCGTCAGAGGGACTCCAGACAATATAGTGAGTCAGTGAACTGTATATTCTTAGCTACCATATTGCACCACATATAATTGTGTTGGAATTATCTCCACTAGAAATTATTCTACTCAAATTATTTTCACTTAAGACCAATTCCGTTTGAATCATCACCGCTTGGATAATTCTGTTTGGAATTATTGCCACCCTTGCACTTCAAGAGTTTATATTCATTCTATTCCAGCACTTTCTATCTGTGAAGACAGATTCAGAGTGTGATTATTTATAGTAGTACGACATTCTGAAGTTATTCAATGCTAGTTTGATCATTTGATGTTAAAATGTAGGAAATTGATATGAAATGGATATTTAGAAAACCGGAAAGACGTTTGCACTGTTTCATATGAAGGTCGCTTGTGTATATACTAGCAGGTCCTCGGTGGTAAGGCATTTCTAGCATTTGCAAAAAATAAGTTGATCATCTCGAATCATCATAAAAAGCTACAATATTTTGGTCTTTTCACACGTAACCATGTTATTGACTTCCTGACAGGGTCTTCACCAGTTGAAAGGAATGTTGGTAAGGAATATTCTCCTGGGAGGTCACCTGCTCCACAGTATAACTATGACAGGTAAAAGGAAACAAACCCATAATCATCTGAATATTCTTCGTGAAAGGGCAGTCTTTAATTGAGCTTTAAGAGGAACCCCACACAAAATTTTATGTTAATTTCATCAGAGAGTATTGGTGTTTTTTATCATTTGTGATTGTTTTTGACATTTGAAGTGATCTGACTGTCAGGATGTTCCAAGATAAAATAGACCAAACTTGGCGGTTACAACGCTCAGATTAAACGGAAGTGCAATAATGACCTCTATAGTTGCAAAGAGAACCAACAGAATAGAGATTCGTGATGCTGGAACTTGACTGCGATAGCTGATATCAACTACCGCAACGATAACAACTAGTGACATCATTTTGGACATCATTTTCTTCTGAGCATTTTAATCGCAATATAGTTTTGTCGATTTTACTCTTGAAACATTCTGGCAATCGGACCACCTCAAACACCGAAAACAGAATTGATAAAAAATATCGATACTTTCTGATAAAAGCTAAAATTCTGTGTAAGTTCATCTTTAAAGAATAGAGAAAGCATAATATTATTATGCTTTATTATTTATCTTGAGGTGTTGACTGATGTTCTAAAAAATGAATCAAGGAGATTGACCAACCAGAAGCTGAGATATAGCCAGCCAAACACAGGTCTACCGAAAAACATAAGTGTTTTGGTAATCATCAATATATGACGTATGAAATCGACTTGTGTGCATTGGTCAATTAAGCCAACTAATGCGCTTTCTTATAACAATCACCGCGTTTTAATTGGTTTAATCCCTGGAAGTATAGAACAATCAAATTGGGCCTAACAATCATTGCTCTGAGAATTCCGAACCAGTCCCTCTGACGTGTAGAGTTTTAGCATGAAATAATTACACGCATCTATTATTTCGCAACATTTCGCTCTCTTGCTAGTTCAGCTCAGTTTTGTTGTTCTCCTACTTAGCTTCCCTATTCAGACTCATCTTTAGCGCTGTTCAGATTTTTTGCTAGATTTTTTGCTGTTCAGATCTATAGCTAATAAATGGAATCAATTAAATCAATCATCAATCTCGGTTATCATTTGGAATTTTCTACAAATTATATTAGTTACATCATTTATTTTATACGCAGTTATATTATTATTTTGTATAATATGCATTATGATTATTATATTAATCATGAAAAATAATCATAGATAATATAATAGATAAATAGAAAAATCAAATCAAAAGTTATCGTTTTCTTTTCTTACAGCAAGAGCAGCACGGTCAAGTTGTTCTTTTTAAAATTATGGCTGTAGTAAACTTACAGTCTGTTAATAGTGACGATAATCATGAAAATAAACTGAATGCTGCAGTAGGTACACAGTAGAAAGATGATGAATGAACAAAAATTCACATTCCCATTACTTATTCTAAACAAACTGCAAATCGCGGATATCACATAATGTAGACTATACACGCGCCGTTCGTTGAACAGAGGATCTTCGGAGCATATCCGTGGAAATCGAGTTAAAATTTGAACACACAATAGTCAAAATCTGCTCTTCTGTTTTGAAAAATCATGGCGAGGGGTTGTGGGCAACTGCCTTTACGACACAATGTTTGCTTGATTTTCCTGAGAAACCAGAGCTAGTCTGTTAATTCTTTACTATCGCGAGAGGCGTTTCACATCTCGTAGCCTAAAACAATCATTATACGTAACAGCGGTAAGGGTGCGCAACTCCGGCACATGTCCAATAAGTCGATTTCATACGACACAATTTTCAGGATTTTCGAAGGTTTTTTTCTCTGATTCATTATTAGGTAGACCTGTGTTTGGCTGGGTATATCTCAGCTTCTGGTGGGTCAAACTCCTTGATTTTTTTAGAACATCAGTCAACACCTCAAGATAACTAATAAAGCATAATAATATTATGCTTTCTCTACTCTTTAAGGGGCGGTGGCTACACGCTCCGATGTTTTAGGTGTTATTTGTCAAGGATCATCAAGCTAATCTGTTAGTAGGGTCTACAATATACTCCTATGCATTCTCCATTGTAAAGTTTAATTGTCGTTATCGCTGGGGTTTTTAGATGACAAGCTAGCAGTTTCGATGAGAGTGTTCTATGAAAATCAAATAGTTTGGTAGTCAACTAGTAGCCTATCATATCTTTGCAGTCGACCGTACTACAGGTCTGAAGACCCGCGTGTGAGAGATCGTCCCAGTTCTGGTCGAAGCCTTAGATCCAATGATGATGTTGATTATCAGAGGGGACCGAGATGGGGGTACAGGGAGGAGATGTCTCCGATATCTGAAAGGCCTTATGAGGAGCCGGCCAGTGAATATTACAGGAAATACAAAAGTCCGCTGAGGCGGAGCAGGTCGTTCCAAGATATGCGTGCTCCACCGAGAGACACTCTCACTATGGATGAGTTGAATACGAGAGATCTGCAGCAGACAACTTTGTATCCAGACAGTACAGTCTACACTCACCAAGCCAAGTCCCCTAACCTTGCCCCTCCTAATGCATACTCTACTCCACATCATCAGCAGTCTCATATCAGTCAATCGCAGCCACCGAGACAGCCAAGCCACCAATCAGGCCAACCGTATCAAACTCAAGAAATGTATCACTCATCGCATATGCCTAATCAGCAATCGTATCCACAAGCCGTCCAAAATGCTTCCATGCCCCATAATAGCCATCTGCAGCCTATGACATCAGCTCCTGACAGACCACCCATACCTCAGCACTCCACTATGCCTGCTGCTCCTTCTAGTTAGTTACTACATTTGCTAGTAGAACAAACCATGGATTGCAAAGTACATTAATTGGTGACCAATTGGTGAGGTGGTTATCGCATGTCAAATCATGCTGGTCAATATTTCTTTTGTAGATATTCCAGCTACAACGGCTACATATCAAACATGCACATCATGTGCTGGTCGGGGTGTTCTTGCCACTGCCCACCACTGCACTCTTTGCGGCACTCAGGTTCAACAAGCACAGAACGTTCAACAAGCACATAATGTTCAACTGGTTAATCAACTGTCCAATCTTCGACTGACCAATCAGCAGCCAACACACATGTTAGTCACCAATCAGACATCAACACCTGTTGTTTTGGCCAATCAGACTACAACACCTGTCGTGCTTTCCAATCAGTCTTCAACGCCTGTAGTTCTAGCCAATCAGGCCACAATTCCTGTAGTGTTAACTAAGCAAGTAACAGAACCTGTTGTGGTGGCCAATCAAAATGCTGCTGTTGTTATACCAGTGTCAAATGAAAAGAAGGCTTATCTGACCCAACAGACATCTGAAGGATACCTCACTCAAGGTGTCAATGTCCTCGAGACAGCAGAGACCAGGTGAGTTGGGAGATTTGATAAAAAAAGGGAAAGATTGAAATACTGCTATGCGATATGCAGCTGACGTTCCTACAGTGGAAATATTTTATGCCGGGAATGTTTACGTTATAAAAATTTTCCGTCATACTAAACAGTAAAATGCTTGTCAATTGTCTAGGCCATTCTAAAATCATTCCAAACGCATATCGCAAAAAACTAGACTTAACTTTTGTAATTTAATGACTGTACACTGACTGTGGCATTATTGGTTTGTATCAACAACTTTTTTCTTATCACTTTCACTCGGGTTAGAATTCATGATTATGATAATTTTACGTTAATTTAATAGGAGCGCACACTTCTAATATCAACTCAAATCAAATTTTTTCCTTTTTTCTAGACCACGAGATCTATGATGAAGAGAAAAAAATGTATGTTTACAATAAAGTAAAATAAAAATACATGAATATTATACCCAGTTAGAGGGTTAAATTTACCTTCCCAAAATGACATGTTAGCTAAAAAATACCGCGCCACTTTTTATTTGACTGTCACCTTTAATAAAAGGCTATTGGGGAAGGGTTGAAAAATACAGCGCCATGGCGTTCAAATAGAGGTTTCACCGTAGTTTTAAGACATGGTTTATTCCAATGGCATGGAAGCAGAAGGCATTTATAAAGTTCTTGGTCTCACTCTATTGTATTGCTAAATGCTTATTCTTGTTTTCTAGAGCAGAGATAGCAGTGCCAGTACATGGACCAGAGGCTGGGGTGCGGTACTATGTAAGGGATTATGGCGTCATTCATTCTGACTCTGAGCCGGGAAGGTCAAGGAGCCACAGGAAGAAGGGGAGGCGTAGACACAGTCCCGCTAGAGTGAGTCATTCTTCAACTACCATTGAGTCATATAAATAAACCTTTCGATCTATATGTACGTAATCAAGTGTTTGTCTGTCTGTCGTCGTTCGTATGTCCAGTTAATAGTGATGGGTTAAAATATGAGCGCTTGAAGTCCAGTGTGCCGCGAGAAATCATGATGTGTAATGATAATAGGCACAATTATTCTGAAGCCTCGCAAGGTGGCTGCATAGTTTAGTGGCAGCACGCTTGGTTTACAACTGTGCATCTGAATTTATACGTTGAACTCCTGTGCGGTGTAATCCTCTTTTCTAACGCTCTCTACAGGCTTATCCTAGACTTCTCTACAGGAGAAAACACGGCTCTTATTATAGTACAGATTAAAATTTTAGCGTAGGTTACTAGCTTGAGTTACTCAAATTCTTTGGGTAAAAAATCTAGCCAATGGCAACTACATTACCTTCTACAAGCTATTTCAAATGTTCAGCGAATGTAAAAGTACAAAATGTTTCTAAAAAATCTGGGTTAGTTGTGCCTTAAGATTTCAAATATTTGAATTATGTATCGGCCAGTTATAAGTTAGAATAGTAAATGTTGTAGATGTTGATTAGAACCATCATCAACTGTGCAATGCCGAGCATTCACCTAGTCTTCACTATAATAAGCGAAAATACAAAGCCGCATTTAGTTTTAAAAAGATCACTTATGATAGGATTTGAACTCTAGACTTTCAGCTTGGTAGCTGGGTACATTCCCACCAGCACCAAGCAACCACCTCGCTGAATATTGGAATAATTGCAGTTAGTTATTACGTTTGACGATCTCTCGGGGCATCAAAGTGTCCGGGTACTATTTTTTATCCAAAAAAAATAAAAATTTTACTCATACTGCTATTTCAGGTAATTGTTTCTCAGAATTAATTTAATTACCAAGATTCTGCCACTTTCTTGGTTGCTTGGCAAAATCTTCTCCATTGTCAAAGCGGCCATATATTTCAACGAAATAGTCGTTCATCTTATTATTATCGTGATTTCCCGGTGCTTATCTCTTATTTGACCTCTACAGGCTAGCATGGATGATTTAGAGACATCATTGAGAGATGCTCGTAGGTCAGCAGAATCTCTCAAACGTCTGAGTAGGGGGATGAGAGATGAGCTTCAAGACGAACTCACCAGGTCACTTCATCGGAGGTCATTGAACCACAGCTGGTTGTTTTAGCTTCACCGCATGCTATTTAAAAAGCTCTGCCGACTCTAACTTTGCTCTCCGTCTCTCTGCTGTTGATTCACTGCATCAGCTTACTTTTAACCAGCTTACTTTTAACCAGCTTTGAATTTCAGCTTAATTTATTGGTTGAATTCATTATTCTGACTCCGCCCATTTTTTTTAATAGCAGGTGACATGCTTTATTTATCTTAGTAGCTATTTTGATTCATTCATGTAGCATGTGCTCCACGACAAGCTGTCGGAATGGAAATTTTTTATATTAGAAACATAACCAAAGATGTAATCTAACGGGATCTCATTCATTTATTCCTATATACTTGTGGGAGGCCTGGATTTTACTGGCTAATGTCTAGCCAATCATATGATAGTTTAGAATCATTTCTTTGATTAATAGAAATTTATAAAATATATATTTAGGTTTTTCTCATAAATAACGTTTGATAATGGTTTTATTTTGTGTAAAAATCTTCATGTTGTTTGAATTAGCTATGCAATGGTATATGCATGCTATCTTATATTTATTTGTTCAGTGTTAATATTTTTATATAATTATTTATATATGGTATTTTTGAGTGGTTTGGATGGCCAGTGTGATGAATCACTGCCATGTGTTTCAATAAAACTTCAAACTTTGGCAAACCATGTTGAATCTGTTGCTCTAACAGGTGTCGCTACACAACGATAGTGAAAGACACGTGTCAGATTTGAGGAAGCACTTGCTCTAACATGTCACAAAGACCGTGACAATGTTTGCTAAATTTAACAACGCATTCAGCTCAAAATTGAATCAATAGTTAATTGAAAGTTAATTATTTTATGAGTAATCATAATGCATCAATATTCCGTCCAATAAAAATCATGAAAAGATCAATAAACTGATCAACATGTGATGCAATCGATAAATCATCACCCTACTTCATGCTGAATAGTAAATACTTTGACAGACTTTCTACTGGCGGTACAAAGATAGCATCACATGAAAAATATTAAAACTTGACCTGAATCATCTATAAAAATAGATAAAAAAGAAACAAACAGAAAATACCTCTGCTGACAGCATTTGCTGTACCACTCTTGAGTGCTATGTGAACAATAAATATAACGGATGAGAATGAAATAAATAACGTAGGCTATCCCTTAAGTATTCACCATAATGGAGGGAGGCTAGGAGTACCACCCTCACCTTTTTGCAGCAAACTGATCCAATGCATCATTTACTACCTTCCAGTTTATACCACGCTCAACTAACACTGCATGGACACCTGTAGAAACATATAACAGGCTTAAATTACCCAGAAACACTCAATAATTACGCCGTGATCAGGCGTCCTACAGTAGATTACTTGGCTATAGCTGGTTCTCAATTCGACAATTTTTTCAAATGATAACACTTATAAAATCATGTCTTATTGAAAAAATAACATGGGCAGTGAGTGGAGTGCTTGAAAAATGACTACCTCGTACGAGTCTTAATCTCATCCCACTCTGGTTAGCAGACCAACACTAAACCAACTGCACTAATCGACCACCTTGCATGATCGTTGAATAATATTTACTATAAAGAACCAGTGTTGCTAATGGCACTAGTTATAAGAGCAGACTGCCAGGTCTCTAATGTTACATACGACTTATTTACTGTGAAACTGCAGGATCACTTCAACCAATGTCAGGAGCAAATGGCAATCTTAAAACTCTTGTTTTCGGAAATCTATCGGATTAGAAACTCTAAAATGCATTTTTGCGTGCAAAAGAACAGTTTTCCTAAGTGAAGGGCTTCATGCACTGCTGTCGTGAAAACATTGAAGCATTTTAGGTAGGAAAATCACAGAAAACCAGAGCAATACAGGGCTTACGGCAAGTGAATTCTATACCTACATAAACCAGCCATTAATAGGAAATTATAGACACCATTGGTGAACATGTCTAATGGTTATAGTTTATTGGATTTATCCACCCTTGTACAAAAAACACCCAATTCACTTGTGTCTGATATATTTCTCGGTTCATCATCAAAAAAGAGCATATCATTGAAATTAGTGCCAGACTGCTTCTTCAGCCTGTCAAAGTACAAATTACTTGTGAATATACCAATATATACTACCAAAGTATGAAGCACATGTAAATATATCAATATGTACTACCCAAAGATGGGTCACATGTAAATATATCAATATGTACTACCAAAGTATGAAGCTCATGTAAATATATCAATATGTACTACCAAAGTATGAAGCTCATGTAAATATATCAATATGCACTACCAAAGTATGAAGCTCATGTAAATATATCAATATGCACTACCAAAGTATGAAGCACATGTGAATATATCAATATGTACTACCAAAGTATGAAGCTCATGTAAATATATCAATATGTACTACCAAAGTACAAGTCACATGTAAATATATCATTATGTACTACCAAAGTATGAAGCACATGTAAATATAGCAATATGTACTACCAAAGTACGAGTCACATGTAAATATATCAATATGCACTACCAAAGTATGAAGCACATGTGAATATATCAATATGCACTACCAAAGTATGAAGCACATGTGAATATATCAATATGTACTACCAAAGTACGAGTCACATGTAAATATATCATTATGTACTACCAAAGTATGAAGCACATGTAAATATAGCAATATGTACTACCAAAGTACGAGTCACATGTAAATATATCAATATGCACTACCAAAGTATGAAGCACATGTGAATATATCAATATTCACTACCAAAGTATGAAGCACATGTGAATATATCAATATGTACTACCAAAGTATGAAGCTCATGTAAATATATCAATATGTACTACCAAAGTACAAGTCACATGTAAATATATCATTATGTACTACCAAAGTATGAAGCACATGTTCCAGGATATATTTGTGTGTAACTAAAACACTTCTCCCAATCAAGGAGTTTCAGAATGGATCTGACACGGTCTGGAGTGTCGGATCTAGAGGCAACAGCCAGCTCATATCCCTCACTAGAAAGGGTTTGAAGTATAACTGGGGAATCGGAGTAATACTTTACTTTTCGATTTCTCCCGTCTAAGACGGTGCCAACCTTTCTGTAACAATCACAAGTTATGAGGTTTGTTCACATTTTTACCCACAGTTTCCACGATACGACGGTTAATCCACAAGGTTGTGTCATCCACCATATGGAAACTTCTGGAAAAAAACTGGAGAAAAATAGCAAATGCAAATGATGCACAAAAACTACTGTGCATGTTGTTTCATTTTAAACATTTTCCACATTTCAGCCGTTTCCATTTTGAATTTTGAGTGAGACAGGCGTGCGCTGCCATGACCTCTGGCACAGAATTGCTTATTTTTCTCAACAAAGCACTTAATCTCCAGAGTGCTGGCTATTAGAGATGGAACGAGACACGAGACATCTCCAATATCGACCTGTCTCGGATCGATCTCGTCTCGACCTAACTATTGCCAAACTCGAGACAGGAAATAGAACTAGAGCGCCTGCGCACGGCTGTTAAAACATGGCTTTTCGCAGTAACAACAACTCCATATATATTGTAATGGATTGCGGGCAACTGCCTTTAAAGTTATACCCGGTCCGTTACTACCTGTTGTTATTGAATATATTGGCCACCGAGTCTAATCATGTAGTCCGGACAACGGCACTGTTAATATATTGTAGTCCAGTTCTGTGTCCTTAAAACAAATACGGGGTCATATCTAATTACCCTCCGGGTAATCCGATTTAATAAATAAGACTGTTGCGGGCAATATATCTGTATTTTATTGTATCGTGTCCAAACACCAACTGCCCTTGATAGAATTCGGGCCTCTTTTATATACTAACAATTGCCAGTAAAACTTGCCCGGACACTGGAGAAACGAACTAAAGGCTGTGTCGAGCATAGTCCGTGTTCCGGGTAACGATGACATTACCGTTAGTTCAATATAAGAATATACATGTACATGTATACAGTAATTCATATAACTTCATGAGTACAATTATAAATATAATTCACATACTACTGTTAATACACAAACAAAACTTAGCATAAATGAAACAATAAGGAAAAAAGTGTTATCGTGTGTTCTTTTAGTTGCGGTACTTCTTTGTAGATCGACGGCTAACGGTTTCATTACACATGTCATTACAATATAAAGTAAGAGCTATTCGATAAATGGTAAAAATAAACATGTACAAAGCAAAATGTTTATAATAATTGTTATCAATCAAGCTCAAAATATATAACTTCGCTATTTTAGAGCTGTTTGTGTCACTTTTGTTTACAAAAAATACATGCCAATCGCTATTAAAATGTATTTACATCGTCTACACCAGGAGTAAATTCAATTTAAAAAGAGGTTCATCAATTTCATATATCAAGTGCGCTAGCCCTTGTGTAGTGAAATCAGCACCAAATGCTCATTATTTTACTGTCTCGTGTCTCGAATTTTTACAAGACAGTGTTTCGAGTCTCCTCTCGAACTTAAAAACCTGTCTCGTTCCACCTCTACTGTCTATTGAAAAAATGTGCACACAATTCCAAATCTTTATCAACTGCACAACAAAAAATGGTGAATAATGCATAATATAATATATGTGTTTTAAAATATTTAGAAGCTTTTCAAAGAATACCAAAATATTGGTACATACTAAAGGTGGCTCCATTTCACCAACTTGTCCTAAGCACAATTTCTCAATAATCAGTCGTTGCCAGCTATTTTGATATCAACCAGTTAACTTAAATAATGAAAAGGCAGACAACCCCATGTACCTAGCACTAGGAACTGACAATCAATTGTTGAGCAAGTATAAATACCCACTCTTTTCTAAATGGTGAAACCACGTGGGTATCCGCCCAGAATGGCCAGAGTGTGTAATCTGAAACACAAGCATTCACTTATGACACAAAACAAACTGAAATTACAAAATGGAATTAATAAGTTACTGATATATATGAATTGAATACTAGAGCAGAAGCATGTTTTACAGCCTGTGGACCTAAAAACAGAATTAGTAGACCAGTACAAAACCAAAACTTAAATTTTGACCTGTTGAGCAAAAGTAATGAAGGTTGGCATGTTGTGGGCCTATATCTACTGGAACAAGGGAGTTATTAACCTAGTAAGAAGAAATGGAACACAACTCTTCATAGCTGTGGACAGACACCATCAGACAACCCAATAGTGATTTCTTATCCTCGACACTCACTTCTTTATCATGCCTTTATATCATAACTCAGCAGAAAGTCAAGACAGCAGAAGGTTTCAAGAAAGCCATATATTGTTTAAATTGTATTATAAATTATAATTATAAATTGTAAATTGTTTCTATTATATAAAGGTATATATATTGTGTTTCATTCATATTGAATGAAACTTACCAACATCAAAGATGATCAACTTTGGCTTACGCGTAGCCGCCATTATACTAAAAGTCACCAGTATATCTATAACAGAGATAATATATAAGAAAGCTAATTATTACTGTTTGATCATGGAATGGTATAAAATATAAACACACAAGATGTTATGCGGCATCTTCATCTCTGGAATTCCTGAGTTATTATTCTTGAGTAGTACCATGGCAGTCTGAGGCGCTATGAGAAATTGTTAGGTGTACCGATAGACCATCCAAAATAACTACTCGCACATTTATTCTGAAGTGGCTAAAATGAGATTTATTAGCCCATACGTACTGGTGACAGGTTTTCAAGATAATTGTTGTGAGTTTGAATCCAGTACCATGCAATCTTTTCCCTAATTTCCAATTGTGGCTTCGAAAATATAAGAGAGCACTGCTCTTATTATAGCAACGACTACTGAATGCCTGGCATGGCACGAGTAACAAAAAGTTTTTTTCCACAGAAAAATTATTTTAAATCAACATGTACAGCATTTACCATTCTAACTGTTAAATGAAGGTGTTAGTTTCTCATTGTGTGCAGCCATACCTCGACATATGAGCTTAATGCATTCTGGGTCTGAGTTCGTATGTCAATTTACTCGAATCTCAAGGCTTTATTTTCTATATAAAATAACCAAGTAAATTTATCTATTACACTAGAAATTCCACTGTCATACAGCCCACGACCAAAGTGATATTGGAAAAAAGAAAGGGTGCTGATGGTTGAGAAATGCAATATTAGCAGTCAAATAGGATAATTGCAATGGTAGCTGTAATGTACTGGGTGTGGGTGTTATTATATACAACAAATAGCAATAATGAAAGGAAAAGATTATATGTTTATATCTCTCCTCCTGCAAAAAGAGAAATGCAATATTGGCCAATATTAGAAGTAAAATGCACTGATATTATTAGAATAACCAATATTATTTATATAGTAATAATATAAAACCAATGTACAATGTTTTTTACATTTCAAAACGGCATAGCTAACAATATCACGAAGTTGTGATATTTATATAGATTTTTAGAAAACCTGTACTATGTAGTCATTGTTCTGTAGTCATCCAAACTTATAATTAATTATTGTAATAAACTCATTAGAGACGCTAAAAAATATCATTGTCATTTGCTTGTCTTACACTGCGTTGGACATCAGTTAGAATGCGAAAGTATTTAAATGTGTCGGCAAATGAAAATGAAAAAATTGAAATCGGCAAAAATGAAACGATTTCTGTACTCCTATGTGAATTGCCGAAACCTTCGGCAATTCGACAATGCTATAGACTGGTGAAAAGCACACGTTATTTTTTCGTGAAATGCGCAAGACTTTATCGTTTTATTATCTGTCGCTCGGCATTTCAATTTCCGGTCTTAACTTTTATTAAACCAAGCTTTTCAAGCATTTTGTGGCGATTTTCGTCCAAATTAATCTGTCTATTTGTGTATAATCCGATCAGATGGGTTAGTTTTAGGAATTTGTGGTAACCCTTCAAAGGCTTGGTAACATATTTAAATAGGTTTAAATTTGTTTTGTATCGTAATTATACCTTAACGACTTTACAAAACGATGCTTAAATTTGTTGATGAAATTTCTTGACAAGGGTTCGTCTCATTGTTGATGAATAATTTTCGTAAGTTGTGTGCGCATGCATTTATCATAAAAACTCCCACACTTCGCTCCGCTCGTTTGGTCGTGGGAATATTACGAAAAACCATCTTAAAAGGATATGACGGTGGAAAAGGTGTTTTAATTGATATAATTCAGTAACTCCATTAACAAAGCAACAAATACCTGATTATACTGAATGAAGTTTTTACCCTCAAGACAGACGGGCAGATAACGGCGATCTAAGAGAGACCTGAGAGGAACGCGTTCGGTGCACTAAACTTTTGTATCCTTACTAAGAATTCCTCTTCAAAAAATTTAGTGCATTAAACGCCCACTTTAAGGTGAGTTTTAATCTTTTACTCAACTTACTTCAACTTTGCCGTCATATTTGTTACTATTTGCTTCCGGGTATGCACTTCCACTTTGCATTCAGTATAACTTTCAACTTATAAAAACGTTTTTCAAACTGATTCGAAGAGAAATTCCGACCGATGCTGTTCTCGAAAGCAGGCTCTCGCATACTTGATTATATACATGTAGTGTATAACATTACTGCCATCACCAGCTCACTTAGATCAAAGCAAACAGATGCAGGATAACCGATCATCTAAAACAGTTCATCATTACGCAGTTGGAACACCATACTATGCTTTATACTGTGGGCTCAAAAGAGATAAACAGCCTAAATGGGTGGAAGCTGTTGTTATAAAAGTATCTGGCAGCAGAACAGTCAATGTTAGGACTACCCAAAGGACCAACCTGGAAGAGACGTCTGGAACAGCTTTGTCCTAAACATGCTTCACCAGAAGATGCCAAACCACCTGCCGAAATACCAACCACTCCAAGCAGTCTTCCACACTCACAACCATTGCCTGCAGCTACAGTACCAAAATCGAAAAGACGAAATCCAAGATTACCTGATGGCAATAAATACAACAGGGACAGTCCCAGACACTCAAAGGGACAATCTAATCGCTGAAGTCACCCATACAACTTCAAGCGAGCAGGGAGGTGTTGGGACATTACAATGGACAACCAGTGAATTACATTGCGAGTGAAGTTGGCTATGTCATTATAGTATTATACATAGCTGGTTATTTATGGAATAATTACAGATTACTTTCACTTGCTTAATGTATAATTCCAGGATAATACTTTTGCTATAACAGCTCTCTATGCATATACACTTGGGATCTCTTTTACCAATTAATTGTAAACTCAGTACTGGAATAAAGAACATTACAGTGAGAACACAACAGTGAATTTGGTTGCAAGTAAACCTTTAAAGCACATAAATCACACATTTTTTAATTATATATTTCATCAGAGTCTTGGCTTTCGAATGAGCCTATATTCAATACACAAAGTACAGTGGTGTGCATAAACTTGGAATCACATTATTTTGTTCACTCTATATCGAAGGGATCTTACATTTGCTTTCTGTTTTCCCGCCAATTATGATGCCATGCCAGATATTATATATCAATCTGATCAGCAGAAGATGTGCTTTCAAAAAATGCATGTTTGAAAGCACATCTTCAACGGCAAAAAGCACCTCCATTGGCAGTCTTAAACCCACCTACTCTGCTGGACGACCCAAGAAGACGACTATCCGTGAAGATCGGTACCTGGTACAAAGATCCCTCGCTGACAGACATCTGAACAGTACTCAACTTTGTAAGGAGATCAAGGACAACAGAGATATTGAGATTCACCCCCAGTACAGTGCGAAGAAGACAGCTTGCAAATGGTTTGAAAGGCTGCAAGGCAAGGCGTAAGCCCTTAGTTTCTGAGAAACAGCAAAAGCGTCGTCTAGAGTGGGCTAAAGATAAACGGTTCTGGACAACAGCCCAATGGCAAAGGGTCTTGTTCAGTGATGAGTCAACATTTACTATCCAAAACCACTCTGGAAATTGTTATGTGAGGAGACGACCTGGAGAGGAGTACAGCCCGGCTTGTACGCTACCAACCATCAAGCACCCTACTGGAGTCATGGTATGGGGTTGCATGACAGCTTTTGGTGTGGGAAGACTCTCTATTTGTGAAGGCATGATGAATGGAGACAAATACATCAAGACCATAGAAGATGTCATGCTTCCAAGTGCTCGGAGCCTGTTCACCAGCAACGACCAACCCTGGTACTACCAGGATGACAATGCACCCTGCCACCGTGCCAAGAGAGTCAAGGAGTGGATGACCAGAAGTAATGCGAGGGTAATAGACTGGCCAGCACAAAGCCCTGACCTGAATCCCATTAAAAATCTTTGGCAGCGTATTGGTGTGATAGTCAGCAAAAATAAACCAAAGACAAAACGGGAGCTCATAGAGAAGATTATTCATGCTTGGCATCACATCATCACTCTTGAAGAGCTCAGAAAGTTGGTAAACAGCATGCCTCAACGGTGTCAGATGGTGATCAAGAACAAGGGCTGGCTAATAAAATACTAATGCTCAGCTCAAGACACCTTACCAGTCCTTCTGAAGACCAACAATACCCCAACGGCCCTTTTCAGGGCCACCAATTTGTATAAAAGAGTCTGTTTGTATCCTATTTTGTCAATTATCACTAACAACATTCATAGCCTGCAATAAGTCTGCCTTTCGGTAGATCCACCCCCAGCAATAAAATCTGAGAATATTTTTGAATATTTGGCATCATCTTGTTCTTCAGAATTTTCTCTTTCAAATGAAATATATATTGATGGGGTTGAGGCACTTAACTCCAAAGAATTTCTTAGACAACAGCATATAAACATACATATTTGAAGATTTAACTGGTGATTCCAAGTTTATGCACACCACTGTATAATAGAACTATGAAAAGCGGGGTGTCAAAAGTACGCCATAATTCTCATTTAGCCTTAGGTCGTCGATCCCTTTCGCTGCCATTGAGGCTGCATTTTTCTGTGACAATTGGTGCTGTTAAACCCGGAGAGCGCTAATAATAAACTAAGATTCTAGGTAATCAACAATGCCTGCGATCGCTAACGCCTGACCAATACAAACACACGTTCTGGGTTAATTAATCATGCTTCAAAAATGTACTGTTGTTGATAAAGCTAATGAAATCACATCGATTAAATTATGCGGTTGCGTGGCCCTAGGACTAAATGTCAATCGCACTTTCGCGAGATCACGCAATGCTTGAAAATAATTAGTCCAGTCGTCACCCTCAACATCACATTAAAAATAAAGAGCTAGTGCATAATATCATCGGGAAAATATAGTAAGGTTCTTAGAGTCTTAAGTACTTATCATAAAAATAATATGTACATGGAAAACTAATGACACTGATTCCTTTGTCATCTTCATTCGTCCTCTGGAGTTGTCCTACCTTCGCCTGCCACTAGCGTCATTATCGTAGTTAATAAATAAGCGGTAAGAGCACAAAACAACGAATATGAAAATTGTGATGTCACAATTTTCGAGACTGTGCCAGTAAACTTTTACGCGGTAGAGCTCTGGGGAAATCCTATAAACACCAACCAATGTCTGTCTCACCATGGCAAACAATAGCTCATTTGAAAGCCAAGATTCTGATGTATTGAAATATACAATAAAAAAAATTATGTAATTTATGTGCTTTAAAGGTTGACTTGCGACAAAATTCACATTACAGTTATTTGGTATCAAAAGATTCACCATGTCTTTTTCTGTTGTGTTGCAGGCTAGGTGCCAAATATGTGGAAATGTGATTACAAGCTCTTAAAAGCTAAAAAACGAAAAGCCGCCGTAGATTGGAATCTATTTATTTCTCTGACATAGTCATGACAGTTTGGTTATTGTCTTGTCAAGTGATGTTCTCATGTGAATTGAATGGCCAATAAAAAGCTCAATATAAAACTGATCGTAGCACTAGTTTATGACAAACACTGCGGGTTTTACCGAAGAACCCATATCAAATATAGATGCTCGATACTTTACAGTTTTGTTTCGGCTTGATCTAATCGTCAAGTCGTAATCTGTTTATGTGACCCAATACTTCGAAAGTAATTTTTGCAGCATTTTTCGATTATCACAGGTGACCAAGAGGCTCGTCTTGATTATCAGACAATGATATGTACTCCTTCGAGCTAAAGTTAAAAAATTAAATGAATTTTTACGGTAAGTTATAAGATATCACTGCTAAAAGTGACAGCATTACAATGACGATAAAACAGACGCGTAAGAACAATATACATGGTTTTATTGATTGCGTGAAGCATATATGTGAAAATATTTCGGCGAATGAGATTGCATGAAAGTGTAAACAGAAACCACATTTGAGCCGTTTTGAAAAGAGAATCCTAACTACGGCGGTCTCGTGTGGCTGCGGTTTACTGTTTGTTTTTTTAGCTTTTAAGAGCTTGTAATCACATTCCTACATATTTTGCACCTACAACACAACAGAGTAAAACATGGTGAATCTTTTGATATCAAATAATTGTAATGTCAATTGTGTTGCAAGTCAACCTTTAAAGTAATTATAATCGTACTAGTAAACGTTCATCAATGGCAATTAAATATTTTGTTATTGCTGTAGTGGCTACCATGGTTTTAATGATGGTGTAGCTGGAGAGCTCGATCATCACAATCATCAGAACTAGGCTGTGAGTCAAAGACACTAAAGTGTAACTCTGATCCAGTCTCCAGATTCATCCACGATGTGGTTTACAGTCTGACCCAAAGATTTTAAAGCACTTTCATGAATGGTGACAATACTTTTCAAGAACACTGTACGACGTAATAGCAGCCATTGTTATGGCATATCGAAGTTTGTCTTCTAACTCCAAAGCTTCAGGGTTGCCTCTGTTGACCTTTGAAAGCAACACCATTGAAATAATTAATAACGGTACATTAGCTGGCTAATAATTTTCACTAAAGTAGCTCCCTGTTTAACTTGGTCAAATACTTTGACATATATAAAAACAACTGAGCAAAAATTCTGAGGCTGACGGCATTAATGTCGATCTGTCTGAAGGAGAGTACAAAATATAAGTGACATTAGCATCGTTTCACCTGCTAAATAGTCGAAATAAACTTTTTAAAATTCTGACAAGCTAGTTGAAAAATACAGCGTCACCCTCTTTATGCACATCACTTCTAATAAAATGCCACTATAGAGGATTGGTTTAAAAATAAAGCGCCATAGCGTTCAAGGTAGAACTTGTATGGCAGCTGTCTCATAATCGTCATATTAGATTTCATCAGTCTGATATATATGTGACAAGAACCAACATCAAAGGCTCAAACCATCAATAGAGACAAGTATGGGCAAGAACATACACTTGTAGAAGTGAAGATCACCATCGCATAAACCTACACAGTTGAATATTTGCAGTGCAGACAAAGAAAGATGCCAGAGATACTCTAACACCTATCTCCACAGGTGTGCTCTACAATCATCCAATAATAAAATTTGTCTGGATGAGTCTAACATCAGGACTCAAAAAATTGAAAACCTTTCCTACTTCTTCATTTTAACTGCTGAACCTTTATATCTAAGAACTGCCATGACTATTGTTTGACTGGCAAAACTCGCAGCAATTTGGGACCGAGCCATATGGGATTAGAAAGTGGCCGTGGTGGTAGAAAGCTCTATGAAGAACCTCATGCGCGGTAAGCTCAAACTTAGCACTAGCAAACATGGACAACTGTTCGAGTAAGAGGTGTAACTTTATTAGCTATTTAAACATGTTGCCATTATATTATTACTTAGAACTCTGTTAGTTGTGTACTGTAATTGCTAGACTTATAGAATAAAAAAGTAACATCGCCTGGTAAATATTAGTATTGTTTACAATGTATTAACACCTTCACTGGTACCTGAACCAGTAATAATCAAACTAGTTCCCACAAGCTAAGCAAAAGGGCAGTCTGAACATAGTCAATTTTTCCACATCGACCCATGACATCATCCTAAAAATTACCAAAACAACTAATTGAACAGACAGCGGTCCCTGTTTGAACTATGACAGGGACCGCAAGAGATGCAAAAGAAAGGCAGTCTTTCGCAACGCTCGTAGTACCTGTGAAAATACTTGATGACCATATTATATTTTAGCAGTGACACTTACACAAAAGATAAAAATTGATCTTTTTCAACGCTAGAATTATTCTTAATCCATCTAACAGTTGCTTCAAACCAAAATTATGTCGTGGCCGTTAAGAAATCTCGACATTTTGCACTTTCAAGAAAAGATTTCACGAATACAGTTTTAAAAATGGGGTGTAACTTTATTAGCTAGTTTAACACTTTGTTATTTGGGTATATCCATAAATAAATGGATTTTTTGGCAAAATTTCAAAACAGTAATTTCATTAAAATAATGCTTCACATATGAAGTATACATACCAAACCCCAAAATAGAAAATAATTGTGGGGGTAGTGCTCCTCTATCGTGTTTTAATAGTTTGCTAAAGTCAGTGTATATGCACAAAATACTTTATAGTCATAATGGCAAGATAGAGATACTTGTACACGGTGTACATATTACTCTGAACACAAATATCTAGTAATGGATTTCACAATGGCTTTGCTGCCCGTTAATGCATAAATTGGTATTGCGTGCACTGATCCATTGGTATGGGGCTCTTTTATAAGTTGGCATGTTTTGAGTACTAATGGTGACAGGAAACATCAATAAGTTTCTACTACACTTGTATTATTAGTTCAAAATTAGTAGTAATTTGCTTTCAACGCTAACTTTATACGCTGTACCTTTAACTAATTTCAGTTTTGCTCAAAGTTGCACATGTTTCCAAAATTTGCATCCCCGCTGTTACACTGTCACCATTGTTACACCTCTCAACTCATATAATTATAGGATTAATTTGGGTGAATTTCACATTTAGCAGTAATTTGTGGTGTTGTTGATGTTCTCATGTATGAGTTACTCATTATATTGTAAATTTAAGCTATTGTGGGAACTTAACAAGCTTCTTCTAGCAAATTACCAAATGGTTGCTACCTTACAAATGTATTACTAAGACTTGCGACTCCGATATTGCAAATGGTTCAACATTTAATCAAATCTACTCATGGGAGTAACTTGTAACAAGTGTTTGAAACAGAAAATTGTTAGGTGGAAAGTCTGATGGTCATTTCTGTTTTCAACATGGGTAAGACAACATCTGCAGATCAGATGTGTAAATATCGTAATAAAATGCGTCATGTTCAAAACAATAGACTCAATATTTGACTGCCCAAGCTAGTCAAAATCAAAAGAGTAGAACAAAAAGAAGAGCTAAACTTACAGAAGATCAATTGGAGATAACTAGAAAAAGCAAGAATTAGAGTTTAGCAATACAGAGATTGGGAAAAAACTTTTGAAAGTAAAATTATCAGGTATCTACATTCATTTTTTTTCTTCAAAAAACTTAATGCTTTACTAAATCTGCGTACATTATGAATGTTTTAAGTTAATGTTTCAATTATTTTGTAAAAAAAGATGTTGTTAAAGTTTAGATTCATTTTCTGTAGCAACCACTTCCCAATTTGACAACCCACAATCTGAAGATAAAGCTGTAAAAAGATTGATCGAGCACTTTTAAACAGCCCAAGCAAAGCTCGCCAGACTGTCCATAAACTAGCAATGACAGTTAGACTATCATTACCGGAAGATGGCAGTAGAGATGAGAAAAGATAAAACAAAACAAAGAAATAGAAAAGTAAAAATATGCCATTCGAACGTTTTAACTTTTTACTTTTGATCCTGATGACCATGCAATTAGTGATCCAGAAAGTGAGCGCAATTCCGAACCCATGAAACAACAAGCAAGCACATTGAAAGAAGGTGATTTTGTGCTAACATTGCTGCCTGGAAAAAAAAACTTCTAGGCATTATGTAGGAGTGGTAAAAAATGTAGATGCACTAGAAGCTGAATTGCAGTTTTTCTTAAAAGAGTGAAGCCAAAAAACACTTTTGTTGTTAATACAAAAGATATATCATGGGTAGAATTTCATCGCATAGCCAAGTCACTGTCTTGTCCTACTTTCTCTAAAAGAGGTCAGTAATGTTTTACAAAAGATTTAGAGCATGCAGAATTATCAAAAACATTTTGTTAGTACATTCTCACAATTACATGATCAATATTCATTTTTCCATCTTACGTTATTTAAGCTAAATCATGTTTGTCATGTATTATTACTACTATATTATTATACTTTATACTTTGAAACCAATAAAAACATTTCAAGTTAAGGCTTGCCTATATATATATTGTAATCACTAGCTTCAATACCATTATTGATCTCATTGCAGTGAACTTAAATACTTATAAGTTTACAGGATATAAGAAGCGTAACGATGATGACAATCGAATGTAACAGCGGTGACATGTTTACAAGCATGTAGTTCACCACTACCATCTAATATCTGTATAAATTTTAGTGCATATGTCAGCAAGCTTCTTTAAAATAAGACAAATAAGTTTATATAATTGTGCTTCTCACCAAATCAGAGAGTTTTAAGGATAAGCGACTAGCTCTTTAAAATGCATATTTCTCTGATGTAACGCGAGTGACACACTAACTAAAAGATTTCTCAGTAAAAATTAATGTTAGTGTGACATATTTTACATCATTCGAAAGAGCTTGTTGAGCTCTAAGAGAATATCTGATTTAAAATCATCTTAAATGCAATACCAATATTTTATAATTAAATTTCTGCTCTAATTGTAACAATGGTGATTATGGATAGACCCATTTGTATTATTACTTAGAATTGTGTGAGTTGTGTACTGTAATTGCTGGACTTATAGAATGAAGAAGTAACATCTCCTGGTAAATATTAGTATTGCTTACAATAGATTACCACCTTCACTGGTACCTGAACCAGTAATAATCAAACTAGTTTTCACAAGCTAAGCAAAAGGGCACAGTCTGAAAATATTCAAAATAGAATAAAATGAACAAATGTAACACTGATGTTACGTGTGGATTCGAATTAGTTATATGTAAAATAGTTCTTCTATATCCACCCAATACATCATCCTAAAAATTACCAAAACAAACTAATTGAACAGACAGCGGTCCCTGTTTGAACTATGACAGGGACCGCTAGAGTAGCGAAAGAATGGCAGTCTTTCGCAATTCATGTAGTACCTGTGAAAACTGAAAATACTTGATGACCATACTATATTTCAGCAGTGACACTTACAAAAAAGATAAATAATGATGTCTCAACGCTAGAATGTTTCTTAATCCATCTAACAGTTGCTTCAAACCAAAAGTATGTCGTGGCCGTTGAGAAATCTCGACATTTTGCACTTTCAAGAAAAGGTTTCATGGATACAGTTTTAAAAATGGCTTTGCGAGAATCGCCAGTCTATTCCTGAACGTTTGTATAACGTTGATTTTAAAGCGTTATTTTTAGGATAAAATTTCGAACAAGCTATGTGAGGTACACAGGCTACGCAACCTTCACACTGCACACGCCCCTCGCAAGTTTTGCCAGTATAAAAAGTAATAAACTAACGTAAGTATTATGGGTATGCATTTATTATAAGTACATTTTAAATGCAATCATAAAATATTCACGTAATATGGCACTTTTCATGCTAATAAATTTTAGAAAGCTCATGGTAATTGAAGCTTTACTTTTCAGTTATGGTGAATGACGTGAATACAAAAGACATTTTTCTTTACTAACACGGTTTTAGGAAATGAAAACGTCTTCTGTCCTAAGGTTTTAGTAAATTCTAAACTTGATGCTAGTGAGTAAAGTTGCTATATATTTTAGATTCAACTGTATCGGACTATAAACCAAATATATAAGTATGAAGCAGCACAACAAACGAAATTCTAGAACGAATGCCAAAAGAAGTAACAATAATAAATATGGTTGTCGGTTGACTGTTATGTTTTATTTGAAATCTAAATTTTAGGGAGTAGCTGTGATTCTTATTTTCTGAAGTGAGGGTAGAACTGCAAAATACATTTATTATTTGTTGAAGATTACTGCGTGGGAGCACCAGAATGAAGGATTAAATTATTGTAAAACTGCTCCAGCCTTTGTCGATATTGAGACCAAGGTGAGACCAACCTTTGTCTAGATTCAGACCAACCTCTGTCAAGGTTGGGACTGGTTTAGGTTTAAACTTGTCGATGTTGGGACTGTTTCCCATCTACTTTAATTATTCTTTTTTTACCCTAGCTAACCACTGTTGCAGATAGGGTTGCTAAAACCCGTGTGCCCATAATGTGAAGACCGTTACTACTATTTTTGGTGTTTGTGTGAGATTATGTGATTGTACACGTGAACTCACATCAGAGTTTAGACCGTCAAGTTTTTAGTACAGTAACAATGGTGGCAAAAACGATACAAATATTTAATAAAACATCAGCTGTCATAACCAAATACTAATTGAAAAATGATAAAGACTTATGACAGACCTTCTGTTTTTTGCAGTGGATATCAGAAACAGAATTATAATTATTCTGTGATAAAAGTTCTAAGTTA
Source organism: Watersipora subatra (assembly GCF_963576615.1). Lineage (NCBI taxonomy): Eukaryota > Metazoa > Bryozoa > Gymnolaemata > Cheilostomatida > Watersiporidae > Watersipora > Watersipora subatra. The sequence continues at coordinate 41,947,326 of NC_088713.1, forward strand.
TGAGCTGCTGTTAAATTGTGTTTGACTTTCTTAGGGTTGGCTTGGTACTTACAAGAAACAATGTTAGTGTGCAATAGTACAAGAAGAAAGTGACAGATAGCTTTTCTGAGTTTTTAGCTTTTCAATCTGTTAAGGGCTGTTTGCTGAAGCTTTGCCTAACTTGCTCTTTGTTTATTTAAGATCAAATCAGGTGAAAATCATTTTGGCTAGATTTAAGCGAGCTATGTACATGTGTTTTGACTAGTATTTAGTTAGTTAAACCATCCACTTGATTTGTACAGTTTAACTTCTTAAACCCTACGCATTGCCTCATGGTTTTGATATATTTGACAAATCATTGTGTGCAAAAACCAAAAATAAAAGTGTGTGTTTAACAGCATAAGGCTAGATCGCTATCAGTTTTCTATTTGTTGTCTTTAGTCAAATTATATAGTAACTAGGTGAATGCCTGACAATGCTATTAATGAATTATTGCTAATCAATGAATTATTGCTTATTGAATTTGAGTCACTGACATAGAGAGCTAGATTTTTACTAAAATCTTTACTGTAACAATACCCACATTTTGGCGAGCTAAATGTTACGCATAACCTAACAGGTGCGTGTTGACTGTTATGTGTAACGGTCAAAGTGGTGGGCAAAGCTAATACTCGTGTCGGGCAATATTCATGCTTAAAGCAACCACTTTAAGCATGAATATCTTAACCAGTGTAATGATTTTTTGCCAAATGATTCCATTGCAATTTATGCAGCTTAAAGATTGACTTGCAACAAAATTCACATTACAGTTATTTTGTATCAAAAGGTTCACCATGTCTTACTCTTCTGTGTTGTAGGTACAAAATATGTGGAAATGTGATTACAAGCTTTTAAAAACTCAAAAACGAACAGTTAATCGCAGCCGTTGCAAAAAATGACATAGGCTGGAATCCCTTTACTTTGATGGCATACTCAACTTGACTTGGTTGTTGTTTTGACACGTGATGTTATCATGTGAAGTGAAAGGTCAACAAAAAGCTCAATGTAAAACGTCTCGTAGCACTAGTTTATTACAAACACTTCAGGTTCTACCGGAAAGCCCTTTTCAAATATAGATGCGAGATACTTTACAGTTTCGTTTTAGCTTGGGTCTAATCATCTGATCGTAGTCTGATCATGTGACCCATACTGCCTGCCAAATGGTGCGAACAATTTCTGCAGCATTTTTTGACTATCACAGGTGACCAACAGGCTCCTCGTGTTTATTAGAGGATGATATGCACTCCTTTGAGCAAAGATTGAAAAATTAAACTAATTTTAGGCTCGGTTTTTAGATATCAGCTCTCAAAATGACAGCATTACAATGATGATGAAATAGACACGTAGGGACCATATACATGGTTTTATTAAATGCGTGAAGTATATTTGTTAAAATTTTGCGACGAATGAGGTTGTATGAAAACTTAAACAGAAGCACATCATGTTCATTGGTGTACCATTTGAGCCATTTTGGAAAGGAATTCCCATCTACGGCGTTTTCGTGATGGCTGCGTTTAACTGTTCGTTTTTTAGCTTTTAAGAACTTGTAATCACATTTTCATATATTTTGCACTTACAACGCAGCAGAGTAAGGCATGGTGAATCTTTTTAATATTAAATAACTGTAATGTGAATTTTGTTGCAAGTCAACCTTTAATGACTAAGCTCGCCGCCTGTGGCACTGGCGGGATCAAATCCAGTGCTGTATGGATTTTCCATTGTTAAATTTTAATTGCAATAATTGGACACAAAGTTTATCAGAATGACAAACACTGAGATTCGTATAGATTTGCAGCTTTTATTGAATAATTATTACATGTATGTTTACACTTTGCTATTATTTTAATCTGAGTTAAAGCACAATTAGTATCATGTAAATGAAAGCAATATTGGAACAATGGAAAGACAGAATAATATTTAATGTTCAAGCAGGAGTTACCATACCATCATTTGGTATTTTTTTAAAAAGATTATCCAACTAGGTTTATTCTTTGCTTAAATATATAAAAAAATTAAATTGCCTGAATGATTGTTTGATGCTGCCATGACTGGTTAAAGAATGACAGTTTTAACCAATAGGTGGCTCCTGCAACAGATAATGTAAACGACCTTTGCTCGTGGAGTTACTGCAAGATTTTTGTACTGTAATGTTGTTGTTAATATTACCGATATTAAAGCTATATTGTTCCATATTGTGGTATAACGATGTTGTTCTCACAGGAATCTCTGTAAACCACTTTGAATTTGAATGCCACTTTTATTCCCACCTCACCTTTAATAGAACACCACTATAGATTAAAAGTATAAAAAATACAGTGTCGCCTATAATTGAATGCCACCTAAAGGTATATTTGCTCACCACTTTGACAATGTTTGATCTTTCCAAACCCGTAATAGAAATTGATCAGCAGTAAAGTCTGTTAAATAATACTAATAATGACTCGATTACATCAATAACAGTAACCAAGAAATAATAATAATTATTCAATAGCAAATAATTCTTTCATCGTCAATGCAGTAGTTCTCATGACTTTAATTATGGTGTACTTGAGAAGATCTATCATCACAATTATCAGTCAAAGTCACTATGGTCTAAACCTTATCGTCTATATCTTATCCCTTGTTTTCAGATTTATTCATAATGTGATTTACTATTTCACCTGAAGACTTTAATGCATTTCGATGAATGATGAGAATACTACTCATGACAATTGTACGATGTTATAGCAGCCTTTGTTATGTTGTAGTCTAACTTTGAAACATTACAAACGTTTTTAAAATTTGAAATGTAATGTATAGTTTCTTGCTCTAAAGTTTTGTTTTTTCTTCAAAACATCAAAATAATTAATAACTATATCTCGCTAATATTTTATAATCAAAGTAGGCCCTTGTTTAACTCGGTATGATACTTCAACAAATATAAAAAATGGTTTTGCAAAACGGCTTTGTTTTCTTTGCATTGTCAAAATTCTTTATGTCTCTTTATTATGCTCTATTTTAACTCCGCTAGCTGATCTTTAAATTGTACGTTGTGAACTGAAAACTAAATGATATGACAACGGTAACAAAAAATCAGATGAGAATGAAATTGACTAGCAAAACATTAAAAAGAGTGTAACACCGATTGCAAAAGCAGAGGCTATAAAAGCTCGTTCACACTATGTTGTTGTATGTCGTAGTTGTCATCTCGGCTATTATTCTTTGACCATGTTCATCATAAACTTAGGGCTTTGTTGAGGCGACGCTGTTACGTCGACAAAGATTGCCTGTATTATGTTCCCTATAGCTCCCTATATGTTCCCCATATTATGTTCCCATAAAAGTGCCTCACTTCGGCGGTGGTAGTTGGCTGTTTAAGGGTCCTCCGTCTCTATATTTTCTTTCTTGACAATTGCTGTGGGGCTGTTATTCCATTGTTCTAGTACTGCATGGTCTAAAGGAATTGCTATGCCACCACCTGTTTACTGATGGTTTGTGATAGTATGAACATTGTTATCATTAATGATCATTAAAGTATTGTAAACCAGCCGATACTGCATACAGCGATATACTGTAAACCAACCTTTAGCACAGCTTTTATAAATCATGTATATTTTATGATTTATTTTATTGCTAGAGCGAAGCCTCTCTTTTTGAAACAAAAAGCACCTAGCTGCTAATTATCTAAATTCTGTAGGTAGAAAAAATGGATGAAGAAGGCAATCTACTTACGATTGAATGTGGATTCTGTTTGAGAAAGAATTTAGACATTCGACAGCCTAGACTGATGCCCTGCTCTCATGTCCACTGTCTCATGTGCCTCAACCTTTTCTTTGGTGATAACCACCAGGTTGTCTGTCCTCTGGAAAACTGTCAGTAAGAACTTTCAATATTGCAGACTATGTATTCAGCTCAGTAATGTTCACTTGTAGCAAATCAAAGTTATGATTTGTAACTTACCTACATCACTTTGTACATTCAGAAGGTTTTTGGTCTCAATATACTGACCATGTTTCTTTATCTTAATGTCTATTATGTCAGCTAGTCTTTGTTAATACTTTTGCAGAAAGAACAATTTTTGGTCAAATGTTCTTTTGTGAACATCAATGTCATCTTTTGAAATCAAATCTCAACTTCTTCTTAAACCAAGAGATCTAGACAACTAAGCCACAGTCATTTCCATGAGATGAATGAGTAGAGATTTATGAGTCTTTACGTTATCTAGAGAAATCTGTGGAACCCCTATAGCTGACCTGCCAGCGTATGAAATTGCTGAAGATACATCAAGAAGCTGTGATGTGTGCTTGGAGAAGCAAAAAAAGACCGTAGAAGCATTTAGCTACTGCTTGGATTGTTCTAGAAAGTTTTGTCCCAGCCATTTAGAGGTACCTTCACTTCTGCTTTATCAAGTTGACAGTTGTCTTATGTTTGCTGTGGTGAGATTTCTTTAATTTGATTTCTTCATATCTCCTGTAGCAACAAAACATGACTTGCATCATCATTCAAACCCTTTGTTGTTATAAGCATACATTTTTAACGTTTGAAGTATATCCCACACTCCTTGGTCTTTGGTAGCTTCATGATGAAGTGCTTGGTGGTCACTCTAACATAACAGTGAAAGAGTATTTAGAGCAGGCTATAAAACTGGAGACGAAGATGTGTAAGCAGCACAAAACAAGTCCGTACATACTAGGCTGTAAAAACTGTTATTCTGTAGTCTGTGTCAAATGTATGGAAGACCCAAGTTCATGTAGCAAAGAAAAGAAAGGTTGGTGAATATGATGAGCACATGAAACGGTTTCTATCTCTTTACTTTGACATTGATTTTTTCCTATTTCTCTATGTATTCTCATTTTTTTCTCATCTGCCATTTTTCAGCCTCATTCAATGTTCTGCCGTTTTTCGATCACCCTTGTTCTCAAAGCTGAAGTACTTGTTCTCTTTTGCCTTTTTACTTTTGGTCTTTTGTGAACTACCACGGTTACGGCTTTTCTTACTCTCCTATCTTATCTTTCTTCTCACCTTTATTTCGTTTTTCATTTTTTCCTGCCCTTGCTTTTTTTCTCCTCAATTTTTGCATTCTCATTCTGGCTCGTACACTCACTAATTATCCCTTCCTCCTAAACTCTCTCGCAGTTATTCCCTCATTTTTTACAGTCTGAACAAGCTTAACTTCCATTCATTTCACAAATCTAACTCTTTGTGTAATGAGTGATAATGAAACTGTCATATACTAATTTAATGTTTTGTCAATATGTTAGGTTATTATGTTTTGCTCAATTGTTAATTTCACTCTAATGCTTTTCATTTTTTCCAGATATATGAATTTGTAGAATAATTGTGTGTCTGATATTATCAAAATTATTTTAGTATTATTGAAATTTAACATATTTTTTTAAAATAAAGTGATCCTAATGTTGCATATGTTTAAATAAGTTGTTATGTTTATTCGGTAGAAATACTGCTGATTAATTTTTGGTAGGGTCTCACCATGAACTTATGGAGTTGAATAAGCTAGTGAAAATCCTGGTAGACAAAGACATGAAAACAAAAATACTGGATAGAGAAGAGGAGTTGCAGAATATCTTCAAGGAAGCATCCAAAGCTCAAGCCTATTTTGACAAGAAAACTGTTGAGTTGATTGAGTTTCTGCATAAAAGACGGGACGAGCAGGTGAGTAGCCTTCAGATGTGATTGATAAGTCAGAATTCTGTGGCAAGAATTTGACAGTTGTTTTTTCATTGTTTTACATATTTTGAGGTTCAATACTAATGCCTAGTTGGGCTTAGTTAGTTGGACTAGTTAGTTGCTAAGGTGGTTGCCGTTTTAAGTTAGGACTGTAGGCTAGATACCGTCGTCACTAAGTTGCAAGTCTTTTAGATTTAATTGTATTGATTAAGCCATATCAACATAAGATTAAAAAAGGTTTTCATTATTTTATTGATTTGAAAATTTAAACTAAGGAGATCAAAGAAGTTATTTTGTTGATTTCCACAAGATTTATGTTTGATGAATGAAATGGTGGTTTTGTGTGCTTGGGTATCATCTTGACAATTTTACTGAAAAAGAAAGGCGTTCTTGCCTTTCCCTCTTCTCTTTTCTCCCTTTCCTGTCTCTTCCCTTTCTTTCCTCATTCTTTTCTTTTTGCCTCCCTTTTTCTTCTCCCTCTCTCCTCTCCTGTTTTTTACTTATTTTTTTCTATTTTCTCCCTTCCCTATTTTCTTTCTGTCCTCTCCCTTATATCTTATCTTTCTCTCTCACATTTTTCTCCTCTTTCCTCACTCTTTTTTGTCTTCTCAATATCTGCTCTTTTCTATACCTTCCTCTTCGTTTCAACTTCTCGTTCCTTCTCCTTCTCTCTTTGCTCCTTTAATCTCTCTTTTCTCCATCTTTGATTTTCATAAATCTTTTATTTAGCAACTTCTCTATTTCATCAAAAACTTGTTTTTTTAAATTGGTCATTGAACGCACTATTTTAAATTGAACTTGATCATAAAACATTAAAGTGGAACGCCTGTCTTATTTAGTCTACATCTTTAAAGGCTGAGTCAGGGTTTTATATTCTACAGGTCAAAATTATCACTAAAGAATCTAATCTCCTAATCTCTCTTTTTTCTTTCTCTTTCATTTCCAATTATTAATACTCTCATTTTGTCTCTCATGTACTCCTTTGTTATATATAGTATTTGGAAACATGAAACATCTGCCTTATTTGAAATCAGGTCTTAGAGATGAGCATTGAAAGGGTAAATGAGCGCTTGATATACTACAGGTCAAGGCTATCACTGAAGAATACGCTCAGCTAGAAGTAGATTTGCTTAAACACAGACAAGAAGAAAAATTACATCTTACTGAGTTCATTGATGACAAAGTTTTAGTCACCTGGACTAAACTAAGAAACTACCGACTTAAGATAGAGTCTCACGTCGCACATGTACATCAGGTTGATATTATTGATTATTGATATTAGGGTAGGTAGGGTAAAAGCAGTCTCTATTATCTGTTTACCTAGTTTGAAGTATTCATATTATTTTTTTATTTTATCGCGAAACATTATCCTCATGATATGAAGTTTTAAAATTAAAGTTGTTGAAAAAGTTTTAAAACCTTTACGGTTGTTTTTATTTCCTCCTAAATTATTTCAGTTACACAAATCACTTTTTTCATGATATGTAGTTTAAAAGTTAGAATGGCAAATGTGGTTATATATGTTAAATACAAATCAATTTTCTGTCCAAAAACTTTCTTATTACCCGGGCAACGTCTGTTAGTACAGCTAGCACTGAAGTCATTGTAGGTTCTAATTACCGTATTAATTAATAATTAATACAGTAATAAATAAATTCAGTAGTAAACCTACAATAATTCTAATTATTGTAGGTTCTAGCCTCTAGTTACTAAGGTTAACATAGTATTTTGGTACTATTTTTAATGATGGTGATTTTTACCATGGGATAATTGAATTAGATAAAGACTATGGGTTTCTATGTACGTCTATTATAGCCTACGATATTTTCACATGTCAACACTGAAACGAACTTTTAAAGTATTCATTTATACGTTAATTATCATTAGAAGTGCACAGGGAGATTCTTGACTGTTTGCTGTGCTAGACTAGACTAATTCATTTCACTGAAAGATTTTGTCACAAACAAGTCAGCAATGAATCAGACAACACATTCTAAGAGAAACAATATTATGGATTGCCACACTGAAAGCATAACAAAGAAACATTTCTGCACTAGCTTGTAAAAACTGTTGATTCACATAATGTGTTGCATCAGCTGACATGCAGGTGTGATGATCATGAATAATCAAAGAATACAAACATTGGTACATTACAGAACTGAAATCATATAATTGTCTACTAAATAGTTTTTGATTGTAATCGTAGCGAAATAGACTACATTTAGCCATTACTCTCTAAGGATTTTACATTTAAACAATTTTACATTTATATTTTTCCTTCTAATTTGTTTCAACGAAACACTTCTTTTAAAGGTTGTCTTGCAACAAAATTTACATTACAGTCATTTGGAATCATAAGATTCACCATGTCTTACTCTGTTGTGTTGTAGGTGCAAATATATGGGAATGTGATTACAAGCTCTTAAAAGCTGAAAAAACGAACAGTTAATCGCAGCCACACGAGACCGCCGTAGTTTGGATTCCCTTTTCAAAACGGCTCAAATGAGACGTAGTTGTTACAGGATGGTCTCTGTTTAAACTTTCATGCAACCTCATTCGTCAAAATATTTTCACAAATATACTTCACGCATTCAATAAAACCATGTCTATTGTTTTTCCGCAACTATTTTGTCGTCATTGTAAGGCTGTCACTTTTAGCACTGATATCTTATAACTTACCGTAAAAATTCGTTAAACTTTTTAGCCTTTGCTCTAAGGAGTAAATATCATTGTCTGATAATCATGATGAGCCTGTTGGTCACCTGTGACAATCCAAAAGTGCTGCAAAAATTATTTGCGAAGTATTGATCACATGATCAGATTACGACTAGACGATTAGACCAAACCGAAACAAAACTGTAAAGTAGCGAGCATCTATATTTGATACGGGGTCTTCGGTAAAACCCGAAGTGTTTTTCATAAACTAGTGCTACGATAAGTTTTATATTGAGCTTTTTATTGGCCTTTCAATTCACGTGAGAAAATCACGTGACAAGACAATAACCAAACTGTAATGACTACGTCAGATAAATAAACATATTCCAATCTATGGCAGCTTTTGGATTTTGAGCTTTTAAGAGCTTGTAATCACATTCCCACATATTTGGCATCTACATGTACAACACAACAGAGTAAGACTTGGCGAATCTTTTGATACTAAATAACTGTAATGTGAATTTTGTTGCAAGTCAACTTTTAAGTTATGTAATTTTAAACTTACAGTAGTTTGTAGACCTTTACAGTTATTTTGTTATTTTTAATTTATTTGTCGTGCACAAAACCATTTCTTAATGATATGAAGTTTGAAAGTTACAGATGTTTGAAAAAGTTTGAAAACCTTTACATCTGTTTATATTTCCTCTCAATTTATTTATATTGCACAAAACACTTCTCTCATGATATGTAGTTTGAATGTTAGAATGGCAAATGTTGTTATATGTTAAATACAAATATATTTTCTGTCCAAAGGCTTTTTTATTTCCTGAGTAATTCTGGGTGGCACAGCTAGTCCTGCTATATATGTGAATTTACATAGTAATGATTCATTTATTGACAGGCTGACATCATTCAACGCTATCAGCAAACCATTGATGAAATGGAGAAATTGCTGAATGAAAAGTTGCCAAAAGTACAACTACCTGAAGTTATGGAGCTAAGCATTTTGGGTAATCCTTATTTCTATTACATCTCTATGCAATGTTCTCAATAAAAACGGTACTTTTCTACAGTTGTCTTGTTAGAAAGGTTGTAAACTTTGTTGTCTAATATGAAAACAGTAAGTAGGTTGCCACTGTCACAAAAACGGTAAAATAAGCTGAGTTGTCTAGTTTGACATAGCTTTCAAGCAGCTTCGCATGTTTTCAGGTGAAAAGAGAGAAGCCGAGTTAAAGCTTATGTCTTTTGGTCAACTATTAGTGAATATTGAAGATGGGGCGCACATCAAGCCAGCCTTTGAAGCTCCTATATCTGTCACTGAAATACCTGGACAATGCAATCGCCACTCAATCGCTGAAAGATTGTTCACTTTTCTTGACGACCTGTATTTTTTATCTTCTACAGTGACTTACTCAAGATCTCCCACACGTAATGCATACACTTTTGACGGCTTACCTACTCAGTATAACGATCAGCCTTCAAGATTTTCTACACTTACCAAATACACTGTCGATGGCCCATCTACTCAGTTTGACTTGCAAGTGTATCCTAGTTCTGACATAGCTACTAATAATGATGAGGTGTTTGTATTGAGCTCTTCTAGTGTCTACGTATACAACTCTCAGTTCCAACAAGTCAGAAAGTGGAACCTTAAACCTGTGCAAAAAGTGCAGCAGACTTCAACTTGTGACATTCGACCCTATGTTTTGGCTGTGGTGATGAATCAACTCGTATTCAATTATCCTGAGAAACAGATGATGGCCATTTATACCCTTAATGGAGAGTTTGTGAGATTTGTCTGGGTTTCTGAGGTCACCCCGTATCCAAATCGTCTTGTCTCGGTCCTCGGAGAGAGTACATTTGTGTTATGCTTGTCAACTATTCATCCATCAATGTATCAACATCTGGGAGACTTGGTAACTAGAGTGGACATCAACACAGGGCTGAGCGTTTGGTCAAGTGAGAAAAAAGGAACCACCTTCATTGCCTATTACAAAGACAAGTATGTCTTCCTGACGTCTCCTAGCATAGTAACGATACTGGATATCCAAACAGGTTAGTTCTCAATTGGGAACTTATTTTTCAGATGTTCATTTTCATCGATGTTTGTTAAATTATTCAAAGTAAGTATAACCAATGAAAGTTTGTTATACTTTTGCTTCTAAATGCATTTTATGCGCCAAATTCCTTCTGAAATTTTCAACCTGAGAATCTAGGGAGGTCTTAAAATTTTAGTGTGTTATAATGAATACATTTAGTTCTTCTTCCTATAACTTTTTTAAGAGGAGTTGTTATCTTCTTCTTGAATAACCATAACATGACTCTTTGTAGGAACTGAGATCCGATCTTTAGCAATTCCACCGACCTCTCATTCAGTCAATCATAATAGCCAACATACGGGTAATTCCTATGCGCAAAACTATTGCGTAGGAATTACTGGTGATACCTTAGCCATTTTAACCGTATACCAATACTCAAGATGCCTCTGTTTCTACAAGTTGGGCTTTGAGCTGATGAAAATTAATGGATAAGCTAAACATCGGCTTTGACCAGATACACCTAAGTTTTCATATTTTCTGAAGACAAGATTAATGGCATCTCCTGAAATGAATGTGATCAGTGTGTAGTTAGCTGTTCATAAACGTGCATCAGGAACTAAACATCAACAATTGCCGATGGAATTTTGATATTTATATCATGGTGATTGCTTTTTCAGATTTCTCAGTTTAATTTATACTAGACATTCACAGACTAATAATTTTACTCTATGTACAAATTTATAGTCATGCTTCTAAAGGATCTTCATGTGCATATATCAAAAAGTAATTGCAATATTGCTCTTCACATACATGGTTTCGTGATAAACATGGACACATGCCAGGCTTGAGAAATTGATATTTTGAAAAAAGGTTGCAAGTGTTTTATTTTAATCGATTTTTATGATTTTTTCCTAATTTTAATATTTTGGCTTATGTTTGCTAACCCAAATCGTCTTTATCGTATGCACATCAAAATGCTGGTGAACTCACTTTTATATATTGGTGATTTGCATGTGCAGTTTGAAATTTTCTTATATTTTTTATGTTCAGCATTAATATAAAAGTATACTTTGCCAAATACACGTAAGTCACTAAATTAGATGTTTTAGCAGTCTTACAAACTAGTAAAAGAACTCAGACTCATAAAAATGTCATATGAAGTATTTAAACATTCTTTCTGGGTATGGTCGTTGTGGTATGATCATACTATTCACAAGAGCAAAATTGTCTCACGCTCAAGGTAAAATAGTCAAATGAACGCACCAATAAAAGTGTGCATCAGCATGACTATAGCCTGCAAAGGCTGATCATGACAAATAGACTTCACTGAGCAGAACACTTTATTAGAATTCCAAACCTACAGAATACTGAAACAAATCCTCTAGGTTAAACTAGTAAATGGAAAACGCCCAAAGCAAGAGTTTCAGAGACTGTCTAACAAATAACTTGAAAAGATGTCACATCAAAATGGAATCGTAATAATGGAGTGCCACTAGAATAACCTTTTTAAGATCTCTGAAAGATAAAAACAGCAAGTACCTTTGAAAATAAATGAATTACACACGGATGAGCTCAGACTGAGGCAAAAAAACTGTCCAGCTCATTAGGCACTCAGAAGATGAGCTCCAATGTCAGCACTGTAACCAATTGTGCAAACCAACAACAGGATAAAACCGTGGTCACACGATGGCCGGACCGACTTAGGTTTGGTTTGGTTCAGAGGTTGTTTTACTTCAGTTTGGCTAAGCCACATGTCACACGGCATCCAAAATAATTTTGCTTCCTAGATACCATACGCATGGAGACGCGACACTGTTTCATTGGTAGTTTTAATGTATTTGAGCTAAATATTTATATTGTAAACAAAAAACTTTGAAGAACGATTGATAATTATAATTACACAGCAGATTTATCAGAAGATCGTTTAGCTGGTCAAAATGAATCACTTGAAATAAAAATTTTGCCAACTCTTCCCATCAACAAAATTATATTTTTTGTTAAATATGAATGTTTTTCTATGCTGAGTACATAACAAACAAAAACAGTCTTTATCATAGTACTGTGGTTTTACATAAATAAATCAGTCACTGATTCTTCATCAGGATGAGTATGACACATTACTTCTATCCTACACGAAATAAAGCCACAACCAATCTCTTACATTTATGCACAACTCTAATGTCAACACTTTAATCGACTGTGCAAACCAAGAATAGGGCTATGGAGTCGTCTAATGACACACTGATATGCGAGCGAACAGCTTATTCTAACTAGAAGGATTGCAGAGAAATTGGTTTTCTTTCTGAGTACTCTCCATAGTAAATATGTAGATGACCTTTATTTTCCTGAACCACTTACTTCTTGCCAGCATAAGTGATGATTATGACAGTGAGTTTAATCTGATGTAAAGACGTGACTTGGCTAGTTAGTAACTCATAGTTTTTAGTAATTTGTATCAGTATTGGCTGTCAGCATCGTTGTTCTGTAATCATTCTCAGTAATCATTTGTCAGTTTACCCCTTCCAAATATGTGTATTCAAGATCTCTGAAAGATAAAAACAACAAGCACTTTTGAAAATAGAAGAATTACACATGGATGAGTTTGGACGGAGACAAAATTAAAAAGATCAGCTCATCAGACACACAGTAAAATGCTCACCTCCAAATGCCAACAGTGTAATTGCTTGCTCAGACCAAAAATAGGGCTACAAAGTCATCTAAAAACACAATGATATGCAAGCGGACATCTTATTCTAGCTAAAGGAATTGCAGAGAGAGTGTTTTTAGTGCACTGTATGTAATAGACATGTAGATTATCACTGGTTGAATACATCCCTTTTAGAGTCAGTCTTTTTTTACCGAATTATTTACTTTTTACAAAAATAATTGATAATTATGACAGCGCGTGTAATTTGATGTAAAGGTACGAACCTCACTATTTAGTAACTCACAATTTGTAGTAGATTGTAGCAGTGTTGACTATTAACCTCGTTGTTTTGTAGTAATCATTCACTGTGTCCACACCTTCTGTAATTTATCAGTTCCCTTCTTAAATATCCCGTCATCCAAGTCTGTGTCTACCCGATAGCTTTTTGGCATGAATATGTCACATTTGTGAGCAACCACAAGAACACTTCCACACTCTCCCACAAATTTCCTACTTTATATTACTACACAAATGCTGTTAATAGCCAGTGGCCAACTGTTTGCATCGAGTCAGTCAGGATTAGATAATAGAATAATATATCTGGTAGAAAACTAACTGGACACTAGGTTTTAAGATAGATTAACTTAAAGCCTCACACTTAAGACATAACAGTGAAGCTAAAGTTTTGTTTTGAAAGTGGGGTGTGGCCTAGAAACACAGTTCAGAAGCTGTATTTGTAAACTTCGTTTAGAATGCACAAAAGTGCTAAAATTAATTTAGTCCACCATCATACACTATCAAACACCCACTATTTTTACAGACATAATAAGGCCATTTGCTGTAGTCATTGTCAAGTGACATCTACAGCTTTTAATTCTATTTGTTGAGTTACCTTTTGGCTGATGCAAAATCTCTGGCAACATGTCAGTTAGTTCCTACAGTTTTTAAAGTTTCAGCTTTAAATTTAAAGATTTTGTATTTTGCTTTTGTCGATGACATTTGCTAGAATGAGCTTGCCAATTTGGTACTTTATTACTGTATAGTAATTTACTGAGGGCGTAAAATAGCTAAATCCAAAATGTAAGCACTCATTGGTCAGTTGCTGCCTCTTCGCTTTAATTTAATTAGATGACCCATTCATTGATGTGGCTACTACATTTAAAACTTCATTTGCTCGTGCATTACTTAGAAAGACTTTTGCTACGACTAAAAGATCGGATAGCACCAACAAATATAATCTTTTATGAGTACATGTGTTATACGGTATTACTATTATTTTATGATATCCATTTTTGCTCGAAATCCCACAGATTTGTTTTTGTTAGTATTACTGTAATTAGAAACAGATTCACCAACTTTATTTCTTGTCAGATATTTTATTAAAATGGTACAAACCTTGAAAGGCTTTAAATTCTGATAAAATAACCACATTTGCCTCAAAACATTTTTCATCGCACCTGCTTACCTAATTAAAACTTATAGCGACTTTTCATTCTTCAACCTCAGGTAAAATGGATCAAGAAGGCAATTCTCACACAATTGAATGCAGATTCTGTTTGTGGAAAAAATTAAACAATCAAGAGCCTAGACTGATGCTTTGCTTTTATGTCCACTGTCTCATGTGTTTCAACCTTTTTTTGGTAACAACCACCAGGTTGTCTGTCTGAAAAACACTTAGTAGGACCTTTTAGTATTGTAAGATATATGCTCAGAAAGTTTTTGTCTTTTAAAAGGGCAATATTCTTACTGTTCATTCCTGTAGAACGAATAGACTAAACAGCAGGCATGATCTACCAGAGAACATTATAGAGATAGATGCTTTTCTTGTCACCATTAATACCCTTTCCGGGAACCCGTTCACATTGTGTCTTCACAAATTCAAGTATTTTAGAAAAGTGAATTTTAACGTGTTATGATTCATGACACATTTTTACTTACCAAAATCCTGGAGACACCTCTTACCAGATGATGCATAATAAGACACTTATTCAGAAATGTGTATAATTAATAATCGTTTAATACAAATCTATAAGTTTACTTATGATGATCACTTGGCTTTGTTTCTCACTGGAAACCTACTGTGATGACTCAGTGCAGCTCTGATTTGCTGCAACACTCGTTTCATTGCACCCACTAATCCAATTTTAGATTTTTAATAACCACAACTATTTGTCTAAATTTTATTGCAATGGACAATAGATGAATATAAAAAACTGAGAACATTAAATTTAACTAATCATAATGTTGCATAGCTGCTAAACAGTTAAACTGACAGATGTTTTAGCTTCATAGTAGGGTTAAAATAAATATAAAGCTCAACTTGGAAAATTATTGGATACATGCTAAAAGTCAACTATCCGCTGTCTAGGGACTCATATTAGCCTAAAGTTATTTTTAATTTTTAGATAGCCCTAAAGAAAAAATTCCATTTTCTTAGAACATATCTTTCATAGAGTATTATTATAGTTGAATTATATGCTGCTCTGCTTATAAGCACAAAGTTTTGTCTTTGTACGAATTGCTAACGTTGGAGACTCAATAAACTAAAATAGGAGTCTTTAACCCTTTGGAACCCAAATGCATATATACACAAACTAAAATTATTTCCTTTTGAATTTAAAACAGGGAAGGGTCAATTTAGCTACAACAACCAAATTTTCGGCTCACCCACTATTAGAATGGAATCGGCAGGGTGTAACATGTATGTAACATTGGGCTTTGGGGTCACAACTGCTTTTATTTACAATAAATCAAATATAAAGTGTAAAATATTCTGAATGTAAATTGTTGCCAAGTGTAAGCTCACTAAATGTATAATATCGATTGCCAAAGCTTTGGGCCACAATAAGACCATTATTTAGTGTGGTACTCCAGAAAGTAGCTTCGATCTCCAACATAACACAACCTGACATTGCATTTAGTACATCCGTTTGTTGTGAGGTTTGACTGGCACAGCTTGCACCACCCTCACTTTTCAACTCTGTGTGGCCAATGAGAGTAGCCATCAAAGCGAATATCCAAACCTGTTTCCAATTGCATTTGACGTTTTTTTCTTCTGCTGTGCTTCATCTAGAGAAGTTCGTGGGTGCCCAGGTTTGGACCCATCAACATTTATGAGTGCTGCTGCTACTGCTGCCTGAAATCGTCTTCTCGTCATCATTTTTTTTCCAGAGCTCCTACCAGTCTATAGTCTCTTTTGTACCATGTGTTGATGAGGCAAATTATCAGCATATGCCAGAACAGATAGGTGTACCAGCGTTTGGACCAGAAAGAATAGCGATATCGGGCGAGAAATCCATACAACAGATCCACACCGCCCATGTGTCTATTATAGTCATTGATGACAGCCGGTTGCGGAACAATGACGCTTACTTTGTGTTTCTTGTCCCATCTTTTTACTTCCCCAAAAGGCTCAACTCCAATTTGACTAAAGAACAAAGTTACAGCTTTATTGTCATACCAGCAGACGGCAGACATGTTGCTGACCTCTTCAACACTGCGATCATAGCTTCCGCTGCCAAGTTTTTTGAGTGTTTTTTTGTCTTTCACTTTGCACCCATGAACTTGATTTGATCGCATTGTACTGGTGTACAGCATTCCTTGTTCATTTAGCTTTTTGATTAAAGGAAAATGATAACGTCAGCCCCCTGTCTCAACTCGGTTCTTCGGCTTTACCTCCGGTATACATGTCAAAGTCATAAAGAATGAGCGTGACTTCATCAGCATCGCTATCCTCTTCCAAAATATTATCGGCGTCACTCTCAACACAGTTGACCATGTCTATTATATTCTGCACACATACTAGCCTGGCTCACTGGTTGCTACCACCGCCACTTGCAGAGGCCATTGTCACTATAATGGAGAATGTATGGTGACTGAAAGAACAGTTTTATGCATACAAGTAAATATAATAGTAAGCGCAAGGCTCTATCATAGCTTGACAGCATAGCGAATAATAATCATAATATTAGGTAGCATTGTCTTTCAAGCCCAATGTTACGCCGGTGTAACAGGTAGTTTTAAAAATAATATCTTCTACCAAGTTTTATTTTTTATACCATGAACACTTAATATCATGACCAGAAAGGCATGTAGAAAAAGTCAAACAATAAATTAGTTACTCACCTGATCTATTATCTCTGTAGGAAGCAGAAATTTTAGTCCTTGTTTTCATTTCACCAGAAAATAGGGGAGGTGGCCATTTTGATAATCACATGATGGTCACATGATGCTTCAGCAGCCAATCAGATCTTATTATTTTTTGTTACACATGTGTAAGTTTGGGTTAATAGTATTCCCAAGCCAATGAAATCATTTATTATGAGTTTAGTAAAGAATAATGGTGATGTAACAGGGGTGTAGCATGGGGCTACAATGGGTTAAAGATAAATATGAGATGTATTAAAATAAATTGAATCTCGATAAATCAACTTTTGTCCGATTTGTTGTTTAAAAGATACAAACATTCTATTGCTTTAAACTCTGATCAAACACAACCCCAAAAATCTCTTTCACCTCATCAGCTTATATAAAAGTTGTACATACCGGTCAATTCTCTACCGCAGGTAAAAATGGACGAAGAAGGCAAACCAATCACAATTGAATGTGGATTCTGTTTGAGGAAGAATTTTGACATTCGAGAGCCTAGACAGATGCCTTGTTTTCATGTCCACTGTCTCATGTGCCTCAAACTTTTCTTTGGTGCTAACCACCAGGTTGTCTGTCCTCTGGAAAACTGTTGGTAAGACCTTTTAGACTTTCAGGCTTCATATTCAGGAAGTATTTTTATTGTTTAAAGGGTAACATTTTTATTGTTTATCTCTGTTTGAAGTAGTACCAGTAGACTAAACTGCAGTGATCATTTATTTGAGAGAGCGTTTTAAAGTTACAGTAGATGCTTTTCTTACAACTATCACTACCCTTTCCGAGAAGCAATTCACAATGTGCCTTAATGAGGTCACTTACATTAGACAAGCTCTTTTTAAACTGTTTTGAGTTGCGACACCGTTTGTGCTTTACCTAAAACTGGTGTGTACTACTTTCAAATCAACACATAATAATACACTGATGCACAAGTGTATGTAGTTAACAAATGGTTTAATATATGTTTAACATTTACTTAGTGGGATTGTTTGGTTTGGTTTAGTAAATATATCAAGAATACCCTTGAATGAATAGCAGGAACACACATGAAGCTATAGCTTAACAGCTCTGTTTCAGCTTTTGCTGCTGTCAAATTTGAAAAAGTCAACTAAAGTTCCATATCCTATGATTGTTACACTCACATGTAAACTCTATACATGTATATACGTATATATGCTTGTGTATACAATTGTACGGTTTAATAGCTTTATTTTATGAAAATAATTCAAAACACTATAACTGTGTTTTATAACCTGACACTGATGAATCATAGAAAATAATAATAACGCTGCAATCACTGTAAACACGGTGATTATTATTAATAGTATTATTAGTAGTATTATTAGTAGTAGTATTATTAGTAGTATTATTAGTAGTAGTATTGGTAACTATTATCAACAGTTTTACACAACGAGCTGGGATATTTCAAAACATCGCATATCTTAACTATTTGTTCAATATGTTGAGTTCTTAGTCAATGTCCTCACCATCAACATTCGCTGCTACTCCTGCTTCAGTTTTGTTTTAATGCATGCATGTGCAAAGCTCTGTGTAAGGCAGCTTTGCCATGATACCTGTACATCAGTTCCCTTGGCGCCTGGTTCCTAAAAACTCCCATAGAACTGCTTGTAGAATATCAGGTGGGGCGATGATTTTGGTCTGGCGCTTTATTGCATACTCATCACTTTTCTTACCCAGTATCCACTGATGTAAAAAAAGAAATGGTACATTGGCGAGTTGTGTTGTTGCCTCCTTCCATATACATGTAGGTAGCTGCTACATAATTGACACAATGCACAAGTGTTTTCAGCAATTGAAAGGAAGGAGGGACTGACTGGCCTAGACACAACAAGCCTGTACCTTAGTCAGTTGAAGTCTGTGTCATTTTCCTGGTTGCTATTTTCTTGGTCATAGAGTCTGCATATTTAAGTCTCACAGAGAGAATAAATTTGCCCCAAAAAATTAACGATTATCCAAGTCCTTCCATTGCCTGCTGAAAGTCGACTTCTGTTTTGATGAGTTTCCTTTGACTTTTTTTCTTTGCCTGCAAAGGATGAAACTACATAAAAGCTAGAGAAATCGTGCAAACCTCTGAGGTTTTCACATTGGAAGTTTATCTCCAAGCTTAGTAGCCTTAGTAGCTTTGTTCTTGCAATAGTTTTCGATCACAAAATCTACAAAAGCAGCTTTGTTCTTCTTAGCATGAGCAAAAAACACATCAATAATGGTATCAGCAAATTGACGAAATGTTGAAGGAATGACACGGGCAGGCAGGGTTTGGCTAGCGTCATGGCATCCACAAGGATACCCCACATCCTCAATAGCTTAGAGTCACTGCATATATGGTAGTTTGATAATGTCTGTCATAGATATGAACTAATCATCTGAGAAGGTTTCTAACTCAGTTACCCTCTGGGAATATGGGCTGTAATATCCACAAACTGCAGTTAGAGGCACTGCTCCCTGCTTGTTCCCTTATATAAAATGTTCCAAGATACCATAGGCAAGTAGTGAACAATCTTAATTGATTCTGTTGAGGCAAGATTGATCAACAATTTCACCACTTGCACAGTTGTGTATCTAGCATTACGCAGATATACTCGTCATGACACTTGTTATGAGAGACCATCTTTAAAGCAACCATATATTGATCAAAGTTCTAAAACGTACATGTTTTTCCTGTTTGATGGTAGCAGCGTTTTTCAATCCATCTGCATATGTAGACAGGTGCAACTGTCGCAAAATTAGCAAGTTGTTTATGCGAAACCATGCTTGAAGATGTCAATAGGATGTCCTTTGTGAGGGCCATAGCTGCTTTTGGGGCAATATGATGCTAATCATTGGTGCCATACTAGTACAAGTTGGTCTGCAAAACAATACAGGGCACTGCTTATCAATTACTTATCAATTACTTAATCATAGTCCAAGCAAATGAAGAAATCATATCTTAGGTTAATTTACAGAATAGATGGACATACCAGCAGACACAGTTTTGTAAGGACAGCTTTGTAAGTAGTAGATTTGTGTGAGCAGTACCGCACCTTATTTTCACAATTTATGCATATATGTTGAAATGTAGGTCTAAGATGCGCCTAAGTGGACAGCAGAATTTGATCTTGCAATTCTCTTTGGTGGCTCGCCTTCATCTTGATAAGGTGTATCATGATTACCAGGTTTACGACTCTCTTCATGTAGCTAAATGAATGCCAGGACAACATTAACTGGAGAAATCACTATCAGTCACCTTAGACCAATAAACTAGATTGAATATATGATTGATTTGTCCATTTTATAATCAAGGGCAAGACTAAAGGTTAAAGCCTTGCTGGATAGAAATTTAGTTATTTTTCAAACTGAATACAAGCATTTTGATCAGTAGCGACCACTACTGGTTTGTACACATTACCATATTAGCATTCGTTTCATCTTAATAATAATTATTAATTATGTAATAAACTTGCATAATAATTATTTTATAGAATAATCGTACGTCCGTTATCTTACCTTAAATGTTTGAGAGGTAAAGTACTACAAGTTTAATAAAGTACTCACTCATCTCACTGTGTTTCCTCCTAGTATGCTCAATTTTGCTGTTGTTAGCCAGTATCTGATAGCATGTTTTGTGAATCTGAAAGCCCTTGCAGACAAGTTGAAAGCATACACTATTAGAAACAGACCTTTCAGGCTCTTTAAATAGTTTTTTTTCAGCTTTCTAGAGAGTGACTAAGTGTTTGACCTGTGTACTTAGTCAATGTTTATCAAATTAATTGTTTGAGAGCTATGAATGTGGGCTACACAAGTCATGTCAAAGGTCAAACCATGAATGCACTTGACTTGTGTTTTATTATTTTCTATGATTCATCGGTGTCAGGTTGTAAAACATAATTATAGTGTTTGAACTATCTTGTAAAATTAAGCTATTAAACCATACAATCATATACACACGTAAGTCCATAAGTCCTTATGCTCAAACCGCCCGGCCTGTCGTTGGGCGCGGCTTCTGGTTCAAGGTCATAAGCTGCGGCTAAAGCCAAGATTTTATAACTTACGTGAGGCTCAGCGCGGCTTCTTGATAAATGCGGTTTCTGCTCAGTTCCGCGCTCTAACCATAGAATCGCAGTCATGATACACTTTTATGTACGAGGTTTTGGCGACCTACTCATTTATTTTCAAAGTCATGTTTATGGAATACTTTAGAAAAAAGAAGAATTTATCGCCCATGTTTAACTCATCACAGTCGTAGGTAATTAACACCTCTTCATTCTTGACCTGCATCTTTCCATAAACGTGAAGCCCTCTAAGAGTGCAATAACATCTAGCTGAGACATGGCAAATAAGTTATTGATGCAAAGGTTTATGAATATTTTTATTCGAACTTTGAAGTAAAAGAAAATTCTTTTCAAGTGTACTGATGTAGCCTGGTTTCTTATTCACGAGGACGGGGGTATAGCGAAACCCATTTTAACACTGTCGCTTCCGAAGGGGGGTCAAGGATGACCAAATCTCAGTCATTAGCCGCAGTCTGGGGGCTTATGCGGCTTGTTGGAGGATTATTTTTTCTTTCGTTAGACATCTGTTTTTGAGCACAAGCTGCGCAGCTTGAGTCTGAGGACTTACGAAATATACATAAACGTATATAGTTCATGTGTGCTTGTAACAATTGTAAGATGTTGAATGTTTGAAAATAGATAGAGAAGGACTTCTTTCTTTACCACCGACATCTAAAATCACTGCAAAATAAGTAAGATAAAAAGCTGCAAATCTGATGCTTCTACCAAAGAACTATTATTCACAAGGGAGATAAATCCTAAGATATTATTTTTAATAAATTTGATGTAGAAGTGGGAATGGCAGCTGCGGCAACTCTTCAGTTTTGAATTCTTCATACCAAATATAGTCTAATTCACTGCATAAGTTGCCACTGAAAGGGTGTGGCAACGGAACATCATTTCTAGAGCTCTTTTGCCTACTCGGCCCAGAGCCTAGAGCCAAGTCCATGTAGCAAAAGAGAAAAAAGTGAGGAAATATTTTGAGGAGCCAAAAGTATT
This sequence comes from Watersipora subatra, assembly GCF_963576615.1. Lineage (NCBI taxonomy): Eukaryota > Metazoa > Bryozoa > Gymnolaemata > Cheilostomatida > Watersiporidae > Watersipora > Watersipora subatra. The sequence goes on from NC_088713.1 coordinate 41,969,543, forward strand.
TTTTTCTGTTTTTCCTGACAGATAACATCCGAACTGAAAACTTTATGCTCCAAGAACATTACATTCCAGGGATTTTCAAAAAAGTCCCAGAAATGTTTTATTGTAATGTTGAACCAAATCAAAATGTAGCAATAATCACAATTCATGAAGTACCTAACATGACCATATGTAATAGGTCATATGATTTTCGATACAAATGAGCTCAAATCACACAATTGTTCTTTAGCCCTATGCAATAGAGAAATTGTTCAGCTTTTTGTAACTGTCTCCGTAATTGAAACTTAAGCAATTTAGCCTGAGCTGTAGCTCCTCATCAAAGGTGATGTTGGTCAATATGATCAACACAACAAACATAAAATATGTCTCGAAAGATGATGGATTGAATAATAAACAATATTATTTGTTGGCGTTTATGTAAGTCATGGAGTTATGAGCAGATGTAAAGAAATTGTTATGCATAACCAATACAATTTTATAAACAACGCCAGTGTAGAAATTGTTTTGTAATTTTTTTCTATTTTGACTATGTTTAGTTTGTGCACTTTTGCTTAGCTTATGAAATTTTTTGTTATTATTATTGGTTCAGGTATTAGTGAAGGTGTTAAACTATTGTAAAGAATATGGATATTTACCGGTAAAACATTACTTCTAAATTCTATAAGTCAAACAATTCAACACTAACAAAAATCCAAAACGATAATATTAATGACCAGAGATTAGAATAGCTAATGAAAGTTAGATCTTTATTTGAGTGGCGGTCCATGTTAGTTTGCTTAGACCCATATAGCTGTGAGTTTCGACAGTCAAACAAAAATCGTAACAGTCCATAGGTAAAGAGTTTCAGCAGTTAAGGCAGTGACGTCAAAGAAGCTCAGCTGATGAAGGAGAATGAGGCTCCATTAGCGGGAGAGAGAGAAAAAGAGGCTCCTCAGCAGGTAAAGGGGGAGCATCCAAGGAAACCCTCAAGAAGAGAGAGAGAAATGGAGATCCTGAGTTATTGGAGCTGTTCTCTTTTATAGATGTATGGCATGTGGGATGGCTAGTCTGTGGAAGTTGGTTGAGTGTTCAGTTTCAAAGCTTCATGTCAGGCATTTGAAGATATCTTGTTTGCGTAACTCTTCAGCTGGTGCACGTGATGCCGACATGTAGGGTAGAGGTGGTAACTTACTCTTGGCATCTAGGTCAGACTTGACAGGAGTGGCAGATCAGCATATTTGTATCCATTCATTAATCTCTAATGTTTCTTTGGTGGTTTTGTGGTGATCGTGGTTGGTAGGTTTAATTGCTTCAACATCCCTTTGGATATGTTCTCCATGTAGTGATGAGGCAATTTCTATGATTAATTTCTCCAACTTTGAAGCTTTTAAAATGTTTTTGACATTTTCTAATTACTGTATCTTTTGATATTTTTGGGCGTCTTTCTGCTTTTACATATTACATGCTTATCCTGTGGTCTCGCTGCGTTCCTTGCCCGTATGTTGTCTTCGCAACAGCTCCATATAACAATAGCAACCACACGCTACAAACACTACATTTTCATGAAAATTGGGAATGACTTGGCTTTACAAAAGACCCAGCCACATGGACAAGTTTTACCTTTAGAGTTTATCATGCATTACATTAATTTCCATTTCCATAATTATCATTTTCTCATGATGAAAATCATAAGACCTGTCAAATATGCTTTTGCTATTACACTTTTATGCAAACACACTCTAATGAACCCTAGTCATTTTTGGGATATTTGTAATGAAGTGCGAAAATTACCATTTGTAACGACTTTTTTTTACCAAACATTTAAAACTCGCATAATTCGTCTATATAATTTGCTTTGTTTCTATATACATAATAAAAAACCTGTATAGCTTTTAATCTGCTTCAGTTTAAATAATTTTTGATTATCAAAGAACGACAGCTTCACCAAAATAACATTCTACCTATATTGTTCCACATGCTGTAACATTCTAGCTTCAATTTCACAGGAATATGCTTTGCTAAAGTTATAATAACGTGGCTAGAGACCATTGTTGTTGAATGTCCAGCATGGTTGCAGGAAAGTCACTTTGGAGTGTTTGACCATAAACATCCATATAACATTGACATGCAATGTAACTGACATGTTATGGTGCAACATCATTTTTACCTTCACATGAATGTTCTAGCAATGTTACAGATAAGTAACTATATATTGTTTGGGTGTAAACATTGATATAAAATCGGGTTGCCATGTAGTTGAAGCATTATGACATAACATCATTTTTACCTTCAAATGAATGCCCTAGCAATGTTACAGATAAGTAACTATATATTGTTTGGGTGTAAACATTGATATAAAATCGGGTTGCCATGTAGTTGAAGCATTATGACATAACATCATTTTTACCTTCAAATGAATGCCCTAGCAATGTTACAGATAAGTAACTATATATTGTTTGGGTGTAAACATTGATATAAAATCGGGTTGCCATGTAGTTGAAGCATTATGACATAACATCATTTTTACCTTCAAATGAATGCCCTAGCAATGTTACTCTTTATCTTGCCTACATGTTGTTGTATTTGTTTTTTCTACTAAAATTTTTTACTGTTTGCCACTGGGCTGTTTTCATCCTCAATTTTTTACCTTTGATAATTTGTGAACATCTCTTGCCTTTTTGTGTTTCAAACTTATCCTGTTGTTTTTCTTCCGTTTGTCTACTTTCCATATTCTGTCTCAATCTACAGTAATACATTTTTGTACATCATTCCATCTGATTATTTATTATCTCCTTCCTTACTCAGCCTTTTTTTCTTGAATGCTCTTTCTTTCATGCTATTTTTCCAGTTATTTAGCTGTTTTTGTAATAATCGCTAAAAAGGCTGTAGTATCAACTTGTGTGCTGCTTGATCAAAAGTTTGTGTTGTATTGCATTTTTCAAATCCTCCATTTACTATAATATATTACATTTTCAAATGTAGTATAGCATTATCAATATATGTACTAGAGTGCGACTAAAATTACAAAAGTTACGTTGACTTTCTGGTTTAAAGATAAATAGATATGAACACTATATGTTTATCTAAGTTGTTATGAATTTTTGGTCCGTAGAAATAGTGAATTATATTTTTCTGTAGACACTCACCATGAGCTTATTGAGTTGAATAAGCTAGTGAAGATCCTGGTAGACAAAGACATGAACACAAAAATATTAGAGAGAGAAGAGGAGTTGCAGAATATCTTCAAAGAAGCGTCTAAAGCTCAAGCCTACTTTGACAGAAAAACTGCTGAGCTGATTGAGTTGCTATGGGGAAGACGGGACAGGCAGGTGAAAAGTTTTGAGATGTAATCAGAACCAAACAGGATGCAACGGCATAATTTAGACAGTTGCTTATGCATAGCCTTAACATTTTCAGTTTAGTAAAACCCAACTAGTTTGGCTAAGTTAGCATTGATGTTTTGACCAGTTTCAAAGTAGTTGTTTCATAAACCTATTGATTATTGGTCTGTGTACAGAAAAAACATGTACCTTATTACTTTCTTGGTTTGTGACATTGGAAGGTATTATTGTCTTCTTTGCTGGTTCAATATACTAATGCCTATTAATTAACTAAAACAAGGCAGTTTTAGGCAAAAGACAGTAAATGCAAGTATTACCAAGTTGTAAATTTTTTAACTTTAAATTAATTGAGGAAGTCCAGTCAATTCAAGATTTAAAAAGTAGCAATAACTTCATTAACCTTTTGGTAATTTATGCCCATGTTAACTGATTAAACAGTTGTTTTTTATGCTTGTGCCTATTTTTGCTCTCGACTTTCCCCTTTTTTCTTCTTTCCCATTGTTTCCTTTCTATTTTTCCTCTCATTCTGTTTTTGCTTTGCCTTGTCTCTTCTTTTATTTTCTATTATTCTCTCTCCCTTTATTTCATTTTCACTATTCTCTTTCATCTTTTATTCCTTTTATTTTCTTTCTCTTCTTATCTCTCCACTCTCCTTAGTTCTCTCAATATGCCTTCTTATCCTCTCATTTTCCTTTTTTCTCTCACTTTTTTTCTTTTCTTCCTCTTTTTTTCTACCCTCTCTTAATCACTCTTCTCTTTTTTTTTCATCTTTATCTCTACTTTTTGATTTTGGTCTTTCATGGACTCTCATGTTAAATAATTTATTATTTTTGAAAAAGTGAAGCGCTTTTGGCAAATCTAAAAAGGATGAATAAGAGAATATGCACTACAGGTCAAAGTTATCACTGAAGAATACGCTCTGTTAGAAGTAGAGCTGCTTAAACACAGACAACAAGACAAAGTAAAACTTACTGAGTTCTTTGATGAGGGAGTTCTTGGCACCTGGACCAAACTAAGAAGCTACCGCCTGAAGATAGAGTCTCAGGCTGCACATGTACATCAGGTTGATTCTATGGGTTGATAGTAGTAGGGTAGGAATAGTAAAAACAGGGTGTACCACATCTTAAAGACAGTTTATCTAAATAGAAGTATTTAGACTACATGCTAGGTTGGTAATGCAACATTCATTGATGCAGTTTTAGCATTAGTAAGTTGATTTCAACTGTTTTCATAAACAGGGTTTTGGAGTCTTTGCGTAAAAATTCAAAACTTAACAAACTTTTCTAACATTTTTTCATTACATAAGACTTATTAATACCTTTGCCGGTAATCTGCAGTATAAATCAGTTTGCTACGGTAATAGCATTACCATACTGTGCCCAGATTAGTCATTGTGATGTATTCAGGAACTTACAGTCATAAAATTAGGACGATTTAAATCATTTCAAAACAATTACACTAATAATAAGATTTGAATAATTGAAAATAAAGTATTTTATAAAACTTAGTGATGAACTTTAAATTCACTTGGATTATTTTTAAAAATATCTGTTTTAACCTGATTATCTCATTTTTTACGGGAATTTACAAAATTATGATCCATATATTGACAGGCTGACATCATCCAAGGCTATCAGCAGATTTTTAATGACATGGAAAAATTGTTGAATGAAAAGTGGCCAACAATGGAACTCTCGGAAGTTATGGAACTAAACATTTTGGGTAATACTTATTTCTAGCTCTATTCTAAGCAATATACTTATAACAAGTCTAAAGTTCTTTTTTACAGCCGTAACAATATTGACAAAAGATGTATGCTCTGTTGTCGAGCTTGACAACGCAAAGCAAGTTGAATTGCCCAATAGAATACTGAAAGCTAAACTTGTCAGAGTAGTTCATTTGACAGCGATAGACAGGTTGAAACTGCCGTTTGAATTAAAAAAATGGTGCACCAAAAGGTAAAATATAAAAATTCAAGTGACTTCACGTATTTTTAGGTGATAAGAGAGAAGCCGAGTTGAGCCTTATTTCTTCTGGCCAATTAATAGTAAATATCAAAGATGAAGCATATATCAAACTAGCCTTTGGAGCTCCAATATCTCTCACTGACGTACCTAGATTACGTCCCATCTCCGCAAAACCAGAAAAACTTTTTACTTCCCCAGAAGGCATTTATTTCTTTTCTGGCTCAAGTTCTTCTACCATGAGTCACTCAAGATCTTCCACACTTACTAAATTCACTGTCGACTACCCATCATCTCAGTTTGACTTACCCGTGTGTCCCATTACCGACATTGTTACTAATAATGACAAAGTGTTTGTATTGAGCTCCTCTAGTATCTACATATTCAACTCTCAGTTCAAACAAGTCACAAAGTGGGTCATTAAACATTTGGAGAAGATGTCACATGAAGGTTACAGGCCAACCACACAAATTGTCCCATCTTCACTGGCTATAGTAGATGACAAGGTTCTATTTATTTATCTAGAGGACACAAATATGGCCATTTATACACTTACTGGAGAGTGTGTGAAATTGGTCTGTCTCTCTGAAAAACTCATCTCATTTCAAAATCGACTAGCCTTTGTCTCTGGTGGAAATACATCCGTGTTATGCTTTTCCTCTAGACAACCATCGGCAAATCGTCAAAAAAAGCCCTACTAATTAAAATGGACATCAACAAAGGGCTGAGTGCCTGGTCCAGAGAGATAGAAGAAAGTTTTACAGCTATTGACCGGTACAAAGACAAATATGTCTTTCTAACCTCTGCAAACAAAATAAAAATACTTGATATCCAAACCGGTCTGCAATCTTTAAACTTTTCAGATATCCATTGTCATTGATTTGTGTTAAATCATTTATACAGACTATGAAGAAAATTTACCATCAAATTTTACTTGTAATTAAAATGTGCCAAATCTTATTATTTCTGAAAATTTCTACCTAAAAATACAGAATAATCTTAAAATCATTGCAATTTGTAATGAATACGGAGAGTTCTTATTGCCATGACCTTGTTAAAAGTTGTAGTTATCCTCCCAATGAATTAACATGAGATGACTATTTGTAGGAACTGAGATCCGCTCTTTAATAATTCCACAGAACCCCAATCCATACAGCCATTTAGCTTTTAGTTACCAACAGACGCCTAATGTCCTTTGTACAAGTTTCACTAACGATACCTTCACCTTTATGACCATATTTCAAAACAGAAAAAACCTCTGTTTCTTCAAGATGGATTTTCAGCTGATGAAAATTAATGGATAGGCTAAATATCTGTGAAGACCAGATACGCTGAAGTTTTCATGTTTTCTGAAACAGACAGATCACCTCTTCTGATACAGATGTGATCGGTGGATAGCTAGCTGCTCGTGGCATGAAACAAAAACAAAACATTAACAATTGGTAATAAACTTTAAATATTTATATCATGGCTATTGCTGGTTTAAGATTCATTAGTTTAATTTGTACAAGACCTTTATGTACTGGCCTCCTTATTTACTGGGTTATAACTTTATCCTATTTACTGTATAAATCTATTGTCATTTATCGGATGGCTCTTTATTTTTTATTAATGAAAATAGACACTTGCTAAGTTTGGAATATTTCTGATTATTGTTTTAAAGCTTGGTTTTTAAGTTGGATTTTGTTATAAAGTTTAATATTTTTATTTTTATGGTTTGTAAAAATTTTGATATTTTCAATCACTTTTGCTCATGTCAATTTTCTGTGAATTGCATTTATAAATTTGCATTGCACATCAGAGTTCTGGCAAACTCACATTTCAGTATTAGTGACTTGTATACACTTGTTTGACAATTTTTTTATAATTTTTGCATTCAAAATTCATATAAAAATATAATGTTTGATCTGCATGTAAGTTGATGACGCAGAGCTTCTATCAGTTTTACATGAATCAAATTCAAAGGCATAAAAAGGCATTATGAAGTATTTTTCACTTAATATTCTTTGACCCAGTGATGTCCCAATTGCAAGCAAGTACTAGGACACCTCACAAAACTCCTACTTTGTACAGTGCACCCTCGATATACTATGTTGATCAGTTCCGGGGGTGGCCTCGTAGGGTAAAACTTTGTATGTAGGGGTATAGAGACCATTTTAATTATACAATGCAAACATCCCCTGGTAAAACATCGTCAAAATTTTGTAAAAATGTGTACATATTGACAATCGGCAGCAAAATAGTATGTTAACTTTAGGAATTTAGTTACCTACAGTAACTGTATTAAATGGTTATGATCTGCTATAAAATGCAAAATTACAGTGTGTGTACCAAATTCAGTACGTACGGTAAAGAGTTCTTACCCTCAAAAGGTCTGCGTAACATATACTTTGAATTCACTTCAAATAAGTTTAGCTTGCTAAACCTACACTTAAAACTAAGTTTTAGTATGTATTTTGAACTATTTTACTGAATTACAACTTTTTATCACAAAATTTTATCCTTCGGCAGTTCCTATCTTCACTTTCACTATAATGTTTAGCGTGTCTGGTTGAAACCTTTTTTAATCTAATTCAATAAGAAAGGCCGAGTGATGCAGTTACCAAAAGCGGCCTGTTGCACACTTGGCCTTTTAATGGCTACCAAAAAAAAATGAAATTTTGTTTACTATACAGGACGTACCTACCCTTGGAGTAACATGACTTTAGCTGGTATCAAAACGTATCAATGGTAATTATGTTGCTGTACACTTGAACATAAATTTAATACGTAATCAATTGTAATTTTTTTAGCAGCCTAAAAGAAGTTGTCCATTCCTGTTCAATTTTTCTACTGGTTTAAAAGAAAAAATTGCTGGTGCAATGCAGAACATTGTTAGCTAGCTAACGCTTGTAAAAGGATCCAGAGAACGTGGTACAGTAGTTTGTCTTGTATGAAATGTGCACAAAAATCGATGTAATCATACATACAAATTTGTACGCATTTATACCTTAGAGGACAGGGCTTTAGCAAGTTCCAGAAAGTAATGTGGAAATGTCAGCTATTTTGAGTAGCTAGATATATATGAGTTACATACATATGATGAAATGTATTTATGTAGTAGAGAACAGGCCCGACTGCAAAGACATGGTTAAACAAGAAAACAAAACATAAAATCGAATGAAGTAAATTAAACATAAAATGAAATGAATAAACATGAAAAAATATGCCACACAAAGAAAATAAAAAAATAATAATATACATTACACACATTGATTTTATGTACCAGGCCACATCAGTAAATTAAACACTTGAAATATTTCTGCCAATGCAGGTTTTTCTGTATCTTCTACTTCCTCGGCCCTCGCCCATTCTAACGGGTTGCTCCTCTTGAATGCTGATCGCGTGCATGGCCTTCTAACTCCTTCGAATCATCAGTCGTAAGCTCCTCCTTGCATTTGCTTTAATGGAGTTCTTGTTTTAATAGTACCTGCCAATTTTGATTGGTTGCGACCATATTCCTTGAAAATATTCACAATACAGTCGCTTTCTTCTTATTTATTTATGACCTCCAACTTTGTTGACATAGAAATCATTTTTCCTTCGTTTTGTAACGTTTGTATCTGTCTCAGTTTCCATAGCTAACAAATTAAATATAGATACTTGTAGTTATATACGTGTGCTGAATAAAAGTTTCTAGTAGAAGAGAAGATAACGCGAAAAATGAATATTTGCTCGCGATTGTGTATTTTACACAACATTCCCAAGCGGAATGCTGACCTGAGAGAAGTCGGTCATCGTAGCTCTTCTACCATTCTGCCATTCTCATTCTGCCTTTAGTGTAACTTCACTTAGGTTGTCTTTAGTGTAAGTTCACTTAGATTGCATTATTTTACTATTCATTGTGTTTTTTTCTGTTGGGTTTTATTACTTTTTGCTTCATAATGTTAGATGTCAGTAGTTTATACTATCTGCTTGTCTTTTAGATTCAATATCTATCATGCAGTTGATAATAGTCAGACATGTTCGAGGATATAAAGCACTGAATAATGTGAATTACTAATTTTCTTCTGATTAGTTATTAGATGTAAATAATTAGCAAACATACCTTTTAGTTACTTCATCCATGCCTCACACAGCTCAATTGAACACACAGAAAAGTGCACTAGTTTCTTTCAAACACTAAAAGCAATTTATTGAGAAAGTTTAAATTCTATTTTGAACGATACATATGTAATAATTATGAGTAATACAACAAAAAGTTGTCACTTAGCCCTCAACCGCATCGATGGTACACCACCTCCCCTTTGCTACCAGCCTTCATCATTACAGCGTAACTTCTTCCATAGCGCAATAACTAAAACCAAACTTATGATAGTCTCTACTGCCAACATCTGGGCAATGGCCAATAGCTGCTCAGCAGCCAACTGCTAGATGATGGTCTCTGTCTGCCTCGGCAAACAGAAGCAGGTGTTATGTCAACAAACGAGAAAGGAAAGACACCTCAGCAGCTCGTTTCACACCTTCTGCTCTACTTACTAAGGCTTCTGCCTGACAACTGATTCATCACCTATATAGTAAGTATTGCTAGTAATATCCTGTTTCACTGTGAAAGCCAGTTTTGCATTACTGGTTGCTCACAAGAAAGCCTCAGATATTTACTTAATATCCCACAGCAAAACTTCAAAACAATTTGTACCAGATAATCCAAGATGTCTTAATTTTGGAGTAAAATAGTTTAACAATGTATTAAAATAACTCTCCTGCTAAAATAAAGAGCCATCTTAAAAATCACTAAACCAACTGGTTGAGCAGAAAAAACTACTAAAAACCAAAATCGGTCGAATGAAATGATACTATCTTAATAAAATAAAAGAAGCGAAAGCTTATAAACTACCACGGGCACCATGTGTTTTGTGAACGCTTTATTATATTTCGCAAAGCTCGCGGAACCCGTGAAAGTACTCAATGGCAATATATCTTACCGGCGAAACTTAGGCACAGAAGATGCTCTGCGTAAGCATAAGTATTATTCTTAACTGATCTAATAGTTACTTCAAACCTAAAATGTCTCGGGGCTGGTTTTGTAAAGCCGAAAATGCGTGCTTGCAAGGCAAGGTTTTACAGATACAGTGTTTTAAAATTGCTTTGCACGAAACTCTAGTTTGATCCGGGAAGTTTATAAAGTGTCAAGCTTTATTTTCTGCATGACATATATTCGACATAAGTTCAATAAACGTTATATGAGGTACCAAGGCTACGCAACCTTTGCACTGACTATGCCTCTAACAAGTTTTTCTCGTGTAAAACAAAGAAGCTACAATCATGAGTATATATTCATGTAGACTGGTATCTTCCATATTAATAACTTGAAAATAGGCAAAAACGAGGACAAAAGCGATAATAATATTTTATGACACACTAGTTGTCATGAACCAGAGCTAATTAAAAAAAGACTCAAAAATTATGTAAGACTTTTTGTTTTCAGTATTAGATATAAGAAACAGAATTGCAATTACTCTGTGGCAAAGGCTCTAATTTATCAGCTGCTAATTTAATTTATTCACCTGATTTTGGCTTTCTTAGTGTTGGCTTGGTGCTTACGAGGAATAATTGTTACTGTTGTCAAGTATCAGTTCTGGAAGAACACATGAGAACCTATTATGCCAAAAAACAGAAACTACTATAACCTATCATGACAACAATGCCTGTTGAAAGGGTATTTACTTGCCTATTCATCTCAGACACAATACACCAGACCATCCAAAGGATGTCAGATGCTAACTGGATGTAAAAACCCCAAATTACTCTATCTTACCATGATACACTATATAAACTTACTAGATGGATGCCTGGCATTGCACTGGTAATAAAAAATTTTGTACAGAAAGTTTGCTTTTAATACACATATTCGACATCAGCAATCACCACTCTAACTTTCAAAATAAGGTGTTTGTTTGTTTCTATGAACTTTGCTATTATGCTGTGTTTATTTCATAAATAGTTTAAATCATACCGCGCCGGCTGCAGCGACTACTAAAGATCTACAATTATTAAAACAGTCTTGCTGGCTATATGAGTTAGAGCATTTTTTTTCACTTATAAGCATGCATTTTTCTTCTAGTAAGGCTTCATGGATTTTTTTCTGGTTTGGCTTTACACATGAAGCTAGCTTCAGTGTTTAACATACATGTAAAATATTGGCATGTATTACTTGTATGTGCCAAGTTTATTCCATCATGTACATGGCAAGTTGGACAGTGTAGTGTATTAGATCATTATACAGTCGCAGAACCGGTGGTTGCGAGTTCAAATCGAGTTCGCAGCGGGTTTCATAATCCAAAAACCTTGTTGGTATAGCTTGTCAGACAGAATGACAGCTGGAAAACATTGAGGTATATAGATTTACTAGCCGGATGCACCCACATCGCTCGGATAAGAAAATATTTTTGTAAAGAAAATTAACTTTTACTTAACATATTCAACATCAGCATTTACCATTCTAACTTTTAAATCCAGGTCTATGTTTTTATCTGCAAGCTGAGTTTATTTCTCTGTAATTCATACTGTACCTGCTGCAGTGCCTACTACAGATTGATACTGATTGCAATGGTTTTGTTGGCTATATGAATTTAAGGTACTGCCACATTTAACAATTTTTTCGTTGGTTCTGATCGAAATCACAAATAACAAGAAACACAGAATTATTCCGCCGAAATTTACAGAACTATCTAAGCTGTGCATACACAACAAAAACGTTGAAAAAACGCTTTTAATTGGTTAAAGAAACTAATAGAAAGCATGACTCTAGCAGCTTTTGCAATTTATATAGTCCAAAACATAAAGCCCGACGCTGAAAAAAATACTAGCGCGATGTGTCGTAATAAACACGATGCAACTGACCTGATTGCGCTAAACACGGCAACTCTTTTTACATCGGAACTTTTGCTGCTAAGAAGAAAATGTTATTATTATTATAAAAGAAGCAATTTGTAGCATAAAGGTTCAAAAGATAAAAAAACAACAATAGGGCAATCAAGTCATTTGCGTTGTATTTACTATGGCAAATCGTGTTAGTATTTTTCCTGTGCGTCACATTATGTGCATTGAGCTATATAAATTGCGAAAGCTGTTAGAATCGTGCTCGGTAACAACTGGTTTAGCCAATTGAAAGCATTTTATCCACGATTTTGGTGTGCATGCACAACTCAAATAATTCTGTGTACTTCAGCCAAATAATTCTGACTTTTTTGTTCATTTCGGGATTTCGGTCCAAACCAACAAAATATTGATAAGTGAGGTCGTACCTTTAAGCATTTTTTTCACTTATGGACCTGCATTTCTCTTTTGCTATGGCTTCACACATAACTCATTCGCACCCGACGAATTTTCAGGCGATTAGCCCCAGATACCGCTAATTTTTCAGAAAATTGTCGTAATTCAAATTACTACAGGAGACAGACTTGAGATAATTTACTCAATCAAATTTCAAAAGAACCAACCAAGTCTCCTCTTTTAAAATATATTACATTCATATAGACACCTTGTATCCCTTTTATGTAGATCCGTGCCTCAAAGAACATAGTTTCAGGACATTTCCAATTTTGAAAAAATTGCCATTTGCTGAAACAAAGTTAGATTTGCACCATAAAAATTACAAAATATACAAAGTTTGACTGAAATTATTCATTTATTACAGACAATACATTTTTATAATTATTATTTGTACATATGCAGTTAGTCATGAACATGAAAATCATGAACCTCTAACTTCAAACTTTTCCTCTCGAGCATCATCCTTCAAACAAAATTATAGCAAATCTATATGCCAATATAACTCAAATAAAACATCATGAAAATGTTTCAAATAATAAAAACATGTTCAATAACTCTGTTCTTGACTTTTCAGACTTTATAGACAGCTCTAAGAATGAATATGATCCTATCGAAACTGAAAGATAACGTTAGTCCGACTACGGCTGGCAGCGTGAAGAGTGCATTTTTATTCGAGCATGTTGTAAACGTAAAAATAAAGCGAGAGATTCTAAAGAACAAACTCTATGAAAGGAGTGGTGGCCATGAAAAAGGCTGTGGGGGGAATAACTCCGAAGAGTTGTCTTATTGGACGCTATCGATCCCATGGACGTCAGGCTCATCAAGGCGCTCCGAACACCCGGCACAAAAAAACATGGTGAACTGATCAAAGGGAAAAGGTGACGTAGCCAATATATATATATATATATAGAGAAGAGACTTCTGGGATAGTGGTTGACCTAGAAAAGATAACAGACGCCATTTATTAAGGCTTTTACGCAGTGAACAATCTTCTATAATTTATTTCTTACCGTTCACTCATAGGAAGACATTTTTTATGTTCATGGTTACATGTCAAAATATTCTAAGTTTCTGTTTTAATTAATTGTTAGTAGTTTAAGATTACTTAAACAATATTGTTTCCGTTTTTGTTCTACGTTTTCTCGAGATAAGATTTTGTAATTAGCCCTTTTCGTTATCGAAATATGTCTTAATGTTTTTTTACAATTACTGTTCGCTACCCAGTATATGTAGAATTTCCTGGGCTTTTTATTAGTGTTTAGATTGTTACGCTATAATGGCTCATTGTCTAGCAATAGTTTTTTATTGTTCTGTATGTGAAAATTCTTAGAAACTCGACAGTCAGCAAGACGATATGATTGGTCGGTTTGAACGATAACTGTCAATCTCTAGGCCAATCGCTTATGTAATATAAATACTGCCACTAATTTTTAGGCAGTTCAGCTTGGGTGTGACTCTTGAATTGGATGCATGATTAGTATTACTATAATAAAGTCGTTATTGTTGGAGAAATATCGTTTATAATCGTCACTAACAGCAAGCTCACACAAAATGACTACAAATAAATAGGATAATTAAATAATTATTCTTGCACGAGTTGTGTTCTCTCCTGTTGGTTTCAGCAGGTTACAGCGTTGGTTTTAGCGCACTCTGTTGGTTTCAGCAGATTGGAAGTGAGTTGGTTTCAGCTCCCTCCTGTTGGTTTCAGCAGGTTGTACAGTCAGCAGCGTTGGGTTCAGCGCACTCTGTTGGGTTCAGCAGAGCACAAGTGAGTTGGTTTCAGCTCCCTCCTGTTGGGTTCGGCAGGTTGTACAGTTGGAAGTGTTGGTTTCAGCGCATTCTGTTGGTTTCAGCAGAACGGAAGTGAGTTGGGTTCAGCTCCCTCCTGTTGGTTTCTTAGGATGTAACACTAGTGATTATATATTACAGCCTACAAACTCTTGGGACTAATTTTCTTTTCTTGTTTTGTGCCAAATTGAGGCTTATTATTATTGTTAAATTAACACACTATTGAAACCTTAGATAAAAATACAAATACTGTTAAACCTCTGATTGAATGCCACCTTTATTTGTAATTTGCCACTTTGACACCCTTTGATCTTAACGAGCCTAAAATATCAAGTGATTAGTAGAAAAGTGTCTACAAAATTGTTTTATTAATGAATAATTTACAAAAATAACAATTAATCCTCGCTCTGTTGAGCTTCAAAGCTTTTCATTATTGTTTCTCATTGAAACTTTCAAAGCAATACTATAGAGATAATTAACGACTGTCTCAGGCTAGTATCAGTTATTGGTTTAACGTTGTCTTGATACTTCGAAGTATTTAAAAAATTGGTTTACATTTATGATGGTATATAAATGACTGTTTTGCATATGCATACAGTGAAAAAAGTTAAGAAATATCAAATCCATCTACTCCTTCCTTCAATGAATAATCAAATAATTAACCAAACAAGAAGTAAAGGCATTCTTTTATTGAGAATTCTACATTCTTTTACCAGTACATTTATCTGCCAGAACAATTTATTTCATTGTTTGAGGGTGCTTACTGTAGTCAACTTTTTGATTTAAATATAATCAATACAATTAGGTCAGTTGAAGCAGCTCAGTCGGGACTGATTTAAGTCTGATACTTCTACAGCAAAGAAGCTTCATTGTGAAGAAAGTCTACTCCTACCACTCCTATAGAAAGGACTACTGTCACATAGTGTATACGCAAACTGTTTCTACTACAATTGAAATTAGTAAGTTGAGCTAATGACTTTGTATGAGCTGTGTGGAGCAAAATTAAATTTTTCAAGAACCCCTTTCACTATGAAAAGTGTGGTCTAATTTTGGCCTTGATTGAAGATAGATCTTATGTTTAGTTTGCATGTTAACTTTCATACTTTCCTAACTAGCACACCAAACATCTTGCGTACCAAGAAAAATCACAATAAGTAATAACTATGTTCCTAAGTATTCTAGAATGTGGCAAGGTTTTCAAGCAGTGTGGTAGTTAACCTATTTGAGAAAATTACATGTCCAAGTTCAACTCTTGTGCCGAACAATTTTTTCACTTCCGGCGTGACTTTGGACAGACGATTGCGGCTCTTACTATAGCAAATATATAAAAACAAACACATTATAACAGACAATAGGATCAGATACCAACATTGCAATTGTGAATCCAAATATCAACATGCACTCCTTTTAAATATATAGCTCTGTGGTGAGCTACGCCCTTTTTTATTTTGGTGATTGTAGGGCACACGTGATAACGACAAGCTAGTGATAGCTTAGTTGGCTAGCTAATTGTTAGTGACCTTGACTGGCTTTTTGCAGTGTTTTCTGACCGGCTTCTACTGAAATGCTTTTACTGTAGGAGTTGATGAAGTAGTTTCCATGATGTTAACAGCTAATACTAACTGAACTTTTTGATACTAACTAAAATCATGAAGTAAAATCATGCTGCTTTTGTAATTTTTTTGAGCTTTCACTAATCTCAAGTGTAAAATGGGTTGAAATATATATACTAAAAATATTTCATTTATTTTGTAATTGATGTTTTTCCTGAGAGGTTTAACTCTACAGCATTTCTTCGACACATAAATCTCAAACACTTTTAGTAAAAATTTGCTCATCCATTTGGTAAGTGTGACTGACAGTTGCCGACCTGCTGTCATAACTCTCAAATAGTCTACAGCAAATCAAAAATAAGACGGCAAATGAAGAGTGTTTCTTGGGCTCACTGTCAACAACAAAGAGCAATTTATCACTAAGATACCACTTAGAAAGTTGGCTTTCATGTCACTATCTCAATTTTTTATTGAAAGACTCGTATTGAGTTACCTGAAATGTTAGTTGACTAGTCTGTAATCATACCAAAATGTTCAGTATCAGTAAAAACCAACAAGTTGATAAAACAAGACTAAAACTACTATTTTCATGTTAGTTGAGTTTACTGTGAGAGATCATCAAGAGTGTTAAGCCGGGTTCCCATATACGTCGCAAAGCACCGGCGACACACCGCAGGCTATTAGCTATGAAATGGGAACGTATGCGCCGAGGACCGCCGGTAGTTGCCGGCGGCATCGCAATAGTTTAGCGCTGTTCAAATTTCGCAAACGGCCGCAGGCAAAGCAATCCCGAAATGCACTGTACGGGTAAAGGTCACCATTATAGGAACGGCATGGCAAGCGAACATTTTATTTGATTACGCAATTATGTTTACTATATTATTAACGATATGCTAACGCTGTGACTTTATGTGAACATATCCCGCAGAGCCAAGCGTCGCAAGCGTTTTGCTGCGCATGTTACCGCCGGAGTCTAGCAATCGATATGGGAACCAGGCTTTAATAAAGTGCAAAGAATCAGAGTGCGCGCAAATATTCTGAGTGCCTTTTTATGTTTTTGGCTATCATTAGTATTTCGTGTGGGACTGCTAGAAACTCTACCAGCTTAAATGAGGTTTACACATAATATTATTGCATGATGAATGAAGAAGATAAAAAAGATTATCCAGCTACAGCATAAACGTCACAAAGATTGAAATTTAGTAAACACACTAAACAGAAGGGTTCGTATTAGCAAAAGTGAGCAAACAATCAAAATAAGCAAACCATGAATGTAAAAAGAATAAAACATGAAAGAGAAACTGAGCTGAAATAAAAACCGTTTCCAAAAAGTCCTGATTTTTTCAACTTAGGTATGAGTCCATATTTCCAATTTAAAAATGAAGAGCCTTAAACTTCAAAGTATGCGCATAAAAGCATTCATAAGCATGAGAATAGCTTTATACATGGAGTAAAAAATAAAACAGTAAATAGGAAGGCCACGTTTATCAATGTTGGATATAAACTAAACTATCTAAAGATGCCATTACTGCGGTTAAAACATTAAGAGTTTCTTAAAAGGGCCTGATGCTCAGTTATTGATTGATGTCATTACCAGCTAGCTAAACGCTGATCATATTTTTATCAAAAAGGTGAGTAATCTGTTTTCGGGAACTATGAAAACTTTAGTGTCTTTGGTCAACACAGGTCTTTAGTCTATCCAGCAATTCTCATCAGTTCAAAGTCCATCTTGTAAAGTCTGTTGCAGTAGTGGGTGTAGCCAGACTGACTTGGGGTCAAAATAGCTAAAGTATCACCAGTAACACCGATGGAGAGGACACTAACATGATGATAACTATGATGATAGTGCGTGACTGGTTGGGCGTTCTCTGGAATTGTTAATGAGCGGATCTCAGTTCCTATAAAGAGTCATGTTATATTATTTCATAGCAAACACAACTACAGCTTTCAAAAAAGTTATTGCAAAGAATTATGTATTTATGACAGCTCCTAACACTTGCACTATTTCTCTAGATTGTCGAGTTTACCAATCCGAAAGGCATAAGATGTTACATAGATGAAATAGTTCCAGAAGCAAAGGTTGATGTATGACATACTTTTATTTGCTCTAATTTAAATTATTTAACATACACAAATATAAATAAACATCTGAAGCAAAAGTTTATGATTGTAGACTAACCTGTTTGGATATCCAGTATTGCAACACTGTCAAGGGAAGCTAGGAATACATATTTGTCGTTGTAGGGAGTACAGGCTGTAAAACCTTGCTTCTCAATTGACCAGACAACCAGCCCGGTGTTGATGTTCAGTTTAGTAAGAATCCCTGTCTGACCATTAACTGATGGGTAGTTAGGAGAAAAACATAACACGGATGTATCTTTACTGTGGACTAGGGCAGGAGGGGTTGGATATGAGGTGACTTTTTCAGGTAGACAGACAAATCTAACAAACTCTCCAGTAAAAGTATAAACAGGCATCTTGGTTTGATTAGAGTATGGAAACAGTAGTTGATTAGTTACCACAGCCAAAGAAGAAGGGTGAATGTTAGAAGTTGAAGTGTTCGGAAATTGTTGCACAGGTTTAAGCTGCCAGTTTCTGACTTGTTGGAACCGAGAGTTGTATACGTAGATATTAGAAGAGCTCAATACAAACACTTCGTCCTTACTGGTAGCTATGTCAGTAATATTAGACACTGTTATGTCAATCATAGTAGATGGGCCATTGAAAGGGTATTTGGTAAATTCACTTTTAGATGATGAGGAAGACATGAGATACAGGTCTCCGAGCACAGTGAACAATCTGTTAGCTTGCTGGTGATTTAGTTCCGTTGATTCAGTGATAGATATAGGAGCTGCAAGGGCTGGTTTGATGCATGCACCTTCTTCAATATTCACTATTAATTGACCAGATGAAGTAAGAGTCAACTCGGCTTCTCTCTTTTCACCTAAAATGTGCGATGTTGTCTGAACATTTTTATCTTAACAATTCAAACAATGTTGTTTTTTTAACATTCTATTGGTAATGATATCATATTTATTGCTGTCAAACAATACAACTGAGGTCATTTTACTTTTTTTTTGAAAGTGTCAACTTGCTTACAGTGATCAACTTAAACAAATGAGTCTATAATTTTTTTGTTTTATAATACAACTATGAAAAAATTCTGATTTTGTTATTGAGAAAAATGCTTAGAAAGTTACTAAAAATAAGGATTACCCAAAAGGCTGAGCTCCATAACTTTAGATAGTTCTATCTTTGGCAATTCTTTATTCAGCAAACTCTCCATCTCATCAAACATCTGCTGATAGCTTTGGATGATGTCAGCCTGTTAATACATAGATCAAAAGAACGTAAATTTATCTGAAACCTGATAGTTCAACTGAAGCAAATGTTTTATAAATTTTCGAAACTGCTTAAAAATACATCAACAGTTCTTATAAGATGCCTTTCATTGACTATATATCATCTTTATTATAGTTGTAACGCTTGTAAAACATGTTTGAAATATTTCTAAACTTTCTGACACAGAACTCATCATCCAATCACAATGGATGCTGGCTCAACAGCATACTGCTATTACTGTAAAAAGCTGTAGAATACTGAAGGGTATAATTCAGCTATAAGGACAATAAACTATTAATATACCATGGATTAATTTCTAGTCGTATTAGTCGTGCCCTTAAAAAGTATTAATCAACCTAATACTATTATCTTATAATTGATATAAATCTACTATAACTATGACTTATCTGGCTGTTTTATGCTATACAATAATGTTGGAATGCTATGTTAATCTTTGCACTTTTGTACATGAAGTCCTAACATCTGCATATATTTCAGAACACCTGAAACAACACTGATAATA
Source organism: Watersipora subatra (assembly GCF_963576615.1). Taxonomy (NCBI): domain Eukaryota; kingdom Metazoa; phylum Bryozoa; class Gymnolaemata; order Cheilostomatida; family Watersiporidae; genus Watersipora; species Watersipora subatra. The sequence continues at coordinate 41,989,344 of NC_088713.1, forward strand.
CTAAAATTGTATGACTGAGCGTTGCATTGATTGTCCAGTATGCAATCTGAGCACTTGTATATCTAGCTAAACAGTCTTTAATATATGTATTAATATTACAATACATAATTTATAATTAATAATATAAAACATTTTGGTTCTACTACCAATAAGCAATAATATTCACCTGATGTACATGCGCAACATGAGACTCTATCTTCAGCCGGTAGTTTCTAAGTTTAGACCAGGTGTTAAGAACTTTCTCATCAATGAACTCAGTAAGTTTTACTTTTTCTTCTTGTCTGTGTTTTAGCAACTCCACTTCTAACTGAGCGTATTCTTTAGTGATAGCCTTTACCTGCAGCATATAACATCCTTAAGTTTATGTCCTATCAAGCATAACTCAACTGTCTCATCTTTCAAAGTAGTCAATTCAAAAAAAGAATTTATAATAGACCAATACAGAAAGTTAGAGAGATGATCATGTGAAAAAAATAAAAAATATATTAGGAGACTAAGAACAGAGAGAGAATTAGAAATGAGAACACAGAGAAGATAAAAGGAGATATTGAGAGGCTTGATAAGAGAAGAGAGAAGTAAAAAAATAGAATAGAAGAGGAAAAGGGAAGAGAAAGAATAACAAAGAAGTAGGAAGAAAAAGATGAGCATAAATATAGAGGCAATGGGTAGAGAAAGAGAGAAGAAACGGCGAGAGAGAAAAAAGATAAAAGATGCAAGAAAAGTTTGAATTATTCAAAATAAAGCTAGATCATTTAAAATTTAAGACAATGTATCATTTTCTTAACTATAGGTCAGTTTGGCTTATTCCACTCAAAAAAATTAAAAACCTACAACGACCTAAGCAAACATGATCTGAACAAACAACTAATCTACTATTTGATAATAACTGTATCAACTGTTGTAGCTTACCAAACTGCAACCATCCTGGTAATTAATTATCATTAGTATAGAACTAACAAAAATGAACCATAGCGTGTCACAACTCATAGTACTTACAATTTACGAAAGCAATATACATGTATGTCTCTCATCAAGAAAAGCTGATAATCTGTAAGGTTACAAAGGTAAAACTAAGCGCACGCTCAACACTAAATTATTTGAGTGGGTCATTGATAACTAAAATGAAGAATGCTTAAACTATAATGTAAGAATGCTTGTCAAATTTTTGCTATTGCATCATTGTGTAGTTTGGATAACATCTAGACGCTGCTCGCCTGCTCATCCCGTTTTTTCCAAAGCAACTCAATCAGCTCAGCAGTTTTCCTGTCAAAGTAGGCTTGAGCTTTGGATCCTTCTTTGAAAATATTCTGCAACTCCTCTTCTCTGTCTATTATTTTTTTTTTCATGTCTTTGTCTACCAGGATCTTCACTAGCTTATTCAACTCAATAAGTTCATGGTGAGACTCTACAGAAAAACCGAATGCAATATTTCTACAATATACACATTTTCTAACAGCTGGCTTGAATATACAGTGTTAATATTCTGCTATGTCAAAAATGGAAATTTAAAGAAAATTCTGTAGTTGTAGTGCCACTCAAGTGAACAATAAGTTTGTATTCTTCAATCCAGAATAGAACATACTTGACCAAACAAAGTATTTGAACAAAGCACAATGAACACGAATAAAAACCAAGTAGCACAATCATCAAAACCACAACTTTCAGAAATTATAACAAAATAGTTAGATAACTACAAACATACTATCTGAAAGAAAAATACCAAGAAAAAAACAGAAATAATATGAAATAAAGAACATATAAGAAAGAAACGTTGGTCAAAGGATAGAGTATACAAGGAAAAAATAGGATGACGCAAAAGAAGTCAGTGAAGAGAGACAGACACAAAAAATGAAAGGTAGATAAGAGAAGAAAGAACAACAGAATAAGTTAGAAACAAAGAAGGGTCTAAGAATGTCAAAAAAATAATAAATGTAAAATAAAAGCAAAGAGACAAATGGAATGTTGAAAAATAACTAAACTACCAAAAAAAGGTGCCAATAAAAAAGCGGCAATGGCAAATAGGCAGAAAGAAAATTGATGAAGTGAGACAGAATAGAAATAACGGGTGTAGTTTATTAGTTATTAATAAGATTCGCTTTGATTAGTTACCACTCTAAAATCACAGACATCCGACAATCAATACAACTGGTTGAAACTCGAACCAAAAAAAGTAAAAGTCACTCTATTCAAAAAAGAAAGAAATAAACTTTTGTGTCTATTCATTACATTCACTGACCTTTTTTTCCCTTGCTGCATGGACTCGGGTCTGCCATACATTTGACACAGACAACAGAATAGCAATTTTTACAGCCTAGTGTGGACGGACATGCTTGATGCTGCTCACACATTCTTGTTTCCAGTTTTATAGCCTGCTCTAAATATTCTTTCACTGTTATGTTGGAGTGGTCGCTAAGCACTTCATCATGATGCTGTAGAACAAAAACAGATGGGAGAAAAATTACAACTCATTTGTGCGAACACTGTTCTCTTCTAATATAACATGTCGTGATGCTCCATGATATATGTAAATGTAATGCAAATGTAAAAAAAATAAAGAAATCTTATTATTTAGCGAACATAAAACACAGTCAACTTGATAAAGCAAAATAAATGTAGTTCATGTACCTCTAAATGGTTTGAACAGAACTTTCTAGAACAATCCAAGCAGTAGATTAGAGCATCTACAGACTTTTTATGCTTCATTAGGCAAACATCACAGCATCTTGATATATCTTCAGTAATTTCAAAGACGGGCAAGTCGGCTATAGGGGTTCCACAGACTTTCCTAAATAACATAAAGATTCAGAGCATTTTACCTATATACCCGATGATAGTATTTTTAACATAAGAAACTATAGCCTAGCTGTCTTAATCCTCTGATTTAGAGACAACAGGCTCCATTTGATTAAAAATACACTGATGGTTGCAGGAAGAACATTTGACCATGAGTTTTCCTCTCTGCAAAATCATTGACAGAGATTAGCTTACATCATTTAACATTATTTTATAGTACCTTAGAGTAGTTAGGATTAGTTTAAATTAGCTTGAAAAATCTCAGACATCTACCATATTTAACAAAGGTCTGACATGAATAAATTATAGAAAACAGATTATTAACCTATGGAGAAAGGTTGCACATCAGATTCAGGCTGTGCAGTCAGTAGACATTTTCTAAGATGTAGAAATTTTTGAATGAGAAGTCACAATTAAGTCAGATTATAATTAAAGCCGCACAGCTAAGCCCATTGCCGGAGAGCAAGCCAACCTTTGATCGGTACTATGATGAATTTATTCGCGGAGTTAAATTTCGCGAAAATTGTCTTTTCATGTATATTCGCGGATGAATTTATTCGCGGCTGAAAACTGCCACTCTCTAGGAAAAGTTAACTCTATTACGTCTAGCAATAGAGTTAACCATACGCATGCGCGGCTACGCGCATTGCGCGTTTCGTTTTCTATTTAGCTTACAACTACGGGTGGATCGTACGAAGCTATAAATTCTTTGTTGCGTTCAGAGGTTTTCACGAATATTCACAGATTTGGAGGCCTTTGATGAACCAACAATTTGTGGTAAGTAATGAGTTTTTCACATTTACTAAATTAGTTGAATCTTACTTTGGTTCTTCGGTAAAACGCAATATTCATGTTTTCCATCCCTACCAATTCATTATTTGTTTTAGTGTGAGAGAAATTTTTCATCATACACGGAAGAACAATGATTGCAAGGGTGGTGTATGTCATTTTTAGAAGATCACGAATCATTCAGGGAAGTCTGGAAATTTAGATAGAAGTGACCGCAGCTACTTACGAGGAGAATATATCTGATTTAAAAAAAGAGCTAAAACGCCTTTACGAGCACAAATTTTTGGCCAGCCGGCAGAACTTTGCAATAGTAAGCTACGAGGAGAGTTCTGATGATAACTTCCTTACCAGCCATGTAGTAGCAAGAGAATCGCCTTTAACATCTACCCAAGACAGTGACAGCGATGTAGAGCTGCTATTACCAAAATAACTAGTCAGAGAGCGCCATTACACGCTAGTATTCACTTATCAAGAGTATCAGTTTAATTTTATTGCTCTAGACAACCGCAATATAGACTAAATAGACTATAGACTATTTATATTTACTCCATTCATGGTTTGTAAAATTTTATTTGTACACCCAAGTTTGTAATAAATTATAATATATCTTTACATGAAATAAAATATATAATTTAATCATGTTTGCTGCAGCGATATCAAGGAGTTGTTGTCAATGAAGGGGTCTAGGTTGACTGGTTGCTTCTCTGCCAATATTCCTGCCTTGATGAATATTACTACTTGTCTCAAGTTTTCGTAATCGGAGTAGGTTGTTTTATTCTCAATCTGCAGTAAACACAAAAAAGAAAAAAATCTTACAAGTGTCAAGGAAGTACAAAAACAATAGCTGAAGTATTTAATGAAAGCGATCAGTTTTTAAACAAAAGAATTAACTAATGCAGGTAATAATGGAAAAACGTATCTGCACTGCACATCAAATACATACCATAATGTCCAGATCAGAATCATGATCGTCCTCAACTTCGGTATTCGAGATTGATGGAGTTGATTTCAATGTATAAAGACTAGGAGAGCTTTTTTGCGATGATCAAGCCATGCCGAACTACTTATAAAAACCTTGAATAATTTTTTAAAGTTTGCTGCAATGGCAATAAAACTCGAACCCCGGCGAGGATTTTAAAGAAGTTTTGGAACTCGGCTATGTTTAGTACTTCTGCCTAGTGGCTATTTTCGCTATGACGCCGTTCTGCCTATCTTGTGACAACCTTGAATAATTTTGTAAATAAATGTGATGCATTGGCAATTGTGTTAGCTGAAAGCCTAGGCAATGATTTTAAAAATGTTTTGGAACTCACCTACGTTTAGTAGTTATATTAAAAACTAGCCTAGCGACTAGTTTTCAATTTGATGCAGTAGTTATTCTTCCTTGTGATAAAAAATAGAACTAACTATTCACGGAATTTAATAATTCGCGGAGTTGACTGTTCGCGAAATCGCAAATTTTTATATCCATAGGATATTTTCATCCTGTACGGTATATTGATGCATGGTACATTTTATGGACCATGCAAGAAAACCAAGAGAGACTAGCACTACTGAATGACAGTGGAAGTTTCGCTTTAGCATTCATCACATACCTGATTGTTTCACATGGGTTACCACTGTCCGAGATGAATTTTTGTCAACAAAGTAATCATCAAAGAGATAGCTGTGCTAACAATAAGCATTTATGCGGGTTGACTCAATTCGGTTCACTCATTAACAATCGAGATTCCAGTTGATTAATTTATGTTGAAAGTAAAGTGGTGATTCAATTGATTTTTACTGGTAGGAAACGCTAAGTGAATGTAACTTTCTATTGAGTAAAACACAGCAGACGATTGATTGAATTAATCACATTTGAGAGGTGAGTTTTAAGGACTGCTAGTTCTAGCATGTAAGCTTGGGTGTTGTCTAGACCAGTTGGTCTTAGTTTCTGAATTAAAACCAACTACTGTATTGAAAAGTCTTACCGGCAGTTCTCTAGAGGACAGACAACTTGGTGGTTGGCACCAAAGAAAAGTTTCAGGCACATGAGACAGTGGACATGAGAACAAGGCATCAGCCTAGGCTCTCGAATGTCCACATTCTTCCTCAAACAAAATCCACATTCAATTGTGAGTGGATTTTCTTCTTCATCCATTTTTACCTGTGGTAGACAATTGACCGGTATTTACAATTCTTATATAAGCTGATGAGGTAAAATATATTTTTAGGTTTGTGTTTAATCAGAGTTTAAAGCTTTGGAAAGTATGTACTTTTTTAATAAAAGATCTGATGACAAATAAAGTCAATGAGTCAGTTTTCTACTTCGGCAGTCCTTACAAAAACAAAACTTTGGAGTTTTGACCAGAAATACATATAATACATTTATACTATTACTATATCGTATCGGCACTCTAAAAACAAAATATTCTTCAGTACTATCCTGTCATGTTAAGCAATTTCTTCATAAAGTTTACACGAGCAAGGCAAAAAGCAAAGCTGATGCTATAGTTGTTATGATCTCATCAAGTTTACTTGAAACTTTAGATACTTTTTAACACAAAACTACAAAACAAGCTGATTGAAGTGGACAACTGCCTGAAACTACAGAAACAACTCCATCTATATAAGTAACCCCTTAAAATTATTGGTTAAGTACATTTTCTAGTTTATTCTCTCTTTTACATACCTTGCTTTGGGCAGCCTCTGTTTCTGTTTTCAACTGTTTACTGACTGTGTGTAGACTAAGAATTAACAAGTGTATTGGTGCAGAGGTGAAGTCAAGACTAGCTAATAGAAATCTGGGCTTTGTGTTTAGGTACCCAGACTAAGTTGATCATGCATGAAAATGTATGAATAGCTTTGTTTAATCAATAAAGAAGGTTATTGTTCATAGTTAGTGTTTACTGTGTTGCTATGCAACGTTACGTAAATAACCTTAACTATTAGGCAAATACGTAAGGCACACTGAATGGCCTATTGTTAGAGATAATGGTTTGGAATGTGGTAAAGAACATTGACTAATGTGAGCCCTTGCGGCATTGAATAGAGTTGAACTTTGCCTTTTATCCAAAAACTGTACAATTTCTGCTTATCATTCAAATTAATCTTACTATGGAGCCAAAACTTCTGCCACCTAAAATTAGCTAACCAGCAAAAGAAAAACAACGATTAGTGATATTTTATGTCTTCAGATTTTAATATTCTTCTAGTTTCCATTGCATTTACAAGCTGAGAGACTGTTTGGCTGTTAGAAATTTGAAAATTAATGCCAATGGTAACCTGATATGCATATAAGAACAGCTGTAGCTCTATTAATCAAGGGTGTATAAGTGCAATAAAACTAGGGTTGTAACGAATTGAAACTACCCGTACACAGCAGTGCAGTATGGACTGTGATGCATTGCAATTTCCTTAGGCAGTACATGTTTACTGCAACAACAATCTTGCTTCAAATTGCCTACTAAGATCTACTAAGCATTTATTTTTATGATGCATTACCTAAAACCAAATAAGTCATCAAAACTGCAAGGGTGCATTTTTCAAAACTTGAAATGTCTTCATTTGTACTGAGACTCCATATTAGTATGGAGTTAATACTGTTGATCACCTGAAACTGCTGGCCTCCTAAGCATCTTTGTTGCATTGTACAAACACGCCAGATACTGTGTTCAGCAAGCTTATGAACTCCGGCTATAATTTCAGTATAGGTGTCATATATCTTAGATCTCATATACTTTTAGAATAGGTGTCATATATCAACAACATTCTAAGTGACAAAAACTAGAACCTTTGTAATCTATTTCCGTTAACCTGATGGATTAAATATAATGTTAACATATGTTGATATAATATTTTATATGTACATGTATATAATAGTGTATCTTGAATAGATATTCTTTCAATCATTTACAACATGCTACCTTAGATATTTGTATTTGCACTCATACTCAAGTTTGAGCAAAACTGGCATCTTACAATCATGCTGTGGTTGCAACCAAGTCTACTCAATAGCTGATTCGGTGATGAGGTTTGGTGAATACTATATATACAATGCTGTGCAAAGGTCCTACCGCATGCAACGCTGCTAAATGAGCTCTAGCAACACACCTACTACATACACCCACTTTACACAGTGTAGTAAGTGGATGCAGTAAAAAAAGGCGATACCACCACTTCACTAATGCTGCTTGCTATGCATCAAAATATTGGTATTGTATGTATTATGGTGGGAGCTAGAGAACCCTGTGTTTCAGCAGAGTTAGTGAGTTTGCTTGGTTTTGCTTTACTTTGTGCAGCTCAACTCAGTTTTGCTTTACTTTGCTCAGCTCAACTTGGTTTGATTTGGCCAAGATAACAACAAGAAAGCAGAGACAAAGGGACAATTCCTACCTAATGAAGGACCTTATAGAACGGAACAAAAAGCATAAAGCAGACACATCATATTTGCAACTTCTCATTATATGTACTTTGTTGTATAGGCCTGTATACTAAATACATATATCTATAATTATATATTTAGATTGCAATAAGGCAAGGTGAAGAAGTCTTTCAGGTTTCCTTTACAATGAATTGCGTACCACACAGTGGTATGTCATGCAATTATCTTGCATAACGCATGGCTGTGACTTGCTTACTACTGCTTTTGCACCGCTAATGCCATTCTATAAATATACAAGTCAAAAATTATTCAACTGCAATGCATTTCACAGCGGACCACAAGTGAACACTTCACAGTAATGCACAAGTGTTCAATCATGGTCAGCAAAAATCAAGATTTTGCAATAAGTCACAATTTCGAGATTCACACAATCTCGATCAAAAAATCAAGATTAGATTTTTCCAATGCGCCTTCATGAAAGCCATAGATTTGGCAATTTATTTTTTTCGCTAGAAAAGCTACTATTTTTGAAGCAAAAAAGCAACTTGTTGCTAATAACAAGAATTCTGCAGGTAAAAACAAATGTATGAAGAAGGCAATCCACCCATGATTGAATGTGGCTTATGTTTGAGGAAGAATTTTGACGTTCGAGAGCTTACGCAGAAGCTTTGTTCTCACGTCCACTGTCTCATGTGCCTTAACCTTTTCTTTGGTGCCAACCACCATGTTGTCTGTCCTCTAGAAAACTATCAGTAGGAACTTTAAATATTGCAGATTATATATTCAGTTAAGTAATGTCCACTTCTGGCAAATCAAAGTTAAGATTTGTAACTTGCCTGCACCACTTTGTACATTCAGAAATTTTATGGTCTTAATAAACTGATCATGCTTTTTCATTTTAATTTTAATTATGTCAGCTAGCCTTTATTAATCCTTTAGCAGAGAGAACAATTTTGGCTCAAATGTTCTTTCCGTAAACTTCAGTGTCTGCTTTTGCAATCAAATCTCAACTTCTTCCTAAGTCAGAGGTTCTAAAAATCTTGGCTACAGTCCTTTTCATGATATCGATGAGTAGAGAGTTATGGGTCTTTATGTTATCTAGGAAAATCTGTGGAACCCCTATAGCTGATCTGCCAGTGTATGAAATGGCTGAAGATACATCAAGATGCTGTGATGTGTGCTTAAAGAGGCATAAAACGACTGCAGATGCTCTCATCTACTGTTTGGATTGTTCGAGAAAGTTCTGTTCCAGCCATTTAGAGGTGCATAAACTCTTGCTTTACCAAGTTGACAGTAGTCTTATGTTTGATGTTGGAATATTTTTTTAATTTGATTTCTCTATATCTCATGTAACAACAAGACATGATATGCTTCATCGTTCAAACTTTTTGTCGTTATAAGCAAACAATGTTTTGCGTCTGCAGTTTATCTCACACTCCTTAGTCTTCCATAGCTTCATAATCAGGTGCTTGACAGCCACTAAGACATAACAGTGAAATAATATTTTGAGCAGGTCGTAAAACTGGAGACAAGGATGTGCAAGCAGCACAACGCATATCCGTACACACTAGGCTGTAAAACCTGCTATTCCATCATCTGTATCAAATGTATGGAAGTTCCGAGTTCATGTTGCAAAGGAAGGGACGGTTGGTGAATATGATGAGCACCCAAAATGGTTTAAATCTGTTCACTTTGACATAAACTTTTCCTTTCTTTCACTATATATTTTCCTCTCTTTTTTATCTGTAGTTTTTCAGCCTAATTCAATTCTGCTGTCTCTCGACCACCCTTGTTCTTAACTCTGTTGTACTTGTTCCCTTTTGCCTTTTGCCTTTTATACTTTTGATATTTTGTGAACTATTATGTTTACGACTTTTCTTACTATCCTCTCTTACCTTTTATATTTTCACCTTTTTTTTCATTTTTTCCTCCCTTACCTGCCTTGGCTTTATCTCTCCTCATTTTTTACTTTTTCAATCAATACTCACTCATCAATTGCTTTAAAACTTTCCTGCTGTTATAGTCTAATTTTTTAAACTGAATAATCCAAACATCAGGTCATTTTGCAAATCTAACTCTTTGTGGAATGAGTGATAATGAAACTGCTATCTACTAATTTGTTGATTTGTCAATATGTTACGATGAGTTTTGTTTTTCTTAATTGTTAATTTCACTCTAATTCTTTTTATTTTCTCAGAAATATGTATTTGTAGAACAATTGGGTGTAAATGATTAATATCCTTTACTTTTAATATATTTGAAAAAAATAAAGTGACACTAACTTTGTATATGTTTGAATAATTTATATTAATTGATACTTCTGTAAAATACTGCTGATTAATTTTGTTGTAGAGTCTCACCATGAGCTTGTTGAGTTGAATAAACTAGTGAAGATCCTGGTAGACAAAGACATGAACACGAAAAGAATGGAAAGAGAAGAGGAATTGCAGAATATCTTTAAGGAAACATCCAAAGCTCAATCTTACTTCAGCTCACTTGAGCTTCCGCATAGAAGGCAGGACAAGCAGGTGAGTAGCATTCAGATGTGATTGATAGGCTCAAATTCTGTGACAATAATTGGACGATTTTTCTTTCAGGGTTTTACATTTTGGAGGTTCAATAGTAATGCCTAGTTCAGGAGTCGGCAACCCGCAGCTCTGGAGCCGCATGTGGCTCTTTAATCCTTTCACTGCGGCTCCCTCTGACTTTAGATTTTTTTTTTCAACATATGCCAAGTACTTCATAACAATATAAAAGTTTTGTTAATGGATTTTGATATATAATTTTTAAATTTTTACTTATGGTGATAATCAAACATTCTCGCTTGTTATACTCCAATTAAACCGACAAAATTACACCATCTAGCATAACACTTCTTGATCTTTTTTACCTCAGGTAGACCAACTATGTCAAATACTAAAAAAAGAAAAGTGACAGATGAAAATAGATCATTTAATCCCCCGTGGGCTTATTCGTTTGCTTTGTTTAAACCAAGCACCACACGCACCTCACAGATGACAGCTTGGAATCCTGTGTAAATATGAAAGTGATGTCATACCGCCCCAACATAGAGACGCTGTGTGATGTGTTCCAGGAGCAGAAATCACATTAACCGAATATAATAGCTTAATATTTTAATTTGCTATTTTACATATATTCATATTTTCTCATTGTTTGAATAATTTGTCTTTTATTATTTAGGTTGACAGCTTACTCACCATACAGGCCAAATGACAGCACACAGAAGAAACTTAGCACATTTGCTGCTGTTGGAATTTAACTTTGGCGTTTTGTTAAAGGGGGACTAAATTAAACATGAAGCTGCAATTCTTTTTGAAAATAACCTTAATAACAATGATATATTTTTACAAGTTATTATCAGCTATTTTATCGTTCCTTGCAAAAGTGTAATTTCTCAACAGTTTAATCATTATACATGCCACGCCTCTTTACGTTTTCATGGTGTAAACAGAGTATAAAAAACATTTCAAGCTAAACAAAAACATTACATGTAGAAATTTTTTTAATTTAGAAGGGGTTTATGGCTCCCACTGCGTTCTTTCTGCAGAAACGGTTTTGAATGGCTTTATGAGTGGAAAAGGTCGCAGACCACTGGACTAGTTAAGTGAGCTAATTAGTTGCTAAGATGGTTGCCATTTTAGGCTTTTCATGCTTAAATGCATTTGTTACTAGGTTGTAAGTCTTTTAGATTTAATGGAATTGAATAAGCCAAGTCAACGCAAGATTAAGAAAAGTTTTTTATTAAACTGATGATTTGAAAATATAAAATAAAAAGATTAGAAAAAGCATTTTGTTAAATTCTCCAAGATTGATGTGTACAATTGATAAATGTAATCGTGGTTTGGTGTGCTTAGGTGTCATCTCAGGATTCTCACAAAATAAGGCTTTGTCACCTTTCCCCTTTCTCTCTTTTCACTTTCCTGTCTCTTCCCTTTCTCTCACGCTTTTCTTTTCCGCTCCCTTTTTTCTTTTCCCTCTCTCTCTGTTTCTACTCTCCTTTTTCTATTTGCTCTGTTCCCTATTTTCTTTCTTCCCATTTCCTTCTCTTTACTTTTTTTCTCCTCGTTCCTGAATCTTTTCTGTTTTCTCAGTATCTGGTCCTCTCTCATCTTTCCCTTCATTTTAAGTCCTCATTCCTTCTTTCTTCTTGCTTTTTTAGACTCTCTTTCCCCATCTTTGATTGTCGTAATTCTTTCATTCAGCAACTTCACCATTTCATCAAAAACTTGTGTCTTTAAATTAGTCATCGAACGCACTATTTCAAATTGAACTTGATCGTGAAACATTAGAATGGGACGCCCGCCTTGTTTAGGGTGCATCCTAAAAGGCTAAGTCTAGGTTTATATGCTACAGGTCAAAATTATTACTAAATAATGTAATGTCTTAATCTTTCTTTTTCTTTAAATTTCGTTTTACTAGTCCTGTGTCAATGTCTCTCATGAACTCTTCTGTTAAATATACTATTTTGAAACATGAATCATCTGTCTTATTGTAAGCCAGGTCATGAGATGAGTATTGAAAAAGTGAGTGAGAGTTTGATATGCTACAGGGTAAGGTTATCACGGAAGAATACGCTCAACTAGAAAGGGAGTTGCGGAATCCCAGTTAAGAAGAAAAACTACCACTTGATGAGTTCATTGATGAGAAAGTTCTAGTAACCTAGACCAAACATAAAAACTACTGGCTTAATATAGAGTGTCAGGTTACACCTGTGCATCAGGTGGATATTATTTGTTATTGATGCTAGGATAGGAAGGATAAAATCAAAGTCTATCCTATTTTAAAGACTGTTTTCCTTGCTAGAAGTATTCATATTACATCCGGGATTTGTAATGCAAAATTCATTGATACAGTTTTGGTATTAATAGGTTTATTTCAGGTGTCCAAGCTTATACGTTTTTAGAGTAAGTGTACAAATTGCTGTCTTACTTTAGCATGTTGTCAATATTTATAGCATGATGCAGACTGATTAATCATTGTTATGATAGCCTAATTGTTATTCTTGTATATTTGAAAGCTAGACAGCAACTGACTTACTACATAAGTGAGACAAGAGAGTAAAAGGATTATTACATAAGAATTACATAACAGATGAGTAAGCCGATATGAACAAAGAGTCTGACAACAGCTATATACAAATACAAGATAATGACTGGTCAATGTCCACAACTAGTACATATTCAACACTCCCACATAGTTTTGACATGTTGAGCCTGGCTTACATACTCGTCAATTCCATAGCGAACCGGAGGTCTACGTTTGCGAGGAGATAAGCGTCGCTGTTGCCCTTCACCAATGCATTGCCCAGAGAAGTTTGGAGTTGTCTGTTCATTTACTGAATGTTCAACAACAATAGATTTCTGCTTTGTATATTGGTCACATGATGGTTTAACGGTGTTTGTAAAGTTCGTTTCATCAAATACCACGTCTCGCCTAGTAGTGACTTTACCAGTCGATTCATCAAGCAGGCGGTATGCCTTTGACTGTTTGCCGTATCCTATAAACCTTAGCTTCTGGCACTTCTTGTCAAGTTTCTGTCGTAGTTGATCTGGAACATGAGCATAAGCAATACATCCAAACACCCTTAGATTGTCTATGTTGGGTTTGCGTTCATACCACTTCTCATACGGTGTGAGATCATTCTTGTGTGAAGAAGTGGGAAGCCGATTTCTAACGTAGGCAGCAATAGAAATGGCCTCAGCCCAGTATTCCTTTGGCAATTTAGCATGGCACAACATTGAACGTGCTGCTTCACACAGAGTTCTATTCATTTGCTCAGCAACACCATTTTGTGCTGGTGAGTAGGCTGATGTGAGTTCATGATGAATACCTTTAGATTTCAAGTAGTCAGTAAGTTCTTGAGACAAGTATTCACCACCTCTATCTGATCTCAGTGTTTGAAGGGTTTCTCCAGATTGGTTGGCTGTATATGCTTCAAACTCTTTTAACTTCTCAGGTACCTCAGATTTGTTTCTAAGAAAATACACAGCACAGCATCTAGAAAAATCGTCTATAGAAGTAACGAAATATTTGCTACCTCCAATTGATTCTGTTTCCATTGTACAAACGTCGGAATGTACTAGTTCTAGCTTACGGGTAGCCTTGATATCTCCCACAGGTTTGAAGGGTTCACGAGTCATTTTCCCTTCAGCACAGCCCTCACAGAAAGAAATGTTCATTGATGGTAAGCTTGTTGCACAGACTATATTTCCTTTGCTCAGTTTTTTCAGATCAGAGTCATTCACATGTACTAGACGTTGATGCCAAATCTCTGCGCTAGCAGTGTTTGCGTATTGAGTTTCAGTTTGCACACAGTCTAGACTAAACAGCTTATTAGCTAGTGATCCCATGGCCCTAACTCGACCAGTAGAATCTTTAATTCAACATCGAGTATGGCCGAACTGAACAATGTAGCCTTTCTTAGTGGCAGCTTGAACTGAAAATAAATTGCTAGCTAGCTGAGAGACATGAAGTACATTGTAAAATACAGCCGCACATTGAACTCTACGATTGAGTTTTAGCATCACTTTCACAGCACCAACTCCCACAGCTTCAACTGTTTGACCATCACCTAGGCTGACCATTTCTACATGTTCTAGCTTCTTGTAGCTGTTAAAACTTTCCCTGTTAGGTGACATATGACACGATGCTCCAGAGTCAATTAGCCAGAGTGAGCTACTGTGCAATGAAAATGTGTTGTCATGATGAGTGATAAATGTAAATTCATTGCCTACACAGTCATTGTCACTTTCACATACAGTTTTTCTACATTCACTTACTAACTGCGCGTTCGGTCGGCGCCTGTCCTTTGAGCATTCTGGTGACTTGTGCCCAGGCTTATTACAGTTGTAGCAAATAATAGGTTTTCTGGCTCTAGGCTGCTTTCTTGACACCAATGCAGAATCAGATGCACCGGCAGAACTAGATTCATCGGAGTTTCGCTCACTACGTTTCAACTCTTCATTTATCAATGACTGCTGGGCAAACTCAAGACTCAAGTTGTCTACTCTTGCTTCTAATGCTGTTGCAAGATGAGCATAGCTGTTTGGAAGGCTGCCTAAGAGCGTGACTACTTGATCTTCTTCAGAAATTGGTGCATCGATAGCGGCGAGTTTATCTGTAAGTCCTTTCATGTGTTTCAAGTGCTGTTCTACAGGTGTACCCTCCTTCATTACTGTTCTAAAATATTGTTTCTTAAGAAATAACTTGTTTGCTAGTGTATTGCGTTCAAAGTGGTTTTGAAGCCGCTTCCATGCTACATCAGGTGCTTCTGTATCTGTTATTAAGTAGAGAAGCTCAGTACTAACAGACAGAGCAATTACTGAGAAAGCCTTACGATACCTGGATGTAAAAGCAGTTTTCAGCGCTTGATCAGCCGAACCTTCTGGTGCTTTCTCAGTACCATCCACGATATCGTACAGATCCCTTACCAGCAAAATGTGTTTCATCTGAAATTTCCATGTTTGATAGTTCTGACTGTCCAACTTATCTATTGTCCATTTATCACTATCCATTGTAGAATGAAAGATACAATCTAAGTTCTGGTTCAGTAGTCCTTGTTTTACTGTTCCTGATATCAACTCGTGTACAGCTTCTTTGGTTGCCTGTCTGGGCCCATAACCTGTTATTCTTGTATATTTGAAAGCTAGACAGCAACTGACTTACTACATAAGTGAGACAAGAGAGTAAAAGGATTATTACATAAGAATTACATAACAGATGAGTAAGCCGATATGAACAAAGAGTCTGACAACAGCTATATACAAATACAAGATAATGACTGGTCAATGTCAACAACTAGTACATATTCAACACTAATATCAATTAAAGGATACTATCATCAAATGGAACACCACTTTTTCGGCTAATAACATTTGAGCAAGATTAAATATGTGGTTTGTTAATACCATAGATATATATATATATATATATATATATCTATGGTCAATACAAAGATATCTGTATATGTATATATATATGTATCTTTGTATATGTATCTATACAAAGATACATATATATATATATATATGTATCTTTGTGCAAAGCTCATCACTTTTGTGATTTGAGCACTCTGGTGCCAGCACATTGACTTTCTTAAAGTCTGCGAGGCAACTTAGTTGTTTCGTGGCAGGAAGTCAACTCTCATTGGTAATGGGATTTGTGTCCCTTGCCTAAGCTCTGAGCTGCACTGATGAGGCTTCAATAGCCGAAACAGTACTGTCTGTAGCATGAGTATATGCTCCCTTACTTCGGTTTGGTTGAGCACTCTGTGAGAGGTGCAGCACTGTTAGCCTTTGTGCAAAGCTCATCACTTTTGTGATTTGAGCACTCTGGTGCCAGCACATTGACTTTCTTAAAGTCTGCGAGGCAACTTAGTTGTTTCGTGGCAGGAAGTCAACCCTCATTGGTAATGGGATTTGTGTCCCTTGCCTAAGCTCTGAGCTGCACTGATGAGGCTTCAATAGCCGAAATAGTACTGTCTGTAGCATGAGTATATATATATATATATATATATATATATATATATATATATATATATATATATATATATATATATTTATATATATATACCTATATATAGGTTTATTTATCTATGGTTAATACATGTAGCTTTATGACCTGTATATCTACGGACTCTGCAGTATGGTAGTAGCATTACCATACTGTTTCATGACTATTTGATGTGTTTTATTTAGTACTATGATGTCATTTATTTAGGGTGATTTTAAAAAGTGTTTGACAATTGGTACGGTGATAATAAGAATGGTATATTTAAGCATGATATATTTTATTAAATTTGTTGATGAAATTGTAAAATGAAATAAATTTTAAATACAAAAGTGTCTGCTTTACCCAGATTATCCTGTTTTTAATGTGAATTTACAAATTGACAGGCTGACATGATCGAAAGCCATCAGAAGAATATTGATGAGATAGAGAAATCGCTGAATGAGAAATTGCTAAAAATAGAACTACCTACAGTTACGCAGGTAAGCAGGTAAGCATTTTGTGTAATCCTTATTTTATTAGATCTACACATGTAAACACTATTATAAAAAAAATTTTAAGTTCTTTTTTTACAGTTGTATTGCTAGAATGGCTGTATACTTCGTGGCCTAATTGGAAAACAGTAAGTAGGTTGCTACTGTCACTAGAACGATAAAAAAAGTATTACTGTCTAGTTTGACAAAAACAGGCAGATTGACACTAACAGTTGGGATTTAAGCTCTCAAGCTGCTTTGCATACTTTCAGGTGAGAAGAGACAAGCCAAAATGAAGCTTATGTTTTCTGGTCAACTATTGGTGAATATTGAAGATGAGGCGCACATCAAGCCAGCGCTTGAATCTCCTATACTTGTAACTGAAATACCCAGACAAAGCTATGGCCACTCGGGTGCTCAAATAATGTTTACTTTCCTTGAACACTTGTATTTCTTATCTTCAGCAAAAAGTTACTCAACGTCTTCCAAACTTACCAAATACACTGTTGATGAACCATCTACTACGTTAGACATACAAGTGTATAGTATTTTTGACATAGCTACCAATAATGACGAAGTGTTTGTATTGAGGTTTTCTAGTATCTATGTATACAAATGGGAGTTCCAACAAGTCAGAAAGTGGGACCTTAAACCTATGCAACAAGTGTAGCAGACTTCAACTTATGACATTTACCCGTCTGGTGTGGCTGTGGTGGTGAATCAACTAGTAATTAATTGAGTTGGTTATTTTAATATTAATTGAGTTGATTGAGTTGAGTTGATTAATATTAATTAAATCTCACAAACTCTCCCTTACTGGAGAGTTTGTGAGATTTATCTGTGTCTCTGAAAAGGTCGATCCGTATCCAAATGGTCTTGCCTCGGTCCATGGAGAGAGTTCATTTGTGTTATGCTTGTCAGCTAGTCCGGGAGACCTGGTAACTAAAGGGGACATCAACACAGGGCTGAGCATTTGGTCAAGTGAGAAAAGGGAGTCACATTCATTGCCTATTACAAAGACAAGTATGTCTTCCTGGCGTCTCCTAACATTGTAACAATACTGGATATCTAAGCAGGTTAGTTTCAATTGGTAAATTATTTTGCAGATAATCATTTTCATTGATGTTTGTTAAATTATTCAAAGTAAGTATAACAAATGAAAGTTCATCATGAACTCTTGTTTCTAAATGCATTTTATCGGCATAGCACCAAATTCCTTTTGAAATTCTCAACCTAAGAATCTAGGGAAGTCTTAGAATTATATTGTGTTATAATGAATACATATAGTTCTTCTTCCCATAATCTTTTTAAGAGTTGTTGTTATCTTCCTCATGAA
Source organism: Watersipora subatra (assembly GCF_963576615.1). NCBI lineage: Eukaryota > Metazoa > Bryozoa > Gymnolaemata > Cheilostomatida > Watersiporidae > Watersipora > Watersipora subatra. Next base: position 42,007,627 of record NC_088713.1, read on the forward strand.
TTAACACGACTCTTTGTAGGAACTGAGATACGCTCCTTAACAATCTCTCAGACCTCTCATTCAGTCAATCATTCTCACCATAATAGCCAACAGATAGACAAAGTGCAAAACCTTTGCATAGGTATTACTAGTGATACCTTAGCTATTTTGACCATGTACCAATACTCCAGATCCCTCTGCTTCTACAAGTTGGGCTTTGAGCTGATAAAAATCAATGGATAATCTAAACGTCTGTGGGACCTGCTACACTAAAGTTTCCATCTTTCCTGAAGACAGATTAATGACATCTCCTGATATGAATATGATCAGCGAGTAGTTAGCTGCTCATAAAAGTGCATCAGGAAGTAAACAGGAGTAAACATTAACAATTGTCGATGGAATTTCGATATTTATATCATGGTGATTGCTTTTTCAGATTTCTTAGCTTAATTTATAGCAAACATTAATACACTTGGCCTTTGTATTCACAGACTTATAAATTTACTCTATGTACAAATTTATTGTCATGCTTCTGAAGGATCTTCATGTGCATATATAAAGAGTAATTGCAATATTGCTTTTCACATAAATGGTTTCGTGATAAACATGGACACATGCCAGGCTTGAGAAATTAATAATTTGAAAAAAAGTTTCGAGTGTTTTATTATAATCGATTTTGATGATTTTTTGCTAATTATGATATTTTGGCTTATCTTTGCTAACCCAAATCGTCTTTATCGTATGTACATATGAAGTATTTAAACATTTTTTTCTGGGTATATGGTCGTTGTGGCTGATCATGCAAAATATAAATACTAGTTTGGTAGATCTTAGTATCTAGCCAAATTTGTACTTTTGAATGAATGAAACAATCCATTTGAAAGCTCCATATATTTTAGTAGTAAGTATGGACGGATACTATTTACAAGAGGATAATTGCAAGTGTTTTATTTTAATCGATTTTGATGATTTTTTGTTAATTTTGATATTTTGGCTTATCTTTGCTAACCCAAATCGTCTTTATCGTATGCACATCAAAATTCTGGTGAACTCACTTTTATATATTGGTGATTTGCATGTGCAGTTTGAAATTTTCTTATATTTTTTATGTTCAGCATTAATATAAAAGTATACTATGCCAAATACACGTAAGTCACTAAATTAGATGTTTTAGCAGTCTTACAAAACTAGTAAAAGAACTCAGACTCATAAAAATGTCGTATGAAGTATTTAAACATTCTCTCTGGGTATGGTCGTTGTGGTATGATCATTCTATTCACAAGAGCACAATTGTCTCACGCTCAAGGTAAAATGGTCCAATGAACGCACCAATAAAAGTGTGCATCAGCATGGCTATAGCCTGCAAAGGCTGATCATGACAAATAGACTTCACGGATCAGAACACTTTATTAGAATTCCAAACCGACAGAATACTGAAACAAATTGTCTAGGTTAAACTAGTAAATGGAAAACGCCCAAAAGAAGAGTTTCAGAGACTGTCTCAAAACTAACTTGAAAATATGTCACATCAAAATTGAATCCTTTCAATAAACAAAGGCATGACTAATAGTTAATGTCTTGCTGGATGGAAATTTAGTTATTTCTCAAATTGGTGTACAAACATCTTGATCAGTAGCCACCACTACTTGTTTGTACACATTACCATGTCAGCATTCATTTCATCTTAATAATAAATATTAATTAGGTAATTAAATTACATGATAATTAATTTAAAAAATAATTATAAATCCTGTTATCTCACCTTAAATATTTGAGGGGTAAAATAACACAAGTCTAAAAAGCTACTCACTCATCTCATTGTGTTTTCTCCTAGCAAGCTCAATTTTGCAGTTGTTAGTCAGTCTCTGGTAGCATGATTAGGAATCTGAGAGCCCTTGCAGACAAGTTGAGGGCATACACCATTAGAAACAGACCTTTCAGGTTCTTTAAAAAGTGTTTTTTTTAGCTTTCTAGACCGTGAATAAGTGTTTGATCTGTGTGCTTAGTCAATGTTTATAAAATTAATTTCTTGAGAGCCATGTATGTTGGCTACGCAAGGCATGTCAAAGCTCAAACCATGACTGAACTTTTCTTGTATTTTATTATTTTCTGTGATTCATCAGTGTCAGGTTGTAAAACATAATTGTAGCATTTTGAACTTTTTTGTAAAATAAAGCTATTAAACCATGCAATTATATACACATGAACAATATACTCATATACGTGTACGTATATAGTTTAGATGTGCTTGTAACAATTGTAAGATGTGGAACGTTCGAAAAACAGATATAAAATGAATTTTTCTTCACCACTGACATCCTAAATTACTGCAAAATAATTAAGATAAAAAGTTGCAAATCTGATGCTTTTACAATAGGAATTTAGTTTACAGGGGAGATAAGTCCTAAAACATCAATTTTAATAAATTTGTGGTAAAAATGGGAGTGGCAGCTGCAGCAACTCTTGGGTTTTGAACTCTCCATAGCAAAATTAGTCTAAACGACTGCAAAAGTTGCCAACCAAAGAGGTGCCAACGGAACATCATTTTTAAGTGTTCAGTGATGGTTGCAATTAACTGTTCATTTTTGACGGTTAAAAAGCTTGTAATCACATTTCTACATGTTTTGCATCTTCAACACAGCAGATTAAGACATCGCAAATTAGCTGATATCAAATAAATGTAATGTGAATTTTGTTGCAATTCAACCTTTAATAATAATTTTGCAAGGAATTAATCTGTGCTTTACGGTGGAAAGCAATAAAAAATTGGACCTACAATGGCTAATAAAAATACAGATTAAGGTCCAAAAAGAACATTAATTGATAATCTTCTGCAACACATCTAATGATCTCTCACGGCTTACTGATACAAAATAATTGCATCATGCCTCTGATTGCTATTGAACATATTTGCACTCAAGTCAGGCACTCTAGACCAAAGACCATGATTGTATTTAATTGAGTATGATTAACACAAGCTATATGGTAATTATAATATTAATGTGAAGAGTAATATAAATTTTCATGTTATCTAGGAAAGTATGCGGAACCACAATAGCTGACCTACCAGTGTGCAAAATCACTGAAGATACATCAAAATGCTGTGATGTGTGCTTAGAGAAGCATAAAAAGACTGCGGATGCTCTTATGTACTGTTTGGATTGTTCTAGAAAGTTCTGCGCAAACCATTCAGAGGTACATGAACTTTTGCTTTATCAAGTTGACTTTTCTTACGTGTGCTGAATGGATAAGATTTCTTTAATTTGAGTTTTTCATATTTTTTTGTAGCATCATAAAATATTATTTTTTCACAGTTCAAACTACTTGTTTAGACAATATAATAGTATTTGCAGTAATGAAATGTATTTTAGTTTACTTCCTTTCATCTTCTGTAGCTTCATGATGAGCTGCATAGCAACCACTCCATGATAACTGTAAAAGAGTATTTAAAGCAGGCTGTTAAACTGGAGACGAGGATGTGTGAACAGCACAAAACAAGTCCGTACACACTAGGTTGTACAAACTGTTATTCTGTTGCCTGTGTCAAATGTATGACAGAGCCAAGCCCATGTAGCAAAAGAGAAAAAGGTGAGTAAATATTTTGAGGAACCAGAAGCATTTTTTTCTGTTTTTCCTGACAGATAACATTCGAACTGAAAACTTTATGCTCCAAGAACATTACATTCCAGGGATGTTCAAAAAAGTCTCAGAGATGTTTTATTGTAATGTTGAACCAAATCAAAATGTAGCAATAATCACAATTCATGAAGTACCTAACATGACCATATGTAATAGGTCATATGATTTTCGATACAAATGAGCTAAAATCACAGAATTGTTCTTTAGCCCTATGCAATAGAGAAATTGTTCAGCTTTTTGTAACTGTCTCCGTAATTAAAACTTAAGCAATTTAGCCTGAGCTGTAGCTCCTCATCAAAGGTGATGTTGGTCAATATGATCAACACAACAAACAATAATATGTCTCGAAAAATGATGGATTGAATAATAAACAATATTTTTTGTTGGCGTTTATGTAAGTCATGGTGTTATGAGCAGATGTAAAGAAATTGTTATGCATAACCAATACAATTTTATAAACAACGCCAGTGTAGAAGTTGTTTTGTAATTTTTTTCTATTTTGACTATATGTTTAGTTTGTGCACTTTTGCTTAGCTTATGAAAATTTTTTTTATTATTATTGGTTCAGGTATTAGTGAAGGTGTTAAACATTTGTAAAGAATATGGATATTTACCGGTAAAATTTATTTCTAAATTCTATAAGTCAAACAATTCAACACTAACACAAATCCAAAACGATAATATTTATGACCAGAAATTAGAATAGCTAATGAAAGTTAGATCTTTATTTGAGTGGCGGTCCATGTTAGTTTGCTTAGACCCATATAGCTGTGAGTTTCGACAGTCAAACAAAAGTCGTAACAGTCCATAGGTAGAGAGTTTCAGCAGTTAAGGCAGTGACGTCAAAGAAGCTCAGCTGATGAAGGAGAATGAGGCTCCATACGCGGGAGAGAGAGAAAAAAGAGGCTCCTCAGCAGGTAAAGGGGGAGCATCCAAGGAAACCCTCAAGAAGAGAGAGAGAGAGAAATGGAGATCCTGAGTTATTGGAGCTGTTCTCTTTTATAGATGTATGGCATGTGGGATGGCTAGTCTGTGGAAGTTGGTTGAGTGTTCAGGTTCAAAGCTTCATGTCAGGCATTTGAAGATATCTTGTTTGCGTAACTCTTCAGGTGGTGCACATGATGCCGACATGTAGGGTAGAGGTGGTAACTTACTCTTGGCATCTAGGTCAGACTTGACAGGAGTGGCAGATCAGCATATTTGTATCCATTCATTAATCTCTAATGTTTCTTTGGTGGTTTTGTGGTGATTGTGGTTGGTAGGTTTAATTGCTTCAACATCCCTTTGGATATGTTCTCCATGTAGTGATGAGGCAATTTCTATGATTAATTTCTCCAACTTTGAAGCTTTTAAAATGTTTTTGACATTTTCTAATTACTGTATCTTTTGATATTTTTGGGCGTCTTTCTGCTTTTACATATTACATGCTTATCCTGTGGTCTCGTTGCGTTCCCTGCTGGTATGTTGTTTTCGCAACAGCTCTATATAACAATAGCAACCACACGCTACAAACACTACATTTTCATGAACATTGGGAATGACTTGGCTTTACAAAAGACCCAGCCACATGGACAAGTTTTACCTTGATAGTTTATCATGCATTACATTAATTTCCATTTCCATAATTATCATTTTCTCATGATGAAAATCATAAGACCTGTCAAATATGCTTTTGCTATTACACTTTTATGCAAACACATTCTAATGAACCCTAGTCATTTTTGGGATATTTGTAATGAAGTGCGAAAATTAACATTTGTAACGACTTTTTTTTACCAAACATTTAAAACTAGCATAATTCGTCTATATAATTTGCCTCGTTTCTATATACATAATAAAAAACCTGTATAGCTTTTAATCTGCTTCAGTTTAAATAATTTTTGATTATCAAAGAACGACAGCTTCACCAAAATAACATTCTACCTATATTGTTCCACATGCTGTAACATTCTAGCTTCAATTTCACAGGAATATGCCTTGCTAAAGTTATAATAACGTTGCTAGAGAACATTGTTGTTGAATGTCCAGCATGGTTGCAGGAAAGTCACTTTGGAGTGTTTGACCATAAACATCCATATAACATTGATATGCAATGTAACTGACATGTTATGGTGCAACATCATTTTTAACTTTCAAATGAATGTTCCAGCAATGTTACAGATAAGTAACTATATATTGTTTGGGTGTAAACATTGATATAAAATCGGGTTGCCATGTAGTTGAAGCATTATGACGTAACATCATTTTTACCTTCAAATGAACGCCCTAGCAATGTTACTCTTTAGCTTGCCTACATGTTGTTGTATTTGTTTTTTCTACTAAAACTTTTACTGTTTGCCACTGGGCTGTTTTTATCCTCAATTTTTTACCTTTGATAATTTGTGAACATCTCTTGCCTTTCTGTGTTTCAAACTTATCCTGTTGTTTTTCTTCCGTTTGTCTACTTTCCATATTCTGTCTCAATCTACAGTAATACCTTTTTGTACATCATTCCATCTGGTCATTTATTATCTCCTTCCTTACTCAGCCTTTTTTTCTTGAATGCTCTTTCTTTCATGCTATTTTTCCAGCTATTTAGCTGTTTTTGTAACAATCGCTAAAAAGGCTGTAGTATCAACTTGTGTGCTGCTTGATCAAAAGTTTGTGTTGTATTGCATTTTTCAAATTCTCCATTTACTATAATATATTATATTTTCAAATGTAGTATAGCATTATCTATATATGTACTAGAGTGTGACTAAAATTACAAAAGTTACATTGACTTTCTGGTTTAGAGATAAATAGATATGAACACTATATGTTTATCTAAGTTGTTATGAATTTTTTGGTTCGTAGAAATAGTGAATTATATTTTTCTGTAGAGTCTCACCATGAACTTGTTGAGTTGAATAAACTAGTGAAGATGCTGGTAGACAAAGACATGAAAACAAAAGTTATGGAGAGATAAGAGGAGTTGCAGAATATCTCCAAAGAAGAATCCAAAGCTCAAGCCTACTTTGACAAAAAAACTAATGAGTTGATTGAGATACTGCGGGGAAGACGGGACGAGCAGGTGAAAAGTTTTGAGATATAATCAGAACCAAACAAGGATGCAACGGCATAATTTAGACAGTTGTTTATGCATAGCCTTAACATTTTCAGTTTAGTAAAACCCAACCAGTTTGGCTAAGTTAGCATTGATGTTTTGACCAGTTTTAAGGTAGATGTTTTATAAACCTATTGATTATTAGTCTGTGTACAGAAAAAACATGTACCTTATTACTTTCTTGGTTTGTGACATTGGAAGGTATTATTGTCTTCTTTGCTGGTTCAATGCTAATGCCTAGTTATTAACTAAAACAAGGCAGTTTTAGGCAAAAGACAGTAAATGTAGGTATTACCAAGCTGTAAATTTTTTAACTTTAAATTAATTGAGGAAGTCCAGTCAATTCAAGATTTAAAAAGTAGCAATAACTTCATTAACCTTTTAGTAATTTATGCCCATGTTAACTGATTAAACAGTTGTTTTTTATGCTTTTGCCTAATATTGCTCCCTTTTTTCTTCTTTCCCATTGTTTCCTTTCTATTTTTCCTCTCATTCTGTTTTTGCTTTGCCTTGTCTCTTCTTTTATTTTCTATTATTCTCTCTCTCTTTATCTCATTTTCACTATTCTCTTTCATCTTTTATTCCTTTTATTTTCTTTCTCTTCTTATCTCTTTACTCACCTTAGTTCTCTCAAAATGCCTTCTTATCCTCTCATTTTCCTTTTTTCTCACTTTTTTTCTTTTCTTCCTGTTTTTTCTACCCTTTTTTAATCACTCTTCTCTCTTTCTTTCATCTTTATCTCTACCTTTTAATTTTGGTCTTTCATGGACTCTCATGTTAAATAATTTATTATTTTTGAAAAAGTGGATCGATTTTGGTAAATCTAAAAAGGATGAATAAGAGAATATACACTACAGGTCAAGGTTATCTCTGAAGAATACGCTCTGTTAGAAGTAGAGCTGCTTAAACACAGACAACAAGACAAAGTAAAACTTACTGAGTTCATTGATGAGGGAGTTCTAGGCACCTGAATTAAACTAAGGAACTACCGGCTGAAGATAGAGTCTCAGGCTGCACATGTACATCAGGTTGATTCTATGGGTTAATAGTGGTAGGGTAGGAATAGTACAAACAGGGCGTACCGCCTCTTAAAGACAGTTTATCTAAATAGAGGTATTTAGACTACATGCTAGGTTGGTAATGCAACATTCATTGATGCAGTTTTAGCATTAGTAGGATGGTTTCAACTGCTTCCATAAACAGGGTTTTGGAGTGTTTTCGTGAAAATTCAAAACTTAGCAAACTTTTCTAACATTTTTTCATTGCATAAGACTTATTAATATCTGTGCCGGCATCTGCAGTATAAATCAGTTTGCTACGGTAATAGCATTACCATACTGTGCCCAGATTAGTCATTGTGATGTATTCAAAAACTTACAGTCATAAAATTAGGACGATTTAAATCACTTCAAAACAATTACAGTAATAATAAGACTTGAATAATTTCAAATAAAGTATTTTATAAAACTTGGTGATGAACTTAAAATTCACTTAGATTATTTTTAAAAATATCTGTCTTAACCTGATTATCTCATTTTTTATGGGAATTTTCAAAGTTATGATTCATATACTGACAGGCTGACATCATCCAAGGCTATCAGAGGATTTTTAATGACATGGAAGAATTGTTGAATGAAAAGTTGCCAACAATAGAACTCTCGGAAGTTATGGAACTAAACATTTTGGGTAATACTTATTTCTATCTCTATTCTAAGCAATATACTTATAACAAGTCTAAAGTTCTTTTTTACAGTCGTAACAATATTGACAAAAGATGTATGCTCTGTTGTTAAGCTTGACAACGTAAAGCAGGTTGAATTGCTCAATAGAATACTGAAAGCTAAAATTGTCTGAGTAGTTCATTTGACAGCGATAGACAGGCTGACACTGTCGTTTGGATTAAAAAAATGGTGCACCAAAAAGTAAAATATAAAAGCTCAAGTGACTTCACATATTTTCTGGTGATAAGAGAGAAGCCGAGTTGAGCCTAATTTCTTCTCGCCAACTAATAGTAAATATCAAAGATGGAGCATATATCAAGCCAGCCTTTGGAGCTCCAATATCTCTCACTGACGTACCTAGATTACGTCCCATCCCCGCAAAAGCAGAAAAACTTTTTACTTCCCCAGAAGGCATTTATTGCTTTTCTGGCTCAAGTTCTTCTACAATGAGTCACTCAAGATCTTCCACACTTACTAAATTCACTGTCGACTACCCATCATCTCAGTTTGACTTACCCGTGTGTCCCATTACCAAAATTGTTACTAATAATAAGAAAGTGTTTGTATTGAGCTCCTCTAGTATCTACATATTCAACTCTCAGTTCAAACAAGTCACAAAGTAGGACATTAAACATTTGGAGAAGATGTCACATGAAGGTTACAGGCCAACAACACAAATTGTCCCATCTTCAGTGGCTATAGTAAATGACAAGGTTCTATTTATTTATCCAGAGGACACCAAGATGGCCATTTATGCACTTACTGGAGAGTGTGTGAAATTTGTCTGTCTCTCTGAAAAACTCATCTCATTTCAAAATCGACTAGCCTTTGTCCCTGGTGGCAATACATCCGTGTTATGCTTTTCCTCTAGACAACCATCGGCAAATCGTCAAAAAAAGCCCTACTAATTAAAATGGACATCAACAAGGGGCTGAGTGCCTGGTCCAGAGAGATAGAATAAAGTTTTACAGCTATTGACGGGTACAAAGACAAAATTTGTCTTTGTACCCGTCAATAGCTGTAAAACTTTCTTCTATCTCAATCTCAATCTAACAATCTTAATATGTTTTTCTAACCTCTGCAAACAACATAAAAATACTTGATATCCAAACCGGTCTGCAATCTTTAAACTTTTCAGATATCCATTGTCATTGATTTGTATTAAATCATTTATACAGACTATGAAGAAAATTTACCATCAACTTTTACTTGTAATTAAAATGTGCCAAATCTTATTATTTCTGAAAATTTCTACCTAAAAATACTGAATAATCTTAAAATCATTGCAATTTGTAATGAATACGGAGAGTTCTTATTGCCATGACCTTGTTAAAAGTTGTAGTTATCCTCCCCAATGAATTAACATGAGATGACTATTTGTAGGAACTGAGATCCGCTCTTTAATAATTCCTCAGAACCCCAATCCATACAGCCATTTAGCTTTTAGTTACCAACAGATGCCTAATGTCCTTTGTACAGGTTTCACTAATGATACCTTCACCTTTATGACCATATTTCAAAACAGAAAAAACCTCTGTTTCTTCAAGATGGATTTTCAGCTGATGAAAATTAATGGATAGGCTAAATATTTGTGAAGACCAGATACGCTGAAGTTTTTATGTTTTCTGAAACAGACAGATCACCTCTTCTGATGCAGATGTGATCGGTGGTTAGGTAGCTGCTCGTGGCATGAAACAAAAACAAAACATTAACAATTGGTAATAAACTTTAAATATTTATATCATGGCTATTGCTGGTTTAAGATTCATTAGTTTAATTTGTACAAGACCTTTATGTACTGGCCTCCTTATTTACTGGGTTATAACTTTATCCTATTTACTGTATAAATCTGTTGTCATTTATCGGATGGCTCTTTATTTTTTATTAATAAAAATAGACACTTGTTAAGTTTGGAATATTTCTGATTATTGTTTTAAAGCTTGGTTTTTAAGTTGGATTTTGTTATAAAGTTTAATATTTTTATTTTTATGGTTTGTAAAAATTTTGATATTTTCAATCACTTTTGCTCATGTCAATTTTCTGTGAATTGCATTTGTAAATTTGCATTGCACATCAGAGTTCTGGCAAACTCACATTTCAGTATTAGTGACTGTATACACTTGTTTGACAATTTTTTATAATTTTTGCATTCAAAATTCATACAAAAATATAATGTTTGATCTGCATGTAAGTTGATGAACCAGAGCTTCTATCAGTTTTACATGAATCAAAGTCAAAGGCATAAAAAGGCACTATGAAGTATTTTTCACTTAATATTCTTTGACCCAGTGATGTCCCAATTGCAAGCAAGTACTAGGACACCTCACAAAACTCCTACTTTGTACAGTGCACCCGCGATATACGATGTTGATCAGTTCCGAGGGTGGCCTTGTATGGTGAAAAATTTGTATGTAAGGGTATAGAGACCATTTTAATTATACAATGCAAACATCCCTAGTAAAAATCGTCAAAATTTTATAAAAATGTGTACATATTGACAATTAGCAGCAAAATAGTATGTTAACTTTAGGATTTTAGTTACCTGCAGTAACAGTATTAAGTGGTTATGATCTGCAATAAAATGCAAAATTATAATGTGTGTACCAAATGCAGTACGTACAGTAAGGAGTTCTTACCCTCAGAAGGTATGCATAACATAAACTTTGAATTCACTTCAAATAAGTTTAACTTGCTAAACCCACATAAAACCAAGTTTTAGATGGTATTTTGAACTATTTTACTGAATTACAACTTTTTATCACAAAACTTTATCCTTCGGCAGTTCTTATCTTCACTTTCATTACAAAGTTTAGCGTGTCTGGTTGAAACCTTTTTCAGTCTAATTCAATAAGAAAGGTCGAGCTTTGCAGTTATCGAAATCGGCCTCTCGCAAACTTGGCCTCTTAATGGCTACCGAAAAGAAAAATGAAACTTTATTTGCTATACAGAACGTACATACCTTTGGAGTAACGTGAATTTAGCTGGCATATTGGAGCGAGTAAAGCAGAGAGGAGAAAAAACGCGGAATGCTGACCTGAGAGAAGTCGATCATCGTGTCTTTTGTAGACGTTCTGAAAATGTTTTTGGCGAACAGCATTTTAGCCTCTTTCTTTTTTCGAAGTGCGTTATTAGCACATTGACCGCCAAATTTTAACTCGGCCAAAAACTTTCTCAAAATCATATCGTGAAATAAAATTTGTATAGTGAGGTGAAGATCTTACAATGTTCAACTTCGTAAGGTGAAAGAATTGTATATCAAGGTAATCGTATCCCGAGGGTGCCAACTGTTAGCATTGAGCCAGTCAGGATCAGATAATTGATGAATATCTTCGATCGTAAACTAACTGGACACTAGGTTTTAAGATAGATTACCTGTTAAGCTTCACATACATGCTACACCTACAAACCTATTTTATTTAAAAAAGAAAGATGGAGCTTATAAACACAACTCAAAAGTTAAACCTTTAAAAACCCAAATCCCTCATATGAAAATGATACAAGCTTACTAAAATAAAACAAGAAAAAACTTATAAACTAGGCACTACATGCTTTGTGAAAGCAAAGTCATCTTTCGCAACGCTTGCAGAAACCGTGAAAGTACTCAATGGCAATGTATCTTACCGCCAATACTTATACGCACAAGATAAATAGAAATTATCAGTGTAAGCCATAGTATTATTCTTAACTGATTTAACAGTTACTTCAAACCTAAAATATATCAGGGCTTGTTTTGTAACACCGAAAATTGCGTGCTTGCAAGGCAAGGTTTTACAGATACAGTTTTTTATCAATGCTTTGCACGAAACTCTAGCTTGATCCGGGAAGTTTATAAAGTGTCAAGTTTTATTTTAAGCATGACATGTATTTAACGTAAGTTCAATAAACGTTATACGAGGTACCAAGGCTACGCAACCTTTACACTGACTATGCCCCTAACAAGTTTCTCTCATGTAACACAAAAAAGCTACAATCATGAGTAAATATTCATGTAGACTAGTATCTTCCACACTAGTAACTCAAAAATAGGCAACAACGGCAACAAAAGCGATAATAATATTTTATGACACACTAGTTGTCATGACCCAATGCTAATTGAAAATGACTCAAAAATTATGACAGACCTTTTGTTTTCTTTAGTAGATACAAGAAACAGAATTACAATTACTCTGTGGCAAAGGCTCTAATTTATCAGCTGCTAACTTAATTTATTCACCTGATTTTGGCTTTCTTAGTGTTAATTGGATGCTTACGAGGAACTGTTGTTACTGTTGTCAAGTATCAATTCTGGAAGAAGACATGAGGACCTAGTTTGCCAAAAAACAGAAACTACTATGACCTAACATGACAACAATTCCTGCTGAAAGGGTATTTACTTACCTATTCATCGTAGGAACAACACACCAAGCCACCCAAAGGATGTCAGATGCTAAGTATATGGACAAACCACAAATTGATCTATCTTACCACGAGATATATACATTTACTAGCTAGATGCCAGGCATTGCACGGGTAATAAAAAAGTTTTGTACTGAAAAGTTACTTTTAATCAACATACATGTAATTAACATCAGCATTTACCACTCTAACTTTTAAATTAAGGTGTTTGTTTATGTCTGTGAATTGTGCCATTTATCTTTACTGCGTTTAATTCTGTGTAATTCATACCGTATCGCCTGCAGTGCCTATTACAAATCTATACTGATTGCAATAGTTTTGTGGCTCTATAATTTAAAGCGTTTTTCTTTATTTATTGGCCTGAAATTTTCTTCTGGTAAAGCTTCATAGACTTTTTTTGGATTATTTTTGATAATTATACGTTTGCATAACTGGAGGTTGTTAGTTGACATCCAGCTTGCAGTTGATTTCTCATTCCTAAAACCTTGTTGTTATAACTTTACTGACAGAATTACAGTCCTGAAACATTGACGTATATAAATCTACTAGCTGGATGCCCGACATTGCAAAGGATATTAAAAAAGTTTTTGAAAAGAAAATTAACTTTTAATTAACATATTCGACATCAAAATTTTTCATTCTAACTTTTAAATCAAGGTGTTTGTTTATATCTGAGAGCTGAGTTTATTTTTGTGTACCGGCTGCAGTGCCTACTACAGATCTATACTGGTTGCAATCGTCTAGTTGGCTGTACAAATTTAAGGTATGGCCACACGTAGCAAACTTTTCATTGGTTCGGTCTGAAATCACAAAATGAACGAAAAACACAAAATGATTCAGCCAAAATTCACCGAATTATTAGAGCTGTGCATGCTGTCAAAATTGTCAACAAACTAAATCTGTCAACATTACGCTTTTATTTGGCTAAACAATTTATTAGCATGCACAATTTTAGCAGCTTTTGTAATTTATGTAATCCAAGACACATAATGCGACACAGAAAAAAATACTCCTCTGTGTGGCATTAAAATGACTTGATTGTGAGATATCTTTTACATTGGTGCAATGTAGAAGATATCCTACTATGTTATCTTATTTTCTTCAAGCACTCTCTGTACCAGCAGAAAGTGAAATTCAGTACAATAGTTAAAAACACATACTAAAACCTAGTTTTAAGTGTGTGTTTAGTATGCTAAACTTATTTAAAATGAGTTCAATGTTGATGTTATACATATGCCTTGAAGGTAAGAGCTCGTTACCATACGTACTGCATTTGGTACACATATTATAATGTGGCATTCTATTGCAGATCATAAGCACTAATCACAATACAGTTACTGTAGGCAACTATACAGTAGTTACTAATGGTAAAAAACTATTTTGTTACTAATTTTCAATATGTACAACATTTTTATAAAATTTTGATAATTTTTGCCAGGAGATGCTTGTATTGTAGAATTACAATGATTTTTATACTCCTACATACAAATTTTTTACCATACACTGCCAACCCTGGAACGGATCCACATCATATCCTGAGAGTGCAATGGAATACGTTTGTTCTGCTTGATTACATGATGTTTATGTGGCGTCACTATCAAATAAAAACTTAAAATGTATAGTTTTCGAATATTACATTTATAAGTTTAATGTAACATTTTAAAAAATTGAGACAAGTTTTTGACAGTGCCTAAAAACAAAATTTCAGAGACATATGTATGATATTGTATAAATAATCTATTCTGATTGCAAAACCATCTGAAAATATAACCCAACACCTGAAAGTTTTATTTTTATCCATGAATTGTTCATTAGAATGTAGAGCAACGCCTAAATTCGATGACAACTTGGCGTCAGCATGTTATGCTGTCTACTAACCTTTGGAGCCTGTCAACCTAAATCACATGATGCCAGGCCTTGGCTATATGCTCTTTTGATATTCTATCAGTTTTTAGCTTGTGTTTATTAACTATGACTTTAATCTATGGTCAAAAATGTATCATAAGATTTAGGTCTAGTGACAAAGCGGGCCACTCTATAATTTTGATAATTTTTGCCAGGAGATGCTTGTATTGTAGAATTACAATGATTTTTATACTCCTACATACAAATTTTTTACCATACACTGCCAACCCTGGAACGGATCCACATCATATCCTGAGAGTGCAATGGAATACGTTTGTTCTGCTTGATTACATGATGTTTATGTGGCGTCACTATCAAATAAAAACTTAAAATGTATAGTTTTCGAATATTACATTTATAAGTTTAATTGTCTATAACAGTGATATTTTTTCAGCTAAAATCATGTTTTAATAGATCTGACAGCTTGCATTGTCTTGTAGGAATATTCAATCCCTCAAGTCTCGTTCAAACACAGTTGCTGCAGATTGCAATAACTTTCTTATAAGTGTGTCAGTGCACTTGGCAGCATTCATTCCGCCTACACAAAATCTATTCTTCTCTAACCAACAAATGAAAAGCAGCCCTAAATCATTACTGTGGTTAGGTGCTTAGTAATAGGTAGAAAGGCCGAGGGTAATACGTTTCTTCTCCTCTTTTCGGAATGCTATTTGCCCTAAATGGCTGCGAACATAGAAGTTTGGCTTGTCACTCTAAATAGTCTTGTTCCACTGCTCATCAGTCTGCTCGTAACTCAGAAAAATAATTTTAGACACTGAATCTCTGTTACAAAAGGGTTTTTTGTGGGTCGCCTTGTTCTTGTTCTTTAACAATTGTTGAATAAAATTTATTTGACAGTAAAAACAGGCAATTTAATTCCTTTAAAACTTTCAAACTTTGCTTCAAGGTCAGTGCTACAACTAAACCAATGTTGTTTTCAAAATCTTTTTAGACTCAGCTTTTCTCATGATAGTGAGTTTGCCGGTTTTCTTAATCTCAGCTCTTAAAAGATCCTTGATATCACTTAATAGTCTATCTTACTCTAGATTAAGATGCTCAAATTTTATTTGAAATACTTTTATAATGCAATCCTTGCTCATTCAGGTATATAATTACAGTTCTCGAAGCTTCAGCCGTTTCATGTGGTATTTTCAATGTTCAAACCGGAATTAATTGTCTACTAGTCTTATGTCACATTTGTACCCGCTAAATGTTCAGCTAAAAATCTCTAACAACACTAGGGTGATGCAACCTTTAATGTAATGTCTATGAAATTTTTTTTTATCATCATTGCCACCTATTGAAGGCTAACACAATTGCTCAAAAGAATTAGCAGTGCCAAACTGAGCAGACTTATAAGTTCAATATATCACATTCTTTTGAATGGAAAACAGTTTAATTTAAGCTATTTGTCATGACTATGTGTAGTTAGTGACATAGGCCAGAATATCAGCTTTCGAATGACATAAAATGAGCAGTTAATTAAATACTGGGTCAAAAATCGTTCATGTAGTGCTACTATATATATTCAAACCTTTATATAAACAACCCAAATTATTTGGGGTGCTAACACTTATGATCCTGACTGTAACATAGTTAGGGATCAGTATCTCATTAAGGAAATCATTTTTTTTACGCAAATACATTTTACATACATGTTATTAATACATATATTTATATATATGTAAATTTAAATATATATATGTACATGTAGATACACATTATAAATATATAAATTTATATACACATGTATATATAAATACCCAAAATATGTTCAAAACACTCTTAGCCCAAAAGGTTGCCAAAATCCACTCAAGTATGGGCCTCATACCAAAAACCTGAGCGTTGGAGTATCTCAGTCATTCCTAATGGCAAACATTTTTGCAATCGATTTGTACTGAATGTTCACGGTTTTATAGGGTCATATTATATTTGCAAAAAATCTTTGCAAAAGATCATTGCAAAAAACATGATGCACATTAGTGCACAAATATCCATTGTTTGTTTTTGATGTCGTTACCCTGTTTGTAGAGCTCTCTTCTACAAAAAAGCAGCCATATTTTTAGAAAATGATCGTCATTCTCTTGATTAATAGTATTTTTCAGTGTTGTTTTGATACTAAAATAATAATTTTGCAAACAAAAGCATTGTTTGCAATAATTAATTGCAGAAACTTTGTGTTTCTAACGATAAAAATTGTCCATAAAGATGGCAGGCAACGATAGAATGACGTCACAAAAAAA
Source organism: Watersipora subatra (assembly GCF_963576615.1). Taxonomy (NCBI): domain Eukaryota; kingdom Metazoa; phylum Bryozoa; class Gymnolaemata; order Cheilostomatida; family Watersiporidae; genus Watersipora; species Watersipora subatra. The sequence continues at coordinate 42,024,591 of NC_088713.1, forward strand.
GCATTTAACCATAGTCAGACATGAAATGTTTTGCAGTCATAGTAATCTTTGTCTGAATATAAACAGAATTGCATTAGCAGTGCAGCAGCAGTAGTAAGAATGTTTTCTGTTATTTGTACATTTTGCAGAACTAGATGCAACAAGACTTTTGCATAGCACAGCACTGTACATACATGTACATGTTCCGCAAATTTTCACAATAACTCAGAATTGCAGAATCAAGTATTGAGTTAACTTGGTTGCAAACACAATGCAATTCTAAAGTGCCAGCTCTGTTCAAACTTGAAAATGACTTGGCAAGCGAATATCTCAACTAGCATTTTGTAGATGGTAGAAATTGAATTTTAAATAAGTTTATTTATTATTTATAATTTCACTGAAAATAGATTAAAAAAATCCTAATTTTATCCATTGGAATGGTGATGATGCCTGACTCCCTATGCCGAGATGATATGGCAATTAGAGTGAGGTTCATGGGCTGACTGAACACAGCGTCTGACATGTTTGCACAATGAAGAGCAGACGCATAAAAATACAGTTGTGTTATGTAATCAACAGCTCTAACTTCATACAAGTGTTGGGCCGGTAAGGGGTTATCCGCCTTTACCGACATCGAGTGATTATGGGTATCTGGAAAACCAATCATTTTTGGAGACAGCTAGTTATCCGCGGCTGGTTTGATATGATTTGTACTTATCTGTGAAAGCCTATCGGTAATTGGTTATCCAGAAATATTTTTGTATTTGACAGGCTACATCATTATCAGCAACGTGTGCACGGGAGAATCTCCTGCACAATGAGCTGCTTATAAAAAAGCTCATTTAACGTATCACCCACAATCGCTATGTAATGGAATGAGAAAGAAGTGAGCATAATAAAAAAGAATAATCGCCCGTCAATTGATGTTATGGTTGATAGGAAAAAATGCATATTTGAGGAACACAGTAATCAAAATGAGTCGCTCAGCACACATTGACAATCACAACTTTTTTTCTCAGACATTCTGAAAACACAACACATGCGAATTATATTATAACTTTTTCTTCAACAGACATTACCACGCTTACTTATAGGTATCTAGTATTATATTACGTCTTACAATGATAAAATGTTAAACGTAATATACATTTTATATTTTATCAACTATAAAACGTATATTTTGTTTTATATTTTATAAAACTCCCGTTTGATATTTGATACGTCTGATATATTTATACGTTTTATATTTGATTTATCCCCCCACCTGCATTATATAAAAATGGGCAGTAGGTGAGCTGAAGTTAAACACACACTGAAAACCATATACCGAACTACAATACCTACAATACCGAACTCTCTTAGTTGGCAAAGGATATCGGAGATGGTAAATACCAAGGATACCAACACCGGGAAAACTGATAAAAAAGTGCAAGGATATCGTATCCGGCACTAAACTATATACCGGCACAACACTACTTCATACCAATATGCGGTCTAAGTACACATGAGGATATTTCCAGTTTAAAAAGCACCCTTGCAGCATGGAAGAATTACTGGGTTTTAAATAATGCATCAAAGAAATAAATGCACATACATAGATCATAGTGGGAATTTTACAGTATGGCTGTAGTTGCAGTAAACATGTTATATCTACACTAAAAATTATACTGCACTGCAAAATTACCGCATACTGCACTGCAAGGAGACAGTGTATTTCCATTGCTTCACAACCTTGTCTCTATTGCACCCAAATGACTAATAGAGTTACAGTTGTTCATATATGCATACTATGTCACCGTCAGTGCACCGTCATGTCACCGTCAATTTAGGTTCCATAGTTAGATTAGCTTCGATGATGAGCACAAATTGTAGTTTCTGATTACATGCCTAAATTCTACTATTCATTGCCATAGGGGCTCACATTGGTCAATGTTTTTTTCAACATTCCTGACTATTCTTTCCGACAATAGGCAGTTCAGCTTGCCTTAGGCATTTACCTCATGGGCAAGCTTATTTAGATAAGAGCGCCAAGCAACACAGATAACACTAACTATGAACAGTACCCCTTCTTGTTGATTCAACAAGGCTGATCATATACCTTCACGCATGATTAACTTAGTCTGTGTACCTAAACACAAGACCAAGATTTCTATTAGCTACTCTTGACATTACCTTTACACCAATACACTTGTTGATTCCTAGTCTACATACAGTCAGTACACAGTTGGAAAGAGACACAGAGGCTCACCAAATCAAGGTAGCTAAAGGAAGGAATAAACTAAACAACGTACTTAACCAATAGTCTTAAGGTAATTATTGTATGGCTAGTGATGCTTCTCTAGTTTTAGACAATTCTCTCAACTTCTAGCTTGTTCTCAACAATATTGTTTTGTAGTTTAGTTGTAAAAAGTATCTAAAACTTCAATTAATTATGATGTAAGTATAACAATAAGCATCAGTCAAATAGTTATTTCGTGAAATACTGAAATTTGTATAAAACTATATTTGAAACTGAGCTTTACAACTTTTACTAGTAACTAAATAAGTGACTACAAATTTAAATCTTGCTTGGCTCGAGTAGGCCTTATAAATACGTTTTTTAAAATGACAGAATAAGATAACAGCGATGAAGATGTTCACGTTTTAAAAATACTAAGAATAGAGTAATATCATCACTGTATTAAATGCATCTTTGCATAAAGGTTCACAGTTTTGTTTTGTTAAGATTGCTGTAGTTGGAAACTGACTCATTCACTTTATTTCTCCACAGATGTTTTGTTAAAAAAAGTACAAACCTTCCAAAGCTTTAAGCTTTGATTAAACCCAAACCCAAACATTTTGTTCACTTCATCAGCTTATATAAGAATTGTAAACACCGGTCAATTTTCCACTGCAGGTAAAAATGGATGAAGAAGGAAATCCACTCACAATTGAATGTGGATTCTGTTTGAGGAAGAGTTTAGATATTCGAGAGCCTAGACGGATGCCCTGCTCTCATGTCCACTGTCTCATGTGCCTCAACCTTTTCTTTGGTGATAACCACCAGGTTGTCTGTCCTCTGGAAAACTGTCAGTAAGATATACTTTGGTTTGTGTAAATTTATAAATTTAAATTTAAAGACAGATTAGGTTGGTGGCATGTGCCCATCTATCAAATTTTATCTATTAAACAGAGAACAAAATGTACAAGATACACTAAAATTGTTGCAAGGCATAACATAAAAAATGTAAAAGAATATTCCCTCCACTCTAGAAAAACAACTCTGCCTCTAGGCTATGTCACACAAAGAGTTACTTGCCTGAACAGTGAATAGCTCTGGTAGAAAGTCTATAAGTGTGCAAGTGAAAAATATAGTTATAAGCGTAAATGTGCCAGCGAGTGTGTTTCCAAAGTTACTGGATACTGGATCTCTGTGATCTGATAGAAAAATGATAAACTTCTCGCTTTTATAATAATGGTAAATATTCTGTATATATAGCTGGTTAAAAATATCTTGTAATTCTATTGGCTAGCATCAGACTGACGCAAAAGGGTTTTAAAATAAGAATATTGAAATGTGGTTGCAAAATCTGTTCGTTATCTGTTTGTCATGTTTGTCGTGACCCCAAAAGCGGAGATGGACCGTGAGAGCGGAGAGGTGCGGTTTCTGGTAAGCTAGTTCAGCGGAGGTCTCTAGTTTGCTTTAGTCCTGGGTCCTGATGTGGGTTTGGGTTTCAGTATAAGGTAATGTCTGTAAAGATTTTATCACATGTAGGCTTGGGCAATTGTCGATGTAAACATCTTTGTTGACCTTCTACTATCATCTGGTGTAAGTCTGATTGATAACAGATTGACTAGCGTTTATCGCGGGTGTCTCCGGAGATTGACACGCTCTCTTTCTCAAAAGCTGTCTGCAACAAGATTAAATGATTTTTAATGCCAACTTTTTCTGCGACACTGATTCAAGTAAATGAAAAACATATCTCTATCAAAGTCAAACAACATTACAACAACATGTGTTTAAGTGAGGTTGCTTATACCTTCCCTTTTTCAGAAGGTGTCGTCCTTGACATCCGGGGGAAGTGTAACTTCCGGCCGAAGTCTGGATTGTGCCTGGTGTGGGTAGCACTAAAGGGGTGGACCACAAGTCTGGTTTACTGCCTGGAAGGTATGAATGTCATACCCAAAGTAATCGCCAATCCCCAGGCCCAGGTAACACATTAGCTGTTCCCAGAGCATCTTTGGGTGTGGGAGGTCTGGCTGCCGGGGCTGGTAGTGAGGAAGCCTTGGATTGTGTCTTTCAACCTGCTCCTTGAGCGCCCGTTGCCACATCAACATCATCTCCCGCCTCATCACTGGCTGGTCAGTGAGGGAAGATTCAGCTGACTGGTAGAGATGGGCCGTTGCAGTCGGATCTTTTGCAATCCGTGAGCGCAGGGCTTTTGTCTCAGCCTCCTTTTCTGCCAGGGCTGTTTGGAGTTGTTGCACCACCTCCTCCTGCTCCGCTAGTTGGCTCCTCAAGTACTTCACCTCATCCTTCATCGCATCATAACGTAATTTTCTCTCCACTCTCCTTCGCTTCCCCTCTACAGCCCGCTTCGGAAGCACTTCTCACTCCTGGCTTCATTTTCCCAGCCGCTCGAAGATGTTTGCTGCCTGTGCCATCCTTAAACATAAATAGACATGCATTGCACAGGACCAGATGGCTTTTTCACCATCAACAGAAAATGTCACCAAACATTGTAATTAACCACGACTCAAACACATTTTTTTTCACAAGGAAAGTCAGTTATTCTACATTTCCTCATACGGGTTCCTGCTTAATGGTCCACTGTGCATCTGTTCTGGCTCCGAAGATTGTACCGGAGCTGCTCTTCGAGCTCAGGTTCTGCTTTTGGATCAAGGTCAAAACTCACACCGGGTTGAGGATCGGCTTCCTGCTGCGGCAATGGGGTAACATCCATCTCCGGGCTTGGCTCGCCAGCGTTTGGCTCCCAGCAGTGCTCTGGCATCTGTCTAGGCATCATTCGTCACAGATGGTTTAGGCGCACCCACATCGTCTTTCCAGGATTTGGAGGTACTGGCCCAATCAGTCCACTGGCTCCAAGAACGATGTTCAGCTGGTAGGGTTCCTTGTACTTTGGCTGCAGTTTGAGAGAAAGGCCAACCTTTGGGTCAGGCCTCAAAAGGTACACTTTTTCTCCAACTTCTAGTTTGGAGGGGTTTACGCTCCGGTCATGGTACTTGTTCTGTCTCACAGTTGACGCCCAATTTGCTTATCGTGCAGCATCATATGCTTTTCTCAACTGTCTTTGCACATCCTGAACATACTCATCTGTTGATTCAAAGACTTGGGAATTGTCCGGAGCCAGGAGATGTGTTGAAAGACGCGCCTGCCTCCCATGTTGTAAATCAAACGGGCTGTATCCAGTGGAAGAATGAACACTTGTGCGATAGGCCATCATAACAAGGTCCAGGTATGCGCACCAGTCTGATTGGTTGGTTCTCACATACTGTCGTAACATCTCTGCCATCGTGCGATTCCATCTTTCTACAAGGCCTTGTGATTGCGGCCTGTAGGCACAGGAAAGTTGTTGTTTCATTCCAAGCAGGCGGGACACTTCTTCAAAGAGTTTAGGAGTAAACTGCCTTCTCCGATCTGATTGCAGCACTAGTGGAACTCCATGTCTTGTCACCACTTTATTCACAAATGTTCGAGCGACAATAGGGGCTGTTGCTGTTCGAAGGGCTACACACTCAGGCCACTTTTTTTGTCCGTAAATTTGTCCATTATGCAGAAGATCCACTGGTTCCCTCGGGTTGACCTTGGCAGCAGTCCCACAAGGTCCATGCACACCACTTGCCATGAGGCGGTTGCAGATGAAAGCTGCATCTCTCCTAGGATAGGGTGCATCGGCAGCTTTCTGGTAATGCAGCCTTGACGCGAGGCTACCCAATTCATCACATCTGCTCTCATCTTTTCCCAGTAGAAACGTTGTGCAATCTTCTCGTAAGTTCGATTCGTTCCTAGGTGGGATCCCCATCTGCAACCATGCATCTCTTCTAAGATTCGTCCTTTGAGATGAGATGGCACAATGTATCTTGCACGACTGGTACTTCGATCAACAATAACTCCCAGAACTCTATTCTTCAAGATGGTGTAATCATTTGCCAGCCTCTTGGCTGCGGCATCAACACTGGGTAGAGTCCCATGCAGAAAGTCTAAGATTTTGGCCAAGGCGGGGTCTTTCATTTGTTCTTTTAGGACGTAGTTTGGCCCATTCCCAAGGCTGACCTCATAAATGGCTGACACGGACACAGGCTCCTTGGAATCGTGCATCAGGGTAGAAGAAGAGGCTACCGACATCCTGCTTAAGAAGTCAGCGGGCCCCTGTTTTCGTCCTTCACGGTAAAAGATCTTGACTGTGAACTCTGCCATTTTTTGAATCCATCGCATCATCCTTGAACTGTCGCACTGTTTGATGCCCCAACTCAAACTCTTTTAATCGCTGTAGACAATCACTTCATGGCCGTAAATGTAGTGCTTCCAATGCTTCAGACTCAGGATGACAGCGTATAATTCTTTCTTGACTACTTCATAGCGAGTCTCAGCTCCGGTGAAATGTCTGCTGAAATAGGCAATGGGTCGATCTCTTCCTTCACTTTCTTGGCTCAACACAGCTCCACACCCGATATTGCTAGCATCACAGGAAATCATGAAGGATCGGTCAAACTTTGGGTAGGTCAGTAGAGTACTCTTGGTAACCATCTGTTTCAGGGTTTCGAATGCTTTTTCACATTCTTCTGTCCATCGAAACTTCGTTTCCTTCTTGGTGAGATTGGTCAGTGGTCTGGCAGTAGTGGAGAAGTTCGGGCAGAAGCGTCTATAGTAATTGGCAAAACCCAAGAACGAGCGTGTTCCTGTAGCAGTGGTGGGTGGCTGAAAGTCTACCAGTTTCTTCACATTAACAGGATCAGGAATGACTCCTTCAGTGGTGACTAGGTATCCGAGAAAAGGCAACTCTTGATGAGCGAAAGCGCATTTCTTTAATTTCAACCTCAAGTTGTGGTGCTCTAACCGTTGGAACACTTCTTCAATGTGCCGTTTATGTTCTTGCCATGTTTTAGATGCGATGAGAGTGTCATCCAGGTATATCATGCTACTGTGAAAAAGAAGTCCACTCAGTACGTATTGCATCAGAAGGCTGAAGGTAGCGAAGGTGCGTTCTTCAGGCCAAAGCACATGTACTTGTACTCAAACAGACCTTTAGATGTGATAAAGGCTGTGTACTTCTGAGAATCTTTTTCCATCGGCACTTGATGAAAGCCAGCAAAGAGGTCAAGGGTGGTGAGGTATTGTGCTCCAGACAGGAACTCCATGCTCTCATCAACATGAGGTAGGGGGTAGCTGTCTGAGATGGTGATTGAGTTTAGTTTTCTGAAGTCCACGCAAGGTCTTATGCTGCCATCAGGTTTCTTCATGATGAGCAGCGGAGATTCATAAGGAGAGTTTGAAGGGGTGATGATCTTTGCTTTCAACAGCTCGTCTAGCTTGTCATCGAGTGGCTGGCGCAAGCTGTTTGGAACTCGGTACGCTTTCATCTTGATTGGCTTGGTGTTGGTCGGTTCGATGCGGTGCTCAACCACTTTGGTGCCTGGCAGCTCGGATTCGTTTTTGGCAAAGAGGTGACTGTACTTTTCCAGAAGAACTAGAAGTTCCGCACGCTCTTCATAGGTCAAAGCACTGTCCTGTAGATTCAATCCTTTTAGCCAATCATCTCTACCATTCGGGTTATAGTCAGCATGGTCAATAGTCTGGATCTGTTGGGCTGCCTCTACATATCCTAGCTTCTGGTGTTGGTAGATGGTTAGGGGATGACAGGCCGGGCTGACAACTCTCACTGGCTTTGCATCTCCAGCCTTTACCAAAGAACGAGGGCTCATGAAAAGGTGGTACTTTTTGGGATCTTGTTCAAACACCAGAGGTTGGCCGGGCTTGATGAGAATATTGCTTTTCGTCATCACCACAGCAATGGCTCGAGGAGGAATTACTACTTTCTCTGTTGCTGAAACACGCAGTGGCGGGGTCTTCGAGTGTTCTAGGGGTATGTGCTGACCTCCAATCTTGAGTTTTTGTGCAGCAGGATCCAATAGGATTGGTCCCCACTTTTGGATGTTGTTCCATCCTAGAATGCCATCCTGGCAGCAGCCTGGAAAGACGCGGAAGAGTTGTCGGACCTCTAAGTCTCCAATCTTCAATGTCAGCTCTGTTTCACCGATCAGGTTAAGCCTTTCTCCAGTGACTGACACAGCCTGTTGACAGATGAGTGGGTAGATGGGAACTCTCAGGCGTCGTATCAATGCTTCAAAAAGTATCAATAGTGCTGATCCAGAATCAAACAGGAACCTTCCGACTTGGCCATTGACAGCAGCCAAAATCACTAGGCATAGACCTTTCTGCCTTCCGTTGTATAGTTGTCGAATCGGGGTTGTTTGCAGGGTTTGTCTGGCTACCTCCCCAATTGACTCTGTGTCATTGGTCTCTTGATTGGTTAGGGAGTCTCTCTCAGCGGCGGTGCATTCTATTTCATTGGAGGGTTGTCTCCTTTTGGCTCTCCATCGGTTTCTTACTGTGGATACAAACCTTTCAAATTGTTTGCGGCCCAGTCTAAATACTCCATAGAGGGTGATGGCTGAGCAAATTAGGAATACCCACACATGGAAAAGATTCTTGAGAAGGACGATAAAAGGAGGTCATTCCTCTGGACACTATTCTAGCAGCAAGTTTATCAGCAGTAGACTCCAAGTCTTTGAAGTCCCCTGCACTTGGTGAGGCTCCCAGGAAGGCTAAAACTTCAGCATGGGCTGACACAGTATGCAAAAAAGCATTTAATTGCTCAGTCGGAAAAAGTTCCCGCCAGGTGTACATCATAATTGGTTTGAAGATTATAGGCCTCATCAGGTCAGCGTCATCAGCGATTGAAGGGTAATTGAAGGCATGAAGTATGAGAACTTGTCCTGTCTTGGGTAGCCGACCGGTCGGTCTGTTGTAAATGTACACTTCTTTGGAGACTCTGACGGGGATGGACGATGTCAATGAGCAGTTGGCTGGTGTGCCATGATGTGAGATGATCAGAGTTGAGGGGTCTAAGTATCCGTGGGATGACTGGTTGTTATACTCGAACTTGAAGGGTATTTCTTTCATGCAGTCCTTTGGCTGAGCAAGAAGGTGGTAGTTGTCTATAGGTATGGGCACACAACTCCAAACTTCCAGCAAGTTGTATCCAGCACGGCTGTAGAGCAAGTACTGGTTCAACAACGTTTGAATGGTCTCAGTAGGTCTGGTAAGGGCAAGGGTTCTCATCACTGTTGTTGCGGACTGCATACTTTCACAGGTCAACTTCAGAACATGCTGATAGGCAAACCGCTGTTCTTCTCTTACTCTAAAGTACAAAGCTTAGAGTTCTGCGGCGAGCTCATCTGAGGCGACAACTCCGACATCTGTGGCTTCTCGTTTCCCTCTGGAGATGTCCCCTCGGATAAGAGAGCTCTCTAGGATTTCCATGGTGAAGGGAATAGACTGGTCAGATACTTGAACGGTTTTGCCACAATCCATCTCCGTGACATTGCTTTGAAATGTCAGCGCCAATTGACCGTCATTCGAAATCCAGCTCTTGTGAAGATACTGACCACTCATCTTCTTATAGAAAAGGTACTTGCATTTGGCCTCCATGTTGGCCTCCCAAATTAATGCGCTGGTTTCCAATTGGCATCCGTTTGCAAAGTAACTAGGGCAGCTAGTCACATCTGCGCCGGTGCATTGGAATCTTGCGGAGTTGTGTCTCTTGTAGACTTGAACAGGGGTGGCAAAGTAGTTAGTGGCGTATACTCGTGTCAACGGCAACATTGTGGAACGCCCCATTTTGGTGTGCTGTATGTGAGTTGGTTGTTGGTAGCGAGGGCTCCCTTTGGTTGCAGTTCCAAATTACCCTCACTGGTTTTTCGGGTTTGCACCATATCTCTACACTCCTTTACAATCACTCTTATATCTTCAGTAGAGGTCTCTTTGAAGTGTTCATCGCCAAATAAGTATGTCAGCAACCGGACAGTCTGCTCGATGCCTCTGCAGTGCCATCCAGATACATCATATTGAAGAACATTATGACGGTACAAGCTGAATATGGCAGGTCGGGGCTGCGAGTCATGATCTGCAGCTGGTAATTGGCAATTGATTGGAGCGGGAAGGCTGAAAAGTTGCCCAAGAGATGCTGTAGGACATACCATTGGCTGTAGTTCAGCGTTGACACATACTTGCTCCATTGGGCTGAGGATAGAGAAAGTAGCCAGCGCAGAAAATTTTAAGAGTAGGCTTGCAGAGGTTGGGGTAAGGCAGCAGGCTATAGTCATCATGGTAAGATACAAGTACGCATTCGTTGGTGAAGGCGATCGTCCTCCTCCTCCTCCTTCTATGCGTTTGGCTTCAGCAGTTTCCACTTGTCGCACATTGGTTTGGTGTTGTTGGTGGCGTGGGTGGGGATTGGGTTGGTACTGCTTGCGAGATTGAGGTGGATGCTGTCGTCGTTGGTTGCAAGTACTAGCCATGTGATCATATGCTTTGCAGTTGAAACAAAGTGAGTCTCCATCTTGATTATAGGCTGTTCGTCTGCCATTCTTCCAATTTCGGTTTGGTCTGGGACCTCTGTCTTTCCATCTTTGCGGTTGCTGATATCTTGGGCAGGCTGCTGCTGAGGATCTCGGCTGGCGGTATTCTGGTAGGTGGTGCTGTGGGTTTGGCCAATTCTGCTGTTTTTGGAAATCAGGAGCCTTCGGTTGGGGATAAGCTCTCTCCATCTGCAAGTTATTCACCTGCGCAGTGAGCTCCTCCATCTTCCCCAGCAGTGCCTCCTGCTGTGAGCTGGTGGCTACTGCATGTACAGGAACTGTTCCTTCTCTCTGCAAAAACCCTCTCTGAGCTTGTGCTTTCACTGCCAACTTTAATGCTTCTTTCGAATTTTCTAGGTCCTTTGGAATTATCGTTTTCCTGGAGGTATCTGGCAAGCCTCCTATAAACTTCATCATTAACTGGTCATCTGCCTTCGGTCGCTGCTCATCAGGACAGATTTCTCCTGCGAGATGTTGCAAGTCATCGAAGTAGTGCACCACGTTTTCGCCTGGCGTTAGGGTGCGTAGGTGGAACGCGCCAGTGCCATACTTCTTTCCATCAGTGAGAGGTTGAAAGTAGTCATTTAAGGCTTTAGTGAGGTCATTGTAGTTCTCTTTCAGATCAGCATTCTCTCTCACTTTTTCTTTGTAGATTTTAAGTGCATGCCCCTTTAAACTATTGGTCAACCACAGCGCTGCTTTGGCGTCATTGAAGCCAAAACGGTCACAGGCCATCTTGTAGTCGCTGAGGAAACTCCGGAAGCTGCCATCCGTAGCTGGGTCTCCGAAATACTTGGGAAAGTTTCCATCCAGATTTGCTGCAAGATCGGCCATCTGTCTTCTTTGCTGATCACAAAGTTTCTGTTGCCGGGCAAGCACTTCTTCTGCTAGTCAGCGACGATCTCTTTCTTCAGCTTGTGCTGCTCGATTGGATTGAACTTCTTTCAGAGTGCTCATACAATGGAAATGTGTTAGATTTGGTAGAACTGCCCTAATCACGACTCACACAAACTGCTTTTTCACAGTTTAATGGAAATAGGTAAAAGTGTTCTCTGGCATTTTTCTTTTTGCTAGTCAGTTAAATCGAAGGTTTAAATGTTGTAGCTCTTTTCAGCTCTTTTTCAAGCTTTGAGGCTGTTGAGAGGGTCTCACATGTGTCCTTGATATAGCGGTTCTAGCTCTTTTTCAAGCTCTGACGGATGTTGAGAGGTTCTCACACGTGTCCTTGAGAGAGAGGTTGTAGCTCTTTTCCAAGCTCAGTACTGAAACATGAAAAAAGGTGTATTGACACGTAAACTGCTATCTCACAGCCAGTAATGATTTTTTTTGTCTCCGACTCACTGAAGCTCGCTCAACTGCACAGCCCAAGCAAAATTCGTACTAACACAGCCCTAGGCTTGTGGTGTAAATAGCAAGCAGATTTTAATTCACAGTAGTAGAAATGTTCTCTGGTTCTATAAAACAGAATTTTTTTTCTCTCATTAGCTGAAGTTATTCTCTCTCAAACAGTGTAAGTCGCACAACTGTTGTAAATAAAAATCTCTGTTTTTCTCTCATTAGCTAAAGTTATTCTCTCTTAAACAGTGTAAGTCGCACAACTGTTGTAAATAAAATCTCTGGTTTACTCTCATTAAAATCTATTTTTCAGCTCTGCATTACTTGAATACTCATCTGCTTGCTTTTTCAACCACGCTTGAGTTGATGATGTGCAGAATTGTTTTCTCACAATAATGCACATCATGCTCCCCACAATTTTTCCAAAGTGTAGGGAATTTCCCTCAAAAGAATGTAAACAAACATTCTACTCATGCTCTAGCAACTCTTTAGAAAACTAGAACAATTAATAACTCATCAATCATTCTAGTCGCGCTCCCCCTGCTAGATTTATTAATGGCTTACGCCCATCAGCTATGCCTGCGCTAACAGTTTACTCTACAGGGCAAAGGCTTCAACGCTGCCAAACAAACATATTTGCATGCCTCGGTCATTGACCACCAAATCTGTAATAAGTTTTCACTTTAGATTTGTCTCCACCACACCAATAGAATTGTTTGGCTCAATTGTCGAGCGCCCAATTTGTTAAATTTTGAACATGGTGTGCTGAAGAGCAAATCTGAGTTCTAGGTGTAATGTCGAGACTTAAAATGCCAGCAAACTGAGTTCAAGTCATGCAGGTTAGTTTGTGAGGCAACGCTGAACCCTGTGATATTTTCCATATAGACCTAGTCAATCATTTTTAGCTAAGCTGGTTAAGCTAGTATTTTGAACCATTCACTATGCCAAATAACAAAGCCAGATGAGGTTGGTGGCATGTGCCCATCTATCAAATTTTATCTATTAAACAGAGAACAAAATGTACAAGATATACTTAACTTGTTGCAAGGCATTACATAAAAAATGTAAAAGAATATTCCCACCACTCTAGAAAAACAACTCTGCCTCTAGGCTATGTCACACAAAGAGTTACTTGCCTGAACAGTGAATAGCTCTGGTAGAAAGTCTGTAAGTGTGCAAGTGAAAGATATAGTTATAGGCGTATATGTGCCAGCGAGTGTGTTTCCAAAGTTACTGGATACTGGATCTCTGTGATCTGATAGAAAAATGATAAACATCTCGCTTTTATAATAATGGTAAATATTCTGTGTATATAGCTGGTTAAAAATATCTTGTAATTCTATTGGCTAGCATCAGACTGACGCAAAAGGGTTTTAAAATAAGAATATTGAAATGTGGTTGCAAAATCTGTTCGTCATATGTTTGTCATGTTTGTCGTGACCCCAAAAGCGGAGATGGACCGTGAGAGCGGAGAGGTGCGGTTTCTGGTAAGCTAGTTCAGCGGAGGTCTATAGTTTGCTTTAGTCCTGGGTCCTGATGCGGGTTTGGGTTTCAGTATAAGGTAATGTCTGTAAAGATTTTATCACATGTAGGCTTGGGCAATTGTTGATGTAAACATCTTTGTTGACCTTCTACTATCATCTGGTGCAAGTCTGATTGATGACAGATTGACTAGCGTTTATCGCGGGTGTCTCCGGAGATTGACATGCTCTCTTTCTCAAAAGCTGTCTGCAACAAGATTAAACGATTTTTAATGCCAACTTCTTCTGCACACTGATTCAAATAAATGAAAAATATATCTCTATTAAAGTCAAACAACATTACAACAACATGTGTTTAAGTGAGGTTGCTTATACATGTATGAGAAGCCATCAGGTGTAATAACTATTCCACATTATTATTTATTTCTTTGAACCCTATCAAACAGTATTCCGGCATTTACGGTATTCCGGCATTTTAAGGTGCATCAGAAACCCTAACGTCTGGAATAATGGCATTTATATGGCTCTGTTTACAAATGTTGTTTCCTCGATGGATATAATGCTACTGTAAACATTTTTATGCGATTTTAAAAATATTAGAATTTTTATGGTTTTAGCCTGAAAAGCAGTGAACCACTGTTTTTGACTGCTTAGAGACATCTTCTGTGGATTGCCAGATTTTTTTTACTAGTGCTTTACCAATTGTTTTTGTATTACGAGCAAATTTAGATATATTATTTTAATATCAGTTTAAAAGCTTTGGATCATTTGAAAAAATTGCCCAGGGTTGCTGACACGGATTTACAAGGACAACCATAGTTCAAAGGTTTGATAATTATTTTTGAAGGTGGGAAGGTGGTCAAATGGCCCAGATACTATTGTGTTTGGTTAATGAGCTGGATCGCCAGGTTTAATACCCTTGCGTTGCAATGCTTTTCTAATGCTATCAGTGTGGCTGCAGGCAGAGGAGCTCATTTCTTATAATATGAACCCTTTCTGTACCGAAACCGAAAATGTTGTAATAAGAAACTTGACTCAGCGTACCAATCCAAAAAAATCCCTACAGAATTCTTTCTTTGGTAGACCTTTTCTAAATCATTTTAGTTATTCAAAAAATTGTACTATAGTTTATTATTATTGGCTTAAGCAATTACGATAGGCTTTGTACTACTATTTGAGGCTACAAATAGTGCATATTACGCATGTGCAAGGAATACACACATGGCAACAATTTGATCTTTTTAATGGAAAGCTATTCAACATGAACGCATGGTGATTATTCGAGCTCTGCGAAATAATTCGTTTGAAGGGAGGCATCGGCAGGTTTGGAAGTGAAGAAGAGAATTTTAGGTCAGAAGAAAGTGGGGAAAATGGTAGAAATAAAAAACAACCAACAAAGTGAATAGTGTTGTGAAAGTAAAACAGTCGGCGTTAAAACAGGAGATAAGGAAGAGGATCTAGTTTAAAATCGAAAGAATTACATTTTACCGACGCTTGGCAGGAGTATAAGTTCAAACTCCTAAACAGGTAAGTATTTATGATTATGTCAAGTATAAAGATTATTTAAAATTTAATGTTATTTGATTGTTTATTTAACTATCGACCATTATGCATGTTATTGTTAACAAAACGAATAGCGATGGCCTTAAGAAATGTGGTGATGCCTTGGAAGCTGTTAGTGTCAAAAAGGCTTGGTCAGTTTTTAGTTTAGTTTTGCATACTTTTTTTACTTGCCTACTCTGTTGCCTTACCGGTTCACCAACCCTTTATTATCTACACCGACTGTTAGTGAAATTATTTCAAGAAACAGGTTTTTATGGTTTTAAAGAGTTTGAATTTTACTGAAAGTTCTGAAGACCCTGCTAGTAATGAATTGTTCCAGCTAAAATATATTTGCCATGATATGCGACTGGTATCTTCGGTTTTTCTCCTTAGTAAATTTATATTTTTAGATGAAAGTTTGCTGAGTTGGAAATGACAGCTCTGTTTCAAGCAGTATATTCTATGCTGACTAGGTGTACAAATTGACTGTATTCATTGGTGATGAAGGCGAGCAAGCTCGAGGCACTGGCAGAGAAGCCATCAACAAAAAATTGCAAATTTGTATCTTAGTTTCTCAAAATGATTCATTGCTTTGTATTGCTAGGTTTTGTACTTTCCTTTGCTGAAATGTCATTATCTAATACTTGTTACCCACTGGTATTTCTACTGCTCTTTACAGAGTACCCACCCAATCAGAGAGTTCAGTTCTCAAAATTTCTGCAATCTAGCATTCCATGAAGTCCTGTTTCTGCTCATGATAAATGGTGCTTCTTGTTTTTTTTGCTTCACCAAATGTGTGAATACAGGCTCACATTTCAATTTTTCTTATACACAACCAGTCAACTTTTGCTGTGAATCGCAACAAACATATGAATTTGTGCTAGGAGTTTGGAAGCAATCTTTTTACATAAATCTATAGCTTCAAGGATGCATAAAAATTTGACAGCAAAAATTCATAACTACAAATATTTAGAACTCAGGCTGTAAAGTCTCCGCCAGATGGCTGGATGAAAAAATCTGTCTGTAAAAAGGTTTATCAGCTTTCCAATGCATATTCATTCAAAATGCAAATGCCAATTTGCATGTAAGTTTTAGCAGAGTTTAAAAAGCCATGGCAGGCAATTGTCTTGCGCAGCTCATCGGTACGGCGTAATGAACATTTTGAAAATGTGCAGCCCCAATGCATAGGAACACATAACTAGCCTTGCAAGTAGAGCTCTTAACTCTACTTTCAATACACTTATAGCACCAAACTTTCTTGCAGACTGATGCAAAGATATGAATTTATGGACCATTTTGACAGAGTTATCGGTTTTAAAAATGTGTTTGCTTTTGATATTTTAGACTAAAAATGTTATGACTTCACAAAATCAGAATTTTGACTAAAATATTCACATGCACTTTGGAGGAAATGAGTGACTGCTTTCTGAGCTTTCTGCTACTGAGCTTTCCAATGTGTATTTATTTACAGCTCCATGTCAATTTGCACGTAAGTTATTGCAGTTTCAGTGACCATGCCAGGCATTCATTTTGTCCTGCTCATTAGGGTGACACAATGGGCATTTTGAAGGACGGGCCCACAATTCACCAGAGCTTATTACTTTACTTTTAATGCACTTAGACTTAGTCCTTTTTCAATATGTTTTAAACATATTAATCTATGCAAGTATTATATATACAACATTGTCATATACATCTATCAATTATAACAAAGTAGTATAATTTGGCTTATTAAAAGGAAAAATTCGTGACTTCAACAAACTGGTAGTTGTGTTGTAAAGTATCTGCAAGCTATATACATTGAAAAACTTTCGGCTTGTAGGAAGTTTTTTCAGTTTTTCTAAGCTTGTGAATTTATGCATCTACCACATTTTTAATGTAAGTTACTGCATAATTTAGGCACTCATGTTGAAAGCTCAAATCGCCTTAGTAATTTGCTCATTAGGCTGAGTATTTCCCAGCCGCTCGGTAGCGAAAGGGTTAAAGATGTATGGTAAATTTTGTAGGAGATATATACAAGCTTATAGTTTGATCAATTCTATATGTCTTTAAATTTAAGATTTGTAACTGATCTGCATCACTCGACCTGTTTGGGTAAAATGATAATCGAATAAGTGACCAAGCTGATCAAGAGACCAGCTTCTGGTCAGATGCGATTTCCTTAACCATTGGTAGCAATTTATGGAAATCAAACCACATCCGAATTTCCTTAATTTATTATTTAATGGTTTTTGATAAGATGACTAGGCTGAAATGTCTGAATCTTGTAGTCACCGCAATACCAAAATTCAACAGAAGTGAGCAACCTACATTGAATGATGACTGTAGGCACCCAAATATACTTTGTATACATTTTCTAGAAGGCTTGTAGTTTAATAACCTCAACACAGTATGAGTCTGAAGTCGTGACCCAACTAAAAAGGCACTCATTTTTTCATCACAGATTTATGTTTGAGACTAATCTACAGTGATAATTGTCTAGAAGGAACAAATCAAAGTCGTAGAAAATTTGGTGATCCGCAGTTGCTTTTTTGGAAATCGAATCATAATCTGTTTTTCTAGGTCTATTGTTTTAGACCAATTTTACGGTTGCTTGCATTGAAATGATGATCAGCGCAAGTTAGAATTATAAAATTGACAGGCAGAGAGTTAAGAAATTTCATATTATCTAGGAAAGTCTGTGGAACCGCCATAGCTGACTTGCCAGTGTATGAAATCACTGAAGACACCTCAAGATGCTGTGATGCTTGTTTAAAGAAGCATAAAAAGCCTGTAGATGCTATTATCTACTGCTTGGAATGTTCTAGAAAGTTCTGTCCCAACCATTTAGAGGTACATGTACATGAACTTGCGTTTCATCAGTTGACAGTATCTTTTTGTGTGCTGAACAATAAAAAAGTTTTGATTTGACTTTTATATATCACCTCTACTACCTCTATTTTACCATCACCTCTATTTGACCGTCACTATAAGCGAAGGGTTGCAAAATAGAGCGCGCCACCCTTTAATTGAACAACATATCCATTTGACTGCCACTATAACATTCTTTGATATTTCCGCACCCATAATAGCAAGTGATCAAGAGAAGTGTCCACAAAATCGTAGTAATAATGACTCTGTTACATCAATAACACTTAATACTTTAAACTTTTCTCTTCAATTTGAAGTCCGTTTTTCAGCTTTCAAGCTTTTAATTTTTTTGTTAAACTTTGAAAGCATTACCATAGCAAAAATTTAAAACTGTGTCAGGCTAATAGTATTTTCGTGTTCAATGCATTCTTGATACTTCGACTTATGTTAAAAATGTTTTATAAAATTTCTCCTTAGTGCCTATCCAGCCTAGGGTTAATCGATGTTTAGGCAAGGGTCACTGAGTAAAAGTTTTTCTCTACTAAAAAATTGTTGTTTTGCTAATATCGATTAAAAGAGTTGAGGTCAGGAGACACTGTAGAAGGTATCGGATAACCAGAAGATGTTCGTTTAATAGAAAGCAACAGATTGAACACAGCTGGCCGAAAAAAAGATGGATAAATTCTTGTTTTAAAATTGTTAATTTTTGTTTCTACATGTTCTATTGATATGGTTCATTTATGCAACTTGTTTTTGAATATATAAATTTTTGAAGCATTTGATAGATTATCATTGTAAAACTTTTAAATTTTCAGATTTATATCATATAAGTTAATAGCATCACTGTGTTAATCTTAATGCAGTTCACAATGAATCAAAGCTCATAATTTTTTTTTAAAAAGCCAGCATCTATTTGAATACACCTCCATTTGACCATCACTACAGGGAGAGGGTTGAAAAATAGAATGCCAAGGCGTTCAAATAGAGGTTATATGCTATAACATTTGTTTTACTGTTTGGACACCTTGCTGTGATAGCGGACAGTGCTCTGTGTTTCCAGTAATGATATGTGTTTCATTTCACTTCCTTTTATCTTCTGTAGCTCCATGATGAGATGCTTAGCGACCACTCGCATATAACGGTGAAAGAATATTTAGAACAGGCAGTAAAATTGGAGACCAGGATTTGCAAGCAGCACAAAGCATATCCATACACACTAGGCTGTAAAAACTGCTATTCTGTTGTCTGCATCAAATGTATGGCAGACCCAAGTCCATGTAGCAAAGGAGGGAAAGGTGGGTGATTATAATGAGCACACCAGAGTTTATTTCTGGACAGATAACATGTTACTCTGTTGGTTTGAATTTCAACCATCAGTATTGATTGTCTGACAACTGTGATTTTACAGCAGTAACTAATAATAGCAAACCATATTGTTAACAAAAGCTGTAAATATGTTATTCATAGTCTATTCTACTTCTTCACTTTTCTTCTCACTGAATTATCCCGCTTACTTTGTTTACTGTCCCGTTTTTGTTTTTCCTTTAGCTCTTTCTTACCCTCCATCCTGCGCCTTTGCGCCTTCGCCTATTTCTTCTCTTGCTCTTGTCTACATTCTGTCATTTGTTTTAATCTATGTTTATTGTTTTTTTTGCGCTGTCCTAACTAGGACTTTTTGATTTCTCTCCTTTTTTGGCCTCTTTTTCTTGTCTGCTCTTTCTTTCTCATCATTTTCAAGAGCAATCCAATGTTATTACCTGGTAAAAGTTTGCTATTGAAGTTTATGCCACTTGGTTATTTAGTTTAAGCATTCTATTTTGTTCAAACCTTTGTTCTCTATATATTCCTTTATTCAGTATAGTCCACTTTGGATCAAAGTATACAATTTTTTAATACACATGAGTATGACTGAATTTTCAAGTTTGCTTTGAATTCTTTTGAATATTTCTGTCTTTTCTTGGTTTCTTTTTTGCAAGTTTTTTTTTATTTTCCCAATTTATCATAGCTGGTTAACTATTATTCTTGTAAAGAAGCTGTCGAATTAAATTATAAGCTACTTTTTTAAAAAGTTCAAGTGTTTTGTTTTCTTGCTTGTTTAATATAGTTCATCAATTTCGGGTTGATGTTTACATATTTGCAATATACTAAAGTGCGACTGATATTACAAGAGATAACTTGACTCCCTAGTTTAGAAATAAGTGGACATTATAACTATATGTATGTAAGCTGTTTTGGATGTTTAGTCTGTAGAAATAATGCTAACCGATGTTTATGTAGAGTTTCACCATGAACTTATTGAGTTGAATAAACTAGTGAAGATCCTGGTAGACAAAGACATGAAAACAAAAATAATGGAAAGAGAAGAGGAGTTGCAGAATATTTTTAAGGAAGCATCCAAAGCTCAAGCCTATTTTGACAGAAAAACTGCTGAGTTGATTGACTTGCTACAAAAAAGACGTGATGAACAGGTGAGTAGCATTAAAATTTTATCAGAATCAGACACGAATGCTCTAGCAAGAACTTGACAAACATCATTGCGTAATTTCAGCGTTCTTCAGTTTAGTATTTCACGACCTGTTCCACTAGATAAGTTTTGAGTGTGACTAGTTTTAATGTTTTGTATGTAATGTTCCGTTAAAATACTGATTGTCAGCTTGTCTGCTATAAAAATATGTATTCGTTTCTTGAATTTCAATGTTTAATAGTTTATTGTCCATTTTTGGTGGGTTGACAAAATACCACAATCTTGGATTGACTACTAACCCAAGATGGTTGCTGTTTTAGGCAAGAACAGTTTGTTCAGCTATAACTATGTTGTAAGTTTTTTTGAGTTTGATCAAATTTAGCAAGCTAAAGGTCAACTTGTAATTGATAAAAGTAGTACTTTTGTAATCAATTTTGGATAGTTTATGCTTATGTTAAGTAAATGAAGCAGTAGTTTCCCATGTTTGAGCCTAATCTAACACTCGTCCCTCTCCCTTATCTCTTCTTTTTCCCTGTCTCTTTTTTTTCACTTCATGTCCTTTTTTTTATTCTCTTCCTTCCCATCCTTCTTTTCTTTCCCCTCTTTGATTTCTCCCACCCCCCTTATTATCCTCTTTCTTTTTTTCCGTATTGCTCGTCTCTCCTCACCCCTTGTGATATCTTATTTCTCGTCTTTCTCAATTTTCCTTTTCTTTTTGTCCTTCTTGTCTCTCCTCCCTGTTTGTGCTTTTCCTCTCTCATTTTTTCTATTTCTCTCATGGATTCTTTGGACCTTATTTAAAGTCAAAGCTTAAAGTTTATATTTAAAGGGTTGAATGACCGCTTCATATGCTACAGATCAGGACTATCACTGAAGAATACGCTCGGTTAGAAATTGAGTTGCTTAAAAGCAGACAAGAGGATAGATTAAAACTTACTGAGTTCATTGATGAAAAGGTTCTGGGCACCTGGACCAAGCTTAGAAACTACCGGCTAAAGATAGAGTCTCAGGCTGCGCACGTACATCAGGTTGATGTTATTAGCTCCTCTTGCTATAATAATGATGGTAAAATAGGCTATATTTTAAAAACTCGATAGAAAGAAGTATTTAGATTACATTGCTTCAACCATCATGCAGCAGAATGCAATACTCATTACTCAGTTTTTGTATTAGTAGGGCTGCTGCTAGTGTTCTAATGCATAAGCAATTGTTAGGAGTACATGTATGAAAGTGCAAGTCTTGACATCGTACTCCACCATTATTTTTTAGCAAAATACACACAGATTAAGCATAGTTATGGTAGCTTTGTATCAATTATAAGATAATAGTGTCAAACGAAATTCCACTTTGTCTGATGGTAGCATTCGACTAGTATTAAATCTATTGTAAATGCATAGCTTAATGACCCTAAGTCTTTGTATTTGGTAGTATACTACAACTTCCCACAGTAATATCTTCATGCTGTGAAGTCAGTGTTATTTTTGATTTGATGATGTTGTTTGTGTCAAACACTTGAAAATATTTTGAATGCGTTTTGCAGAATTTGCAATGGTAATGAGATTATGGATAATTAAACACTAGCATCTTATAAAAGCTGGTGTAAAAAGTTTAAGTCATTTAGCTTATTTTTAAAAGTGTCTGCTTTAAGCTGATTATCCTGTTGTATATTTAAATTTGCAAGGTGATGATATATACATTGACAGGCCGACATCATCCAAGGCTATCAGCTAATTTGTGATGAGATGGAGAATATGCTGAATGAAAAATTGCCGACTCTAGAACTGCCTAAAGTTATGGAGCTAAAAATTTTGGGTAATACTTATTTCTGGCTCCTTTCTAAGCAATATACTTATGAGAATTTTAGAGCTCTTTTTTACTGTTATAGTAATAAAGAGAAGAGTTATATATACCATTGTCTAGGTAGACAACATTGAGCAAGTTGACACTATCAATAGAAAGGCGACAAAACCTGAGTTGTCTGTCTATTTTGACAACAATAAACAAGTTGACACTATTAATAGAAAGGTTAAAAGATCTGAGTTGTTTAGTTTGGCAACATTAACCAAGTTCAAATTTTCAATAGAATGTTAAACAAAGCATAAAAAACTTAAGTATTTTTAGGGGAGAAGAGAGAAGCTGAGTTGAATCTTATTTCTTCTGGTCAAGTGATAGTGAATATCGAAGATGGGGCCTGCATCAAGCCAGCTCTTGCAGCTCCTATGTCTGTTACTAAATTATCCGGGCCAAGTTACCAGGAAGTTAACAAAATGTTCACTTTCCTTGAAGACCTGTATTTTCTGTCTACCTCAAGTTCTATGAGTCACCTTACCAAGTACACTGTCGATGGCCCATCTACTCAGTTTAGTTTACACGTGCATTCCATTACCGACATAGCTACTAACGATGACAATGTGTTTGTTTTGAGCTATTCTAGTACCCATGTATACGACTCTCAGTTCCAAAGCGTCTCTAGTTGGGACTGCAGTTTTGTGCGACAAGTTAAGATGATGTCAAGGGAAGGTTTTCCATTAATTAAAACACAACGAATCGCACCATCATCATTGGCTGTGGTTGATGATCAAGTCATATTTAGTTTCCCTGAGGAAACCAAGATGGCCATTTATACCCTCGCGGGAAAGTGTGTGAAATTTGTCTGCCTCTCTCAAAACGCCACATCATATTCGATTCCACCAATCCTTGTCCCTTGTGAAGAAAAATTTGTACTATCATTATTTCCTAGTCGCACACCAGCCTATCCGCAACAAGGCCTACTAACTAAAATGGACATCAATACTGGGCTGAGTGTCTGGTCAAGTGAAAAACAAAGTGTGATGGCCATTGCTCCCTATAAGGACAAATTTGTTTTCCTAGCTGGTCCTAACATAATAACAATACTGGATATCCAAACAGGTTAGTCTAAAGATTTGAAATTTTTTTTCAGATATTCGTTGGTACTGTTTCATGTTAAATTATTCAGAGAGTAACGCAAACCGATTGATGACTAATTTGTTCTTGTAGATGTGTATTATTTGTTACATATTGTTACTTCAAAGACATTCAAACCTTGAATCTATAGAAACCAGTGAATTATCGGAAGCCCAACAAATGTCTATGGTTCTTTCTGACAATAGTTGAAATTTTTAATCGTCCCCGTCATCAACTCAAACTTTGTATTAATTGAGATCCGCTGCTCCGCATTTTAATGGAAGTTTTGTTTAAACTGGATTCTTGCTACAGCAGCAGTATTAAACTTGATAGAAATTGGTTATCTGGTTTCGATGATACTACAGACCTTATAACTGCTCTTGCAAGATGAGCTTTTCTTTTTAACGCTCATCTTCAGCAGTCACTTTTTAATTTATAATAATGTTAATAATAGTAGTAATCTTAATTATAATATTTTACAATCAACTTATTAGGTCTGTTTGCACTATATTTACAATGAAAATTTATTTTATACCTCTCTGCAAAAACAACAATGGTAATTGTTTAATGCTTGCATATATAGGTGTTGCACTTGAACCTGGACAGTAAGACCTTTGATTAATTCTGGTGAGTTACTCTGTAAATAAATACAATACACTGTGATAATCTTTTAGAAGGTCGTTGTTGTTTGTATCGTACTCTCAAAAGTTTTGATATATTGTAGGTAAAGAGATCCATTATTTTGCCCTTCATTCAACATCCGATACGAATGCACAAGGTCCTGATCCAACATCCAGTAAGATTGTACGAGGTCTTGAGTTTGTTGGCGATACTTTAGCTATGTTAACTGAAAATGGACTCAGCGTCTACAAGATGAACTTCGAGTTAATAAAAGTTACAGGCTAGACTAAACATTCACGGGAACCGGATTTAATATTTTTTTCAACTCATATTATTGATTAACTCACATCTCCTGATACAAATATGATCAGCGTTTAGCTAGCCATTCATGACGTAAATGAGAAACCAAACATTATTTACTTCAAACGAACCTTGAATATTTAAATAACGGCCATTTTTTATTTAGGTTACTTTTTCAAAGTTTATAGTTCGATTTCTACCTGACTTTGATAAGCTTGACATTCCAATTTCCTGATTAATAACTTTATTATAGAAATAAATGTATTGTTATATACCAGTCAGCTTTTCATATTTTATTTAGAAATATAGACATGCAATATTACAATAATACAGCTTTTCTGAATACAACACCATTAATAAGCAGGTATTTAATAACGACTCAAATGCATGTACATACTGGGTATAGCTGCTAGCTTATTGATTACTTATGATTACTGGAACATTGACTAGGACCAAGTATAATAAACTGTTCAGCTTTCCCAAGAGTCATACATGAACACGGGAATTACACAGGAACTCAACCCATCACATTAAAATTTTGCATTCAACACTCTTAAACTTGCGCTAATCGTCCATCTTGGGGTTTCCCTTTAGGAAATCATTACCAATTCCTTGTTGCAATGTGATAGAAACTAGCCAGAAAAGCGCAGCAAAGAGTCGCTAACAATTACAGCCATCCAAGTAGCCAGCCAAGCCATCACTAACTGATAGCTGTCAGATAACCACCACAATCAGCCAAGCAAAAACAGGGCTGAGCTTAACGCAGAGCCCCTTGTATAAAGAGAGTGCACATTGATCATTGAGTTCACAATGCTGGTGCCTGGCACAGGTTTATTTTATGAATAAATAAACATAAACAATTTTTTTGTAATTTTTGTATTTACCTGCTTTATACATGTACTTTAGATTACTAAATGCTTATAAAAATACAAAATGAGTATTATTTTTCTCAGAGTTTGGTTAGTATTGATTGATGACATCATGACAACTATTATCAGTTCCAAGTTGTATATTGTGATACATTAAGTCAGCCAGATAAGCAATGCAAAGCGCGGGCAAGGCTCAATAATAATTTACTCGCTAGCTAAAGGCTGGTTCACACTATATCGCTGTATGTCCGCGTTGTTCTTTTGGTGTTCTTCGTTGACAATGTGTACTGTAAACGGATCGACCAAGCAACACAAATACCTCAAGATAGTTTGGTCCTGGCAAACCTTCTTGATAGTTTGCCGAGCATCGACGACAGCCTGTACATCATGCACCATTTTGGCAATAGTAATTTGCAATCACCGGATATAATGGTTTATTTGCTTAGGTTTATGATAGTTGCTGCAAGACTAGTATTTGATTTGGGTACGCAAAACAGAGAAGTTTTTTGGGACAAGTTGAATGAAAAATGAGAACACTACATCAGGTGCCATTTACTGATGCAAACCTGATGGGTTAATGGTAATGTGAACATTATTATCATTTATGATTATTAAATTACTTTGAATTTGATACGGTGACATAGTTTAAACTTAAGCAATCATATAATATGTAATAAGTAAGCTATCCAATATGTAAGCTATCACAAGCACCATACGCAAATTTGTTTGATGATCCGTTAAACAAGAAATGAAGTCTATCAGAAAAAAATGCAGAAGACACTCCTATAACACAAGCAATACGTTTTGAGCGTATTTAATTTATAAAATTTAACAATCTAGGAACAGTAAAATACTTCTAAGCTGTCCAATCTGTTCCAATATCTTATTGAATTCACCCTTATGGTTCTCTAGAAGGACAATGATGATGAAATAAGTTTATTTTTATTTTTTGTGATTGTATCATAACTCTAGTATTGCAGTTTGTATCAAAAAATATTTTTCATTTTTTATCATTTTCAGTCAGTTCATGGTCTATAATTGCGGTATTTGTACAATAGATTAAAGAGAACGCACACATTCAATGTGAATTTACTTTGCTTTTTTCAATTTTAGACAGTTGTCCATTTTTTCAAAAAGGAGACAACAAAATATTTTCTGCTTAATGTACCGTAAAAAGAAAACATCACTTTACTATAATAAGAGCTGGGTCTACATGTCCATTTATCTATTCATCGAATAAGTTCAAGGTTATGATAAAGCAGGGGTTCCCAACCTTTTTTTTAACCCCTTTGAAAAACTTTTAAATGCAAATTTTCTCCTGGAAACAGTGAAGTGTGAACATATACTATATTGTATTTTCTGAAAGGTCTACACAGGTACGTATATATAGGTCAGCAGCATGTATACTTGTATTTATTTGTTAAATAACTGAGGGTAGCATGTACATGTATAGTAGTAAATCACGTCAACAGGGTTATTCCGGTACACTCAACGGGTGTGGGGCAAGATTATGAATTTAAATGAGACCGCTCCTGCTTTTATAATGCAGATCTCAAGTCGCTCTCAAGGTCAGGTCAATTTCTGTTCCCATTTTTAAGGAGCAGCATTGATGAAAATCCTACTTCGCGTAGGTAGGTACAGCTAAATGGCATTAGAATCTTTATTGCCATTTTGGCAATGAGTAGAGAAATCTTTCTTGCTGAGAGCCAAAACTGGTCAATAGACATTGATCTGAGATCATCTTTCAGTGCGGAAATGTTAACTAACTCAACAAACTCCCATTGTAGCTTCACACGGTACACTCAACAGGTGTGGGGTGAAATGAAGAATTTTAATGAGACCGCTTTTGCTAGTGCCTCTGTGCAAGTTTACACAAATAAAGGTTTGTTTTTTTATAATGCACATCTTAAGTCGCTCTCAAGATCAGGTCAATTTCTTTTCTTATTTTTAAGGTGCAGCATTGATGAAAATCCTACTTCGCGTAGGTAGGTACAGCTAAATGGCATTAGAATCTTTATTGCCATTTTGGAAATGTGTAGAGAAATTTTTCTTGCTGAGAGCCAAAACTGGTCAATAAATATTGATCTGAGATCATCTTTCAGTGCAGAAATGTTAACTAATTCAACAAACTCCTATTGTAACTTCTCTGAAATTTTTTCAACAGGGCATTGAAATGGATTTCGTGTGATGTTGAGCATCTTCTTTTTTCTGAAGGTAGCTCAGGGAAGTAGCATCCAAATTCTGTTATGAGATCAGACAGGTGTTCAATAATGGTTGCCACTAGACTACCAAAAGCAGGTTTTGTATTCCAATAATTCAGTGAGTGTTGTTGTATTTATTAGATGTGACCCTAATCATAAGCCATTATCGGATTGTCATTAGTACTGAATATATTAACGTTTTAGAATACCAAGTAGAAACTGAAAGAGTGCTTTATTACCCATAACTCTCACGTTATCTCCAGCATAAAAAGCGGCAATACACATAAACAATATTGATGTCTATGCATAATTGATGCGAAATAAGGCTAACTCAAACTAAGTAAATAATGCAACCGGTGTGAGAAAGGATACCATGTTCCCAGTGCATGTATCATGTATGCCACAGTACCATCTTTGCTTTGAAAGCATCAATGTTGTCATGAATGGCAAGGACATGATGATTGCTCCTTGTAACTTCAAGTTCTCCTTGTTTAGCGAGGTAAATGTATCAACGAGGTATGCAGTCTCAAATACATAGTTATCAGCTTTTATGGCTGCTGAAAGTTCATGCTGGCCTTTACTTTCAAAAATGTTCATAACCTCGGATGTAGCTCAAAGAGCCTACCTAACATGTTTCCCTTGGACAACCAACTTACTTCAGTATGAAACAATAAAGTTGTAGACACGACATCACTTTCAGAACATAGTGCTGAAAACAATGTGGTATTTAGTGCTGATGCTTTGATGTAATTCACAACTTTTATGTTCACATCCAAGTTTGATTTCAATGCTTGTGGAAGAGTTTTTGATGCCAATGCTTCATGGTGAATGAAGCAATGCACACCTTCTATATCAGGGTTTTCTGCTTGATCTGTTTTACAATACCTGACCTACATCCTAACATAACAGGGGCTCCAACAGTGCAAATACTTATTAACTTCTCTCAACTGAACTTGGCCTTTTCAAGGAGATTTTCAACTATTTTCAACACATCTCTCACTGAAGTTGTTCTAAGCAAGGGCTGACAAAACAGAAACACCTCTTCAATGGATGTGTCATGCACATATGTACCATACACCAATAGCAACATCAGTTGGCTCATCAAGTTGTGTGGCCCAAAATAGGAATGCTTTAATCTTAGCAACTACTTTATCTTCAATGTTTGCTGCAATACCATCAATACGTCACTTCACAGCGTTGTTGGATGGTGGGATGTCTTGAAATTTTTGCCCAGCTGGTTTTCTATGTACTATTGATGCGTAGTCTAAAATACATGGCTTGATCAAAGTCTCTGCTATTGTATGTGGCTTTTTACACTGAGTAATATGGTAGGAAACCTCGTATGAAGCTGTAATAAGTGCATTACTATGAGCATAAAGATCTCCCCTTGCATCAAGTCTACTTCTCTTTACTTGCCGCTTTTTGGACTCAAAGTAATCTTGGATGTTCTCAGCTAGTGTGAGGTGAATCTTTTGCGAGGGTTGCTTCAACTGAAAGTGTTTCATGGAGTCATTCGAGAAAGTATTCAGGCATTTCACACATTGCAAAAGCCGAAGAACATTTTTCATACGATACGAAAACCCATAATCTAAGTAACTCTCAGTGTAGGTTCGTTTCTTTGCCTTTGACATCTTGCACTAATTAATAGTTGTAAGAATAAAGCGGCAGCTGAAAAATAATATAAACGACCTAGTATCTGTTTGTACAATAATAATCGGCTGAGACTGTATTAATATTGTTTATTCAATCTACCACTATATATGCATCATTATGTTACTTATTTGCAGAAAAGCGAGTAAGACATAACATGAGTGATAATAGAAAACAATAATGTGAGCATATATGTAATTATACTTGTACAAATAATCTTACTGATTATTTTTTACATGTCATGCAGTAGTTGATAAGTGAGTGTGTCCTTGTGTCAAATACATGTGCACTGTGAGTAGCACAATGTCAAACTAATCCTTAGTTTGACCTTAGTCACTAAGGTCATTAATTAAGGTCAAGCTGGCTTATTGGAATTTTTCCAAATTGTTGGCAAATATGTAGCTAGCTACTGCACATTTACAGTAGCTACATGCAGACTGTATTACAATGAATGTACAGTAAAAGGTACTTGGTCTACTGCCCGAGCCAGAATATACATGTAATAGAAGAGGAATGAGAACAGAAAAGACATCTAGGGTTTATTAAGGCTTAAAAGCGCGTTCACAAAATGCGAAATTATAAAAACTAAAATTCCCCCCTTTAAAATGCCCAATTTCCCCCTGGGGGAGGAATTCCCTCCAGGTTGGGAACTCCTGTGATAAAAGATAGCGTTTGATGATAGTTCAACTCATGAGCTTCAGATCGGTAGACATACAATCTAACACCTACATCAAGCAAATTCAAGGATTAGTGATTATCTGTGTTTGATCTTTTTCATTTTCTGTGCTATTGACACACCTGATATTTTGTCACAAAGAGCTAGAGAACTAGACTGTCAGACTGTTAGTCCGTATAATGGAGATAATCCTAAGTCACTTTCTCTTTCAAGTGCGGCAAGAGGCATAGTGATATATTAATGCTAGCCTCGAGATGTGCATCAGTCAAATCAAATTTGAGAACTCACGCCAATTTAACACTTTACATTATATGAACTCTTTTGTTTTACCAAGTAAAAAACTTACATAAATTTTTTACATTATATGGAATTTATGTTATGCGAGGTATATATTATAAGAGCGTCTACTGTATATAAAATGAACGCGAGTTGATTTTTGAGTTCACAGTAGGAAAGCTTGTGGATGATGCCGGTTTACGTTTTGATTTATTTGTTTTCAAATCTTTACTATAATAAAAACGGATTCCATTCATCTCTCTCAAGCCACGCTAAGGCCTTTAGGGAAAAATTGTTTAGCATGAGGTTTCAAATAAAACATGCCATTTTACAGACATGCGTTCTACCCACCACACCACTTTGCTTCCTTACCACACACTGAATAACTATGGACATACTTTATTACATATGAAGATCTGTCACAGTGCACAAGACTGTCGAAACACTAATAAATATAACATATTTTTACCATGAATTCTTGTTGTTGCAGGTACTTTGTAAGTTGGTGGAAATAAGTAAAGTGCGTTGCTTTTTAACTAATAAGAATCCCAGTCTGTTCCGAAATTAGGTGTTTTCATAATTTGGAAAAGTTGCTAGCTGTTAATGCAACTATGATACAACAATGATTCAAGCAGAGACTTTTCTACAGTAGACTTTGTTTACCAACAGCAAGTCAGTAAGTCGTTAATACTTTGTTAGCTAATATTTTAATTACATTATGCAACGTTTTTAATATAACAACATTATTTTATAAATCAGCTATTATGACTCTATCCCTTTATAGTTTTTCATTCCTACAGTTTGTGTTCAATAAGTAACGATGAAGAATTAGGGAAATTACATAAAAACGACTTGAATTCATTCTTTACACTACTATTTAATGTAAGAATAATGATGCAATTAGGAAGCTCAACTGTATTTAATATGTGGTCTATAATTGTGGTTTGTTATTTATTATACCAAATTTTAATTTGTTATGATAAATAAATAGCATAATAACATAAGAATATAATATAATTATAGTAAAATAAGTAACATTACCCATCATAATATATTTTATACAGAGTAGGCCTTGCAGAGTAATTTTGTAAATTATCAGTAGATATACAGTATAATATATACTTTATGTATATATATATATTTTAGATATTTATCTATAAAATTTATATGTGTATATGAACATATAAAAGTCATTAGGAAGCTCAACTGTATTTAATTTTAGGCATGAAACAGGTTCTATTTTAAATTTTCAGGCATGTATAAGCAGCTTAAATGCATCTCAATTATCAGCATTATGTTACATAACAAGTACTGAAACTTCTGAAAGCTGAGGAGAGCGGGTTGATACAACTTCTTTATGTATGTGGAAGTTATCTTGCATTCAAACACGAATATAAGGGCTTTCCGATTGATGTCTACCCATAACTATCCAACTGTGATGCCTCTATGTCTTATGTTATGGCGGCAGTCATGTAAATACTTTTGTATTCACGTATGATTATAACAACTGGAAGGCCAATGTTATTAACATGTTCATCAGCATACAGCTTCTCTGTAAACTTTATTAAACTTTGATGTATCCGTTTCTTTTAATCAGTAATCTCACTTGATGAGCTTTAAAAGAAATCATTGACCATTCATTTACTTTTAAATCGAAGTAAAATAAGAACGTTGAGTCAACATGCAAGTTTCTTAACTACATGTAAAAGTCTGGAACACGCTGCCAACCAATTGCTGCACCGGTCAATATAGCTTCATTTTTTCTCACATCTTTTATAAGAAAGCAAAGTTGTACATTCAGAAGTTTGTAGCTGCAATTTCAATGAAGTGTCCAGGGACTTCTTTAAAGGTTGACTTGCAATAAAATTCACATCACAGTTATTTGGTATCAAAATATTCACCATATCTTACTCTGTTGTGTTGTAGGTGCTAAATATGTGGGAATGTGATTAAAAGCTCTTAAAAGCTCAAAAACGAACAGAAAATCGCAGCCACATGAGACCGCCGTAGTTTGGAATCGTTTTCCAAAACGGCTAAAATGTGACGTATGTGTGCGAGCTAGTTTATGTTTACACTTTCATGCATCCTTATTCGTCGAAATATTTTCACAAATATACTTCACGCTTGCAACAAAAACCATGTCTATTGTTCTTACGCGTCTATTTTATCGGCATCGTAATGCTGCAACTTTGAGCACTGATATCTCAAAACTTAGCATAAAAATATGTTTAATTTTCTAAACTTAGCTTGAACGATTGCATATCATTCTCTGATAAAAATGATGAGCCTTTTGGTTTCCTACGATGGTCGAAAAATGCTGTAGAAATTTTTCGCCCCATATGGCGAGAATTGTAAGTCACATGATCAGATAATGTTGGTTTCAGTTCATGTTTGATCTATCGCAAATAGCAAACACGCTTTCTCGTATTAAACTTGTTAATTTCAATTCGTCATAATGTCTAACGCGCCACATCGTGTTTGTGCAGCTGCCAAGCTGAGAAGCATCTTTTTTCTTGGCCATGAGCAGAGAAAAGACCAGACCTTCACCGGGCGTAGAGCAACTGGGTGAAGCTAGATGTGACAAACTTTATTTATTCGCCTGCTTACTCTTACCTTTGTTTTCGCCATTTCAAAGACAACATGTTTTTTAACCTGTTTGCATAATCCACGTGTCACCAAAGCATGAGAGTAATTTATTTTATGAACTACTTGTATTGGTAGTAGTAACTCGGGTTATTTTCTAGTATTCTCACAATACTACTGTATTAATCTATATTTAATATAACCATATTAATGTCATTTAATTGGAATATGATATTATTAGTATTTTATCTTTTTAATTACGTGTATTATTCTTATTATAATAACAAAACTAATTCATGTGGCATATCTATCTGTAAAACGTAATATATTAATCTATAATTGATAAAATAATGTTATAAGTTTCACGATTAATTTTGCCAAATTTCTTAACCCCACTCACTTATAGATATGTTATATAAAATAGTTATTGTCATTTTCTGGTAGCATATTAATATTATTAGATGACTATTATTAGTATTAGATGAAGAGTTTGTGCCAACTACTGCCGACTGGGCAGAGTTTGAGCGCTTAACTTAACCAAACTTGACAAAATATAAAGAATACCCATAAAGTTATTACTCACATTTTAATGTTTACAATATCATGGATTCTGATAAGGTTTTGTAAAATCTGTGTCATGATTGCATGGCTATATATTTATTTTTTTTTCTGATCAAGCAAATATGATATAATAACAGGAAATGTTGTTGTACAAATCTTATTGCAAGTCAACTATTGTGTTGTGATTTCAGACCCGAATCCTCCTTCAAAGAGGAGAAAATAATAGTAAGTGTGACAGCACTCCAGCGGCTATTTCACTGTCACGCCTGCGTCCTCCCCTGCTCATTCACGATGGTGCGAGAAGGCGGATGGGTAGAGTTCAAGGTTACATGTGCCTCCTGTCACCAATCGTACACTTTAGAAACAACTGCCAGGGTGAACAGAGCTCACGTCTTCAACCCCTTGCTGGCAGCTGCATCACTCTTTTTTGGCGGATGCCTTACGCAGAACCTCCGTTTTCTGTCGCTCCTGAACATCGCGATACCAAGCCACAGCATTTGCTTCTATCAACAAAGAGAATACTTACATGGTGTGAGTGTTAATATTTACCCATAAACTTGGAAAATGTGAGTAAAAGCTTGGCACACTAATTGAATAACGACATTTAGAAAATTTTTTTTTCTTGAAATGAAAATATGTCATCCTTCCAGCGAAATATATTATAATTTAAAATTCTGATTCTTTATCATAATATAGCACAAAAAGGGGAGGAGGATTTTACATTCTTAGACTAATGATAATGATACAAATTAATCTTGTATAATGAAGTTTTACAATATTTTACCGTGTATTGCTGAGCAGTATCCCCTGCATAACGAGGGATTGATGGCAGCAATCGATTGGGAGCTTAATTTGGCAGGTGACGATAGATGCGATAGTCCGGGGCATTGCGCACTATACAGGGCCTACACTATGATGGATCAGAGCTGCGGTTTAATAGTCAGCAGCCATCTTGTCAAGGTGAAACTTTGACAGTTTTTACTTCAAAGCCTGACAAAAACGCAAATTTTTTAGTAGTTATCAATACATAAACATCAAATTGCTGATCTAGCTAAATAATTCATTTAAATAATGTGAAAGTGATTGTTGGTCGTAACTTTTTCTACTTTGCAGTCAACAGAGACCACCAGCTCTAACGCCATAGAGCTGGAAGGCTTCAAGCGATGCCAGTCCAATCTAATTTCCCACGGCCTGAGAGTGAGGTCCATTACAACGGATGTTGTTACAAAGGTTGTGTGCATACCGCAAGCTTGTGTTTTGGCTTATGCCGCAAATTCGTCACGCTGAGCAACGGCCTCTACCTGCCTGTTTGGTGTCTAAGATTCAGGCTCTTTTCCCACCAACGGATGATGAAAAAGATATTGCAGACTTGCAAACAAGATTTGCAGCATTAGCCAAAACACAAGATTGCGGTATGCACACAACCTTTTTCGAGCATTTGGCGATGGCTCTCCAAATGGGAATAGATTATCTACCAAAACAATTATTGAAAATCAATAATTGCTGTTCATCAAAATAATCTCGATCTTTATATAATAAAATCATATAACTAATACACTTTCTACTGTAGTAAGTGTACAAGCCAAATATAACAGTTCTCCTTGTGTTCCACGAGTTCAAAATATGTGTGTTCAACCGATGCATTAAATGTGTAACACAAGAATTGTAAATAATGCTTGACACATTAACATAGCTTTGGTGTTGTTGGCATTAAATGAAAATTCAACTCACTATGATATCGCAGGTAATTATTCTACCCCAACTCAAGGGGTGCAGGCGCTACAAGTTCGTCCACACCAGGATGCATACACAGGCATTCATGCTTCCCGCGGTCATGGAGACGATGCACAAACTCGGCATCATGGCAGCACAAACTTTCAGGAAGTGATGGCATGTCTTTTCAGCGCTTGCAGACACACTACTCTGTAGCCGGTGGTATTAGCTCCTAAAGAAATGAACAGATATGTCTATGTGACCATAGCTCATACATCAGGTCGATGTTATCCAACAGTATATCAGTGCAGCACTAGATTAAAATTGTTAATGTTGTCATTCGAGAAAAATCTGTAATTATTTTTTCGCAATATGAAGCGATAATTATCATCACTAAAATCATATAATAATATTCGTTTCATCACTCTCTAGCTAAAACTATTACTACTAGCTAGCTTGGCACATAAGAGCTGGCTAGTGGCAGTGCTTACTCGCTGGAAGGTTTGATTCTGTTGAGGATCTTCTTCAGATAGAGCGTCAGGCTCGAAACGCCAGGGTCTTAACTATTCAGAATTTGACATTTTTTATGATTGCAACTCAGACATGTACACGTACGTTGAATCATTGGACAGAATGGCCAAGCTGAAACTGTAAAGTAGCGAGCATCTATATTTGATATGGGGTCTTAGGTAAAACCCGAAGTGTTTCTCATAAACTAACGCTACGATAAGTTTTATATTGAGCTTTTTATTGGCCTTAAAATTCACCGGGGAACATCACGTGACAAGACAATAACCAAAATCCGTGGATACGTCATCGAAATCAAGAGATTCCAATCTACGGCGGCTTTTCATTTTTGAGCTTTTAAGAGCTTTTAATCACATTTCCACATATTTGGCACCTACGACACAGCAGAGTAAGACATGGCGAATCTTTTGATACCAAATAACTGTAATGTGAATTTTGCTGCAAGTCAACCTTTAAGCTTGATACAGCTTTCATCCACAAATTATTTTATCATAACATGGTATGATGAAACAGGTATTTTGTTTGGGTGTTGGGATAAGACAGAAGTATGATATAAAAGGGTGTAACAACCCATTGCAATTATTTAATGCAAACAACTATATATTCTGAATTATTAAATAACACACATTTCAAAGCATAAGCAAAAATATCTTAATCAATTCTTGAGACATTGCATCAATACTAGCCGTGGATCAATTTTCAAATATTCATTTGTATTAATTTGGTCAGAATAGTGAATTTAGCACAATAGTGAAAGAAGTGAAAGGCTTGTTTTTTTAGAAACAAATTTGTGTTTTGAGACCAAAAAGCTTTGAAATGTGAAAAAGGTGAACAATCTACGCATATCAAGTTCGAACAAAATTTGCCATAGAATATGGAAACTTTTAGTGTATACATATACTAACAAACATACATGTAGCTACTCCCATACAATGACAAATAGGAGTTTATTAATATACAGTAGATGTAGATTATATTTCATATAAAATTTTAAAGTTGGTCACAGTATCGTAATAGCTGGGGGTTTTAGTAACCACGTTTAAAATAACCACGTTTTTTTAACATCAAGACTTTTACATAAGCTTCATTCGTAAAATTATTCGTGAAATTGAGAATCAAAAGTATATTTATGACAACGTTTTACAAACTTGTATTGATTTTCTTCTTGATGAACTGACAGCATTTATGCAATATAATGTTTTCAGTTATAATTGCATCAAAATTTGTTCATACTTGATTAAGTAAGATGAAAATAAGTATGCATACTAAACTTCTCATAAAGGTTTGATTACTTATATGTTTACAACACTGACAAACAGCAAAATTGAACCGTTGAAATAGATGAGGTGGTGTTTTTATTACCTAAATTTAATGACACCTTTGTTGAATTTACAATTGTTTGTTTTGGGTTGCAGTTTTTGAGCAGAAATTGTAAAGGAGTAAAATTAAAATTTTTATGCCAAAATTCAAAAGTTTCAGAAGGTTTCAAAATTGTTAAGCATTGTAATAATAGTCTGGTGGCCACAGGGCATTATCGTGTCAACAGGTGGCAGAAGATGGGGTCTATGGTAGCTTGACACTTTTAACATGTTTCTAATTTATTCATTACTAATTTAGTTTTCTACCGCTATTTTAGTTGATAAGCTAAGAGTAATTTGCCATTAAATGGTGAGTAGTTATACAAAAATAAATTTTTTCTTACGCCGTGTGCAGTCAGTCGGACCAGCCAATCAGAGCCGTAGACCAACATTTACGTCATGTTGTGGTACGGGGGTATTAAATTACCCCGATATCAATTAGGTTTGTTGTTAGTTTCCTGTCTCATCGAGCGACCGCCGGCCTTTGGAGTAATGATCGAAAACTTCAATTTACTAATTATACCGATTTCCAAAGCTAGCTGTCATGGATTACATAATTCAATATAATCAACTACCACATTCTAATAGATAAAAGGTTGTTCAACGATCTAACACGTTCAACACTGCATCTTTATGGCAAGTCTGATTCTACAAGTGAAGCCGACGCCAGATACAGGTTGTTCTCATCAAAAACATCTTATGAAAAAAACCTTCCACCAAGAGGGTTCTCTCCGTCGGCATTTAATGAGGGTCAATTACTAAGCAGCAATACAGCAGTGGAAAATTCAACCATTAATGGTGCCCCCAGATCCCACAAACCATGTCTGGAGTAAAGATGATGATGAGATTTCTGACATATAAGACATATAAGAGCTGACATACATTTATGGTGCAATATTTATCGATCATAACCTACCCGAAAAACGATCTATCAAAGCATGTAGCAATAAATTTAAAACTTGAAAATAGGAAGAGCTACAATACTGATTTGAACGTATACGCAATGTGCATAGCCCTACATAAAAGTAATAGATGTACCCCCTTTAGCTTTAACCACAACAATAATTAGTTAACTCATACATCGCATACTTCTGTAAGGTAATAATTGATACGTGAGCGCTATAACAATACAATATGATACAATTGATTAAAATACAACAAAATATGTATTAATATATATTATATGACACAACATAATGCAACATATCAATCCTATAACACAATTCAAATCAGTTCAATACAACATAATACAGCTTTTATAATACAATACAATAGAATATAGTTTAATAACACAATAATACAGTACTGATAAGTTCTGCATGACACAATATAGTAACTTAAAACTAACCAAACCATCAGTTAAATAACAATCATACATTTGCATAAAAGTACTACACTTTGTGTTGATATTGGTTTAACGTTTCAAAGAGCAATACAGTCTCCAATTTTGTAAATAGGCGAGCTAATTCTTAATAAAAATCAGCAGAGGCATTCTATATTACAAATAGTCCAGTATTACTGGTTTATTAAAAAAATACCCAATCTAGGTATTCTATTTATGAAGCCCAATAATATAAGTAGCTTATAATGTTATGTA
Source organism: Watersipora subatra (assembly GCF_963576615.1). Taxonomy (NCBI): domain Eukaryota; kingdom Metazoa; phylum Bryozoa; class Gymnolaemata; order Cheilostomatida; family Watersiporidae; genus Watersipora; species Watersipora subatra. The sequence continues at coordinate 42,062,741 of NC_088713.1, forward strand.
GTGCTACCGTTTTAGCCTAAAAATTAAACAAATTGAGTTGAGCTATTGAGTGTATGAAACAGTGAGTGTCTAAAGACACAGCAACAATACCTACGACAGAGAGTAGTTTATTGTATAGTTTGTAACCAATATGTAAAATCTGGACTGAGAAGTTTGACTTGAGAGTTTGATTCATTATAATCAACACCTATCACTTATTGATCCAACTGACTACAGTACACAGTGAAGGAAACGCAAGATTTTCAATAAAGCAATGCATTTAATCTTTGATTACATTTACATAAATATTAAGTAAATGAGTTTGCTATCATCTCACCTTATTTTTTCAGAAGTTTGAGATTCTTTGCAACTTGAGAAGCTCTTTGTTATTTCGACTCACTAGCAATCTTCCTCAAGCATTCAGTGTGGCATTTACATACGACTAACACTGCGAGTTGCGATCTGACTGTTTGTAGATGGTGCTCTACATCTCATAAAAACTTTGGATTATCGCTTTTTTCCGTTAGTAAAACTTTGTTGACTTCTTAGCATGTAAAACTTGATTATAATGAATTATGTAACCGATAATAGCTAGCTGTGGTAATCAATTTAAATAGAAGATACTAAATTCGCGCTACTACTAACCGGCGTATACGGCAGTTTCTAACACGGAACAGCGGAAACAGACTAAGGGCACAAATGTTATCGGTGAAAGCAAATACGCCCCGTATTAAACAAGTGCATAGATTTATGTTTACCTAGCTGATTGGCTGATTTGGCTAATTGCGCATGGCGCAAGGGAAATCTCATTTATGTATTTCTACCCATCTTTTAATGGCAAATGATCACTGCTTGACAAGAATAATTCCGGTAGGTATAATAAAAAAATTAGGAGATGATTTATTCTATCCATTAAATCTAAGATTCGTTATACCCCATTGTCGTGCCACCTTGGCAAAAAAACGACACAAAAATGCCCTGTGGCCACCAGACTATAAATAGTAATGTGTTTAATGTCAATGTGTAAAATGTGCTAAATGTGTTTCATGAAGTTGAATAAGTTTCCAAAATTTCTACAGTTGTTGAATTGTCAGATTTGAACTTTCAGCTTTATTAAACATGTGAGGTAAATGGGAGACAAAAAATAGGAGAAATCTTAAAACCATCGGCAGTATATTTTCTTATCCAAAAACTTGCATGTAATACAAAATTATCAAAGCAAAGAATGAATACATATAATTAAAAGAATGTTCAAGTAAAATATTTGAAATAGCTTCACTTCTGTTTTAGTTACAAAACTGATAAAGATAATCTAGATAAAGGTAATTAAAACCCTGTAATGCTTTTCTCTTCTAGAAAAGAGCAGCAATAGAATAATTTCAATTATTATTCTATCAAAATTTGAATATAAGATATATAAGGTCATGCAAAATGCGATTAGGTATGTACATCAAGCTTTTCATAAAGGTTTAATTACTAATATGTTTACAACACTAGACAACAGGAAAATGCAACAGTTCAAATAGCTGAAGTGGTGTTTTTATTATCTAAATTTATTGACACTTTTGTTGAATTTACAGTTTCTTGTTTTGAGTTGCAGTATTTGAAAATAAACTGTAAAATAAAAACTTAGAATTTTTATGCCAAAAAATTCAAAAGTTACAGAACAAAATTCAAAACTTTTAAGCATTGTAAGAAATAGAAATGTGTTTAATGTTGTATCTGTTAACTGTGTTAAATTTCCAAATTTTCTACAGTTATGTTAAGTAGTGATATTTGAACTTTCAGCTTTTTTAAACACGTGAGGTAATTGGGAGACAAAAAATATGATAAATCTCAGAATTTTTGGCATTATAAAGGCTGCACCAAAAACTTGTTTGTGATATACAATTATCAAAGCAAATAATGACTATATAAAGTTATAAGAATGTTCAAGTAAAATATTTGAAATAGCTCCACTTCTGTTTCAGGTACAAAACCGATATTCATTTTTTAAAGTTAAACTTCTAGGCTGGTAAAAAACTTTAAAGGTACTTCTTCTCTAACAGGTGCTGGTCAGCCAAAACCAAATAGAAGATATCAAAGAGCAAAAACAGGTGTACCAGCTTGAGTCAGCTTAGTAAACATTAGCTTTCAGAATGTTCCAACAGGAAGGTATTAAATCTTTAGCATCAAAACTAAATCTAGTGAGCAGAGGTGAAACACCTGGTCACGGGTTACCTCGTACACTGGGAATAAAACCAGGCAAAGCAGGATATTACCAAGATCTGGAAAATTGGACGAATATTTCTTGTTTTGGTAGAGTGACTCATTACACCATTGACGAGGTAGCAATCCACAAAAACTCGACGGGTAGTAACCGATGCGCTGTGTTTGTCCTAGGAAATGCTAAAAATCATGTTCCCTTGCTTCTTATTTACCTTGATACCCAGCAATACATTACAGTTTTAAATTTGATTGGTACACATATGCTTCTCAGTGCAAATAATGGACTATCATATGATTGTCCTAGTGTTGTAATCGAAGCTGGTTGCCGAAAACTTGGAGAAGTCATACCTAAACACATATTTGATAAATCAGGAGAATGTACCCACATTATTGAACGGTGTCCTTTTATGCCCCATGCAGGTAACTACAGATGAAAGTTATCACAAAAGTGAAGCATTCAACCAAAAAACTTCAATGTTCTCCGTGAGCAGAGAAGGATTCTAGCTCAGTTAGGAGAGCCCTGGTCTTCGCCTATCTCTAAAGCCTTGATGATTATAGCCGCTATCAAATGCTACTATCGTCTAGCCAAGAAGCTTCCTTATCCAAACATTGTGACTCTTTTTGATAGTAATATCCATCCAGCTCTCTACGATTTAGTCTGCAAAATACCAAATTTAAGGCAGATTGAACTTCCTTCCAATAATGACCCAAACTCTGTAAAGGTAGACAAGGACGATAGTCAGCTTAAAGCAGTAACTAAAGCTTCTATCGAGTTTGCAGCTGTAAATTTCAGAATGTACAAACACTACTTTTTTGTAGTAGGTCTTGTGAAAAAAAGTTATATTTAATAGTGAAAAAACAGCTTCCGAAAGTCTCCAGATTTCCGCATAAGAAACTTTAATTCAGAATCGACTTTGTTTTTTTACGAGAAAATGTCACAGGTTGTGAAATCGCCTGTAACTTTGGGCCATAAGACAATAGGGACACTCATTAACCAGATGACAATAGACCGAAGTTTGAATTATTAATAAAGAAGTTATCCTTACTGAGAGGCAGGCTGATGGTACCAACAACCCACTGCTCACTTTTAGACGCAGATTCCGAAGCCTTTACACGGTGGCAACCACAACGTTTAATATAAAAAGTGCACAAGTTATTTTGAAATCTGAGGGAATGTGGGATACTCCATGGAAAGCTATTTTATTTTCATTGGCATGCAAATCATATTTTTTTTACTTAAAAAGACTTCAACGACCACCAGTCTTCAGTTTTCATGAGTTTTGAAAACTTGCCCAACAGAGAAATACTACTCCTTGAGATCATCATTTATCATGTGTCATGCTATTCTAACATCTATAGTGTCATGCAAATACAATTATTTGGTATCCAAAAAATTCAACATAAATTGTTTGCTTACATAAACTACTCAGTTTCAAATCTATGGTCTGATCTTAAATATTTTTAGCACAAGTGCTCATGAGCTTGTATAGCTCTAATATTGTAAATACCACATATCGTGAGGTATTCATGTACAGATTTTTCTTCATAAATATTTCATCTTACTCAAAGTGTAAAGTTGGTGCAAGTTTTCCAACTCAGCTCTTAAGCAAAAACCGACGTTCACCGTAAAACCTACATTTGAATAGCTATTTTGTTTAGGCATTTTCTTTAACACAGATTCACTCCAAGAGAAAGGTGGAAAACTTCAGCACCAACTTTCATTTGAGTCTTTGATTTTGATAGCGTACGACCTCTATACGATTGTTATCCTAAGATTCTCTGATCAATACAAACCAATGGTATATATATATATATATATATATATATATATATATATATATATATATATAGAATAACTTAAAAGAAGATAAAAATTTTGACTATTATATTTACACTACTAATAGTTTCGTGTTAAAAACACTCACATATATATATATATATATATATATATATATATATATATATATATATATATATATATATATATATATATATACAGTCAAACATGGATAACTCGTCCACGGATAGCTCGAACACATGGTTAATTCGAACATTTTCTTTGGTCCGTTCCCACGTAATGATAAATTGCTATAGATAACTCGAACTCAACACTGTTAATTCGAACTGTTTTTTTGCCCAACGGCTACCGAAACGGTTGTTATCGCTTTAGAAAATCACTTTATTCAAAGCCATAGAGGTAAACTTCATCTTTTTGTAATTCATAAGCGTCGTTATTACCATCATCGGCAAAATATTTTTGTCAACGACTTTTCTAAAAGTTTAATGAAATTTGATTTATACTGCGATACGATGAATAGCACGGGCTAGCCGGGTCACGCGTGCAAGGATTTTCGCCACGCACATACAAAACAAAAATCGCATGTTGTTTTTGTTTTGTTTGTGCGTGCCGCAAACCCTTGAGTGCGTGACCCGGCTAGCCCGTGATGAATAGTTTTCCGACGTTGATTCTGTGTTGAATCAACGTCGGAATGTTGAATGTTTAAATCATCTTGAAAATTGTTGTAATTAAACGTATACGTTGTCTGAGCTACAAAAAAACTATTCTTTGTTTGACCTAAACACAGAATACGTGTGTAAATTCAATAAGTATCTATTAAAAAAGCGTGAGTGATATAGAATGTACCATAAAACCTCGTAAAACTTCTAATTGAACTGCCTCGGAGTGTTGCTCTTAACGAATCCCAGGTAAAGTAAGGTAATCTGCATAAACTTCAAGAAAAAACGGCAAAATTGATCGTGGGTAAAAACCCCCAAAAAAAAGTATTTTCTTTTGAGCATTTCAACAACAATCAAGTTTTGCCAATGTCAATCTGAAAAACGTCCTGGCAATAACATCACCTCAAACAACAAACCAATCTCAAGTGATAGAAAAATATCTATACTTTTTCATGAAAATGTTTTAAACTTTACATTAGAAGCATTTAATTTGAAACAAGCCATTTGTGCTTTTGATTTATATTATAGTTTGTATATGTACATGTATCTACTAATAAATAAGTAAATATATGGACTTGTGACAGTGCTCTGATAACTTGAACGCTCTGATAATTCGAACACTTTTGCTTGGTCCCTTGAAGTTCAAGTTATCCATGTTTGACTGTATATATATATATTGAAATGTATCCTACTTGAAACTAAAATCAGTGTGCTCAACATAGGATGGAGCAGTATAAATTGGAAAGTCAAATAGCTTATTTATCTTTCAGCTACTGTCAGTTTTCTGCTGGCGCATTCTTCAGGCTGTAAACTTCAACTGGGCAAGATGGTGACTTTTCAAACATCCCTTTCTTTTACTTGATTGGTGGGTTTTGTCGCGCTTTGATTAACTTATTACTAAAATTGCAGAGAAGATAACTTTTAGAATGAGGACAAGATGAGGCAATTTCTGTTCTTTTATTAAGTGTTGACATGTCAGGTTTTTTAATAATGTAATATTTTTCAGAAATACATAAATTGCACCTTTGCCTTGAGTTGCTGTAGGATTTGGCTTGTTTTAGTATAGGCCACTCAAGTTTGAAATTAATGTCTCGGTCTTTTAGTGCCCATATGTGTTTGCTCAGTTCTGTAGCATTTCTTCTTGCGCTATTATTTATACTGCTTTTATGGTTGCGGTACCTAGTCTTAAAGTCTGTTCCACAAAGTCCGACGTAGGTCTCAGCAGTGTTGCTGTCTAGTCTTGTCACTTGTGCTTGGTAGACTATGCTCTTCTGAAGGCAGTTTTGGTTAAGCGGACAGTCTGATTTTCTTCTACAGTTGCATTTTTTGGTTTCGGTAGTTGGCGGATTTGAAAGGAGGCTGTTATGGCTTTCTATTCTGTTTTTGATGTTAGGCATAGTTGAGTAGCTCAATTTCAAGGTATTTTTGTTAAATATTTTATGTAAAGGGTTTGTCTTTCGGAAGCATTTGTTGATCAGAGTCAGGAATCTTTTTCCTATTTTAGTTTTTACACTTGAATTAAATGGTGGGTTATACCAGGTTATGGTTCGTTGTCTAGTTCGTCTTTTTCTTTTGTTAGTGGAGTTTGCATTTTCATAAGTAAGTATATGGTTGTATCCACTGTTTGTCAGAGCTGTCTGGTACGGTTGTACGGCCTTGTCAAAAATATGTTTACTAGAGAATATATAACAGTATAACAATTCTGTTATACTTCCAAATTATATATATATATAAATTGGAAGTATAACAGTATTTATATATATATATATATATATATATATATATATATATATATATATATATATATATATATATATATATATATGTAATGAATATATACATATGACGTTCAATCTTTTTGACACAATGAGCAAACAGCCTTCATGTAGGCCTAAGCATAATTAATAACCAACTAATCTTACACTAGAAGTCTCTAGCCTGGTCTCTAGCATTTACTCATTTAACCCTTTTTGCAGGCATTGGAGCTTCTCTCATACATAGTTACTAATAAGTCGAGTCATTTCAAACTAGCTGCAGTCTTAACAGATTATTTTGATAAGATTTTTTTCGATGAATATACTATAAATGAGAATATCGCTGCAACTGGTAGATGGGTAAGAAAAAACTCATACTAATCAAATGCAAAATGCTATGTTTAACATACAATTATATACTTCCAACATTGTATGGCGCTTTTTTGGCCATGGCAGTTAGCCATTATCTTTTTTTTTTAAACTAGCAAAGCAAATAAAGATATATATTTTGAAAAAGTTCTAAATTTGTATTTAAAAAGTTGGCGTTTCATGAGATAAGAGTCAGTTTGTACCTTCAGTGAACGGTGTATGATAAACCTTGCATTACAGCTTCCCTCATGATCATTTAACACTTCATTTCCTTCACTTTTTCTGTGCTGCAAAGCTTATGGTAAACTACTGATTAATATTTTTAAATATTTATAAAATCAAGTTATTTATAGTTAGTTTCAATTAAGTGTTTGCTTGTTATAACTATAAAACTAGTGAGCTTTTGAAGAGTTTTAGTAAACTTAGTCGTAAAGATATCTTATATACAAATGTCTCTAGTCACTTCACTAACTTTGCTGCTTAGTATAAGACATAGTCTTCGTTTGCTTGAAAGGGAAATTATTGTGTTGGTCTCTTTCAATTTTACATAATAACGTTGACATTTCTTATATGTTAGATTTTATTAAAAAAATTCATGTTCATGTTAATTTGTTTATGTAAAATTGCTCAAAAGTTATAACCTGTAGGCCTAGTACAAAATTTACAGGAAACTGACAGCATTATTATAAATAAAATCAATGAGGGTTATTTCTTAGTTTATAAAAAAACTTTTAAAGTTGCACTAAAAATTCAAAGTAAATATTATCATTTTTCAAATTGATTTCCCTATTTGTATTGGCAGATAAAACTACTAGAGTGTTCAGGGTGCAAAATACATGAAGATGAATGGTCTGAAATTGTTTTAATGATGTCATCATGTTTGAAAGGTCAACAAGCTATTCGAGCTGTAAGTGATATTAGTCTATATAAAGTTGTCTCTCAATTTTCACAGTTACCTAATTTTTCAGTACTATAATGAAACCTAATTAAAGTCTTTTTATGACCATCAACTTTATGTTAACCATTACCTTTAAAATGTTTAGAGTAATAATTTTTTATAATAAATTGTCTACTTAATTGAGTTTACTACAAGCACGTTTTATTATACATTCACTACTGAATGCCTGGCGCTGTTCGAGTTATAAAAAGGTTTTTAAAGCATAATTTATTTATATTCAACATATAAAACATTTAATATTCTAACTTTCAAACTTCATATTGTCAGAAACGTGTCTTTGTGCAGTTCAAATGAACTAGGAAACAAAACAATGTAAATGTTTTCAAACTTTTTTCAAACCACTGTAAATTATAAATTAACACATGAAAAAACTGTGTTGTTAAAATAAGTTAGAAGGAAAAATATAATTGTAAATGTGTTTGACGGTGACTGGGAAATCACTAGCAAGTAATGGCTACATATAGTCTGCCATGTAACCCCTGTCCTTTATCACCGGCTAAGCCTCCGGGCAAAAGAGGGAGGCCTGGCCTGTTAATTGATCGTCACGCTGGCACCGGCTTTTTTTGCGATGCTCTTCCCTCCCAACACTGTAATATAATATAAAAGTATCACAATATTACATAAGGTAGACTAATGTTAAGTCATACAAAGCAAAATAGTATAAACCATCTACAAAACTGCCTAACATATCAGATTGCTGAATACTAAACTTTCGTAGAAAATAAAGTAACATAATAAAATATAGCACATGAAATTTATCACTTATCTATATGTTCTTTAGTTTTTATGATAACAGATTTGCAAACAGGTAACGCATTTCAATCACCAAAGTTTTATTCAGAGAGAAATTATTGTTAATGTCGTGATGTTGAAAACAAATTTACACAATATATTTTGAGTTTAAAAACTTGTGTTATATAGTAATACGCAAAATATTGTTTAATAACAGGGCATCATACATCATAGGTGTAATTTATCAATGAATTTGTCAATCAGCGCAAAAAAAATCATAAAAAGGGTATACGACGTAATTACATGTATGTTAAGGGTGATAGAATTCTAAAGACTGTGTAGCTCATTGGTTAAATGTGTAGTTAAAACATGTGGTTGTAAGCAAGCTTTTTGTTTCAAGATTTTAATAGCTATAACTAGACCAACCGATTCACAAAGTCACAGAATCACAAACTTTGCGACTTTTATATAATTATAGATTATTAGGTAAAATATTGAATTAGGTAATTCTTGAAACCAACAAAAAATTGTATGGAGCTGTTACTTCAGCTGACATAAACTTGAAATTTTTTAGATAATATATTTTTCTTCAGTTACTGCATTGTAGTCAGGTAATATATACTTCATATTTGCCTTGGGCACTCATGAAAAAAAGCTGAGAATAAACTAATATATTTTTCCTTATTATGAAGCGCGAGGTGGGTAGATGTAGATTGAAACAGCTAATAGAGATTAAGTCTGCCAAAGTCGATGTTAAATATTTGTATCTTGCTGTAACCAAAGCAATATCTTATAGCATTAGACTTGCAAACACACTTAAACTTATAACTTAACTGACTGGAGCAAATTAATTAAAAAAACACCTCAATATTTTAGGGTTTACATAGGTATTTTAAAGGCCATACTTTTTTAAACTGTTTTTAGTGCTAAGATTAAAGTTTTTTGATTCGAGAGAAATTAGGGCTTTTCATGATAAGATGCAGCAGGTAACGCATAGAATGTCCAGAGGATCTAAATGCTGCAGCTTCAATTTAATGTGGATTAAATAATATTTTAACGAGTTTAGGTGCTTTATGTAGCAATTCCTTGAGAATCACAAGTTTCATTTAAAATTCAAAAAATATTTAGTGCCATTGAGTACAATTTAGCAGTGCCTGCTATCTCAATCTCAATTAGGAGCTATTTTTAGTTACCAGTAGCTTTTTGCAAGGAGGACTTGTTGAATAACATTAAAAATGATGAAATTTTTATTGTTCCCTATTGCAATTCAACTGTTCAAAAGTATTTAAACTCTATGAATTTGTCTGCCATCCGGAAATTAGTTATTTCATTTAATGAAATTTCAAACTTTTAGATTTCTGATATTTCATCATCAAAGTCTTTAAAAGTTTTGGCTATAAAATTCCCTACCTGCTATGGAAGAGTCAGAACAGTCGGTATAACTAAGCATTGTGTATGTGGAAGGAAAACACAAGAATCATTCGATATGAGTCACACATGCAAAGAATGTTCACTGATTCTCTGCATGTACCCTAACTGCAACTTCAGTTGTGAAAAACGAAAGTTAGCAGTAAAACATTACAGAGCCAAGCATGTCGTCTTCACATATTCTTCTAACAACAGTGTCAAAGAAAAATGCAATTGTGGAAGCTTGTTACCAATTAGGAGTCATAAGGTGCTGCGATGTTGTCAGTCTTGCAACTATATATGTATGTACAAAGGCTGTAATTACTCCTCAAAGTTACAGAACAATGTCACTTCACACCAATGTGGAAAACATGTTTCTGAGTTGTTCTCTCATCGTGATAACTATACTTATTGCGTCTGCAACTTTGTGAAGAATAGATAAATAGAATCATCATACGCGAAGTGTCCCAACACAAAATGTGATTATATATGGTGTTTAATAGAAAAGTGTGAACGAAACTTTTTAAGGCTTCAATCTTGGAAACTGCACTACAAACCAGAACATGATAAACCAAAGAAACGTAATTCGAAAAAATGTAGTAACTGCGGCAGATCTTCAAAGTTCCGAAAAGCAAATTTTATTCAAGGAGTGTGTCCTTCATGCAAATGGCATTGGTGTCTTGTAGGTGATTGCACAGCTGATTTTGAAACTCTCAAGGGATTGAAATGCCATCAGAGTACAATACATAAAACTCTGCTAATCATGGAAAGTGATTAATAATTAGAGCTTCGCCGAAACCTTTATGTTAAAGTTTTCACACTCTACAAGCCTTTACATTCGTTAGATTTTTTCTTCTAGTAAATAAATTTGATGGAAAAATTTAAACCAAAAAATTATGTTATGTGTAAATAAAATTTTATTCAACTGTGAAACACTTTTATATATGTAGTACTTTTTACCAAAATTATAGTTCAATAAGGTAAGGACCCTGTGGAGTAAATGAGTATCTATAGACCTTTCAGGTACCCATGCATTTCCTGGGCTAACCCAACTCTTACAGCACCCCTGTACCAAAACAGACTATATTAAAAGCAGAGAGTTGTCCCAGTATATCAAACTAGTGCTAGCCCATATGGTTACACTATGTGATAAATATTTGAAAATTGTTTTTTCTGTAAATATTGATCACAACAACTAATTTTTGCCCAGAGTAACTCTGGTTAAATCAAAAGTTTTATTTTGATAGTAAACTTCATACAAATTTCTATCTTCAGCAAATATGTGTCAGCAAAATTGGCTTTAAATTTATTTTTTTATCTTTTTGAACAAATATGTTATAAGAAGCATGGCAAAAAGATTTGCTTTGCTAAAAACTGTTTGAAATCTAATATTCACTTGCTCAACAGTGCTAAAGAAAATTTTAAATGTGAAGACGATGTGGAAGGTTTTGGTCAGCCAAAAGCAAATAATTTCTTTTAAAACGTGTTATTTTAGATTTTGCATGTGTTATAAATTTTGGTCTTTATGTCACCAATTTTTAAATATATGTGGCATTTGATAAATTATCATTATATATTTTATTAACATACAGATTAGTAAAAAGTTATCGGACAACATCATGCGTGTTATGCACACTTTGTTTTTAATGGACAGACCCATTGCTCTTATCTTAAATTGCACATAAAAAGCAAGTTTTGATAAAAGCGTTGTAGCTAACATATCAATGAGTGCAATCGGTTTTATGCAAAATTGTTAAATAAAATAAAAATAAGATTTCAAAGTTAGAAAAATCAAACAAAAAACGAAAGCTTCAATTTTTAGTGCAGCCCATAATATACTCATAGATTAATTACAAGCATATATTAAATTTTAGATATGTGTTTCTCAATTTTAAATGCACATTTATTTAAAGATCTAAAACAAGTTACATTGGCATTATAGTAGCCTTCTTACGTATATGTCAAATTGTAAAATATTCTAACTTACAGGCCCCTTAAGCTAAACAATTTAAAGTCAAATACTCTCAGTAGCAAATAGGGTTCCAAAAACAGAGCTATGAGAAACAACAATTGTTTTAAAGTCATTGAACAGTTATTGAAATTATTTAAGTAGTGAAAGTACAACTGAAACAATTTTGAAAAAAATATGAGAAGCTTACCTAATTTATCTTGCAGTTTGACATCGCTTAGTTGACTCGGTTTTATTTCAGGAAAGAAGAACAATAACTATGTTTCAAAACTGCAATTTCATACAATACTTAATGAGAAGTTTTGCATAGTACATTTTTTACATAAAAAGATTGCACGATATTTAATTACCATTTGCTTCTTCAAACTAAGCAACAAGTTTTTTCAAGATGTGAATGTTACATTGCGGTCAATCAATAAAAAATGAAATGCACAAAATGATATGTATATATGAGCGTTCCTTCAATTGTCTGTAAACAAGTGTTTTGCAACATTTTAGATAAATTTTATTATGCTGCGCCATTTTAGACTAGACCAACTATTTGCCTCACCTGACGTTCTAATAAGTCAATTAGCTCAAGTCAAACAAGTTTTAATTGAGGGCAGGCATATGGCTGCCACACTCTCTTTTCCTCATTAGATACAGTGTGAAGATCTGATACAGTGTAGGGAGGTAGCAATGTTTCTGATCGCTATATTCAAGCCATCACATCTTTTACAGCTTGAAGTCCTGGCTGGTTTGATTCAGGTTGGTGTCAGTGATTACAATTTTTGCAGTCTTGTCGGCTTCTGTTACAACATTGTTGGATTTATTTAGCTCCTCAATTTTCTGTTGTTGGCATTTTTCCAAAAGCTAGATCACTGGGTGGCAGGTAAGGAGTTGTTAAGAGGGTTATCTGACTGCCAGGGTATCTGGCCCTCAATCTCCAGACATAGCTTTTTTCTTTTGTTGGTATAGCGGGTATATACTGGTCATGCTTTTTTTCCATGGTTTAGCACTCTTGTTCCTTGCGCCGCCTATCATCTATATACATATATAGTTCTCAAAGTGTCTGTCAGTTTTTCGGCTATAGATCTTAAAATCTTGATTTTCCACCATCTGATAGATTCAAACTCACAACAATTTTTTCATCGACGAGGGTTTTATTCGGAAGCTCTACCACTGAGCCATAACACCACAGTTACCCCTGCCGTTTTTATATACGCTTACACATAACGGATACGCCATGCAAATTATAAATTAACCTTGCTAAACGATAGCTATTAAACCCTTGCCATTAAAACTGCATTTGAACTCACGACAAATTAGAAGGATACCCGTGTGCTTTTTTTAGCTTTGCGTCCACGATATACGATGCTACCGTTCAGAAATATTTTTGGACCTAATTATATGCAACGCTGATCATTTGCAGCTGATAATTTATCTCAAACTTTTAATTTGTCAGTTTTTGTACTGATTATATGTTACCAAACTATATACGTTTTGTCGACATTTTGTACCTTTCATATCTGCTATTTATTTTACATCTAAATTTAGTTATTTATTCCAGCTGCTCAGGAGCCTTTTTCACAGCTGCATTATGTTTTTTTGATTTTCAGCTGATTTTCATTTTCATATTAGGTCCTCATTTGATACTTTGCGTTCCACAATCATTAAATAGGAACTAAAACAATGTGTGTTTATAAAAATCTATAAAATTTTTTTTAGTTCAAATTAAAACATCTTTGTTTAGATAAATATTTTGCAATTTATTATTAAACCTTCATTTTAATAGTGATATAGTATATTAACAAACGCAATTTCCTTTTCTCAACAGACGGTTCGCAACGCCCATGAAAATCACAAAAGTTCCTATCAGTGCTCGCTTTGTGTACTAATTTACACATCTTCCCTTCTAAACCTAATCAATTAGTAGTTCATAATTAATTTTACCTTTTACAACAAAAATTTGTAAGATTACTGTGAAATAATGTTAGACTTTTTGTAAGAATTATTGTAAGATTTATTGTGTAACATTATAAGTATTAGTTATTCCTCATTATCTTATATTTACGCACACATTTTTAAATCTAGATATATATATTGAGACATATATATCTAGATTCACATTCTCCTATTACATTCTTTACATTCTTTAATAGTCTGTTTATTACATGTATTCTCAAAATTTACACATTGTGTAATGCCTCCAAAAAAAGACCCTGCAGTGAGTCATCACAGAAAAAAGAAAAAAGACTTAGAAAAGACAAGCTGAGGAAAGTGGCTGCTAAAGTTACTTCCATATATATTATAATAGCTCTCCTGTTCACCTTGTCCACCACCACTATATCTGGTTGGTTTGCTAGGACATGCTTGTCAGTCCGGATGTAGAAGTCCTACAGGATTTTAGCACGGTCATTTTCATTGACCTTACCAGGAGCTTCCAACCAGTGTTGTGGGTTATTAAGGCCATACTCGTCCAATGGACTTCTATACACAACATCTGCGACATGATTATGCCGCTCAGTGTATGCGTTTCCTGCTAGCTGCTTGCATCCACTGTTGATGTGTTGGATGGTCTCAGGTGCACAGTCTTGCACCTTGGATCTTTGCACAGTTTACATCTTGGATCGTCTTTAGTGTGACAAATTTTCGTTTGGAGTTGCCTAGTTGGGAGCACTTGCTCCTAGGCTGCCATGATTAGCGACTCTGTATTTGCCGTTAAGTTTCCTTTGTTTAGCCAGATATATGTCTGGTGAAGATTGCCAACCTTCGATATTTGTCGGTGGTAAGCACCATGAAGAGGTTTCGTGTGCCAGTCAATTTCTTCATCATCAGGGCCTAGGTCCGTTGTAAAAGCAGCCGATTGAAATTCAGATAGCAACTTATCTGAAATGGCCATGGAGGCTGCATTTGCTTTGATGCTTTGCTCCTCCTCTTTCACGGTCTGCTGTACACTTTTGAGTCCCCTACCGCCATCTTTCCTATCGAGATACAACCTAGTAGTATCAGACTTTGTATGGAGTGGGCCATGCATGGTCAGCAGTTTACGAGTTGCTATATCTGTTTCCTTGATGGCTTCCTTGATGGAGCCATCAAGGAAGTTGGAAGTTTTAACGTTTTTCGTTTTCATAAACATTTATTATTTCTTAGTCAGTTTTCAATCTTTATTATTAATATTAGTAATTCTTAATTAATTTTACCTTTTTCAACAAACACGTTTGTTGTAAAACTTATAAAATAAGTTTTCAAGTTTGTTTCATTATTGTTATTATTTCACCTTGCCTTTTTTTAAACATAGATTGAGTTTCGTGTATGAAGTTTTAACATTATTCATTTTTATACACCCTTATTATTTCTTGGTCAGTTTCCAATCTTTATTATTAATATTAATAGTTCATAATTAATTTGACATTTTACAACAAAAACTTGTAAGATTACTGTGAAATAATATGTTAGACTTTTTGTAAAAATTATTGTAAGATTTATTGTGTAACATTATAAGTATCAGTTAATCCTCATTATCTTATATCTGCACACACATTTGTAAATCTAGATATATATATTGAGACATATATATATCTAGATTTACATTCTCCTATTACATTCTTTACATTCTTTAATAGTCTGTTTATTACATGTATTCTCAAAATTTACACATTGTGTAATGCCTCCAAAAAAGACCCTGCAGTGAGTCATCACAGGAAAGAGAAAAAAGACTTAGAAAAGACAAGCTGAGGAAAGCGGCTGCTAAAGCCTTGGAAACTGAGCAGAAAGAAAAGAACACTCTGCAAAGGCTAAAGAAAGGAGAGCATCACAGACTGAAGAACAACATACAAAAAGACAAGCGTATGATTGAGAGAATTGCAACTGTAAGATCTTTGGAGGCTGACGAACGACGTGAACAAAAACAAGTCTGTGATCAATAGAGGATTGCAGCTGTAAGATCTTTAGAGACTGATGAACCATGGGCTCAAAGACAAGCGTGTAATCATGAGAGGATTGCTGCAAGAAGATGCACATTTTGGTAAGAAAAGTTTAATGCAGCATTTATGTATGACTGCTCCTTTAATTATGAGAGTGATTCTTTTTGTTTAATAGGAAATACGAATAAAATTTGTCACAACTGTCAAGCACTCAAGTGGAAAGATGAAGCTCCAGGAATGTGTTTCCTTTATAGAAAAGTCAAAATACCAGGCATTACTGCACCCCCTGAACCATTGCAAAGTTTAATGATTGAAGAAAGTGCATATTCTTGCCACTTTCTATCTAACATTTGCAAATATAACCATTGTTTTTAGATGACATCTTTTGGAGCTTCGAGAGAAATTTGCGAACAAGGTTTTATGCCCACCTTCAAAATGCGAGGACAGATTTATCCTTGCACGAATTGCTTTTACCAGCTGAAAATGAAAGCAACAAGTTTTTGCAAATTTTCTTCCTGGACAACTCTGATGACAAAGTTACTTAAAGATGTGAAAATGTCTTAGGTGTTACGCATAGCATTGTTCATGATTTGCAAGACTTTTTTCATCACTACAACAACTACATTCAGGAATTTAAAACATCTATGGAAAATCAAACAGATGACAGTTTGAAATTTGTAATTTGTGCAGATAGGCAGCTAGCTGGAGAACATGAACATGACATAATGCACCTGAAATAGACGAACCAGTGATTGTTATTGTAGGACAGGACTTTGATAATAGCGATATCATGTTGCACAAGTGACAATCAGGACTAACAAGAGTTTCTGAAATGCATACATCCTAAGATGCGCTACAATACCCAATCATATACTGGCAAGGACAAGATGGATATCATCTTACAATTAGGCGAGTTGAACCAAACACAGGCAATGAAGCACAAAGGAAGACGGTATCTGCCATGGATTTTTATTCTTTCAGGAGAATGATACAAAACACAAGATAAAACCCTTTACTCAGATGCAGACACCTGCTCCATCAATTTCTGACAGACATGTACGCAAAAATTGAAAGTGAAAGATTGGCTTATATTAGACATAACCAAAGAAGACTTAGAGCTGACAGTTACATTCACCTAAGAGATGCTATGCTAAATGGTGATACACACAACATCAGTCAATTAGTCATTCTTGCTTCTTCCTTTACTGGTAGCCCTCGATACATGCAGGAGTATGTTCAAGATACTATTACCTATGTCAGACAAGATGGAAGGCCAGATATATTTGTAACATTAACGCGCAATCTGAAATGAATAGATATCAATGAAGCTCTCCTAGATGGACAAGCAGCTCATGGCAGACATAACATTGTAGCTAGAGTGTTTGGGCTAAAATTGAAACTACTGCTCAACTTGCTAACAAAGGTAAAAAATTCTGGCGATGCTCAATGTTTCATTTATTCAATAGACTGGCAAAAACGAGGTCTGCCACATTGTCATCTTCTTCTATGGCTGGTAGAGAAAATATGCTCATTTCAGGTCAACACAATAATATCTGCAGAAATTCCTGATAAAGAAGAGGACCCAACTCTGTACAGCATCGTTACCAAGCAAATGATACATGGACCACGTGGCAACCTTAATTGCCTTTCTCCTGTATGCAAGAAAGTGCACTAAACAATACCTGCGAGCACTAATTCATGACACTCTTACTGCTGATGATGGATATCCGCAGTATAGAAGATGAATGCCAGTAATGAGAGGACTTTTTGCAATAATTCAATGCGGTGGCACAGAAATAGAAATTGAAAACAGATGGATTGTGCCATACTGCCTTCTTCTATCGAAGATCTTCAACACCCATCTCCATGTGGAATATTGTCATTTGTTTAAATCCATAAAATACATTTGCAATTACATTCACAAAGGTAGGTATCAAGCAGCTTTTGTTATAAAAAATAACAGAGATGAAGTTACTACTTTTAAACTGGTAGATATATTTCCAGCAATGAGGCTGTTTAGAGAATTCAGGTTTGCCAATTCATCAGAGAAATCCTGCAGTAACACACCTTGGTGTACTTCTAGAAAATGGACAGCGAGTATACTTCAAGGAAGAGAACATCGAACAACGTGCACAGGAACCACCAAGTACTACTTTAACATAATTTTTTTAAAGCATGGCAAAACGATGAGTTTGCTCAAACGCTACTATATCATCAAATGCCTACTTACTATGCATAAATAGCAAAGAAAAAAGTGGCAATCTAGAAGACAAGCAAACGTGGTTGAAAAATGGCTTGACATACATGCGTCAGATGCGCTGGGCAAAGTATATATCGTTCAACCAACAAACGTAGAGTGTTTTCATTTGCCCATTTTACTACACAAAGTTACAGGACCTACTTCGTTTCAACAGTTTCGAACTGTCGACAGAATCATTTGCTCAACATTTAATGAGGCATGTCTCAAACGAGGATTACGAGAAGATGACAGACAGTGGCACAACACTTTTCAAGAAGCTTCAGTTTCAGACTCACCTTCTCAGTTGTGTAATCTGTTTGCTTTCATTCTTATTAGCATCAATCCATCTGATCCTAAGCAATTATGGCTATATCATAGAGATAGCATGAGTGATGATGTACATAGACCATTGAATCAACTTCAACCGCAGATCTCTTTAGACTTTACAGCCAAAATTTTTAACAAAGCTTAGATTTAGTTAGACGACAAAAACATTAACTTTTATGTTAAGAGACTAGAGCAACTCAGATTCAGATCGCGATGCAGAGATTTAGACCTGCTTCTACAGACAGAATTGCTACGGGAAACCAACTATGACATGGCAAATTTAGATAGATTTGTTAAGAGCAAGGAACCAATCTTACATTTGTTTAGAATTTAGTTTATGGAAAAGTTTTAAAAGCTGTGGATGATGAGCGTGAAGCGATCTTTTTCTTGAATGCTACCAGTGGAATTGGCAAAATTTTCTTGCTCAATTTTTGTTTGCTAAAATCAGATCTATGCGACAAGTCGCACTGGTAGTCGAATCTTCAGGTATAGCCGCTACATTGCTGGAAGGTAGAAGAATGTCTCATTCCATGTTTAAACTACCATTAAATGTAGGACACCTGGAGACTCTTGTTTGCAACATCCGTAAAGGTACTGGATTGGCTCAATTTTTACAGACCACAAAATTAATGGTTTGGGATGAATGCACAATGATACATTAAGCAACATTGGAAGCTCTGGATCGCACACTTAAAGACCTTTATAACAGTGACTAACTTATGGGTGATGTATGTGTACTTCTCGCCGGCGATGTTCGTCAAACCCTATCGGTCATACCTAGAGGAACTCCAGCTAATGAAGTCAAAGCTTGCTTAACAGATTCTTATATATGGCACAGTGGAGAGGTTTGTAAACTAACGACAAATATGAGAGTGCATCTGGGAGGAGATGACGCTTTGGGAGAGTTTTCTGCACAATTTTTAAATACCGGTGATGAAAAGCTACCAGTTAGCAATGGGCTAATCTCTCTTTCTGAAAACTGCAGATTTATTGTAGACACAGAAGACAATTTACTACAAAATGTGTACTACGATTTTCACAAAAACTATCCTCCGCACTAATGGCTGAAAGAAAGGGTAAATCTGGCCCCTAAAAAGGACACTCTTGACCACATCAACCAACTACATCTTGAAAAAATTCCTGGGACTACAGCTTCATTCCTTAGCATAGACTGTGTTGAGAATGACTCTGTCAATTAACCTACAGATTTCTTGAACTCTTTACAGCCTGCCAGTATGCCTCCTCACAATCTTCAACTATGCGTTGGTGCCCCAGTTATGCTTTTTCAAAATTTGGATTTACCTAGACTCTGTAATGGAACAAGATTGATCATCAAAAATCTATCACCGAATCTTATTTGTGCTACTGTGCTTACCAGAGCTGCAATGGGTGAAAAATATTTTATCCCTAGAATACCACTAATTCTGACAAATGTACCGTTTCAACTTAAACGTATACAATTTCCTGTTAGACTGTCATTTGCTTTGACTATCAAGAAATCCCAATGTCAATCACTAATAACTGTTGGCATTCACTTCCTAACACCTTGCTTTTCACATAGACAGTTGTATGTTGCGCTATCCCGGGTGGGCAGTAAAAAATGGCTTATACATTCTCTCGCCATTCGGTCAGACAAAAAACATTGTTTACCCTCAAGCGCTTCAGTGATGCACTAGCTGTATGCCCGGCAGATTTGCAAAGATATCTTCCTCAGCAACAGTAACTTTTCATTGTTATTATTCATGATATTTGGGTTTTTCATTTTGTATATCATATTTCTATCAATTCATATTTTTTGCAATCACTGTGGTAGAACAGACTACATTTAACCATTGCTTGCTAATTATTCCACGCTTAAACACCTTTACTGATGTCTTATTTTTTCTACAAATGTTTTGTTTTCATTGTCATGTAATAAACTTCAACAATGAAAATCTAGAGATATTAAATATTGTATACATGTTTGGTGGTTTATATGCCTACTGGTTCTTACAAAAATGGGTAATGCGTCATTTGTCTACCTCTTGGGTGTTGTGGAAATGACATGTCCACAAGTATTACAAAATTTATTTCATTCATGGTTTTTACCTTCTTTCTTTAAATTTAAATAACGTTTTCAATCATTTCTATTTAAATAAATTATTTTTTTTTGTATAAATATTTTACGATTTGTTTAATGTTTATTTTAACTCTTTGTTTTAACTTAATTTAACTTTAAATTTAGCATTTATCTGTTTGTGAAGACTTTTTTATTATAACATATAAAAAAACAAATAAAACAGAGTCCTAACTGTGAAAGGAAAAGGTAATAGTGAAGGGAAGTCACTAATACAACAATACAACACTCTATAAGCAAGGTTGACTCAGAAACAAGTTAGATAAAAAGTCAAATATGCAAAAAGTGATTTCTAATCACTGAGACAACATCTAGGTAGGATCTACATGTATGTGCTGCATATTAAGATTCATGAAACTACCATGAAAATGTATACATTTTCATCGTAGTTTATATGCCTACTGGGGAACCTGCCACATTAGAAAATGTGTAATGCACTATTTGTCTATTTCCTGGGTTGCGTGGAAGTGACTTTTGTCTAAAAATATTAAAAGAATTTTGTTTCTCGAGTAACGCCGGGTAGTACAGCTAGTGTATTGTCTATAAAGAAGTTACAAAGGTAAATCCATAAGTTCCAAACTCGATTTTGTAAAATGTTGTTGTACTATTGTTTGTCAATGTCCTGTTACAGGTCTTCATAACTGCTGTTTTAGAGTCTATGTCGGTGTTGAATCCATTTATTTCGGGACATCTTTTACCATCTACAGAGACACATCAAAAACATAAATAATTTCAAGGGCATGATATCGTTTGAGCTAATTTCTCATTAAATAGTCACAAATTCTGCATTATACCTTTTAGAACTGCTGTAATGTGGTCTCAAGTCTTCTTCATATTTTGATTCTTTGCAAATGATCTTTTTTGCTTTCCTGGAAGCAGTTGGATACTTTGAGCATTTCCAGAAGCAGTTTTTAGTAGCAGAGGTGTTTACAGAGACTAGCCATTTTTTGCAACATCCAG
Organism: Watersipora subatra; assembly: GCF_963576615.1. NCBI lineage: Eukaryota > Metazoa > Bryozoa > Gymnolaemata > Cheilostomatida > Watersiporidae > Watersipora > Watersipora subatra. Next base: position 42,084,121 of record NC_088713.1, read on the forward strand.
TCGGGAATCTGTAAAATTCATAACATAGTAAGCATTTCAGTCTCAATGAGATCTTGGAGATCTGATAAATGTGTTTTGCCATTCAGTCCACAACTATCAGTACAGGTGTAGGTAAGCTGGCCAGGTTTTTTGTCCGGGCAACTATATGCTATGAAAAATTGTCCGACTGGCCCTTTTTTAAACAGTCAGTCTTAACCATTTCACTGCCATCCATGTACAGTGTTAGCTATCGGCTTACAGCCAGCCATTTTTAAAAATTGCCAATTTTGCTGCATCTTATGTATACAATATCTTTTAAATTTCAAACTTTACTTAGAACATTTTCGGTATATATTTTATTTTTCCAACAGGTAAACAAACAGGAATTTGCCTAAAAGTTCAATATATCTACATTGTGTGCATTACTGAAGTTACTTGAAGCTACAATCACTATTAAGCTGAAATGATCCTCTACAACTTTCCCTACTTTTACAAAACTATTCCTTTCACTGCTATCAAAGTCAGTGATGCTGTCTTAACTACATGTAAAACCACTAAGATCTTAATCTGAATTGACTATGTTGCCATCAAAATAAGTAATTCTCTGTTTAATAAAAGCCATAATAACACTAAATAGTTTAGAAAAAATCACAAACTAATTGTCAGAAATAATAAAATGGTTAGTTTTAGGTTAAAAAATTCATAACAAAAATTTTAAATTGCTTCAAGACTTCAGGCTAATTTTATAGATCAATTGTATTCCAACAACACTATTAATGCAAAAATTCCTAAAGATTATTAGTTATGTTGTCAATGAATGAGATTAAGTTACAACAAAACTGCTAAACAACTTGCAAACATGTTCATACAGCTGCAGTGAGCCATAGATTTTTCATAAATGCGCGTACTGCAGTGAAAGAGTTAATAAAGTTTCAGGTCTACCCACTCTATTGAATGAAGTCAATTGTATGGATTGGGTAGCTTGCTACTAATTGATTGCCGTCATAGGGCATAATACATGCTACTTTGGTGTCCTTAGAACCGAATGTTTAAATGTAAGCTGAGAGTGACTCAAGTCAAACATTTTCTGCTGACTTAAAGTAGAACTTTTTATGTTTTCTAAACTGCCTGCCTAACGCAAGACTTGTTATTGGATTTTTCCAACGCTCCACATTATGAGGCAGTTGATTGACTGCCTCGGACAAGTAGTCTAGTTTTTACCAAGCTTGTGCACTCAACACCTGTCCCCTTGTTCAAATCTTGGGAAGAATAACATCTCGTCAATGGTGGAAGTGTTTGGGTCTACCTGACATAAACTTTATTGAGCAAGACTAAAAGAGAGACATTTATTTCACCTGGCTATATAATGCTTTTGAATGATGACCGTATGTAAGGAAATGTGTATTATGCTGATCAACTTTTAGTTCTCTCAGAGAAAGTGTTTTGTGCAACGTGCCTGATTGTTATGGTGCTTTAATGATACAATGATATTACTTGAAAAGTTTTTACTTGATTGATTTTTTTGAATGCAAGATACACTCCATCATACCAATAATTTGGCTTTTTAGTTGTCTGGACTGGTCTGTGGTTGTGTAGTATGACAAAAGTAATAAAAGGCTAACTTGTTTGCATTCTTAGCTTCAACCGGCAACAAACTGGTTATTATTCACAAGTTTTGAAGTGGTAAATAAAAGATAATTCTTCAGCATTAGATTATGGCACCTTTCATTTTCTAATGTGTTTTACAAGTCGCTCCTGAACAATCCCAGAATAGACCAAGATTCCAACTGGTTCTCAAATATTCTAAGTAATAGGCCTAAAAGAGTTATTTTCTAACGTTTGATACAATTTTTAGCTGTCTTGAGACCATTTCACACTAGACACCCTAGACTCAAAAGAAAAAGACACCCTGATATTGTAATCAAAAGCTTCAGAACTTTGTATGTACATGTATGGTGTCAAATTGCATGAACTTAAAAATGTTCATTTTAAATAGTTTGTTTTAGTTATGCTTGTAAATGCATTAACTTTTACATGCTAGCTTTTATTTTACGGCAGGAAAACACATATTGTGCTCAACAATCTATGTTATCAGGAAGATGAACAATTTGCTGACTTTATTGAGGAGGTACCATATAACTAAAAGACTTTTTAGCTACCACCAGTAATATTTGTGTACTCATTGTTTTTTATGGTTGTTAAAATAGGTGATAAATCTAAACTATTTGACTCATAGCTGCTAGATTTCCAGTCAGTAAAATTCAATGATACAATTTAACAACAACTGTACCTGATTGTCTCATGTCTGCCATAAAAACAAAATTTGATCTGTTTTAAATTAACCTGATTTTTTTCTTTATCTCACCATTCAGTCTCACTTATTTTTCATTACACAGTTTTGCAGTTTCTTTGATACAAATTACATATAAAATTTCACTTATTGACAGATAAGATGCTTTGAGCACAAATAAAAAAAAAAGTATTAAGCTGCAAAACCTACCAAAAAATATCAAAAAATATCTTTTTTGTGTTTTGTGAATGCTTTAGTGGTATGTTTCACAAAAGAATAAAAACATATAAGTGTGGTAATATATTAAAAACTATTGACTTGATTTGAAATGAAATGAAAACTATTTTCTTTCCTAGGTAAATAGCTCCAAAATTGTTTTTGTCACTCAGATTTATTGAAATAAGTACATGTTGTTTTATGGCATATTCAGAGTCCAGGTTTGGAGCTAGGGACAAAAACTAATCAAAGTGGACCATCATTCAATGAATAAAGGTTTAATAAAATTAGAAAGAATAGCATGAAAAATAAACCTTTTGTTTTTTTCTGGTATGTCTCTTGGACTAAACTAATTCGGAGATTATCCAAATTTACAAATATACTTAGTTATGTTCTATATGGTAGGCTTTTTCAAAAACATTTTCTTGAAAGTATATTTGTAAAAAAGATCTCATAGAATGACCAAGCTTTTATTTTTTTTACATTAGGGTGGTTTAAATCATGCAACTATAGTTTAGCCAAGTCTTCCACATATTCATCTCGTTTTGCGAATCATAAATAATATACCTCATGTTAGTAGACAGAACAGGTATAGCAATAAAAAGTTCTTTGCTGATTGAAACTACATAGACTTACCAGGAATTAAACTTTAAACATTAGAATTGAGCGTCACACTATTGAACACTGTGAAGGAAAAGAATAGCGATACTCCACTCTAAGGAGAGCTGTTATTGCTAATAGGCATAGGTGAGGTTAGAAGTCAACTCAGCCCACCAAGCCTAGGAAAACTTGGGCTTTATCGGGTTAAAGGAAAACCGAATTACCTCACGATCAGGCTGGAAGCACAGCTCGTCGACCACTGTGTGGTAGATGGCAAGCTGGGCTACCGACTCAGCCGACATATTAAATATGTAAGTACTGCCAAGTTTGCTAGTTATGCATGCATATGCTCTAACTTTTACATATTAGCTCCATTTTACACCAGAATACACATATTGTTGTCAGCAGTCAGATTAATGTGGAAGATCAATAGTTCGTCACCTTTATAAGGAAAGTAGCACCACATTAAAAGGCGGTTTAGCTACAACCAAATATTTTTTTTATGATTTGTTGAGTTTGGTTGTTGTTAACTCAAGTAATGAATGTAGATCATTCGATTGTTTATCTGATTGTTTCACGTGTGCCATAAAATTGATATACAACCTGTTTAAAAACAACTCCATATTTTTTTGATATCTCACATTTCAGTCGTGCTTACCTTTTTTCCACAGTTTTGAAGTTATGGTTTATAGATCTAGCCTAGGCTTGAGATATAACTTGAGTTGAATAAAATTGACCATTGCTTTATTAAAGAAAAAAGAAAACATCTTAATTAACATTAGGCATGAAATAATTTCTAGAATAAATTTTCAAGTATGTAGAAGAAAATTTGTGTCACTTAGTCAATTGAGGTCTAATAAACTCCTTCAATAACAGTATACTGTTTAAATTATCGAAAATCTGTCTTGAAAGTCTCTAAGGAAATTCACATAAAAGAGCTTTCTTTAAAGAGCAGCTGTCTACTCTATTGCAAACTTGCAGAGTGAAAAATGTAACTAAACATTGCAAAAGTGTAAAAAGATATGTTAAAGTCATTCTAAATAACTTACAAAAACAATGTAAAATCTAAATAAAGTGTAGTATATATAATAGAAAAAAATATATATCTAAGCTAATACACAAAGCGAGCACTGAGAGAAACTCTTGTGAAACTTTGGGGATTGTTATTATACCATATCGCTATTAAAATAAACCGTAAATAACAAATTCAGAAATACTAATTCAAACAAAGATATTTTATTTTAAAGTAAAATAACTAACAAAAAATATATTTTAAATTAACTATATTTTTTTCTGTATTTAATGATTGTGGAGCATAAAATACCAAATCAGAACCTAAAAAAACATAATGTAGCTGGGAAAAAGTATTTATAGCAGCTGGAATAAATTAGTAGCAAAGTAAATGTAGGGGTAAAATAAATAGCAAGTATACCTATGTAAACTGTGAAATGTTGATGAAACATATATTATTTTGTAATGCAGATTGTAATCAGTAAGAAAATCGCCAAATTTTAAGTTTGAGTTCAGTTATTAATTTTAATAAAAAGACAAAGAAGCATTGCATATATTTACATGTAGGTTCCAAAATATTTCTGAGCAGGGGCATCGAAACGCAATGGGGCAAGGCTAAAATAAGTTGCACATGCATGGGGTCTGTAGTATACAAAACACATCTTATGGTTATACCGTTATAGCTCAGTGGTAGAGCGTCCCGACATAAAAATTGTTAATCATACTGTGCTGAGTTCAAAACTAACTGTTAGAGGAATATCTATATTAAGATTCCCATAGATATTGCTGGAATGCAGACAAGCATGTGTCATACATATTTTGTGAAATTTATGAAGATATAGATATACATTATATGTAAAGATTTATGTATAATTCAAGGAAAAAAAGTATATATGTACATATACATATATACTTGATTATATTATGTATATATGTATATATATTATGTAAACATGTATATAAACATACATTTATACATGGATATCTAGCTACTGTCTCTGACTAGACATATTCATCGTGTAACTAGAAGCAGGTGCAAAATGATACAAAAAGAACTACAATAAAATCCAAAATCCACTAAAATCTACGACAAAAACTGAAGTGGGATTTTGTTATAATATTATAAAATGATATGATATAGTTTTCCTTCATAACAAAAAGTATTTGGCAAGCTCATAAAAAAAAAATGCCGTGATAGAGACCATTGAAATGGTTCTTTGTTCGTTGAGTGAAAGAATAATCATACGTTTACCATCATTATCAAAGTCAAGTTACTTTATTGGTTATGTATGTGCGTAAGATGTTGAAGAAGAAAGAATTACTTATCGTACTGTCAAGCTCTCATGCAGTTTAATTTATCGGCTAAAGGAACTTACAAATAACCAGCTCATAAAGAAAAATGCCACATCAGCAAAAATGTGTTTTGAAATCTTTTACAGGCTCAAGTCAGCTTTCGTTATGTGTTCTGTTAGTGTTTTAAAATCTCAAACTGAATACTAAACTTCCCTTTTCAAAAAACCGTACCGCCTTTTAAGTAAATATTTTGTGCATACTTTGTGAGCTATTTATTTATTGCTTAATTTAAATTTTTAAAATATTTGCATACATGACTGAAGTTCAAACAGTTAATGTAGTTCTTCTTGAAATGTTGTATTAGTTCTGACATGGGAGAGCGGCGGGCTATATTCAATATGTATGAATCTTCTCGAGCCGTAATCTATTTATATCTGTTGTACAGGTAAAAATTTTAGAACACTTTGGCTTGTATTTTGGTTAGAAGCAGCACTTTTTGTATTAGCTTTGTAATTAAATGTTTATTAGCTGTCAAACCCGGTATCATTAGGTAATATAAATTTTTGGACAGTAATTTTAATAGTGATATAGTATATTAACAAACGCAATTTCCTTTTCTCAACAGACGGTTCGCAACGCCCATGAAAATCACAAATGTTTCTATCAGTGCTTGCTTTGTGTACTAATTTACACATCTTCCATGCTAAACCTAATCAATTAGTAATTCGTAATTAACTTTACATTTTACAACAAACGTTTGTAAGATTATCTATTAGATTATCTGTAAGATTTACTGTAAGATTTATTGTGCATCACAAGTATCAGTTTTTCCTCGCTATCCTATATTTACACACATTTACACAATTTGAGAAATATACATCTAGATTTACATTATATTGCATGCTTAAACCTTTCATAATTTTTGAAGTTTATAATGTTTGTTTTTGAAGTTTGTTTCATTATCATTATTATTTCACCTTGTATTTTTTAATTGTAATTTGAGTAACTACTGTAAGATTATCTGTAAGAATTATTGTGTAACATAACAATTATTAGTTATTCCTCGTTATCTTATATTTACACACGCATCTGTATATCTAGATATATTTTTCGATAAATTACATACTCATTGTCATACACCTTTATTATTTATTATTCAGTTTCGAATCTTTATCATTAGTATTAGTAATTCACAATTAATTTTACATTTTTCCACAAACGCATTTGTTGTAAAACTTATGAGATAAATTTTAAATTTTGTTTTATTATTGTTATTATTTCACCTTGCCTTTTTTTAAACATAGATTGAGTTTCGTGTTTGAAGTTTTAACATTATTCATTTTCATACACCCTTATTATTTCTTATTCAGTTTCCAATCTTTATTATTAATATTAGGAGTTCATAATTAATTTGAAATTGTACAACAAAAATTTGTAAGATTGCTGTAAAATAATTTGTTAGACTTTTTGTAAGAATTACTGTAGGATTTATTGGGTAACATTATAAGTATCAGTTATTCCTCACTATCTTATATTTACACACACATTTGTAAATCTAGATATATATTTTGAGAAATATACACATGTATATCTAGAATTGCATTTTCCTATTACATTATTTACATTCTTTAATAGTCTGTTTATTACATGTATTCTCAAAATTTACACATTGTCTAATGCCTCCAAAGAAAAGAATCTGCAGTGAGCCACCACAGAAAAGAGAAAAAAAGACTTAGAAAAGACAGGCTGAGGAAAGTGGCTGCTAAAGTTACTTCCATATATATTATAATAGTGTTATGACGGAATCTGGACGTTCTCAAATACTCGAGTTAACAAGAGGGAGTGAGGGGATTAACAACCCGAGCGAACTAGCCACACAATCCCGTATAACAATGATTATTAATTGCACTCGCTTAGAGCAAGAGTTTTATTTGTTTAATATCGTATTTCCTAAAACATTATTAATATTAGTTTTACTAACAGAGACACGTAAGTAAATGATTATTACATGTTTAAAGTTCTTATTAACAACTTAATAAAACGAAAGTACACAGATATCTGTAATACCTGTTTTGAAAAGAAAGCGCACGGCCAGCTGGGCACTCCTTCTTGGATGTCCGCAGCCAGCCACGACAAGCGTGGATTTTGTTTGTTGGGTCAGTCAGTCAGTAGAAGGATCACGCATGTCTATCCACCAGGAATCTAGGAGAGAGAAGAGAACACGCAACGTAGATAGTGGGATCAGATTCCTCTCAGCTCCGGCAAGTGTAGACGGGATCACTTCCGTTTACAGTCAAGGGAGGAACGGTTATCACGAAATTGTCTCACTAAAAGAGAACTTGGGCTATAGTTCATGACTCCAGACCTGCTGGTGCGAATCTATTGGCTAAGGAAAAATCGCGCCACCCTTCGGCTAATTCAAACGGCAATTGCGATGCAATGCGATATGCGCCTTTACCGCAGTACAGCACAAGCCATGAGAATCAACCCGGCGCTGGGCGTCGGGAGTTATCCAAAGTAAGACGACAACTCCAAGTCTCAATAGGTAATTAAAAATGGCCGGAACCATATATAACAATAGCTCTCCTGTTCTCCTTGTCCACCACCACTATATCTGGTTGATTTGCTAGGACATGCTTGTCAGTCCGGATGTAGAAGTCCTACAGGATTTTAGCACGGTCATTTTCATTGACCTTACCAGGAGCTTCCAACCAGTGTTGTGGGTTATTAAGGCCATACTCGTTCCATGGACTTCTATACACAACACCTGCGAAATGATTATGCCGCTCAGTGTATGCGTTTACTGCTAGCTGCTTGCATCCACTGTTGATGTGTTGGATGGTCTCAGGTGCACAGTCTTGCACCTTGGATCTTTGCACAGTCTACATCTTGGATCGTCTCTAGTGTGACAGATTTTTGTCTGGAGTTGCCTAGTTGGGAGCACTTGCTCCTAGGCTGCCATGATTAGCGACTCTGTATTTGCCGTTAAGTTTCCTTTGTTTAGCCACATATATGTCCGGTGAAAATTGCCAGCCTTCGATATTTGTCGGTGGTGAGCACCATGAAGAGGTTTCGTGTGCCAGTCAATTTCCTCATCATCAGGGCGTAGGTCCATTGTAAAAGCAGCCGATTGAAAATCAGATAGCAACTTATCTGAAATGGCCATGGAGGCTGCATTTGCTTTGATGCTTTGCTCCTCCTCTTTCACGGTCTGCTGTACACTTTTGAGTCCCCTACCGTCATCTTTCCTATCGAGATACAACCTAGTAGTATCAGACTTTGGATGAAGTGGGCCATGCATGGTCAGCAGTTTACGGAGTGCTATATCTGTTTCCTTGATGGCTTCCTTGATAGAGCCATCAAGGAAGTTGGAAGTTTTAACGTTTTTCGTTTTCATAAACTTTTATTATTTCTTAGTCAGTTTTCAATCTTTATTATTAATATTAGTAATTCTTAATTAATTTTACCTTTTTCAACAAACACGTTTGTTGTAAAACTTATAAGATAAGTTTTCAATTTTGTTTCATTATTGTTATTATTTCACCATGCCTTTTTTTAAACATAGATTGAGTTTCGTGTTTGAAGTTTTAACATTATTCATTTTTATACACCCTTATTATTTCTTGGTCAGTTTCCAATCTTGATTATTAATATTGATAGTTCGTAATTAATTTTACATTTTACAACAAAAATTTGTAAGATTACTGTGAAATAATATGTTAGACTTTTTGTAAGAATTATTGTAAGATTTATTGTGTAACATTATAAGTATCAGTTATTCCTCATTATCTTATATTTACACACACATTTGTAAATCTAGATATAATTATATATTGAGATATATATATATATATATATATATATATATCTAGATTCACATTCTACTATTACATTCTTTACATTCTTTAATAGTCTGTTTATTACATGTATTCTCGAAATTTACACATTGTGTGATGCCTCCAAAAAAAGACCCTGCAGTGAGTCACCATAAGAAAGAGAAAAAAGACTTAGAAAAAACAAGCTGAGGAAAGCGGCTGCTAAAGCCTTGGAAACTGAGCAGAAAGAAAAGAATGCTCTGCAAAGGCTAAAGAAAGGAGAGCATCGCAGACTGAAGAACAACGTACAAAAAGAAAAGCGTATGATTGAGAGAATTGCAACTGTAAGATCTTTGGAGGCTGATGAACCATGGGCTCAAAGACAAGCGTGTAATCATGAGAGGATTGCTGCAAGAAAATGCACATTTTGGTGAGAAAAGTTTATTGCAGCATTTCTGTATGACTGCTCCTTTAATTATGAGAGTGATTCTTTTTGTTTAATAGGAAATACGAATAAAATTAGTCACAATTGTCAAGCACTCAAGTGGAAAGATGAAGCTCCAGGAATGTGTTTCCCTTATAGAAAAGTCAAAATACCAGGCATTACTGCACCCCCTGAACCATTGCAAAGTTTAATGATTGAAGAAAGTTCATATTTTTGCCACTTTCTATCTAACATTTGCAAATATAACAATTTTTTTTAGATGACATCTTTTGGAGCTTCGAGAGAAATTTGCGAACAAGGTTTTATGCCCACCTTCAAAATGCGAGGACAGATTTATCCTTGCACGAATTGTTTTTACCAGCTGAAAATGAAAGCAACAAGTTTTTGCAAATTTTCTTCCTGGACAACTCTGATGACAAAGTTTCTCAAAGATGTGAAAATGTCTCAGGTGTTACGCATAGCATTGTTCATGATTTGCAAGACTTTTTTATCACTACAACAACTCAATTCAGGAATTTAAAACATCTATGAAAAATCAAACAGTTGACAGTTTGGAATTTGTAATTTGTGCAGATAGGCAGCTAGCTGGAGAACATTAACAAGACATAATGCACCTGAAATAGACGAACCAGTGATTGTTATTGTAGGACAGGACTTTGATAATAGCGATATCATGTTGCACAAGCGACAATCAGGACTAACAAGAGTTTCTGAAATGCATACATCCTAAGATGCGCTACAACACCCAATCATATACTGGCAAGGACAAGATGGATATCATCTTACAATTAGGCAAGTTGAACCAAACACAGGCAATGAAGCACAAAGGAAGACGGTATCTGCCATGGATTTTTATTTTTCAAGAGAATGATATGAAACACAAGATCAAACCACTTACTCAGATGCAGACACCTGCTCCATCAATTTTTGACAGACATGTACACAAAAATTGAAAGTGAAAGATTGGCTTATATTAGACATACCCAAAGAAGACTTAGAGCTGACAGTTACATTTGCCTAAGAGATGCTATGCTAAATGGTGATACACACAACATCAGTCAATTAGTCATTCTTGCTTCTTCCTTTACTGGTAGCCCTCGATACATGCAGGAGTATGTTCAAGATGCTATTACCTATGTCAGACAAGATGGAAGGCCAGATATATTTGTAACATTAACACGCAATCTGAAATGAATAGATATCAATGAAGCTCTCCTAGATGGACAAGCAGCTCATGGCAGACATAACATTGTGGCTAGAGTGTTTGGGCTAAAATTGAAACTACTGCTCAACTTGCTAACAAAGGTAAAAAATTCTGGCGATGCTCAATGTTTCATTTATTCAATAGACTGGCAAAAATGAGGTCTGCCACATTGTCATCTTCTTCTATGGCTGGCAGAGAAAATATGCTCATTTCAGGTCAACACAATAATATCTGCAGAAATTCCTGATAAAGAAGAGGACCCAACTCTGTACAGCATCGTTACCAAGCAAATGATACATGGACCACGTGGCAACCTAAATTGCCTTTCTCCTGTATGCAAGACAGAAAATGCACTAAACAATACCTGCGAGCACTAATTCATGACACTCTTACTGCTGAAGATGGATATCCGCAGTATAGAAGATGAATGCCAGTAATGGGAGGACTTTTTGCAATAATTCAATGCAGTGGCACAGAAATAGAAATTGAAAACAGATGGATTGTGCCATACTGCCTTCTTCTATCGAAGATCTTCAACACCCATCTCCATGTGGAATATTGTCATTTGTTTAAATCCATAAAATACATTTGCAATTACATTCACAAAGGTAGGTATCAAGCAGCTTTTGTTATAAAAAATAACATATATGAAGTTACTACTTTTAAACTGGTAGATATATTTCCAGCAATGAGGCTGTTTGGAGAATTTAGGTTTGTCAATTCATCAGAGAAATCCTGCAGTAACACACCTTGGTGTACTTCTCGAAAAATGGACAGCGAGTATACTTCAAGGAAGAGAACATCGAACAACGTGCACAGGAACCACCAAGCACTACTTTAACATAATTTTTTTAAAGCATGGCAAAACGATGAGTTTGCTCAAACGCTACTATATCATCAAATGCCTACTTACTATACATAGATAGCAAAGAAAAAAGTGGCAATCTAGAAGACAAGCAAACGTGGTTGAAAACTGGCTTCACATACGTGCGTCAGATGCGCTCGGAAAAGTATATACCGTTCAACCAACAAACGTATAGTGTTTTCATTTGCCCATTTTACTACACAAAGTTACAGGACCTACTTCGTTTCAACAGTTTTGAACTGTCGACAGAATCATTTGCTCAACATTTAATAAGGCATGTCTCAAACGAGGATTACTAGAAGATGACAGACAGTGGCACAACACTTTTCAAGAAGCTTCAGTTTCAGATTCACCTTCCCAGTTGCGTAATCTGTTTGCTTTCATTCTTATTAGCATCAATCCATCTGATCCTAAGCAATTATGGCTATATCATAGAGATAGCACGAGTGATGATGTACGTAGACCATTGAATCAACTTCAACCGCAGATCTCTTTAGACTTTACAGCCAAAATTTTTAACAAAGCTTAGATTTAGTTCGACGACAAAAACATTAACTTTTATGTTAAGAGACTAGAGCAAATCAGATTCAGATCTCTATGCAGAGATTTAGACCTGCTTCTACAGACAGAATCGCTACGGGAAACCAACTATGACATGGCAAATTTAGATAGATTTGTTAACAGCAAGGAACCAATCTTACATTTGACTAGAAATTAGTTTATGGAAAAGTTTTAAAAGCTGTGGATGATGAGCGTGAAGCGATCTTTTTCTTAAATGCTACCAGTGGAATTGGCAAAATTTTCTTGTTCAATTTTTGTTTGCTAAAATCAGATCTAAGCGATAAGTCACACTGGTAGTCGAATCTTCAGGTATAGCCGCTACATTGCTGGAAGGTAGAAGAATGTCTCATTCCATGTTTAAACTACCATTAAATGTAGGACACCTGGAGACCCTTGTTTGCAACATCCGTAAAGGTACTGGATTGGCTCAATTTTTACAGACCACAAAATTAATGGTTTGGGATGAATGCACAATGATGCATAAAGCAACATTGGAAGCTCTGGATCGCACACTTAAAGACCTTTATTACAGTGACTAACTTATGGGTGGTGCATGTGTACTTCTCGCTGGCGATGTTCGTCAAACCCTATCGGTCATACCTAGAGGAACTCCAGCTAATGAAGTCAAAGCTTGCTTAACAGATTCTTATATATGGCACTGCGGAGAGGTTTGTAAACTAACGACAAATATGAGAGTGCATCTGGGAAGGGATGACACTTTAGGGGGAGTTTTCTGCACAATTTTTAAATACCGGTGTTGAAAAGCTACTAGTTAGCAATGGGCTAATCTCTCTTTCTGAAAACTGCAGATTTATTGTAGACAGAGAAGACAATTTACTACAAAATGTGTAATACGATTTTCACAAAAACTATCTTCCGCACAAATGGCTGAAAGAAAGGGTAAATCTGGCCCCTAAAAAGGACACTCTTGACCACATCAATCAACTACATCTTGAAAAAATTCCTGGGACTACAGCTTCATTCCTTAGCATAGACTGTGCTGAGAATGACTCTGTCAATTACCCAACAGAATTCTTGAACTCCTTACAGCTTGCCAGTATGCCTCCTCATAATCTTCAACAATGCGTTGGTGCCCCAGTTATGCTTCTTTGAAATTTGGATTTACCTAGACTCTGTAATGGAACAAGATTGATCATCAAAAATCTATCACCAAATCTTATTTGTGCTACTGTGCTTACCAGAGCTGCAATGGGTGAAAAATATTTTATCCCTAGAATACCACTAATTCTGACAAATGTACCGTTTCAACTTAAACGTATACAATTTCCTGTTAGACTGTCATTTGCCTTGACTATCAAGAAATCCCAATGTCAATCACTAATAACTGTTGGCATTCACTTCCTAACACCTCGCTTTTCACATAGACAGTTGTATGTTGCGCTATCCCGGGTGGGCAGTAAAAAATGGCTTATACATTCTCTCGCCATTCGGTCAGACAAAAAACATTGTTTACCCTCAAGCGCTTCAGTGATGCACTAGCGGTATGCCCAGCAGATTTGCAAAGATATCTTCCTCAGCAACAGTAACTTTTCATTGTTATTATTCATGATATTTGGGTTTTTCATTTTGTATATCATATTTCTCTCAATTCATATTTTTTGCAATCACTGTGGTAGAACAGACTACATTTAACCATTGCTTGCTAATTATTCCACGCTTAAACACCTTTACTGATGTCTTTTTTTTTTTACAAATGTTTTGTTTTCATTGTCATATAATAAACTTCAACAATGAAATTCTTGAGATATTAAATATTGTATACATGTTTGGTGGTTTATATGCCTACTGGTTCTTACAAAAATGGGTAATGCGTCATTTGTCTACCTCTTGGGTGTTGTGGAAATGACATGTCCACAAATATTACAAAATTTATTTCATTCATGGTTTTTACCTTCTTTCTTTAAATTTAAATAACGCTTTCAATCATTTCTTTTTAAATAAATTATTTTTCTTTGTATAAATATTTTACGATTTTTTTAATGTTTATTTTAACTCCTTGTAATTTAACTCTTTAACTTAATTTAACTTTAATTTTAGCATTTATCTGTTTGTGAAAACTTTTTTATCATAACAAAAAAAAATTATACATTCTAGAAAAACAAATAAAACAGAGTCCTAACTGTGAAAGGAAAAGGTAATAGTGAAGGGAAGTCACTAATACAACAATACAACACTCTATAAGGAAGGTTGACTCAGAAACATGTTAGATAAAAAGTCAAATATGCAAAAAGTGATTTCTAATCACTGAGACAACATCTAGGTAGGATCTATGTGCTGCATATTAAGATTCATGAAACTACCATGAAAATGTATACATTTTCATGGTAGTTTATATGCCTACTGGGAACCTGCCACATTAGCAAATGTGTAATGCACTATTTGTCTATCTCCTGGGTTGCGTGGAAGTGACTTATGTCTAAAAATATTAAAAGAATTTTGTTTCTCGAGTAACGCCGGGTAGTACAGCTAGTTTATTGTCTATAAAGAAGTTACAAAGGTAAATCCATAGGTTAAAGTTCCAAACTCGATTTTGTAAAATGTTGTTGTACTATTGTTTGTCAATGTCCTGTTACAGGTCTTCATAACTGCTGTTTTAGTGTCTATGTCGATGTTGAATCCATTTATTTCGGGACATTTTTTACCTTCTACAGAGACACATCAAAAACATGAATAATTTCAAGGGCATGATATCGTTTGAGCTAATTTCTCATTAAATAGTCACAAATTCTGCATTATACCTTTTAGAACTGCTGTAATGTGGTCTCAAGTCTTCTTCATATTTTGATTCTTTGCAAATTATCTTTTTTGCTTTCCTGGAAGCAGTTGGATACTTTGAGCATTTCCAGAAGCAGTTTTTAGTAGCAGAGGTGTTTACAGAGACTAGCCATTTTTTGCAACATCCAGTCGGGAATCTGTAAAATTCATAACTTGGTAAGCATTTCAGTCTCAATGAGATCTTGGAGATCTGATAAATGTGTTTTGCCATTCAGTCCACAACTATCAGTACAGGTGTAGGTAAGCAGGCCAGGTTTTTTGTCCGGGCAACTATATGCTATGAAAATTTGTCCGATTGGCCCTTTTTTAAACAGTCAGTCTTAACCATTTCACTGCCATCCAAGTACAGTGTTAGCTATCGGCCTACTGCCAACCATTTTTAAAAATTGCCAATTTTGCTGCATCTTATGTATACAATATCTTTTAAATTTCAAACTTTACTTAGAACATTTTCGGTATATATTTTATTTTTCCAACAGGTAAACAAACAGGAATTTGCCTAAAAGTTCAATATATCTACATGTACATTGTGTGCATTACTGAAGTTATTTGAAGCTACAATTGCTATTAAGCTGAAATGATCCTCTACAACTTTCCCTACTTTTACAAAACTATTCCTTTTACTGCTTTTCAAGTCAGTGATGCTGTCTTAACTACATGTAAAACCACTAAGATATTAATCTGAATTGGCTAGGTTGCCAGCAAAATAAGTAATTCTCTGTTTAATAATGTGGGACATACTTACAAAAGCCATAATAACACTAAATAGTTTAGAAAAAAATCACAAACTAATTGTCAGAAATAATAAAATGGTTAGTTTTAGGTTAAAAAATTCATAACAAAAATTTTAAATTGCTTCAAGACTTCAGGCTAATTTTATAGATCAATTGTATTCCAACAACACTATCAATGCAAAAATTCCAAAAGATTATTAGTTATGTTGTCAATGAATAATGAGATTAAGTTACAACAAAACTGCTAAAAAACTTGCAAACATGTGCATACAGCTGCAGTGAGCCATAGATTTTTCATAAATGCGCGTACTGCAATGAAAGAGTTAATAAAGTTTCAGGTCTACCCACTCTATTGAATGAAGTCAATTGTATGGATTGGGTAGCTTGCTACTAATTGATCGCCGTCATAGGGCATAATACATGCTACTTTGGTGTCATTAGAACCGAATGTTTAAATGTAAGCTGAGAGTGACTCAAGTCAAACATTTTCTGCTGACTTACAGTAGAACTTTTTATGTTTTCTAAACCGCCTGCCTAACGCAAGACTTGTTATTGAATTTTTCCAAAGCTCCACATTATGAGGCAGTTGATTGACTGCCTCGGACAAGTAGTCTAGTTTTTACCAAGCTTGTGCACTCAACACCTGTCCCCTTGTTCAAATCTTGGGAAGAATAACATCTCGTTAATGGTGGAAGTGTTTGGGTCTACCTGACATAAACTTTATTGAGCAAGACTAAAAGAGAGACATTTATTTCACCTGGCTATATAATGCTTTTGAATGATGACCGTATGTAAGGAAATGTGTATTATGCTGATCAACTTTTAGTTCTCTCAGAGAAAGTGTTTTGTGCAACGTTTCTGATTGTTATGGTGCTTTAATGATACAATGATATTACTTGAAAAGTTTTTACTTGATTGATTTTTTGAATGCAAGATACACTCCATCATACCAATAATTTGGCTTTTTAGTTGTCTGGACTTGTTTGTGGGTGTGTAGTATGACAAAAGTAATAAAAGGCGAACTTGTTTGCATTCTTAGCTTCAACCGGCAACAAACTGGTTATTATTCACAAGTTTTAAAGTGGTAAATAAAAGATAATTCTTCAGCATTAGATTATGGCACCTTTCATTTTCTAATGTGTTTTACAAGTCGCTCCTGAACAATCCCAGAATAGATCAAGATTCCAACTGGTTCTCAAATATTCTAAGTAATAGGCCTAAAAGAGTTATTTTCTAACGTTTGATACAATTTTTAGCTGTCTTGAGACCATTTCACACTAGACACCCTAGACTCAAAAGAAAAAGACACCCTGATATTGTAATCAAAAGCTTCAGAACTTTGTATGTACATGTATGGTGTCAAATTGCATGAACTTATAAATGTTCATTTTAAATAGTTTGTTTTAGTTATGCTTGTAAATGCATTAACTTTTACATGCTAGCTTTTATTTTACGGCAGGAAAACACATATTGTTGTCAACAATCTATGTTATCAGGAAGATAAAGAATTTGCTGACTTTATTGAGGAGGTACCATATAACTAAAAGACTTTTTAGCTACCGCCAGTAATATTTGTGTACTCATTGTTTTTTATGGTTGTTAAAACAGGTGATAAATCTAAACTATTTGACTCATAGCTGCTAGATTTCCAGTCAGTAAAATTCAATGATACAATTTAACAACAACTGTACCTGATTGTCTCATGTCTGCCATAAAAGCAAAATTTGATCTGTTTTAAATCAACCTGATTTTTTCTTTATCTCACCATTCAGTCTCACTTATTTTTCATAACACAGTTTTGCAGTTTCTTTGATACAAATTACATATAACATTTCACTTATTGACAGATAAGATGCTTTGAGCACAGATAAAAATAAACGAAAAAAGGATTAAGCTACAAAACCTACCAAAAAATATTAAACAATAACTTTTTTTGTAATTTGTGAATGCTTTAGTGGTATGTTTCACAAAAGAATAAAAACATATAAGTGTGGTAATTTATTAAAAACCATTGACTTGATTTGAAATGAAAACTATTTTCTTTCCTAGGTAAATAGCTCCAAAATTGTTTTTGTCACTCAGATTTATTGAAACAAGTACATGTTGTTTTATGGCATATTCAGAGTCCAGGTTTGGAGCTAGGGACAAAAACTAATCAAAGTGGACCATCATACAATGAATAAACGTTTAATAAAATTAGAAAGAATAGCATGAAAAATAAACCTTTTGCTTTTTCTGGTATGTCTATTGGACTAAACTAATTCGGAGATTATCCAAATTTACAAATATACTTAGTTATGTTCTATATGGTAGGCTTTTTCAAAAACATTTTCTTGAAAGTATGTTTGTAAAAAAGATCTCATAGAATGACCAAGCTTTTATTTTTTTTACATTAGTGTGGTTTAAATCATGCAACTAGTTTAGCCAAGTCTTCCACATATTCATCTCGTTTTGCGAATCATAAATAATATACCTCACGTTAGTAGACAGAACAGGTATAGCAATAAAAAGTTCTTTGCTGATTGAAACTACATAGACTTACCAGGAATTAAACTTTAACCATTAGAATTGAGCGTCACACTATTGAACACTGTGAAGGAAAAGAATAGCGACACTCCACTCTAAAGAGAGCTGTTATTGCTAATAGGCATAGCTGAGGTTAGCAGTCAACTCAGCCCACCAAGCCTAGGAAAACTTGGGCTTTATCGGGTTAAAGGAAAACCGAATTACCTCACGATCAGGCCGGAAGAACAGCTCGTCGACCACTGTGTGGTAGATGGCAAGCTGGGCTACCGACTCAGCCGACATATTAAATATGTAAGTACTGCCAAGTTTGCTAGTTATGCATGCATATGCTCTAACTTTTACATATTTGCTCCATTTTACACCAGAATACACATATTGTTGTCAACAGTCAGATTAATGTAGAAAATCAATAGTTCGTCACCTTTATAAGGAAAGTAGCACCACACTAAAAGGCGGTTTAGCTACAACTAAAGATTTTTTTTACGATTTGTTGAGTTTGCTTGTTGTTAACTCAAGTAATGAATGTAGATCATTAGATTGTTTACCTGATTGTTTCACGTGTGCCATAAAATTGATATAAAACCTGTTTAAAAACAACTCCATATTTTTTTTGATATCTCACATTTCAGTCGTGCTTACCTTTGTTCCACAGTACTCCACAGGCTTTAGATATAGGTTTTGAAGTTATGGTTTATAGATCTAGCCTAGGCTTGAGATATAACTTAAGTTGAATAAAATTGACCATTGCTTTAGGAAAGAAAAAAAGAAAACATCCTAATTAATATTAGGCATGAAATAATTTCTAGAATAAATTTTCAAGTATGTAGAAGAAAACTTATGACACTTAGTCAATTGAGGTCTAATAAACTGTTTCAATAACAGTATAATGTTTAGATTACCAAAAATCTGTCTTGAAAGTCTCTAAGGAAATTCACATAAAGGAGCTTTCTGTAGAGAGCAGCTGTCTACTCTATTCCAAACTTGCAGAGTGAAAAATGTAACTAAACAATGCAAAAGTGTAAAAAGATATGTTAAAGTCATTCTAAATAACTTACAAAAACAATGTAAAATCTAAATAAAGTGTAGTATATATAATAGAAAAAAAAAATCTAAGCTAATACACAAAGCGAGCACTGAGAGAAACTCTTGTGAAATTTTGGGGCTTGTTATTATACCATATCGCTATTAAAATAAACCGTAAATAACAAATTCAGAAATACTAATTCAAACAAAGATATTTTATTTTGAAGTAAAAGAACTAACGTAAAAACATAATCTTATTTTAAATTAACTATATTTTTGTCGGTATTTAATAATTGTGGAGCATAAAATACCAAATCAGAACCCAAAAAAACATAATGTAGCTGGGAAAAAGTATTTATAGCAGCTGGAATAAATTAGTAGCAAACTAAATGTAGGGGTAAAATAAATAGCAAGTATGTAAACTGTGAAATGTTGATGAAACATATATTATTTTGTAATGCAGATTGTAATCAGTAAGAAAATCGCCAAATTTTAAGTTTGAGTTCAGTTATTAATTTTAATAAAAAGACAAAGAAGCATTGCATATATTTACATGTAGGTTCCAAAATATTTCTGAGCAGGGGCATCGAAACGCAATGGGGCAAGGCTAAAATAAGTTGCACATGCATGGGGTCTGTAGTATACAAAACACATCTTATATAAACATACATTTATACATGGATATCTAGCTACTGTCTCTGACTAGACATATTCATCGTGTAACTAGAAGCAGGTGCAAAATGATACAAAAAGAACTACAATAAAATCCAAAATCTACTAAAATCTACTACAAAAAACAGAAGTGGGATTTTGTTATAATATTATAAAATGATATGATATAGTTTTCCTTCATAACAAAAAGTATTTGGCAAGCTCATAAAAACAAAATGCCGTGATAGAGACCATTGAAATGGTTCTTTGTTCGTTGAGTGAAAGAATAATCATACGTTTACCATCATTATCAAAGTCAAGTTACTTTATTGGTTATGTATGTGCGTAAGATGTTGAAGAAGAAAGAATTATTTATCGTACTGTCAAGCTCTCATGCAGTTTAATTTATCGGCTAAAGGAACTTACAAATAACCAGCCAGATTATTTCCAAAAGTCAGCTGATGGACATGCTCCGTATATATAAGAATGGCTTGAAAACTGGCTTGAAAATGGCTTAAACCTAAAAATAATAATACTTATCTTAGGCAATCAAAGTGGTTATTTTGTTCTCAAAGCACAAATCCTTTCAAAGAACCTCTTTGTTTTATATCATTTAATACACTCATAGGTAAAAACACAACTAGATTGTTTACGCTCATAAAGAAAAATGCCACGTCAGCGAAAATGTGTTTTGAAATCTTTTACAGGCTCAAGTCAGCTTTCTTTATGTGTTCTGTTAGTGTTTTAAAATCTCAAACTGAATACTAAACTTCCCTTTTCAAAAAACCGTACCGCCTTTTAAGTAAATATTTTGTGCATACTTTGTGAGCTATTTATTTATTGCTTAATTTAAATTTTTAAAATATTTGCATACATGACTGAAGTTAATGTAGTTCTTCTTGAAATGTTGTATTAGTTCTGGCATGAGAGAGCGGCGGGCTATATTCAATATGTATGAATCTTCTCGAGCCGTAATCTATTTATATCTGTTGTACAGGTAAAGATTTTAGAACACTTTGGCTTGTATTTTGGTTAAAAGCAGCACTTTTTGTATTAGCAGTGTAATTAAATGTTTATTAGCTGTCAAACCCGGTATCGTTAGGTAATATAAATTTTTGGACAGTAAAGTTTGTTGCATTTGAAACATGGCTAAATATATATGTACATGTATTTAGCATGTATCAACATTTGTCTTTCAAAGTGCATAACATGAGAAAAGTGTTTTGTTCAGCTGAAATAACGTAAGAGGAAAAGTAAAAAAAATTTTAAGCTTTTTGGAGTTTGTCAAAAAAAATGGTAACTTTTCAATTTAAAATCATGAAAAAACGTTTTATCCAGACAACTAGATGGAGAAATATTAAATAACCATAACAGATTTTGAATGTGAATGTTAAAAATTTAGCAATTAGTAGCTAAATTTAGTCTGTTTTGCTACAATTGCAATAATATATGGCCTGATAATGATAATATAAATACAAAATATAAGAACAAAATACTAATACTGAATATGTTGAATTATATAAAACAATTTGACTTTAGAAGTGTGTGTATGTGCGTGTGCATGTGCATGTGTATGTGTGTAAACAAAATTATTGTTCAAGAAGCAATCCTGCTATTTTTGAAAACTCTGAATACAATGAGACTGGTACCTCTCAATAGTTGTACCAATGTAAATTAAGATATCAGACTGTCATTGTCTGCCCAAAAAAGAGGAATAATATAGAGGCTACTACAACTTGAGATAATATCACTGTTTGCTCGACCAATATAAGCATTTTCTCCAATTTACCACATGAACTTTAAGAAAACCGGAAGCAAAAGTTCACCAAAACACTAAAAAGCTTAGTGTTTCATAGAGTTATCAGAGTTCATACAGTATATATTTAATTCTTACATATTTTATTTAGGTAGTAAAATCAGAAAAAAGGGTGTATGCAGTATATAGCAAAAGCTATGAATTGGAAAAGCTGTTATGAATATGTTATTAAACAATTTTATTAAAATCCTGTCGTTGCATTCTTCATGAGTTCAAATCCAACAAGATGCAATATTTTAGTTCAAAGTATTAATTGCTGTAGCCAAACATACTAAACGACACACCCACAGTTAAACACATTTGGAAAATCATATATAGACTAGCTGAAAGCCTGACGTTTCCCGGGTAATAAAACAATCTTGTGATAAACCGTTTATTCCTGTTTAAAATATACAATGTTTACCATTCTAACTTTTAAAATTCACATCATAATAAATGTAATTTGAGCGATTCAAATGTTTTGAAGAGAAAACTACTACAAAAGCTTTAAAACTTCTTCAAACAGCCGTTAGTTTTAAATTTCACAAATTACAACAATTTTTGGTTTAAATATATTGAAATGAAACTTAAAAAATTTATGTATTTTACTTTAAACATGAAATCATTAGCAAGTAAGGGCTAATTATGGTCTGTTTTGCTATGTTAACAATCAACTATTCTTAGGTATACAGTTATAAAATTTTAGTTCATTTCAGTAATGGCATGCAAAAACTGGCATGCCAACATTGGCACGTGAAAAAGCCTCAGACTATCCAGGTTTATAGAGTAGAATAGAAACCCACAGTCACTGTCTAATACCATCACCAGCTGGTATAAACCATCAAAATCATGGTCATTAATAGTAGTAGTACAACAATCTGTTAACCTTAGTACCATGCGTACCTACAATTATGTATGCGTTTTTGTAAATATGATCTGCAAGATAATATAACGTTGTAGTGCACTATGGGGAGAGTTTTTTGCCTTTGAGAGAAACGAGTACCATGAAAGTTCGATCGAACTTGAATAAATTTAGCTGACTGAACACATAATCTCACAAATGTATGATAAGCATTTTAATATACTTCAAACTCTCTAATGAGTTTTTGTCATTTATTCGTTCTGTCGGTGTTTACCGTAACTGAAAGAGCCAAAACTCGCCATGACAAGCAACATAACTATCCTAAGAGCTTATATAATCAGTACATTCAGTACATCAGTATAATCATTTGGCAAAGCAACAAAACTACCTTTAGTGAAAAAAACAAAGAAATATCGTGTTGCACATACTTAGATCCCAAATAATTTTTATATTTCCCAAAATATTCAGGGTCTCAAAAACAGGGTCATCCTAATGCGCAGTCGCAATGGTAAAAATTGTTGGACCATTACCACAACAGACGACGAATACACACATAAACTTTTGCAAATGTATATAAAGATTCACCAGTTTTATAATGTGGCTACCAATGTGTTACATATAAGCCATCGAATCTTCTTGTTGCTCCTAATGCTTCAGGAAACTCACTGGCCCTGAATTCAATGCAGTGTTACATAAACAGTTTTTTTCCACTTCAGAAACTATTGCGTTCATGACATATATATGTATATATGTATATATGTATATATGTATATATATATATATATATATATATATATATATAAATTGGCGCATAAAATGTGGCTTGCCCAAATACCAACAACAATCAACTCAGGTGAGTTGCAGAAAAGTGCGCTATTGGGAACAGCTAAGATCTTGAGACGAGTGCTCAAACTCCCAGGTCTCTGGTAGGAGACCCGAGTTAGAGCAGAATTTACCACCCATACGGGGTATCCGGGGTGAGGAAACAATTTTTTTATATATATATATATATATATATATATTTATATATATATATATATATATAGATATATATATATATATATATATATATATATATATATATATATATATGTATATGTATGTGTGTATGTATATGTATATGTATGTGTATGTGTATATGCATACACATATATACATATATACATATGTATATATGAATATATGAATGTATGTATATATGTATATGTGTATATGTATATATGTATATGTGTATATGTATATGTATATGCTGGTAAAGCAGCAAGAATGCACAAAAATTATTAACCAATTTCAAAAAACTGTTATCAAACATAAGTTAAAAGAAGAAAAAGTATAATTTTACTATAAAAATAGTTTGTATGTGATGCACACAATAAAACTGCCAAAGCTGGTTTATTATAGTTTTTACAATTTTTACTGTGAGTGCTGTATTGATTCCAATCAACTATTGTTATGGTCCGTGCATGTCATATTATAAATACCTAAGCTATGGCTTGACAAATATTATTTATGGCAGTTTAGTAATTTTGAATATGTCTAGGTTAATAACTTAGAACAAGTTTTGCAGTTTATGCCTGTCACACGGTTTTAAAATATAGAATAAAAGAGCGAAGGCAATTAGAAAACCTGAAAAAATTTACTTTTCACAATCTGGAAATAAGATGTGGATATAAGCAGATTGTATAATTTAGAAATAATGAGTTTAGTAGTTTATACAAACTTTAGTGTATGCAACATTCCTAAACTAAAAAAGTCAAATTTATCCTGTTCAGAGATGTAATTGGACCTATTTTAGATTGAAGTTATTAGATAAAGAACTAATTTTGAAAAGCAAAACATCTCAAGAGATGTTTTCAAAGACGTTACAGCATCCACAAGTTTTAAAAATTGCGGAAAACCTTGGGCTTATGGGTAAGAATTTTTATTGTATGTCAATATTACAAATTATTGATATAATGCACATTTCAGGAAAAAAGTTGACTTGACAAAAAACTGTACGCTGATGAAAATTCCGAAATTTTGTTGACTTTCAAAGTATCTTTTAAAAGTTAATGTACTTTGATTAGTTACTTGAAAGGTCGATAAGCAACTTTAAATTCTGAAAATTCTCCATTTTGTAAAATAAACTTATTTTAATCAATATAATTTAGATATGCTACCATGCCAGTAATTCTTGGTAAGCAAGTACTAGTAGCCAAACCAAGTAAATGGTGCGTCATCATGAGCTTTTAAGGGCGATCATATTGTGGTACACTTTGCTTAAAGATTCAAAACTGTTGTAAACATTTCAATGCAATTATTTTATAACGTATTTGTAAAGTCCTATATTACAAATTTTATATGTTTATCAGTTTGAAAGAGGTTGAAATGAATTGTAAGCAAGCTTGTAAGATGCTTATAAAGATACATGTTAAACCTTACTCAAAAATTGGTTAGAGTTACAGGGATAAAATTGTGGTTGCTTAGTTTGGCTCTATGATGTTCAGTATCATGACAAACTATTACTAAGGCCTCAATTACACATAGGTATTTGCTTAGATAACACAAGAAGAGTACTTGTTTGGTTTGAAAGCAAGACTACTTTAATGCTATTAGTTTGGCAACTTTATTGGTGGTAAATGTATTATACTTTTATTTGAGTAGAACTTGCTCATCTACCATACTTCATCTTATCACAGCTGAAAAATAGTCTTACCATAAAAGGCCTTTATTGTGCAGCCATCTATAAATTTATCAAACCCCAACATTTTGTTAGGATTTATAAGTAGTGAATCTAAAAAACATATAGAAATAATTATTCCTAGAAACTTTTTGAGTAATACAAGAAACCACTGATCAATGGATGGGGGAGAAATTAGCTGCGTTACCTGCCGACTTAGCCTTGCACAACATTTCATGTGTAATCGGGCAGGTATACTCCCAACTTTGAATTATGTTGTTATTTCAATGGCAGTATGATTTGTCACCTATAAATAACAAAAACTTATTATAGTTTGCGACAATAGTTTATAAACTCGATATTTTACAACAACAAACTATGTTAATATTGATATCGTATGTTATTATTGAGACAAATTTTCTACAAATCTTGTCCGCGTCATTTCAGGTTAATGTATCTAGGTGAAAACCACATCAAAATTGATACTGCTGGCAAGATGGGAAGTATAATTGGCAAATCTGATTTGTGTTGTGAAATTTACAAACGCATTTGTTCTTGTTTATTTTAAATAGTAAACGTTTGATACTTTATGTATATAATAACAGAGTCAAGTTCTTATTGCTGTGGTCCCCAATGTAATTGCCTTTACTTCTGTTTGCTGTTCTACTTTGGTAAAAAACAACATAAAGTTAAAAACATAAATATGACAATCTTGTGCAGGTTTTTGACAAAAGAAGAAGTTTCTGGCTGACTACTATACTTTTGTAAATGTCTACTGTATCTACTAATAATACAGCAGACATCTATATAATATGACAATAATATGTAAATCTAAATTTTTGAAATATTTTCATAGAAAAATATGAATGTTTAAGATGATTCGAGAAACATAAGAATTTCAGTAGCTGATACAGTAGAAACTTCAAGACAAATTATAACTAGGAAATATCTGTGAAAGTCTGTTAAAAGTGATTTCTAAACTCATGGAGCGGCAAGAATTATTATGCCTCAATATTATCTTGATTGTATGTATTTATCTCAATATCGTTCTTTTAGTTTTAGATAACCTAACACATGATGATGAAGAGATAATAAGGTCTGTTGGAGCGTTTTCCAAATGGTTCACGTCTCAAGAAGTAATAACTTGTTTTAAAGAAACAATAGATGCTTTCTTTTCCGACGAAATTGTCAACTGGGAGAAAATATTGATGGTATCATTATTGAACTACCTCAAATATTATTTTACAGAACCTTAGTTGGTCAAAAAAGTATTACAAATAAACAAATTTGCCCAATCACTCGTTAGAAAGAACAACTGTAAATATATGTGGCCTATATTTGTTAGCACTAGATTTGTATTAAAAACTAGTCATGAAAATCAAAATGAATATAACATAAACAAAAAGTTAATTCTAACTTGCTTTTGTGAAAGCACAGCCCTCTTACCAGAACGTGGCTAGAAAACCAAGTGAGCTTAAGCCCTGTATTATTAGGCCTATAATGACAACAAAAAATCTTCTGTCTTGCTATTTTTCTTTTGGACAACGTGATGGGAGTCCAAGTTAGCCCTGCAGCTCCAGCTTGAACTGCTACTTCCCAGTTGTTGTCATATTGAAGTAGTTGTGTGTCTATACTTTGCAGCTGCTCTGTAATTGGTTAGTTAATAGGCTAGCCTTTTGCCAATTCAAACAATCTTTTAAGTGGAGAGCAGTTTTTGAAACGGGCCTTGGTTGTTTGTGCTAAAAAATGAGTTTCTAGACTAAACTCAGTACAGTATTTTGGGTCAAGCTCGCTGGTTCGGAAAGGAGCCATTCAGTTCTTCATATAGCTGGTTGATTGTCAGGCTAGCCACGTTATTAAGCCGAGTCAGTTTTGAGTCTCTCCATTTTAGTTTTGCCAAAAACAGAGTGCTATGGTCAATTGTTCATTGTTAGCAATGAACTCATATTTTTGTAAAAGTTCAAACCTGCGAAGCACCTAATCAAACTTGTTCCAGTTTAGCCGGTCCATTACCTCAATAAATTTCTCATAGTTTTGTGAACTGTGCTTGCCCTGATCCTGCAGCATCTGGTTTCAAATAGTTTCAAATAGTCTCAAATGCACAAAAACACATCAACGTGTTGCATCATGCAGGCCTGTATATCTCATTGCTAAATGCGAAAGCAGCAATATTTTTGCTGTCTTCACTGTTTTTTATTAAAATAGTTACTATTTTTTAGTCTTCCCTTAGATAGGTAAATATTTAGCTTTACAATAGTAGTCTTTAACTGGTCATGCTTGGCAAAAAAAGTGCATCTAGGGTATTGCAAGTTTAAAAAAGTGATCATTTTATTGACTCTTGAAGCTTTTACTGGCTGGTTTTGTTTTCCTGACCAAAGCACTGCAAGTCTATGTTAGCTTGGCTGCTTGGTCGCATACTGTATTATAGCTTTCGCTCCAAATGCAGCCAGGGCTAAATTTTTTAATGGCGGTTGTACTAATTTAGGTTGTACATCAGGCCAGACCATTGGACCAGTCTATCGTTCAATGAAGATGCAAAAAAAGGCTGTTAGAGCTTTCTTTGAGTCAGTTGTACACTCCAAAATAAACACACATTGCGAAGTTAAATAGTTCATTTCCTTGGTATTTTTATATTTAAGTTTTCCTATAATAAAGGTCCTAAGGCTGCCCTGCACAAATTTAAGGCGTTGATATTGTAATTCATTATTTTACATTGAAGACATATTTATTTTATAACTACACAAGTTGGATTTCAGGCATTGCACCGGTATTAAAACAGTTTAAAATTGGTTGCAGATAATATTGTTCTCTACTACTTGCCATTAGCTTGGCACATTGCCAATGGGCAAATTATGAAAACTAGTGTCGGCACTGCTAAACTTACTGATAAGAGCTGTGAGAGCAAGCGTTAGTGTTGCTGCACCATAAAATAGAGTCGCTATGCCTGGTTTCTGGTAGGAGACCCAAGTTAGAGCAGAAACTACCACCGATGCGGATTATCCGGAGTGAGGAAACCATTTTATATATATATAAAATATATATCTATATATATATATATATATATATATATATATATATATATATATATATATATATATATATATATATATATATATGGACTTATCTTTCTGGGTTTACCCACTTCGAAGCATGTTCTTTGCTAGCTCAATAGTTAAGAGCTTTGAGCTTAAGTAGAATGTTCTGCAGTTTTTAAGGCTATCATCTGATATAACGTCTTATTCAGGCTTATTTTTCTGGAGCCCAAGAGTGCCTTCCTGCATCTCTTTCTTGCTTCCTACTTTAACCTGCTTGTTTGCAAGTTGGGGAAGATATTTTGACCAAATACAACATTGAGGCTTTACCAAATCTGAGTTCATTTGAAATGTAATAGTTTAAAATGGTCTCTAAGGTGCCCAGTTTCCGGTTTTTGCCCTTTTCCAGCCTTCCCGGAATTGAGTTTCTACTTGGTATCTTAATAACTCCAAATGAATTTCTCTAGTGCCAAAAGGACAGCCACTGTAGTACAACTACCAGTCAAAACTACTGTTATTAATCTCTACTAGTTTTTGCTTTGTTATTTTTAGTTACGACAGTTTCTATGAAAGTTCCCCTTTTAGCACCAACCACTGCAGATATGCGTTTGCTAAGTTGCCTTGTTGGTATGGCCACCTTGCTCTTAGCAATTTTTGACATTGTACGCTTGCTGCACAACCTACGGGCAAGTAGGCGTATCAGATCCAGCCTTTCCACATTTTTCTTTGCGTACACTTTTTAGTACACAGCGATGACCAGTGTGTTGATGATCTGGAAACCAGTTACTTTTATTTTTAGGAACTAGTTAACACGTCAACAATGAATACCGTCAACTGATGGCGCTGCATATGAGGGGTATTTGGCGAGTTATGAAATGTTTGCTTTGCGCTGTCGCTTCAGTTTGTGTCGGGCAGGTCTTCACAGAAAATAAAGATCTGCCTTTCCATCTACATGACGTGTTTTAAGGGGGGATCTTGATGTTTTATTTCAAACAACTGATCTGACTCTGTGTTTTTTCAGAAAAATGACTGAGCCTTATTTTAAACGCACTAAAGGCAGTATCAGTGGCTCTTGCTCGTACAGAGTTTGTTGTTAGCTACTTCATACTTTCCTAGCTCATTGATTAGCTTTTGCCACCTCCTAAAGACGGGTGATAAAATACTCATAATTCCAGTGTACTAAAGAGTCTAAATGTGCTCCAGCTTTTTAGTTTTAGGCATCGGCACCAGGAACACCCAATCAAGAGTCCTTATTAACCTGTTTTCGTATGGGTAAGTGCTTTTGGCATGTCTATTGGTCATCTTCTTTTGCTGATGTCTTTTTTGAGTTTTGGGCTCATGTTTGCAATGCAAGCGTTTAAAAATCATGTGCTCTTGTTCCCAAGCTTTTTCTGTCATTCCCCAAACTGGAGTTGCTAAGCAGCATGCCTGCAATTTTTACGCAGTAAGTAACATATGCCTGCTACAGTACTGTTTTAAACAGCTGTTTTCAGGCAAGGTTTACTAATCAGCTTGTAGATTTCCGACCTACTAACTTTCAGCCAAGACTTTGTGTTCTTCAAGTTTATCTCCAACTGTATATTTTTTAGTTCGGAAATTAATGAATTCGACAAGGTTTGCTTGCAAGTCAAACTAGAATAAGTGTCTGGCAGAAAGCCAAGGATCAAGGCCAAGGATCAAAGGATCTTATTGCTGCAACCGGTTTGAAATAAGGCAGAATAACTTTCTCACTGTGCACCATGGCATATGTGACCCAGGCAGTCAGAATGTACAATCGTGCTAAAACCACATTTTTGAGTTATTTAAAGATTTAAAATCAGCAAATTCTGAAGATTTTAATGCATTTTAAATTTTTTAAATTGGGTTATTTATGCCCAGGTTATGCAAGATTTAGTAGAGAAGGTCTCGTGATGAAATAAAACTGTTGTTTTGAGTTTAAGCAGGATAAAGTTGATTACTCATGAACTGTAAATCATGGTATTTGTTTACAAATCAAAATGCCATAGCAACCAACCACTTAATCTCAACCTGTATCGATGAAACCTGGCATTCTCTACAATAAAACCCTGAAAAAGATGATTGTAGCAATTTTATTCCAATTCGATTGACGGTTGACCTCCCAAAGGTCATGGTAAGGTTAACAATATATGTGGCTAAAAGCTCGCCGTCCTGGAGATATTCATTAAAAGGGTATGCTTCAAACTGGGCACTTTCATCAAGCTATATTGCTATGACTGTATATAATGACAGTCCAACAACTTAACAAAGAGTTGGAAGTGTATTCAGAATTGTCCACCTATACAGAAGGTCGTGGTAAGGTCAACGAAAAGTGACAACAGTGGGCATCAGGATACGGAAATATCAACCCAATTCATCAAGTGACCATTCAATCTAGAGCTCTTTTTATGTAGTTTAATACTTACACAGTGTACCACAAGTACGCTGCAGACATTTATTGTAGCGCATTGGAGGGGTTTGTTTGTTATGCTAGTGGCAATTTTTCCCAACACAACCATATCCAATGTTTCCTTCGGTAATCCTTGATACACAGTTCTAATGAGGATTAATTGTTCAGATGACACAAAACTAACGCATAATTCCCTACATTTGCATCCACTTATTAGTTTGATGTCAACAGCTAGAATGGGAATGTTATCAGCAGTGATAGGCTGATCGTTATTCTCTGTAATTTGATTTAATTCATTCGCATTATCGTTAGCAGCCACATATTGCGTAAGCAGCTGTATTTCTAAGATTGCCCTATTATCACAATCCTCATCATCGCTTTCACTATGATCTGAGGCAGCTGACTCAGATTCTAAGTGGAAATACTCATCTAGCATCAACTAGCCGTAATTTTGCGATGGTGTTATTTTGTTATAGCCTGAAGCATTAAAACAGGAAGTAGCCACATACATGCGCGCACCCGCAGTTAAAGCCTATATTTATGATCTTGGGTTATGAAAAATTCCATAGCAACCACCGATATCGGTATAATTAAATGGCAATTCTGGCTTTATGATTGGTCAGACACAAAAATAAACAAGACCATGTGAAAGAGCAGGGTTGAATGCTCTATAAACCATTGTTTACTAAAATAGTGACGGTGAGTCATATAATAGCGTAAAGCACGTTTAGCGCGCTATTGTGAACAATGCAATTACCGCACGATTGTACATTCTGACGGCCGGGGTCACATATGTTAATGAAACATAAATGATGTTTACTTCAACGAAATGCACATTTGCATAGATACTGAAGTATAATGGTTGCACTAAGTAAGCAAGTTGCAAAGGTGCTCAAACTCTCAAATTATACTAGCCTTCTTGTAATTGTAATATTCTTGCTTTTCCTTTGCCCCACTCTGAGTCGTATTGATATGGTTCCTACAGTCTGGCTGTACAATTAAAGTCAAACTAAATCATGACTCAGGAAGTGGCTCAGAAACAATGTTTGTAGTCCTTTGCATCAAAATAAAATGTATTTTCTCTATAATTTAGTTCACAGTGGCAATGGATGAGTATATAAGTAGTTAGAGCTAACTAATAGTGTTTTCAAGTCAATTTCCCTTATTATTATTATTATTATTATTATTATTATTATCCCTTACGATTGCAAATACATGCATAAACTATTATTAAATATACTTATAGAGTTGGTCACAGCAATGAAAGAACCTATAATAAGCCGAGTCACAGTTAAAGTGTAGTCTAAGTTATTTTGCAATTTTCAACAATTATTTGTGAGGCTCTGTGGTACTGTTATAACTGTTTTATTGGGGATTTTAGTAAGAAAAGTCTGGTATGGAAATTAAAATGTTGTTGATGCAATAGCAAATTATTGAAAAATAAAAAAATCCAAACTCAAAAATCACTATCAATGTTATGCAAAAAGCTTTATGTCCTATGTATAATTGTAAATTTTTTCTCTGGTCAATAATACCGAACATAATTGTGTAATGAACTATGCTAGACTTATTCAAAAAATTGAAATCTGCAGACATGTCGACATGTTTCTCAACTGCTGACATGCAGCAAAAATCACCTTACTGTTATTTAGTATTAACACATCCAACATGTTTTACTTAAATGCTTTGTAGGCACAAAATATATGTAAATATGACTAGAAGCTCACAAAAGATCAAAAACCAAAAGTTCATTACTGCCATCACGAAAATGCTGTATATTGGAATTCCTTTCCAAAATGGCCTAAATGGCACATAGATGAACACAATGGCTTCAGTTTACACTTTCATGCCGCCTCATTCACTTCACCTCATACTTCTCGCATTCAACAAAACCATGTCTATTGTTATTACGTGTCTAATTTATCATCATCATCATAATGCTGTCACTTTGAGCACTGATATATCAGAGCCGACCGTAAAAATTTATTCAATTTTTTTCACCTTATACCAAAAGAGTGCATATCATCTTCTGATAAGCATGACAAATCTGTTGCTCCTCTGTGGCAGTCGAGAAATGCTGCAAAAATTGTTTGCGCCTTTTGACAGGCAGTACGGGTTACGTGATTAGATTACGTCTTGATTATCAGACCAAGCCGAAACCAAACTGTAAAGTAGTGAACATCTATTTGTGATGCAGGCTTTTCTGTAGAACCAAAAGTGTCTGTCATAAACTAGTTTAATGAGACCTTTTACATTCAGCATTTTATTGGCTTTTCAATTCAAGTTATAACAACACATGTCGAAATATTAACCACCATGTTTTAGGGCTTCATCAAAATAAAGAGGTTCCAAACTAGCTGTTTGCTGTTGAGCTCTTAAGAGCTTGCTCTCACATTTCCACATATTTAGCTCTTACAACACAGCTGAGTAAAACATGGTGAATTTTTTGATACCAAACAGCTGCGATGTAAACTTTGTTGCAATTAAACCTTTAGTAATACTTTGAGAAATTAAGCTAACCAAATGCGTTTGCCAGTAGAATGACATGTTCAGTTTTTAGTAGTACATGTAAGATTATAACATTTCACAGTTGAACAAAATTGAGTTTTAACTTAACCATTCTTTCTACACTCCTTTATTCAAAAATATGTGGCAACTTTTTCGTGATGTAGAAATAAGTTTGATTGAGTGCTATGTTATGTTTTGTTAGGCTTTACATCAAAAAAACCTTAAATTCTGATTTTATTTTGTTTCAGAGCATAGATATGCTGTCAATTATTGTAATACATCAACCAAAACACATGATACTTGCTCTCATTCTAACAGATTACTTTGATAAGATATCAGTCAACAAAGGTACTATCAATGAGAACATCGCTGCAACCGGTGGATGGGTGAGACAAAAACTACCTAGCAAAGTTACAGACATAATTTATTGAGCACAGAAACAAAGTATTTGCTTTGGCAATCAAATCTGGTTTATTCGAATACGGGGTTATTAAAATAGTGGAATTTATAAGTTGAGAACGTAGGTAAAGGTACAGATAAACTAACCAAACAATCTTAAAACCTTGGTATAAAAATGTCGAAATAAAAACAAAGGAGCACCAGTCTTCTATATTTACAAAACCTGGCACTGTTAGTATGTAGAAAATATTTTTTCATGTGCTGCCATCTTACATGATGTTACAAAAGTTGTTCTGGAAGTTATGTTTTGCTTGTTGAAATTATAATTTTTTGGGAGTTTTGCTAGTGAGTTGTCACCAGAAAACATTTTTCAGTGAGTTGACTCCATATTTTTATTGGGCTTTCTATCTTAGAAAATGATATAACCTTTGTTTTTGTTGGAATGGAACTGTGCTACATTAGCTGTACTCGGCTACGACCTATTGTCAAGAAATATGGTAGTAATTGCTATAATATGTCATACATAAAACGCTAATGCCAATAAAGAAATTATTATAGTATTTGAATTTAAAAACTATTTATTTTAATTTTGATAGCAAAAGCAAAGCTTTGCATGACCAATGACAAAGGCAGTAGTAGGTATGCTCGCAAACTGCATCAATTAGTGTTCTCATATTCACCAATATTTGAAATAAACCAGAGTATACTAAAGAATACACTATTACTAAATAAAGTGTGATATAATTATAATTCATTTTATAGATGAAGGTATTAAACATGTCTGGATGCAAAGAAGGCACATGGTCTGATATAGTTTTAACTGTGACATCATGTTTGAACGGTGAAATTTCCAAACAAGCTGTGAGTAACCTTGTACAGTTTTAATATTAGGCCATTATTTTAAACATGGTTAATTATGGTCTCATTATCATTGTATAGATTACTGTAACAAGGAAAGTTGCTTTTTATTGGCTAGGAAACCATATTTTATAAACCCAAAGTTTTCTTAATTTAGATTAATCACCAAGACCTTAGGTCTTGGTGATTAGTTATATCAAAAAACTTGTTGAGACTTCTGTAAATAATTTAACTGAGAAGATATTTAGTGAGCCTGAAGATATGTTATATTTTGAGCAAACCCTTAATACATTGTGGGTCATAATTTTGAAATCATTTCCTATAGCTAACTTTTATACTTAGATTCGATAGGTCAAAATGTGAAAAGGTCCAATCTATATGGCTGAGACAGTTTTGTACAAGGAGTATTTTTAAAGTATTTCTACTAATCCTTGTTAATATGACATGGACTTGTATGAGGTGAAATCTTTATCTAGCACCACAACAAGTCCTGCATTCAAGTAGCTTGGGAAAATGTGTATACATTCTGTGTGATTCTGTACATTTATTTAGCATAATTTTTCAATAAACAATGCAACTTTGGTCATTTAGCCATTTTGTCATTTAGTGCTAATCAGTCAAAATATAAAGTAAGAGTAAAAATTATTTGATATGGTCAGCCTGCTCTCAAATATTGTGTGCTGCCATTTCCTACTGCAGATGGTGCTTCATTCAGATTAATACAACCAGTTTGTAAATAAAATTTGCTACAGGCCTCCTAGTTTGTCATGACTGCTACTTTTGTAGCAAAATATATAGGGCCAAAAATATAGCAGAAACTGGTATCACAGGACACAGCGTACTGGGAATCTTTAAAGTGCATACTAACACAATTTTTTATTTGCAAAAATTGGTAGTTTTGCTATGTGGACTGCTTGTCGGTTATAAGAAAAATGATTATAATTAGGACATAGCAAACAGCTATTTCAACTCTTTGTTCACCTCTCAAGATAGAACTTTTGGAATTTCTGAAGTTTGAAATCATCTTACTCGGGTAAATGGGAGAAATTTTTTTTTGTTATGGCAGCTCTTTAGCATTCAGTTGATTGTCATTGTTGAGCTGTTCCAAATTTACTGCCCCATTGCAAACATTACGCCATAGCTAAATTCAGTAGCTGAACTGGCTTTATAAACAAGTATTGTGAAGGAATTCATTTCTATGTTTGCCTAGACAACGCATACCTTAAATATTGGTAATATTTTCCTTCTACACCAAATATTCATGAGTTGAATTGGATAACATATATAGATATATACATTTTTTTATTGACTGGAACAATTTCTTCAGAAAAAACAGTAATCCGATACACATTATCGCTCTATGCTGTAGTGAAAATACATTTCTTTGCAAAGCCTTTATCTCAGCTAGGCTTCATTTTAAGTGAGCTGCTACATCTCGGGGCACTTTGGTATCAGTTGCCTGTGTGCAATCGTAAGCCACAAATTTTTTTGGCCCTTTGCCGCTGTTATTCCTAAAATGTACCTACCTTAGCTGACTAGCCTACTACACTTGAAAACCATGTTTAAACCTTGCGCATGTAAAAAGGGTTAGTTTCTCTCCTCCTACTGTTCTGAGTGGCTTTGGCACTTTTTGTCTTTTTTCGAGGCTGTTCTTTTACCAACTGGTGGCTGCAACATGGTTCTCTAATTATTAAAGAAGTTAGCTGCTAAGTTGACACAAAATATCTTTAACTCAAGAACGTTACATTTTTGACTTTTTGCAAAACAATTTGTTTTTGCTCGTAAAATATAACTGTTTTATAAAGAAATAGTGTGTTCAGGTTATATATCTAAATTATTTATGTTTGCTTATTTTAGTTTTGGTGTATTTTATTTGTATAAGCAAAAATGTTCATTTATTTTAATGTCAAGCCTAGTCAAATAATATGTATTAATTAAACTCCTTGCATTTCGTGATTTTTAGGTCTCTGAAATTCCATCTTTGAAGTCTTTAGAGAATTCTACCAAAAGAAGCTTACTGAAGTTTGGAAGAGTGAATGCAAAATGTGTAGCAAAGTTTTGTGTCTGTGGAATGAGAACCCGAACATCATATTGCATGACCCATAAATGCAAAGGATGTCAACTGTATCTTTGCATGTATCCTGACTGTGAATTTAGTTCAAAGACTCTAGATCATACCATTACACACTATAGATGCAGGCACTATGTAATGTCTCCTGACAAAACCACAAATACAAAAAAAATTTCCAGTTGTAAAACTAGGAGATCGTGCAAGTGTGGTAGTTCTCTCCCAATTAGAAACCAGAAGGTCATTAAATGTTCACAATGTTGTAACTACCTATGCATGTATACAGGATGTGAGTACTTTGCTAGGTTACGTATCAGCGTTACATCACACCAAAAAAGAAAGCACAGATGTGAGTCATTTACACGTCATGAAAACTACACTTATTGCATCTGTAACTATG
This sequence comes from Watersipora subatra, assembly GCF_963576615.1. Taxonomy (NCBI): domain Eukaryota; kingdom Metazoa; phylum Bryozoa; class Gymnolaemata; order Cheilostomatida; family Watersiporidae; genus Watersipora; species Watersipora subatra. Next base: position 42,121,118 of record NC_088713.1, read on the forward strand.
AGAAGTGTCGGAAGTCAAACCTACCACACATGAAGTGCCCAAACAAAGATTGTGACTATATTTGGTGCTTGATTGGAAAATGTGAACAAAACTTTCTGACAATTAGAACTTGGAGAAGGCACTGTGGATTAGAACATAACCAAAAACCGTTATAGAGATTAAAACATAGCTATGAAACAATTTTTACAAGCATGTCTGCTGAGAAGTGCAACTAATAAATTTCTGCTTACTATGATTATATCAAACAACAGATAAAACCAAATATCAGTTAACAATTATCCTTTTGGAAATATTATTTTTAGTTAGTACTAAAAAGCACTTTGATGATCAGTGTGGTTACTATTGGATTCCTCAATAATGGTGTCAAAAACAGTTGAATGTATAAAGCAATTCTAACTTGTTTGTCTAATAAGATCTTCATCCATATTATGTTGGCTTGTGTGAAAAACGATGACAGCTACCATGCGTAAATAGTTGCAATAGGTGATGTCATTATAGCATGTGTTTTATGAGAGCTCTTGACAAAAACCCTAGAAAGTTATCGGAGAGGACAATCTTAAATAAAAGACTCTAGAAAGATAATATATAGTTTGGAGAAATGTGGTATTTGTGACAAATAATAAAGGATTATAATGGTAAACCAATTTATTGAGAATGAAATACAATCAAGTACGGTGGCACTCGCTTGAACTTTAATAAACTGGTGAAGCTGAAACTAACCTAAAATATATGGTGTATTGAAGGCAGTGTAGTTGCGGTTGCATGACGACATAGTTAGCTACATTTTGAAAACTGACTTTTTTCTTTAGAGATCTTTGGTAGCAGTCATAGTCCTGTATGTACATGTACATGTATATCCATACTTAGCTATATACTATATAATTTTTTGTGATTATCAAGTCACGTCATACCACAACTTATGCAGTTGCCTTAACAAGTTGGAAAATGCTATATTTTGTAATATTGTAAAGGCTTGGTCGCGGTAGCTGAGCCAGCTTTACTGTACTAACAGGCAGGTGCAGCTTCTACTCTGGGCCTCCCCTTTGCCGAACCTGACTGACACACTTGGTGGTTCGATCAGTCCGTGGCTGTTGCCCAACCTCAGGCTCACTCGGAACCCCAATACAGCCTGCTCTCTGAGTCCTTATCGTTGGCTAGTCTAGGTCTCGGACTAGCTCACTCTAGGGCCTGATCTCTTAGGCTATTGCTTCTACGATCAGGTCCAATCGTAGCGTGGCCTAACCCCTAGCCTTCCTTAGGTACCTCTCAGGCAGTTCTTATCCGGAGTCAGACCAGTTCTGGTTGAATGGTCCTGTCTAAGCCACCCAGGCAGGTATAAATTTAATCAGTTTGTGTTAGTAAAGTTTAGCCTATTTATTATATATATCAGCATAAACACATGTGCAACAGCACAAAGCTCTCAACTATCCCAACGAGATGACTTGTGCCCCCTCCTTATATACTGGCATTCTCCGCCCACTTCTACTTTTGCCCATAAATAGAGTGCAATGACTCTTACGTAACAATATACAGTTTAGTTAAGGCATATATGCGTGACAGGCTTGGATACAAAATGTTACATAACAAAGACATATGAGGAAGATGTATGTAAGATTATAATAGTTGGACACAGATATCTAACATTAGCATAAATAAGTATAATATTCCAGTTCTCCACAGTACTTGTTGTTGTAAGCCAGTCATATAAATTGTTTGGCACATTTTTGCAAAAACAGATTTGCCTTTCGCTGCCACTTTGGCAGTTGTATGCCAATATATACCAAAGTACTCCATTGTCTTGGGTAGTTGTTTCTGAGCCAAAAAAGGGCCGTTAGTTAGTATGCTGTCAATATCCGGGCAGCATCTTTTACAGATGAAAAACATTTCAGTAACAAAAACTACTGAGTTCAGCAGCGGTTTAAATATTTTCAATATTGTTTTCTAAACGGTAAATTAAAAAAAAATAGTTATGTGTACATATTACATGATTCCATAATCTAAAATTTCATTTGATGAATTCATGTCTTTTAAAACCACACATAATTCAAATGTAATTTTAAGGTTCACACTGTAGTTCTTTGGTTTTCGAAATATTTGTCAAACTTCACCAAACTCAAACTGTTTGTTAGTTGCTTTCATCCTTAAAAATGCACTCCTAAACTGCTGAAAAAATAGAATAAAAGCTGAGAGCCATCTTCAAATATTCACCCAATAGTGCAACCAAAGTATTATATCAATTTTTTTGTCTACAGTTTCATAAAGCATTTTGAGCAGTTTGGATCTAGCTCCAAGCATAAATCTTTAAACAGAGTTGTCCTTATATACGTGTACATGTCAGTATCCCTGGGCAACTTGACAAATAATAGAAAGTATTAAAAGTTTGTTTAATGTATCGAAATATGCTCATGATTCAACGATACTTGCTAAAACACTGATAAAAAGTCTAAAACCACACAACACTTGTCAGCAAGAATAGATATAGTCAAATTTTTTTGTCTTAAACTGTGAAACCATGAATTTAAACCTTTCTGAAACTTTTTTGCAGTTGCATCATATCCTTTCAGTAAATTTATATCAGCAATTTCCAAGCAACCACACTTACCAATAACTGTTGTAAGCAATGCATAATGCTTTACCTCCTTAACAATTAGTAATCACATACCAAAACAGGTTCATACCTGTTTTTTGCAATAACCTTTCAGCAGATTGTTTTGCTGATTGAGTAGTCTTTCAGCAAACAGATAAATTTCATACTATGCAATTTAAATTGGGTTGTGTGGGTTTCGTCTATAGTCAAATATGATGATGACTGTGTAATTTGCTTTATGAGCCAAGCTTTAGGTATATTATTTGTCTGCAATGAAGATAGTTTTCATTATTACAAGAGCGCCTAATGCGATATAGATGTACATGTAACTGAAGTTGATATTGCAATAGTGTGATTGTATAATACTTATACTCCCACTGTGCTTTTACCAAGGATTGGCATACACCTAATTTACACCTCTAAGCACTGCACTAAAAAAATTGTTTAAGTGCTTTTGAAGCTATAGTAGCTGAACGCAATCTCTAAATAAAATTGGTAGACACGTTAGACTCATTCCTTGGTTAAGTTCAGATATACAAGTTGATGTGCACGACAGTACTTGCAGTTTTGTCTGATGTTTTTGGCCTTCTGGCCTTTTTGGCCTTCTTGAATGCAGTCTGGGGAGAAGTCCATATATATATGTGAACATATATATATATATATACATATATATATATATATATATTTGAACAATTATTAAGAAGAAAGTGAACTTTTAGTAATTGCTCTACATATTTGTTTTGTGCGAAGCACTCATCTGACGCGGTTGTACTAAAATGAAAAAAGCTTTTCATTTTAGTACAATCGCGTCTGATGAGTGCTTCACACGAAACAAATTTGTAGAGCAATTACTAAAAGTTCACTTTCTTCTTAATAATTTTTCAAATATTTCATACCTCACTAATTATCTTTTAGGTTTTTAGTGAACAGTTCCCTTTTTATATGCAATTGCACCTGCTGTTAGTTAATATATATATATATAATTATATATCGTAATTACCATAAAACTTTTTCTTCTTTGCTAATATCTTAACTTTCTAAATAGACTCCATGAATCATCATAAAAATGCTTGTAGCTGGTTCTCTATCATACATTCAAGGTCATAGACAACATAGAGCAGGTATTATCTTTTCAAATTAGCTGTCCTATCTAAACATAAACAGTACTTTAGTGTAAAACCTCTATTTAAACTCCCTTGTGCTCTATTTTCATCTCTACATTTATAGTAGCATTTTGTTAGAGATGGCGTTCAAATAGTGGTTTTATGGTACGTTGAATCATGGTGCTGGTGAATCACACATAGTGCTACAAGCTGTTGGTTACTTGCTTAGCTCACAAGACTTAATACTTTAAACGTCATACAGCTTGGGCTGACTTGAATGAGTAAAATTCAAAATTAATAACTGTTACTCATCAATGTGAGAGTACTCAGTAAATTATATTACATTAGCACTTCATTAAGTGAAAATCAGCTGGTAAACATATTTGATGAACTTATTTCATACCACTTGAAATCTCGGAATAAGGAGTTGCCTGCCTAGTGCTAGATGTGGCTGTAGCTGTAGTTAGAAGGCACCCAGTTAAGCTTTTTACTAGAACATGGTTAAATTTTTGGTAAAACACAAAAAGGTAAAACCTAACTTTTGGTACAACCCTATTGGAAAAGGCAGCATAAAAATTTAATAACTTATGAAGCGCCCATAAATAAATTAATACCAATTTAATCTGCTTAAAACTTTACGTAGACGAATGTAATAAACACAAGTCTACAAAGTCCCGGTTCAATCCAAATGTCTTGTGGATTGAACCAAAAATCTTTCAGCCCTCTTCTCTATTGCTGTTAGAAACAACTTGGACATGCCCCAAGTTGCTATCATTAAGGATATCGTTATGAGAAGTAATATAATTGCTGCCAGTAATACTATTACTAAATAGAGAATAATAATAATCATATCTACAATTTGTGATGCCTTAGAGACTGCAATGCTTTCAACATGGGTTGTCATGGCTAAGTAAAAGCTGTGATGAAATGTTAACGGTTTTGATGAAAACTGAAACGCTGTTCACTGACCTGTAGACACGTTTTCTACTGGCTCCACATATTCAGCCGATGGTTCCTTGTGGTTTTGGTGTATATATGACAGAATAATTACCTAGCTACTAACCAATCTTAGCCATTCACTAATCTGGAAAGCGTTGTTCAAACTTTACTAAGGTTTCACCAAGCGGCTCTTGGTCAAACGATGTGTGTAGCCACTCTGCACATTACATCTCATATGTAATCAATTGAGGTAGAAACATAGACCCTAAATATTCCAATAAACAAAGCCTAACGAACACCTTATTGAAACTAAGTGTATAAAATTGTTTGTAAAGAAGTTTGATGACAGCGGAATGAAAATTTATGTTTATCGTAATGTTAGAATCAGTGGAGCTAGCTAAACTTAAACAACAGTTTTACAAAACAGAAGCCTGTGAACAAGAATGCAAAGAATGAACTTAGACTGTTGTAAGAAACAGAAAGAAACTGTTTTAACAGGAACATATAAATTCCTAAAAATCTCTAGCAAGAGAAAGCAACATGGGTCTGCACGTCTAGTGAGGAATAATAGATAGAAGGAACAAAAGTTAACATCATACCACAATCTCTAATTTGGTTGATCACAATCAGAATATAGCAGGTAACCAACTTCTGACACTACTATTAATAATAGAAACAAACTAACCACACACTAATGTGACTCTTAAAGTGGAACGTTATTGTAACCCCTTCTTGGACACATGATGTAACATTTACAGAATAATTACTAGCTAGCAGGTGTGATCAATTGATCTGGGTGTAACATGACAAAAAATAAGCCAATAACTATGTCATGAGATGAAAATGCTTGCTCAACCTTCTGTAGAATTTCTATGCTTTTGCTCTACATGAGTTTTAGCAACAAAGATGAAGTGTTACTCACTGCTTATAATGACTCTATGGAAATCACATACACAATTAGGAGTGACTCATATATGACTGACAGATGATCACAGTCTAAATCTTACTTAAAATACTTTAGCTGAACCAAAAGACAGCTGGAACAATTTTTGCTGTTTGCAAACTGAATAAAAATCACTAGTTGCTTTATATTCTGCTCGCGCAACCAAACCCAGTGTTCAATACAGCCACACAATTCCAGACTCATCACTGAACTGCAAAAACACTAGCCCTTGAGCAATTGTAAAGACTCCATTACGTAATGCCTTGGATAACCTGTTTATCTGTGTCTAGACTCAGTTTCTGAAACGTTTTGATCAATTGTTTTGACTTGAGTAGCCTAGCTTCAAGTGGCATTCAAAAGGCGACTGACTTCTCAGTAATACAAGGTAGCGTAAAACCTTTACAAGTTGATTCTTTCTTTGACAACTATCCACTAAAAACCAATAACCAAGCGTCATGTATTATCATAGACAACTATCTTTAAAGTGAAGAATCGATGTACAGGAGTGGATTTTATAGACTGTATGAGATCTGTTCAATGTAGCACTGAAAGTCACAGGAAAGTAATTGCTAAATAGTTCATTGTAGACTTTTATAGCATCGATAAGACACGATGAGCCAAGGCTAGGCATAATTCACATTGCTTTTGCAATCCACCACTTTACATGCCAGCTATAGAATTGGAATATATGGAAGCATATAAAAACTGTCTCCTTCTCAGATGCTGCTCCATTTGCCGGCTTCAGCCTCTGTCATTGTAAGGGTTTGATAGTTCGCTCTATCACTTGTGACATGATGTCATTCTTCATCAGAGTTCTCATATTTTTGTTGGTGGCTCAGGTTTGTGTGCCATTTGAATTGGTGCTTTTTGTTTCTTTATAACTTAAGATCATGTGTTAACGATATTTTCCCATCTTTATTTATCCTATAAAGAGATCACCTAAATGCATCTCGAGACAATTTTATAAAATAGAATAGTTTGTAGAAAACGATGTATGACAAAATAATTAAACTCAATAATTAAAGGTAGTAACAATAGTTTTTTTTTCAAAGTCATGGTAGGGACACGCGAAGAAATGCATAGACTTGACAAGTTGTAAATTTGGTGGTTCAGGGGTCAATACAAACAAGCAGCATAACTCAATCTAGATAACAGCTATGCTTCAAAAAACATTGAACAATAGTTGCTAAAATTTAAAATTTGTTGAGTTTTTATGCTGTGCAATGAATAATTGTATGAAGGTTCATAAACATATTGGTAATACAACATTTTATGTGGTTTCAGAGTGATGGAAGCAGTGAGAAGTTGTATGTAAAAAAGTTCTGCCAGCCTAACTCTGAAGCAATCATGCAACGCAGTGTGAACTCTCTTATGATGTGCTCTGCTCTGTGCATCTCATCAAAGAATTGGATTTGTGAAGCCTTTGAGTTTGATATTGACGAGAAGAACTGTCGCCTGTTTGACTCACCTTTAGTGGCAGCTCAGAAGGAGTCTTTCTCTTCTAAGGTTTTCTATGAAGGTTAGCAGATGCCTAATACTAACACAGTATTTGTCTGCATTATAACTCTGTATTAGAATTTGTCTGTAGAACAATTCGAGCTGTCTGAATACTGCTTGAGGGATTAGATCGACTTTTGCAGTTCTACTCTCTATTCTAGCAATTCAATTGTTAAAACCTACTTTAAAAAGAGACAGGAATATTTTGTGTGGTGATTATTTTAGTGCGCATGCGTGTGTGTATAAAACAGGTTACTGTTCCACCAGAAGCTATCAATCAAAAATTGAGTACATGCAATTTTTAAAATGATATACCGTGCTGTTTTTATCCAAGCAAATAAAGAGAATGTAGAGACTCGCTCTACAAAGATAATGCAATAAGAATTGGCCTTGAATGCCTTGATAGAAATTAAAGCTCACAAAAATTCAAAAATAAAAGTTCAAGAAAACAATAAAAAGCATCGTGTTTCATAAAATTAATATAATTCATAGAGTTTCAAATAATACATCATTTTTGTGTGCATACGCTAAGCGGCATATGATTATGTCTTTGATCAATATGCTTTGTATTATAGCTCAGTGGTAGAGCGTTAGGATTGCAATCTCTATGAGTTCAAATCTATCAGAGTATGGAATTCTAATTCCAAGATTTTAATTGCTATAGCTGCACCCACACAGTCACAGAAGCACACACAATAACACAAACCTTCAGGAATATATATAGATTCCTGAAAAAATAAATATATATGTATATCTATTTTACCACATATCCAACTCTAAATTTAAGTGTAACACAGTAAATTGTAGCTACATTTCTTTGGGTTTTCAGTTTTTAACACCAAAAATTGTTTTTCTGGTCCTTAATTATTTCGTCATTTTATTAGTCTTTTTAACTTTATTGGTGTTTTAACTACATTTTATAACTAGCTTTTTGTTTTTGACATTCCCAAACCTATCATATGTTTATTTATTTTTTCTGTAGCTGAAGAAGGTTGCCCTCCTGACTACTTTTTCAACCTTTACTCTCAGACCTGCATTAGGCATATTAACCAGCAAAAGACCTGGGAGGCTGCTAAGAATTTTTGTTTGGCAAGTGGAGAAGACTTGGTGACCCTGGATACTGTGAGCTCCGCTACTTGGCTATCCAACCTGATTTGGACCAATCCAGGTAAGACCTTTTCGTTTTTGGTTGAGGTTTATTTAACTCAGTAAATTGATGATAAGTTTATTGGATACTCTAGCAACAATAAGCTCCAAACATGAAATAGTAAAGTTTCACATTAGAATTCAGTAAATTATTATTTCCAAGTTACTATTGACAAAATCTACTAGCATTAATAGCTCTACTAACCTTATGCGACTTTTTAAACACGTGTAATATAAACTTCAATGAATATTTGGGACAATGCCAAATTTTTTATGTTTTTCTACTCATTTTTTGTATATTAGTGGTTTATTCGTTTACACTCTGTGAATAACCAGTTTAACCAGTCTCACCTGCCATTATCTGTCAATTACCAGTGCCGCCTGCTAATATTTGCCAGTTATTAGTTCAACTTGCTATCTCCTTTCAGTTATCGATGCCATGTGCTATTATTTGTAAGATATTAGTTTAACGACTAGATGATTAGCCCAAGCCAAAACAAAACTTTAACATGGCGAGCATCAATATTTGATACGCCTTTTTGGTAGAACCCAAAGTTTTGTTATACATTAGTGCTACAAAACGTTTTATATTGAGTCTTTTATTTGCCTTTAATCTTATTTGACCAAAAACAATAACCACAATGTTTGAGTAAGTTGACGCAAAAAATAGATTCCAATCTAAGGGGTTTTTGTGAGGGTTGCGATGAACTGTCCGCTTTTGAGCTTTCAAAAGCTTTTAATCACATTTTCAAATATTTTCCACTTACAACACACAGAGTAGAGTAAGACGTGGTGAATTTTTTGATACCAAATAACTGTAATGTGCATTCTGTTGCAAGTAAAAGTTTACTTATTTTAATTAAAACAAAATTTTTATATCCACATTAGCATATTTTTTTCTTTTGAAAGTTTTAATTTACACATTTTCATTTTCAGTTTCAAATTCTACCTTTTTTAAATTTTAACTGATACAAATCGTAAAGATCAATAAAAAATACTGTAAAAGCTAATAACTTTCTACATAGAAACTTTTATGTGTGATTATTCTGATTAGGAATCATCTCTACATTTTTTCTCTTTTCATTCAATTAAAGAACAATAGTAAATGCTGCATATAATAAAAAAAGACAAATTAATTTTAATTTTAGTTTTTGCTTATTACCTAGGAAACGCTAAGCGTTCGTTCATCTAGTGTTTAATGATATTCTTAGGTAAAAGATTTAAATTGATAAGGAAGAGCCTGCACAATTATGCAAAACTTCGTAAAAATTGGTTTTGACAATCTCAGTCAACTAGCTGGGTACCAGCTAACTAATGATCAACAAAGCATGAGCTTTTTTGTAGTTCTTTGAAAGATATTAAAATCTTTAACAAAATAATCTCCGTTAGCAGTTTTTTGTAATTAAATATTATTCATGCCAACTATATAATTGTCAAGTTGTCGTTTGCTATAATTATTCTAAGCGGGTGATAATGCCACATCATTTTAAATTTAACTTTAATCTGAAAACTTTTAGGTATCAGTGTCCTATCCAAAACAAGGTTTTGGATAGGAGGAAGAAAAGAAGGCAGCACCTGGTTTTGGAAAGGAAAGCGAATAGAACCCATTACCTTGGACTACTGGGGATACCGCCAACCGAGTAGCGATGGTGACTGCCTAAACGTGTTTTCCAATTTTAACTTCAGAATGAATGATCAATCCTGTACGAGACCTGAGCAATTCTTTTGTGAAAGAGTCAGCTGTGACTATAATTATCACAATTAGAATGTTCTTATAGAGTTTGCGGTTTAGTGTGAGAATCTTGTGAACTTTCTTTGAAGAATTATTGTTCTGTGAAACATGTTTAACAGGGTGAGTCATTGTCTTATAGACTGAGCTTTTAGGTTGTCTACCAACTTGTTCAAACAAGTCATAAAATGAACTTATTACTGGCTTGTAAGTTCAATGAATGCCCGCTTGATGATTTATGTCTGTTTATTTACAATCACTTCTGATTGGTTTATAGTATTGTAAATGATTTTGCCGGCCTTTACTCAGGCACGATCTAAGTTGTAATAAATGTTGCATAAATGTTGCATAAATGAATGTGGTTTTCATCCGGTTTTTTGGAAGGAAATTCCATTAGTCTAGGAGCTGCCATTACCCTGCTTTCCTAGCAAGAGCGGTCCCTGTATATACATATAATTTCCCCCGCTGTTTAATGAAACCGGGTTGGAAGCTGCATAATAATAGTGATTAACAGAGTTGTTAACACATTGGCTTAGTTACGAATAAACTAACAAAGTATTAGCGATAAGACACACAATAAGGACAGACAAATATACAAATATACATAAGAGTAAGTATAGCAAGTAGGACACATAATAAAGGCAGAAATACTTGAAAGCGAAGAATGCAATTATTTTTTTATTGAAAAGCTACAGGCTATAATTCTATCATTCATTATGAATTTTTAATACTTACGTTTGTTCTATCTTTAAAGCTAAAAACTTGTCATATAAATGAAACAAAATTTTGTACTTATCACCCTAATCTCAAGCTACGAATAAGCTACTACCGCTATTCAAACACTGGAAGGACTCAATATTTCAAACTTAATAATAACCACATGATAAACTTCAAGTCATAGAGAAACATGACAGATACAGTATGCAAAATATATATTAGAGTAATTATATGCGAGGACATAAAATAAATTAGAGGCCCGGCATCCGCCACAGTATAGCTAAACATCAAAATGTTTTGAATTAGTTACCTAATCTAAAATCCTAGTTTTCTATGTTTTATTTTATTAAAAACATATAGATAAAGGTATTACTATAGCGTTTAATCTTTTATATTTTATTTGTGGGACATAAATATATATTTTAGCTAAAATGTGAATATAACATAAAAATATTCGCAGAAATTCAAGTAATCAAATGAGTGCAAATCATATTTTACATATAATCTTTTCATTATTTATCAGTATCAATTTAATCAATCCATAAATTTCCGTTATTTCGATCTAAAACATCATATAACAACGGGTTTGTGTAAACAGATTACTATACTGCTTAGGAATTAGAGTATCTAAAATTAGAATATACAATGTACAAGTGTTACATCAAGTGGGCAGCCTGATGGCAGCTGAGAAACATCATTAAGTAAAGGATACATAAAAAATGCCGAATTGTTTAGATACTTGTTAAGTTTACTTGAACTAAGGAGTTATCTGCCCAGTGCCAGGGCCAGTTAGTTGTAATTATTAGGTGAACCTCCTAAATCAGTGAAATTAGCTATCTCAAGTTTTAAGTAAATTACATATTTCTCTAAAACTCTGTTTTTGAAAGTCTCATTACATTTAGTCAGTGATAAACTTCTGATGCTAATATTCCTCTTAAAACACATTTAGAAACTCATGTATGTAAACTGGAAAATTTTTATGTATGGAAACATTTTTAACGAGTTTCATAATGTTGGAATTGTATTGCAGGTTTTTCTTATGTAAAGTAGAATATAAAGACAAGATCATGTTTTATTCTGTATAACTGCATTTGTACTGCAACAAATAGTGTTTCATATTTCCATAATTCAGTCTTGGCTAATAGTTTAATTACAGAGTTAAGAAGCAATTAGAATGTTTCATAACTTCAAATACAATGAACAGATAAGACATGGTTGAGTGAATTTTCTGACACTTTGTTCAGCGAATCACATGACAAGATAAGCTAAACAATCTGACAAGATATTTAAAAGGGGAACAATTTTTTTTTTCTTAGCACAAAATTTAGTCATAGCAGGTGACAATAGAATTGTTAAATTACTTGAACTAACTTTTAATTGTAAGTTAGAAGATCATTAAATGTAACAATTAATTTTCATAAAATACTGGCAAGAAGGATACAATTATTCCCACATGTTGTTAACTTTCATGTATGTAAATTAAAGATTGCTGGGATACAATTATTCCCACATGTTGTTAACTTTCATGTATGTAAATTAAAGATTGCTGAGATTTGTAAAAATGTTAGGCAGTTATGACATAAATTTATTTCAGTCTGAGGTAGTGAGTTGTTTCATATTTAAGAAAACAAAATTGAGCTTCTTGAATCAATAATGATCAATTTAATTTAAAGGTTGACTTGCAACAAAATTCACATTAAAGTTATTTGGTATCAAAAGATTCACCATGTCTTACTCTGTTGTGTTGTAGGTGCCAAATATGTGGAAATGTGATTACAAGCTTTGATAGCTAAAAAACGCAAAGCCACCATAGTTTGGAATCTGTTTATTTCTCTGATGTATCATTAGAGATTGGTTATTGTTTTGTCACGTGATGTTCTCACATGAATGGAAAGGCCAATAAAAAGCTCAATATAAAACCTATCGTAGCACTAGTTTATGACAAACACTTCGCGTTTTACCGAAGACCATATATCAAATATACAATGTAGATGCTTGCTACTTTACAGTTTTGTTTCGGCTTGATCTAATCTTCTAGTCGTAATCTGACCATGTGACCCAATACTTCACAAATAATTTTTGCAGCACTTTTCGATTATCACAGGTGACTAACAGGCTCGTCTTGATTATCAGACAATGATATGTACTCTTTTGAGGTTAGGTTAAAAAATTAAAGAATCTTTATGGTAAGTTATAGGATATCGCTGCTAAAAGTGACAGCAATACAATGACGAGAAAACAGACGCATAAAGACAATATACATGGTTTTATTGAATGCATGAAGTATATTTGTGAAAATATTTCAACGAATAAGGTTGCATGAACGTGTAAAAAGAAACCATTTACCACAACTCTGTCACATTTGAGCCGCTTGTGAAAGAGAAGCCAAACTATGGCAGTGTCGTGTGGCTGTGATTAACTGTTCGTTTTTGAGCTTTTAAGAGCTTGTAATCCCATTTTCACATGTTTTGCACCTAGAGCACAACGTACTAAGACAGGGTGAATCTTTTGATTTTTAAATAACTGTAATATGAATTTTGTTGCGAGTCAACCTTCAAGGTAGTGATGAGTGCAACTGACTACCAAACTCAGCACAGAAGGAAATTACTAGCAACGTTCCACAAGCTATCTATTACATATGTGAGTAATTTTGTTAGAAGACATCCTAAATTGTTACCTGTATATCCTCTGACCTACCATGCTAGTCAATTTACTCTGTGCTGTTTCTCGGTCATTGTTACTATTGTTACTTACTAATATAATGAATCAACCCAGCCAACAGCCCAGATACCTGCACCAGCTGATTTCCTTGCACAACCATAAATAGTCTATAAACAAAACAGGCTCTGAGATCTAATGATTTGAAGGAGTTAACACCTTCCGATTTCTGCATTAATTGATTTCCTAAACAAAATGATAACAAATGATGATAACATGATGATAACAAATTTAAACAGTCTAAAACCCTCATCATCTGCACCAGATTATTTTCCGAGCACAACCATAAATAATTTACGAAGTCTACAGCACCCGGTATCTGCTTCATTTGATTTTATCTTTACTGTCATAACGGGCCTACATAGTATAGACTCCTAACCAACTGCAATAGCTGATTTCATAGGCACCACTAAAATGAGTATACACAATCATAATGGGTCCATACAGTCAATAACCACCCACCCCTGCACCACTTCGTTCCTTTGCACAATCATGAGCCAACGTAATCAATGGCTTCAAACACCTACACTAGTAGATTTTCAAATGTTTCAAGAGTCGACCCAATAAACTGTGTAGTATCTAAAGTAGTTGATTTTCCTAGCACAACTATAATGAGTTTCTATAGTCAACTGACCCAAATATCTGTATCAATTATTTTCCTGGCACAACCATAATGAGTATAGACAGATAATAGTCCCTAAAAGGTGAACCAATTGATTTATAGAGCAAGAACATAATGAGCTTAGATATTCAGCAGCTCAAACATCTAAAGCAATTGATTTATGACAATGGTTACTATTTATACATAGTTACAGCCAACTACTAAACATTGCCAATACATTCCCAAAAAAAGGCAACTCTCTAGAAACTAAAAGGTAGATTTTAAGTTACATGTACTCAGTCCATAGAACAGTGGTTGCCGCTGCTGTTACCAAATCTAGATAATTTGCCTTGACTGGTAAAAAGCTGGAGCATAAAGTTAATAACAAGTTAACCAGTAAGCAATTGCACAAAATTACTAATAATCTATCAATTATTTTTCACCTGATTATGACTATCATCTTTTTACCTCAACAAGAAAACATGGGAACACAGAGAACATGATACTAATAAACATTGTGGAAACTTTTTGGAGTCCCTGCGCATATTAGAACTCTACTCTCCAGAGCTACAATAGGGTTTAGAGAGTAACCAGCAAGTAATGCATAATTCTGCTTCTACATTGAATGATCTGACTGGTGTCATTGGACCAGAGTATGTCAGGCCTCTGTTTATAAAAAGAGCGCAAAATGTAGTTTCCCTCAATTATTTGTGATCAGGCTTTGAGTAGTAGGGGGAGTTTATATCACTAGTTTTGAATCTATCCTAACACAAGCAATATTGAAAGCAGTTTATATGGTTTCAACCAGTTCTTAAATCTTTGGTCAAGTTTTCTATAAACAGAGAGTAAACAAGATTGCTAATGCAAGTCTGAACATTAGTATTTATATATGTCAATGTTACAATGGTACTGCAGCTATGAACAGATACAGATGCTGTGTACAATCAGTTATTATAAAGAAAGCTCCATCAGTGCTTTACATACCCTTCACCTCTTATTATCTTTTCATGGTTATAGTTAAATGCCGCAAAAATCCAGTCATTAGTACTGTCATTAAAACTACATGTACCATGATTGACAACATCAACAAGTGACTTGTTTGTTGTAAATGATAAGCTTTACATGTATTAATATATACTACTACCCTGGCGCTCCTTTTAGAGATTATCATGTGTTCAAAGAAGGCACAAAAATAACTACATGTATATGCACAATAGTTCCAAAATCGTTGGAAACAAACAATTTGCCCCTGAGGGGCACTAGGTTGAGGTAGTGCAACCTATTTTTACGAGTTCAAATCTTGAACAATGCAATGTTTTGTACCTCCAACATGGATGCTTCAAACAGGCATGACTTTATACAAGGATAGACAAATCCATTTATTATTATGTTAAATTTTAGTGGTCACTGATTATAATTTTATAAATACCTTTTATTCATACTAAAAATCCAAACAAGAAATCATCAAGCGTGACAATTAAGCGCAAAGAATAAATACAGGTATGACTATTCTCGCATGTGACGAGGTGAACATTTTTTGCAGGGAGTAGAGTGTGGGTTTGCTAAGCCAGATGTCACAGGTTCAAATTACATATGAAGTAATACTCTCCAACCTTTAACTCTGACCATGGACAAACACAGCTTTTATTATAATAAATATTTATGCACACCAATATACATGTATATTATTTTATCAATCATAATTTCATCAATAGCAAGCTATACATATTTATACACTCCAATAAAACAGTACCATCATTGGTATTTTTTGAGTTGCAGGCAGAAAGTGTAAAAAAATATTTTGCTTTCCATGATAACTAGTGCAGGAATGCAGAGCCTAGTGCAAAGCCTGGTTCAGCGCCGCAGATGAAAATACTTGCCTTGAGATCAAAGGCCTGAAAATATAGAAAATTGTGTCTGTTTATTCTTTACTAAGCTTGATGAAAGACCATCGTTTTTGGTTGGTTTTTGTGTATTGGTTGGACCCATGACCAAGCCCGTATTCTCTGGGGCGGCTGGCCGGCTGAACTGCCCATACTTTTTAGGAATTTTTAGCGGCTAAGTATAGTCATAACTCGCCCTTGGATAAAATGTAAAACTTTATCTCGAACACAAGGTTAACTCGAACAAATTTGTTTGGTCTGTTCCCACGCAATAATAAATTGCTTCAGATAACTCGGCCTCAACATCATTAACTCAAACAGTTACTTGCTCAACGGCTACGGAGACGGTTTTTATCGTTGTAGATTATCACTTTATTCCAAGCCATAGAAATAAACATCAACTTTTAGTAGTTTTTAAGCGTCATTATGATCATCATCAACACAATACTCTTGTTAATGACTTTTATTTAATAAAGGTTTGCAAAAAGTCGAGTTTAACTAAACATCTGTTTGGCAATGGCCCATCAAAAGCGTGGAAACCTTCAAATGAACAAAATCGGCAAAAATGATCTTTGTTAAAACGCTCAAAAGAAAAAATGTCTTTTTTCTGAGTGTTTTAGTGCGTTTTGCCTATCCTAATCTAAAAACGTCCTGGCAGTCACATCACCAAAAAAAACAAATCTGAAATGATAGAAACATATTTATACTTTCCGATAAAATTTTTTGAAACTTTACATGAGAGGCCCGGTTGAGGCCCTGCATGAAAGAAACCTGTTGGGGGCTTACACCGCCCTCCTTCAAATCCCCACGTGTTCATAACTAGTCTCCTGATATTTGCCGCCCCAACCTGCAACCAAGGAATACAGACCTGTCCATGTCATCTTTAAAATGGACATGGACATCAAGCCTATAGTAATGTATATTTAATTCACAAGTCAAAGTTCACGTTAGCAATTCTCATAGAATGGTAAAATAACTCTCGCTGTCTTCTCTGTTTGCTGTCATATTGTCAAAGACCTTGAAGTTATGACACTTGGCATACACCTGATGTTGTTCATTTAAATTTCAATAGATGACACAAATCTACTAGTTCATTGCTTCTATTGTTATAAGTTGTTCTTTGCTGAGAAACAAGCAAGGAGTAACACAATAATTGAAGAAGACATTGCTAGACATTGAGCAAAGCCATGAGTTAGTAAGAAATTAATATAAATACCTTTAAAAATAGTTTGTTACAAGATGTCTTACTCTAACATGTCTAACTAGATGAATAAATAGTATATTCTACCTGGTAATGTTATTATTAAGTTTGAAGAAAGCAAATATTACTATAAAGACTTAAACTACTGCTGCTGCTGGTCATGAGTCATGGTACCAAATGGTAATGCAGTGTCATCTGATGTCATGGAAGATTGTAAATTCTGCTACTATTACACCTTATTCCTTTATTCTATTACTTACTATATTTTAAGAAACTCTGCGCTTTTCTGAAAGTTTGAGGTTGTGCTCAAATAACTATATGATTTTTAAATAGTTATAATAGCAAATCTTTTTTCAATTTTTCCTCCTACGAATATCAAAATGCTGTAAAGAAAAACCCGGATCATTCTAGTAAGTTAGTTTTTGATTACAAATGAACCTTTTTGTATGACAATTGCTTTTATTAAGGTTTCAAAGTTTTTGTGCCTATTTTCGCTCAAAATGATAATATAATGTAGTTTACAATTTTTTATTCAATAATTCTGCATGCCGTGTCACATCTGTCTTTTGTGTAATTACATGTGAGCAGTTTATTAAACTGATAGCAAAGAACTCCAAATTTTTTGCTAAACAGAATCCAGAACAGATTGAACTTTCTAGCAATAAACTGCAGTTTTAAAATAATAACCCCTGCTCATTTGTATTTTAAAATACCACATATAATTTAGCGTACAGGAAGATGAATTTCTGTTAGACCATTTTGAAGTAAAACTTTTGTTATAACTTTATACAGGTGTAGTTTTTGAAAATGTTGCAGCCACATCCAATCAAATATGACCAAGGAAAAAACTCTGTCATTATACATGTAATATCAACACCAACTCTGCACCACAAGCACTTAGCAGATAGTCATGATATCGATGCTTCATCATGTAAACGCTATAAAGTCACTTCACAAAATTACCAGAATAAGACGAAAGTGAGATTATTTTATATATTTAATGTAAATAAGCTTGGAACTGCAGGTTTAATTGTTACTTGTGAGCCATTATCGCCGTGCTGTGGTGGCCTCTGCTGGTTACGAAATAAATAAGTAATATATTTTAGGAAGCATTGCGCAAAATTTTATAACTAAAACATCTTAAATGAAGTTTATTAAAATGCATTTAAATAGACTTGATCTATAAATATTAGTTAATACTCAAATATACAAATTTTAAATCAAAAACAATGGTTAATATCTATGTAAAAACATTTTAACAAAAATATTTATTTAAATTCTTCAAAGCATTTCTCATAGTCGCTATTGCTGCTCTGAGAAATCTTTGTTTTTGAGCTTATTCTGTGTTCGAAGATTGCCGTGGGTTTGCCTTTGCTCCTTCTGAAATACAGCTTAAAGCGACTGTGTATTTTGCCTTTTTGTGTCCTGATGTTTTCACTAACTTGGCTTTTTATCCAATATTGTTAACAGTTCTATTCAAAGACATCTTAAATTTTAACACTTTTTTATCTTTGTTTCCTACACACTATAGTGTATTCTTGCTTTTCGTCTCCATGACAAATTTTTTTGAAAGATTGCTATCTCATCATCAAGCCCTTTGTACCAGCAATTTAGGTTTTTGTTTAAAAACTAAACCATGCCTTTTCATGAATTGCGTGTACTAACAAGCATTGTCTTTATAACTGCTAATTCCTGTCTTCATGACTAGTTTGAGTGAGTGTAAACAAAAGCACCTTCTGTAGCTACATGCATTTAGCCATCTTTTCTGTTCTCTTTGGCTCAATCATTAAGTGCCTTTTCCATTTCCTGATGTTGTGACTTTTTACCTCTGTCAGCGCGCTTCGTATTATGCTTTTCCAATAATTCAGTACATTTTTCTCTCTAGTCTTGGAAAAGTTTTTCACTGACTCGGGACTCTCACCCGGCAGCGGACCTGCTAGAAATTTTAGCAAATCTAATTACTGTAACCTGGATATGTTAAGTATACCTATTTCGTTTGCTTGAAATACTTTAAGTACATGTAATATTTTAGGACTAGTTCTCAGGCAATTTTTATATTCCTAGCATATAGGTAGACAATTGTGTGTTAACAATGTAGGACATGTTTTATAAAGTTCATTCAGACATTTGTAAGCAGTTGGCAGTTTTTCGTCACCTCATAACTTCACCTGTCAGGCACTCTATTGGTTTTTTGTTTGTTTACAAGCCAATGAGTTCAAACACATAATTGAGAACATACAATGCTTATTTTACATTTTAGCATACAGTCATTGCACAAATAATACTGTGTGTCATCTCAGACCTTGTTTAAAACCAGTCGAAATACTCCATTTATTGTATGAAGTAAAAACCTTTAATTTTAAAAGCTATTTTTTTATTCTGGAATAGAAACATGTTTATACAATCATTTGAGAATATTCTGGAATAACAGAGTTAATTTATACATGAGGAAGACTTATAACAATATAAAATTTTGGCTATATTTCTCCGAGTGCCGTTTTCGCGCTTTTGTGCAAAAAACCTATGTTTGCCGAGTTTCAAACTAGCATTTCCGTGAATCTGTAAGTATGTCAAAAATGATAAAACTTAATGATTGATCAATGAGCAAATTAAAAAACTTTTTTTAAATTTGATGTAATCACGGTAGAAATAAATTTGATTGCCTATGAAGCAGTTGTAGACAGTTGGAGCAAGTACCTAATTAATAGTGGTAAAATAAATGAACAATGGTAAATTAGCACTCATTTCATTGTGATGTTGCAATCAAAGCTAACAACATGGTGGGTTTGTGTATCTCCTTTTTAGAAGTAACCATAGAGCAAATTTTGGGAGTTTAGCCTGAGAACTTTGTCAGAATCTTTCTAAGCACTGTGGTTGTGAGTGGTTAAAAGCAAAATTAACAACACATATTTTTATCCTTTTTATAGTTGGACACTGTGTTTTCACTTTGGTACAAAAGGAGTTGTGCTACCTTGCTTAAGTCTGTTTATGTAATGCTCTTTTTCTATAAATTTAGTGTCGTGCCAATGTAGTGTGCTATGAGAGATCATCGAGGGTGATAGTTTTATGTATGCTCATTCTGGCTGGCCAGAAGGCATTTGACCAACATGATTGTACAGTATAGGCTACCACACTGGATGTAATTTGTTCAAATCCTGTACAAAACAATCTTTTTTCCAACCTCCGACCATAGCTTTGAGAAAACTGAACAGTTTTTATTATAGTAACGATTCCCAATACTGCTCACAAGTAATAAACTCTCTATCAACATAGGTAATTGTATAAAGTTGTTCAATTACCTTTGAAATCTTCTTGGGAAATAAATGTTAACCTTGAGTTTTATACATAGATATAGTAAACCCTAGATCAGCGAATAGCTATCATTACAATGGAGCAAAAGTGAGGCCTATAATTGGCTGTGGTTCTCACGGCGTTACGTCACAGTGATGTGCATCATTGCAACAAAGCTTTCAGCTGATCAATGAGTTTAGTAGTGAAAGCATGCTTGTCACAATAGTTTTTAATTCATAAACGTTACAATAAGACCAAATTCTTGGTGAAATGTCATCAGAGGAGACTACAATGCCCTAGGTATATGAACCCTCAATACAAATGTTAAATACTTGGTAAACCTAACCTTTGCATGTGTACTTTGTCATTGGTTCACGTTGTAAGAAACTACTGGAAACAAACCAACTACCAACTCAACTGGACTTACTTGTCTTATCATTTTCTCATAACAACGAACATACCTTTCTATGATTATTCTGAAATGAAAGTGAAGTGAATGAATGCTTAGGACTATCGAAAGGAAGAGTGTCTAGACTGATTACAACAACACATATTACAAACTTGTCTCTAAGCTGATAGGGTTGTAATCTAGCTTGGCATGATTGATCGAATACCCTTTTTTGTCTCATTCCATGTAATGTAATAATATTCATTCTACTACATGAATGTATTGTTAATGTTTAGGCTAAGAAAAAGTCAAGTCGCAGCTGGTGCTGCGCCTATGGATGTTCAAGCGATCTTGAGAAATGCCCAAATCTGAGGTTTCATCGCTTTCCAAATGAGAAATGAGCTAAAACCCGTAATGCTAGGATAAAGGCAGTGCGAAGACAGGATTGGACTCCAACATCAAGCTCTGTATTATGCAGTGAACATGTTGAGAAAGACTGCTACAAGGTTCCACCAGGTATTGGAAGAAAACCAATGCTAAAATCTGACGCAATACCTTCAATATTTACAGCTTATCCAACCTACATTCAGCCAAAAGCTGTGAAAATACAGACACCAACCAGAAGAACAGAAAGCCTGCCGAAATATGGAAGAACATCTAAGACAGCAGCCAACACCATAATACCTGACCCTGAAAATACTACACCTGGTGATACTACTATCCATGATGATGAGCAACCTGCAGCTTCTAGCAATCAGAACATACCTACAGCCTCGACAACGAGCTGCCGACGCGATGGTAGACCTAATCAGCCTGCTGTCACACGTATCTCAATATTAAAAAGACGAATCAAAACTCTACAGCAGAGAGTCTGTCAATTGGAGCAGAGAAATAGGATTCAAAATAGTGTGTTCACAATTCTGAAAAAGGACAATAAACTTAACAATATAAAGCTTACATCGGTGGATGCAGGTCTAGGAGAATTATTGTCTCATGCACAGTGCATGCACAGTGCAGACCAACAGTCTACTCAAAACTATAGTAAATCACTATATTAAAATCAGAATACACTATGTCGCTTCAAAGCAGGAATCTAATTCAACCAACCTTAGACAAAAGCTATCTCGTCTAGTTATTTTCAGTCATGTCTAATGGGTGTTTAATACAGTGGTCCAACTTAACTGCTTCTAAATCTCATTTGATTCATTAGTTTGTTATTAGTTTAATTTCTATTTGGTCACTCTTTGTATTATCAATGATATAGAAGCATCTAAACTATTGGTATTATCCATTACCATGTGTCTAAGATTCTTGCCTTTCTCATCCAAAGTCAGTTTTATATATTATCAATAAAATATGCAGTCTCACATGCGCAAACTATGGAAAAACTGAGCAGTTTTAGTGCTAAGTCAATAGGAGTTCATAGATCAGCTGATTCATTTTACACATCACATGACGTTGCATCATGCTAATTATAGGCCTCACCTGTTTTGATTATTCCCATATCTAGGGCGTACTATATCTATGGTTTTATATAAACACTGCGCACTCTATAAAGCTTTTTTTTTATAATAGTTTTTTCACCGTTAATAGCATATCATCAGTCACATACTTTTTTAGATATGTATTAAAACAGCAAGTTATTAGCTGCCTCTGAACCAGCCTTGTACAATGAGCTAACTGTAAGACTTCTATAACTAATTTGCTGTGAACTTGCTATTAAACTTCAAATACCCTATTGTTATATGTTGAGTGTACGCTGTCATTAACGGTAAACATAGATATCCAGCAGGCCGTTGAGATATGTGAACCAGGCATGTGGTTTTTACATGAATGTCTGGCTAGCCTTACTAGTTTATTGATACCAGTGTACAGCTGTCATGAAATGTCAAAAATATCTTCCTGTGCCTTCAGCCTCAATCAATTATTCAACTAAAGGTCCTAATGACGGTTAGTTATTTTTCTTTCCACTTGTATGAACTTTGCTACAGGAATGTCTATAGCTGATTTAGAACTGTACACGGTGACATTCCTAGCATGTAGCTGAGGTATGTTAACCAGACAGGTGCCTAATTAAGACTGGCATCAAAGTTCTAATAAAATAGACGGCGTGCTCACTAAAGAGTCCACTAATATCTTACCACTCAATAAACACACCTCCTGACCTTTATGTAGACAATCTATGTCAACGACTATTTTATGAGAGTACTAGTTGCATTACCCGTCTACGTGAACAGATTCACGTAAAGGAAGAGGTTTATTGAGAGTTTTATTTCATCCTGTAAAACAGTGCCAAATGTACAGTTTACTAAAAATGTTGCCCTTATCAGAGTATGCATTCATACATATCAGAAATGTTGGGAAGAACAAAAGAAATCTGCAATGTGTTTTATAACTAGATGCATGGAAAATCTAGTAAATATTCTAGATTCATGCGTCTATATTCATTCATCTGTTCATACCCAGCTATCTTTGCCATGGACGATTGCGCGCTTTTGCCGCAGAGTACTTGACTCGGCCGACCAGTCTTTACCTGCCGATCAGTTGACAATTGCACGCTTGCACTTGCCTTGCAATCAATCGCCTCGCACTCGTCTTTCACTCGCCTCGCAATCAAATGCGTGGCACCCGCTTTGCACTCGCTTCACAATCAATCACCTCGCAATCAATCGCATCTCATTCGCCTTGCAATCATTGCCTAGCACTCAATCGCTGTGTGTTTTACAATTAGTCTACAATGCATCAGTCTCAAACCACTCAAACTTGAGTTGTCCTATTTTGTACAGATAACTTATAATGAAATTGACATCGCTCGACAAACTGAAGTTCTTCGAAATGGCAGTGTTGAAAAACTCTGCATCTTTTAGGAAATTCTACAAAATCTTTTGTTATCAGCAGCATTTTTAGAATGAAGACTTGTACATGCTTAAAAATGTGGTTGCGTCAAATTTAAATTGATCTTAAAAGAAAGCATTTTTTTTCTCCATCAGTTGATATGTTGTTTGTTGTGTTAGGAGATTTCATTGCCAAGATATTTGAAGAATAAAACCGAAAAAATCTGATTGTGGTAAAAACGCTCAGGTCAAAAAAAACATATCCAGGCTTGCCCAAAATGATGTCACGCGTAATATATCTGTCAATATATCTCATATTCACATCGGCTATTTGCGATAAAAGTCAAGTCCTACGCGGCTCTATTGGCATATACTCTATTTTGTATTTGCCCATGTTGGCTAAAATAAAATTTTAAATTCTGCTACAGATACATTATTATGAATGTTTCAAAGGCCTCAAATAACGAAAGTTGAAAATTTGTCTTACTTTCTCCAAATGCTGTGCAAACATTTGAGTACCGACTACCAATTCCACCGGTCTACGGTAATTCTGTCAAGCAGACTATGTAGAATAAGGTCTCTGTATCGGCACAGTTCCGCTGCTACCCACACGAACAATATACAGCCTCCGCCCACATTATGCCTGTCACCTATCCTTTGGGCGGGGTTGTATATCATTGCCCACACCGAAAACTAGTTTCCTACCACCGTAAGTACAATAAGCAAGCTGCGTCTTTGAAAAGAATACACATAGGGATAGGGTTGTAAGGATGAGAAATCTGCTGCAAACTGGATTTGAACTCACATTCTCCAGTTCTGCGGCCATCCATGTACTGTATCCAAATCACTACAATATTCTGCAAATCATGTTTTGCATTATCTTCAACAATATAGTTTTATTATATAATTTTTACAAGCAAAAATATTTTCATCTCGGCATAAAGCTTTTATTAAAAATATCAAGTCATGGCCACTCACATTGTTTTAGCTGATACCATAAGACAAATTCATCTACTGCAGCAAACTCAAACAAAACATCAAGGTTTATGCAGCACACATTCAAGTCTCTTTTTCCTTTTTATGGCAGTTTCCACACTGACAAAGCTGCTTCGGCGGGTGGGACCACATAAACATCATGTAATCAGTAAAACAAATGCAATAAATATATGTCATTCATAGATATGAATGATCTACTGAAAGCTTTCAAATTGGGAGTTAGATAGATTGTGAATGAAATTTTAAAAACAAATAAATGTTTAACAAAGGCACAATTATGCCGAGCCAACAATTCAAAGCTTTGGTTATGGAAGTTAAAGATTTGCATTGATCAATCGATTTTTTTCACTTTCTATGAGTGAGAAGTGAACATCTAAAGTCAACTCAAAAATCTAATTTACTAGATTAAACTGCCACAGAAAATTTGAAGCAAATGTAGCTAGGTGAACCGATAAAAAACCATAAACGATGATTGGTGATATCAAAAAGCTATAATTTTATTAATTAGTACATGTATTAATGAGTACTAAAATATTACCTTTAGTATATTCATCAATCTAAGCCATTGTATTGCTAAATGCTATGGATTAAAGAGAAATTGTCAAGAACTCACTGTACATACGTATCTTACACGCGCAGGAAATTACATTTTAACCTCAAACAGAGAAATATAATCTGAATGTAAATATGGAAGATGTCATGGAAGATTGTAAATTCTGCTACTATTACACCTTAATCCTTTATTCTATTACTTACTATATTTTAAGAAACTCTGCGCTTTTCTGAAAGTTTGAGGTTGTGCTCAAATAACTATATGATTTTTAAATAGTTATAATAGCAAATCTTTTTTCAATTTTTCCTCCTACGAATATCAAAATGCTGTAAAGAAAAACCCGGATCATTTTAGTAAGTTAGTTTTTGATTACAAATGAACCTTTTTGTATGACAATTGCTTTTATTAAGGTTTCAAAGTTTTTGTGCCTATTTTCGGTCAAAATGATAATATAATGTAGCTTACAATTTTTTATTCAATAATTCTGCATGCCGTGTCACATCTGTCTTTCGCGTAATTACATGTAAGCAGTTTATTAAACTAATGGCAAAAATCTCCAAAATTTTTACTAAACAGAATTTAGAACAGATTGCATTTTTTAGCAGAAAATTGCTCTTTTACAATAATAACCCCTGCTCATTCGTATTTTAAAATACCACATATACTCGAAGGTAAGATTAATTGCTGTAAGACCATTTTAAAGTAAAAATTTTGTTATAACTTTGTACAGGTGTAGCGTTTTATATGTTTTTTATATGTGTGTAGTGTTTTTGGAAATTTTGCAGCCACATCCATTCAAATACATGTATGAACAAGAAAATAACTTGTTCATTATCAGGTCAATAACTTGGTCAACTTAGCAAATGGTTATGATATCGGTGCTTCATCATGTAAATGCTATAAAGTCACCTCACAAAAGTACCGGAGTAGACGACAGTCAAAATATTTTGTATATTTGCTGTGTATAAGTTTAAGACAACAAGTTTAATTGTAACTTGTGAGCCAATATTGTGCTGGCCCCTGCAGGTTATGAAATAAACAAGTAATATATTTGAAGAAGAATTACGCAAACTTTTATAACTAAAAAATCTTAAATGAAGTTCATTAAAATGCATTTAAATAGACTAGATCTATAGCTATTAGTTAATACTCAAATATACAAATTTTAAATTGAACAAACGGTTCATATCAATGTAAGAACAGTTTAACAAAAATGTTTATTTAAATTCTTCAAAACATTTCTCGTAGTCGCTATTGCTTTTCTGACAAATATTGGTTTTTGAGCTTAATCTGTGTTCAAAGATTGCCATGGGTTTAACTTTGTTCCTTCTGTCATACAACTTAAAGCGACTGTGTATTTTGCCTTTTTGTGTCCTGATGTTTTCGCTAACTTGGCTTTTTTCCAATATTGTTAACATTTCTATTCAATGACGTCCCAAACTTGAACGCTTTTTTATATTTGTTCCTACGCATTCTAGTGTATTTGTGCTTTTCGTCTTCATGACACAATTTTTTGAGAGCTTGCTATCGTATCATCAATCCCTTTTGACCAGTTATCTAAGATTTTGTTTGAAAACTAAACCAAGCCTTTTCATGAATTGAGTGCGCCAACAAGCATTGTCTTTATAATTGCTAATTTCTGCCTTCATGACTAATTTGAGTGCGTTTAAAAAAATAACACTTTTTGTAACTACATGCATTTAGCCATCTTGTCTGTTTTCTTTGGCTCACTCAGCAAATGTCTTTTTACCTCTGTCAGCATACTTCCAATTTCCAATAGTTCAGTACATTCTTCTCTCTAGTCTTTGAAAAGTTTTTCACTGACTCATGATTTTTACCCAGCAGCAGAACTGCTAGAAATTGTACATGTATTTTTGTAGGACTAGTTCTCGGGTAACTTTTATATTGCAAGCATTTATTTGTAGGTACTCAGTTGTGCATTAACAATGTAGGAGATATTTTATGAAGTTCACTCAGACATTTGTAAACAGTTTGGCAGTTTTTTTTCACCTCGTAACTTCCCCTTTCATGCACTCTATTGATTTTTTGTTTGTTTAGAAGCCAAAAAGTTCAACCACATGATTGAGAACATGCAATGCTTATTGCACTGTGTAGCATACACTCATTGTACAAATATTACTGTGTGTTATCTCAGACCTTGTTCAAAATCAGTCGAAATACTCAATTTATTGTATCAAGTAAAAAGCTTTTTTTAAAAGCTGTATTTTATTCTGGAATAGATACAAGATTCTATATAATCATTTGATCATGTTCAAAAATAACAGAGCCAACTTATACAGGAGGAAAACTTATAATAATACAATATTTTGACTGAAATTCTTTAAGCAGCATTTCCGCGCTTCTGCACAAAAACTTAGTTTCACCGAGTTCCAAACTAGCATTTCCATGAATCTGTAAATATGTCACAGATGATCAAACTTAATGATTGTTGATTGAGAAAATTTAAAAGAAAATATATAAATTTGATTCAATCATGGTAGAAATAACTAGATTGCCTATGAAGCAGTTTGAGGCAATTGGAGTCAGTATATAATTAATAGTGGTAAAACTATTGGATAATTGCTAAACAGCTCTCATTTCATTAAGATGTTGAAATCAAAGCTAGCAACATAATGGGTTTGTCTATCTCCCCTTTAGAAATAACCATAGTGCACATGTTGGAAGTTTGGCCTGAGAACTTTGTCAGAATCCTTCTGAGCACTTGGGTTATGAGTGATTAGCAGCAAAATTACTAACAAATATTTTTATTCTTTTCTACAGTTGGACACTGTGTTTCCAGTTTGGTACAGGAGTTGTGCTACATTGCCTATGTCTGTTTATGGAATGCCTGTTTTCTATAAATTTAGTGTCCTGCCAATCTAGTGTGCTATGAAAAATTATCGAGTGTGAAAATTTTATGTATGCTTATTCTGGCTGGCCAGAAGGCATTTGATAAACATGATTGTTACAGTATAGGCTACCATGCTGCAATTAATATGCTTAAATCCTGTACAAAACATGACTGAGAAAGCTGACACAGTTTTTATTATGGTAAAGATTCCCAATACTGCTTACAAGTCATAAACACTCTATAAACACAGAGAAATATATAAAGTTCTTCATTTACCTTTGGAATCTTCTGAGGAAATATAATTATATTAACCTGGAGCTCTATATAAACATAAAGCATTATATAGAGCTATTGATTTATTTTAAAATAGTTTTTTTTACTGTTAATAGCATATTGTCAGCCATATACTTTTCAGATATGGACTAAAACACCAAGTTATTAGCTCCCTCTGGACCAGCCTTGTACAGTGAGCTAACTGTGAGACTTTCATGACTAATTTGTTGTGAATTGGCTATTAAACATCAAATACCATATTAGTATATGTTGAGTGTACTGCTGTACCTAATGTTAAACATAGAGATCCAGCAGGCCAATGAGATATGTGAACCAGACATGTGGCTATTTATATGAATGTCTGGCTAGCCCTACTAGTTCATTGATACTAGTGTACATATGTCATGAGTGGTAAACAAACCACTGTCAGTTTGTGAAATGAATATCTTCCTGTGCCTTCAGCATCAGTCAATTGCTCAACTAAAGGTCCTAAGGACATTTATTGTTCTCTCCACTTGTATGAACTTTGCTATATGAATGTCTATAGTTGATTTAGTATGATACACTGTGACATTCTTAGCAGGTAGCTGATCTATCTGAACCAGACAGGTGCCTAGTCAAGACAGGCATCAAAGCTCTAATAAAATGGATCATTTGCTAACTACAGAGTCCACTAATATCTTAGCACTCGAAAAACACACCTCCTGACCTTTATGTAGACAATCTATGTCAATGACTGTTTTATGAGAGTACTAGTTGCATTACCCGTTTACGGGAACAGATTCACATAGAGGAAGAAAATTATTGAGAGTTTTCGTTCATGCTGTGAAACCGCTCCAAATATGCAGTTTACTGAAAATGTTGCCCTGATTAGAGTATGCATTCATACATCTCAAAAATGTTGGGAACAACAACAAAAATATGCAATGTGTTTTACAGCTACATGAATGCCAAATCTAGTAAATATTCTAAATTTATGTGTCTATATTCATTAATCTGTTCATACCCAGCTATTTTTGCAGTGGACGATTGCGCGATTTTGGCGCCGAGTACCTGACTCGGCCGACCAGTTTTCACCCGTCGATCAGTTGACAACCGCGCACTTGCACTCGCCTTGCAATCAATCGCCTCGCATTCGCCTGGCAATCAATTGCGTGGCACCTGCCTGGCACCCACTGCACAAACAATTGTCTCGCAATGAATCGCCTCACAATCAACCACCTCGCATGCGCCTTGCAATCAATTGCCTAGGACTCAATCACAGTGTGTTTTACAATTATTCTACATGTACAATACCTCAGTCTCAAACAACTCAAACTGGAGTTGGCCTAATTTTGTACAGAGAACAGATGATGAAATTGACATCGCTAGACAAACTGAAGTTTTTCAAAATGGCGGTATTGAAAAATTTTGCATCTTTTATGAAATTTACAAAATATTTTGCTGTTGCCAGAATTTTTAGAATGAAGACTTCTATGTGCTTAAACACTAATCATGGCTCACCAGTTCTTTCTCTATAGCCCGTGTTTTGACATGGTGTATACAAACAGTGTAGCAGTAATGTGGTTGGGTTAATAAAATTTATATGTTTAACAGCACAGACATAATGATGTCAAAGCAGATACAGCATTAGCACCTTACAGTATTAAAACATAACTTCAAAATGATAGCCTTTTTCATGACATACAATAGGGAAAGCGAATGCATGAAAATATATTTATATATACTGAAAAATATGTTAGAAAATGCAGCATGTGGATAATATGTAGGTATAGCTGAACATGTGGAACATAGCATGGCATAGCCATTGCATAATGTTAATTAAATGCAGGCATGATATAACAATAACGCAATGTAAGTTCAACACAACACTTGTGGATAGACAACTTTTTTTTCCGATTATACATGTATGAACAAGCAGCTTTAGGCTTGTGCCGTTTTTGAGCAGGCAACGTACAACTGGCTATGGCTAATACAGGGTGACAGCGAATCGATATCAGCTGCTCTATTTTTTCTCATTGTTCCCTATCCCAACGCTGAAAGAACCCATGCAAGTTCCGTAGTAGCATTAATACTAGTAGCTAGAAAAAAATAACTCAACTGCAGAAAGAAATGAACATGGTCACTACCACAAACAGTGGTAAATTTAACATTTTTTTGTAGTAGAGATGGGGCAATTAATAGACAATACAAAATTAAATGAGAAGTACTTACCTTTTTGAAGTAGAAATTAAGTAGGTAAAATAAAATAGCAAGACCCGTGCAAGTTCTTTAGTAGTTGTATTACTCATAGCAGGAAAAAAAATTAAACTAACTCAGCGACGGAAGGGAATGAACATGTTTACGATCACCAAAAGTGGCTAATGCAACGTTTTTAAGTAGTGGAGATGTGGCAATTCATAGACAATACAATATTGAATGAAAAGTACTTACCTTTTTAAAGTAGAAATTTAGTAAGTAATTTTCGAAGCGAAAACAGTTGTCTAGGTGTCCAGAAAAAAGAATTGTACATTTGGCGTTCCGTTTGCACTAAGTATTAGTTTCCTACTCATTTTCTAATTAAATTTACTACTCATTAATTTATTTAATAAGTAGTCAATTTCATTTAAATTTATTGATTTTTTACTACTCATATTAATTCAGTTGGCTACCTACGACTGATTCAAAGCAAGTGTACTAGCTAAAGTAAACAGAGCAATAATGTTCAGAATGTTCAACCAGGAAGGGATTAATTATTCAGCACCAGTACCAAATCTAGTGAAAAGGGAGGTGAAACGTTTGGTGGCAGACTACCTCGTATTTCAGGAACTAGACAATGTGATGCAGGGTATTACCAAAATCTAGAAAACTAGACGAATATTTCATGTTTTAGTAGACTGTCATACTATACTATTGACCAAATAGCCAATCAGACAGTCTCTAAGGGTAATCACCAAGCAACTGTGTTTTTCTTAAGAAATGCTAAAAACCGTGT
The DNA here is from genome assembly GCF_963576615.1 of Watersipora subatra. Lineage (NCBI taxonomy): Eukaryota > Metazoa > Bryozoa > Gymnolaemata > Cheilostomatida > Watersiporidae > Watersipora > Watersipora subatra. Next base: position 42,152,342 of record NC_088713.1, read on the forward strand.
TCCCTTGTTTTTAATTTATATTGATGAGCAGCAGTACATTTCAAATTTAGTCCAATTTGAAATGTAGTCAAATTTGACTAAATTTGACTACAAATTTGATTCAAATTTGAAGATTAGTCAAATTTAGTAGGTACACAAACACTTCTCAAAGCAAATAATGTACTATTTCTAGATTTTCCTAGTATTGTCATTGATGCTGGTAGGCAAAAAAGTGAAAAAATTGCACAAAATTTCATATTTGATGAATCAGGAAAGCATACCCACATTATTGAAAATCACCCCTAATCTGCTCAATGCTGGTAACTAACAAGTGTAAGTCATTACTTAGCCAGAATCCTATCCCCAACAACTTCATTATTCCTCATGAGCATCAAAAAAACTCTGGTTCAGCTAGGAAAGAAAATTTTGTGCTTACTTTTAGAGTTTTGGTGATTATAGCCGCCAGCAAATGTTGTTATCATCTAGAAAATGAGTTTCAAAATTCAGAACCCATGACTTTTTCTCAAAATAATATCTATCCAATTTTCTACGATTTAGCTTGTCAAATACCAAATCTGAGGCAGGTAGAATTTCCCTCTTATTATGAAACAAACTCTATGTGGTAGATAAGAATGACAGTCAACTTATGGCAGCCACTGAAGCTAGAGGCAGTTTTCAGCTATAAACTTTGAAATGTACAAACATTTATTTATTTTAAAATATTAAATAAGAAATGAAGTTATATTTATTAATAAAGAACAGTATTCAAAAACTTCCAAATTTCTTCAAACAACACCTTGGTTTATAATAGACCTTGTTTTGATGGTACTTCAATACAAATGCCCATTAACCAGCCGATGTTGAAAAAGTTTGCTTTATGAAAAAGATTATTTTTGCTCATACAAACATAGGTTACAGAAAATTAACACCAAATTTTCGACATGTATTCCAAAGCCATTTCATGGTGGCAAACGTAGTTTTTAACGATGACACAAGTTATTTTAAGGCTTAAGGCTCAACAGTAACTGAAAACTAACAATTTCAATTGCGTTTAAGTAAAATTTTACATCCATCATAAAAGCTCACAGACGGCCTTTCTTTAGCTTCAAGAGGTTTGATGATTTATAGTACCAAAGAATTATACTGCTTGAGATATTGGTTCATTTTTGATTATATTATTTTAACTTAAAAATTAATTCCAACACAAGAAATTTGATGACTACAGTATTTGATATGTTAGCATTGTTCCTATTTAAACATTTAAACTGTCAATAGAGATATAAATTATATATAAATATAAATTGTATAAATAGAATAGAGATATAAATTGGTAGTTGATTAACATGTCGCTGCTAAGCATATATGACCCAGGCAGTCAGAATGTACAATCGTGCTACAACAACATTTTTGAGTTATTTACAGATTCAAAATCAGCAATATCTGAGGATTTTAATGCAATTTAAATTTTTTAAATCGGATTATATATGCCCAGGTTATGCAAGATTTAGTAGAAAAGGTCTCACAATGAATTAAAATTGTTGTTTTGAGTTTAGGCAGGATAAGGTTGCCGATTCATGAATCGTAAATCATGATATTTGTTTACAAATCAAAATGCCATAGCAACAGACCACTTAATCTCAACCTATATTGATGAAACCTGGCATTCTACACATGTCGCTGCTAAGCATATGTGTCAGGTCTAATCAGGACCATGATAGTTGTGGAAATTTTTCAAAATAGTCCTTAGCCAGATAAGCAAAGGTGTGGGTAAATAAAGAAAAACATATACTAGTGAGTCTACTAACAACTAGAAGAGCATGAATTTTTGGACTGAGAGTATATGTTTAGATTTTTTCTAAAAATCTTAACTGGAAAAGCAGGTTGCAAAGCTGGTGGCCATGCAGTCTTTCGGATACGGGTTTCTAGTCATTTGTGGAATGTGTAAGTCATTAGTATGTAGCCTTACCACCTCCTTTATTGAAATTCATTTCATGATTTTTTCTCCACAGATTTTTAAAATGTTTGAAAGAATTGTTTTTACATTTTTAGGTTTGTATCTGTTTTTTTGCATGTTTCAATTACCTTGAATTTCATTTTTGGATGAACACTTAAAACTTTTTCAAACTGATGTGACACAAACAATAGAGCAACTCCGTTTTTAGCAGCCTCTTGCTTTCTTGGCAAACTACTATCTGCATCGAAATAATTTCGTATTCTCATATCTGAAGTCTAGTTTTGTGATTCAGATCTCACAACTAACTGGTACACTCATACCTCAAGTTTATTTGGATATTTGACAAAGTTTTTTATATGTAGACTAAGGGGTGTCAAGTGGAAAGAAAGGATGCTCTGTAATTTCCATAAGTGTGTTTTAGCTCGAGTTCTACTTTTTAATAACAATATTACATTTTAGGAGCTATTATTATAATTTCCAAAGGTAGTTGGTTAAGTTATAAAAATTTAGCTTGAAAAGCTAAAAAATGATATAAGTAAAGGTGTCGCTCGGTCTGTTTAGATAACAAAGTATTAATTTTGATATTAGTTGGGAAGCAGCTAAATACTAAACATTTAAATAGATCAGAATGTTTAAAGCTGCATCTTTCACCATGTTTCAGACTAAAATAGAGATAATAAATACTAAATGTCCAAAAGAATGTTAGTTAACGCATTTTTCCTTCCCTCAATATATACTGTTTGTGCAGATTTTGTCTTGGCAATATTTCATAATCAGACATTGACAGACACCCTCAATTTAGGCTTTAGTAAGCAGAAATTTATAGTACACAGAGTCATAAAGGCAACTTACTTGTTCACTTATGTTTTAAAGAACTGGGTATTTTAAAAGCTGTATAATGTGAGAACATTGTTTCACATAAAGTTTACTTGTGTATGTAGTAGCATTTTATTCGAGGTAAGGACATGAAGCTTCTAGCTTTAGTAAAATATCAATTGACTATTCTGCATCACCATAAAAATCTGTAACATTTTGGTCTTTTCTTTAGTAAACAAGTTATTGACTTATTGACAGGGTCTTCACCAGTTGAAAGAAATGTTGGTAAAGAATATTCTTCTGCCAGGTCACCTGCTCTACACTAAGGCTATGACAGGCAAGAGTCTGAAGCAATCTGAGTCAGCAACCATCTGACCATTCCTGATTAAAGCTCCGCCCTTCAATGAGCTTCAGAAACATTAGCTACGCGCTTTCATGTTTTAGGTACTGATTTTTGTCAAAGGTCATCAAAATAATGTGTTAACAGTGCGCGCAATATAGTTTTCATTGAAAATTTTCATGCTCGTTATTCCCTTTTGCCAGTGATAAAGAGCTAGTTAGTTCAAATCAACGTCTCATTAAACTAAAATTGTTTGGCAGTCAATTAGTAATTTAGATGTTCAAGAACTAGCATGTGAGAGAATGTTCCAGGTCGGGTAAAAGACTTAAATCAAATGAGGATGTTGACTGTCAGAAGGGACAAAAATGGGACTACAGGGAGGATATGTCTCCAATATGTAAAATACCTTATAAGGAGTTGGCCAGTGAATAATGCAGAGATTACAAAAGTTTGCTGATGTGGAGCAGGTCATTCCAAAACATGCGTGCTCCACCAGGAGACACTCTCACAATGGATGAGTTGAATAGGAAAGCACAACTACAGCTTACAACTTTTTATCCAGACAGTACTGTCTACACTTATTACGCGAAGTTGACCAATTTAGTTTCTTCGAATGCATACTCCACTCCACATCATCAGAAGCTTCACATTATACAAAAACAGCCACTAGGGCAACCAGGCCACCAATCAGGCCAACCGTATAAAACTCATAAATTGTATCGTTCATAGCATATGCCTAATGAGCAATTATATCCACAAGCTGTCCAAACTACTACCATGCCCCATTACGGCAACATGCAGCCTATGAAATCAGCTCCTGACAGACCATCCATACCTTAGCACTCATTATGCCTAAAGCTCTTTCTAGTTAGTTACTACATTTGTTTGTAGGAAAAACAAGAATCACAATCAACACATAGGTTGACTGAGACTGATTGGTGAGGTCGACATCTCATGTCAAATCATGATAGTCAATATTCTTTTTGAGATATTCTGACTATGTGTGAAACATGCACACCATGTTCTGGTTGGCCTAACACTCCAACCTGAATATCATCAGGTTGGGGTGTTGTTGTCACTGCTCCCCTCTAGACACTTGGCAGAACTCAACTGTTTTTGGAAATCAAACTTTAACACTTGCTTTGTAGCAAATCAGGCCATAGATCCGAGATTTTTCTCTAAGCAAGCAAAACAACCTGGTGTTGGCTGCGGCTGATCAAAAAGCTGATGTTGTTATACCAGAATCAAATAACAAGAAAGCTTATTTGTCCAAACATACACCTAAAGGTAACTCCACAATATGTCAATTTTTTGACAGAGCTGAGGCCAAATAAGTTGCAAAATTAACAAAAAATAGGGAAAAACCTCAAAAGCCGTACACATAGCATATTCAACTTTTCGGAATTTTAGTTTTCCAAACAATTAATTGCGTTTAACTTGCCTATTGGTACCTTTTAGCTTGGTCGACTAAAATTTTAATAGCTGCACTAATCAACTGACTTGCTGAATTTTGGATTTAATACACAGTTATTTATTACATCCGATCGTCTCTCACGACACACCAGATTGACTGGATACTAGGTTTTTGACCCAGAAACACCAATAAATCTTCAACATATTTCATGTGATTGTTTCTCTCAGGGTTACATTAGTTGATGAGATTCTGCTACTTCAATGAGTTCTTCAAAAATTCTGCTTCATTTTTATTTTTAAACCATTATATCATATTATTTTCATGATGTTCCTGTGCTTATCATTTATTTGAACTCATGCAAGCATTGATGGTGGAGACCTCATTAAGAAAAGCTTCCAGGTAGTAAGAATCTCTCAAGCGTCTAAGTACAAGAATGAAAGACGAACTCCAAGATGAATTCACCAAGTGAGTTCATGAGAGATCATTTAACCAGAGCAGGTTACTTTAGCTCTACCACAGGATAATTTAATTGCTCCGCCTACTTCATCATTGCTCTCCCCATCACTGCTGTTGATTTGCTACATGTATATCTCCTTTCTTTTAACCTTCTTTGTATTCCAGCTTCATTTATTGGTTGAATTCATAACTGTGATTTCGCCCATTATTTGGATGGCCAGTATAATGCTTCATTAGATTATGTTAGTAGTTGCTCCACTTTATTTACACAGCTTTCTCTCCAAAACGACGGGTCAGAACAGACATCTTTAAGTTTGAAATAATCTCTAATCATAGAGGATCTCATTAATTTAATTTCAGATACTTGTTGGAGGCTGAGGTTTTACTGAGTGATGTCTGATCAATCATATGATGTTTTTGAAGAACTGAATTTGATAGAAATTTATAAAATTTACATTTAAGTTTTTCTAATAAACAATGTGTAGTTTTATTTGGTGTAAAAAGCTTCACGTCACTACAATTTTTTTGCTATGCAATAATATAATGTAAGTAGTGCTATTTTATATTTATTCGTTCAATGTTCATATTTTAAATAACAAAGATTTATGGTATTATTTAGTTTTTTTCATAGCCAGTGTGGTAAAACGCTGTCATGTGTTTCAATAAAACTTTTAACTCTGCCACATCATCATTGAACTTTATGCTCAAATGAGTGCGCCTACTCAACTATACTGGGTGAGACACTTGTTAGACTTGAGAAAGCACTTGATTTAACATTTCATATTGCAACATAATGGCATTTGATAATTTTAACCACACATTCAGCTCAAAACAGAATTATTAGATAATTTAAACAAATTTCCTTTTATGGGTAACTAAAAAATCTCAATATTCCTGGCACAGGAAATCATGAAATATAAGCTTACACAAAATTGTATATTTTATCTAAACTGTCAGTAATTTTCTATCATTTAAGACTGTGCTTATGTTAAAAGTGACCTGGTTGACAGAATGTTTTAAGGTTAATATCAATAATAATAACATTTAATATCAAATAAAATTTCTCATGATTAAAACCTTTAGAAGGAAAATATGTGCATTATTATTTTACTTGTTGTTATCGTTGCTTTAGTTCATAAAGGCAATTGTTTTCAGGTTTCTGCATCAAATGTCTCGGTTCTGCTGGTCTCCTTACAGATATAGACATCATAATCTAACTATTCCTTGATAAGAGCATTCTAACTACAATTAAGCTTTATCAGCTTTAGTCTTGCACCATCCTGGTTGTCAGAACACCTCATGCACCAAACCAATTGCATACATCACAACTTGTAAGAAAACACCAAGATTTCTTATACGACTTACAAAAAAATTGTTTAAGTTATATTTATTATGTTTAAGATATTCAAGCCAACTAACATAGTAGGTTTTAATCGATACATCATTGTTCTGGTTTGAGTGGAATGATACCTTGAAACACTTTTTTACTGAAGGGAAAAATGTGGCATTATTTAGAAAATACTAAAATTTGTAGCCGGCTTTTATTATAATACTTTGTGAATAAATAAAATTAAAAATGTCTAATCTGGTAGCTTCTTGAATATCTCAGGAAATAATTTGTTTGAAGTACATAATTTATTAAATTAGAATTTAATGTGCCAATTGAGCTATAAAATAGATTACACATATAAACAACAGAAAACCGTCTGTTAACAACAACACTGCGTCATCGATGACTACCTTGTAAATAACTAATGCTACAGATGAAAAAAACAATATTATATGCTATTCCCTTAGTATCCACCAGAATGGAGGGACATTAACAGACCACCCTGACCTTTGTGCTGCAAACTAGTTCATTGCATCATGTACTACATTCCAGTTTATACCATGCTCAACTAAGACTGCATGGACACCTGTAGAAATATATAACAGACTTAAATTAGCCAAAATTATGTATACTGTAACTAGGCTGTGGTACCTACATGCATCAGAGCTGGTTATAAAAGTATGTCATACAATTATAAAAAGTTATTGGTAAATATAAAAAATATAAATAATAAACTATACCAACAAAACAAAAGAAAAAAATAAGTTGTAATCTATAGAATTAGGTTTCCATAGAGATAGACGATTGTTAACTAATCAATGGTATTGGTATATATTTCCCTATATCTCCATATCAACAGCAAAAAAGATCATTTCTCTCACATAAATCTGTAGTAAGACTTGCAGATTAAAAATCAAGTATTTCAGCAGATGTCCTATCCATCCACTACATCACAAAACCTTTGGTCATGTTCCCTTATTCCTAACTTGCTCAGTCCTGCATTTGCATTTCCGATGTAAACAACCTGCGTAAACTTCGCCTAGGTTATTTGCATTTATTGTTTTATTAGTTTTTATTTTGTGACACAATCATACTACTCCTTCTATCATATGCTTCAGTTTATGAACTTCCTTTTACTACAACCTAGAATTAACTATCCCAAATCATCTGCAAAACTACTAAAATACTAATACTTGATACTAATGCTTTAAAATGTTGTAAAAACTGCTCAACTCACTCAATGATTCTCAAATTTCATCTTTGCATTGCTTTATTTTAGCTTGTCTCCAAAAACATTTTGTTGGTGATGACTAATTCGTATACACAGTTATGTCTATAGACACATTGTCTCAAATAGATGTGTACATTATGATGTATAGCATATGTATATTGTCCATTCTTGCTACAACTAGGGCATTTTCCGAGAATTATGGCTGAACCCACCGTTTCCAAATCAGGCACCCTAGCCAATTAGATTACAGCAGGTTTTAAGTGGTATAATTGTGAGAACTCTATTTTACTATATTATATTAGCTCGTGTCATGCACAATTCCTTATAAGCACCACACTAGATTAAAGAGTGAGTAAAGAGCTTTACAAAGGAATATTTTTTACAGGATGTGATCTAATTTCAGGTAGATTGGAAAACCTGAACTTTACTAACTGCGCTAACCAAATGCATTGCATAAGCTTACAATAATCTTTAATACAATAAGAGCGATGATCAGTAATAAAAGAATCTTTCTGGGAGTTACAAGTTATAAGAGAAAGCTGAATGAGTTACCAAATGTTTATATATACAGAAGCACAGTACGACTTTTGAGAAGTTCAGGCCTAATTGGCAATGTTAACTTTTATTTCTGTTATAAATGAACTTTGATCTATAAAACATGCAACAAAACTCAAGAAATTTACAAATTTTGCATTAGGGATAACCATTTTAAATAAATGGTTTCATGCATGGTTATTGTTAAAGTGTTGTGAGAATTTGTCTTGAAAATGAAAAAAAAACAGAGCAATTCTGATCTTATTGCAACTGAATTCTAGAGCTCCACAAATTAGTTGGTAATAGAAGCCCAGAGACTTTATTTGTACTCTGGCAAATTAACTTACCTAATTTATTTGTGTCTAATATATTTCTCATTTCATCATCAAAAAAGAGCATATCATTGAAATCAGCACCGGACAGCCTTTTCAGCAAGCAAAAATACAAGTCACATGTTAATGTATCAGTTTAAACTACCAAAGCAAACAAACCATGTGAATATATCGATGTGTACTACCAGAACATAGGCCACATGTGAGAGTACCTATATATCACATGGAAATGTATCGATATGCACTAGTAAAGTAGGAGTCAGATGTGAATACACTAGTATGCACTACCAAGCCTTGAGTCAGATGTGAATATACAAATAAGTACTACCAAAGTTTGACTCACATGTGTTTATGCTAATCTGTACTGCTAAAACATGTGTCATGTGTGGTCACACCCATAAAAATTTGTATCTTACATAATTAGTTTCATGGAGTTGCATGTATAACAGAGTTCAAACCAACACAGCAAGTTACAAATATATCATGGAATTGGGATAATCACAAAAAGTGTTGTAAAGTCATCATGTGTTGTAATCCCTTCGAACTATATTTTACATATTGTGGGATCAAAACTGCTAAAGCCATTATCATGCATTACACTGTATAGCTACATGTATATTGTATTATTCTGCTATTATATTGTATAGCTGTTACTATGTTGTGTTTCGTTGTGGTTTAGTTAGTCAAACATAGACACGTACACGCCCTGAACTCGGAACTCTCATACATTACAGTTAATATATACGGCAAGCAACTTTACACAGAATTATCAATGCATAATATATGAAGGGTTTGCAAATAATGTGTAAGCTACCAAAAAAGGTCTTGATATGTGCATTTAGCTAGCCCTATAAATTTAGAGAAAAACTCATTAATACACATTTAACACATTGAGATATATTTGACTTACTGCTCCATGTGTACTCTCTTAGTTCCAGGATATATTTGTGTGTAACTAAAATACTTCTCCCAATCAAGTAGTTTTAGAATGGATCTGACACAGTCTGGAGTGTCTGATCTAGAGACAACGGCCAGCTCATATCCCTCACTAGAAAGGGTCTGGAGTGTCTGATCTAGAGGCAACAGCCAGCTCATATCCCTCACTAAAAAGGGTTTGGAGTGTCTGATCTAGAGGCAACAGCCAGCTCATATCCCTCACTAGAAAGGGTCTGGAGTGTCTGATCTAAAGGCAACAGCCAGCTCGTATCCCTCACTAGAAAGGGTCTGGAGTGTCTGATCTAGAGGCAACAGCCAGCTCATATCCCTCACTAGAAAGGGTCTGGAGTGTTTGATCTAGAGGCAACAGCCAGCTCGTATCCCTCACTAGAAATGGTCTGGAGTGTCTGATCTAGAGGCAACATCCAGCTCATATCCCTCACTAGAAAGGGTCTGGAGTGTCTGATCTAGAGGCAACAGCCAGCTCATATCCCTCACTAAAAAGGGTTTGGAGTGTCTGATCGAGAGGCAACAGCCAGCTCATATCCCTTACTAGAAAGGGTCTGAAGTGTCTGATCTAGAGGCAACAGCCAGCTCATATCCCTCACTAGAAAGGGTCTAGAGTGTTTGATCTAGAGGCAACAGCCAGCTCGTATCCCTCACTAGAAAGGGTCTGGAGTGTCTGATCTAGAGGCAACAGCCAGCTCGTATCCCTCACTAGAAAGGGTCTGGAGTATAAGTAGGGAATCGGGGTAATACATTATTTTTTTGTTTCTTCCTTCAAAGACAGTGCCATCCTTTCTGTAACAATCACAAGTTATGGGGTTTGTTTCTATTTTTAATCACTCTTTTCAAAGGAAAAAACTGTTCATCTGCAAGGCAGTGTCATCTGCAAGATCAAACTGCAGAAGTCTGCGTGTAAAGCGACTTTTGTTATTTGTCAATTTTGATTAAAATTAACTTGTGGAACATTGAAACGTTACTCACTCCACTATGACCTCTGATGTAAAATTCAATATTTATTTTTCAACACCACGGGCGCACTGATTTGAAATGTACTAGTGCCTATTAAAACAATTTGCTTGCTAAGTCCGAAATCTGCATCAACTGCAAGATAGAAACACAGTAAATAATGCATAATACTGTACCAGTACATTTCAAACTGTTTATAAGCTTTTCAAGGAAAACTAAAATATTGATAATAAAAGTGGCTACATTTGACCGATCTATTTTGTCTTAAACTTATCTTGTCAATAATCAGTCAGAGCCAGCTAGTACGATATCTACTAGCAAAACTAAGTAATTAGAAGGCAGAAAACTCTGAGCGCTAGGTGCTGACAACTTATTTTGGAGCAAGTTTAGATACCCACTCTTTTCTAAATGGAGGATACATGTTCATGTCTACCCAGAATGGCCACAGTGTGTTATCTAAAATAGAACCATTCAATTTTGACAAAAAACTAACTACACAAAGGCTTAGAACAGAAATTGGAAGATGGAATTAGCATCCAATGGCTGAGTAATAGCTCTAAATGGAAATATTAGAATCAGAGCATCTTTTTTTACCGCTTGTGTACCTAAAAGCAGAATTATTAGGTCTATAGAAGAACAAAGCTTAACTTCTGGCTTTTGGAGCATAGGCAGAAAAGATGGACACATTGTATATCTCATGAGACTGACAGATTATTAACCTCATAGAATAAAATGAAAATAAATTGGTCATAACTGTGTTCAGACACCATTAAACAACTTGACAGTGATTTAAGATCCATCACCCCCTCAATTTGTATTGTTATAGTATTCTTTATATCACAAGCTAAAAGAATATCAAAAAACAGTAGGTTTAAAGACAGTTACGTAACCCCTTTTATTGAGTTATGCTGAGCTTACCGAAGATCGAAGATGATCTTGATTCTTGATTCTTTGATTTTAAGTATTCTTAGAGTCTCAACTTTTGCCAATAAAGTTATTCTATGTCTATTGCAGATTTCTTTATTTTCTAAAGATTTTCTAATTTTATCTAATGTGTTCCTTCATACTTTGAATAATTTGTTATTGCGCTCAAGCACTGTTGCAGATCAAGATCGCTAAGACTTCTGCGCTTGTGATGTGAATACCACCAAAACTATTTCTGACGTTTTGGTAAGCCTCAGTGATGGTACACGTGTGCTCACATTAAAGTATTAATCATGAAATCTATCAAACAACAAAATAAAATAGAAAAATGGAAAGTATTTGGTAAAAACAATAGTTACGGTGAACAATTGCTAACTAAAATATAAAAAAAAGTTTACTGACCTTTCCTTTTTTTGCAGTCGAGATCATAAACAGAATTATAATTACCCCGTAGAAAACAGTCAAATATATCAGCTGCTATTCAATTACTTTTGACTATTTTAGTGTTGGCTCGGTTCTCGCTAGAAACAATTGTTACTGTACAAGAGCACAAGTTGAAAATGACAGAAAGTTTGACTTAGCTCTTATGCTTTTTTTCAAGCTATTAAATGCTTTGCGACTGCTAGCTGGAGCTATGCCAAACTTACATTTTGGTTATTTAAAATTCACTCATTTAAGTATCAATTTTACTTAAGGTAACTCAGCTATGAACAAACAAATTGACTGATAGGAGTTAAACCACTCACCTGATTTTTACAGTTCATCTCCTAGATCGAATGTGATAATTTTCAAGTGTTTCAAAAAGCATGGAATACAAAAAAGTCTTTGAATTGAAGCAGGTGTTAAACAAGTTATGTCAAGGTGATTTTCAGTTATTAGCTTTTTATTAATCAGCTATTTATAATAGTTTGTAGGTCAGTATTGAATTATCAGTATACATGCTTCTAAAAATAAATTTTACTATTATTGAGATATTTAGCTAAGAATTCAAATTATTGCAAAATTGTGAACAAGTGCTCAATGAAAACTTCAAAGTTCCTGAACTAGTTGGGATCAGAAGTGAAAAGGTTATTGACAGTAGAAGTTACTGTTCCCTGGAGTACACAGGTGTAAATCCATGTCAAATTTGTGCTGGACTTGTCAACGAATCAACACATTGTATGCTAGTTAGTATAGCACTATTTGTGAGTATAACTTAATGTGTGATGTAGCTAAATCTTGAATTAGCTCTATACAGGACTCTCTAGTGCTATTCTATTCAATAAATAAACATTTAGTTCTCGTAATGATTTAATAATCAATTATTTCCTTGCTAATTATTTTGTGTGGGAGGTTTGATATAAATCACTGTAGGTTTCACTAAAGGTTTTCATTAAAGGGTTCAGTTAAATTTTATGATAGCCATACACACAAAGTCTGGGCCCGATTTTTTTAAATATTCAAAAGAAAAAACCGGAAAGACTTTTATTGTGCCATTGGTTAAAATCAAAGAATTTATGGAGAGACATTTTGCTTTTAATTGGGTGTCTATGTTGGCTAACAGGATGGAAAATCCCTTGTGCCTACATAAGATTGGAGCTCATACATGCGAGCGTAGTACAGACAAAAATCCAAGAATCCCAACCGCACATCCTTTTATATATGATAACAATTCAACAGAACATGTAGCAATTAGACAGTTCAGCCATTCAATCCTCTGTGCTACTCAACCCTCCACTATAAAAACAATCAAAAAATTTTGGTTTGATTAGCTGATGTCACTTGTATTGCCAGTTGATCAATGTCATTGCCTATACAACAGTACATCAAAACTTTGCAAGGGCATTGCCGAGACTTAGTTCGTCTCTGGTTAAAATACTGAAAAGCCTTGCTAACACTTCTGATGCAGCTAGTATGGTTGAGAGTCCAACTAATTGACAGAAAGAAGAGTAATGGTTGAGCAGTCACCACTAACAACATATTTCATCCATCAATCTTAACTGGATATTAACTATGATCGTTACAAATGAAAATATTTCTATTTACTTATTAATATTTAGTATTAGGTTTTATTTTATTACCTATGAAGTTAAAAGCATTTTTATGATAGATGCTAGCATATTCTTGTGAACTAACAAATGAAATTTGCAGCAACTAACAATTTTGGTTATCACTTTGTAGCTGATGTTATGTATAGACATACCAAAATTGAAACTTTCTAATTTAAAGAATTATATTCAGCATAAAGTTCTGTTTTGGAGCCTGTGTATTTGTAAAGCTAGGGTTAAATTTGATTGTGATTTTAACTCTAAACAAATAATTACGTCATTCAAAACTTTAATTACAATTTACTCGGCATTGCATTGCAGTAGTTTTAAAAAGATTTATGTTGACTTTTAATCTCAGGACCAAACGAGCGGAGCAAAATTTGACAGTTTTTATGATAAATGCATGAGCACACAACTTATGAAGATTTTTCATCAACAACGTCGCAAACCCTTGTTTCAAAATCTTACCAACAAATTTAACCATAGTTTTGTAAAATCGCTAAAGTACAATAACAATACAAAACACATGTAAGCCTATTTAAATATGTTACAAAGTCTTTGTAAATTGTTGACAATATCTTAAAACTTACCCATCTGATCGGATTATACAAAAATAAACAGATTAATTTGGCCTAAAATCGCCACAAAACGCTTGAAAAGCTTGGTTTAATAAAAGTTAAGACCAGCATATGATACGCCAATAAAGCCGCACGACAGATAGTAGAACTATTTGCAGTGCGCATTTTATGGGAAAACCATGCTCATTTTACCAGTCTATGGCATTGTTTACTTGCAATCAAATTTATTCAATGGTTTCTGTAATAAACAAAGACCATTTGAGGCGTAGACCGATTTGCAAGTATATATACAAAATTGTGGTACACAGTTTATCAGCTTATGTTTTTTTGTCCAATCACCGAAGGTTTCATCAAATTATTATTTAAAGCGTTAGCCAAAATTCTTTACAACTTATGTACAAGCTAGGGCCGAACTACAATGCCCCTTTATGACGAGAAATTTTTTTTAATTTGCTGCAGTTTGCAGAAAACTTCCAGACGTGTGAACGCTCATACTCGCTTTCTGTTAAAGATCACTATCAAAACCGTTCTACATTCAACACAACCAACTTTCAAACTGCGTATAGTACGCAGTAGCTTGCCATTTTACTTCTAATTTTGCATTTCTGAGTTATAATAAAAATATTTCCTTATTGTTGTTGTTAAATTACATACATTACAGCAGGTTAGGCCTACAGCTTTAATTAACAATTTAATCTAGAAGTTGACAACTTTGTTAGGGAGCCCATCACTCGATTAGCTATCAATGACCAAATCTTACAATGCAAAAGAGAGAAGACTAGATTTCGTGACCTTTAACAGAATGCTGAACTTATCTAACTTGTCTATATTTGTTGAAATTGTTATTTGCACCTTTTTGAAGTCATACTCCCTCAAATTTATTTTGTGTCATCTCGAGCAACTTCCATTTGCACTGTGCTCTGCCAATTCCTGCTGACAACTACTTTTCCAACAACCAGCACTGCCATTTCTTTTTTCCGTTATCACTTATTCCATCATCAGGTCATGGGCTGTATGACAAGGAAATTTCTATTAATAAAATGTTTTTTATAACCAAAATAAAAACAAACTTTTTCCACAAAGAAACTTGTAAATGTGTCTCTGTTTAGCTGGGCGGCTATCTAAGTTTTGATATTTTTAAACTTGACGCCATTTTTTGAGTTTATGACCCATATATAATGATAATGAAAATAAATTAAATAGACCCTAGTTTCACCAACAGGAATAGTGATGATGCCTAAATTCCTATTTAGAAATGATATGAAAAACAGCAGAAGCTCATGAGCTTGATGAACATGGCATCTGATATGTTTGTACAATGCAGTAAACGTGCTTTAAAGTCAGCCATGTCTGCTGATCAACAGTATTAACTCTATCACTACCGCGCTACATTAGCTATTCTGACCAAATTATATCAAGCGGATTTTCGAAAAATTGATAGGCTGCTAGTATTTATGCAATATCTTGAGAGTCAAGGCAGATATTGTTTTGCTGTAAAATTCATCTTGTTCAGAACAAAATATCTCACAAAAAAAGGTTTGAATTGTGTAGTGAACTCTATTCTCGCCAAATTTTTGCTATTTCTTTTGCATTGCATAAAAGGGGTGAATTTCTTATTGCCATGACGATAGCGATTTGGCCTTCCCGTTTTGAAAAATAATTAGAAATGGAAATGCTCACTATAAAGGTTTTTGATTAGTTGCACGTAATTGGCAACAAGGTAGTTCCCTGGGAGACAAAATATGGTTGGTCGAGCTAATGTGTAGGCTTTATAATGTAAAGAAAAATGAAACCCTTTTGATAAGCTAATTCATTAGCTTATGATCTGTACTTTTATTACCGCGATAGCCAATACATCGGCTTATGGCAGTAATAGTATTAACTTCATATTAATATGCAGTCTCAGTACACATGCAGACATTTCAAGTTTTGAAGAACGTGCACTTGCAATATTGATGAATTACTTGGTTTTAGATAATGCATCATAAAAATAAATGCTCAGTAGATCTCAGTAGGCAATTTGCAAAGGGAGTGTAGTTGCAGTAAACATGCACTACATAAGTAAATTGCAGTGCACAGCAAAATCACCGCATATTGCACTGCGATGAGACAGTTTAGTTATAATGCTTCAAAAACCCGTCTCTATTGCACCCAAATAATTAATAGAGTTACAGTTGTGCATATTATGTTACCGTCAGTGTTGACTTTCAGATTTCTAATAACTGCAACTATTTGTCAAAATTTCACTGCAATGGACCCTGGAGAAATCTTAATAAAGCTGAGGAAACAAACATCACCCATAGTTTTGTTTGTTGACTAAATAAGTAATCTAAGATGAGAGATATTTAGGTGCCCTAGTAGGATAAGCTTCGATGATAAGCCCAAATTATAGTTTTTGGAGATATGCCAAAGTTCAACTATCCGTGTCTATAGAGGCTCATATTATTCAATGTTCTTTTCAACATTTCTAACTATTATTTCCAACAATAGGCAGCTCAGTGTGCCTGATGTATTTACCTGATGGGTAAGTTTATTTAGATAAGGTAGCATAGCAACGCAGTAATTGCTAAACATGAACAATAACCCTTTTGTTGATGCAACAATGTTATTCTCATATCTTCATGAATGATTAACTTAGTCTGTGTACCTAAGCACAAAATCAAGATTTGTTTTAGTTAGTCTTCACTTCACCTCTACAGCAATGCAGTTGTTTATTCCTAGTCTACCCACAGAACTACACAGTTGAAAAGGGACACAAGAGCTGATCAAACCAAAATAGGTAAAAGAAAGAATAATCTAGACAACACACTGAACCCAGTAGTCTTGAGGTATTTATTACATGGCTAGTGATGTTTCTATAGTTTGAAACAATTATCTCAGCTTCTACGATTCTGTGTTGTAGTTTAGTTGTAAAAAAGATCTCAAGTTTCAAGTAAGTTTGATGTGATCATGACACCAGCATCATATAGATACTCCAAATGTGAAATACTCAACTTTGTAGAAAACTCTAATTGAAACTGAGTTTGACAGCCAAGTAAAGTTTTTAGCCTATTAACTAAATGAGTGACTACAAACTTCAATGTTGTTTTGCTCAAGTGAGCCTCATGAAAATATTTCTCAACATCACAATTTAGGATAGCCCTGACAGAAACTTTTTATTTTTGAGCCCTTTATGCTTTATTTCTATGGTTGACTGTAGTAGACGCGGTTTTACGACTTTTTGGCAATTGCATAGTAACTTATTTTTATTATTCGCTGACAACATAAATAATGATTCTTAAGACTTTTATGGTATTGACAGTGTTGTCCTAAGATTAACAAGTAAAGTAACAAAGTAATTTAAAAATTTTGGTTGAAATTTCCAAGTTGAAACAGAACATTTTTTGTGTAAGTTTGGTAAGTACATCCCAAAATAGAAAACAGATAATCACTTATGTTAATGAGATTATAAGCAATTCAGACTCAGATTTTGTGATTACACAGTAAAGTAAAGTAGCAGCACTGACTCTGATTATGATGAAAGTAATAGTTTCGTAAGAGTGAAGAACATTGCAAAGGATCGTTTTAGCTTTGTAGCGATCGTAGCTTCTCATAGCTTCAGCAATGCACAAAGGGTAAATATGTTGAATTTTTTACACAGAACCATTTGTAATATGTTAGAAGAATAAAGTATATAACAAAAGTGTTTCAGATAAACTTTTGAAGTTGAAAAAGGTATACACATCATAAAGCATCATACACATTGTTATAGCTATTGGCAGTAGGCCAATAGCTAAATTTGTACCTGAACCGCACTGAAACGGTTAAAATGATGGTACCGTAAAATGTTAATATAATTGTATTATATGCATTTCTGCTCAAAGATTCACAGTTTTTTTTTTTAAGATTGCTGTAGTTGAAAACTGACTCATTGACTTTATTTCCTATCAGATATTTTATTAAAAATGTACAAATTTAAAGGCTCTAGACGCTGATCAAACACAACCACACAAGGTCATTATTCTACTACAGGTACAAAAGTGGATGAAGAAGAAAATCCACTCACAACTGAATGGGGATTCTGTTTGAGGAAGAATTTAGACATTCGAGAGCCAAGGCTGATGCCTTGTTCTCATGTTCACTGTCTCATGTGCCTCAACCTTTTCTTTGGTGTTAACCATCAGGTTGTCTGTCTGCTGGAAAACTACCGGTAAGACATTCTAATCCAGCAGATAGTTTTAGTTCAGAACTTAACTAACTGTTCTAGAAAAAGACCCGAGCTTACCTGCTTGCGCTAACAGTCCTTAAGACTCAACTTTCGTATGAGGTGAATTCAATCAATTGTCTGGTGTATTTTACTTAATGCAAAATAAACTTGATTTTGCACATTTTACCAGTACTATTGAATTGAATCGCTTTCTCACTTTCATCAAAGATGAATCAACTTGGTTCTCTATTTTCAATAAGCCAACGAATTGAGTCAAGTTGCATTAATGCTTACGTTTGTTACAACTATCGCTATGGTAGTTACTTTGTCGATGAAATTTTATTTTAAACAGTGATGTTTTTTGTAAAATAATCTCTTTTGTGATTTGCTTTGAAGAGAAGAAACTATTTCAGTTCAGTGTTGCTGGCCTCATACTGTTCCCCTTAAATTTTACTTTTCTTCATATACTATATCATTTGATGGACCAATATAGTTTAGTTGTAAGATTTGCTTGCTCTCTGGCAATGAGCTTAGTAATTTTGTTTTGATTATCATGCAAACAAATGTTTTTATCCTTCAAATATTTCTACATCTTAAAAACCACTTATACAAACTAAACTTCTTAAATTTGATGCCCAAACTTTGTCCATAGTGTGATAGTAGGTTGTCTATCATCTATTCAAGTCTAATTTTTAGGATTTATAACAGACTTCTGAGACTATGTCAGCTAATCTAAGCTAGTCTTAACCACTCTAAGGCAATGTCAAATAATGTTAAGCAATCTAAGCTAGTCTTTGTTGATGAATTTGCAAAAAGCGCAACTTAGGGTCAAATGTTCCTGCCGCGATAATCAGTGTATTTTTAAGAAAATAGAGCCTGCTGTTTTTAAATCAGAAAATTAGGACAGCTAAGTTGTAGTTACTAATGTTAAAAATACTCTCATGAGGTAAATAAGTAAAAGGGTGTGAATCTTCCTGTTCTCTAGGAAAATCTGTGGGACCCCTATAGCTGACCTGCCAGTCTATGAAATTGTTGAAAATACATCAAGAAGCTGTGATGTCTGCTTAAAAAAACATAAAAAGACTGTAGATGCTCTTATCTACTGCTTGGATTGTTCTAGAAAGTTCTGTGCAAGTCATTTAGATGTATATAAACTAGTTTCCCTGCATCGAAATAAGTTTTGTCTTCTGTTGGCTAAATAGTAAGATTATTTATATTTGATTGGTTCATATATATTTTACCATCACAACATATTATTATTTACCATTCAAGCTCTTCTCTTTGCTAGAAGAACAGTATTGGCACCAAAGAGAGGTATTTTTTTATTCTGTAGCTTCATGATGAGCCGCATAGTGACCACTTCAACATAACGGTGAAGGAGTATTTAGAGCAGGCTATAAAACTGGAGGCAAGGATGTGCAAGCAGCACAAAAATATGCTCATATACACTAGGCTGTAAAAATTGCTATTCTGTTATCTGCATCAAATGTACGGCTGACCCGAGTCTGTGCAGCAAAGGAAAAGAAGGTTAGTGAATATGATGAGCACACCAAAAGGTTCTCTTTTGACTTTTGGTACAGATTGACTGTTAATTTTTGTCATCTGAGTTTCTACCATCTGAATTTATTTTCAGATGTCTGTGATTTTAGACTTTAGATACTCAAAGTGCACCATAAAGTTAACGAAAAAACTAAACGTAGTATTTACATTATATTTTACTCCTTCATTTTCCCTTCTAACTAATTATTCTTTTTGCTTTTCTTATCAACCCTTTTATGTTTTTAAATTAGCTTTTTCTCAACACCTATTTTGCCATTTTACTGTTTTTTTACATTTACTTGATCTTTGACCTTGCTAAACACTTTTTTATAACTTATTCTGTTGTTTTTTTCTGTTATTCATTTTCTATTTTTTGACTCTGTCTTTAGTTACTGCCTTTTTGCGTCATCCTATTTTGATCATTTTCACTCTCTCCTCCAACCAACCTGTCTCAAATGTATTGTCTTCTCTTCATACTATTTTTTATACTTTTTTAAAAAAAAATTCCTGAAAAAGCTGTGGTATTGCGTGTGTGAAACTTTTTCAATATTGATAATCATTGCATTATTTGTAAATACTCCGTTTACTAAAGTTTATTCATTTCTTGATAAGAGCATGCAAATGTTTATTTACTGTAGCGCGAGTAGAACTTTGAAAGTTTATTTGAGTTTCCGCTTTTGACATAACTAGATATTAGAACTATGCACTCAAACTAGCTGTTAGGATATGTTTAGTTTGTAAAAATACTGCATTATTTCTTTGTAGAGCCTCATCATGAACTTTTTGAGTTAAATAAGCTAGTGAAGATGCTGGTAGAGAAAGACATGAAAACAAAAATAATGAAGAGAGAGGAGGAGTTGCAGAATATCTTCAAAGAAGCTTCCAAAGCTCAAGCCTACTTTGACAGAAAAACTGCTGAGCTTATTGGGTTGCTACGGAAAAAAACGGGATGAGCAGGTGAGCGACATATAGATTAGATCCTAACTATACAATGGCACGCTGGCAAGACTTTCACAAAAACTCTCGCATAGTGTCCGAGTTCTTTAGTTTAGTTGTTCATGACCCACTCCGCTAGGTTAGTTTTGAAGGTGCAATGAATTTTGATTTTGTAGACTTGCATACTAACGGCTTCTCTTCACTAAAAACTTGCCTGTATATTGTTTGCTTGAGTTGTCAGAATTATTAGTTGTAACAGTTTATTGTCAATTTTTGCTGGTTCTACACTAGTAGTGGCATGCATCTGTCATGTGATGACATTGCTTGGTAGTGTTCTCATGTTCTCTGTTTCCGTACCAGGAGTTTATAGAGAGTTTTTGTGCGACTTACTAAGACTTACTATTGACTAATTAATTAAGAGATAGTGGCGGTTTTAAGCAAAAACGGTTGATGCAGTTGTTATTAGAACAAATGTTGTTTAACTTTATTTGAAATAAATAACCAAATAAACCTAAGATTAAAAACCGACTCATTTTATGATAGTTCTAAGAATTTGTGTTTAAGTTTAATAAATAAAACAGTTGCTTCGCATGTTTTGGTGTAATCTTGTTCTGACCTTTACTTCTTCTTTCTTCATCCTCCTGTATTTCGCTTCTTTTTTCTCTATGTTTATTCTCCCTTTCTCTCCTCTTTGTGTCTCTATTTATGTTTTCCTTTTTTCCTCCTTCTTTTTTTGTTTTCCTCTCTATTCCCTCTTTT
Organism: Watersipora subatra; assembly: GCF_963576615.1. NCBI lineage: Eukaryota > Metazoa > Bryozoa > Gymnolaemata > Cheilostomatida > Watersiporidae > Watersipora > Watersipora subatra. Next base: position 42,173,585 of record NC_088713.1, read on the forward strand.
TTCCTCTATTCTCTCTTTCCACATCTCTCCTCTCTTCCCACACCTCTCAATATCTTTTCTTATCCCCTGTCTCCTATTTTCTGCTTTTTTATGTTCAGTCTCCTAATCTCTCTTCTATTTTATTTCATAACCATCTATTTACTCTTCTGTATTGGTCTCTCATAGATTCTTTCGTTAAATGGACTATGAGAAAAAAAACTTACTCGACCTAGGTTTGGTAAGTCATAAACCCTGATTAAGGTGTTTATATGCCACAGGTCAAAGCTATCACTGAAGAATATGCTCAGTTAGAAGTAGATTTGCTCAAGTACAGACAAAAAGACAAAGTACAACTTACTGAGTTCATTGATGAGGAAGTTCTTGACACCTGGCCAAAACTTCGAAACTTTCGGCTTAAGATGGAGTCTCAGGCAGCACACATACATCAGGTAGATGCTACTAGTTATTGGTATTATGACAAGAATACTAAAACAAAGGTGTAGCGTGTCTTTAAGACTATTTAGTAAAATAAATTCTTTAATATTATATACTGATGTACATGTAGGAATACAAAGCTCCGTTGTGCAGTTTTAGTATTATCGGGTTTGTTTCAGGTGATCTGATAAATACACAGATTATAGGATAACATGTATAGAAGTGCAAGGCTTAACTGATATGTAGCGTTCAAACCTTCTTTCATAGTATTAAACAGAGAAATGAATTATTATACATGTAGTTATAGTAATTTCATACAAGTTGTAATAAAATAGTATCGAATGGATTACCAATTATTTGTGTTGGAATTTTACTAGGATTATTTTTATGGTACATTCATAGTTTACTGATCTGTACATTTCTGTATTCTGTAGTATATTTCAGCTTTTTTACATAAATACAGTATGCTTTTCAGTCAGAAGTAATTGTGGTTGAATGGTAATTTGTTGCCACAAAATTAAAATATTTCAAATCTGTTTTTTATCCATCGAGCCCACATTCATCATTGTTTTATAACTCAAAATAATCTGGAAAATAATGGTTAGTATTATATAATTCTTCATTTGCATCACAGTCATCCATCATGCCAACAATTAAGTCATATTAATATTTTTTGCCATATCGTCCTAGCAAAATTGTTATCATAACGAACGAAGTAGATAGAGACATTTGAGAACATTGCAACATTGTTTGCATGCATTACAACCGAAACAATGCCATGGATAATTAAAGACAGTCATCTTATAAAAAACCAAACATGAAATTTTGAACTTTTCAACTGAAATCTAAACATTTAGGTTTAGATAATTTATATAATGATTGCTTTCACCTAACATCCAAATTTGCATGTACGTCTACAAAGCTATGGTATATATTTTGACAGGCTGATATCATTCAAGGCTATCAGCAAATTTTGGATGAGATGGAGAATTTTCTGAATGCAAAATTGCCAAAAATAGAACTACCTTACAATATGGAGCTAAGAACTTTGGGTAATTCTCATTTTTATTACCTCTCTTCTCAAAAGCGGATTCAGAGTTCTTTTTTACAGATATATTATTAAATAAAAAAATCGTATACTTGGCTCTCTACTTTGACAATACTATGCAAGTTGACACTTTCAATAGAAAGTAAAAAGTCTTGAGTTGTGTAGTTTGACAACCATACGCAAGTTAGCATTATCAATAGGGCGTTATAAAAATGCTGTTCAAGTTTTTAGGATGTAATTGTTCAAGCAACATATCATACATTTTAGGTGAGAAGAGAGAAGCGGAGTTAAGTCTTATTTCTTCTGGTCAACTAGTAGTGAATATCGAAGAAGGTGCACACATCAAACCTGCCTTTGCAGCTCCTTTATCTTTCACTAAACCTACCGAGGCAAGTTACCAGCAAGCTGGCAGATTGTTCACTTTGCTGGGAGACCTGTATCTCATGTCTACATCATCTATAAGTTACTTTACCAAATACCCTTTCAATGGCCCATCTACCATGATTGACATAACAGTGTCTAATATTACTGACATAACCAGTAATAATGACAAAGTGTTTGTATTGAGCTCTTCTAGTGTCTACGTATACAACTCTCAGTTCCAACACATCGGAAAGTGGTACCTCAAACCAATGCACCAAGTGAAGCATACATCATATTGTACGATTTTCCCGTCTGCTTTGGCTGTGGTAGCTAATCAATTATTGTTTCCATACTCTAGAGAAACCAAGATGCCTATTTATACCATTACTGGAGAGTTTGTTAAATTTGTCTTTCTACCTGAAAAAGTCACTTTATATCCAACCCCTCCTGTCGTAGTCTACAGTGAAGATACCTATGTGCTATGCTTTTCTCCTGATTACCCACCAGCTAATCTTCAGGCAGGAATTCTGACTAAACTGGACATCAACACCGGGCAGATTGTCTGGTCATGTGAGAAACAAGGTTTTACAGCCGTTGCATGCTACAAAAACAAATATGTATTCTTAGCATCTCCTGACATGGTAACAATAATGGATATCCAAACAGGTTAGATCGCAGCGGTAAACTTTTGTTTCAGATGTTTATTTATACTGTTGTATGCTAAATTATTTAAAGTATAGCAAACAGAAGTATATCATCGAACAACATTTGCTTCTGAAAGTATTTCATCTGTGTAACATCTTATTCCGTTAGCATTGGTAAACTCAACAATCTAGAGAAATATTTGAATTATTAGAAATTGTAATAAATACATAACTTGTCGCCATAGCTTTGTGAAAATTTGTAATGGTCTTCACCATGAACTAATATGACGTGACTTGTTGTAGGAACTGATATCCGATCCCTAACCATTCCACAGAACCCCCAACCAGTCAAGCCCGATCGTCATAGTAGCCAACAGACTTATCCTGTGCGGGTAATTTGCATCGGTGTTGCTGGTGATACAGTAGTTATTTTGACCACAAGTCCGTTCAACTACAACCAGTACTGCACCATACTTTACAAGATGGAATTTGAACAGATGAAAATAAATGAATAGACTAAAAATTCGTGTTGATTGAAAACACACAAATTTTTCATATTTCTGGAAAACAGATTAATCACCTTGTCGACAAACGTATGATCAGTGTTTGGCTAGCTGTTGATGATATTAATCAGAAACTGGACATAACTAGCTTTCAAAAAACCTTTAAGTTTTCTACCACAGTAATGGTTTTTTAGATTTGTTAGTTTAGTTTGTACCTGACATTAATATACTTGGCCTTACTGTTTGCTGGTTTATCATTTTATGTGCAGAGCTATTGCCATACTTCTAAACTCTTGTCATGCAAATACATTAAAGTTGAAGATTCTTAATTATTAAATTAGCAATATGGACACATACCTACATGTCATGTAGGTTTAAAAATTAGATTTTTTGTGGACAATTTCTGGTTTTTCAGTTCGATTTTGACTTGATATTTAATTTTTTTTATATTCATAGTTTTTATGGTAGAGATTGCCAACATAGAATTCTGTGATACAGCTTTCAATAATTTGTATCATTTGCACTCTAATATTTCAAAGTGCAGGCAGGGGTTGAAATGTGTGCTGATAATACACAAAGAATAAGATTGTGCTCTTGTAATATCTTTAAATGCAAATAATTAACACAAGCGGCAGTATGCCTAGCGGCGGACCCATTTGTTGCATGCTTGATTGATGCAATATTTATCCAGCTTTTGACAACGGTTTCCAACAGATTCACACATCTTTTAATGTACATACCTTAACTCCTGGACAAATGTATCTTTGCATAAAACAACAATTAATTGTATAAACTGATTTGCCCTAGACGCAGAAAAAGACACATTGCATGCAGGGTTGATTTGATTTTGATGAAGGATCACATGAGTTTGAATAATCATCGCTAACAATAACATAAAACTCCAACAGTGGTATGTTAGGTTCTAACAAAAGATCAGGTAAAAATCAGTAATAGCAGTAGGTTAGTCTATGACAGAATTATTTGAAATCAATACTAACTATTAGTTAGTAATTTTTATAATTATCATACATACATGTGTAGCTAGAAGTCTTTATATTACATGCTGGGTTAGTTATGCAGCACTCATTAATACAGTTTTGGTATTGTTAGTATGTACAAAGTGTTCTGACAGGTAAGTTTTATGAGTAAATGCATACAAGTGCAATACTTAACATGGCATGTCAAAAATATTTGTATTGTATTTTTTGTGTTGTATTATTTCTATACCTCAATTAAAATATTTTGAGCTGCCTCATCGGTATTATATAGGATACCTTTGAAAAATTTCTAAGTAACTGCCCTACATGGTAGTCTAATTTTTTTTCTTTTGACTGCGCAAGATTGCAAAAGGTTTATTTGAGCTTTCCCAATTTGCATTTTCAGCCTCTAATATTTCACAAAGACTAATACAACATTTGAAATTCTCCAACAAAATTACAGACATTTACGGGGAGACAAAAAAGACGTAAAACCACAATACTTATACCGATTTGAAGAAATAAATTCAAGAGTCATTTAATTATTTGGTTATAGTTTCAATTCATTACTTTCTGCTGTAGATGTTTTTTAAATATAACAGTTGTATAGACTTTTTAATATACTGAATACAAAACATCTATAAAGATGTTGGTATGTTATGAAGTAATAAATTTTCATCTATGTCATTTTGTAGATTTACAACACATGAAAATTATTTAAAATATTTTTAGCATTATTTAAAATAGTACAAGTTTTTCACACTTGTAACTGAAATTGAAGACTTGCAATTGCATAAATTTTTTAAAAGTTTCATTTGCTAGTCGACCAAGTGCAAATGAAGATGATTCAATGATTCAAAGCATACAATAGCTAAACAAAAGCAGCTATTTTGGTGTGGACAGACACAATCAGTGCAGACAAAAATACAAGGAATGACACAGGAACACAGTCAGTGATTGGAGGAGGTTCAACCACTGATAACTTGCAACTGTCGACCCCAGCAAATAGACCAGGTAAATCAGAATATTACCATGATCTGTAAGATTGAACAGGTATTGTATGTTTTTGTACCCTAGGACACTTATATTTCGCTAGTATTTAGTTTCGTGAGTAGCTCGCAGAGTAAAATTTCGGAGCAACTTAGTTTCGCAGCTCTGATGAGTGCGAAAATATAGTGATGTGCAAATAAATGCAGTGGAACAAACATAATTAGATTCCTCAGGTTCAGTTCACCGATAAAAAAAATTTCAATTTGCGACTAGTTTGTTATTGTGAACCGCAAGTAGAATGGTGTGGGCAAGGTCGAAAATGCAATTTGATCGCTTGCTGCCATTTGTTTCTTGGACTATCAACAGGCCCGTTTTCACTGGGGCAGCTAGCTGGCCGGCTGAGCCGCCCCAACATTTTGGGAATTTTTTACGGTAAGTGCAGTCCAACTCGGATAACTCGCCCTCAGATAAAATGTAACATTTCATCTCAAACACAAGGTCAACTCAAACGTATTTGTTTGGTCAGTTCCAGCGCAATGCCAAATTCCTTCAGATAACTCGACCTCAACATCATTTATTCGAAAAGTTATTTGCCCAACGGCCATGGACGCGGTTTTTATCGCTGTCGAATATCACTTCATTCTAAGCCATAGAGACAAACATCAACTTCTAGTAGTTCTTAAGCATCATTATTATCATCATCAGAGGCAAAATATTTTTGTTAATGACTTGTATAAAGGTTTGCAGAAGATTAAGTTTTATCAAACACCCGCTTGGCCATGTCCCATCGAAAACGTAAAAGCCTCCGAATGAACTTAAAATAAAATCCGCAAAATTGATCTTTGTTAAAACGCTCAAAAGAAAAATATGTCTTTTTCTGAGCGTTTTAACTGCGGTCATGTTTTGCCTATTTTAATTTAAAAACGTCTCGTCATTCCCATCACTTAAAACAAAACAAATCTCAAAAAATTACAAGTTATTGAAGAGGTGTCAATGGTGAATCCAAACCTTTCCAGAGCCATGCTGCTTGTGTAGTACTGCGAGTGTCAGTGCATGTGTCTTATTTTCTTTCAACACACGGTGCTCACTGCATTGATTGATGTCCCCAGCAAACGATAATCTACTAATTCATGTGCATTGACATCAAATTCCTATCATTATAAATCATTCTTAATGGGAAATTAATCATAATTAATTGCAAAATAATAACGTAATAAATTTTGAAAGTCAAATTATTTTGTTGGTTTATATTTTAACGATGCTATAGTGGTCGTTAAAAATGTTAAAATAAATGTCGTTATAAAATTCCATTCTACAGTATCAATGAACAAAGCTATTTAGTTTCGCTTTTTCGCTCGTTTGTTATGATAGTTTAGTTTCGCACATGAAACTTTTGCAAGAGGATGACACCGCGAAAACGCGAAAGTTAGATGCCGCGAATACATAAGTGTCCTAGGGTAGGTTAAACAACGGCACTATCTGTGAAGTGGCAAACTATAAATTTGAACAAGATGAACTGTGGAAAAGTGTATTTGCTTTGAGAATTGCTGCAACTCACATTCTGCTTTGTTTACTTTACGATGACATTCGATAATGTATAAACTTTCTAAATTTACTCGGCTCTCAATTACTGCATATTGCAAACAAATGCTACGACATGATTTCACAAAGTGCATTTTTCGAAGCCGTAGAGACCAAACTAGAAACAAGTTTGGACCAAAAAGATATACGGTAGCAATGTCACACTGGCTTTTAACTTCATGCCATTCATATTCAACAGCGACACCTTAATATTCAGCTAAAAGTTGCTGTCTAATTTTAAGGTTTGACCCACTTTCATGGCCACTTTTTTTGGCTTACAGGTAATTTTTGTTTAGTGGGTGGAGCAGAAAAGAAGCAGTTCACAGACACCCGCTAACACTTTTTCAACTGTCACACCTAGTGATACGCAGCTTAATGAGAGATATAGACATTGTCAGAGCCAGTCACGAGTTGCCAGTTTCAACAGCACTGCAGGATTATTTCGCTTTGAGATTCTTAAATGCGCCATTTTACCAGTTTCTTTTCAGAGAGTCCACCAGTAGATTTTCAGCTAGCTAAGACTATTAAGTGCAGTTTGAGATACCAACTAGCTCTTGACCGACATACTAATATCTAGTAGAAGGAGACTTGATGAACATAACATAAATAGAGCTTTGTAATCAGTCAAACAAGGGTTGCTTATACATGTAGATGCAGTTTTATGGTAAGTGTTTTAGTTTATTACAACAATTAGTACAAAAAGCATTTTTTAAATTCAATTGGAAAAATTTTTATTCACTTTTAAGCACACTAAAAGTAGGGAGCTGTGGCAGAATCAAGGCTGGTTCACTATATTGCCATTTGTGGAAACTTTCCTATTGGAGATTTTTGATTTTGCCATCGAAACCAATGGAGTTGTCAAAACAAGGTAGATATGTCAGACAAGATTGCAGTTGTCACACTCTCCCAATAGTGTGCCGAGCATGTTAAATGACCTAAGCATCATGCACCACTTCAGCAATAATAGTTGGACATTGCAGATGTGCAACCCAATGTTTTGTCATTTCATCATTATGGTCTTTTTTTTGCTATACAACATTAACAAAAAATTCTTTCAGAATTCCAATTTGGCCGGCTGCGCTGAATACATCAGAATAAAGAAGAAACCAATATGCTATTAGCAGAAATTTCTCCCACAACATGTGAACGAGATATGATGCCAGCTCTCCTTCTTCATCTTCCTCAGTTCAGCATTTTCCAGTTATGCAAATGTTTAATATCACATGAGTGAAACAAATAATAGTGAAAAGTAAGAATGGCTGAAAGTTTATTGTGTGTTAGTGTTTAATATAATATTTACTTCCTACCCTAATTTACCATATGTATTTGAATACACAACTAAATATATTATATCAGTTCATTAGCCGTTGATCTCAAAGTTGCTATCGACATTAAAGGAAGAAAGGAAGGCTCATAACCATAATTGTAAGCAGATTGTAGCCACTAAATACACCAAAGTTACTGCAAGTAATTATAATTACTAAATTTAATATAGTATCTTGTTACTAAGTTTTAATATGTAAAGTATGTATAAAAATTTTTGATGTTTTCACCAATGGTTGTTTTCATTGCATAATCACTATGGGTTTTTATACCTCTGTACCAGACAGCTTTGCCTCACCATATCTACACCAGAAAAAAATGAATGTTGTATGGCTGGTAATCGCTGTATATATAAGATATTCACAAAAGCAAAGATACAATGGTTGAAATTGAAAGAATGCTCAAGCAAAAGCTTAAAATATTTGAAACAACTCTGTTTCACTTACAGCCAGACAACAGTTATTCGTTCTTTTTACTGTATATAACTCTCCAAGAGAGTTGAACTTTAAACTTTAACTGGTAAACTTTAAAAGTATTTGCCTTTTCACATGGGCTACTTAGCCAAGTTCATGTAAAATATATCCAACATCAGAAACAGGTGTGTTAGCTTGAGAAAAACAAAATAAGCATAGGTTATTCAAATTTTCTACCAGAAAAGAGGAATCTATCTCCTACACTAGTAAACATGCTAGTAAATCAATTGAGCAGAAGTGAAACAAGTGGTAACAGGCTACCTCATACTTAAACAACTAAACCAAGTAATACCAGCTACTTTTCCCTTGTTGCTGATCTTGGATAAATACTACTTGAAATTGGCTAATCAGCATTGGAAAAAGAGTACGTAGTTTATAGTTTTTTTTGTTTTTGAAAATTTAAGTAAAATAAATATGTATTTGTTTTAGTTAAAATAGAAAATAACTATTTTGTAAATATTTCAGGCCTTTGTTTGAGCGCTCTTTTAATTTTGTGTGTTTCATCTTTACTTTAGTGATAATACAATCAAATCAAATAAATAAACTGAATCCAAGATTCATTTCATTTGGTTTCATTCTTTCATTTGGTTTAATTCTAGCTTGGTCTAGCTCCTCCTAGTTGTTCATATGTTTGTCCATGTGTCTGTTCATTCATATGTCAAAGGACAAAGTTTGAGCTTTACCAAAGAAATTGCATTACATGGGATTAGAACCAAGGCATTCAGCCTGACTTCAAAGCATACATTATCATCTGCACCACTCCAGCACTTTGCCATATTAAGGAATAATTGTGCAGATACTTGTTACATTTGACCATCTCTCTTAGGTACTGGTACAAGTAAAAGGTACTAATCTTTACTACTATATCAGCAGTGTTTGTCTGTCTAGCACTATAGTTTAATGTTGGGCAAAAGACCGCATTAAATAGATTTGAACTTACGACTTCTAGCCTAATAGACCAACACTCAATCACTCAATCAACCACCATTTACATGGTACTAATGGTGCAGATGATTATTAGCTCTGCAGCATCAGCACACCTGACAATTTTTCATGACATGCTAAACTGTCAGGGTAATTGACTTTACTGTAATAAGAACCGTTATGTTTTCTGTTTGAAGCTACAGCTGGAAACTGTGAAAAACTATTGCACTGTACGTAATTTAACCTTGCTGCCCTAAATATTGTAAACTGACGCTCCAACATATCCAGTAGTTGACCTTAATCAGATATATGTGAATAAATGTGTAGATAATTTTAGGCGTGTTTTACCAGCTCACTTATTGATAATTCATGACATACTAGATTGCCAGAGAACTATTAACTACAATGACATTAATTAGAATTTTATTAAAAGGCTCTAAGCTATCATAACCAGCGACTATAAATAAGTCTACATAAGAATAACTTTTATTACTGTTTAGTGGCTGTACCAAAATACATTTTGCTGTCCTATGATAATTTTTTCTAAATTTAGAATTTGTTACTGTAGCATTTTTTATGCTTTAACAATTTCAAAAAAAACATACACATAATTAAAGTAAATTCTATCAGAAAATGTTGGTAAGGGCTTATCAGTTGCATTTGTTTTTTTAATATTTTTGAGGTGATCTGACTGCCAGCATGTTTCAAGATTAAAATCAACCAAACTTGAAACGGTTAAACGTGTAAAAAATGCTCCAAAGATGATGTTTACATTCAATTTATCTTCCACGTCAATCAATTACTATTTACAATAACATGTAAAAAAAACAGAATGTATAATAAAAATTATTATAAGATCATATATTGTGGTACATTGTAAATTAATATGCTGAAATAAATTATAATATAGTATATTTTCATAGAAAATAGCATAATATAAAGTAATAACATATAATATGTATAATAATAAATCCTATCACAATTACAAAGTATATTTTGAAATAATATAATGCAAAGTAACATAAATTGATACAATGCATTAAAACATAACAGAGTATTATTAGTGTGTTATGGTACTAACAAGTACACTATAAAATACGACAATATAATCTACCATAACACAAAAAAATATTATTTAATGCAGTGTACTAAAATATCACATATTATAAAACTCTATCATGTAACATCATATCATAGTACAGAATGAACTAAATTGGAGGCTAAACATAAAGGATTATATAATTTTTGAGTAATAATAAATGAATATAGTAGTTAACATTACAATAATGGGTGTGTTGGTTTGCTGAGTGACAGGTTCTTCAAAGAACAAGAAATATTGAGGAAGAGCAGCTCAGCATAGAATATTTGTATTCTTGCGAAGCGTTGATCATGTTTCAGGAGATTATAGTATATAACAAGATAATGGGTGATTTAACGTGTTATAAAACTTGGTGATGAGAATTTAAATTTGTTTCAGATTACTTCTAAAACGTCTTCTTTGAAGATATGATTGCACCACTTAAATCATTCAAATAAAATTAAACCACTATAAGGCTAAAACAACAGCTACAATTTGCTGCCTTTTTTGTTTTAGTAGACTGGCCTTGTCAAAAGATATAAAGGTTTAAATGAGATCATTTTTTGAAACACTCAGATTCCAGTGGGTATATCATGACATATGTAATGAGTGTATATGAGAAGAGTCTGTGAGTGATGAATACACGATCTCTTCTTTAGCGAACCATCGGAACAAAACTTTTGTATAGGTCATAATAAATGTTATCGCTAATAAAACGCGCTGTCTGTCATCTCGAAGATTGTCATCATTTCAGAATTAAGCCTACTAGATTGCGCACAATGATTCGACACATTTTATTGACGAACAACCAAACTTTAATAATGCTTTAAATTCCAGGGAGTTTGACTCAATATTCTAAGCATCAGGTGGGTAAAGATTGGGTCAGAGAGCCTATGGTTCGGGTTGACAGATGCCAGCAGCGTTATGCTGCAGAGGAAAGTAGGAGAATGGAGATAAATCTATATTTAATGTTGAGTCTCATGCATATATATATATATATATACATATATATGTACACAGTATATATATATATAAATATATATATATATATATATATATATACCTGTATATATATATATATATATACAAACTAAAATTATATATATACAAAACTAAAAGTAATTACTAGTTACTTCAATTAAAACCTTTACTGAAAGATTGCTATACATTAACACATTAATTAATTAGAAAAATTATAACTATTTGCCATCACGAATCATCGATTTATAAATTTTTTTATTGTTTCACCTATCTATAATATTTGGTTCAATTTTTTTTAGCAGTTTTAGTTAGTAAATTAGATTCATGATTAAAATTTATGTTTACTTCTCACATTTAGAAAAAGTAGAATATTGATTTACCAATAGTCATCTTTAACTCTTAGAAACAAACCTTTGAATTGTTGGCTAGCCATGCTTATTTTTTGTTAAACGTTTATTCATTTTGCAGTTTTACACTTTCAATCTATTTAATTCCCAAACTGAAAGTCTTCAGTAGAAACACATTAGAACCACACATCTACGAATGACATATATTTATTACAATTTTTGTTTTGATGACATGATGTTTATGCGGCGCCACCAGTGAAACAGTGGTGTCAGTTTGAGAACCTCCATATATGAGAAAGAGAGACATTACTGCGTACTCCAAAAGCCATGACATGTTTAAATTCGTTCCTCAGACGGATCTAAAATGTGTTGCAACGCAGGAGGTTACAGACTTTATAAAACCAGGTCTGTTGAGAGTGGACTTACTTAACTACTGACACAACCATGGTAATTCTTGTAGTTAATTGTATTTTTGTTGCTGATAATCTTACTAAACTATATATCAATTCCAAGCAATATTCAATAAGTTATCTAAAAATAATAAAAGTTTAATATTTTTTTAGTACACAGGTATTCAAATGTGAATTGTCTGGAACCATCTGAAAGCCTGCAGAAACATGAAATGTACAAGATGGTAGGTACAAAACAGAGGAATTCATGCACCTACAGATCATTGGTATTTTGGACATACCAGAAGGGCTTACAAGAGCAGAGTAGTGATCACTACCAACCTTTTTTATAATGTAGTGAGAGCTACATACCCTAGCACCAAAGATGAGGAATAATAGTTAGATACTATTCATATAGAACTTGAATTTACTGAAGTAGAGTAATTTTTCCTATTATATTAGCTGAAACTATGTGAATGGCCACGAATCAGATGAATGTTTTTATTGGAAAAATTTTGCTGAGATGAGAACTTTTTGGTTTTTAAAAGTTGTATAACCAAAATAATGTTAGAAATAATGCAAAACAACATTTGCAGAACAAATTGAATACTTCATAGCCCCGGTACCAGCCGTGCAAAAATTTTGTCTAATAGATAGGTGTATGAGGTGTGATCATAGCTGTAATGGCAATTGCTTTTGCATAGTTCGACTCAACGCCAACGGGCCAAATATTAAGGGTTACTAAAAATATTTTATGCTCTAGACTACTTAGGGAAAACAAGTGAGTCCGTTCTACAAAACGCCAACCAGGTGCAAGAATGGCTTTATTAATTTTTTGGCAGAATTGATGGGTTATTTGATTTCAAAAAAATTGATGTCGCTTGCATTCACTATTTTAATCAACTCAGAAAAACCGGTGGTTTTGTACTTGAATCAGTTAATCAAATATGGCCGGTAAATATTTTTTTACAATTTGATACTAACAGCGTTGACTATACATGATTTTTTCCAGATGCAGTTGGTTTTGCCATATTTTTGAACATATTATTTTCAAAGATGTGGCTTGCCTATTTTTTCTAGTGACTAGTTTCCAGTATGAGTAGCATCTGAAGACTTTGCTGATACAACGGCTTGGATGAAATAAGTTAATTCAATGACCTAATTTTTGTATAATGGCAGACTCGGGGTTTGTAGATGTTTACACAGAATTTAGGGAAAAATAATATGACAAGTTTTTAATTACTTTGATTTGAAATGCTTGATACACCTATAACAATTTATCTGTAGATAGATTTAAAACTTTATTCAAGCACCATTAGAAAATGCAAAATATAATATATGCCAATAGAGCTGGGTAGGACTCCACTTTCCTTGCAGTAGCCAATGTGAATATGAGAGATAGAAACAGGTTGTCTTACTATATACATCAATTTGGGCAAATGTGGGCCCATATTTTTCTTCTGAGTCAATTAACAACAATAAGGTTCTGTCGATTTTTAATCTTAAAACATCTTAGCAGTCAGATCATCTCAAAAATCAAGAACAATAGCGTATGATAGAATAATACTTGCACTTACTGATAGAATTAACTAAAATTTAGTGCAACTACATCTTTAACTTGATTATCTAGTAATATATGTTGATTTACAAAGTTACGAATTGTATCTGGACAGGCTGACGTCATCCAAGGCAATCAGCAAACTTTTGCTGAGATAGAAAAATTACAGAATGAAAAGTTGACCAGAATATAACTACCTGAAATTATGGAGATACCCATTTTGGGTAATCCTTGTTTTCAGTACCTCATTAAAGATGTGGTTGCGTCAAATTTCAGTTGATCTTAAAAGAAAGCATTTTTTTTCTCTATCAGTTGATATGTTGTTTGTTGCGTTACGCGATCGCATTGCCAAGATATTTGAAGATTAAATCCGAAAAAATCTGATCGCCGTAAAAATGCTCAGGCCACAAAAATGTGCCCAGATTTGCCCAAAATGATGTCACGCGTTAGACAACCTGTCTCTATCTCTCGTATTCACATCGGCTATTTGCGATAAAAGTCTAGTCTTACACGGCTCTATTGGCATATATCTTATTTTGTATTTGCTCATGTTGGCAGGAATAAAGTTTTAAATCCTGCTACAGATGCATTATTATGAATGTTTCAAAGGCCTCAAATAACGAAAATTGAAAATTTGTTCTACTCACTTTCTCCAAATGTTGTTTAAACATTTGGGTACCGACTACCAATTCCACCGGTCTACTGTAATTCTGTCAAGCCAACTATGTAGAATGAGGTCTTTGTATCAGCACAGTTCTGCAGCTACCCATACTAACAATACACAGCCTCCCATAAGTCTCGCCCACATTATGTCTGTTGCCTATCCTTGGGGCGGGCTGTATATCATTGCCTACACCGTCTACGTACTAGTTTCTTACTAGTAGTATCCTTACCGAATACTACCGAAGTGAAATAAGCAAGCCACGGGATAGAGTTTTAAGGATGAGAAGTCTGCTGCAAACTGGATTTGAGCTCACATTCTCCAGTTCTGCGGACATCCATATACCACATCCAATTCACTACAATATTCTGCAAATCATGTTTTGCATTATCTTCAACAATATTATTTTATTATATAATTTTTACAAGCAAAAATATTTTCATCTTGGCGTAAAGCTTTTATTAAAAATATTCATCAAGTCGTGGCCAGTCACATAGTATTAGCTGATACAATAAGACAAATTCATCTACTGCAACAAACTCAAACAAAACATCATGGCTTATGCAGCACACATTCAAGTCTCTCTTTCCCCTTTATGGCAGTTTCCACACTGACAAAGCTTCTTCGGCTGGTGGGACGACATAAACATTCTGTAATCAGTAAAACAAATGCAATAAATATATGTCATTCATAGATATGTCATATTCTAAAGCGTATCTATTGACAGCTTCCAAATTGGGAGTTAAATAGATTTCGAGTGTAATTTTAAAAACGAATAAACGTTTAACAAAGGCACAAATACGCCAAGCCAATGGTTCGAAGCTTTGGTTCTGGAAATTAAAGATTTGCATTAATCAATCGATTTTCTTCACTTTCTACAAGTAAAAAGTGAACATCTAATGTCAAATCATAAATCTAATTTACTAGATAAAAATGCCACAGAAAATTTAAAGCGAATGTAGCTAGGTGAACTGATAAAAAAATATAAAATGATGATTAGTGATAGCAAAAAATTATAATTTTATTAATTAGTACATGGAATTAGTATTAGTACAGTTAATTTTCCTCCATTCTGCCTTCCTTTGCAGCAAAACGCTGCTGACGCCTGTCAGGTTTGACCATAGGCTCTCTACTCCAATCTTTTACTAAAAGTTGCTCAGATTGTTGCTAAAGTTGCTAAAAGTTGCTCGAACTTGAAGCCGTTTTAAAACTATGTATAACTTAGTAATTGTTGAAACGCGTTGAATCAGTAATGATGAGAATTCTCTAACAAATGAGAATGAATTCTCTAACGATGAGAATCTTCGAGATCACAGACAACGCGTTTTGCGAGTGATAACGTTTATTATGGCCTATATAAAAATTTCGCGCTCATGATTTGCTAAGGAAGCGACCTCATATTTATCACTCGTGGTTTCATTTCAGATATCTTGCTTGTGACGTCACGAAAGAAGCACCCGCTGGAACGTGAGTTTTTTAAAAGAGGGCCTCATTCAAACGCATATATCTCTGGACAGGGTCGGTCTACAATGACAAAAATAGCATCAAACTGTAGCTGATGTTTTAGCCTTTTATGGGTTTTAATTTCATTAAATGGAATTTTTTGATGCAACCACATCTTTAAGCTGTTATTTTGCTCAAAAACAAATGCTAAAGTATTTTTACAGCTTTATAAAAATTAAGAAAAATTGCACACTCTGCTGCAATAATACGCTGACAATAATAAGCAGTTTGACAATGCAAACATAATGTTTAATAATGACATTGTAGTGGTTTTACATGTAAGAGCTTGAGCAACTTTGCATATTTCCAGGTGAGAAGAGAGAAGCCAAATTGAAGCTTATTTCTTGTGGTCAACTAATAGTGAATATTAAAGATGTGGCTGGCATCAAGCCATCCTTTGCAGCTTTTATAAATCTCAGTGAATTAACTGAACAATTCCACTAGCAAGCTAACAAGATGTTCACTTTGCTCGGAGAGCTGTATCTTATGTTTACCTCATCTACATTTATAAGTCACCTTACCAAATACACTTTTGATAACACTTCCACTCAGATTGACTTAAAAATGACTGGGATTACTGACATTGCTACATATAGTTACAGGGTGTTTGTGCTGAGCTCAACTACCATCTACATATCCAGATATTAGTTTTGAAAGACCAGGAAGTGGGACTTTAAACCTGGGACACAGGTGCAGCAGACTTCAAATAATGTCATTAAACTTAGTAGTTAATTATTGTTTTACAGAAACCAATAGTTTTTTTTAAACTCTTACTGGAAAAGTTATGAGAATTGTTTGTTTCTCTAAAGAAATAATGCATATTCATATTGTTTTGCCATGACCTCTTGGGGGATACATCCATGTTATTTCTTTCTTCTTTGCAACCATCAGATTATGAAAGACAGAAAGAAAATAAGCAAAAAGGTTTAGTAACCATAGTTGACATCAACACAGAGTGAATGTTTGGTCAAGTGAGAAAAAAGGTGTGACAGCCATCGACTGCTACAAAGACAAATATGTCTTTCTCACATATCTTGACAGAATAACCAATAATCAATAACCGTACTGGATATTCAAATAGGTCAGTTCAATGACGTGAACCTTTTCTTTGCAAGACTCATTTTTGTTAGTGTAAGTTAAATTATTCAAAGTAAGTGTAAGAAATTTAAGCATACTGTCAATGTTTGCTTCTAAATGCGTTTTATATACATAAAATCTTATTCCTTCGACATTTTTCAACATGAAAATTAAAATGACTCTTTCAAATATCAGAAGCTGTAATGAATACATAAAATCCTTTTTTGGCAAAACCTCTGAAAGTTGTAATTTTTACACCATAAACTAAACTGACATGCCTTTTTGTAGGACCTGAGGTCGGCTCTTTACAAACTCGACAAATCCTCCATTTCAGCAAGCGTTCCGGTTTTAGTAACCAACAGACTTATCCTAAGACAGTTTGTTGCATAGGTATTATTTGTGGTACCATGGCTATTTTGACAACAAGTCAGTCTGACTAGCTGGCTACTGCAGCCGACTATACAAGATTGTCTTTGCGTGGATGCCATTATTTTTATAGTGTATAGGCTAAAAGTACACGTGGATCAGATACAACAAGGTTTTTATGATACCTGAAAATAGGTTACTAACATTTTATAGTACAAACATGGCCAGCATTTTGCTAGCTGTTTATGACATGAAACAAACATTTAATGCTAACAACTTTTAAAAAAACTTCATAATTTGAATCATAGTGATTGTGCATCTAGATTTGTTAGTTACATTTATGTCTAACCTTAGTATACTACACCTTCCTATTCAGCGAATTATAGTTTTACTTTATTTAAAAATCTATCGGCATGATTCTGGAAGCTCTTCATTTCTTAGTAATAATTATGGACACATACCAGGGGTGAAAAAGTCATAGTTATTTGCAAAAATACTTTTTTTTTAATATTCTGATTGCTTGGAATTAAATCGTTTTTTTGTTTTCATGATTTTTGTAATAAATTGGACTGGTTTGCCCCATTTTCACTCATGCAAGTTGTCTGTAAATTTTATTGCAAGTCAGCATTCTGATGAACTCATTTTTTAAAAATACTAATTGACTTGCATAACATAAAAACAACATAACAATAACCATAAAATGCATGATAATGTTTTATATTTCTTGCATTCAACATCTATACAATATTAAAATATGCAAAATACGTGTAAATCAGTAAAACATCATTTCTAACAGTCTCATACAAAATACTCGAAATATTTGAGCACTTTCTTCTTTAGCATGATCAATGCATTTGATCGCGCAGAATATACACCAGTCTACCAAGATTTTAGTACCTAGCTTGTTTCGCATTATGTAATTAATGACAGTTTTCATCTGAAGACCCTTCATACTGTAGTAATAGGCCTACATATGAATACATGCTATTCACGAAGGTTTTATGGTGCAATGCCAGTTATGAATATGTAGATGCACATGGGTCAAGACATAATTTTTAAAAATTATTTTATTTTCTTCAATGATATGTGGTAGGTGCTCTTACAACATAAATAATTTGTTCCAGGCATTGCCTAAATTGCCTATATTGTTCCACGATCATGCCAAAGTCACCATTCAGGGCAAACAAAAGGAAAAACTAGTCTTATTTTATTTAATCGGTTGGCTGTATCGTATTTGCAACATTAGTAGTTTTTTATTCGATCAGCTTTACTAGTTTTTTTATGAAAGATGATTGTGGTAATTTTAAAATAAGTTGATGTGAAATGCACAATCTCTGACGTCTATACACAATTATTGTTTATGTTTTCTAGACAAAAATCTGTTTGTAAAGTAAAACTATTAACAGATATTTCATAGATCTACAATTGAGCAAAAAAAACAACTGTATTTTTTACATTAAAAAAAATTGCTGTCTACCTGTTTGTTGTCAATATGTATTAGGTAGTCAAGGTTAAGATAAAAGATAACTTTCTACGATACTCCAATTCATGGCATTGAAATTGGTAGACCGACGCTGTAACGTCAATTGATTGCCTTTTGGTGTTGATGAACAATTAAGCAACTACCTATTCTCTGTTTTGTCGACACATTTGAAGATCTATCACAATGAACTGAAATGTCATAGAGGTGTTATGTATAGCATATGGTATTTAAAGGGTATTCCTAGTCAGGGTAATGTTCGCTATCATCTCTCCTCCGCGTAAGTTGTGTCTGGCTCGCTCCTCAAGTTCCCCAAACTGCTCTCGTCTCACTCGTCTTATCTCTAGCCCATAAGCCTCGACATGGCTGGTTTTTTTGGCCTCATTCATAGACATAAGAATTGCTATACACAACATCCCTTCTTCAAGTTTTTTATTAAGAATAGTATACACCAGTATCATTGCAATTGTGCTATCACTTCAGGAAATTATTCAGTTTCCGCAACACGATAAGGTCTTAATCTGTAAAAACTGCATGATAATTGACAATAGATCGAGTACAAAAATGACTTACCAAAAAGGCTCAATAACCAGGTGCGAGTGATAAAATAGGCAAAAAATAAAATGTGTGAAAAATAAAAGGTGCGGCAACAAATAATAATAAAATGCATATTTCAGCATATTTCTTAATGATACATTATGTCTCCTTAATATGCCCATGGCATGCTGAACTTCTGATTGCACAGCTTTAGCGCCTCGGACTTTCCAGCTTCAATAACAAAGCACGGATACTAATAATTATAAAGCCAGATTTGAAAACTAGTTATTAGTTAGCCAAATTAGTTAGAAATTTAGCTTGCTTTAGATAAATAAAAAACAAGATAGGTGTTGTTCAGATAGAGCCATAATTGATAGAGGCACGTTTAGACAAGTTATCCTGTAACTTGACTGAAGCGACACAATATCATCTCCTGAATGACGTGAGACAATTATAGTATCACTCGACTCAGGTGTTGCACAAGCACCATCTGACATGTGTGATGCAATAACAGTACTTGGCTAATAAGAAATACCTCACCACTGCTAAGATGGCCTGGTAGCTAGATCATCCATTTTATGTTTTTTAATAGAAGCATTTGGCTGATCGGGAAATAATTTTTGTTTGCTAGATGTCCCGTCAGTTAGATTATTGGAGGGTACTGGAAACAGGAGCTGATCATCAATGAGCGATTGGTGAGTCTACGAGGGAGCAAACTCTTTAACAGGCTTAACATGTGCTCGGGTAGGCCTCAGTATCTTACCATACCTTTTTAAACAGCACCTCACGACCATTAGGGCCTACCACAATAGCTATCATTTGCTTCTTTTTTTAACCATCCACAATTTTGACTGGCTGTAAAAGTCTTAATGGGCTTCTATCTCGGACAGCATGTCTTTGGTAATAAGTACGCTGTCGTCTCACTTTTATGAACCCATCTTTGGTGCAGCCACACGTTTTATCTACTGAACAGTGATTACTACTTCCCATAGAGTTTAATCCTCTATGGAACAAAAACTAAGCTGACGAATACCTACTCTTCAACAGAGTTCATTTGTAAGGGCACAGTGCTGCTTGCAGGTTTGCATTATTCTCCATCAATCTTTTCACTGTCTTGACTGCCTCTTGGTTACTCTGACACTTTAGAGCGACTGAAGTAATGTGAATTATGAATTTGCAGAAATTTCTGGAACAGTTCACCTTTGAAATGTGCTGCGTTATCTCTTACTCGTTAGTGGAAAACTCCAAAATGTAAATGACATTCTGGATTTGCTAGACTATAGTAGTCTTCTCACAGTTTACTAACTTTTGGGTAACTATGTAACTACTGTAATAGTCTACCATAACCGAGACTTGAAAACCATCAAACTACCATACGTCGGTTGCCAGTGTCCACCATGCTATACCTGCGACAGGTGTTCTACGCAAAGGTTCTCTTGTAAATCTTCCAAATGCTTCACATTTTGGACATTTCTCAAACAGTTTTCTCACCTCGCCATACATTACATGCCACCACGCTAAAGATTTTGCCCGGCAAATGCATTTCTTCTTTCTCTGATGCCCTTCATGACCATCTTTCAATATTTGTTCTCATACTGAAATATATGAAAATGTATTCTGAAATAATTTCAAGTACTGGAGAAGGCCTTCAACGGAAACAGAATGAGTCAATTTAAAGCTATGTACAGGCTCATTTTAGGGTCGTTTAATAATAAGCCGACTTCAAGGATTGGTGGTGTACCAAACTTTCAGATTGTTAAAGGCAAATCATGACTCACTAGATTTCCTGTATAAAGTCAATTTGCACTCATGACCCCGCTACCTTTTCATTCTAACCCACGCTGAGAAGAGATGCCCGGACAAACATACGGTGACTCGAGGCGTGAAAAGGACCTCAGACAAAATAGTAAGTTAGTGAGCTGTATATTTCTAGATAACATATGCTACCTCGAGTGATTGGGTTGGAATTATCTTCACCTAAAATTTGTTCAATTGAAATTAGTTTCACCTAAAAGCAATTGTGTTTGAATTATCACAGCCTAAATAGTTCTGTTTAAGATTATTCCCAATTTTCTACTTCAGGAGTTTACATTTTTTTCATTCCAGAACTTTCTATTTATGAAGAGTAATTGAGAGTGTGCTTATGCATAGTAATAGCTAAAAGAAATTCTGAAGTATATCTATGCTAGTTTGATCATAAGATGATTAAAATTGGAAAATTTACATGACGTTGGTGTTGAAAAAATTGGAAAAGTTATTTGTATTGTTCCACGGGAGTGTTGCTTGTGTATATGCTAGCATTTCTTCAGTGGTAAGATGGTAAGATGACTTCTAGCCTCTGTAAGAAATAAATTGAACTCCCCGAATAATTGTAAAAAGCTACAATACTTTGGTATTTTTACATGTCATCATGTTATTGACTTCTTGACACAGTCTTCACCAGTTGAATACAATATTGGTAAGGAATACTTTCTTGGCAGGTCACCTGCTCCGCAGAATGACTAGGACAGGTAAGAGGAAACAAATCCACAAGCATCTGAGTTTTCTTGATTGAAGAGCCGTCTGCAATTGGCCTTAAAGGTAGACCTGCATCAAAATTCACATTACAGCTATTTGGTATCAAAATATTCACTAGGTCGTATACTATGTTGTGTTGTAGGTGCCAAATGTGTGGAAATGTGATTACAACCTCTTAAAAGCTCAAAAACGAAAAGCCGCCGTAGATTAGAATATTTTTATTTCGATGACACAAACACGAAATTTGTTTATCGTCTTGTCACGAATGTTCTCACGTCAATTGAAAGGCCAACACAAAGCTCAATATAAAACTTATCATAGTACTAGTTTATGACAAACACTTTGGGTTTTACCAAAGACCCCATATGAAATATAGATGCTCGCTACTTTACAGTTTTGTTTCGGCCTGGTCTAATTGGCAAGCCGTAATCTGATCCCGTGACCCAATACTTCGCAAATAATTTGTGCAGCACTTTCCGATTATCGAAGGTGACCAACAGGCTTGTCATGATTATCTGACAATGATATGTACTTCTTCGAGATAAGGTTAAAATGTTTAATGAATTTTTACAGTAAGTTATAAGATATCATTGCTAAAAGTGACAGCATTACGATGACGATAAAACTGACGAGTAAGAAAAATAGACATAGTTTTATTGAATGTGTGAAGTATATTTGTAAAATTATTTCGATGAATAAGATTGCATGAAAGTGTAAACAGAAACCATTTCTCACAGCTACATCACATTTGTGCCGTTTTGAAAAGGGAATCCAAACTACGGCGGTCTTGTGGGGCTGCGATTTTCTCTTCGTTTTTTAGCTTTTAAGAGCTTGTAATCACCTTTCCAAATATTTGGCACCTACAACCCAACAGAGTAAGACATGGTGAATCTTTTGATATCAAATAACCGTAATGTGAATTTTGTTGCAAGTCAACCTTTAAAGATGTGATTGCGCTAAATTTTAGTTAATTTTAACAGAAAATATTGATGTTGTTTATCATTTGAGGTGTTGTTTGTTGTTTTAGGATATCTCATTGTCAAGATCTTGAAGCTTAAATATGCAAAAAAATTGATCGAGGTAAATCTCTTAAAAAAATGTGCCCAAACTTGCCCAAAATGATGTATATAGTGGGACAGGCTTTCACTATCTGTCGTATTCACATTGGCTGTTGCAATCTAGTCTAGTCCCACGCAGTTCTATTGGCATATATTTCATTTTGTATTTGCTCATGATTGCTAAAAAAAATTTCTAGTGGCAGATACATTATTATAAATGTCTCAAATGCCTCAAATAAGAATGTTTAAAAATTTGTCATATTAGTTTTTTTTCTAAGTGATGTGTAAACATCTGAGTACCAACTGTGATTCTGCCAATTACAGTAATTAGTTTAACGAATTAACTTATATCATGACGCCCTTTGCATCAGCAAAGTTCTCAGTAGCTAACGACACCAGAAACTAGTTACTAGATAAAACAAGCAAGCCGCATCTTTTAAAGGTAAATGTTTGAATAAATGGCAAACCCAACAGTATCTCTAAACCGTCATGTACAGTCACTGCTATCTCATCATTATTAGTATCAGTTCGATAAAAAAAGTTTACTGGTCACATTTCCTTAGTTGATTCGAGTACAAAACAAACGGTTTTTCAAGTTGACCAAAATAGAGAATGCAGAATAAGGTTAATTTCATTGTAATCAATTAATCCACCTGGCAAAGGGTTAAGAAAGCCATTCTAGTATCTGGTTGGTGGCTTGTGGCATGGACTTACCTGTTTTTACTTAGTAAAGTGGGCATAACATTTTTTGAGTAGCTCTTAAGATTTGATTCGTTGGAATTGAGTCGACCTATGCAAAAGCACCTGTTAATACAGCTTTGACTACATTTCATAAAGCCATCTATCAGACAAAATTTTGGCACAGGTAGCAACAGGGCTATGATAAGTTAAATATGTTCTGCAAATGATGTTTTGCATTATTTTCAACATTGTAATGTTATTATTATCTTTAAGCCAGTATTTGTCAGTGTAATAAAGCTATATCGAGTGTCAACTGCATGCGCAGGATGTGTGTAAGCGACTGACAAAACGTTGCTGGCACAAACATAGCTAGCATAGGGAATCTTATAATATGACGATTAGCTGACTCAACTACTGTAGGGATGGTAATTAGTCATTAGCACTCAGAGCGAGCACACCTTGTGACAAATATATAATTTTTGCAGGCCAACAATTATCATCTTGGCAAAAGATTTTCATTAAAAACACCCATCCAAGTCATGGCCACTCACATAGTTTCAGTTCTCATATAATAGGACAAATTAATCTACTGCAGTAAACTCAAACTTTGCATGTATATCATCTGGATATTCTTCTTCATCTTTAGTCCTAAGGTATGCCGCTCTCACTATGTTGTATACGCAGGTTAGTAGTGATCACAACTCTGCTCTTATAAGTCCTTCTGGGTATGTCCGCAATACTAATGATCTGTAGGTGCATGGTTTTCTCTGTAAGCCTTTCAGATGGTTTTAGACACTCTGCATCTAGATAATTGGGTACTAAAAATACTTTTCTTATCTCAAGATAACTTATTGAATGTCGCTTAGACATGATATGACATCTGGTATAATTACCAGTAACAAAAATACAATTAGCTACAAAACTTTGCATGGTAGTGTTGGCACTTATGATAGGCCACTCTCAATGAACTGGGTTCTATGAGGTCTGTAATCTCTTGCACCTCTTCAACCCACTGAGCCCAGTCTGAAAAACAAAATGCTACATATCAAGGTTGGTGCAGCACACATTAATGTCTCTCTTTTCCGTGTATGGCAGTTTTCACACAGACACCACTGCTACAGTAGTGCCACATAACCATCCTATAATCAATAAAACCAATTTAAAGAATTCATAAATATCTCGTTTTAACATGTATCTAGTAAAAGCTTTCAATTTGAGAGTTAGATAGATTGAGAGTGCTAAACTACAAAACCAATGTAACAAAAGTCTGAAACAGAACAAATGTTTAACAACAGCATAAGTACACAAAGCCAACAAATTGAAGCTATGTTTTTGGGAGTTGAAGATAAGCATTGATAAATCCATTCCCTCACTTTCTACAAGTGAGAAGTGAACATAAATTCCTATCATGAATAAAATTTACTAGCAAAAACTGCCAATGAAAATTTGAAGGAAATATTATAGCTAGGTGAAACGATAAAAATGTTATGAAATAATCGTTGGTGATAGCAATAGGTTATAGTTTTAATAATTAATAAACGCATTCGGGAGTAGCCAAACTATTACCTTTAGTTTAGTATGCATATAAGAGACTCAAGTTAAAGTAAGATTTACCTCGACTCTCCTTTTTCCCCTGCAGCATAACGCTGCTGACTTCGGTCAGCTCAAACCATACGCTGTCTGCTCTAATATTTAGCTACCTATTGCTCAGGAAACACTGAGTCACCTTTGATGTAACTAGAAGTATTGTTAAAATCCTGGTGTTCATCAATAGACGGAGTCAGCCTAGCATATGCAATTTAATAATTCAGTAAAATTCCTAACGATGACAGTCTTCAATATCACGGACATTGAGTTTTACTAACAATAACATTGTCATGACCTATATAAAAGTTTCTTGCTGATTATTGGCTAAAGAAGATATTTATCACTTACAGACTAACAAACACAAAAAATTATTGCGTTTCATAGAGTTAATAGAGTTTCAATTAATATGTCAATTAACGCTTGCAATTGAGAAAAGGGTGTATAAAGTATATTGTAAGAGCTATGAATCATTTGATCCGTTATAGACTTGTGGTTAAGCAACTAGATTAATAATTTTCAGTTGCGTTCATTGTGGATTCAAATCCAGCCAACAGTGAGATTTTAATTCCAAAATTTTCATAGCTGTTGCTGGAAATACCAAAGGACAGACAGACAGATGAAAAACTTTGACTTTTGTTTGTATATTAGCTGTACTACCTGGCATTTCTTGGGTAACAAACAAGTATTTGGATAGCAAATGTATTTGTATTTAACATACTGTATGCAAAATTTACCTTTTTAACTTTTCACCTTCATATCATGATAAAATATTTTTAAGCAGCTCAAATAAATTAAAAGGAAAAAGAAGACAACACTAAAGGTTTTCAAGCTTTTTATACGATTACCACTTAAATTTCAAATCATGAACTAAATGTTTTGTTGAAATAAATCAGGAAGTAAAATAAAACTTTAAATGTGTTTAAATGTAAAATCATTAGCAAGCATTAGCTAAATATAATCTGTTTAGCTATGATTGCAATGAAAAATTATTTAATAAATACAATTTAATTTAATAAATTACAATGAAAACTTACTCGGTATACAATTACGCAATTAAAGTTCATTTACGTGCTGGCGTCATAAAGTGAAAAAATTGTATAGACGTATAGAGTGGTATCGAACCCCATAGTATTTATATAATGCAATCACTGCTTGTTAACAATCATCAAAATCATCATCATTAAAAATAGTAATGAAATAATGTGTTAACCTTACTAACTATTAATAGTTACTTACAATAACTTTGGTACAATATGTGGGTATGATTTGCAAAAAACTGTAACATTACAATGTTCTTCATGTAAAGTTTTTACCTTCAAGATAGAGGTGTAACATAAACGCTGAATCTAATCTATATGGTATGAGTTTACTGAAAACATATTTGAAATAAGTTTTCATATGCATATTATTAAACTTAACAAAAATATTATCACTTTTCTATTGGCGAATTGTTTTTAAAATAACGAATGACGCAGAACTGAGAGGTAAACACCAAATTTTAATTTTGAGAAAAACTGATTCTGATACCGTTTTGTGGAAAAAAAAGTTCTAGTACAGCAAAGACGAAAAAAATCAAATTGCGTAGAGTTAATGGAAAATATAGAGATTCTATTAACACGTCACCTTGTGTGGAAATACTTATAAATTAAGGCACTATTATCAGAATTGAAGAAATTCAGTGTAGCTGGGAGAAGGCTTTGGAGCAGCGGAAATAAATTAAGAGAGAAAATAAATGTAGATGTGAAATAAGCAGCAGGTATGTGAAATATAAAACATTTGATTTTGTGATGATGCATTTGATACAGACTGAGAAGATCAAATAAAAACCATAGTTAATCAGTACAACAATCACCAAGTTTTATTTTCGGGAGAATCTATTATTAACATCAATTTGGCTGAAAACAATATAGACGTAGTATGGTGAAGAAAAAAAGGCATCGCCTTTCATTGAACTAAAAGAGTTCAGAGAGTTTAAATTAAAACGTCATTTTGGGTTTGAAAACGAAAAAGAATTTACATGTTATGTAGTACGAGCAAGAAATTGAAAGAGCTTACATGGGCTCATGGTTAGAAGGCTGAGTAGCTGTCGTCACAGCTTTCATGAGTTCAAGCCCAACAAAATGTGAAGTTTTATTCCAAAATAATAATAGCTATAGCTGGACACAGCACATAGACAGACAACCACATATGTATCTTTACATATTTTATACATGTATATATATTTGAGAAATGTATATAGATATACATGTATTTATCTATGGATTTATTTCTCAAAAATAAATGTAGATATAGATGTATAATATATATATTTGAAATTAATAGAAATATTTCTATTTATTTTGTACAGATATGAATGAAAAAATAGAAGCATATATAAATATATATAAACAACCAGAGTTATACATACTTAGTTACTCAGAGTTATATATTCCTACATGTATATATATACATGTATGATGCATGTATATATACTTATATGATACTTGTATATATATATATATATATATATATATATATATATATATATATATATATATATATATATATATATATATATATACAGTCAAACATGGATAACTCGAACTTCAAGGGACCGAGCAAAAGTGTTCGAATTATCAGAGCGTTCAAGTTATCAGAGCACTGTCACAAGTCCATATATTTACTTATTTATTAGTAGATACATGTACATATACAAACTATAATATAAATCAAAAGCACAAATGGCTTGTTTCAAATTAAATGCTTCTAATGTAAAGTTTAAAACGTTTTCATGAAAAAGTATAGAGATTTTTCTATCACTTGAGATTGGTTTGTTGTTTGAGGTGATGTTATTGCCAGGACGTTTTTCAGATTGACATTGGCAAAACTTGATCGTTGTTGAAATGCTCAAAAGAAAAGACATTTTTTTCTTTTGGGGTTTTACCCACGATCAATTTTGCCGTTTTTTCTTGAGGTTTATGCAGATTACCTTACTTTACCTGGGATTCGTTAAGAGCAGCACTCCGAGGCAGTTCAATTAGAAGTTTTACGAGGTTTTACGGTACATTCTATATCACTCACGCTTTTTTAATAGATACTTATTGAATGTACACACGTATTCTGTGTTTAGGTCAAACGATGAATAGTTTTTTGGTAGCTCAGACAACGTATACGTTTAATTACAACATTTTTAAGACGTTTTAAACATTCAACATTCCGACGTTGATTCAACATGGAATCAACGTCGGAAAACTATTCATCACGGGCTAGCCGTGTCACGCACTCAAGGATTTTCGCCGCGCACATACAAAACAACATGCGATTTTTGTTTGTATGTGCGTGGCGAAAATCCTTGCGCGCGTGACCCGGCTAGCCCGTGCTATTCATCGTATGGCAGTATAAATCAAATTTCACCAAACTTTTAGAAAAGTCGTTGACAAAAATATTTTGCCGATGGTGGTAATAACGACGCTTATGAATTACGAAAAGATGAAGTTTACCTCTATGGCTTTGAATAAAGTGATTTTCTAAAGCGATAACAACCGTTTCGGTAGCCGTTGGGCAAAAAAACAGTTCGAATTAACAGTGTTGAGTTCGAGTTATCTATAGCAATTTATCATTACGTGGGAACGGACCAAAGGAAATGTTCGAATTCACCATGTGTTCGAGCTATCCGTGGACGAGTTATCCATGTTTGACTGTATATATATATATATATATATATATATACACATGTACAATACATGTGTATATAAACATGTATTGTACATGTATATATACATGTATATAAGGGTATACATACATGTAAATGTATGTATACATGTACATGTACATATACATGTCTATATACATGTACATATACATGTCTATATACATGCATGATACATGTATACATACACATGTATATATAATGTGCGCATACATACATGTATATATACTCCCATATACTAGCCTGTATGGGAGCAATTACCCATATTATACTCAATATATTTATTGGAAATAAATCCTAATTGCGCTTTGGAGTTAACTACAATTGGAGTTGCACTTTATCAATTTTTTCAGGTTAGCTATGTACTCCTCAGAACTGAACTTGTTAAAGTAGACTGACTTTTGGGTCATGGTCACATTTCAATGTTCTATTCGTACATTTACTGCACTAATTCAACCAAAATACCTGATCAAAATATCATTTTATTATAGTAATAGCATATTTTTAAAATACAAAACAGCATCAGATTTTACTACTTGCTATATGTGTATTTCATCAAAAGTTGCATGAACAATAATTACTTTAAGTAAAAAAACTTGATTTATGCTATACAGTTTGATTTCAAAAAGAGGTTGTCACCAGTGCAGTAAGAATTGTTTCAAACAATAGGTTTAATTATTTAATTGATCAATTAATGAAATATATAAGATGGTAATTTTCTCATAAGATTCGCATGAAGAACCAACCATTGTCAATAGTCGTTACGATATAACCAAGTGGAAGTGTAATGAATTGCTTCGAACTTTTTTACCTCTACTGGAGAGAGTTTTACTGAGTATTACTGATTCAAATTTATTCTCAGTGAAAGTTTATGTGATGCCAAATGGCAGTCTTTCTGCGAATGACTTTGTGCAAATTTCACAACACAAAATAGCGTCAAGTCCGATAGGTTTTCACCATTTCCATGATCTAGGTTATAAGAAACTCCAAATTTGTTCAAAGCATAAAGATCATGTGTATCATATGTATGCTTTAATACATATCATATATCCGTATGTTTTAATAGTAATCTGAAGTTTATGAGTGATTGATCTTTATTGTATTGCAAAACTAGACTTAGTTTGACTCTGTTCAAATATAGTTATAATTGTCTAGTGGAACCTTGATGTGTCAAAGACCTTGAAGACCTTGATTCCGTGTTTTGAAATGGCAAATAAGTAAAATTTCTTGGTACGAAAACCTAATTAGACATTGTTGAAAAAAACCTTTGAGCTTACATGAGCGTAAACTCTGGTGAGGTTGACTAATTGTCTGGCAAAAACATATACTAGAAATTCCACTGTCATACAGCCCACGACCAAAGTAGTAATGGAAAAAAGAAAGGGTACTGTTGGTTGTCAAAAAAGTAGTTCTCAGCAGGAATTGACAGAGTATAATGTAAATGAGACTTGTTTGAGATGATATAAAATAAATTTGAGGGAGCACGACTCTAAAAAAGCGCAACAGAAATAACAGAAATGTAACAGAAATAAATATTAATAAAATAAATAATTAACTATCTCAAACTTATGTTTTACAATAATAAAATAAATACTAATTTAAGCTGTAGACCTAAACTACTGTACGTAATTTAAATAACAACAGCACTAATGATATATGTTTATTATATATCTTATTATATTGAAATGCAATATTAAAAGTAAATGGCAAGCTTCCGTGTAATATACAATTTGAAAGTTGTTTGTTGGTTAAAATAAATATTAATTCAAGCTGTAGACCTAAATTACTGTAAGTAATTAAACTAACAACAGCAATAATCAAATATGTTTATTATATATCTGAAATGCAATGTTAAAAGTAAAATATCTTGTAATATACAGTTTGAAAGTTGGTCGTGTTGAATGTAGAACGGTTTTGACAGTGATACGTAACAGAAATAAATATTAATAAAATAAATATTTAACTATCTCAAACTTATGTTTTACAATAATAAAATAAACATTAATTCAAGCCGTAGACCTAACCTACTGTACGTAATTTAACTAACAACAGCAATAATGAAATATGTTTATTAAATCTCTTATTATGTTGAAATGCAATATTAAAAGTAAAATGGCAAGCTGCCGTGGAATACACAATTTGAAAGTTGGTTGTTGGTTAAAATAAATATTAATTCAAGCTGTAGACCTAACCTACTGTACGTAATTTAACTAACAACAACAATGCCAACAATAAAGAAATATGTTTATTATATCTCTGAAATGCAATATTAAACATTAAACGGCAAACTGATGTGTAATATACAGTTTGAAAGTTGGTTGTGTTGTGATCATACCTGCCAACTCTCACGCATTGGGCGTGAGACTCACGCAATCACTCCAAAGAAAAAATCAAAACGCGTGAGAAATGCGTGAGATTTTTGCCCCAATTTCCACAATTTTATATATACTATTATTGATACATAGATTGCCCCAAAACCAAATCTCACGCAGTGCCCCACTCTTGGGTTGGCAGGTCTGGTTGTGATGAATGTAGAATGGTTTTGACAGCGATATGTAATAGAGAGCAAGCGTTGGCATTTACGCGTCTGGAAGTTTTATGCAAACTGGAGTGAAATAAAGAAATATTCTTGTCATGAAAGGGCGTTGTAGTAACGCCCTACCTTGTAGATAAGATGTAAAGAAATCTGGCTGATGTTCTAGATAATTTGAAAAACCTTCGATAATTGGACAAAAACGTAGGCTGATAAACTGTGTACCACATTTTCGTACCTGTAAATCGGTCTACGCCTCAAACAGTAGACAAACAGTACACAGTAAACAGTTCTACTATCTGCCGCACAGCTTTATTGGCGTTTCGTAGGTCGGTCGAAACTATTAATAAACCAAGCTGTTCAGGCGTTTTGTGGCGATTTGTGGTAAGACTTTATCGTTCTATTCTCTGTCGCTCGGCGTTTCAATTTCCGGTCTTAACTTTTATTAAACAAAGCTTTTCAAGCGTTTTGTGACGATTTCCGTCCTAATAAATCTGTCTATTTATGTATAATCCGATCAGATGGGTTAGTTTTAGGAATTTGCGTCAACCTTTCAAAGGCTTGGTAACATATTTAAATAGGTTTATATGCGTTCTGTATCATTATTATACTTAAACGACTTTACTGAAAAATAGGTAAATTTTTTGATAGGATTTCGTTGCAAGGGTTTGGTGACGGCCGTTAATTAACAGATAATTTTTTGGGAGTTATGTGCACATGTGCATTTACCATAATTCTCCCAATCAATCGTTTCACTCTTGTTTGGTCATGGGATTATATTTCAGCACTTTGAACTAAATAGTTCTCAATTGATTCAAACCGATTCTCTTCATACTTTTGAAGTTCATCAAAAATCTTACCTGTCATCACTGGAAAGATAATCGGCAAATATGTTTTTTTGGAGCAGTATAGGCGACAGGATGCGAGATATTTCTTTCATTTTTGATCAGATAGCTGGATAATAAGTCGTCAATATTTGGCATGAGGTAGCAATATCTTTGTCGAGCTGCATTCACCTTAATATAAAACCACAACCTACCATTCTTTTTCTCCACGGTAACAAGTTCTCCGGATTAAAAAAACTTTGTTTACTATTATTAAAACTTCTTTGCATTCTACAGGCAGCAATGATTACTTCCGATTTTACATCAGAGTGTGAGTTACCAATTGATTGTGGTCAACGGTCTCAGAGTATTTTACTGTTTTCTAGTTTATTGCTTGGCTAGCAGTAAGCTATCTGGTGTTGAGGATATATTTTATTCTTAATTAGATAGCCACATTGCGTATGTTCAACTCAATTGCTACCGTGAACCTATGTAAAGGCAATCACTGTAACAGCATTGCAGACCGTAAGCCAAAGAATTGGTTAATTAACATGTTTTCCCTTTTCTTTTTATTATGACGCTTCAGCATTAGCTAGACCAATCAAGTCGTGTTTCCAATAAAACAACCTTGTCTCCAACCACGCGCAACCAAATGGAAAATTTTTTGTTAAGCTATTCCATTTCTAACTCTTTTGTAAAACCGGAAAAACCAAATTGCTACCGTCATGACAATAAGGAATTTACAGCACTCGTTGAATGCAAAGGAAGCGCCAGAAGTTTTGTGAGAGGCAGATTCACTAAGTAGTTTTATACATATCTTGTAGAGAATTTTGTTCTGAATAAAATGTTTTTAAAACAATTGTAAAACATCTTATGCATTGATTCTAGATATATTTCATAAATACTAGAGGCTCATCGACTTTTTAAAAAATCACTTGAATAAATTTGGTTGGATCAGCAAACTTAGCGCAATAGTGAAAAAGGAAAGAGGCTTGTTTTTAGAAACAAATTAATGTTTTGACACCAAATATTTTAGAAATTTAGAGAAAGGTGCAGAATTTATGCATGTGAAGTGTGGATAAAAATGACCCACAAATATAGAAACTCTCAGTGCTGACATATACTAACAAACATACATACTCCAAGGTAATGACAAATTGTAGTTTATTAATATAGATATAACTTATTTTTATTAATTTTTCAAAGTCTGACACATTTTCATGGTAGCTGGTTATTTTGTGATAATAACCAATTTTTTTAACTTGACTTTTGCATAAGTGTCATTTGTAAACTTATGATTATGTTTTTTACAAACCTGAATTATTCTACTCTTCTAGAAAATGACAGCAACCATGCAATGGAATATTTTCATGTAATGCATCAGATTTTGTTTTTATTTAATTAAGTAAAATTCAATTAATTAAATTAAATTTGATTACGTATCAAAGTTCTCATGAAGGGTATGTTACTTGGATGTTTACAATCATGAAAAGGAGCAAAATTGAACCATTGAAATCGATGAGGTAGTGTATTTATTTCCTAAAGTCAATGACACTTGTATTGAATTTACCGCTTTTATCTTTTGGGCTGCAGTATTCAAACAGAAATTGTAAAAAAATAGAAGTACAATTTTCATGATCAAATACAAAAGCTTCAGAATTGTTGAGCATTGTGAAAAAAAGTTAAGGGGTGTTTCATGAAATTGAATAAATTTTTGATTTTCCTACAATATGTAGAATTGTCTCTTATTTAAATGTTCAGCGTAATTGAATATATAAGACAGCTGGGAGACAAAAAATAGGATGAATCATGATACTTTTGGCAGAATTCTACTGCAATAAAATCTGGTTTGTAATATGTAATCAGCAAAGCAAAGACTGAATACAAAAAACTAAAAGAATGCTCAAGGAAATATTGGAAATAGCTCCACTTAAATTTTAGTAAGAAAGCTGATATTCATATTTTTAATTGGATTTTCCTTACCGATGGAAAACTTTGAAGATACGTATTTCCTTTTTGGCGCTGGTCAGCCAAACTCAAGTAGAAGATATCAAAGAGCAGAAAAAGTTGTGCCATCTTGAGTCAGCTTAATAGGCCTTGGCTTCTAGAATCATCCACAAAAAATGAATTCTTCAGCAGCAAGACCAAATTTAGTGAGTGGAGGTGAAACACCTGGAAACAGGTTACCTCGTATACCAGGAACAAGACCAAGTGAAACAGGATATTACCATGATCTGGAGAATTGGAAATATATTTCATGTTTTAATAGACTTACTCACTACACTAATGACAAAATAGCAATACACAAGGGATCAAGCGGTAATTACCGATGAGCGGTGTTTGTCCTAAGAAATGCTGAAAATCACGTTCCCTTGCTTCTTATTTACTTTGATAACCAACAGTACATCACAGTTTCAAATTTGGTTGGTACACATACGCTTCTCAGTGCAAATAATGGAGCATCTTCGTTTCCTCCTAGTGTTGTCATTGAAGCTGGTTGCCGGAAACTTGGAGAAGTAACATCTAAATACATATTCGATCAATCTGGAACATGTACCCACATTATTGAAATGTCCCCTTATTTGCCACATGTCGGTAACTACAGATGTAAGTTATTACAAAAGCGCGGCATTCGCCCAAACAATTTCAATATTCTTTGGGACCAGCGAAGAATTCTGGTTCAGTTAGCAGAGCCCTGGTCGACGCATATTTCTAAAGCCTTAATGATTATAGCTGCCATTAAATGCTACTACCGTCTAGCCAAGGAGTTCCCTGATCCAAGCGTTGTGACTCTTTCCGATAGTAATATCCATCCAGCTCTCTACGATTTAGTCTGTCAAATACCAACTCTGAGGCAGATTGAACTTCCTTCCAATAAAGACCTAAACCCTATTCTGGTAGATTAAGATGATAGTCAGCTTAAAGCAGTCACTGAAGCTTCTATTGAGTTTGCAGCTGTAAACTTCAGAATGTACAAACATTACTTTCTCGTAACAGATGTTGTGAGAAATGAGTTTATATTTACTGGTAAATTAAACAGCTTCCAAAAGTGCCTAGATTTCCGCATACGAAACTTGAATTCAGAATCTACTTTGCTTTGTTACAAGGAAATGTCACACACTGTAGAATCCCCTGTACGCTTAGGCCATACAATAGTAGGAGCATTGATTAATGAAGTGACGATACAACGAAATGTGATTTATAATGAAATTCTCATTGCTGATAGGAGTATTGATGGCACCAACAATGTCGTAATCATTTTTAGACGGGGATTTAAAAGCCTTTACATGGTAGCAACAATAACTTTTAGTATTGTTATGTTTCTGCACAGAAGCAATTAAATAGAGTATTAAATTAGAGAAATGGTTTATTGCACATTCCAGAGACAACTGATTTGATAACAGAAAACCCAAGTATTTATGTTTGGTCATAGAAAAGCTTTGTAAAAAGCTACAAGCATTATTAATAGCTATAATGAGACAGTACTATATAATATTAGCTTGTATAAAGCTTTAGCTAAAAAGCATAATGTTTGTTGGCAAAGTACCAGTAATACTTGGCACTTGCATGACACCTCCTCACTAAGCTAAAGGTTCTTTCTGGTTCTCTTAGACCTTCGGGGTTTGTCTCTGCTATACTCATCTCCATCAGGTAGACGAGGGTTGCGTGGTCTTCTTCTAGACGGAGGTTGCTCTGTTACAGTTGTAGGGGCTGGTAGTTGCAGTTTTGTCTCCTCTGTTATATCAGGTTTATCTCCAGGGTCTTGATCTTCTTCTGTTGAGTATCTTGGTCTGAGTTGTTCAACATGTCTTCTCCAAGTAGGTCTCTTTGGTACCACTTTGACATTGAGACTACGAGTTCCATATCTCTTAGTAACAATGGCTTGAACCCATCTAGGTTGTCTGTTGCGTTTAGGTCCATGATACAAGGCATAGCATGGTGCTCCAAGATTGTAGCTGTGTATCTTGCTAACTGTCTTTTCTGCCGATCGGTTGACTTTTCTGGATTGATGAAACTGTGCTATGTGTGCGGGTGATGGCAATAGGGTGTCAATCTTGCATCTCATCTGTCTTCCATTTAGCAGCTGACTGGGAGAGTATCCTGTAGGAAGTGGTGTCCTTCTATAGTGCATCAGGAACTGTTGTAGTGCAGATTTAGGTGAGAGTGACGATTTCTTCATGGCTTGTTTGAAGGATTGTACTAGTCTTTCAGCTGCGCCATTTGTAGCTGGATGGTAGGGTGCTCCAGTGAGGTGAACAATGCTTCTCTCTTGACACCACTGCTGAAACTCTCCTGAGGTGAAGCTGGTAGCATTGTCAGTGACTATGGTGTGAGGGTATCCAAAGTGTGCGAATATCTCCTCTAAGATGTCTGTGGTAGCTCTGGTAAAAGTAGATGACGTCCTGTGTATGCAGGGATACTTTGAGTAGGCATCTATCATCACTAGCCATTGGCTGCCCCTGAAGTTCACTGCATGATCTAAGTGAAGACGACTCCATGGCTTCTCAGGTAGCATCCAGGGATGTATAGGATACTTCTGTGGAAGCTTCTGGTGTTCAGCACAGGCAGTGCACTGTCGGCTTGTCTCCTCTATATCAGAGTCAATGCGAGGCCAATAGACAGCAGTTCG
The DNA here is from genome assembly GCF_963576615.1 of Watersipora subatra. Lineage (NCBI taxonomy): Eukaryota > Metazoa > Bryozoa > Gymnolaemata > Cheilostomatida > Watersiporidae > Watersipora > Watersipora subatra. The sequence continues at coordinate 42,210,320 of NC_088713.1, forward strand.
AGCTAGCTTCTTCATTCTTTCCATTCCAAAGTGTCCAAGGTGAAGGATCTTTAATACTTCCTGTTGTAACTTGACAGGAATGACTACTCTGTTGCCATATAGAAGACAACCTTCAGTGATAGAAAGCGAATCTGAGATCTTGTGGAAGAGTGACGGCTGAGTCTCCTTCATCTCTTTGTTACCAGGCCATCCTTCTGCTGTGTAGCGCATTACTGTGGCTAGTGTTGGGTCTTTCTTTGTCTCCTTTGCTAGAACATTGTAGTCTGTAGAGTTGAGCTGTTGTCCAATAGTGTGAATAGTGCATACTGTATCGACATCATCCTCATCTTCTCTTGCATCAAACTCTTTATCAGGTCCAACTGGCAGTCTTGAGAGGACATCTGCATTTTGATGATGCTGGGTAGATCTGTATTCTATGGTGTAGTCATACTGATTTAGTACCAGTGCCCATCTTGCTAGTCTGTTGGCTGCTAGAGCTGGAACTCCTTTGGTAGGTCCTAGAAGTGTGAGAAGAGGTCTGTGGTCAGTTACCAAGATAAACCGTCGACCATACAGGTACTGGTGATACTTCTTTAGAGCAAATATGATTGAGAGAGCTTCTTTTTGTATTTGTCCATATTTCCTCTGTGTGCTGGTCAGTGTTTTTGAAACATTGGCTATTGGTCTCTCACTTCCATCAGGATAACGATGAAATAGTACAGCTCCCAGTCCAGTTTCTGAAGCATCACATGAGATTCCAATGTCAAGATCTGGGTTGAAGTGTGCTAAGACACTATCAGTTGATAGCATATCTTTCAGTTTGTTGAAGCTCTTTTCTTGTTCAGTGCCCCACTTCCAGGTCTCTCCTTTGCGTGTCAGTTTGTGCAATGGTCCTGTGAGTTGTGACAGATTGGGTATGAACTTGCTGTAGAATTGTGTAGCTCCTAAGAAAGATCTTAGCTGAGTTAAGTCTGTTGGGACTGGCATCTGTTGTACTGCATCTGCCTTATTTCCTTTAGTGATTCCCTTTGAAGTGAGTTTGTGTCCCAGATACTCTACTGTAGGTTGAGCAAAACAGCACTTGTCTTTTCTACATCTGAGCCCTCTTTCTTCTAATCTTTGAAGAAGTCGACGTAAGTTTTGTAGATGGCTCTCTGCATTGGCTCCACTCACTAGTATATCATCTAGGTATACTGCTACTCCTGGGAGGTCTTGTGTCAGTTGCTCCATGATTTCTTGAAAATACCCTGGTGCTGAGCTTATGCCAAAGGGCAACCTCTTCTGTAGTAGTACTCCTCGGTGTGTTGATAGTGCTAGTCGTCGTTGACTTTCTGGTGCCAACAATATTTGATTGTAGGCATCTGCTAAATCAATCTTTGTGTAGCAATAGCCTCCACCTAGTTTTCTAATTAGATCTTCTGGTAGTGGGATAGGTTTCCTATGTGTTTCTAGCTGATTATTGATAGTCTTGGAGTAGTCTCCACATACTCTGATCTTCCCTGCAGCTTGACCTGTTGTAGATTTGCGTACAGGTACAACTGGTGTTCCATACTGGTTGAATTGAGTTGGTTCCCATATGCCTTTAGCTACACCTGCTTCGTATGCTTGGTTGAGCTCTTCTGTCAAGGCAATAGGAACTGGTCTGGGTCGGCAGAAGACTGGCTTTGTTGAAGGTTTGAAGTTTATCTCTAGTTCAAAGTTCTTGAGACATCCTAGCTCATCTTTGAATATTTCTGGAAATTCTTTGCTCATCTGGAGCACCCTACCATCCAGCTACAAATGGCGCAGCTGAAAGACTAGTACAATCCTTCAAACAAGCCATGAAGAAATCGTGACTCTCACCTAAATCTGCACTACAACAGTTCCTGATGCACTATAGAAGGACACCACTTCCTACAGGATACTCTCCCAGTCAGCTGCTGAATGGAAGACAGATGAGATGCAAGATTGACACCCTATTGCCATCACCCGCACGCATAGCACAGTTTCATCATCTTGGTTGATGTGCATTCTATCATCTTTACTGGTTTTTCTGCTGCAGATGATTTCTTTTTCTTGCATGCTCTTTCTATGTGACCTTGTTTAGAACAAAAGTTGCAGGTGGCTGCTTTGAATCTGCAGTCATCCGCTGTATGGTTAGTTCGGTCACATCTGTAGCATAGCTTTCCTTCCTTCTGCTTGTCAGGTGTAGAGTTGTTTTTCTGGATTGGTTTGTATCTTGATTTCTGTTGAGCAACCTTGTTGACTTTAGACGAGTTTCCATAAACTGTCCCTTTGGCAACTTTAGCTGCTTCTTCTGTTTCCTGTGCTACCTGTATAGCTTTGTTGAAGTTGAGTTCATTGTCCTTGACCTTGAAGAGAGATTTGAGAACTGCTTCATTGTTTACAGAGCAGATAAATCTTGTTCTGAGAGCCTCATCTAATGGATCTGTAATGTCTATGAAGGCACATGTAGTTGCATCTTGACGAATTCTGGCAGCTAACTCTTGAATAGTTTCTCCAGGTTTCCTCTGCATGTCACTCTAATACTTGTAACGCTCTCTAACAATGAAGCGCTTAGGGTCATACTGGTCTTTGAGAAATTCCAGTATTTCTTCCATGTTGAGGTCGTTGATCTGCTTGGGTGTTGAAAGCTGAGCTGCCATATTACTAAGCTGCTTGTAGAGTGTAGGCTGTTGGTTGGTGAGAAAAGTGCCAGCAATCTTGTCTTGATGAATAGAATTTGCTGCAATGAATGTGTTGAATCTGTCTATGTAATCTGTTAGTAGCTCTGCTGTTGGGTCAAAACCTGGGAAGGCTGGAACAGCGGTTGCAGCTGTTTCTTGTTTCCGTTGTAGGTTTTGTAGTAGTAGCTCCATCAGTTTCTTATTCTCCTCCATTCTTTCATCTTGCTGACGTCTGTATTCCTCTTGTTGCTGCTTGAACTCCTCATGCTGCTGTTGTCTATGCTCTTCTTGCTGCTTTCTCTGCTCCTCTTGCTGCTGTCTCTGGTCCTCCTGCTGCTTCTGCATTAGCTTGATCAGGTCTGCTACTTCTGCCATTGTAGTGGTGCAATTTTGAACAGTTACTCTTGTAATAAACTAGAACTCTTTGTATCGATTTTATCAATGATAAAATCTGAACAAAACTCTTTGTAACTGTTCAAAAGAGAAATCCTTGTCGCCAATTAGCTTCTGTTATGTTTCTGCACAGAAGCAATTAAATAGAGTATTAAATTAGAGAAATGGTTTATTGCACACTCCAGAGACAACTGATTTGATAACAGAAAACCCAAGTATTTATATGTTTGGTCATAGAAAAGCTTTGTAAAAAGCTACAAGCATTATTAATAGCTATAATGAGACAGTACTATATAATATTAGCTTGTATAAAGCTTTAGCTAAAAAGCATAATGTTTGTTGGCAAAGTACCAGTAATACTTGGCACTTGCATGACAAGTATAAAAAGTGCACATGTTTTTCTGAAGTTCGAGGGATTGTGGGACACTCCATGGAAATCCATCTTAATTGCGTTTGCATGCAAGTCATATTTTAGTTACTTCAAGAAAGTTCAACGACCACCTGTCTTTAGTCTTCAAGAGCTTCGACAACTCGCCCAACAGAAACATACTACTTCTTGAGTTCATCCTTTATTTTTAGTCACTCTATCCTAACATCTAGTTTCATGCAAATACAATCCTTTGGTACCAGAAAATAACTAGTAAAATTTCTTTGTCTACATTAATTTTTTAGTTTTAAAGCTATAGTCTATTCCTAAATATGTTGTAGTACAGCGAGTGCTTAGGTAACATATAACTTATATAACATAAATTCCACAAAGCATGAAGATCTCCTGTGAGGATTTCACTTCATAAAAATTTTTATGCAAACAAATGGGTTAAATCGGTGCAAGTTTTCAAACTCGATTTGAATAATGGAAATCTTGTAGTTAGTCTTATTAATATACCATGCTCTCTTGATGCACTTAGAAAGAAAACTAGTTATACTGTAAAACCTCTAATCGAACACCATCTTTATTAAAACATTATCTCTAAAACAGAACCGCAATATAAGAAATCTTGAAAATTACAGTACCAACTTTTATTTGAGCCTTTGATCATGATAGCATTCAACTTCTACATTACTGTCACCTTGAAATTCTCCAGTCTTTATGAACCAATGGTAAAAAGTGATAAGTAGAACGATGTTCATAATGGTAGTGACTCAGTCATATTAATAACATTTTTTCTTTCAGGTTTGCTTTGGTGGTTAGCGTGGTTTTCATGGCACTGTACTTGAGAAGATTAATTTTCATTATTATCAGAACTATTGTCTATTTCAGAGACACTAAGGTCAAATTCTGGTCAACTGTTTGTAGTTTTTGCCTCAAAGTGGTTTCCAGTCGTACCTTAAAGCTTTGAATGTTTAGATGCGCAGTGAGAAAACTCTTCAAGAACACTGTGTAATATTATTACTAGCAAAAATATAATGTAGGCATTTAAAAGCATACTTTTATCACAAAATACATGAAAGATGATCAAATGATGCAGAGGTTAGAGAATCGGTCTATCAGCCTGCATGTCACAAGTAAGAGTATTGCTGAAAGCTAAATTTTATCATAAACAGGACGTTAGGAAATAAATAAATTATAAAACAGATAAACACCGCTTTAATTACAACAAAAACCTTTTCTGGGTTGCTTTTTTGTAGAAGAGTAAAAAATTTTCAGTTTCTTTCGTTTGCAGAATAGAGCTTACAGTATGGATAATGGATGCTGTAGGTGAGCCCACTCAATAACTTGTTGTAAAATTACAGCAATTGTGAACCATAAACCGATTAAAATGATAAGAGAAATGAGATAATTGTACTACAATACTACTAATACTATTATTACTATCATTGCAGTACAGCAAATAAATTAACAAAATTAGCTCAGTTATTTGTCTTTATCAAAAGCCACAGAGTTGAGTTTTGAAAGATCCTGAAACGAGTTTAGTAATTTACATGTGTCTTATTGTTAGTATATTGTGAAATCCCAACAACGCTGGCATTCCTGTATTGCAATATTTATGTTATAAGAGTTTGTTCTCTCTTTTTATCCCATTTTGGTCCTTTTAAACTTATATGGTCCTCATTAATTATGGTGCTATCGAATCAATTATTTGACAAAAAAATTTGCATGATGCTTCTTATCTACTAATCCCCTTCTTTTCAAACCATCACAGGGAATAAAATCCTTTGCACTCTATGGGTCTTGATCTCATAACCTTCAGATTGGTAGACCAGCACACCATCGCTTACACCACTACATCACTTGAAGAATAATCGTTATCTTAAGAATCAGTAACGGGTCTGGTAAAAAGTCCAAAGATCTGTACTCTTTTTAATAACAGATCTTTAACAGAGGCAATTGACAGCTTATGTTAGGTTTTGGTTGATGATTCCCAAAGCCGAAACAAACTCATTTCATTTTTTCACCCTTTGTAAATTTGTGTCGTGGGCACGATTTTATGTTTATTGGTCAGCATGTCTACTTTTCTGTTATTTACTTTTCCTAATATGTACCTTGTGCAATTTTTACAGTGATAAGTATAAGTGATAAATACACAGTCTCATCAGCAACTCATATGTTCACACAACGCTTAGAGAAAACAATTGGAAAAATTCTCACAACTTACATTATCTAAGGATCATTTCAAACATGTATACAAATGTATCCGAGACTATCATTCAAGTTTAACTGAAATTTATTCCAACGATCACGTGCAAACACAAAATAAAATATCTGTCAACAGTGTAACATTGCAACATGAATACAATAGTACAATCTAGTTCATGACAAGAGAAACAATCAGGAAGTTTGATAAAAGACGAGCTTTGATAAGTTGTTTTTATCGTTTTAACTGTGATCTGGTTTGGTGGGTGTTAACCTTAAACAAATATTGGCAGTTAGCCTAACTCAAACATAAAAAAACATATGATAAAAAATACTAATAGTTTCCAGTAAACTCTAATGTAATTTTTTGTGGGTTGATCTTTAAAACTTTCAACAAAGGGTGCTATGATGGTAAAGTTTACAACTTCAGCCAAATTTAAATTGAAACAGCAAAATAAACGGTAATATAGAGGAATTGTTGCATAGAATAATTTATATCCACTGGTTCTGGTAGCTTACAAAATTTTCATGAAATTCAAAAGCTAGCACGTTACGGCAGCCTAGCACATCACAGCAGCCTAGCATGTCACGAGTGATCATTAAGAGCACCAATGAAATCACAAATGTTAACTATCTGATCAATTTTTCATGCATAATTGATTGCGGTCTACTACGGCAGATGTTTGTGTGTCGATCAACAACTCTGAAAATAGGGTGTTCAATTCCTGTATTGTGCAATCTCTTTCCAACAACATATTGTGGCTTCTGACAGAAGAAAAGACACGGCTCTTAGAATGGTGAAACCTATTGCTCTGGCAGTCAAGCATGTTGTGAGTAACCATCAGTTGTGTCGAAGCAGCACCGCAAATAATCATTTGCACTATTATGTTGCAATGACAGATAAAATTTGATTATGTGACTGTCTACCAGGCTAAAAGTGGCTAGTTCGAATTTTGTTGAAAGCAATCTTTTTCCTCATTCTCTAACCTTTAGATGAACAGATGCAGCTCTCGTTAGAGTGAGCATTAAGTACCCTGGTAGTCTAGAGTGCCATGAAAGATCATCAGTTGTGTTTATGAAACACAGCCAATACCCATCTGCACAATTGTTTTGCATTACTTGATAGTGGTTGATTGAGTGCCAGTCTTTTAGGCTGAAGGTCGTGGGTTTAAATCATTCATGATCAGGATGTCGCAATCATTTTCCAAACATCAAACCATAGCACGGGAGAGACAAACACTGATGTTATCATAGCAATGACCAAGACCTGGAGCCCGCGCCTAAGAGAGATTGTCGAGTGTAATAATTATCTGCGCCTCTATTCTGAAAAACTACAAGGTGGCAGAATGGTGTAGATGGTGGTGTGTGTCTCACTGCTGAGTTGAAATTCTGATTTTTAAACTGTGCAATGCGATATTTTTCTTAACACTCGAACAATGGCTTTTAACAGACAACAGACAAATGGGCATTACAGACACTATAAATGGATATTGTCAGATATCAGTTCTAGAATAAAACAGGAGAACCTATTTTGCCAAGGAAACCAGCAACTACTATGACCTATGATGACAACAATACACGCAGAAAAGAAATTTAATCACCTATTCATCTTAGACACAACATACAGACCACCTCAGGATGTCAGATGTTAACTGGCCGGGAAAACCACAAATCACTTTATCACACCATAATATATACATTTATTTATATGCTTATTCAGATTCAACACAGCTCATCAAAAGATTGCATAAACATCGGAAGAAGAGACGTGAGAGCTGAGCAGCCATCCAATCCTATATACAGCCAGTACAGAGTGGAAGAGAGACTCCATGCGTACATCCCCGAGCTACAATGAAAATATTGAGTACGTTACATAAACAATAACTGCATAACTTGAGCTTACACTTTAATCTTTGTATTTTATGTTTCTTTTTTACTTTATGTTAGTTTTAAATTTTATGTTTTAAGCTAATTTTTGTTTTATTTTACACTAGCAATGTCAAAGCATTCCTCAGAAACTATCAAACTCATGAAAAACAGTCCTTTCAACTATGTCTCCATAGGATTCCATTTAATCATGGAATTTTCCAAGGAGCTGGCTTCTAGCAGCAAGCAGAGCCTCAAGAAAAGCTTTACTAATTTTCACAGCTAGAATAAATTTTTTAAAAATATGACATTTATAGTAATGAAAAGAATGGAGCAAAATACATACTCCAGAATTTTTCTAGATTTTTAAAACTAAAAACAAAAGAGATAGAGACACTTTTATAAATTCCACATTCAGAAACTTGGCTAAGTTTTTCAAACATCATGGGCTTTCCAGAAAGATGAGCTCACCCTCTCCACCACAGCTGATATGTTGCGATATGCACAGTCAGCGATTGCACAAAGTTTACAAAATTCTGACTAGAAGCCAATTAAAAGTTGTTATTCTCAGACGGCTTGTACGTATATAAGGAGCTTCTGAAAGTAATTACGACAGAAGACAGGCCAGAGAGAGGCCACGCCGGACAGGCCAGAGAGCGGGCCAGGGAGGCCAAATGGGTGAAATTGTATACTCCTTTTACCACTGCTTTACCTCGAGGAGATAAAGCTATTTGGCTGAACACTACGATAATATTTGTACGTTTCTGAGGACACATTTCTATCGCTCACTTTGACGAGATATACACTTATTATACTACGAATTATTTGAACAATTTTCTTTATTTGTTTTATGCCCAAGTAAGGCTTGTTATTGATAAATATACTTTATATCGAAGCCTGAGATAGGCCAATCTATTATTGATACGACAACGATATTTGAGTTTGCAACCAGCACTTGAAATTGACGCCCTAAAGAGGCTATATACTGATAAAACAACACTCATTTTACAGAAGAACATACATTGGTGCCCAAGCAAGGCAAGACAACTACTGAGCTGGCAGATAAGTATAAAATATTCAGGAGAAGACAACTTGTGTCAGAATTGCAAATACGGTTACAGATCATACACAAAATTCGCAGGATTGATTTGACAGTTGATTGATATAGAAAACATTTCTTTGCCTTGCAGGAAGAGGCACTTTGCTAGTTCAAAAAATTTATTTGTTACATGAGAAAATCAGTCAGGAGTGCTATCTTACACAACATTATATAGAACCACACAAAAAACACAATTGCATTTATAGGTTGTATTTTATTAAATTTTGAAACTTTCATTTAGTTTAAGTAATTATATAGGCCTACATATTTATAAAATATTATTAAATTTTCTCCAGTGAGAAAGCTGTAGCTTTGCACCACACTACGAGTAATTAGGAAATACATTATATCAACAACAAAAATATATTTATAAAAACAAAAATATATTTATATAATTTAAATATACTTTTTTATTTTATTTATTACATATTATTTATTTATTTTTAATTAATTTTTCTCACATGACACCTGTTCACCAACCTGTAGAGATGCTGTTAGGCTATTATTCCTACAATTGACTTACTGAGTGTTTTTAACAGTACCACATTTTGCTCATGTAATAATGCTTCATTGATGAAAGCTGGAGTTGTCTTTTTGTGGCATGATAAGTTATGTATGTTATCTTATTAGACACATACGTGACTAGAAATATTATAAGTCATATTACTTCTGTGTTGTCCTGTATTAGAAAGTATCTGTTTCCAACCCTTTCTGTCTAACAATGTCATTCAGACTCATTTGAGATTTGCCTTTAACACAAGCCCATAACAGTTGTCTAGACTCTCCATATGAGGGCTCTGGCTGCCTGCAGATCAAGTATACATTGTACTTGGACTATGGCTCTGGGCTTTTAAAAGGCATCAATTCATACCAGAAAATGGTCAGAAAATAAAGATATGTGCAAAATTTCGAGCAAGTTTCTTGTTTGAGATACGAGTGTACTAGCTGATTCTCAATAGCTGCTATATGGCCAAGTATGTGAGAGGTCACTTTGGAGAAGGTCGCTTTAGATCAGCATTGCTCAGTTTTTCTGTTCGAATCAGTTTGGAAAAGGTTTTCTAAAGGTTGGCTAAAGGTTATAGCGTACGCGAGGCAAAAAGCGCCTAAATCCGATAATGAAAAGTTAAAACGACAAAATTGAAGTAACTTTAATAAAATACTAAAACTGTGTGCGTTTATTAAAACTTGGCTTTTGAGTGTGTGTTTAGTAAGCAAAGTTTGTTTTAGTTAAATTCAAAGTTTCCATTACGTAGCGTCACAAGAGTTTAGTGTATGGAATGCATTGCTGTCGATTCTCTCTCAGACTGCTGTTAGCCATTACGTCTGTATTGACGATAGAAACTTAGTTGTGTGAATAGTAATAATACATTTTATTGCAGATCATAATCACTAAAAAGGTATATGTTACTTTGTTAGCGTAGTTACTGAATTACACCAATTAAATACAAGTTTTTTCTACCATAGTAACCACCATTTCTACCATTTTTTCATAACATGGTAACATAATTATTAATTAGTATTTAGTTATTTTATATAGGAAATATTGCTTTGAGACACGAGTAAATTGACATACGAGCTCAGTCTGGACGGAATGAGCATGCACGTTGAGGTATAGCTGCACTACAAAAAAACATTAGATTAAAATGTATATCCCTTCTTTCTCTTACTCTACAATAGTTGCTCCTACAACATAAAAAATGGTTCTGGGAAGGTAGGTTATAGTAATTATACTTTGTAGGAGCAGTAAAATCCATGTAAATTGCCTAATCACTTCCAATATCTTCTTAAACTCACCGATTAGGTCCTTCAAAAAGGAAAATGAGTAAATCTAATTTTTAATCCATTGACTACCATAGCTGTAGCATTATTGGTTTGTATCAACAGCTTTTCTCCTTTTTCTTATCACTTTCACTCAGCTCATAGGTCATGATTGCAGTAATTTTACAATGACTTGAAGAGAACACACACCTTTCTACAGCCTGCTCCTGAAACTCGTCATATGTCATCATTTTCACAAGTGCATTACTATTAAGTGTGATATCCTGAGTAGCAGAACATTTAACAATGTCATTAATGTGTTTATTTGTTAATCTTGATCACTACTTGTATACAAATATCAGTAGGCCTCAGTGAGATCAGTAGACCGGTTCAAACTGGTTCAAACTGAGTCAGTGAACCAAAAGAATTGAAGATTTTTTGTGCTGCTTCGCTGAACTAGTGCAAACAATGGATGTATTTATTTGTGTGTAACTTGGAGAATACATCTAAGGAAGGTGACTTGTGGTCACAAAGCTAGTACTCTAATTACTGGTGATAGTGTAAAATGAAAACCTAAATCTTTTGCACAAAATCTAAAAATGTGTGATATATTTTTCTTCTGACCGAATAGTGTAACGAGGGTCTAAAATGCTGCATGGTATTCGACTTTCATAGTGGATCAGAATATCTGAAGTGTTATAGTATGCAACTACAAAACTATATACAATGTAGATGCATACTATAAAACTGTAGTTGTATCTATAGTTTTATATGCAATTTTTATAGTGACTAACTCGTGTCAGTGCCTCAAACTGGGCATGAGCGCTTTTACAGATTTAATGTCCTTAAGCAGCTGTAAGGAGCATTTGGATTGTATTTATTTTCAAAAATCACAAATTTTGATAGAAACTAGAGACACACTTCCTTTTTGACATACTCAACGTCCTGCCCTTGGGCCATGTTTCACATGCCTGGTCTAGCATATGCTGAAACTGAAAGAGAAACTGCTATTCATTCAATGACTCAAATTTGTCCTACAAGCAGTGAAACCATTCTGTATTTGTAGATGAATGAGCTGATCTGAGCAGATCACATCGGAGTTGTGTACTCAATGGTACCAATTAGTGCCTTCAAATAAAGCAGCTTTTAAAGCCTGGGTGAATTTTTTGTGTAGTAATAAATTTATAACAATCAGTTTACACTCACCACCAACTGAGAGTGGAAATGCCTAGAGTTGAACAGCCCTAAACCTTCACATTGAAGAAATAATACAGGTTGCACATCAAATTTTTTTTTTCTTTGCCATATATGTAGATTGTACACTATGTAACCGTAGTAACGATGATTTACAGTTGTCTTTGACTTTTGCCACTGCTCAAAACTATGCTAAATGACCTTCAACCGATATCTGAAAACCTTTTTCTTGCTTTTTTAGATTTGTAGACAAGATTTAATGTAGTTTTTCCATGTTTAGATTGTTGTTAACTTATCTTAACAACAGGCTTGTGTCCATTATAAAAATTGCACTGCACATTGATAAGTACTCAATGATGTTTATATGTGAAATGCATTGCAGTTGCAGTATATTGCTGCTTGGATATCTACAGTATGTAGTTACATTAGCAGTGCAGAGCAGTAGTAAATGGCTCACTTTTTTTTGACATACTCAGAATTTTATCTCAAGCCAGATTGAATCATCCAACAGGGCAGGTCCTGCTAACAGGCCTTATTTCACAAGCGTGGTCTTGAATATGCTGAAACTGAGAGAGGAAGCTGTTATCCATGCAGTGATTTATCTTTGTTCTACAAGCAGTGCAACCATTCAATATTTGTAGATAAATTAGCTACTACCAGTAGATCCCATTAGAGTTGTGTACTCATTGTTACTTCCTGTAGCCTTCAAGTACAGTAGCTGCTTTTAACTGGGTGGTCCTTTTTGTCTGGTATTTGTCTGGTACACCGTGGTGGTATGGGTTTCTTGTGTGGCAATAGCTTTATAACTGTCAGTTTACATTCATCACTAGAGGAGAGCGGAGACAGCTTGAGTTGGATGCAGAGAGCTGGAGATCTACTTTTGGTATGGTGAGAATCTATGTACAACATTTCATATGAACAATTCATAAATCCTAAAGTATTTGGTTCATTTTTTCACTGACATCTGTACAAGGCTCCGCATAGTAGTGTTTGCTCCTAACACTTTTGTACTCTATCATGGTCTTTTTGAACTCACTGAACACACTGTGATTTTTAAAATATGACATGAAGCTATATGACCACGATAGCTTCAAGGTTTTTTTCTGAAAAAATTATATTTAACAACAACGATATTACTATAAAACCGTTTTGAACTAATGACAAAGATGAGAGATTGTTCAAAACTTGCTAATCCAGGATTTCGCATGTGCAGTTAGAATGAAAAATAGAGATTGCATGTAAAACATTTACTTGTAGCTTAGGCATATTCAAACTTCTGGAATGTTGGAAAATGGAGAATGTTGTGCTGTTTTATGAGTTCTGAACCTGCTATAATAATATAGTTGATAGTAATATAGACATTTCTATTAGTCAATAGTTCAAGCTATATTGAACATTTTGAATGTGTGAACTACTGTAGTAAAGATATAATATTACTGTATTCTTATACAGCAGCATGTAAATCTTGTTTCCCATATCGGCTGTGAGACCCTGGCAATAATTTCATGCAGCAAAACACTAGTGACCGCTAGGCTCACACATATAACATATTAGTCCTGGATTTGCTTTAAATATTCATCAAATGTCTTTTTCATGTAATAGACTCACATGATGAATTATTTAAATATTGTTTTGTGTGTACATTACTCATTAATAATACAAGGTTAACTGTTCCATGTCATTGCTTTCCGGCAAACTGTTCTGTTGTTGAATAAGTTATATTTGCTTCAGCCAATTAAGAGGCAGATTGTTGAATGAGGGGCGGAGACATTTTCAAGCTATAAAATACATGAAGCAGCCAGCAAGCATATCACCTACAGAGCACCTACAGGCAAGTATAACTTCTCTGTTATATTAGCATATGTTGATATTATACTTACTGATAATAATAGAGTATATGAGAAGAGACATTGATTCAGTGTGATTATAATATAACTCTGACCTCCTGATACAATCACTCTCTACCCTGAGGAGCCTCATAGAGTCTATCCTCTAGCGACGTCAAGTTAAGTTCAAGAGGCTCTGGTTTCTTTCCTCAGTCGTTTTTGTACCTGCAAACACGTCCTACTGTAAATATGTCATGTTCCTCTTATGAGTCGAATGAGGAGCTCTGAAACTGTAGCTTTTAGCTGCTTCTCTTGCCTTTATTCTGATCAGAATCGGCAGCAGGCCACTGATTGATTTCATTTAGTCATCAGTTTTCTAGAAAATTAGTGTTCAAAGTAGCAGACTGTATAAACTTTATTGCAGCTTCCTGCTTGGTCATTATTAAAATTTAATTGCGTTTATATTTATTAGCGTAACACATGAGAGAGCAAATATCAGGACGGTAGATGCTTGATTTCCCAGCGCTGAGTATCATATTCCTAGTAAACTTTTAATACTCCGTGGATATCCAGGGTTCACCTGCAGCAACTCTGTTATGGTTGGCAGCTTTATAAGTCATCAGCTCACCCAGAGTCAGCAGGTGAGTCATAATTTGTCTTCATTTTTCTCTATCAAAGTTTACTGTGTGGAGTATTTTACAGGAGACAATGGATAAGTGGATTAAGGAATACATTAGAGCTAGTGGAGCTCCTGACATTACCTCTCTTAGAGCTGCTCTAACAACCACCCCTTCTGATCAGCTATTGAAGCTTATAAGAACAATCAGAGGAAGCAAGTCGTATACAGCTCTGCTATTGGCTATCTCCCAAGGCCACCCTAAAGTAGCTCATCTGTTACTCATTCCATTGAGAGGAATAGCAGATGAGTTGCTGTTTGAGAAGGCTAAGGATGGACATACAGTTCTGCACAGGGCTGTAGAGAAAGGAGATAGAGAGTTAGTAGAGCTGTTGCTTCATACAGTATCCTCTGGTAAGAAGTATAAGCTCCTAGCTGAGAAAGATGGAGTGGGTTGGACAGCTCTAACAGTGGCTGCATGTAGAGGATATACAGAGATAGTAGAGACTGTGCTGAGCGGCTTATCAGGCAGGCAACGAGTCTCCCTCCTCAACATACAAGATAGCAGCCTAAACACAGCACTGCACAGGGCAGCCTACTGGGGACACACAGCAGCTCTGCAGTCTATGCTGACCTCTGTCCCTCCTGATAAAGTCTCTGCTGTTCTCAATAGAATGAACATGAACAGTAAAACTCCTCTGGAGTATGCAGAGTCTGAGGGAAAGAAAGAGTCAGTAGAGCTGCTTAAGAGCTGGCAGCAGCCAGTATTAGCAGGTAGGATTATTATACAGTGTGATACCCACTACTCACTTGTACTACTCTATTGCATAACTCTCTACTTTCTCCCAAGGTATCTTTATAAACATACTCTGGGAAATTCCATTTACATTTTCCTTGCATAGAGACTGCAGTGGGCTGTAGAAGCAGTTCAGCTCTGTCTCTGTATTAAATGCTGTCAGTTCAGCCTCTTCTCTTCAGCCAACACTCAGCCCCTGCTAATCACTAATCACCTCAGCTGTAATTAATAGTATAAGTACCCTAACAGCCTGATGCAGTCAAGTGTAATGACCTGCTGAATTACTCCTGAATGTGGCAAGGTAAACACTTAGTGCTGGTGGTACCGTCTGTAGCTCCAGCATAGTACAGCATCTACAGCAACTACAGCAACTATCAGATACTACATATCTGAAAGTTGAAAGTTTGTTTCCTGATGAAAGCAATCTTGTTTCCACATGCATCATCACTATCACTGTGTCAATTTTGTTACATTAATTTTTCTGTTTTTTGACTCAGTTCCCAACACGGAGTGAGGTGGAGAACTTCCTGTTTATAAGATGGTCTGCTGATTGAATTAAAGTATTTATTTTTACTTTTTGGTGTTTTTTGAAGTTTTATGTTTTACTTTTTTTATAGCACACGCTGCTGCCGCTGACAAAAGAATTGCTGCTCTTGAGGAAGCAGACAGACACAAAACAGAAGGTGAGCATATAATGAGATTACTTTTACTTTGTAGCTCATGCTGTTGCTGACCAGACAATTCATCATCGTGTAATAGCAGTATATGAGCCATGATTATATTGTTGTTTTAGAATTGACCAAACTAAAGGAGGAGCTAGCAGAGTCACAGTTGCAGATTTTAGCCCTGCAACAAGTGGATAAGCGCAAAACGGCGGGTGAGTTTTTAATTTCGGAAGAACTGGATTTTCTAGTCATAAAATATGGTTGACATATTTACACCTTTTTTGAATTTAGTACCTGATATGTATGCACTATCAATAGAGTACAGTTTTGTTCCTGCCCAGACAAGTTCAGCTAGTGCTCTATAAATAGCTTAGGATGAGTCATCCCCCTATCTTTTGTCTTACTTACCAGCTGGTCAGCTGACCTTATTCAGTGTTTAGTTGGCTAGTGTTAACTCTGGTTCAGTTGCTAATAAGGCTGTCTAATTGTAATGTTACATTTGCTTATTGCTTCTTATTGTAAGATGTAACAGTACCAGTACATGAGCCCTGATTCTATTGTTGTTTTAGAATTGGCCAATCTGAAGCATTGGTTCATCATTGCTATTGGCTGGTCATCAATTAATTTTATTAGTTAAGGTTCAATTGAGCAAATCACTCAAAATTGGTAGTTATGAACAGGTGAATCACAAGCTAAATTGTATTACCTGACTCAGCAGATTAGACAACAGTTTTGGCATTTTCAAACCATATTTTACAAACCAAGCCTTAGTCGGAAATATGGTTTACACAAGGCGCTTGTGAGATTGTATAGAGCTCATAGATAGAGAGGAAATATATTAATGTTTATAATAAACACTGATAAATATCTGATTATTTAGATATGGCTGTCATAATGGAGAGACTTACCAGACTAGATATTTATCTGCGTACTCCCACTGATACAGACGAGACAGGAGACCAGCTTAATGAGCCTTTGGGCTGATACCTTCCTCTTTGTTTAGTTTAAATCACTTGCAGTTCTTGTTCAAGATTTATAATTAAATACAATTACATATTTATTTTTGATATATTTTATTCTCTTAACTTATCTAGCAGTGATTTTATGAACACATAATTCTACCATCATTGAACTGCACTCATGCTATATAATGCCACCTACATAGCTTGGCAAAATCCCAAATCTTTAGACTGGCATAGATTAACATACATGTACCTATGATATTCTCTACTCAATGTGAACCCTTCAAGACTTAAAAGCTGCTTCCATTGCTGCAGCTGGCCACATTTCTAATATTAAATATGAACAGTTCCTTAGCATTGATAAGAAAGTGGCTAACAGGAACAGCAAAGATTGTATAATGATAAGGTAGTTCATCTAAATTGCAGTAAAATTCATCTCTAATAGTCAAAGATAGTGGGCATTATTGAAGAAACAAGTTACACCAAATGATCTCTTATCAAGCCAAGCTCTTGCCTCTTACTTAAACAAGCAGTACAAAAATTGCCTTGTTAACAAAAAAGAAAATGTCTAACTTGCACCAACAAATATCACGCTTGTCTACTGCTGCCAGGAGATGTGATGCTGTAGGGCCAATACTAAGGCTGATGACAGGTAGCCTTAGTAATCATGTCATATCTATTGCAGATAGCCTTAGTACTCATGTCATATCTATGACACATTACCTTAGTATTCATGTCTGGCATGAACATATGGTTTTCAACAATAGATGCAGTTGTTGGGAGAACACAATTCTGATGCTATACATTCCAATATAATATATATAATATATGGGTCATGACCTCAGGAAGTGTTCTTAAATTTGAAACAATTATAATTTAAATAGTTGCTCAGCTAAACAGAGAAAAATCTACAAATTTTCTGACAAAAATGTTTTAGAAGCTCATTCAAGATTTAGCTACATCACACATTAGAGTATACAAGCAAACAGTCAAATACTTACTGATAGATAATTTTGTTGTTCCGCTGACAAGTCCAGCATAAATCTGACATGGGTTTACAGCAGTGTACTCGAAGAAACAACAACTTTCACAGTCAAATAACTAGAGATGCTGACTTTCAAAGATTTGGCATTAGAACTTGTCTCACAATATTGGCTGTAGAGGTAATTTAGTCAGGTGTGCAGTCAACACTTCTGTAGTTTCTCTGGATATTCCATTCAGTCTACCAGGCTGCACTACACTGTGCTGCTAGAAATTTTGCGTGAATATTTGAGAGCATACAGACTGTTCATATGTGATATTTGCTTTGCTTCCATGATTTACCTACCTTGGAACGATTGACTGAACAGGCTTGTAGTGATTTACAGTCTTTTCCAGCCTGTTAACACATACAGTGTACATATATACAAACGTAAGTCTACATGCTGGCTTACCATGATGTTTATACTCACTTCCAGCTATTTATATCAGTAAATTACTAACCCTTTTAGTATAAACATTGTGTTGGCATACTGGCATAAAACCCTCATTTAAGCTTGGCTAAGATAGCAATATGCAACTCAGTACTGGCTAGTTCAAAGCAAGAATATCTGCAGAGACTGATTCACTGTTTTTTAATTGAGTAATACACTTAGAGACTCCTAGACCACATTTGTAGCAACATTTTTAAGCCAAAGAGTGGTTAATAAGGTCGACTTTTTCATCCCCAATGTGAAGTTCCCTTTCATGAATAAAACCTTATTACGCAGTCTCAACTTTAACTGCTTCCTTCTCTTTTAATCTTGCAATTGGTCTTCATAATCATCTTCAACTTCGATTGAACATGAAAAATAATCTGAATCTAAGTCCTCCTTTACATCAGATGACTCCGCATCTGTTACATTGCTGATGTATTCTTCGAAAGTATCATTTATATCTTGATTATCAATCGTGTCAATTGAAAAACGCTCATTTGACTTATGCAACACCATGTTTTATTATTTCCGATTTGTATGGCTACAGCTTCTAGGGTGAAATTATTGGTTGTTTTAAGCTTCCACTCGTTAAACAGAGTAGTTGAAAGAGCAGACTTGATTGGCTTAAATAAGCATAATCTTTCAAAACCAGCAAATACACTTGAGTGTGGCATCGAGTGGCTCCAAGTTTACTAACTCGATATCACTATTAGGTTAAATTAATACATGTGACTTTACCCCACTCACCGATATCGTGACCTATATCATATAAAAATTAAAAGGTAATTGTTTTTTGTTGAATTTTTTTATTATATAAGTAACGGCCTATTTTTTGTTTCTAATGTTATTGACATCAATTAACAAACTGTTCAAATGACTGGAAAAAATTAATGACGGTTATAAGATCTCGTTTACAGCAATTAATCTGAAACTTTTAAAACCAACAAGTTTACATACTTACTCTATGGAAGTTGACTCTTTGAAGCGTATTAATGCAGAGCATTAATATGCTTTACTAGTAAATACTATTGTATAAGCCATCAGGACCTGTGATAGGTAGGGGCAGAGGTATGATGGCAAGGGTAAACATATTTGGCTTGTATACATGAGAGCTTAAATGCCAGGCGCTGTTTCCATAGTTTCATAATAATAGTTAGCATTTTGTTTGCGGTGGAACTCTGATAAGATAAACTTGTATACAAGTTGTTTACATAAGAAGCTTAAAGGTGGTTGTTTAAGATGTGATAAAATATTTGACACACTGATTATAACAGTGTTATCATTGATGTGACGCCAGTCAGACTCTCACATGACTAAACACCTGTTTAGTTACTAAGTTTACGAATTTACATGCGTAAATGATGGGACATCACAAAATGTCCCATCATTTACGCATGTTGCACTTCATAGCTACAGAACTACTATTTTGAAAGCAGTAAATTTTATATTATCTGAAAGCCAAGAAAGTACTGCATCAATTAATTTAGAGAATTTTATAATGGGAGCAAATGTGCATGTGTAGTTGGCATCAAATAACTCTAAGTGTCAAATTACTATTTACGTAAAAGCCCATATATGGTTGACCTGTGATGTGAAGGTAATCAGTAGATGCTGCTAGAGTTGTGATACCTTTGCAGTTTAAGATGCAAATATGGATGCCAACATTCTTTGTTGGATGTATTCAGAATTTATCAATAAAGCATTTTTGTGATTTTTGTACGATTTATACTTTTTGGTTCACTGATTAAAAAGGCAGCCTATTTCTCAAATACGAACACTTAGTACCTTTTTTACAAAACCTGTGGGTGTCTCCAGAGTTATCACAAAACATGCCAAATGGGAAAAAAGATTCACTATTTATATCACAAAAATTTATCAAAGGGTAGTTTAGATATTTTGTATAGGAAAATGATTTGCAACCGTGAAACCGACAAGTTTATACAAACCATGCAGATTAATTCTTTGACAATAGATGCATTCAGTTGGTGGAGACAACTCCTAAAAAAATTATTTTGTTTCTTGGTATAAAATCTATAGGAGAAGTTAATATGGTGGTCGTTTAAGATGTGATACAATGTTTGGCACGCTGAATATAGGAGTGTTATCACAGATGTGACTCCAGCCAGACTCTCACATGACCAAACACCTGTTTAGTTACAAAGTTTACTCTTTCAGCTAGAGAACTTAGTTTAATAGTTCCATATGTACGGCTGACTTGTGATGCAGAGTTAATCAGTGGATGATGTTGGAATTGCAACACCTTTGCAGTCTAAAATGTAAAATATTAATATGGATACCAACATTCTTTATTGTATTGATTCAGAATTGATCAATAAAACATATTTCAATCTGTGTTCATTCTGAACGTCTTGGTTCACTGATTCAAAAGTCAACTTAATACTCTGATATGAACACATAGTACCTTTTTGACAAGGCCTGCAGGTGTCTCCACAGTTATAACAAGACATGTCAAAAGCTAAAAAGATCCACTACTGATATCCCAAAAATGTATCAAATGGCAATTAAGATATCATGAAGAAGTTATTTCTAAATGTGAAGCTGACAAGTTTATGTATACCATGAAGATGAACTCTTTAACAATAGAGGTAATAAGTAGGAGGAGATAGAACTTAAAGAGAAGGAATGTATTATTGTAAAAGCTAAGAGTCATGTTAATATATGCTCTCAGAGCCTTACTGGTAAATATTATTGCGTAGGTCATCAAAACTTTGATAAGTATTTCAAGTGTAAGTTAGTTAATGTTATTACAACTTACCAGGACTCCTGACATTACTTCACTGTTTCAATGGTTCTCAAAGAGTTATATTATTCTCATCATAAAATGAATCATAAAAATTGAGCTATTTATTATACAGATTCAGAGCAGCACATGCTACCAAATGACAAGAAAGAGGTATTAAAATAAATTCTTGAGATAAAATATATTCTTCCCAGTGCTTCATAGCAACAGTCATCGTATTCTTATCTTGAAATGAATAGTAAAAATATGGAATGCTTTGGTATTCAAGTCAGAAGATGCTCTTGTCACCATATAATTGTATATCCATAAGTGACGGGAACAAAAATATGTTCTTCCCATTGCCTCATGGCAACAACCAGCATGTTGGACAGATCACTGATAAGCTAATTATTGATATAACTTGTATATATTAGAGCTAAACGCCAGGAGGTGTGCTGCTTGAGTTGGTGATTAAATATCTGTCACAATGCTTGTTATTAATTTTATTAGAGAGATGACACCTACTAGACTCTTACATGACTGGGAGCCTGTTTAGTTACAAAGTTCACTGTGTTAGATAAACAAAATAATTTTAGAGATCTAGAAATATTTACATAGGTCTACAGAGTTCTTTTGAAAATAGTGGGCAGTTGAGAAAAAGAAATCTAGAGATATAGAAAAATTTGCAGAAAATCTGTAAAAAGCAAGAGTTGGTAACAAAAAAAACAAAGACATTAAAAAGATAGAAGAAATTTGAATATTCATAGAGTGTACAAGTATTTCTACTAATAGTTTTATTGCTCAGTCAATTGAAATATAAAATGTATAAAGTGTAGCTAATAAAATGTAGAGCTAATACATGCGTAGTGCTATGAATCACTCGCATACTAAAACAAAAAAATGTGTTCTACGTGTATGTACATTAAATATTTTAATGTACATTAAAACATCTTGTGACACCAGGTGACAGCTCATAGAACAGTGTGTTAAGGACCATTATGGAGTTACTGACTATTTTTATGGATCACATGAAATACTAAGAAGTTGTGGCTTTCTCTTATAGTCGTAAAACATTATAGCTTTCTCTCAGTTTGCAGGTAACGTTTATGCCAATTGAAATACCCCAATAGATCACATGAGAACACAATATAGAAATATATTATTGAGTATTAGTCAGCTGTTTATATTTGACAATTTTACTGGAAAGCTAGCTCAGTAATATAGAACCTGCTTCATATAGAGGTTGAAAGGTCATGACCCTTGCATTCATGTCATTCGGCACTAAAGACTGTGCATAAAACATTATTAAAAAGTTGATATGGAAGCTATTTATATACCAAGACTGTTGTTAATTTTATTTATACTGAGTTTAGTTCACCTCAGACTAGTTGATTTCTTTTATCATATTTATTGGAGGTGAAAAAGACTATATTTTGGTTTATGGAACTTTGATATGGTCTATTTATACTCTTTTGGTCTCTACCAGACTCGATGTAGTAATGAGTGGTTACCTCTTGTTGTGTCAGTTATGAGCTGTGCAAGCAATGCTCACTAGCTACCAAGCGACGTTCAAAGTTGAAAAGCATGGACAGTTGGTTTGGAGTTGTCTTTTAAAACAAAAAGTGCCTGTTCTCAAACAGATCAAAATGTGTGTCAACCTTAGTACAGTAGACGCTCCTATAACATAAATTCCGAATAGCGTAAAATTTTTATAAAAAGTTTTTGCTTCTTACTACGTGAAAAATTCCATGTAACGCTAAGTGTCAAGTCAGGAGAATTTTTGAAAACGATTTAAATGTTAGTTTCTTTCGCTGCACTTAAGTAAGAAAAGATGCCGTGCGCTTATCGGGATATCTATTATATGTATATAACTTTTGCGACATTCCAGTTCGTTGTAATAGATCATTAAATGTGTCAACAAAAAGGCAAATAAGATAGCTGCACAGTTGTTCATAAACACAAAGGTGATCGGTTGGTGCAGGTGCTTTAGCTTTGGTCTACCAGTCCTTATGTCATGAGTTGGAATATCGTCGAAAACTATGTTTATCCTAATCTTGGCTCCTGAATAGTAAAAAATGAACAAACAGGTAGAACTATTTTTTATAGTAAAAAGTAACCTTATTTTAAACGTACAAAATATTTGTTATTAGCTTTTCTTTGCAGAATAGACTTTGTCGTTTAGAAAAATAAGCAAATCGTTGTTAGTGAACGTCGAAAATGTGCAGTCCCTATCAGCTTGTCCCACAACCAAACAAGAGTGAAGCGATTGGTTGGGAGATTTGTGATAAATGCACATGTGCACACAACTCCAGAAAAATTATCCGTTAACGGCCGTCACCAAACTCTTGTTACAAAATCCCATCAACATATTTAACTATTTTTTAGTAAAGTCGTTAAGTATAATAATGATACAAAACGCATATAAACCTATTTACATGTAAATATGTTACCAAGCCTTTGAAAGGTTACTGCAAATTACTAAAACTAACCCATCTGATCGAATTATACATAAATAAACAGATTAATTCTGCCAAAAATCGCCACAAAATGCTTGAACTGCTTGATTTATTAATAGTTTCTATCGACCTGCGAAATGCCAATAAAGCCGTGCAAAAGATAGTAGAACTATTTAGCAGTGCGCAATTCAGCAAGAGAAAAACGTGCTCATTTCACCAGTCTATGGCATTGTTTAATTGCCAAAAAGGTTTGTGTACTGTTTGAGACTGTTTGAGGCGTAGACCGATTTACAGGTACGAAAATGTGGTACACGGTTTATCAGCCTACGTTTTTGTCCAATTATCGAAGGTTTTTCAAATTATCTAGATTCTAGAACATGAGCCAGAACATCATTCTTTACATCTTATCTACAAGGTAGGGCGTTACTACAACGCCCTTTTATGACAAGAATATTTCTTTATTTCACTCCTGTTTGCATAAAACTTCCAGACGGGTATATGCCAACGCTTGCTTTCTGCTACATATCGCTGTCAAAACCATTCTACATTCACAACACAACCAACTTTCAAACTGTATAATACACATCAGCTTGCCGTTTAACTTTTAATATTGCATTTCAGAGATATAATAAACATATTTCTTTATTGTTGTTGTTAGTTAAATTACGTACAGTTGGTTAGGTTTACAGCTTAAATTAATATTTATTTTATTATTATCAAACATAAGTTTGAGATAGTTAAATATTTATTTTATTAATATTTATTTCTGTTACATATCGCTGTCAAAACCGTTCTACATTCAACACAACCAACTTTCAAACTCTATATTACACGGCAGCTTGCCATTTTACTTTTAATATTGCATTTCAATATAATAAGAGATATAATAAACATATTTCATTATTGCTGTTGTTAGTTAAATTACGTACAGTAGTTTAGGTCTACAACTTGAATTAATATTTATTTTATTATTGTAAAACATAAGTTGGAGATAGTTAAATAGTAGTTAGTTAGTAGTTATAGAGATAGTAAGAACTCCTGTCGCCCCGATTTCCTGGCATTGCTGATCATGATCCCGTCTTCGATACTGCTACTCGTCTATTTCCAACATGTAATTGGTCCACGACTAAAACTCTAACAAACTTTTACTACTTGGCAATCCCATTGCACAGATTAACTCAAAACTCGCTGGCTGCAATGCTCAGTTGGCATCTTCTAATCTTGCATGCGGTCTTCAATGCACTGTAATTCTATCAGTCGGTTCGCGAGTTATGCTTAGAGCAAATCTTTGGGTTGAAAAGGGATTAGTCAATGATTCAATTGGTACTGTCTTGCGTATCATATACTGTGCAAATCAAGGCCCACCTGCATTACCTGCTTTCGCTGTCTGCATATTTCCAGATTATACTGGTCCAACATTTCTTCCCGAACATCCCAACAGTTTTCCAGTTATACCTATCAAGCGTACTTGGACTGCTGGCCATGCTACTCTTAGCCATACAAGCATTCCTCTTGATCTAGCATGGGGTTTGACAATACACTAGAGTCAAGGTCTTTTTACCATGGCTAAAGCTGTCATTGATATAGCCCACCATGAAATGACCGCTGGAATATACGACTGCTCCAACGTACGGGAAACTTGAGGTACGAGCCAGTTTTTAAGCAAGTTTTAACACTAACATACGAGCCATGTTTGAGATACGAGCACGTGAGTCAGTTGCCAAGTATGCATGTCAGTTGCCAAGTATGTGTTTTATGACAACAGCATCAATCTGTATTTTTTAACTACTCAGGTTATACTTTTGTACCGTGTTTTTGTGCGCGCTTTTCAGTGCAGAATTATGTGAATTAAAAGTACTGCGCGTAGACCGAACGTTTGCCAGTAAAATGAAAAATAATGCAAAGATAAAGCAAATGATAACAATTGATATTAAACGGAAAATTATTGAAAATATGTGAAATGTGTATGCGTGATTGAGCTAACTCAGCAATATGACAGAAATACATCCACAATTATCAAACAGAAGGATTATATTCAGGGCATTTAGCTCGCAAAAGGACTAACCATAGTTTCTAAACGGCGCAGCGATCTTCACGACCGCTGATGGAGAGACCGCTCAGGCATTGGGATAAAAGATAAACAATTGGCCGGTGACAGCGTAGGTAGCTGAAACGACGCTACGTATTTGAAAAAGCCGGTGCTATCTATCAAAACTATAAAAATAGACATTCGGACAAGTTGGCTAGTGGTCGTGCATTAAACCTTTGTGACAACACCTGTGTTCGTCCTGATCGCAACATGTTGAAAGGGCTACAAAGGCAAACGTCCTTAGATAGATTCATCTTAAAACGGACGGCTAGTCGTGAAAGCAAAAAAAAGGAAAAATTAGCTAACCAGCGAGAAACTTCAAACAATGAACGCCGAAGAAAATTTAATTATGTTAAGTTAAAAATGAAAGTTTGCTTTTAGATTTGCTTCTAAGTTTGTCTTTTAAGACTTTGATAAAATCCAAATTTATCAAAGTCAACTGTTGTAAGGAAGGATAACTTATATCTCCCTTTCTGCCAAATGCTAGCGTTGGCTGCTATTGTATGTATTTAATTTTACATTTTAATTTATCACATTTCCTTGCATTATTTTTTATTTGTTGCTTTTTGAAAGCGTGTGGTAAGTTAGGACAATAACCAACATGTTCTTTCTGTTCTGTTACAATATCTTGTTTTAAGTGTTTTATTTGCATTTTTTAGAGTATGGAAACCAATCAATGTTGTAAATTTACCGCAATCATAGTCTCTAAAACCAGTGAGATTGATCAATGAAAGTTGTTGATGGTAAGCAATAATTCTGCAGTTACTGTACAGCCTAGAAATTAAAAGAGTTAGGTAAAGTTTTACCTTTTTGCATGGTTAAAAGGGTGAGTTTGGAAAGATCTTGGAACGGATTAGGCAATGTACATGTATTTTACTGTTCTTGTAACATAAATTCCCTGCAACGTAAACGTTCCTGGAACTGATTATTTACATTATAGGAGCGCCTACTGTATTATTGAACTGCTCCAGAGCATCAAATACGCTTGCTAGAACCGCTACTATCTTATTGATTTTGGTAGCAGTCATTCGGAATCTTCCAGTTGTAAGGATTTGTCACCCAGTTTCATAATATTGCCTCTGACTTATCAAGGAAAATCGTGCAGTATGAGCCTTACACTGGCACATTTTAAGTCTTTGATACATTTACATCAGACACAAAGTACTGCTGTCTCTACAAACTATCCTTTTTATTCATAGTAGAACTGTAGCTCCCTCTACATTAACCACTACTCCTAGTACAGCTATAGTAAGTCGGACCTATTCATTGATTCCTTGCCCATAGTACTACAGCAACTCCTCATGTACTATAGCTGTAATTATCCACTCAATCGGTTACAGCGATTTATTGCTAATTATAAGAATATTTGTATAGATATATTTCCTGGCAAAGCTAGTGTAAAAACTTATAACAGATCAGCAGAAAGTTAATTAGCTAAAAAAGAAGCACCAGTAGACAAAATTCTACATACATACAAGAAGATGGCAGGTATGCTCGTACAAAATTTGCCAAAAAAAATATAATTATTTGGGTGACATAGCTTTCTATTTGGTTAGTAAATTGCTTTATAATATTCAAGGTTTGACTCAGCTCATGGGGGACACTTTCAGGGGCGCAGTCAAAGTCTTCTCTTGATGACAACAAAATAGAACAAACCGGCATTTACAATAACGGATGTGATATACAATAAATAGCACATAGACATCTATGCACGACCTATAGCTGTTTTAGTATCCCAATCTAGCAGCGAGTCCACGCCTGACAAGCGTTTCCACTTCGGAGCCTGAGAGAGGAGTTTAGGAAAATTGAAGGGTCTAACATCTGCATAGAGTGAATATAGAAAATCATAAACCTGGAAGAAACAAAACAATCAAATAAATATGAGCTGATACAGGTAACTGCTGACTGAATGTACATAACTAACAGAGAGTCACTGTACTCACCAACTACACTCATAGTAAATGGCCTTGACAATTCATTACCACTGCAAATAATCACATAAGGTAAAGGTTCCTGGAATAGATTGTATACGTTGTAGAAGTGTCTACTGTATATTAACTTTACCCATTGCAAATGATACTTGCACCTGCTATTGGATAATACACAACCTGCTTCGGAGGTCGTTTTGCCGGAGACTAAACTGGCACTACTAGCTCCAAACTTGGGTTTATTTGGGCATTCTGTTAGAATGATATAAAATACCCAACATATAGTTTGACTAGACTTCCCAGAAGGTGTGCTATGGCTACACTCGAAGACAGGCAAAAATAAAGTTAGTCTTAAGCTACCCGCAGCAGCAGACCAAAGATGACAGTATGTGTAGACCTCTTCTTGCTTGCTAGATTAAATCTCTCTACTGCTTCTAGTAAAGCAAAAACTGGTGTTTCTTTGAACTCTTTACATGCAGTTTTATGGAAATGACTCAAATCAATACTAATCATATCAGCTTGACCATCGTCCGGCTAAAAAAAGGGGTTCTCGCTGTGGAGCTCTGACGCCATCACTCAGTGAAATATCAGCTAGGAAGGAAAGATAGGAGTAACAAAACCATCTTGATAATTGCGGTAGAATTCTTGGTAGTGTGATAGCTCAAATCAATCATAATGACAAATTGCACTGTTGGCAACAGAACTTCAGATATACCAGATTAATATCACAGCACTCTGTGAGACCCGCCTAACGCTGTCAACAACAGAACTTTAGATATACCAGATTGATATCGCATCACTTTGTGAGACCCATCTAACGCTGTGAAGAACAAAACTTCAGATATACCAGATTAATATTGCAGCACTCTGCGTGAGACCTGTCTAAAGGTATAAACACACATAACAAATTATTTGCTCAATATGACCAAATTCACAAAATTCACAAAATTCACAGAATTCACAGATTTATTCGGCCGAATATAACAGAATTATCTGAGCTGTGCATGCGCATTAAATTCGTCAACAAAACTCTTTTAATTGGCTAAACAAGTTATTAGCGAGCACGATTCTAGCAGCTGTTGCAATTAGTATAGTCCAAGACACGTATGACGACACAGAATAAAAGTATGAGTGCAATTCAACTGCTTCAACTACACCTGGTGTAACTGCTTAGGTTGCGCTATTGTTGGTTAGCGAGCACAATTCTAACATCTCTTAAAATTTATGTAGTTCGAAGCACATACATGTATGGTGACACACAAGAAAAATATTATGGCAATTCGCCATAGTAAATACAATAGAACTGACTTGGTTGCGCTAAAGATGACAATGCTTTTACCACGGAACTTTTGCTGCTAAAAAGAAAATTGTTATTATTAAAAACAAAACGATTTGTAGCCATAGTGTCCGACTGATAAAAACCAACAATAGCGCAATCTAGGCCATTGCATTGTGTGTACTATGTTGAATAGCACTCGTACTTTTGTGTGTAGTCATACGTGTCTTGGACTATAATAACTGCAAAAGCTGCTAGAATCGTGCTCGCTAATAACTTGCAATAATAATTAAAAGTGTTTCGTCGACGAATTCGGTGTGCATGCACAGCTCAGATAATTCTGTTATATTCGGCCGAATAAGTCTGTGAATTCTGTGAATTTTGTGAATTCGGTCAGATTGAGCGAATAATTCGCTATTTGTGGCTGTACCTTTAGACAGGTCTCACACAGAGTGTTGCAATATTAATCTGGTTTATCTAAAGTTCTGTTGTTGACAGTTGTGAGACAGGTCTCACAGAGTGCTGCTATATCAATCTGGTATATCTGAAAGTTCTGTTTTTGACAGCGATAGACAGGTCTCGCAGCGGGCTGCGATATTACCTTTACTAATATTAATATATTTAATATCAAATATATGACAAAAAATAACCCAGCAAAGATGAGTTGCCCATTGAAGGTGACATTAATGTGAGGATTAGATTTGATCACCAGAGTTGGCAGAGTTATTGGATATCTCTTGGATATCTCTTAGATATCTTTGGTGCTCTGCAAAGATGTTATCTCACACAGAGTGAAGAAGTACTCAAAGATGCCTTTTGCTCGTGCAAGGCTAGTAAATGTCAGTCTGGACAATTTGGCCGCTATAAGCAGAACCTAAAAGGTGTTGTCACTGCGAGAATAAAGCTAGAGGAGATGACAACGACGAAGGAGAAATCCAAGAGGACGACGACTTTGATGGCTAATTTCAGTTCTGGTGTATTTGAATTCATTATTTTCTTCATTTGTTCCAACATAATCTAGTTTTAATTTTCCATAGACCAGTGGATAATCACACAAATCAACTACCAATATTTTTAACTTGTTTGATAATTTGCAAGGCATATGCCGGCAAGGGGGCATTTCTATCCACCCTGTGATTTTTTCACGATCAAAATCTTTAGTTATATTTTCATTTAAAATATATGAGTGTTCAGCCAATAAATTTAGGAAAACTTAATGCTCAGTTTGATTTTAAATGATTCCCATATGTAATGAAGGGGGTTTGTTCGTATTTTTGTACACTCCTGTTTTCCTGGCTATCATGCCGGTTTGGAGCGGGTTACTACCCAGGTTTGTAAAAATCAGGTTTTTTGACCCAGAAATCACTTAAATTGTGTATATCCATGTAACTGGAGCGGAACTCAATTTTTAGGCCACTTTTTAGATAGTGGCTTACTGACTAATTAGTCATAGTAGAAGTCCTGAACCAAGTCCTGATATGCCTACCACAGTGATATGCGTACCACAGTGATATGCCTACCACAGTGATATGCCTACCACAGTGATATGCCTACCACAGTGATATGCCTACCACAGTGATATGCCTACCACAGTGATATGCCTAAGTGAGCTACAACATGTTCTATACTGAATAAATTATATTGGGATGTCATCTCTTACTAAAATATAATGTAGCAACTTATTTCGTAGAAATTTCTTGCTGATGTGAGAAAATCTGGTTGAAGAAGGTGGTCATGAGGAAACAGGCATTAAAAAAAACATTTTTTGCTTTTTTTACAAAATCATAAAATAATCAGATATTTAGAATAGCTTAAAAACTATAATATAATATAATTGCTTCTAGGAAATATTTACAGAGCAAAGCTATCGAGATGTTTGCCATAGATGTTCAGCAGCTATTCTTGCGTGAGTCATCAATTGTAAGGAATATAATTTTAACTCACAAATGAGACAATGACATCTGACGACATATGAGACACAGAGAATTAGTGTTACACCGAGACTCTTTGATTTTAGGTTACATCACATGACCAGACATAGTCAACACATACTAAACTTGCACAAGTGCTAGGCGTCAGACTTATAGAACTTGTTTACAATTTTTATTAAAAATTAAAGTTTCACCAAGACTCCCTAACCTAAATTAGATTAATAGCAAGAATATGCAGAATAGCAGGTATAGGAGTTCAACTCACCACAAATTTTTTTAGCGATATACAATCTCTAACTAATGTCAGTCAATGGTAGTCATAAAATTGGTGCAGTCACATACACGCAACCTTGTTTATATAATTAAAAAAGGCTAAATTTTAAACGCTGCTTTTAGATTCAGTACACATAGGTCAGGTTGCATGTGATTTTAATACAGAATCTGTGTTTGGATTCCAATTGTGTTCTTCTCAATTTCTAAGAAAATATACGTTAGTCAAATTTAGACTGGATTTACAATGGCACATGATGATTGAAAGGTTCAGCCATATAAAACATTTAAACCAAGTTTTATGAAATTTCATGTTACAAAATTTTAAAGCAGTATTTTGCAGTGAGGTTTTGTGCCACCAGAACTTATTGTAAATTGACAAAGGGTTGGGTTATGAGAAAACAAAGAGAAAACCAACACCGCTTGTTGACAAGCTTTAAGGGGACGTGTGCTGATGTATCGTTAAAATCAATAGCCTGAGATCATAATAAACAATTAATACTGGACGGCTACCATAATCTAGCGCTTGCTGTACAACAGAGAATTCAATTTAGTAAAAAAAAGGTTTTATCACAGTAGTACACAAGTTCTCATAAATCGATAGAGTGATTACTCTGCAACTCGTATTTACAAAAGCGATATGAAAAGATAACTCCAAGTTTATCAAAAAAATTTTGTTGTGCATCCCACAAAATTCAAGAAAAGAAAGTTTTAAATTTTATCATGCAAACATGTGAAAAAGTACACAATCCTTTCAAGAGAGCTAGTGTGAGATGACAAATACTTCTCAGTATGAGCAGTATTTGTCAGTTTGACAGCATGAGCTCATCAAGTTATTTTTTAAGGAAAGTATCATTTTTTGTACGAAAGTTTTCACAATTATGCACTTGGAAGCTGAATGCCTCACATTTACTTGGTAACATACAATTTACATATGTAATTTAAAAGCTCTTGAAATGTAGTGTCAGCATGTTTTAACGTACCTTCAAGTCATTGAGTGTCAACATCAACCATCTCTTAGACAAGCGAACATGAAAGCATTCGATGCTAGCGCCAGTTACAGCAGCCACACCAATGGATTTTTTCAAAAAATGCACTCAATCTCACTTCAAATCGTTTCAGCTACCTTGTAAGCATTACAACTGCCTGCGATTGATAAAGTAAAAATAATCAAACCTACACTTACACCCATTTCAACAAACAAACTTTCTAACACACAATAACTGTGATGGATACTGACTCTATAGTGTAAGGAATTTGTAATATTCAATTAACAAAGTTTTCAAATATTTTAGATTCTATGGACAGAAAATGATGACACTACTAAAAACTGATAATTAAATATAAAAAGATATACTTAATTCAAACATATATTTTAATTAACGAAAACTAACTTATTGTGAACGTTAGTTTTAGTTAGGAACTGTGAACTAACTTTTATAGTAGGTTAGCTTGAAGTTGCCCTAGTATAGGCAGAGTAAGTTGCAAAAATTATTATATACAAAAGTAACAGGTTGCAAGATAATGCTAGGTACTTGTCTGTACTTTGTTGAAACAATCTAACATGGCTTTATAGAAAGTCAATAAATCATTTGTGTAAACCAATATCTGCACCCAAAGCAAGAATCCTAGCTTAGGCCATCAGACTTCCCATTGATCATTCTAATTAAAGAAAATCTGATTTCTTGTAAGTGCCTCCCAAACAACAACAAAGCAAATATCGGACGAGCTTACAGAAAATTCTTTAAAAGGTTTTGTGGACTTCACTGGGATTTGAACCCAGGACCTCTTGAACCTAAAACAAAAATCATGTCATAAACCATCAAGATTTGAATTATGTAAAAAAAATCTGATTTCTTGTTAGCGTCTTCCAAACAACAGCAAAGCATATATTGAAACAAGCCTACAGATAATTTTCAAAAGGTTTAGTTGACTTTACTGGGATTTGAACTCATGGCTTCTCGCACCCAAAATACAAATCATGTCATAGACCATCAAGATTTGAATTATGCAAACAAAATCTGCTTTCTTGTTAGTGTCTTCTTAACAACAAGAAAGCACATATTGAAACAAACTTCTGGAGATTTCCTTTAAGGTTTTTTGGCTTCACCGAGATTTGAACACGGGACCTCTCGCACTCAAAATGAGAATCATTTTCTAGACCATCAAGCTATCAAATAATACAAACAAGATTTCAATTTTTGGCAATATCTCCAAAACAGGAAGGCGCATATATTGAAACACACTTTCAAATTGTTTTTAAAATGGTTAGTAGGCTAAACAGGATTTGAACCCACAACCTTTCACACCTAAGTGGGAATCGTATATCTAGTCTGTCAAACCAATAATGATGTAATCAGCAATCTGATCTATTTATACTGTGTAAGAAGCTACAACCACTTTTTTATAGAAATTTTGCTGTTGCGAATACTGTAGCTTGACATAAAAACTACTAATTGATGCTGAACCTATATGCATGTAACGTGTAATTTAAGTACACTTCAGCAAGTATTACCTATACTATGGCTATTAGGCCATGATCGATGCCTGTGGTTTGAAACTAATCAACAAATGGAGTGTATTACTATAGAAACATATATTCCAAAGTGCAACTATTTTAACAAATTAGTCTAACTTTTCCACAAATTACCTTCAAAAATAAAAGGTTGGTTATAGATCACGTAGAACAGCCCACAACAATGACCAAATTCTAGTTTATACACTATAGAGAAAGAAGACTGCGCGCCAATAGACAATTTTTATGGAAGTACCAACACTTTAGGATATCTAAAGTCTACGTCTAAGTCTAATCTAACTCTAATTTAAGTATAATTTTAAGTCTAATCTAAGTCTAATCTAAGTCTAATCTGAGTCTAATCTAAGTCTAATCTAAGTCTAACCTAAGTCTAATCTACGTTTAATCTAAATCTAATCTATGTCTAATCTAAGTCTAATTTAATTCTAATCTAAGTCTGATCTAAGTCTAATATAAGTCTAATCTAAGTCTAATCTAAGTCTAACCTAAGTCTGTTCTAAGTTTAATCTAAGTCTAATCTATTTCTAATCTAAGTCTATTCTAAGTCTATTCTAAGTCTAATCTAAGTATATTCTAAGTCTAATCTAAGTCTATTCCAAGTCTAATCTAAGTCTATTATAAGTCTAACCTAAGTCTAATATAAGTCTAATTTAAGTCTAATCTAAGTCTAAAGATAATTACTGATAATATTCAATTACTCAATAATACAAGTATGCAAAAGTTCACCCTTTGAACCCAGGCCATACTTGTTAAAGTGGTTCAGTAACATGGCACAATATGTCTTATGATACAATGTTTTTAAGATTTTATAAAATATATCTAAATGTTCTCATGATACAAAGTTTTTTTAGCATAACACTAGGAAAGTCCACAAATACTAACCTAGATATGCTTGCTTACCTGGCATTAAGTGGCCACATATTTTCTTCTTTTCCGGGAGTATCTTCGCTTCGGAAGGCTGTTTGTCAATCAAACAATTTTGCAAAAATATGGGCAATTTACAAAGTTTCTAATATGGTTAATGTATGAAATAAACAGGTTATTACAACACGCAGAGAAAAAAATTTATTTGAAAACTTACTGAAAGTAAAACGATGTGTGTGATTTAATCAACTCCTAAAAGATCACCATATATATGATAACAAGTAGGTGAGAATGTTAGATAGATAACACTGCTTATGACTACTGCTGAATATACACATCAGTAGTCATGGGCAAATCTAAACAAGGTAGCAAATGTTCCAACGACTTTCTTTGAAACATTTTTAATCATTGTAAATACTGTAAACTAGCCTAAAAATGATGATCATCATCATCATCTATCAAAGACTTATCTATAGAGATCCTTAATTTCATAATAGCAAATCTCAAATATTGAATTTATAAATGTATTAAAAAGGAAGCCGAAAAAGTGAATGGCTCTGTTAGTGATGAATGAGAGAGCAAAAATAGGTCGAAAGTTATGTAGGTGATTGAGTATGTACACATAATAAACATTCAATTTTCAGTTATATGGCCTAAAACTTGCCCCATATTTTACTTTGATTTGTAAGTGCAGAGACAAAGTTAGATACCTTTTGTTATTAGCAGATGTGTGTAAGCATGTCGATACATCATTAAAAGCTATAGCCTGAGATTTTAAAAAATAGTTTATATTTCTAGCCGACGATGACTAAGATTGTAATAAAGTGTTGAGTGATCCTTTTGTTTCTTCTCTGAAAAAAAGTGTTCTGCATGTTTGCTGCGCAAAACATGCAGTTCTGTTTGCGACTTTAAATAATAAAGTCATAGTTATTTAACATCAAAGAGTAGTTAAATTTATTTTACATAATTCAATTACATTTTGTTACAAATTTAAGTTACATCTGGCCCTTTGAGGACAGCCATTACACTGATGTGGCCCTTGATTAAAATGAGTTTGGCACCCCTTCTACATCATAAAGCACCATGAGCATGTTGGTATTTAAAATGAATGTTTAATTGTGAATATTCTGTAAAAGTTCTATATTAATGATATAGCCTAGAGACATCGATGAGACTTCTAGTGTTTGCAGTTTGAGTTGGATAAAAACTATAACCACAACATCATCAATCAGTTTGAGAGGCTCATTTTAAGAAGTAAACTAAGAAGAAAGGTTACTGCTAGCAACTGATGATATTGTCAACAGACTTCAATGCTAGCCATGAATGTAAAACACATTTTCAATATTTTATGTTTTCCGCAAACGCAGTTGAGATACATTACTGGTTACAGCCTCTCATTTTGAAATTAAAAATATTGGAAATCTATTTTATATTTTCTGTCAAAATAAAACTGCTGTAACATCAAAGTAAATGTTGTAAAAAGCTAGAATTAATTACAAGAGATGAAGCGAGTCGCTGACGCACTACCATTGATTTCTACTTTTTGACGGAACAGCAACTTAAATGCAGAGTATCTACAGTTCATTTGGGCTGTTTCCAGTGAGCCAGCATGAAGTTTCATTTAATCTCTTTTAACTTTATTTTACTAATCATCACAGTATTCAGTACTCTGGTGGCAATGGATGAGCTTTATGATATTATCAGAGATGTTTCTCCAGATCTGCTCGCTAGACAGATAGTTTAGTTTAGTTTAGTTTAGTTACCTGCTGTCTCAAATAGTTTTGAGACAGCAGGTAACTTTCACGATCCTAAAACATTAGTAACTTTGCTGTGTTCTAACGCCTATGCAAATATAAAAATAAAAATATAAATGTTTATTTGTCGTGTTACATTTGCACGTTGCCATTATCGTCACTTCATTAGCTATGTTTTTATTCATCCTAACCTTTTAAGGCTGTTGCAACTCTGATCGTTATTTTTGACTAATATTAAAATTTAGCTATCGGTTTTTAGATGCAATTTATCCACAGAGTCAATGTATAAAAGTTCAGAGTAACCCCAAGTACCTTTTTCTAGTAGGTTACTTAGGTTAATTAAAAATAGAAAACAAATGTTAACAAAGTAGCATATACTGAGTCATAAATTGAATGGCTTCTTTTATTTTATATAGGAAGTTTTTCTCTCTCATTTTGTGTGAACCTGTGTACCGCAAGCCTTACTTGCCTGTCAGCTGTAAGAATCAGTGCATCTGGAGAATGTAAGTTAGTTTCTTCAATCCTGCACGCGCTTCCTACTGGAACAAAAACTGGGCTGACATACATCAAAAAGAGAAAACCTGATGCGGCAAAAATTCCAACAGAGGTACAGATGGACATGTACTGACACCAGTTTCTATATACCCTGTGTTCGAGTATAGGGTCAAATTTTTTTAATTAAATTTTAAAGCCTTTTGATTTCTAAAAGAATCCCTAAACAATAATTAACAACTTGACGCTCAAGATGTGAGGACTATTAGTAAGCAAATTTTAGAATTTTTTAGATTTTCAAGTCAAAATCTTAGCTTTTTCTAAGCAATGATTTAAAAACTTGCCTTCTATGGTAGTTTTGCTCATAAACCGGAAGTCTTTAAACAAAAATTGCATGCAGGATGCTTCTAAAAATAGCAAACTTTAAACTTATTGTAACTTTTACGTGTAAGCTATCATATACATACATACGTCTATACGTACGTACATACGCACATACATACATACATACAAACATATGTACAAATATATGTACAAACATTTGTACATACATACGTAGGTATGTACTTAAGTCCATACATACGTAAATACGTAAGTACATACGTAGGTACATACGTACATACATATGTATGTACATACATACGTACGTACATACATATGTACGTATGTACATACGCAAATACATACATATTTACATATGAATGTATATGCATACGTACATATGTACATACATACGTATGTACATACGTACATACATACGTACGTACATACGTACATACATACGTACAAACATATATATGTACATACATATGTCCATAAAAACCTACATACGTACGTACACACTTACGTAAATACTACGCACAAAGGTGCGTACACACGTATGTACATACATATGTACATACATAAATACATACATGTGTACATTTGTACGTACATACGCACATACATACGTACATATGTACACATGTATGCTCATATGTACGTACATGTGTACATTCATACATACGTACATACATACGTACATACATTAATGTGTACAAATGTACATACATATATACATTTGTACATATGTACATCTGTGCGTACATACATACATACAAACATACATACATAGGTACATACATACATACATATGTTTGTACGAATGTACATACATATGTACATCTGTACATACATTTGTACATACACGTGTACATACATACATATGTACATACATACATATGTACATATATACGTACATAAATACATACATTTGTACATACATATGTACATAAGTACATCCATACGTATGTGCATATGTACGTACATATGCACATAAGTACATACATATGTATGTGCGTACATACGTACATATGTACATACATACATACCTATGTACATACAAACATACATAGAGTACATACGTACATAGAGTACATACGTACATATGGACTCTACATTTTGTACTCTACATTACGTACGTACATACATACGTACATACATCTGTACATACATACATATGTACATACACACATATGTACATACACACATATGTACATACATATGTACATAAATACATACGTACGTACATCTGTACGTACATACCTACATACATACGTATGTACATACGTACATACATACATACATACATAGAGTACATGCATACATAGACTACGTACATACATATGTACTCTACATTTTGTACTCTACGTACATACATTAATCCTGACCTGTAACTACTACCTACTCCCAAATGACTGGTTCGAGTAGCTTCACACGTTGCTGTAAACCTCTGTTCATGCAAAATCTCCTAAACAGATTTACTATAAACTAATGTGAATAAATTTTACTTCTATTGTAGTTGAGCATGTGCTGATGCATGATGCTGTATAAAATACTAGGTTTAAATGAACACACTATATAAAAGGGTGTGAGGCAGCTGTCTACTTGACGGGCAAATAAAGATAGGTCCACAAAACAGAGATAGGTTTACAGTTCAAAGCCAACTTTACTCATTATTTATTGTCTTTAGAGGTCTTATATGCTTATTAAATTACTGGAAACATTTTTTACTTCAAAAAGTTAAGCGCTGAGTAATACAACGCAGTGCTGCTAATAGTGAATAAACACTAAATTAAATGTGTTTGAATTTTGGTTTTTTTGCTTAGAATTTATTCTTGTATTGCATATCTGCTAATACATACAAATGCTATAGATGCAAAGTTTCTGCGGTACAGAAGAGAGTTCTACATGTAACGCAGCTCTATCGCCACGAGTCTATCAAGCTTAGTATGCAAAATAAAATAAAAGCAGATAAATAGATCTTAACAAATGGTTTACTACAAATAATTTAATATTGCCTACGCCGGTTAGAACACTTTGTTTACATGTATATTGTTTTAAAACTTCTGTATTGTACCAGCCCTCTAAGCCATACATGTTATAAGGTCTATTAAAAAGAAATATGAATTGAGTATAGAACTGGAATTGTCACTACGGTCTATCCTCATTTGCTGAATTATGTTACCTGTTTTTTTTTCAGACTGCCAAGATGCATTTGATAATGGAGAAAGAAACAATGGAGCTGTGTATACCCTTTATACTGACCCTGAGTGTGCACCTGTGTTAGCTGTCTGCCAGTTCGATGATCAATCTGGTTGGACTTTAGTACAGAGAAGATTAGAGGGTGCCATTGATTTCAACAGAGGATGGGATAAATATGCGCAAGGTTTTGGCAATCCACAAGGAGAGTACTGGGTAAGTAATCAGGACATATGTTCAGTGGCAATTTGCATTCATTGTTTTCATTGGTATTTTTATGTTAAGTTATATGTATGTATTTTTGAATAAAATTTATATATGTTTATTGGCCTGGAAAATATTCACCACGTGACAAAAAAGAACCAGAAACTGGGTATATTTCTTGAAGATCATGAAAGTCAGTCAAGAACAGCCAACTATTCTTTATTCAAGATTGAAAACAAAGAGAACAACTACCAACTTTTGGAGAGTTTTTTGAGATCCGCCTGCATTCACATATTCTGCTATATTGTGTAAGTTCTGTTATTTATGCATATCATATAATTATGACATAATCATGTACAAATAATCAATTAAGAAAACAACCGAATGTTAGTATTTCAATTGCCTAACCACGAGTCTACAAAGGCTTTTACGATTCATAGCTCTTATATGTATCATATAATGTAATCTCCCTTTTTGCATTTATACTAATGCTAAACTATGTATTAATTTAAACTTTAATAACTCTATGAAATGTGATGCTCTTTTGTGTTTTAGTGAGTTTCTATTTTCAGTTTTTTGTAAGGTTCAATTGCTAAATAGTGGTTGAGGCTTTTCATGTGGACAATTGTAATATCTCGAGTAGGTATTATAGCCTCTACATTATTTCTGTGTTTGATCAAACAAAGCTAGTCCGATGTCTCATTTTTACATTTGTATTAGTATCGGCAGGTACCAGTATCGCCATATTCAAAGTTTTGATGATAGCTTCTGCTGCAACACTAACATTTTTATACACACACATGCAGTATTATATTCACGAATGGTTATTATTAATTCAACATATTCAGGATTTTAATTTTGCCTTCTCAGTTTATATGACTGGTATAATTACCAAATCATGTTTTATTGTTTTTGTAGCCAAATAGACTTAATTTAGCTTTTACTTAATTATTATTTCACATTTACATTTAAATTCTTTATGTTTGTTTTATTTTGTTTCGTAATTTATTCGGCCTGCGCAGAATAATTTTCTTCTGATATGAAGTTTGAAAGTTTCAGCTGTTTGACAAAGCTTGAAAACTTTTACAGTGGTTTCATTTTATTCTTAATTTATTTAAACTGTGCCAAACACTTTTCACATGATATGGGGTTTAAAAGTTAG
Source organism: Watersipora subatra (assembly GCF_963576615.1). Taxonomy (NCBI): domain Eukaryota; kingdom Metazoa; phylum Bryozoa; class Gymnolaemata; order Cheilostomatida; family Watersiporidae; genus Watersipora; species Watersipora subatra. The sequence continues at coordinate 42,250,391 of NC_088713.1, forward strand.
AATGGTAACTGGTGTAATATGTTTAATAGGTGATAAATTTTTTGTGCAAATACTTTCATTATCCAAGCAACACTGGACATTTAGGTAGTACATATATGAGGACCACAATGGAAAAACAAGTAATGTCACATTTTGGGTTTTTGGAGTTTTTGCTTCCTTTTTGTAGCTTTAGCATTGTACAACTGTAGGCCTACGGTGAATTAAAAAGTTGAAAAAACCAGTGTTGTAAAAATCTGTGTTTAAACTTCATTCTCAAATGAATAAACAGCAGATGTCCAAGCTATAATATCAAAAAATCAGATAATTCCAGCAAATGACCAACCAAACAGCCTTTTGCTTGTTAACACGGTTATGCATTGTTTAATGTGGCTTAGCTAGAAGCAACGATAGATGCGCAACGCGTGCTTGATTGTTAAATTATTATTAATAATGATGGCATCTGAATAAAGATCTGAAAATTCAAAATAAACTGAAGTCTGAAAAGCCTAGAAAACAAAGAAAAGATGGTAAAGCAGAAAAGAAGGCTAAAAAGCAAATGGTTCCCAGCAACAAGAGAGAAAATTGCTTATGCAAACAGTAAAAATGCCTTTAAATTTTGTGTGTGCAACTGACAGACAGAAATTTTTGACTGATTTTAATCAATTTTACACTACAAAGAATCTATAAGACGCTTATTTATCTTTGCCAATAACAGTGTGTAAAGTAGAGAGAAGGCCATGTTAAAAGTCACAATGATTCCGAAATAATGAAGTTAGATTTTTTCTGTGATCGATGCGCTTGGCAGAACAAAAGCTACAGACTCATCCACTATTTTCATTGGCTTGTGCGAGAGAAAACTTTTTTTTAACTAGATCACATTAAGCTTTTCGATGTGTGGACATTTTTACATGGAAGGTGATTGAGACATAAATGCAGTGAATTGCAAGTCAAATGTAGATCTACCGTCTGATTGGGTTAAGTTGTTTCAAAAACTTCGCAAACACCCTGAACCCTTTAATAAAATTCATCTTAACAGCTCAAAGTTCTTCAATAACACAGAATATCTTAAACAGATGCAACCAGACAACTTGCCCAATGAAAACTAGGCATATACGTCAAGTGAAAGTTGCGAATACGGAAAGCAAGCTCATGGCGTTTTATGGAGAACAATGGAAAGGCAGTTACATCGAGAGTGCTATTGATCAACCATTTAGGCTTTCTCATTGAACTCATCCAACTTGCATTACCACCAGTATATTGTCAATCAGCAAAGCAAAATACCAAGATTTGCAGGTTCCTAAACAATTTTGAAATTTAGAGAATCAACAATTTTTTGACTTCACAACCAGTGATGTTGAGACAGCAAATAATGATGAAATTTAGATCTTGTAGTAAAACATTAAACTGCTTTTAATTACTCGTTGTGTTGCTGTACCAATATTATAGTTAAATATAGTTTAAAATGGGAAAAATATAATTTTTTATTGAGCAAAACCTTTGTAATGCATTCAAACGAAAAAATAGGTAATGCCCGTTGCCAACATGCATGTTCATTTTTGACCACTGAATACAAAAAAACCAATATCCAGAGTTAAAAATGTTATTTTATAAGTAAAAAACTATTTATTTGTCAATAAACTTACTTGTCATAAACTGCATTTATTGTAACATAAACAGTTTATTTGTCATACACTGTATTTTAATTGCATGATCCTGTCTCAAAACTTGAAAGATAATTATCTCGAAACTGCAAAAGTGTGACATCACTGGTTTTTTTCCATTGGGGTCTTATATATATAACAGTCTTTATAGTGGCTATACATATTTGGTCTAGATATGATATCATTATTAACCGTTTCAATACGATCAATGTACAAATTGAGCTTTCCGCTTTATGTCAGCCATTTCAATAAAAATTGCCAATTTGGCTGAGTGATATGTATACACCTTTTTTCAGTTCCAAGTCTATACAGATAATTTTTGTTATATATTTTACAATGTATATTGCAATCACTTTAACAAAAAAGATCAATAAAAAATTCAATTTATCCATATCATGTTCATTGATAAAGCTATGTGAAGGTAGAACTGCTACGGACCTGCAACGATCCTGTACAAAGCTCCTTACTCTCACAAAACTTGTTGTCATCACCATATAAGTCAGCACTGTCACATTCATGATCTGAATATGTTAACAATTCTGAGTCTAAACAGCTAGGCTATAATGTCATCAGCAGTGGCTATATTATGGCTTCTACATGCCTCTTGTGTAAAAGCCATTTTGGCTTTTACACAGGAGGTGCTTGCAGAAGCCATAATAACACTAAACAGTTCAAATGCTGGAAAGTAAAAAGTGTCTGTTTCTAGTTGAAAATTTGCAAATAAATATTTAAAATTGTTTCTAAATGCTCATTGTATAGAGAAGTCTTTGAACCACATTGTTGATATCATAAAAGTACTAAAGAACCTTGGTTATGTTGTCAACGAATAATAAAAGTAAGTTACTACGCATATGCTGGGAAGTCCACAAAAAACGCATATGACAGTCGACCATAGGCTTTGCATAAATGCGTATACGAAAATGAAATAGTTAACTTGCTTCATAGAGAAATGGTTGAACATCGCAGATAAATAGGCCGTCTAAATTTCAACTGAATCTTTTCACTTGTTGGGACTCTTGATCTTAAGTATTCATACTGCGGTTCAACCCAAGCACATAAACTTCACTTTAAGATTGTCTTCCTACAAATTCTTTCTAAATGACTTTTCAACTATGATGCAGATTTTGCAATAGTTCTTTTATGGATACCGCATTGCAGAGAGAATATACATGTACCAATAGGTTAAGTTAATGCACTTATAACTCTACATGCTTATAGACGCATATTTCTTTCAGATAGCTATTATGTTTGCATATTGCACATTAATGATGCAACACTACATAAATGCAATGTTGATATAGTTTCTAACAGACTGTAAATGGGTATTTTTATTATTTACATTCATTATTTATTGTAAACAAACGCTATTTAAATGTACATTAATTTAATTATCATTTTCGCAAAGATTTCTAGTGACAAAGCTATGTATTTGTTAACATCCTTTTGTCTTATAGTCAAGTGTGGGTAGGATTTTCACTTTATGCCACCAGAATGCTCATTGGGTATGTTTTGTTAAATAAACCTGCATGTCTTGCCTTTAGGTAAGTGGCTACAGTGGAGACGCAGAAGACTCTCTCTCTGATCATCGTGAACTTGGATTCTCTACCTTTGACTATGACAATGATGGTAGCCCAGGAAGCTGTGCTCTTACTTACCAAGGTGATCATAACAAAACCATACAGCTAGCTGTTTGACAAAAAAGTGCCATGAATTTATTCTTAATACACTGCAACTAAGAAGATTTATGGAGCTTTCAATATCTTTAACTTTGACAACATAATTCACGTCAAACTATGGCAATAATAAATTCATTTGAGACAGTATGAAATAATTGTTCCTTATGTAAATAAGTGTGAGACTTTAGCGGATTACATGTCCTCTACATAAATAACTCATATTTTTCCCATAAACACACATTATGATTGGGTACAATGTCTTTTGCAGATTTACTATACCCTACTTTTTAACATCTAGACTAAATGGATAAATTAGTTTCCTATAACTACGTATTCGATAAAAATAATTGGCAGAAATTACAGGTATATTCAAAGTTCCTAAATTGACCACCAAATACATAAATTTTATTATATTTTTCTTTACGGCGTGGGTAGAGTTTACTTGTACCTGGATTATTAAAGAATACAATTATGTATGCAATTCACAAATTATTTTACGGTCAAGTATTTGGTAGTTAAATTCATGGTTATTTGCTAGAGTAAACTTGAAGCTTATTGGGTAGTTATTAACATGAAATATCATAGCTTGGCAATTGGTTATTAATACTTTATATTATTCATTTGGCTATCAGCTCAGGTTTTTAGGGGTGATAAAAACGTTATATTCGAAATTATCAAAGCCCATTAGGCCGAATCTTTATTCTGGTTTTAAGGTAAAATGGTCAGACCCGCATTTCCTAGCCTGTATACCCTAGCCCGTATTCCCTAGCCTAGCTGAGCCGCCCCAACATTTTAGGAATTTTTATCTTGAATACTTGGTTAACTTGAACGAAATTGTTTGGTCCGCTCCCACGCAATGATAAATTGCTTTAGATAACTCGACCTCAACATCATTAACTCAAACAGTTATTTGCCCAACGGCTACGGGAGCGGTTTTTATCGCTGAAGAAGATCACTTTATTCCAATTCATAGAAATAAACACCAGCTTTTAGTATTTTCTAGAAGTCATTGTTATCATTATCGGCAAAATATTTTTATTAACGACTTTTAAAAAGGTATGCAAAAGGTCTAGTTTCATCAAACATCCGCTTAGCAATTAGCCAATCAAAATTGCGGAAACCTTTAGATGAACTTAAAATAAAAATTGGCAAAGTTGATCTTTGTTGACACGCTCAAAAGAAAAAGATGTTTTTTTTCTGAGCGTTTTAACTGCAGTCAATTTTAAACTATTTTAATCTAAAAACGTTCTGGCAGTCACATCACCTAAAACAAAACTCAAATAGTAGAAAATATTTTTACTTTCAGATAAAAATTTTCAAAACCACATGAAAGGCCCTACGTGAAAAAAACCTGTTGGGGGTACCTACACCGCCCCCTACAAACCCCCAGTTCATAACTAATCACCTAACAATTGCCGTCCGAACTTGCAACCAGGGAATACCGGCCTGAAAATGGTCGGCTGACAAGTAGAACTTGGTATCTGGTATTATTTTCTTTTTTAGGGTCTTGGTAATTTTTGCCTTTTGGTTACCACTAAAGAGTTCAACAGTGGAATATAGTGAATGCACTTAGCAATATTTACCATTTGTAACTAAAACATATCGCCAGCTTTAGCTTTTTCTTAGATCACATGCATATTTTAGGTTGCTGGTGGTATGGCAATTGCATGAGGGCTAATTTAAATGGAGTCTGGCATAAGGTCGAAGACGCTCAACCTTCAAAAGTTGTAGTGGCTTGGTTTGCTTGGAAATCTCTGTATTCATTTAAAACTGTGTACATGAGAATTGGTAACTGATGCTACCGCAAAGCATGTCTTTAAATAAGATGATATTAATATTGTTTTATCTGATATCATATTTCTTCCTCAGTTTTTTTGTGTACTGCAAAGCTGCTTTCTTCTAATTTCTATAGTTTTCGGATGATTCCTTGATTTTGTTTGAGACAAACATGAATACTAAGGCATTTGTTCTGCTTTTTGTGGAAAGGTGGTTCATCAAATAAATTTTGTCTTTCAATGTGTAACAAACTTTGTCAAAAGATTTAATACTAGAAAAGGATTTCATAAACATGCAGATTGGAAAAATCTCAAAAAATTGACACAAATAAAGTAAGACTCACAATACTTTATCATTTTAAGAACTTAAGAGTGGTGATGCAGCAAACGGCTATAACTTTACTTTTTCATTTGAGGCCACATCATTATTGTTACTTGAAGGAAGTATTGCATTTTCTTAAAAGCAAAGTTTCATATATATTTCAGTCAATTAAGCATAAAAAAGTTGCATGTATTTGTATATTTTGCTTACCCCAGTTCTACAATAGACCTATTCAACTCGAGCCAATAAGGCTGGCCTTCCAACGTAGCTTGCTTCTCCATGCTGGCTGGTCCCTCCATGCTGATAAGTGTCTCCATGCTGATTAGCCTCTTCATGCTAGCTAGCCTTTCCTTGGTAGCCAGACCGACCGGCATTATAAGCACAACAAATCATGGAAAAGCCTTATGGAGTCTAGGTGATTTTATTGCTCAACATTTGACTGTGCAATATGTTGATTTATAAATAGATTGTATGCATTTGCATACAGATAAGTTTATTTATTATATGCAGGTAAGAAAAATTGCATCTCTTTGTATAGCTTTATGTTACATATAATACAGTCATACATCGACTTACGAGCATCATGCATTCAAGGACTCAGCTCGTATGTCAGTTTACTTGCATGTTGGTGCAATTTATTTATATAAGGAACAATTAAATACCTGTGAATTGGTTTCTATACTCTTCAAAACAACAATGAAAACACTTAAAACAAAATATTGTAACAGAAGAAACATGTTAGCAATGGTCCTAACTTACCACATCCTGTCATAAAGCAACAAGTAAAAAATAATTCACTGAAATGTCATTAATTAAAATTTTAAATTAAATACCTGCAATAACAGCTAAAAATAGCATTTTCTGAGCAGAGAGAAAATATTTATCCTTTAGTTCAACATTTGACTTTAATAAATTTGTATTCTGGTGCACAGACTAAAAAGAAACTTTTTTAAGACTTGATGTAATTAAAAAAAATTTGGTGTTTTGACCCACCGGGTCAGAGGTGACCGGGTTTCGCCACCCGACCGTCAGGTCTTCCTATACAAAGACGAGGCTAGGTTTATGGCTGAACAAGAAAAGTTGTATATCGCTTTTTAAGTGTGATTGTATTAGAGTCACGCATTGTCCTAGCGCAAAAGGACCAAGCGAAATAAAACAGGGTGAGTCGAGACTATATTTTTATGTCTGTGATGTAACCTATAGTTTTTGGACTATATAGGTTTCACAATGTTTTTCGGCAAGAAATAATCAACATGGCGGTGGTCTGGAAGTTCATGAAAAAGCCAGTCATGAAAGGGAAAGGCCAAGTTACTTGTACAATATGCGGAAGCAAGTTAGGCTAAAAAGATTGGTCCACCTCAATACTATTAAGGCATTTACAACAAAGGCATCCTTAGGAACTTAAAAGCCCGTTTAACAACCTTCAAAAAACGAAAGAGTGATAAAGAAAAAAGTAAACAACCAACTTCAGCTGATTTTATGTGTGAAAATTCAAAATTGTCAGCAAGCAGTTTTTAAATTGAGTTTATTTCACTAATACCAGAAATTTTAGGGAAGTGATTGATTTTCACTTTCCACTATGCTGGGCTATCTATTTTTATATTTGTTAAGTATTTCTTAATTAATTTCTTCTTGTTGATTATAATGGCGGAGTTAAAAAAATGGAATAAAAACACTCTAGCCAAAGTCTTTGCCATTAATCTATCACCTATTGAATAGTATTGATTCACCAATGTCTAGCAATAAATTGTATATTGCATCTATAAACCAAGCAACAAACTATAATAATTAGTGTGATAACGTGTTCTTTTATTTTAGGTTGATTTCACAACATTAGGCTGTAATGGAACTATCTCTTAACACTAAATGGATAAAAAATCGCCCGCGCTGACCCGGCCTGACTCAATCTTGGTCCTCATTGCCGACCCTTAGTCTGGCCCAACCCTGCATTCTTTGGTCTTTTTCTAGCTTTGCCGCAAACCGTGTAATTTACTTTTCAAAATTCAATAAAATTGGTATACTATGACCATACATAGCTCAAACTGAAATTTATTTTTATTAATAAAAACATTTTGTACATAAACTTTCATTTACATGTGTACTACTGAAAAAGCTTTGGCTATGTATAATTGTCTGAATGATATATAGTGTTAATGTATGAAGCGCTTGGAAACCTTCCTTTTGGCAGAGTCTAACACCACAGCGTAGTGAACGCTAGTAGCATCGTCACCATCCGAGATGCCATAACATTTCTCTGTATATTCTGAGTCTTCAGAGTTGACAACCCTACTATCATTTAAATTATTATCATCTTGATCAAACAAATTAAAACTAACAATTGCAGGATCAAATTAATCTTTATTTTCTCGTTTTGAACATTGAGCCAAATATTGACTGGTTTTTCCAACTTAACTCTTTTCAAAGGAGTCGTGATTTTTTGAGCTTTTAGCACAAACCAACGCCTTTCAGATGGTTGTTTTATATTCTAATTTATCGACCAACATCTTGTTGATGATATTTAAGTTTTACTAGTAATTAAATATATTAATAATTGTTACTAGGCGACAGCTCTATAGACGACTACCGAAAACGACATAAAAGTTGTTCCTCCACGAAAACGATCAACGACATTTTTGTCGTTTCTCCAGCCAAAAGGTTAATAGTTTTTATACCGTTTGAAGGGTGGGGAAACTCCTAAAAAGTTCAACTACCATATATCTTGGGTAATCTGCTGTAAACCTTACACTTTGTCGCAAAATATGAAACTCAGAAATTTGAGAAAATGAGCGCAGAAGTCAGTAAGTGAGACAAACGAAAACTTGCTCACAATCTGTTCTCAAGTATTAAAAAAATATTTCAGGCTATATGGGTCGCGAGCTTGAAACCTTTACTATGCAATCTGATTATGCATCCAACTATGGGTTTAGACAAACAAATGGTAATACAGACAGACAGACACAGCTTTAATCATACCAAATATTAAACATGTAAATAGTCAGATTCTTTGGCATATTAAAAGATTTAACAATGATAATTATATAAAATAGTTCTCATTATCATATGTTAGGTGTATCAAGACTAAATAGAACTTGAGTTGAAAGAAGATGCACTAAAAAAACTAGTACAGTAACTTGCATCAGCCATGCGATGAGTGTTATGCAGACAACATGGGATTGTGGAAAACGAGCTTAACCTTTTGCCATTTACATTTAGATAAAAAAATCTATATTTAGATATTTTTAAATCACTTATATAATCATTAAATACTCATTTTCAGTAATTATTTAAAAAAAATTTGAGTTACTTTATAATTTCAGCCATAACAAATTTAAACCTACTCCTTAACAATTACCTAGCCAGTTATGGTAAATCAGCCAAGGCAAATATCAAGCAACCCTAATATATACAAATATGATAGATTTCTCTGCTAGCATCAGCTGCATTAAAACCATACATGTGATTTGCTTAGCCTTTTGATCAGAGAGAAACCATGAATGATAACAAAATGGTAGTTGTTATCAAACGTAATTCAATGCTATAGTAGTCTTGAAAATGTTTTTAAGTGAGCTCATGATTCTGTTGCTTTTTTAAAACTTTCTCAAATTTTAAAAAATATTCAATTTAGGCATCTTTTTAAGCATCAATTTTGGCACATTTTTCGTCAAAAAGACCAATACAAAAAGTCAGCATGAAAGTTGTCACTTTGCCCAAATCAATCCATGCTCTGCTTGGATAAAGATTTTTAACCAAAAATTTTAGATAATCAGATAGTTTAGGATAGCATCAAAAAATCTAGCCTAGTTGCTTCATAAGAATTAGCAACATCAAATAATTATTAAAGGATCTATGCGGCTTGGTTGCGATGCTATGTCGGTCGCTCCATTGGTAATCATAAGGGAAGTTGCGCAAAAATTTATGTAGAAAAAAATAAGATTAAAGCTTTTAACCAAAGACTGTTGGTTGTTTACAACCCAGTTGTAAACTTTAGTAAAACTTAAGAATTAAATAAATTGAAAATAAAATCCATAAGAACAAAAAAACTGACTGATGCAAAAATAGAAATAAACTGACTGAGCGCACAAATAACGACATGTTTAGTCGCTGTTGTTGCCTAAGTTCTCAAGTTCTACTAAAGTTTACCACAAAGACTGGTCGCTGGTTAAACGTTGTAATCTTATTTTATTCTACGTAAATTGTTGCGTGAAATCCGTTATGATTTCCAATGGAGCGACCGACATAGCATCGCAACCAAGCCACATAAATGGAAGAGAACAACTATCTATAAGTGCAGCTGATACATCGGGTGCAGTACGTCTTGTGACAAGCTGTTGTGTTGCTCGCCCGCGCGACGGGGGACAACTCCGCAATACAACAATTTGTCGAGACAGACTAGGTCATACTCCAACGCTACAAATAATGTTTACTATATACTACTTTTTGGTAGTGTCTTCCAAGCAACAAATATTTCTAAGAAAAACATATATCAAAACGTAATTTTGTATCAAATCGAAAAAAGATTTTGGGACTTCATCGGGATTTGAACTTGGAACATATCACACCAAAAACAAAAAATACACCCTTAGACTGTTACCCTACAAGTTAAGTAAGCTAAGTTTCAATTGTTGATAGTGTTTCCCAAGCAATGACAAAGCATATTGAAACACACTTTCAGATCATTGTTAAAAAAAAGTTTTTTGGCTTGACCGGGATTTGAACCCGAGACCTGTCCCACCCGACATGTGAAGCATGCCACTAGTACGATTTCATAAGCAGGAATTATACCATAGCATTTTTAGCATAACAGCTGTGCTTTATTGTAGTTTTGTATAGCTGTTTTTTGAGTTTTATGAATACCCAAGTCAAAATAGGACATTATAAACACTTGAGGTCCATAAAGAAGCAAATTTTCATTTTGGATCAATTATTAATTATTTCACTTTAAAATGCTATTAGCACACTATTAGTGCACTTTAATATGTTTTTCAATCAATTAATAAAGTGCTCTAGTACTTAAATTGTTTGGTAAGACTAGAAATACCACCATTATGGTATTTAAGTCAAATGGTGAACGGTGGACCTTTAAATGGTGAAGCGACTTCGGTAATCTATATATGTATTTCTCAAATTCTGTCCGTCCGTGTGTCGTCGTCGGAAATCTGACTATAGATCTTAAAATCTTGATTTCCTGCCATCTGATGGATTCGAACTTACAATGGTTTTCTCATCGACGATCCATGAGGCAATTCAGTATATCCAGAAGCTTTACCACTGAGCTATAACGCCTTAGCAAACATTTGCGTTTTTATATACGCTCTCATATAACGGATACGCTATGCGCGTGCAAACTATAAATTAGCCTTGTTAAAAAAAGCTATTTAAACATTGCCATTAAAACTGAATTTTAACTCACGACAAATTTAACAGATACACGCGTGCTATTTATTTTAGCCTTGCGTCAACGAATTGTGATGCTACTGTTCCGAAATATTTTGGGACCTAAGCATATGCAACGCGATGCTTCTTCGTATTTTTTTGTTAAAACTGATAAATTATCGCGAACTACAGTATAAATTTGTTTTGCCAACCTTTTGTACCTTACATACCTGCTATTTATCTTACATCTACATTTAGAAACTAATTTATTTCAGCTGCTCAGGAGACTTTTTCACAGCTACATTATTTTTTTTAGATTCTCATTTGGTACCTTGCGTTCCACAATAATTAAATACGAACTAAATCATTGTTTATTTAAAAAATATTTTACGTTATTTCTTTTAGTTCAAATTAAAACATCTTTGTTTGGATGAATATTTTGCAGTTTGTTATTAAACCTTTATTTTAATAGCGATATAGTATATTACCAAGCGTAATTTCCTTTTCTCAACAGACGGATAAGACGAAGCTTGCAAACGCACGCGAAAATCACAAAAGTTCTTATCAGTGCTCGCTTTGTGTACTAACTTACACATATTTCCTTCTAAACCTAACCAATTAATAATTCGAAATTAATTTTACATTTCACAACAAACATTTGTAAGATTATCTATTAGATTGTCTGTAAGATTGATCGTGTAACATTACAAGTATCAGTTATTCCTTACTATCTTATATTTACACACATTTACATATTTTGAGAAATATATAACTAGATTTACATTTTCCTATTACATTCTTAAACTTCTTATAACTTTTGAAGTTTATAATATTAGTTTTTAAAGTTTGTTTCATCGTTGTTATTATTTCAACTTGCATTCTTTTAAACATAGTTTGAGTATCATGTTTGAAGTTTTAACATTATTCATTTTCAAACACCGCTATTATTATTTAGTCAGTTTTCAATCTTTATTATTAATATTAGTAAATCGTAATTAATTTTACATTTTACAACAAACATTTGTAAGATTATCTGTTAAGCTCCATACTGATAAGCTCATGTTAAGCTTATTGAAAGCTCCATACTCTTTTGCATGACACAAAATGTTTGTTTAACACGACACAGAGTGACCGACTCTGATTTTGAACTATTTTAGAAATCAGCAGTACAATGGAAATAAAGTTTCTTTAAAATTTGATTTTTTCAGAAAACGAACAGAAATCAAACAATATGAAACTGTTTCATAAAATAACAATTAATAGCTCATCAATATTACTAAAGTCTTTATTATATGTGCATTATATGTTCATAACTGTCAGTATTTCGGCTATTAGCATACAGTTTCCATGTTCAAAATTAAAGTTAAATTTGCTTTGATTTTTAATGAGCTATTTCTATCAAGGAGTAATCTACTCATGACAAAGCTTTGTTGAACTTCAAAAAGAAGAAAACAAATACTTGTTACTGATATTTAGTGCCAAACTTTCATATCAATGTAAATAACCTCTTTTCAGATAGAATGTTTACATAGATGGATGGCTAAACCTTGTGGCCTTTGATAAAAACTCAATTTCTAATACCAACAAACCTAAAAAACAGATAACTGAAGACTGAAAGAAAAACAATACTGCGATGTTTGCGAGTTTTCAGTTCATTCTGAAAATGTTTTTTGGCATCACCAGGATTTGAACCAACACACAGTTTACACTCAAAGTAAAATTCATATAACTATTCATAGAACCATCAAACTATTTATTATATAGTGGTCGCAATAGTTAGAAAAAGTTTTCTAAAGACTGGCTGAAAGCGATGGCAAAAGCGAGGCAAAAGCTAAAAAGAAAAAAATTTAAATGAAGACAAAATAGAATTAACACTTAGTTTAAGTGTTAATTCTAAAGCGCACACTTAAAATTTACACTTGTTCTAGGTACGTGGTTAGTAAGTAAAATTCATTTATGTTAATTTTAAACCTTGTGTTATGTTACATAGCATCCCAAAAGTGTAGCGTTCCAAATGTGTTGTTGTGAACCCTCTTTTATACCCATGTTATCCAGTCTGTTTGTCTCGAAAGTAAGAACTCCATGCAGTATTGTACATAATTATGTTACACCTTATTGCAAATAATAACCAATAGATTCAGATACAGTCAATTAGAACAATTAAAACTCATTACATCATAAACTCCTATTTTTAGGTGTTGTTTTCGAAATATTGAAACAAATTAATTCTTGTTTCGTTATTTCATATAGGAAATATTGTTTTGAAATGCAAAAAAATTTACATACGAGTTTAGTCGGAGCATGTATTAAGCTCAATTTTGAGGTAAACATTTTAAAAACACACTTTTGGATCATTCTTAAAAGTGTTATTGAGCTTGACCAGGATTTGAACCCGGGACCTCTCACACCCTAAGCGAGCATCATACCCCGAATCAATCAAGCCATGTATAGTGTGACTAGTAAATAGCTTTCGGTAGTGTTTTCAAAGCGATAACAAAAATATTTTTAACCAAATTTTATTACGTAAATCGTCGATAAGTGCGTTGCTCGTCACCTAGTTCTTTGGCTAAAAACAACCATGAATGATAACAAAGTACTAGTATAGTTTAATGATGAATAATTGAATTATGCAATTAAGCAACTACTGCTATAATTGAATTGTTCTAAGCATAATTCAATGTTGCAGTAGTCATCACCAGGTCTAGTTAAATGAGCTAATGATTCTTTTACTTTCTTTAAAACTTTCTCATTTTTTTGCAAATATCCAAACTAGGTATCAGATACAAAAGCAGTAAATATATTCTGTCACAATGAAATACTCTCATAAGACTGCAAACTGGTTGTGTACTCATGACCTGATGCTTAGCAAAAAGTGAATTCATTTAAAAACTACACACAGCAGAAAGACTTATAGTGTAGACAACTCCAATTTGTTAATTTTGTTCAGGCCAATTATTCTGATAAGACTGACAAGTCAAAATTATAATTATTTTAAATAAGAAATATTAGTTAATAAATACATGGGCTGCGACTAAAACTCAGAATATATCACTTACCCTGTAGGTCATCATTGCTGCCTATCATGGTAAGTTTAGCATACAATTGAGAAGTCATTCATAGTGCGAAAACTGGAAAGTACAACATGGCCTCCATAAGATAGCTGCTGAAATTCATCATAAGGTTGGCTAGAAATAGACAGCCTTGGAACTAGTGAGGCTTTTTTGGCACGTATTTTTCTAGTGAACTTTTAAATGCGGTCAATTTTTGTAACTCTTAATTTTGAAATTTTCTGGCTTTCAGATTACTACAAACTTCCAAAACTATTTCAAATATTAGAAAAATATTGATGGCGTCCACCAAAGGGGTGTCTACTGTATCATTGGTGAAACCAACCTTAGGAGTGTCTATTGCACCATTAGTGAGACCAACCATAGGGGTGTCTACTGTATAATTGATGAGACAGACCATAGGGGCATCTACTGTACCATTAATCAGAATAACCATAAGGGTGTCCACTTTATTATCGAGGAGACTGATTGGAACTTGAAAAATTGATCAGCAATTATTATTCATTAGATTCATGCTAAATAGCTTTCTCCAGCTTTTTTATACAGTTTTTCTCTTTACACTGTTAAACCAATTTTGAGTATTTTACAAATTGCGGATATTTCGTAATTTGATGACGTTCCAGTTTTATATTCACACAAAAAGTTTAGGGTCTGAAATCAAAGGTAAAAATGTCACTAGGTTAGTTTATATGAATAAAGTAATTAGGTTCCACAGGCAGCAAATGTCACACAGGCTGCATATCTAAATAAATAATAATAATGGTCAAATCTTGAAAAATTCTTGGTTATAATGTGCAACAAAGTTATGAAATTTTTAAAAACAGTTCCCTAGTCAACTATCAATATATTTCAACTCCAATATTAGCCTTGAGCAAAAATCTAGACCCAATTAACAACAGTGACTTTAGTACGGATTAATTACTGCAAAGAAATACCAGTTAGTGCATAAATACACTTTATAAGCAAAACCTGTTTCCATTTCCTTGTCTGGTGCAGAGTTAGTGATAAGCAGAAGTTAGTAAAATATATAAAACATGACACCTCATTATGCGTTGTTCAGTTGCACTTTAAAAACAAATTTGTTCACATCGGAAAGGGGTATCCTTTCCACCGGCTCACTGTTCTAAATACGCATCGAGAATCTTATTGTCAGCAACCGTGAAATTATTTCTCCAGTCACAAATTTTACCTGCAAAAAAATACTTCATTTGTTTTAGCAGGTTCATACACTATATCAATAAATACAAAATGTTCTATGGCAAACATTGTTGAGAAGAGAAAAAACTACTGCAAGAGAAGGTAACTTCTCTAGCAAAGGGATTTGTCTAAGCTATTTACTAAACTTGAAGGAATCTTTGTCAGTTGTACAATAGGCTATATCAACCCACCTCAGTTTTTTTACAAAGTGAGGATACAAAAACACTCGAATACAGGTTATTCGAAGTGTTTTTGTATCTTATTTAAAACACTGAAAAGTCTCGCTCTCATTATATTTTGCACCAAACCATCTTTTGCAGATGCAGTAGCATCAGCTCCAACTTCTAGCCAAAGCTAATGGCTAGAGGTTGAAGCCCTGCCTGAGGTTAAGAAAACACATAATTGTACTGGATAAAAATGAGCAACATTTATCATAGAGGATTGATACTAACAACTGAACCAATTGGCGACTCACTAGCATTCCAGAATAGTTGTACATTTATTTATTACACCTGCTGATCACTCAAGGCACACCAGAATCCAAGGGTACTAGTAATTATAAAACTATGGTCGGAGAATGATTGGGGCAGGAAGGAGTATGACAGGTGGATATGCCAAATGTCACTGGTTTCATTCAGGGGACTGAACAAAGCAATCTGCTGCGCAACCTCAAAACATGACTTCATAGTATGGACATGGGTCTTATTATAGTAAAGGCTAATACCCTGGCCGTTCAGTGTGCCATGAGAGATCATCAGGTGGGGGGATAAAGTCAAAAGAATAAGTATGTTCTAAGTATTCCATGATTCTGAAAGGTGAATGTTTAGTCTAGATGATTGTGTGTAAACTAAATGTTAGAAGTTAAAATCTTGTGGGGTGTAATCTTTTTCGCACTCTCTTCCTGTGGCTTCACGCAGATGGACAGATGTGGATCTTGCTATAGTAGAAACCAGCTAAATTATGTAATATGGGGGTGCTTAACTTTATAACATCTGAACTGGTTAAATCAAGTAACAAGACTGGTACTTAAAAATGAACTCATACAAAATTTTAGTAAGTTTTATCAAAAGTAGCGATATTTTTCACCATTTGCAACAGTTTTGTTGTTTGAAACCAGTTAAAATGTGTCATATGGCGATGCTTAACTTTACAACATCTAAACTGGTTAACTCAAGTAACAAGACCGGTACTTAAATATGAACTCACACAAAATTTTAGTAAATTTTATCCCAAACTATAATTGATATCTCCATGTTAGGAGTTGTCTTCACGCTTCCACAAAGTACGGTATAGCAAGCCAAGAGCAGACAGCTGCCACTATCACCAAATGCTTTCTATTTCATTGCTAAACAATTACCAACGCTGGTAAAATAATTTTGTTAAAACAAGTTAATTTCAAGTCCTCTCTTCAAAACTTCTGTAGGAAATTGATTAAAGTTCCTAACAAACCATCTACAAACTCCTCTCCGTATTCCTAATGCACCATCCCATTTAGTTTTCATCCAAAGCTGGTAATATAGCACAAGTTTCCACGACAATGACATCCACGACAAAGCTTGCTATTTACATTGGAAACACCCTAAAAATAAAAAATAGCTGCTATAGGCAGGCTAGATTCTGTACAATTTCTATATGAAATAAATGCAGTTGTCTTTAATATACAGGCTATTATTATAATTACACAAAAGAGTTACTAAAAATTAAAATATAAGAATTGCAAGCATACTAATTACACGGTGATTAAGATACATCATCACACATTGGAAGGTATTAGATGTGCTGGCATACCCTAGCGTACCCTAGAGGGATATATAACGGATCACCTTAGTACCCTATACAAAAACATTGACCACAGATCACAGAGTTAACAGATACTATCAAAGATTTGTCACTATAAATTTACGATATCAGGCTATTATTTTGCATGAATTAACACCAAGTAAATTTTCTTTTTACTCATAATTCACAACGCAATATCGCTGTTTTATTTTCCTTTTATGATGAATAAAAGTAAAAATTGAAAACATTAACTTAAATGTGTTTCTGCTACTGAAAATTTTTCAAAATTGTGCCCAAGAATATGCTGATTAATATATTTTATATTAGAAAATGGCCCTACGCATTTTAGTAACACTGCAAATACGATAGCATTTATTCCGTTTGCAGCTAGTTTCGCTGAACTCAAAAAACTAGCCACCGTTGTGCATGTGCAGAGATCTACCTGTAGTTATTCTGTAACTTCATATGCTGACATGCCTTGACATGAGCCACACAACCATCACTCTACTACAGCCCCCTTTGGAAACATATCTGCTTGTCAGCTCAGCATAGTGCTTCTGCACTGGCTCACCTCACCCAGGTGACCTACACATTCACTGAATGCAAGTTAGAGGTTGACTTGCAACAAAATTCACATTACAATTATTCGATATTAAAATATTCACCATGTCTTACTCTGCTGTGTTGTAGGTGCAAAATATGTGGAAATGTGATTACAAGCTCTTAAAAGCTCAAAAACGAACAGTGAATCGTAGCCATTACAAAACCGCCGTATATTAAAAAGCTTTTAATCACATTTCTACATATTTGGCACTTACAATGCATCAGAGTAAAACATAGTGAATCTTTTAATACCAAATAACTGTGATTGGGAATTTTGTTGAAAGTCAACATTTAGGTAATTTAGTCATCCTAGGCTATTTATCGAAGGCTGGCAGACAATGTTTGGACATGTGCCAAATTCAGTAGCCCTATTTTTAGGTGGTAGAATGCTTCTACTGGTTGAGATATGGAAGTGTAAAGGGGTGGTCACACAAGAACCGAAACGAACTAAACGACACAAAACGGCGTCGCTGTCGGTTGTAAACCTTTTGGCCAAAAACATTTCTGGCTGAAACGAACCATTTCCATCCTGCTCGAAATTTTGTAGCCGAACCCTTGCTCTTATTGGCTGGTTGAAATTCTAGCGAGCACGAGTCTAATTTCTCCTTACGTGCATGTGAGCAAAGTTAAAAAAGAAATGGGACGAGCTTCTTATTTTGTTAAATAAACAATATGAAGCAATTTATGACAAGGCTTACTCGAACTTGTACAATAGAAGTAATGTGTCATACTCATCCTGATGAAGAATAGTTGACTGATTAATTTATGTAAAACCACAGTATTATGATAAAGACTGGTTTTGTTTGTTATGTACTCAGCATAGAAAAACATTCATGTGTTAACAAAAAATATAATTTCGTTGATAGGAAAAGCTGGCAAAATTTTTATATCGAGTGACTTATTTTGAGCAACTGAACGATCTACAGATAAATCTGCTGCATTAATATAATTATTAATTGTTCCTCAAAGTTTTTTGTTTACAATAGCAATATTTCGATCAAATACAAAAAAACTACCAATGATACAGTGTCCTGTCTCAGTGCGTGTGATATCTAGGAAGCAAAGTGACTTCGGATGCCGTGTGATATGTGGCTTAGCCAAACCGAAGCAAAACAACTTCCGAACTAAACCTAAGTCGGTTCGGCCATCGTGTGACCACGGCTTAAGCCTTAAACTACTAATCATTGTGTTTCCATGATGCACACAATTCACAAATTTGGGCCCATCCGCAAGTTATCCGTGGCATGGAAACAACATAAATCCGCAAATTAAGAGAATTTTGTGATCCACAAAACTTTATCGAAGCCATCATGCTGGCGAATCACGGAAACGGCACTTGCGTAACATGCTCATTAAAATATCGCTGGCTATTCCATTCTAAACATTTTCACCCGTCAGACGTTTTTATTTCGATTTGAACAATCTCAATGCACCAATGTTACTAATGATTGCTGCTAAGCTTAGCTTGAACACGCTGCATAATTATTTATAGAGTCATTAATTAATTAGGTTAATACTTGACTTATGGGGTCATGCGGTGTTCATTGAAACACTCCATTTCAATGTAACTGAACTTGCTCACAGCCCCAAATGCGTAATTTGCAGTCCTGGAAACAGTGACTAGAAACACGAGTATTTGACTCACCTCCATTCTATGTAAGGATGATCCAGAGGATAGTAGCTGTCAAGGTGAATACAACCAGATGGGGAGCAGAAGTGAGACATTCCTATCACTGCCCTCGTGTATCTATAAACGATGGATATAGGAAACTACTGCACCATGTTATCAATGAGCAACACCAAAGAATAATTCACAAACTGACATTGTTAAAACTTTACAAATATGTAAGGAATTCAACAACAAACACAATCAGCTATGCAAGTGAGTTTGGCTTTAGAAAACCTGCAGTGCGCTTTCATGGTTTTGTGACTACTGAGTTTTTATGGAAATAGCAGAGGCCTTCCCAAAATAACAACTACCAGGTCTTAAGATAAAATTATATGTATACCAGCATAGAAAGAAATGGCTTTAGAATTTCCTTGTAAACATTTATCTTAACAAACCTTTTTTGTTAAAATTTACATTCACCAGCGGAATACCCCCAGACAAGCTAAAATCAATAAAGTTAAAATTATTAATTTAATGTTCTACCAGTTTAGAAGGATTAGGCTAACTAGATAATATTCTACTAACACCTTGCACATCACAAAGGGAAGTCTTTTGAGCTGAGTAAAGGCTAAAGTACATCGGAGGAACATGGATGCAATATGCTGACTTTGAATTCACTGCAGCTGACTCTAACGATAAACACTAGTGTGTATGTACTTGGAGTGCTTAATATTTACTCCTGCTGCCTTGTCATGACTGGCTAGGAGAGTCTAAGTAAATATTTAAAATTAACATTGAAAGGAACGAAAGGTACTTTGAATTTTAACTCTTTGAACCCAAACGGTCAGTATTCCAGCATTGTGCACGGTGTGTTATAAACCCTAACGACCGAAACACCGTCATTCACACGACTCTGTCTACATATGCTGCTTCTACGTAAGTAACAGCGCAAACTAATCAAATTAATAGTTGCACAAGGCTTTAGATCAGAAGTCAATTATATTTTTATTTTTATTTTTTCTACGAATTTTTATAGTCTTAGCCGGAATACTGGTGAAACACTGTTTTTTTTGTTAGATGACATTTACTGTAGGTTGTCCAACTTTTTTACTTGTTTTTCCCCAAATATCATTGTATTATGAGCACATTTAGATATAATTAATACAAGTTTAAAAACATCAGATCGTTGGAAAAATTGTTTAGGTTTTTTTGTTTAGGGTGACACATTGACAAGAAAAGCCAGGGTTCACAAGGTTAAGCTGCAACAAATTCATCTTAGCACCTGTAAAATCTACCATTCATCATCTTGAACCTCGAGTGTGTTTGATGAGCAATGGTAATAACAACAGCATGTAAAGCATAACTAATACTACTATTACAGTTCAGAGCTAGATATGAAGAAGTTGTGTGCTCATGACTTCTATGCAACATAAACAACTATAAATGTGTGATCTTTGGTTAACAAAGCCAGCATTTAAAAAGTTCATATTTGTATGTTTCTATTGTAAAACCTCTTCTTATAGCTAAGAAGGAACTCACCCTAAGAAAATATTAACTATATAAAATATAAATAAGAAACTAAGTATGACAGCCCATAGCTTTAAAGTAATTAAATGAAACTTTGTTATATAAACTAATTCTGGCCCCATTTTAAAATTTAATTTTTTTTAATTATGAGCAAACCGATTTGAACACTTTTACTGCTATGGTAAACAGGCAAACAAAACCTCTGAAGAAATAACAGTATTTTCTTCACTCTTCAAGTGAAGTTCACTAAAATGTGATAGTATTGTGTTTGGAATTTCCAACAATGTCATATTCAATCTTATAATTGCATTGCGCTGTGTTTCCAGTGTGCAGATGATGCGGATTTGAAATTGTGCCCACGCTGAGCTACCATGCGATACTGTAAGTGTTGAATGAAAAATGCATGTAGCAGATGGACACAGGTAAGTTGTTAAAAAAGAAGGAATTCTATACCATAGACAATAGCGACACACGTCTGTCTCACTTAGCAGCACGCTTTTGGAATAGAAACTGAAGTACGAAAATGTTTAAAATGGAATAGTTGCATTCTCTCGCTCATTATTTTCAGGTGCCGCTTCCAGCTTTTGTGACGATACATTCGGCAAAAATTTGCTAGTAACATGATTTGCTTGACTCGCTGTTTTTACTGTTTCAATATTGTGTATGATACAAAGTTGCAGATTGCCAGAGTCATGGAAATCTAGTGATATAAATGGACATCTACAGGATTTATATTTAAAATGCATGATGTGATCAACAGAAGGTTCTGTTACCAGCTGAGACATTGTGTCTGACATGATGTCTTCTTAACCCTTCCGCGGGCGAATTTTCAAAACAAAATCAGACTCCCATGGGCGAATTAATTTTCCAAAAAATCAATTTTTTTTAAAAGGTTCATACAGTTTTCTGTGTGTTATTATCTGCATATATCTATGTTAAAAGGTGCATATGTATACATGTATATGTCCATAGGCATATATATATATTATAAACAAATAAAAATGTATAACATAAAATATATGCTTTTCATAATAATTGTCTATTTACGAATTATATTTTCGAAAGCATTCTCCTTTACAAAGGCCCACATCACAGTCTTTGCACCATGTACTTGTTCGTGTAACAAAGAGCTCCCACAAAAATGTACTTCCTGGATTGACAGGCTCAAAAAACTTTTCAAAATACTCTACTGGTTGAGCATCTACTGGAGTAAATACTGGGCCTGTCACTGCTATAAACTGCTGAACTGCAAGAGATTCATCTCTGTTTATGTTGGTTATATTCTTCCAAGCACTGGCATCACTCCTACTCACACCCTCATCATTACTGCTACCAGCCTTTTCATCACTGTCACTTCCAGATGTAAAGTCATTCCAATCACAATTCAAACCTGATTCACTGTCATCTCTTGCTACTAAATCTAAAAAGTCACTGTCAGCTCTGAATCTCTTACTAATTTCGGTACTAGTCCTTGCTTTATTAGAATAATCTCGAGAGGTTGTTTTAGAAGTCGCCATGACGGTAAACTAAAGTCCAAATCTCAAAAATTTGGTAAATAAAGGCTAAAACCGAAGCAAGAAAAATAAAAGTTGATAAATTATTTAGAACAATTTTCTAATTTTTTTCGAAAGTTTATTTATTCATCACTGCAAAAAACGATCGATTTTTTCAACCTTGAAGTCAATTTTTGAAGTTAACCGAAGCTACTATATCGTAGCTTGCTATTGGTAAAAAAGTAAACAAAAAATGGCATTTAACTAACCAGAAACGGCAAAAATAAAATACGTTTCGGGAACGACAAAAACGTCGCACTGCCCATTAGCAGCCGTATCGCAAAGCGACAAAAACGTCGCACTGCCCGCGAAAGGGTTAAGCTAGCAGAAGCTACTACAACAGTAGCTATTCCTATTGGCTGCTGGACAACTAGATCAATTGGTATGCAGCCAAGGAACAAGCCTAGCTTTGTTGGGGAGCTGTTTACTGTTTGAGCAGAATATAAAATGGCAGTGAATAACGATCAGACATTAAGAGTTGACTTGCAACAAAATTCACATTACAGTTATTTGATATGACAAGATTCACTATGTCTTACTCTGTTGTGTTGTAGGTGCCAAATATGTGGAAAGGTGATTACAAGCTCTTAAAAGCTCAAAAAACAAACAGAAAATCGCAGCCACCCGAGACCGCCGTAGTTTGGATTCTCTTTCCAAAACTGCTCAAATGTGATGTAGTTGTGAGATATAGTTTCTGTTTAAACTTTTATGCGACCTTATTCATCGAAATATTTTCACAAATATACTTCACGCATTCAATAAAACTATGTCTATTGTTCTTACGGGTCTGTTTTATCGTCATCGTAATGCTGTCACTATTAGCAGCGATATTTTACAACTTACCATACAAATTCGTTTAATTTTTTAGCCTAGGCTAGAAGGAGCACATATCATTGTCTGATAGTCATGACAAGCCTGTTGGTCACTTGTGATAATCAAAAAGGGCTGCAGAAATTATTTGCAAAGTATTGGGTCACATGATTAGATTACGAATTGCCGATTAGACCAAACCGAAACAAAACTGTAAAGTAGCGAGCATCTACATTTGATACGGGTTCTTTGGTAAAACCCGAAGTGTTTGTCATCAACTGGTGCTACGATAAATTTTATATAGATCTTTTTGTTGGCCTTTCAATTCACGTGAGAACATCACGTGACTAGAGGACAACCAAAGTTCATGGCTACGTCATCAAAATAAAGAGATTCCAATCTACGACGGCTTTTCGTTTTTGAGCTTTCAAGAGTTTGTAATCACAATTCCACATATTTTGCACCTACAACACAGCAGAGTAAGACATGGTGAATCTTTGATACCAAATAACTGTAATGAGAATTTTATTGCATGTTAACCTTTAATGCTCAGCATCAATGTTTAATTTAAAAAACATAAATTTACAAAACTTAAAAATGTACATTTACAAGTTTGAAAAACTTAGCAATAAATATACAATAACGGAAACAAATAAAAAGTGTGAGATAAATAAAAAGTTCGCTACTTTTCACTGACCCTTTTCTGTGATCAATATCTTCAATCCTCCGCAGACGAACTGCGAGTGACTAAACCCGCAGTTCAGTTGGCGTGACTAGTGAATTTCTAGCTACCAATTTCATATATTATTCTTTATGGTTTTACTATTACCACATATCTCATATTACACAATGTTATAAACTACCAGCAGAAAGCCTAGAGTTATCTAGGATTTCTTAAGGTTCCAAACATATACATGCCTTGTAGATTTACAAAGCAAATCGCTGTACAGTGAACCCTTGCCATATGACTTTAATCCGTTCCAGTGCTGGTATCGTAAGGTGAAAATGTCATATAGAAGGATACAGAAAGCCAGAGTGATTATGCAATGCAAGCACCCCTCGTAACAATCATCCAAGCTTTATATAGGTACTTTGCATATTAAAAAGTAGTAACAAAATAATATGTTAACCTTATCAGCTATATAGTTACCTACGGTAAGTTTAGTGTATTTAGTGATTATGAACTGCAATAAAATGTAACGTTACAATGTAAAAAATATAGTAGATATTTCGTACCAGCGAGGCAGACGTAAAACACAAGCGTTGAATTTAAGTCTAGTGCGTTTAGCTATTAAACATACATTAAATTTTTATAGATGCAGTTGTTTTCACCATATTTTCAAATATATTATATCCAAATTAATTCTAATCAGCTTCAGCATTCATCAAAGATTCATCCGCATTTATTCACTTGTAAAATTATTAACAACTAGAGTATATCAGTAGATAAATTATTATAAATAATTTTTAATCACTACAATGTGTTACCAGCATTATTATCACCTGCTGATTGTTGATGAAGCCATGATAATAAATACTGTAATCATAATAATAGTCTGAATTCAAATCACTTGGTTGTTTATCTGGTCCAATGTTTTTAAATTCGTCCATGAGCTGGTTCACATCCTGATCTGAAACCCTAAACCATTTAGATGAGTGATTAGAATTCTCTTTAGTAGTGCTGACAAACTACTAGCACTAAGAGAAGCCATTTTTATTGTTTTTCAAAATGTTTTTTTATTTAAGCTTTCAAGTTTTTTGGTTTTGCTTAAAACATTAAATGTAAGTCAACCGAAATAAGTAAGCCTTCTATCCGTCTAATATATACTTGACAAAATAGTCCCATATTTGACTGGGTTTGATGCTTGGATGTGTATGAAAACCGATTGCGAAAAACATTAATACAGGAGAAATTAATATTGTTAAGTTCTAAATTATTTGTTCTTATTTTTAAACTTTGAACATATCTTGATGGAGATCAGTAAAAACTCCATCAGTCTAATATAGTTTGTACAAAATATTTGTTTGTTTGACTCATTCTGATGTTTCGACGTATATGAAAACTGAATTTAAAAAATACTAGAGCAAGCAACACGGCTGCCATATTGCCAAATATAGGTGACATAAATGTCACTACGCCTTGCAAAAGGTTAATCCTACCAAATTTAATTCTAGCTGAGGTCAATGCCATTCAGTTATGGACACCAACTGCAATGTGGCGATCATAATTTAACTAAAATAGTTCCATAGCAGTGGGTGGTCTAGGGTTCCCTGCATTATGGAACACCCTGTTTGTAGCCCTTCAACTATAGCTTTGTTCCTTTCTAATTAGCATTCGTACCAGCATCTAGTAGTAAAAACAGCGTAGCAATTTGTGTTAAAATCTATTTGTGTACTTCAGACTATCTCATACTTTAGGCTTTCTAGTTGAGAATGAAAGGAATTCCAGCATAAAATTACTGAATTACATATTTATGGTTACTCCTATCAAGATAGCACTAAAATATAATGGTGTTGGGAAAGAAATATGCTAACTCTAATAGTCATGTGGCTTCAAAATGAATTTCATAAATGAAAAATATAATAATTTACTGAAACTAAGAACACACTGTTTGGTATTATTTGTCTTTAATATTAAACCAGACTAATCGTAATGTTAATGCTTTGTATTTATGTCTGCAAAAAATTATTTTCTACCACCCCTTTTATTCTCTTCCTCACTACACCCCTGTGGTCTACTTGCGACTGCCTGCTCCGGAAACTTGTCATCTTATTACCTTCACAAGTGGATCACTATTAGGTGTGATATCCTGAGTAGCAAGCAGTATATTCAACAATATCATTATCAACAATATCAACATATTAAAACAAAAACGCTTGTTTCCAAACAAACCCGATCGACATATTGATCTCTAATGGAATATTCATACTTTGCTCTAAATACTTCACCTTCTGGCATTTACTTTATTTTGTTACAAAACATTATTATTAGCTTCATGTAGGAATTTTGTTTTCTTCCAAAGGGTGTAATAGAACCAATAGAACAATCGCTTTCAGAGCGACTGCCAATATGAGTAATTTTTGTTAGTGTTGCGGCCTCTCCCTTAAAGCTTATATAAAAATAGTGGGCACGGCATGTTTGTTTGGTGCGTGCTGCAATATACCCTTCCATTAGTTGCGAGATTCTCTGAAGCTATACGACTCTGCTTATTATCATCCGCTGACGTGAGTGTTCGCTCACTTGTACACATACATTTGTTACTTGTGAGTAATCATGATGATATTAGTTATCTGCTATTGTCTTCATGAATATTTATGATACTGTTAATAAGTAATGTATATAAGAGTCATATGATAAAATAATGACTAAACATGTCACCTCATGACACAAAGTCAGGGAAGTTACCGTCAAAACTTGTAATGTAGAAGATGTAGAGATGGTCTAAAATAGATTTTATACTATCAGTATCACCAAAAATTACCAAAACAACACTTGAGAATCGAAACTTTGCAGAAGTCAACCAGTTTGTGTGATTGGCTGTACCTTAAACTGCTGTATTTATTTTAGTATAACGTAATAAATTTGTACCGATTTTCAATTGAAAACGAAAGGTTAAGAGTTATAAACAATCAAAAGTTTGTTGTTAGATAAAATAGTTTACCAAATGAATTTTATTAGTTGTCAAATCAAAACATACGAAAGCGTTTTAATAGCGACTCTGCACACGAGGAATACTGTTTGTAGCATTGAATACGCAATTGCCCATTTTGAATGAGAATGCTTTTGTTCTATAATTTTATCGTAATCACCTTCTAAATCAATTGGCGTCTGTTTCGGTTTTCCTCCTATTATGCTAATGTTATAGATGTTTTCTTATAAAAGTAGATTTCCACTAGAAATAAATGATGGAAAATACGATTACTTGTTGGGAACCAACAATGTTTTTTCGTTGGCATCCAAAATGCAAATAAGTAACAGTTTTGGCAAGTGTGCCTTGGTTACCTGATTGCTAAACAATAAACCACAATTTAACATTGTACATAATCTTATCACTTTACCAGCCAATAAATGTTTGTCATAGCTGCATGCCTTTAACTCTAGTTGCTACGGTCTGTCTTAGATCTCAGCCAGAAAAGGGAAAAAAGTTTGACACTAAGTTTCATTCTAAAATTCAGAATGCATTCAGGTTAAAAAAAAAACAAAAAGGGGTCTTTAATAAAGATGCCCAACTTACTTAATGAAAGTAACTGTTAGGCACTTTTGATTGATTTTATTTAATTTTCTGACATGTGATTGGCAAAAATAAACTAAGGGTGGTAGAAAAAAAGTTCAATTAAAACAGAACTGAAATAGCTAAAACTCCACAAATACTTTTATGTGCTATAATTGAACTAAAAGATGCATTTTTTATCACCGTAGTCATTGATTCGGTTGATCATGTTTTGATTTATGCTTGGTAAGCGGAGGTAAGAGCATAGCTCAGGAGGGACATACAGAGCTTCATGCCATTCACTCGCAGACATGACAAAGACTCCATCATTTACTTCATGTTTTCTCGAACAGTAAGCATTAACTTCTCTGTTTCTCTCCTTAAAATATCTTACCTGCAAAAAACAGGATGGCTGAAAAAGAAAGCGACAGACCAAGTATGCTTTTTACAGCCACATTATGAATTTAAGGATTATTTTTACTTGTCAGCAGTACTTTGAGCAGTGAGAAGCAAATTGACTTGCCAGTTGCATCGACACTTGCCGGTAGCATGATGATCCATCGATGACATTATGGCCTATCGCTGACATTATGACGTATTGCTGAAACTATGACCTATTGATGACATTATAAGCTGACCCATTTAGTGTATTATGACCTATCGCTGCCATGATACATGTCTACATTCATAAATTATATGCAGTTTGTTATGTTTTTTTTTTGTGTGATTTCGGTGCAGTGATGTTTTATAGTAAAAGCATAACACCATACCTTATGCAAAAAACTTCCACAGAATTTTTCTTCCCGCACCAAACATAACCTACTATGTGTACTTTCTTAGAATATGAGCAATTCTAAGCTAAAATGTATGTGAGGGAAAATTTGTAAATAAATCTATATGAACACTAACAAAATAGAAAAAAAATTTGTATTGGTATATTCATACACTACTGTATAAAATTGGCCATAAAAACTAATTTGTTGAACAGTTTCAGGTTAAAAATTTCAAAAATTGTCTATTTTTAGTGTCAAAGTAGTTGCTAAGGAGCTTATCTGCTTTTTTGAATTATTGGTTCTTAGTGAAATGCAGTCAAATAGTATTACTAACTAGGTCTTATTTTTTGGGTGTAACAACTTGTTGAATCAAATCAAATCAGCAAGCACATCAAGTCAGAACTTGTAAAAACTTGGAAGCTTTTCAGAAGCTGTTGAACAAAGAATATTATAGCAAATATAAATGTGAATAAGGTGTAGGAATAAATATTGAGTTTACTCAATCAGAACATGCAACAGTCAATAATCAAGAAACAAAATGCTAGCTTGAGCAGCCTCAACCGTGCACACGACTACTACTGACCAATAGTGAGAAAAAGTAATATTCTTAAAAATATCACTCACTCTTCTGTTTGCCTAAATCTCTTGCTGAGTCTGGAGAAGACCTTGGTGTTTTTGTCATACTCCCTGTAGAACTGGAAGGACAGATGTGCGGACACTGTCATTGTAACCTGATGACATGCAGAAAGGAGTTTTCTAGTTTTTCTTCAATGCGTGAGATTAACAGGTGTTACCATATTAGATACCAAGCTTTGTTGTGATGTCGATATGGATGGAGAAAGAGTTATAATAACTAAGATAAAAAAAATTTGATGAACAAAACGTCGTTTCTGTCTGCAATAGCATATCATTGCTTGAATACTTTTTATAATACCGAGTTAGCAAATGTGATAGTTCGTTTTCAGCTTGCTGGTTTTCTACATATGGAAAGTTTTTGTGCTTTGCTATTCTATAAAACACTATATTTTAGAAACTTTGTAGAGCCATTTCTGGCCATTCTGACAAACTGTTCAGTTGCTGTAATGTTTTAACCTGTAAAACACACACGCACACGCACACGCACACGCACACGCACACGCACACGCACACGCACACACACACACACACACGCGCACACACTCTTTTCAGTGCAAATAATGGATGATCTCCAGATTGTCCTAGGGTTGTAATTGAAGCTGGTTGTCGAAGACTTGGAAAAGTTGCACCTAGTTACATGTTTGATGATTTAGGAGAACGTACCTACATAATAGAAAGGTCTCATTTTCTGCGACATGCCAGTAATATCAGTGGTAAGTCTTTACAAATATAACTCATATTACAATAATAACTTCAGTTTTTTTCGGGATCAGCGAAGAATTTTGGTTCAATTAGAAGAAAAAAAATGTACGCATAATCATCAAGCCTTGGGGATTATAGCTGCTATTAAATGTAATCATCGTTTATCCAAAGTGTTTTCTTATCCAAACTTAGTGGCTCTGTTTGATAATAACATTTATCCAGCTTTATATGATTTGGGCTGTCACATACCATTTCCTAAACAATAGAACTTCCTTCTGGTGATGAAACAAACCCCTTACTGGTAGGTAAGGATCATAGTAAACTTAAGGCAGTCACTGAGGCTTCTACTGAGTTTGCAGCTGTAAACTTCAGAATATACGACCACCATTTTCTTATATGTGATGTTATAAGAAATGAAGTTATATTCACTGGTGAAAGAAACAGCATCCAAAAAATCCAAACTTTCGCATACATAACCTAACTTATGCTGACGCTGTTTTGTTATGACCAAATGTCACAGACCGTGAAATCACCTGTATTTTTAGGTCATATAGTAATAGGGACACAAATTAATCAAGCAACAATATAATGATGTTTTATTTATAAAGAATTTCTCATTGCTGATAGGCTGGTAGATGGTAACAATAATCCAGTGCCCACTTTTAGACATAGATTAAGAAACATTTACATGGTGGCAACCATAAAGTTTACTATAGAAAGTGCCTAAGTTTTTTTTTAAGTTTGAGGGAATGTGTGAAACTCCATTAAAAGCTATCTTGTTCTCATTAGCATGCAAATCGTATTTTGTTTACTTTAAGCAACTTCAAAGACCACCTGTCTTTAGTCTTAAATACTTTCGACAACTTACCCAACAGAAGAAAAATACTGTGTGAGATCTTTTTGTTTATTATGTCATCCTAACCATTAAATTTATGCAAATAAAAAGAAAATATCCAGTAGAAAATCACATAAAATCTGTTTGCACACAAAGTTTTCAGTTTAGAATGCATAGTGTAGTTTTTTATTTTGGTAATTTATTTCTAATATGCACATTTGATTACTTTTAAAGTTTCAAGGCCCTCATTAACCATAATTCCATTGACTATTGTAAAGTTTTTTGTATTCTGTTTCTTATCTACCAAACACAGTATTTTTAGTTTAGTATTTTTTAACCAATGCCACATTTGTGCCTCCATTACAAATAATCTGTCAAAGTACTATAAGCAACCTCATTAAAGACATGTTTTTGTAATGCTGGTTGACTTTGATAAACATATGCTAACCAATCACTTGATTTAGTATGGCAAATGAGATTGGCATTAAAAGTACTGAATATTATTGCAGACAGCTTTTGAGAAAGAAAGCATGTCCATCTCCGGAGATACCCCGCAATAAACGTCGATCAATCTGTTCTTACTTAGACTTACACCAGATGGTGGAAGTTGCTTATGTAGGAGCTTTACATACAATACCTTATACTGAAACTCCAACCCACATCAGGACCCATGACTGAGGCAAACTAAAGACCTCTGCTGAACTCGCATGGCAGAGACCGCACTTCTCCGCTCTCACGGCTCATCTCAGGTTTTGGCTCATGAGCAACAGATTTTGTTGCCAAATTTTAAAATTTACATTATGAAACCCTCTTGCATCAGTCTGATTCTCTACTTTAGCTATTCAATGTTCAGGAAAGTAACTCTTTATGTGCCATAGCCTATGGGCAGAGTTTTTTTTTAGAATTGTGGGAATACTTTTTGATATTTTTATATTATGCCTTACAACAGTTTTTGTATATCTCGTACATTTTGTTCTCTGCTTTATCGAATAAAATTTGATAGGTGACCTCAACTGGGTTTGTTGTTTGGCGCAGTGAACAGTTAAAAGGCATCATAGTAGAAGCAAATCCATTGGTTAGAATTTGTCAAAAGGTAACTTAGCCTACTTAGCCAAAATGACTGAATGGTTCTAAAGAGAAAAAATCGCAGGGCTCAGCGTTGCCTCGCAGACTAACCTGCATGGCTTGAAATCAGTTCACTGGTATTTTAAGTTTAAACACTACACCTAAAACCCAGATTTGCTTCTCAGCATACCATGGTCAGAACTTAACAATATTGGACGACCGACAATTGAGCAAAATAATTCTATTAGTGTGGTGATTTCAAATCTGAAGTGAAAACGTATTACAGTACAGTAACTGTTTCCACATTTGTACCTTTAGTAAAAAGACTCAGTAAACAAAAATGACATAGTAAACAACATATTTTGGTGTTGGTGTTTGATTGGTAACTAGCATTTGAGTTGGCTTCTGATTGGTGAGTCAAACATTAAACAGCCGATTGACGAATTGAGCCTGCGGTAGTTGTTTATGCTGAAGTTCGGAGTAAGTGAAGTGATGGGCATTAGCTTAAAAAACGCAACCAGCACATAAGGTGATTGCTTGAAATCTAGAACTATAGTCTGAAAAAATGGCACACCTAAGGTATTCAACATACAGTAAAACCGTCTTTTTCTCAATGTCTTTATTTTATTTTATTTTATTTTTTTATTATTTTATCAGGTTTATTTACTGGGTCACAAAAAATGACTCAATATTCCTCGTACAAAGAATCATGAAAGATGAACGTACTCAAAATTTAGTAACTTTTGTCGAAAATTGCAGTAGTTTTATAAAATTTGAAATCATCCTAGTAGTTAGAACAACACATACATTGAAACACTTGCAAATTGTAAAAAAACAGATACTTTCTAATGAAACTTACCAACAACTTTGTGTAAGTTGATTTTTAAATGACTTTCAAACAAGCCAACTATCCATGGTGGGTTCTAATCAAAACATCATTGTTCCACTTTGAGTTTAATGATAATTGGACAAATTCGTTTTTACTAGAGGCACAAATGTGTCGTGTCATTAGTTAAAAAATAATAAAATTTGTAGCGGTTTTTATCATCATATTTTGTGAATATTTATTTAAAATTAGAAACATCTGATCTGGTAACACCTCAAGTATTTCAGAAAACAACTGGTTTGAAGTAACTAATCATTTTATATGAATTATAATGAGCTGAATAAAATATATATAGGATACACATATAAACGACAAACAGAAGACACAACTGTTAGTAAAAATGCTGTACAATTACTGAGTACTATGTGAAATACTAGTATAACAGATAAAAAACAGAGACATGATGTAGGTTATACTCTCAAAAGCCACCATAATAGAGGGAGGCTGGCATTACCACCCTCAATTTTGTGCAGCAAACTGATCCAATGCATCTTGTACTATACTTTCCAGTTTATACCAGGCTCAACTAAGACTGCATGGATACCGGTAGAAATATATAACAGACTTGAATAACTAGAATTATGTATACTGTAACTATGCTGTGACACCTACATGCATCAGGGTTGATTATAAAAATGTGTTATAAAATTATAACAGGTCATAAAAAATATAAAAAAACTAAATTATAAATTATAACAATAGAACAACAGAAAAAAATAAGTTGTTTTCTATAGCAAAAGGTTTCTATAGAGATAGACCTTTGTCATATAATTAATGGCGTTGGTATATATTTCACTAACTCTCCGCAGCATCAGCAAAAAATATTATTTCTCTCACAAAAATCTTTACTAAAACTTGCGGACTAACGTTCAAGTATTTCACCTGACGTCATAATCATCCATCACATCGCTAAATCTTGGAGCATAATTTCTTATTTCAAACTGGTTCATTTCTGCATTTACATGTAGGTAGCAGATATCAACAACCTGCGTAAACTTTACTTAGGTTATTTGTATTTATTCTTTTACACCTATAGCAAACATCATTTTCTTTTCTGTGTCACATAACACACCTACAATCATACATTTCAGTTCATGAACTTTCTGTAACTACAAACTAGATTAACCATCCTGACTCTTCTGCAATACTATATCTAAATGCTCATGCTACTAAAGATTTCTATAGCCACATCGTCACACATAGACGTGTACATTGAGATGTACAGCATATGTATAATAGTCGCATCTGCTACAACTAGAGCATTTTTTGAGAATTATCCCTGAACCAACTGTTTCCAAGTCAGGCACCCTAGCCAATTAAAGTACAAAAGCTTCTCATGATGCAACTTTAGTCTACTGTATTATAAAGCTAGTGTCACACAATATCGCTTAAAAACACCACACTGATTAGACAGTAATTGAAAAGCTCTACAAAGAAGTGCTTTTGGCAGAACTTGATCTCATGACTGACAGTTGGAAAAACCTACCTTCTACTAACTGCGCTAACCAAATGCCTTGCATAAGCTTACAGTAAACTTTACTAAAATAAGTGCTACGTGTATGATGGGTAATGCTGAAGAACCCTTGCATGAGAGACAAGTTATAAAAGTAAGCTTAATGAGCTACCAAAAATTATACATCCAAAAGTACAAAATGACCCCAAAAAATTTTAAGGCTCAATTGGCAATGTTAAGTTTTATTTCCGATATAAATGTTTTTCAATCTATGATACTTGCACTGAAAGTCGAAAACAATCTACAATTTATTCACTAGAAGCAGCTGCCTTGAATAAATGGCTTCACGCATGGTTATTGTAAAAATGGTTTCAAAATTTGTCTTAAAAGTGAGAAAAACAGAGAAATGTTGGCCTCAATGAAACTGAATTTCAGAGTTAAACAAAAGGTCGCTAATCAAGCTTACATACTTTATTGGTCAACATGTTTGCTAGTTAAGGGTTATCAGGGTTATCTACTCTTGCACAGTTAACTTACCTAAGTTACTCATGTCTGATATATTTCTCATTTCATCATCAAAATAAGCATAGTATTGAAATCTCCAACGGACAGCTTTATCAGTCTGCCACCTCACAAGTACATGTAACATGTTACCCATTTTGCAAGTATATTAGGTAATTGAAACATTGTGTAGAAATCACATGTGAATATGTCAATATGCACTACCAAATCTTGAGTCAGATGTAAACATACCAATCTTTACTACCAAAATGTGAGTCACATGGATATATATTACTATGTAGTACCAAAATAAAAATCACACATCAGCATATCACGATGTACTAACAAAGTTTGAGTCACATATAGTCAAGCCAATCTGTACTACTACCACATGTGTCACATGTGAAACTGCCAATATAGAGTTAGTTCCTACCAAAAAAGTTCTGTCGAGTTACATGTATAACACAGTTCATACAAACACAAAAGTTACAAATATATCAGGGAGTCAAAGACCATCACAAAGAGTATTGTAAAGTATATAAACTATTGTAAGCTAAACTAATAACTAAACTAATTAAACTAATAAACTTGTATTGTAAACTATATTTTACATATTTCTGTGATGATTAATGCTGAAGTCATTATCATGTATTATATTGTGTAGCTACATGTATATTCTTTTATCCTGTCATTATCTTGCATTTGTGTTACTATCTTGTGTTCAGTTGTTGTTTATTCAGTTGAAACTAATATACACATCCATGTTCTGAACTTTTAACCCTCATATATTACAATGACCAATACATACTGCGAGCAACTTAACAGAAAAGTGCTAATATAGTTAAAAAAGATGTGTACGCTAAAAACAAAGCATTTCTTCTGTTTGTTCAGCCAGCCATATGAAGTTTTAGAGAAACATTAGCTATACATTCAGCACGTCGAGAAATATAATTGACTTACTGCTCCAGGTGCACCGTCTTAGTTCCAGGATATATTTGTGTGTAACTAAAATACTTTTCCCAACCAAGGAGTTTCAGAATGGATCTGACACAGTCTGGAGTGTCTGATCTAGAGGCAACAGCCAGCTCATATCTTTCACTAGAAAGGGTTTGGAGTATGAGTGGGGAATCGGGGTAATAATTTGTTTTTTAGTTTCTTCCATCTAAAAAAGTTCCATATTTCTTGCAATAAATCCAAGTGATGTGATTTGTTCACATTCTTACTTACTATGTTTTATGACACAAAGGTAATCTGCAAGTTGTTTAATGCGCAAGATCAAAATTGTGAACACCTGTCCGTCAAGCATGTTTTACTACTCGCCAATCAACATATACAACATTTACCATTGTGACTTTTAAATTATAATAGATTGTAATAATAAATTTATATAGACATTTTCCTAAAAACTGTGTTCTCAAAACTATCAACCCAAATAGTTGGTAATGTCTACTCAAGGTCTCATTACAAATACCTGAGCATTTGAGCTTGCACCACAAGATCTTAGTCATTCCAATTGGCACACATTTTTTGCAATTCATTTAAATTCATTGTTCACAGTGGTTATATGGTCATATTATATTTGTAAGTTTTATTGTAGCAATTATCCTTCCCATTTAAGCATAACACGACTTTAGGGAACTAAACTAGATTGCAAGAGAAGGTAGAAAACAGAGGTGCATTAAAGTCAATAATGAGGCCCAAATCATAAGACAGGCATTGTCGAAACTACCTCCTGCAACAGATAGTTCATGGAAAAAAATTTGAGATCGCACACTAGTGCGCAAGTATCCAGAATGGTCAGATATTAAATGCATTGCACTTACCCTAATTTTTCTCTGGATATAAATGGAATTACATTAGTGGTGTGGTACAAGTGGTAAGGACTTCACAGCTATGCATTATGCGATATAATATGATTACATACTTTTACTACTGGTTAGAAAGTAGTCTGCTGTAAAGGAAATACTCATTTACATTGTTGCATCATATTAATCTAAATCAATAAGAAGAGATATATTTATTTGGTGTTTACAAGAAGCACATATAATGAGAAGTTGCAAAAATGTTGCGTCTGCTTTGTGATTTCTGTTTCATTATGTAGGGCTCTTCATTTGGTAGGAACAATCCCTTTGTCTCTGTCCCCTTTGTCTTGTTTTATATACAACTATGTTTCCTGCTCAGTCAGCAGCATTGGGAAAGTGGTGGTATTGTCTTTTCCCAATGCATTCATCTACTCCACGATGAGCAGAACGTTTGCAATAGGAGCATTACTAGTGCTCATTTAGCAGTGCTAGATGCATTAAAAATTTTGCAAGCAAGAGCAAGCAAATATTCCAATTAGCACAATACAGATGGTGGAAATAGAATTTTATTTTGTTTTATTGTATAACATCAATGAAAATAATTGCACAGATGGTAATTTAGTCAAAAGGATTAGTGATGATGCCTGACTCCAGATTCCGAAGTCATATTGGAATTAGGGCAAAGGTTTATGAGTTTGCTGATCGTAGCATCTGACATTTTTGTACAATGAAGCACAGACACCTAAGAGCCATCATTGTCAGATAAGTAGCAGCATTAAATTTATACTAATACGCGTTCTCATTACACAATGAGAAATTTCAACTTGAAAAAGCACCCTCGCAGTGTGGATGTACTACTGGGTTTTAGATAATGCATCTAAGAAATAAATGCACAGTAGATAGACTGCAGCGGAAAACTTACAGTGTGAGCAGTTGCAATACACATGTACTAAATCTAAACTCAAAAATTGAAATGCACTGAAAAATCACCGCAAACTGCTCTGCAATGAGATAGTGTAGTTCTAATGTTTCAAAACTCTGGCTTTATTGCACCCACACCTAAATGACTAATGAAGTTCTAGTCAGTGCATTATGTTATCGTCAGTGTTGACTTTCAGATTTCTAACACCCGCAACTATTTTCCAAAATTTCATTGCAATGGAAACTAAGAAAATATTAAAAACTGAAAAAATATCATCACCCATAGTTCTTTTTGTTGAATAAATAGCTAATCTAAGTTAAGAGATATTTTGGTGCCATAGACGGATTAGCTTTGACTATAAGGCTAAAGATTTTGGATATGTGCCAAAGTTAAGCTATTCATGTTTATAGGGGCTCACATTAGTCAATGTTCTTTCAAATTTCTACCTATTATTTCCAACAATAGGCAGTTAAGCATGCTTTACATAATAGCCTAATCGATATGCTTATTCAGGTAAGATCGCATACTATGAACAATAACCCCTTTTTATTGATTAAACCAAGCCATTCACATATCGTCATGCGTAGTTAACTTGGTCTGTGTACCTAAGCACAAAGCTTGCAGCTAATCTTCACTCCACCTCTACATCAATACACTAAGTCTTGTTAATTGTTCATCTACATACAGTTTGCAAACAGCTGGAAAAGACTAAGAGGCTGTCCAAGGTAGGTACAAGAGGGAATAAACTAGACAATGTACAGTACTTAGCCAATGGTCTTAAGATATTTTTTATATGGCTAGTGATGCTTCTTTGCTTTTAGACAATTCTCGTAGCTTCCATGAGTCTGTTTTGTTGTTTGATTGTAAAAGGTATCCTAAGGTTCAAATCAATTTGATGTAATTGTAACAACCAGTATCAAATAAATAGTTTTAATGTGAAACACTCAGGTTTGTATAAAACTCCAAATGAAACTGAGTTTTATGGCCAGTGAAGTTTTTAGCCTAGTAACTAAATGAGTGACTACAAACTTCAATTGTGCTTTGCTTGACTAAGCCATATGAAAATTCTTTTAAAAGGACAAGATAGGATAGTACCAATAACAATTTTTTAATTAAAATTATAGTAATAGATTAATGTTGTAATTGTAGTATATGCGTTTCTGCTCAAAAATTCAGTTTTGTTTTTGTTAGCATTTCTGTAGTTGGAATCTGACTCATTGACTTTACTTCTCATCAGATCTTTTATTAAAAAGGTACAAACTTCCTAAGGCTTTAACCCTTTGAACCTTAACGGCCGCTTTTGCGGCCTCACATAGAGTGGGTAAGAAATTCTAGCGGCCGCAAAACCGGCATTGGCATTACAATTGCTGTTTTTAAGCAACAACACAAGCCAATCTGTTTAAGGTTTGCATAAAGAAAAATACCAAAGATTTTTACATCCATTTTACCATTTTCAAATATATTTGTCCACTTACTTTCTTATAAAAACAAATCTTTATAAGAAAACATCTCGAAAAAATAGATACGACTCGATCGTTGATGGGTAATAAATGATTGTGAAGCAATTAAGCATCTTATTATATTAACTATAATTTTCTAGCATATTCTGAGTCATGAAATGATGATGAACATGTGCACGATAGATATGATACTACTGTAAATGTTTTGACAAGTTTGATGAAGTTTTTCAAACTTTTTTAGTTTCAACCCAAGTAATGGTGAAGTACTGTTTTTTCTCTGTTTAATGACATTTGGTGTGGGTTGACCAACTTTTTGCAAGTGCTTTACTAAATATCATTGTATTCTGAGCATGTTTAGATATATTTGATATAAGTTTCAAAACTCTGTATCGTTGGACAACTTGCCCAGTGTTTCTGACACGCGTTGACAAAAACGGCCAAAGTTCAAAGAGTTAAACTCTGATTAAACTCTACATAAGTCTCCTTTATTGCATCAGCTTATGTAAGAATTATAAATACTGGTCATTCTTTTACCGCAGGCAGAAAATGGATGAAGATGGAAATCCTCTCACAATTGAGTGTGGATTCTGTTTGAGGAAAAATTTAGACATTCGAGAGCCGAGACTGATGCCTTGTTCTCATGTCCACTGTCTCAAGTGCCTCAACCTTTTCTTTGGTGATAACCACCAGGTTGTCTGTCCTCTGGAAAACTGCCGGTAAGACTATTAAATCTAGCAGTTAGTTTTAGTTCAGTAACTAAAACTAACTGGTCTAGACAGAGACCCAAGCTTACAGGCTTGTACTAGCAGTTCTTGAGACTCAAATCTCAAATGCAATGCATTGCAGTATTTTATTTTAAGCAAAATTAACTCGAATTGGAACATACTACCAATAAAATTGAATTGAGTTCCAGTTTTACGTCCAGCAAAGAAGAATCAACTCGGGTCTATATTTTCAATAAGCCTAACCACAAGAGTCAACATTAATCAATGCTTACTTTTGCTACAACTATCCCCATGATAGTTAATCTGTTCACAAACAATCATTTTAGACAGTGATATCCTATGTAAAACAATCTGCTATGTGATTCGCTTTGAGGTGGATACGCTAGTTCAGTCTCGTGTCGCTGGCCTCATACGGTTCCGCTTGAGCTGGAAATTTCTGTGTATACTTTATCGATTGATGCACCGATCTAGTAGAGTTGTAAGGTTTGTTTGCCCGCTGCCAATAAGCTTAGCTATGTTGTTTTGATTATTGTGCAAACAAATGGGTTTTTTTCCTTCGAATATTTATACATACAAAAAACTTCCTCTACCAACTACAGATCTTTAATTCGATGCCCAAACTTTTTCATTGGTTGATAGTCTGTTGTCTATCCTTTATGTGTGTCAAATTTTTATTTTCTATGGTAGATTTCTGAGTCTTTACAAGCAATATAAACTAGTCTTAACTACTCAATGGCAATGTAAAGTAACGTGCAGTGATCTAAGCTAACCTTTGTTGATGATTTTGCACAGAGGGCAATTTATGGTCAAATATTCTTGCCGCAATCATCAGTGTATTTCTAAAAAAATAGAGGCTGTTGTATCTAAATTAGAGGGTCTAGATAACTAGGCTATTATAGTTGCTTCTGTTCGAAATACTATTATCATGTAAATATGTAAAATTCTCTGAATGTTTATGCCATCTAGGAAAGTCTGTGGGACCCCTTTAGCCGATTTGCACGTCTTTGAAATTACTGAAGATACATCAAGATGCTGTGATGTGTGCTTAAACAAGCATAAAAAGACTGTTGATGCTCTTATCTATTGCTTGGATTGTTCTAGAAAGTTCTGTGCCAGTCATTTAGAGGTACATAAACTCTATTGCTTTGTCAAAAGTAAATGTTTCTTATGTTGGCTAAGTAATAAGATTTTTAAATTTGATTGTTTTATCCCTTGCATCATCATAAAATATTGTTTTCTCACTGTTCAAGCTCTTCACTTTGCTCGCTGAGCAGTATTTGCACCGCTGAGTTGTATTTTTTTAATCCTGTAGCTTCATGATGAGCTGCATAGCGACCACTCACACATAATGGTGAAAGAGTACTTAGGGCAGGCTATAAAACTGGAGACAAGGATGTGCAAACAACACAACTGCCCGTACACACTAGGCTGTAAAAACTGCTACTGTGTTGTCTGTGTCAACTGTATGGCAGACCCGAGTTCATGTAGCAAAGGAAAAAAAGGTCAGTGAATATGATGAGCGCACCAAAAGATTTTCTTTTGTTTTTTTTGGACCTTCCTTTTACTTTTTTCATGGGAGTGTCAACAGTCTGAATTTGATTTTCGGATGTATGTGATTTTAGATCAGCGGATACTCTAAATAAATCATATTAATAACAAAGAAACTAAATTTTTATTCTATGTTACCATCTCATTTTCCCTTCTACTCAATTTTTATTTTTGCGTTTCTTATTTGAACTTTTAGTTTGTATTTTAGCTTTTTCTTAACATTCCATTTGCCATTCTGCTACGTTATTAAGTTAACTCTCTTTTTGACCTTTTCATACTCTATTTTGTTTATAACTTATTCTATTGTTCTTTCTTCCCTGGTCCATTGCACATCTTTTGACTCGGTCTATAGTTACTGCCTTTTTTTGCGTTATTGTACTTTGCCTGTTTTTGTTCTCTACTCTTACCAACCTGTCTATTTTGTATGTTCTTCTCTCCATACATTTTTTTACATTTATCACTTTTTGTATTAATTGCTGAATAGTTTTTGGTATTGAGTTTGTAAAAGATTATCAATATCTGTAATCATTGTATTTATTGTTAAATACTCTGTTTACTAAAGTATATTATACTCCTGATTAAAATACACAAGTTTTTTTTAATTTAGCATGGCTTAAACTGTAAAAGTCTCTTTAAACTCACACTTTTGACATAACTTGATGTTAAGATGATATGATCAAAACTAGTTGTCAACATATGTTTAGTTAGTAGAAATAATGCATTCACTTTTGCAGAGTCTCACCATGAACTTATTGAGTTGAATAAGCTAGTAAAAATCCTGGTAGACAAAGACATGAAAACCAAAATAATGGAGAGAGAAGAGGAGTTGCAGAATATATTCAAGGAAGCATCAAAAGCTCAAGCCTATTTTGACAGAAAAACTGCTGAGTTGATTGAGTTTCTAAGGAAAAGACGGGATGAGCAGGTAAACAGCATAAATATGAGATCCGAAATATACCAGGATGCGCTGGCAAGATTTTTGACAATAACTACTGCATAGTCGGCCTAGCTGATTTGTTTAGTTTAGTTATTTATGACCCACTTCACTAGGTTAGTCATGAGGATGCTACGAGTTTTAATTTTGTTGACCTACATACTAAGAGTTTGTTTTCACTAAATACTTACCTGTATATTATTTAATAGAATTGTAAGAATTATTAGTTTAGCAGGTTGTGGTCAATTTTTGCTGGTTCCATACAAGTGAATTATTAGTTACCAAAGTAGTCACAGTTTTGAGCAAAAACAATTGATGCAGTTGTTATCATATAGTAAGTTTTTAAGCTCTATTTGAAATTAATAAGCCAAATTAACCTAGGCTCAGAGAGTAACGCTTTTTATTGAATTCAAAAGGATTTGTGTTTATGTTTAATAAGTGAAACAGGTGTTTCAAATGTTTGGGCGCCATTTCATTCTGGCCGGTATCGCTTTTTTTCTCTCCCGCCTGTATCTCCTTTCTTCTTCTTTTTTTTCTCTCAGTGTTTCTTTTCCGTCTCTCTCCTTTTAGTGTCTTTATATTTTTTCCCTCTATTTTTTCTGTCCCTTCCCTTTTCTTCTATTCTCTCCTTTCCCATCTTTCCTTTCTTCTCACAAATTTCAATATTTCTTATTATTTCTTCTCTTCTCTTTGCTACTTCTATTTTATGTTCACAGTTTCTTAATCTCTTTTTCTCTTTTTTCTTATGAACATCTCTTTACGCTTCTGTATTGGTCTCTCATTATTTTTTGTTAAATGGACTCTTTGAAAATATGAGTCACTCAACGTATGTTTGAGTGACGTTGTTTAATCTCTTTTTCTCTTTTTTTCTTATGAACATATCTTTACGCTTCTGTATTGGTCTCTCATTATTTTTTTGTTAAATGGACTCTTTGAAAATATGAGTCACTCAACGTATGTTTGGTAAGTAATAAACTGCGAAAACTGTATATATGCTGCATGTCAAAGCTATCCCTGACGTATGTTTAATCTCTTTTCCTCTTTTTTCTTATGATCATCTCTTT
Source organism: Watersipora subatra (assembly GCF_963576615.1). NCBI lineage: Eukaryota > Metazoa > Bryozoa > Gymnolaemata > Cheilostomatida > Watersiporidae > Watersipora > Watersipora subatra. Next base: position 42,292,840 of record NC_088713.1, read on the forward strand.
ACGCTTCTGTATTGGTCTCTCATTATTTTTTGTTAAATGGACTCTTTGGAAATATGAGTCACTCATTGTATGTTTGGTAAGTAATAAAGTGAGTAAACTGTATATATGCTGCAGGTCAAAGCTATCACTGAAGAATATGCTCAGCTAGAAGTTGAATTGCTCAAGTACAGACAAGAAGATAGGGTACAGCTTACTGAGTTCATTGATGATCAAGTTCTTGACACCTGGTCAAAACTTCGAAACTACCGACTCAAAATTGAGTCTCAGGCGGCCCACATACATCAGGTTGATGTTACTAGCTATTTGTACTACAACAGGCATGTTAAAACCAAGGTGTACTAGATCTTAAAGCCTTTTTTGCTTGATATAAGTGTTCAGATTGTATACTGGCATACATGTAAGAATGCAAGGCTCAGTTGTGCAATTTTGGTATTATTGGGTTCGATTCAGGTGTTCTGATAAATATGAGTACATGTATAAAACATAGCATTCCAATATCCTTTCATAACATATAACAGGGAGATTTATTGTAGTTATAGTACATGTAGCATCATATCAATACTAAGATAATAACATCAAATGGATTACGAATTTTTCTAGTAGTGGACCTCAATTAGGAATAAATATTTTGTATTATTATAGTTTATTAACCTGTATTATAGGCTCTGTATTTTACAGTACAATTTAGCTTTTTTCAATAATAGCACTATGCTGTTGAGTCCGCATTAATTGTCATTGGATGATGATTTTGTGTCACAAACTTTAAAATATTTCAAAGTGGTCTTTGCAGGCATAACAACTGACAGAATATGATGGATTATTATAGACAGGTCTCTTATAAAACTGTTGATAAACTTCTAAAGTAATTAGATAATTCATAACATGCATGCTTTTACCTGATTATCCAACACTGAATGTAAGTTTACAAAGTTATGGTCGATATAATGACACGCTGACATCATTCAAGGCTATCAGCAGATTCTTCATGAGATGGATAAATTGCTATGCACATCATTCCAGCATTATTTTATAACACAAACCGAAAGATCAATCATAGTTATAGTAGCTTCATATCAACTATAAGATAATCACCTCAAATGGATAACCAACTTTTCCGGCAGTGGAATTCAACTAGTATTAAATCTATGGTATAATTATTCATAGTTTATGTGTGTGTATAGCTCTGTATTTTGCAGTTTATTGCAATTATTTTGCATAATGGTGGTAGGTTGAGGAGCTAGCATTAATTGTGTTTGGATGATGACTTTGTGTCACAATTTGTGCAAAACTTCAAAGCCGTTTTGCATGCATTACAACTGAAACAAGACAATTGGTAATTAAAGACAGGCATCTTATAATAAACTGGGAATAAATTTTTAAATTTTTAAACTGTGATCTAAGCTTTCCAGTTTATATAATCTCTATCATGTTTGCTTTTACTTGAATATCCAGATTTACATGTGAATTAGCAAATTTACAATTTATACTTGAGCAGGCTGACATCATTCAAGGCTATCAGCAGATTTTTGACGGGATGGAGAAATTGCTAAATGAAAAATTGCCAAAAATAGAACTACCCGAAGTTAAGGAACTAAGAATTTTAGGTAATCCTTATTTATAATACCTATTTAGGCATAATTCTCAAAAACAAAAGCATAATTCCTTTTTACTGTTATTTTAATACACAGAAAGCTTATATACTTTGTTATTTAATTTTACAATAGTAAGCAGGTGGACACTTTCAATTGAAAAGTAAAAATACATGAGTTGTCTAGTTTGACAATGATAGGCAGTTTAGCATTATCAATAGAATGTTAGAAACAATGCTTTTCAAATTTTTAGGATGTAATTATTCAGGCAACATCTCACTTTTCAGGTGAAAAGAGAGAAGCTGAGCTGAGTCTCATTTCTTCTGGTCAACTAATAGTGAATATCAAAGAAGGTGCATACATCAAACCAGCGCTCACGGCTCCCATATTTGTTACTGAACTACCGGACCGATGTAACCAGCGAGTAGACAGAGTTTTCACTTTGAGCAGAGACCTGTATCTCATGTTTACCTCATCATCTATAAGTGAATTTATTAAATACCCTTTCAACGGCCCATTTAACAATAAACAAATAGAAGTGTCTAATATTACTGACATAGCCAGTAGTCAGGATGAGGTGTTTGTACTCAGCTCTTCTAGTGTCTACGTATACAATTCTCAGTTCAAACGAGTCAGAAACTGGCAGCTTAAACCTGTGCAACAAGTGCAGAAGACTTTAACTTATACAATTCACCCATCCTCTTTGGCTGTGGTAGCTAATCATTTATTGTTTCCATACTCTAGAGAAACCAATATGCCTATTTATACCATTACTGGAGAGTTTGTCAGATTTGTCTGTTTACCTGAAAAGGTCATCTCATATCCAACTCCTCCTGCCCTAGTCTACAGTGAAGCTACATCTGTGTTATGCTTTTCTCCTAATTACCCAGCAGTTTATCATCAGACAGGAATTCTGACTAAACTGGACATCAACACTGGACAGATTTTTTGGTCAATTGAGAAGCAAGGTTTTACAGCCTGTGCTTCCTACAGCGACAAATATGTGTTCCTAGCTTCTATTGACCGAATAACAATACTCGATATCCAAACAGGTCAGTCTATAGTCTTGAGTTTTTTTCGATGTTTGTTTATATTGTTGTACGTTAAATTATTCAAAGAATAACTTCTAATAGAAGTATTTCATTAAACAACCTTAGCTTCTGAAAGTATTTCATCTGCGTAACCAATTATTCCTTTACGATTGGTTAACTAAAAAACCTAGAGAAATATTAGTAGTATTAGGAAATGTAATAATAACCTATTTTTTCCAATATTTTCTTTGAAATTTGTAGATGTCTTTACCGCTAATTTACATGATGTGACTGTTTGTAGGAACTGAGATCCGCTCCTTAACAATTTCACAAATTGCCCAACCAGTCACACACTATCATCGTGATAGTAGCCGACAAACTTATCCTGTGAGGGTTTGTTGTATCGGTGTTACTGGTGATTCTTTAGTTATTTTGACCTCAAGTAAATTTGACAACAAGAGCTACTGCCACAGACTTTTCAAGATGGACTTTGAACTAATGAAAATTAATTAATAGACTACCCAGTCGTGATGACCAGAGATACTAAAGTCTTCATAACTCCTGAAGACAAACTACCCATTTCTTTGATAAAAATATGATCAGCATTTAGCTGGCTGTTCATGGCATCAATCAGAGATTGAGCTATCATCTTTTGAGAAACCTTTAATTTTTCTATCAAAGTGACGGCTTCTTCAGGTTTGTTAGTTTATTTTATAGCTGACTTTGATCTACCTACTTATCCTTACTGTATACTGGTTTATCATTTTACTCTAGGTATAGAGCTATTGTCATGCTTCTGAATGTTTTTATGTGCGTACATGGAAGTTGACGATTCTTCAATTTTAAATATAAAAAATGGGCAAAAACCTTGGTAGAAAAAAAAATAATATTTTGAAAAAATGTAAATCTTTTTTGCTTGATTCTGTTTTCATGTTTGATTCTTTTTACATTCATGGATTTTTGCTTAGTTGGGTTGTTAGCTCATTTTTGCTAATGTCAATGATTCTGTTTTGTGTGTTTACTCAATTTCCAAACTTAGTCATTTGCATGCTGAAGTTATATAACCGCTTTTATTTTTTGCATTTAACATCCATGGAATAATATACAGTAATGTGTAAACTACCTGTAAAATAAGGAAGTAGTAGTTCTAGTTGTCTATATATATATATATATATATATAAATTTGGTAAGAAATTTATTAAAATTTGACTAAGCAAAGAATTACTAAAAGTTTCGTATTACACAAAAGGTGTGTAACACTCATCAGATAAAATGCTTAGTCCTAAGCATTTTATCTGATGAGTGTTACACACCTTTTGTGTAATATGAAACTTTTAGCAATTTTTTGCTTAGTCAAATTTTAATAAATTTCTTACCAAATTTATAGTAAGCTCTACTTTAGTATCGAGCACTTTATGCTGACTTTTAGCCTATACTTTATTATATATATATATATATATATATATATATATATATATATATATATATATATATATATATATATATAGTATATCATATCGGTACTTCATCATATTCGAACCGAAGTTAGCCAGCCTTAACACTAGAAGTGAGCTAATATCCACATGCCGGCATGCCAGAAAACATCTAATTAGCTCAATAACATAATTTGACTACATAATTTGCTGTATACTATAATATATATATATATATATATCACACAATAGTATTAAGCCCTCAGCTTTATTAAGTAATTTTATAGCTTGTACATTATACATTTTAGTCATTCTACCTGAAGATTGCAACACGATTGCATGAAACTAATAGTAGTAATGATTTTAACCTGTAGTTTTTAATAAACTTCATACACAGCTCTAATTGACTCAATTATTGAGCACTTTACTTTACAGTGTAAACCACATATACTATATATATATATATATATATATATATATATATATATATATATATATATATATATATATATATATATGTATATATATATATATATGTATATATATATATATATATATATATATATATATATATGTATATATATATATATAGTTAAACATAGTGTTTAAAAATATATAAATGGCGTTGAAAGACGAAGTTTAAATTCGCTGTCTAGAACATGTTGCTGATTAAAGTTAGTATTTTTATCTTCAGCATGCAGTACCTTTATATAATCAAAGGAGAAGAAAAAACAAGTTAAAGATGTGGTTGCGTCAAAAAGGTCAATTCAATGAAATTAAAACCAATAAAAGGCTAAAACATCAGCTACAATTTGATGCCATGTTTGTCTTTGTCTAGACATAGGTAAGTCAAACTTAGTAGATAGGCCATCAACAGTGCGTTTGGTAAGGTGAGTTATAGATGAGGTATACACGAGATATAAGTCATCGAGCAAAATAAAGATTCTCTCTGCGTGCTGCCAACTGGGTTTGGTTATTTCAGTAAAAGATATAGGAGCTGCAAGAGCTGGTTTGATATATACACCTTCTTCGATATTCACTATAAGTTGACTATAAAAAATGAGACCTATCTCAGCTTCTTTCTTTTCACTTGAAAATGTGGGATGTTGCTTGAAAGTTTACATACTAAAAGTTTGAACAACATTGTTTTCATTGTTTTAGTGATAATGCCAATTAACTTGCGTATTGTTGTCAAACTACACAATTCTGGTATTTTTACTTTTCTATTGAAAGCGTTAACCTGCTTACTGTTGTCAAATTAGACAACGAGTGTAAATTTTTTCTGTTTGAAAATACAGCTGTGAAAGGACTCTGATTTAGTCATTGAGAACATTGTTTAGAGAGGTACTAAAAATAAGAATTACCCGAAATGCCTAGCACTATAACTTGAGGTAGTTCTATCTTTGGCCATTTTTTATTCAGCAAATTCTCTCTCTCATCAAAAATCATTTGATAGCCTTGAATTATGTCAACCTGTCAATATATAAACTGGAACTTTGTAAATTCACATGCGAAACTGTACAATGCAGTCAAAGCAAACATTTTATTCATTATCTATTCTACATAAAAAACACATCAACAGTGATTATAATATGCCTGTTTAATTATACAATGTATATCATATTGTTATGGTTGTAATGCTTGCAAATAAACTTTCGAAATATTTCTGAATTTGTGACACAAAACACATCATGTAAGCCCAATAAATGTTGGCTGACAGCATACTGATATTACTGTAAAAAACTGCAGTATACTGCAGAGTACTGAGCGGACAATAAACTAAATATACCACATATATTTTGCTAGTTGTATGCTATCATCAGAAAAAAATGGGAATCAATCCGATACTATCTATATATATATTTCTCAAAGTCCGCGTGTTGGAAAGCCGTCTGTCTGTTGGAAATCCGGCTATCGCTATTATTAGAACAGCTGAGCTTGACAGCAATAAAGACTCAAATTCATGGACTTTCATGGAAATTCATGGAATTCTTACTGTCATTGGAAGCCTAACCTTATCAAAGGATTATCAAAGGATTACAAGTTTCATTCCTGATATTAATCAGCAATTAGTCAGCAAAACGATAAATGTTGCAATTCTGATTACTCATCCAGCCAACGCAGGGATTATGCCTTGTCATAGCCATCATTCAGCTCAAAAGTTAAAAGATTATCAAAGATCTAAGTCTCATTCATACCTGATGTTATGAAATAAAAAGAGTAATTAAAATAGCGGTTTTCATATGATCAAACGCTTTTATTGAAAATAATTTAAAACAAAAAATTGAGTGCAATAATGTCAATATTGTATGTAAGAAAGCAAAACCTTTCCATGGACATGTAATTAAAGCAAAATTCTCATCAAATCTCAGAGTCAGATCTTCAAATCTAGGCTTATGTCACTTAAAGATCGTCTTGCCATAATAAGCAAAATTCGATAGAAAATATAACAATGGGATTGAGCACTTAGAAGTGCACTAGCTTGTAAAAGCTGCCTTATAAACAACCAAATGTATCTGCTTCAGTTTTGCTTCCATTTATTTTTATACTATGTGATTACATTATGATGCTCATCATGCCCAATGTTGTGTATGTTCAGGCCAATCAAAACGTCATATCTGCAGATAGGGCATTTTTGTTGCCACTTTATGTGTGGTGAATGTGGATAGGGTGTAGTGAAAAGTGTGATTTCTAGTGACCTCAAAAGTGTAAAATTTCGGCACATGTTAAATCTCAACCTAATTTACAAATAAGCACAAAAAGTGAATTTTGAAAAAATTCTCAGGTGGGGCGTTTGGTTTGCTTGGGGCAAAATAGTCATATTATGTCAACAACAAGGGTATATTGTTTGTAGTTTGTGCTTACTGTGTTGCTATAAATCCTTATCTGAATAAGCTGATCCAATAGGTGATTTCGTAAGGCACACTGAACTGCCTATTGTTGGAAAGAATAGTCAGGAATGTTAAAAAGAACATTGACTAATGTGAGTCCCTTTGGCAATGAACAGTTGAACTTTGACATACATGTACATCCAGAAACTTAAATTTTTTTGCTAATCATCAACGCTACTCTTACAAGGAACCTAAATATATCTCATTGTAAAATATCTAATAAGCCAACAAACACAGCTATGGGTGATGTTTATGTTCTTAGTTTTTTATAATCTTCTAGTGTTGTTACATAAAATCTTGACAAATTGTTGAGGCTGTTAACCATCTGAGTGTCAGCGCTGACAGTAACTTGATATGCGTAACTGTAGTTCTAATAGTCATTTGGGTGCAATAAAGACAGGGTTGTGGAGCATAAGAACTGAACTATCCTATTGCAGTTCTGTGTCTGGTGATTTTGCTGTTCATCAGAGTATTCAAATGTAGATATAGTACATTTTTACTGCAACTACACTCCTATTGTGAGTTTCTCACTACGATCTATGTACCATACCATTATTTTTTTCAATGCATTATTTGAAACCCTGTAATTCAAAAGGCGCACTCTAATGCTGGAAGTCTGCGTTTCTAAACTTGAAAGGTCTCCATGTGTACCGGTATAAGTATAATATTAGCTGCATTATTAGTGTGGATTATTAATGCATCAGGTCCATAACAGACATTGCACTGAGAAATATCCCTCTGGGATCTCTTTAGTTAGTGTATGATATCTACTTGCATACCTGTGTGTAGTTAAATGACTCTGTAAAACTATACTAGATCTGCACAGATGGTTACAGTGTTGACATAGTAGTTTATCATCCATCTGCGTGTCTGATGAGCTGAGCAGCCTGTTTTACCTTTTTCTGAGCTCATCTCTGTGTTGCATGATTTCCTTTTCAAATGTTTTCATGATTTCATGCGGTAAATATCTTTACCTAGTTTGTGCGGTGACATTCCATTTCCATGTTTCTATTCTCATGTGACATTTTTTCAAGTTTTCTTTGAGACAGCCCAAAAAACACTTCTCCTGGCCCCATTAAGAGCTCATCCCGTTTACCAGTTTTGCATGCACAGGGAGTTTTAGTTAATGGGTAGTTTAACATTCTAACCCAGTGTTTTATACACCAAGGTTGGTTTTCAAAAGCAATTTTTCTATGCAAGGCATGTTTGCTTGCTGGTACACACAGTTGTTGGAGCGCTTGTCAGACTATTTTAACTCAAGTATAAGAAAACAATGCTCTTGTGAATGGCATATGTTCACATTAATTATTTAAGTATAGAGGTCCTTTATATAATTCAATTTGTTCATTCAATAATAAAAAATCCAGCTAAGTAATAAAAGCTCAGAAAACTGGTTTGTAATTTGTGTGATCAACCTCGCACACTCATGAAGAAATATTTTCTTAGTTATTTTCCACTAGCCTATTTTCGTATTTGGTTTTTATTTTTACTTTGTGTAAAACTAATAGCAACTCTACTCCTCTAATTTACATGGAGTTTGCACATTATAACTTTATATGGATGTTGAACAGAAGAACTAGAAGTTGTCAAACAAGTAAGTCACCAAGATTAAAAATCGAGTTCACTTGCATTTTGCCTTGCAATGCATTTCACGAAAAATTACATGAGTAAAATAGAATGAAAGAAACCAAATTTGACAGAAGATTAAAAAATAATGGTAATCTGAAAATAGTTTTTCAACAAAAACATCACAAATTTGCCAAAAATCCTTGATTTTTAAAAGTTTCGTAAAATGCTCACATTAATTGCTAAAAATTGAAAATCATTCAAAAACGTGACTATAGATCTATGTATTTAACGATATTACAAATCAATGAATAAGAAGGTGAAGTAGGCAGTTCAGGTTCATCAGGGTCTAATGCATATCACACTGAAAAATCTGAATAAACCATCACCGTGATATAAATATTGAAGGATTATTTAACGTTGTTCATGTTTAGATCACGTCATGAATGTCTAGCTAAACATTTATTATAAAAATTTGTAACAGAGGAAGCGTGTTATCTGTCTTCAGCTACGATGAAATCTTTACTATCGGCTCCTCATGAATGATCAGTTTATCCTTCAATTTTTAGCAGTTCATAGTTCATCTTGTAAAAGCTGAGAAAGGGTAAGCTTCTATTTGTAGTCAAAGTAGCTAAGGTATCACCAGTAACACCTATGTGATGGACACGTGCAGTGTACATCTGCTGGCTACTATGAGGATCATGCTTGACATTAAGGACATTCTGTGGAATTGTTAAAAAACGGATTTCAGTTCCTACAAAAAACCGAGTCATATTAATTCATGGTGAAGGCTAATAAACTTTCATAGAAGTTATGGCATAAATAAATATGTATTTTTACAGCTCCTAAATAATCCAAGAGTTCCCAAGGTTGCTAAAGTTACTAATCCCATAGAAGCAAACTGTTACACAGTTAATATACTTTGCTTTGCTATACTTTGAATAAGTTATCACACAACAATATAAATAAACATCCAAGAAGGAAGTTTTTACTACGGACTAACCTGTTTGAATATCCATTATTGTTATTTTGTTAGAAGAAGCTAGAATTACATATTTTTCTTTGTAGCGAGCAATGGCTGAGACACCTTGTTTCTCACTTGACCATACGCTTAGCCCGGTGTCGATAGCCACCTTAGTTAGAGTCCCTTTCTGTTGACAAGCCATTTGGGGAACAGGGGAAAAGCATAACACAGATTTATCTTCTCCGTGTACTAGGGCTAAAAAGTACGAATTTGAGGCAAGGTATCCAGCAAGAACAACAGATTTCATAAACGCTCCAGCAACAGAATATATATGCAACGTTTTTTCTCCAGGGTATAGAACCACCAGTTGATTATCTACCGCAGCCAAAGCATACGGGTAGGTGCCATAACATGAAGTCTGCTGCACTTGGCTGAGAGGTTTAAGGTCCCACTTTCTAACTGGTTGAAACTGAGAGTTGTATACGTAGATATTAGATAAGTCCAATACAAACACTTTGTCATCATCGGTAGCTATGTCAATAACCCTAGACATGTGTAAGTCGAACTTGATATTTGAATCATCGATAGTGTATTTGGTAAGATGACTTAAAAATGAAGAGGTAGACAAAAAATACAAGTCTCCGAGCAAAGGGAAAAATCTGTTAGCTTGCCGGTGATTTGGTTCGACTAATTCGGTGAGAGATACAGGAACCGTAATGGCTGGTTTGATGCATGCACCTTCTTCGATATTCACTATCAGTTGATTAGAAGAAACAAGACTCAACTCAACTTCTCTCTTTTCACCTGAAAATGTGAGATGTTACTTGAAAATTATTATTCTGTAAATTGGCAAAGCATTGTTTTTAACATTCTATTGACATCTTCAACTTGTTTATTGTTGTCAAAATAGACAACTCAGGTCTTTTCAGTAGTCTATTAAAACTGTCAACCTGCTTAAAGCTGTCAAATTAGACAAAGTAGTGTACATTTTTTTCAGTTTTATAATACAACTGTAAAAAAGAACACTGATTATTTGTTGCGAATATTACTTAGAGAGGTACTAGAAATAATAATCACCCAAAATCTTTAGCTCCATAACTTGAGATAGCTCTATCTTTGGCAATTTTTCAGTTAGTATTTTCTCCACCTCATCAAAATTTTTCTGATAGTGTTGAATGATGTCAGCCTGCCAATATGTAAACCATAGCTTTGTAAGTTCAAATGTGAAACTTGATCATATAGTCAAATCATACATATTAAGAATTATCTAAACCACTCCAAAGATTTGTCAACAGATTTTTATAAAACACCTGCTTTTCATTGTTGATTGTCTTGTTATAGCTGCATGTGATGCATGCAAAACACCTTTGAAATATTTTCGAATTTGTGACACAAAGGTTATCACAAAATCGTTATTAATAGCGCATTGACAGTACTTAAAAATGCAATATTCAGCAGAGTACAAAGCTATCAGGACAATAACCTATAAATATAACATGAATTTATTACACGCCTTATGTTACCATCAGAAAAAAATTAGTAATCTATTTTATACTATTATCATATGATTGATACAAGGCTATCATAACTATGATTGATCTGTCAGTTTTAATATTATAATCTAGAATATACCTGTTTTGATATATAAAATCACTCTCCAAATACCAATAACCAATAAAATTAACCTGATGTATGTGTGCAGCCTGAGACTCTATCTTAAGCCGGTAGTTTCGAAGTTTAGACCAGGTTTCAAGAACTTTCACATCAATGAACTCAGTAAGTTGTACTCTATGTTCCTGTCTGTGTTTGAGCAACTCAACTTCCAGCTGAGCATATTCTTCAGTGATTACCTTGACCTGCAGCATATAAAGTCTTTACTCAACTTTTATAACTTACCAAACGTAAGTCAAATATCTTATCTTACCCAAATAGTCCATTGAACAAAAGAGTTTGCGGTAGACCAATAGAAAAGAGTCAAAGGCGATAGTAGAAAAAAAAGATTAGGAAGCTGAAAATAGAGAGAAAAGAAGAACGAAGGACAAAGTAGGGGGTAGCTGCAAATATTAAGAAGCGTGAGAAGAATGGAGAGATATGGAAAGAAAAGAGGAGGAAAAGAAAAGAGAGAGAATAACAAGGAATGATGGATTGAAAAAGGAAAAAGCAAATAAATGTAAAGACATGGGAGAGACAATGGAGAGATAAATGGAGAAAAAAAACAGTGAGTGAAGCAAAAATAAAAGAGACACGGTGGAGAGAATAGAGTTTTAAGAGTTTTAGAGAATAAATAAGTTTTGAAGGCCATATTGAGATTACCTGTAACCATGCATAAAAACTGTTTAATTAATTGTGTTAAGCCTAAACTCGAACTAGTTGAAATTTTAAGAAAAAACATCACTTACTTTATTTTAGGTTGATATGGCTTATTCAATTCTATCAAAGTTAAAAAACCTACAATTTCTTAGCAAAAGTATCAAGTGTTATTGCATAAAGCTGAGACCATATTGGTTATTAATTAGTCAATAGTACAGAACCAGCAAATATGGACAATAAGCTGTTACCACTAATAATTCTTACAATCTAAAAGTGTAATATAGGTCCTCATTGTAGACTAGCTGAAAGTGTGTAGGTCCACAAGACATTAAAATTAATCACACCCTCAACACTAACCTAGCGGAGGGGCAATGAACAAATAAAATTAAACATGTTGAAACTGAAATAATACTTGTTCCATTCTATTTAGTAAGTCATTGTCTAGTTTAAATCTTATCTTAATTATGCTCACCTGCTCATCCCGTCTGTCTCGTAGCAACTCAATGAGCTCAGCAGTTTTTCTGTCAAAAAAGGATTGAGCTTTTGAAGCTTCCTTAAAGATATTCTGCAACTCCTCTTCTCTCTCCATTATTTTTGTTTTCATGTCTTTGTCTACCAGAATCTTCACTAGCTTATTCAACTCAACAAGTTCATGGTGAGTGTCTACAAAAATCAAATGAATATTTTTTAACAAAACTTATTCTAACAACTGGCTTGAGGATATAGTTATATTGTCCAGGTATGTCAAAAAGTCTAAAACGAAGAAACATGTATAGTTTTATTTGCACTCAAGTCAATGGAATTGTTTTACACTTTGATATGACATAGAAAACACTTGAGTAAGCAAAATACAACAATTTAAAATATTAACCAAAAAGCACCGATGACGATACCATAGCTTTTTTTAAATTATTACAAAAATAGTTCTATAACTTTTTAACTATAAAAAACATTGGTCAAATGATGGAGTAAAAATGGGCAAAATAAGATTACGCTAAAAAAGCAGTAATTGTAGGCCGAGGCAAAACATGTAAAGTACACAAGAAAAAAATAACAACAGAATAAGGTGAAAAAAAGAAGGGTATGAGAGAGTCGGGAAGAGCGTAAAGGTAAAAATAGGAGAGAAGTGGAAAAAGGAATGCTGACACAAAGCTAAACTACAAACAAAAAAGTGCTAATAAGAAAAATGATTAAGACAAATAGTTAGAAAAAAAGTGATAAAATAAGATAGATTAGAAATATTACAAATTATTTATAAAATAAATTTTTATTAATTTCTGCTCTGAAATTACAGTCATCTGACAATCATTTTCAGATGACTGAAACCGCAACCAAAAAGGTAAAAGTCAATCTGTCAAAAAAAAGAAACATTTTCATGTGCTCATCATATTCACCAACCTTTTTCCCTTCGCTACATGGACTTGGGTCTGCCATACATTTGACGCAGACAACAGAATAGCAGTTTTTACAGCCTACTATGTACGGATATGCGTCGTGCAGCTTGCACATCCTCGTCTCCAGTTTTGTAGCCTGCTCTAAATACTCTTTCACTGTTATGTTCCGGTGGTGGCTATGAAGCTCATTATGAAGCTAAAAAAAGAAAAATACCACTCATCGGTGCAAACACTGTTCCTTCATCAAAACAAAAAAGCTGGATTGGTGAATAAATAGTATTTCCTGTTGCTACTCGAAACACATATAAATTAAAATAGGAGCTTTAATACATAACCGACACAAAACATAAGACTTTTTAATAAAACAAAAAGCTTATTCACCTCTAAATGACTGGAACAGAACTTTCTAGAACAATCCAAGCAATAGATGAGAGCATCTGCAGTCGTTTTATGCTTCTCTAAGCAAACGTCACAGCATCTTGATGTATCTTTAGTAATTTCATACACTGGCAGGTCAGCTATTGCGGTTTCACAGCTTCTCCTGTATAGAATACAGACTCGGAGCTTTCACCTAATAACCTCATAATCGTATTTTTAATAGATGCAGCTCTTTAGATCTGAGCTCAATAAACCCTTTCATGTATTTTCATGGTCATGCAACAACATTTGACCATAAGTTGGACACTCAGCAAAATCATCAAGAAGATAAGCTTAGATCGCTTAACATAATTTTCGGATCAGCTTAGAGTACTTAATATTAGCTTAAAATAGTTTGCAAAGACTCAGAAATCTACAATCGTTAACCAAAATTTAAACATAGACAAATGATAGACGACAGAGTTTCAACCTAGGAAAAAGGTTTGGGCATCAGAATCAAGAAGGGGGTTGGTAGAGATTGTTGTTAAGATGTATAAAACTTGAATTGCAAGGTAGCATTTGTTTGCACAACAAGCAAACAGCATTGCTAAGCTCATTGCCCGTGACCAAAGAAACTTTACAACTATGTTGTATTGCAATGGAATGTTCGAGTCAAACTGGGCTGAACACGCTTGAGGCTGGATCGAGCCAAGCCGAGTTGAGCCGAGCAGAGCAGAATAAAGCCGTGAGGATCTGCGCCGAGCCAAGCCAAACAAAGTCAAGCCAAGCTCAGTTCAGCCAAGTTATGCCAAGTGGAACAAAGAAGCAAGGCTTCACATTCTATAAGACCACACATCACAACCGGAGAGCGGAGCTGTTCTGCGCCGGTTTCATTGCTTGTTGCATAGTTTTGACTGTAAACTACCTGTGAAAAAAGCAGAAATATATGTATTTACTCTTTGCATTAAGACTTGTGATGGTGGAGTAGAAAATGCAAGGCACAAAACCTTTACACTAGTGGCAGCGGTGGGATGGAGGAATTGCCAATCAGCTCAACGTAAATACTCCTACTAGAAGGACTTTTGCTGCTTTTAAAATGACTGTGAAAAAAACCCAGAAAACACAGAAAAAGGCCTGCCTAAATAATTACAGCGCAGTTCCTTCTGGAAGAACTGGCAGCACAAAACCCAGACGATGACGTGGAAAGATGAGGGGCAGAAGAACTGCCATATGAGTAGTAAAAACTTACTCAAGAACCCCTCACTAACCAGATGGGCAACCAAAGAGCAAGAAGCGCCATACTAAGGCACCGACCGATTATTCGAAGCCTTGAAGCGAGTGTTGCTGATGCCAAAACCTCAAGAGCCGGCATGGCAATTCAAGACTCCCAATACACAGGAAAGTGAGACATAGAATATTTTATTGCTTGTTTACAAAAGCTTGCCGATGCCAATCTTTGGGCCAAAATAGCAACTTTGCTACACCTCTAGGAAGCATTGATAAATCAGGCCAAAAACTGCGAAAAGGCTGAGAGCCTGGAGGCCGTGTTCAGCGCTCTTTGTGCAAGGTTCAGACTAATTGTCCAGGAATATTTGAGCGGGCTCAGCGCCCGCTGACGAAGTGATAAGATGCCACTCACGGAACATGCCATGGAAGTGGAGAGATTGGTATGCATTGCATATGGAGACCTACCAAACCCCCAAATAAACAATATGAAGATGGAGGCGTTCTGAAGCTCACTGGGAGACCCTGCTCTTCAGCGACACTTTTTGTGGTACCCACACCCCCGCTGGCAGATGCCATATGTGCTGGTAATGACTACCTCCAGATACTAAGGAGAGAGCACTAGCCTGCCGGCATTCCTGTCCAAACCTTGGAAGAGGGAACCCCTAGTCAAGTGAGCTGGACCAAAACCAATGTTGTTGGCTAATTAGCCAGATTGGTTCAATATCTCACAGAAAAGGTGGAGCAACTCCAGGAACGAGTACAATCTCAACGGGAAGAAAAGCGCCCCCAAGCCACCTTTTGCTTGGAATGTGGCTGGTAAGACCAAAACCACAAGAACTGCCCTAGTCAACAAAAACCGGCTTCAGTGAACGACGAAAGGCTGCATCAGTAATTCCAGCTGTTGACTGTGCTAAAACAAAATATTTTCGGAAACCAGACAAAGTTACCCGAGACCCAGAAAATGCTGATGGATGGTCTCACCAAGCAAAGACTAGGCCAAAAGAGGTTGGTGCACAAAAGAAACCTGTGGAGACCCGAAATTACTATCAGTTCTTGGGAAAGGTAAGCTTCGATTTTTCCATGGTCTTAGAAATGGCCTACACGCCTTTGTGCTAAAACCGGGACATATCCAGAAGCATAGAGGAATGACTATCAAACCTTATCCACCAAAAAACCAAGAGCTATCGAAGCAACACCTACTGAGTGAAAAGATCAGATGCATGCATTGAAAGCGGCAGGACCAACACTTTGTCCGCCTTACAAACCCGACTCGATGCAACATCAGGTCGACTGTGTAAATCGGATGACCCCAGGAACCGACTATGTTCTGCGGCAAAATGAGTGAATTGCAAACTCTTTGAATGGCTCATGGAAGACAGAACTATAGCGCAAGCCCTCAGCCGACTTCACTCAACTAGTTACTTTATCCCTGAAAAAGTACAAGGTCGGCCCATACAGTTTTTACAGGATATGGGTTGCATCACCTATCTGCTGAACACACCAGTGTTTGGCCAACTGCCCAGAACCATACAGGAACTACTCGAAGAATGTGACAGTAAAGGTCTGTTAGCCAATAGAGCCAGACTTCCGTCCTACAAGATTATTCTGCTGATGCGTCAATTTAGGGAAGTTAATATAAAATAGGTCTTTGTGGTTAGCCAAATAAATGAAGATGCCATATTGGGCATTCCATTCTTCGTGGCAAAACAGTGTTCTCCTGAATTTGAACCGCCAGTGATCTGAGCACGAACAGACATGGCACTGCACTGCCATATCACCACGCATAACTATTGCCCGATGGGACTGATTGAATGGTTCCTCGACGAACCCCCTGTCGCAAGCAGCTTAAATTAGTCTGGGCTCTAAGGCCAGGTCATAGCCAGATGCTGGAACACTATGAGACAACCCCTCATTCTCAAGTCCATTGCCACCATTGGCATGTTTAACGGTTCGAAAAGGATCCTTTATTGTGGACAGCCAACTCGACTTTAACTGATGGAGTGCCGATTTACCTTAAGGAAATGTCCCGAGCAGCTCAACCAAATTGTGTAGAAACAGGTCAAGCAACCATACTAACACACTGATGAACCGTTATATCACTGTGTTTCGCACAGGTGACGTCGTTGTAAAATGTATTTCTGAGGTAGGGTACTTGCAACCTTTTAAGGAAGGGACTCGACCTATACGCCAACCCCTTTCCTCCCTCATAAACGAGGACCAGAGAAGGAGACGAAGGTTGACCTCCGGTACAGGATCTGCCAGCAATGGGTCTTATAGAGCCAGCCAGTAAATTCCACAGCTCCCATGTGGTATTGGTAAACAAAAATGAGAAGTGGCGCACCTGTATTGACTACCGGCAACTAAACACCATTACCGAACATGACGAATACCCCCTTCCAAGGATCGATGATAGTCTTGATGCCCTGTCAAGCAGGCATTATTTCAGTACGCTCAATATGGTTGGTAAGTATTGGCAAGTGCGGCCGGATGCATACGCATAAGAGAAATCTACGTTAACTGCCAAGTCAGGCCTATGGAAATAGAAAGTGTTGCTTTTCGGTCTGACCTTTGCCCCGGCTACCTTCCAGAGGCTTATAGAACGCAACCTGCACTGCCTCCACTATATACTATGGTTGTTGTATCTTGATGGCATTGAAGTCATTGCTCCGGACTCTGATACTCACCTCTGTCGCCTCGAGGAGGTGTTTTAGAGACCTCACAAGGCCAGACTGAAACTAAAGCACTTGAAATGTGGGCTGTTGAAATCTTAGGTACGCCACCTGGGCCATATCGTCAGCTATGTTTGGCTCTCTACAAAACCAGGAAAGGTGCAGGCATTCGAAGAATGGCTGAACATGCGCAGAGTCGAAGAACCCCTGACAGTTCTAGAGAACATCGGCTACTACCAGCAAAATATCCCAGAATTCGCCACAATAGTTCAACCCCTGTACAACATATCAGTTGACATCCAAGAGATAAACATAAATATGGACCAACGAGAAACAGATTGCTTTTGACCAGCTAAAGAACAGCATCAGGTTTACACCGGTTTCACGCTATCCGGATCCCCGAAAGCAGTATTTTTGAGACACCGATGCAAGTAGACATGGGGTAGGAACTGTGTTATCTCACATGCAAGTGGGCTGAGAGGTGAGGTGGGCCGGGGTAAACCAGTCATCGCATGCTATAGTAAAACTTTAACCCCCTCAAAGTGCAATTTTTGCGTCGTCCGATTAGAGCTCTCAGCAATCATCAAGGCTGTAAAACATTTGCGACCCTGCCTATACCACCAAGAACTTGTCCTTTGAACCGACCATGCCTTTCTTTGCAGGTTATGCAAAAAATAAAAAACCTCTGAACCAAGTAGACCGATGGCTGGAGATAATGGCGGAGTTCAGTACACGCTAGAACACAAGTCAAGTTTAAGGCATGGCAAAGCAGATAGCCTAAGTGTGCAAAGTTGCGAGGACTGCTGGCAGTGTGCAAGCATCAAGCAGAGGGATAGAGGTCAACCGAGGATAGACTTGGCCAAAAAAATGGAAGCCACTAGCCACGCGGACTCCGATCAGTTGCCAGAACGGGACTCCCATCCTTGACAAGGCAGGATCAAACATGGACATCTTTGCATACCTCAAAAAGCCGATCGGTACCTTGAACGGGACTCCCGCCCTAACCATGGTGGGATTAAGCCTGGGCACCAATGGCGGTTCTGTCGGGCATTCTGCCCCCAACCAATTTCAGGACACAAGAAAGCTCGGCACTCATGGCAGCACAAATGATCGCCGGAGAGCTGAGTCAAAAGGGTGAGTTGGCAAAATTGCTAGCCATGGTACAAGGGCTGGTGGCCATCATCTACCAGGTCATCGCCACATGATATTAAGTTCCAGTTGAACTCCTGGAGTTGGAAAGCATAGATCTGGACATACTGAATTGCATGCGAGGCTTTCTCCGCGTTCGGTCAGACAATTAGTTTGAGGCAGGCATGGCTCCTCAGAACAATGCCAGTCGGTGCTCTGTATGTCCGTCAGCCATACGAGAAACTGCCATTTGACAGACACATGCTCTGACCCACTCTGTGGTAGGAATAACAAGCCGCTTCCAGCTAACTTGGTATTGACCAGGCCTGACCTTTACTTTCAGTTGGCTAGTCAAAGGATTTGAGGTTTGCCAAGCCTCTAAGAACGGAAGAACCAGGACAGCCGGAGGGAGGTAGAGGCTGTAAACGGGCAGGCCTTTAGCAAAACGTAACCATTGACCTAGTAGACCCACTCTTTGCCACTCCGAGAAAAAACGAATGAATACTGGTCCTCACAGACCATTTTACCCGGTAGCAAGACGCACTGGCACTGCCTGAAGCTACAACACCGGTAGTAGCAAAATCTCTAAACGACTGGGTATTCTGCTATTTGGGACTGCCAAAGCACGGACCAGCGTGTGAGGATCTACACAGACCAGCGTGTGCGGTTCAAAAGTCACCTGATGGCCAAAGTGTGCCAACTCTGAAATGTGGGGAAGACTCGCACCACCCCTCTCAACTCAAAGGCAAACAGAATAGTGGAAATTGAAAAAAAATGGACTGGGAGACTTGTCACAGACACTATTGCTAGCCCGCACACAGAATATATAGGGCGTGCTAATTTCCCAGCTGATGTGAGCATACCAAGAGACCCGACTGTGCCACCGGAGAGACAGCAAACATGCTTATGCTGGGAAGGGAGCTAAGCTTGCCAGACCAGCTAGAGAGACATTCCCCATTGACTGAGTTCCTTCCGACTCAAGAGCACATACTACAAGTACAGAAGATTCTGGAAATGGTACAATAAGCTCTGCAGCAGTGCTAGATGAAAATCTGGCAAGAAGATTGGAAGGAACCCCTGCTATGCGTACTCAGTAACTGGGTATGGCTCACAAACAAGCACAGGCAATGAGTAGAAAATCACAAGTTGCAGGCGAAGTTTATGAAGCCATACTAGGTCTTCAAGGCTTATAGCAATTATACATTCCTGGTTCAGAGGCAAAGTCAATCATCAATGCAAAGCTCCATTTTTTGGCTCCAGACACCTATGAGCCAAGAAGAGACCCCAACATGAAGAGAGTCTGATTAGGTGGACCAGGAAAGAATTTGGTAAAGGCTCAAAATAAACCCCTGCCTATGCTGCAGCCCACCAACTGGAAGAAGCTGCTCAAGGAGGTCACGAGAAGCCGTGAGCTGAGGACAAATACTAAAGAAAGTTTGGCTGGGAAGGGTAAAGAAAATAATCATGAGCCGAGCTCGGCAGATGATTCGACCAGACTCAAGAAGGCTCCGGCAGAACCCGGGACGTCTCCGGCTAAACCTGGACGAGTTCTGGCTGAAACCGACCCATCAGAACCGGTCCCGCACAATCCTATGACAGCCGAGTCACTCGGAGGCCAGATCAGTATGGAGAAAGGAAGGGTTACTTCAAAGAATATCAACAAAACAGTCTAGAGCTAGGAAAGGAAAATGGCAAAATGGCCAAATGGCTCTCACAGTCGCAAACATGACCAACTTATTAAAGCAGTCACACACTCCGGACACTATTAGACAACATGGGCATTGCCAGCGAAACTTCTTTGCAAGTGTTACTGACTTCAGTCACAAAAAGCTTGGATGAAGCTGAGAGGGCATTGTGTGAACCGAAGCCGGCAAAAGTGGTAGCATATGAAAAAGATAGAGGATGGAGGGATGCCACTAACAAAACCAGTACAAGGCGACCCGAGCTAATTGCTTTGGAAATCAACAACAATGATGCAGAGGCACTATTGGATGAGACTCTAACCAAAATGGTAGAAAAAAGTCTGCCGAGTGGCTGCCATGGACACTCTACCAAAACGCCTTGAGGTGCCATCCCCGAGACTGTTTTCCCCAAATCTTGATAAGGCACACCAACCAAGCACTCCTTTCAAAAAGACACGCTAGCTAAAAAAATCAGCCCTCACATCCGCCAATTGTCAGGACTATCAAATACCTGTCATCATGAACCATGGCATGAGCAGTAGAGCAAGCTAAAGGAGAGAGCTGCCAAATCTGTCGGTTTGTGAGCAGCCATTGGTGCATTAAAATCTATGTGCTACAGCACCACACTGTGTTATTTTGCCCCTGTGATTGGCCGAATGTCTCCCAGGACCTGGTGTTGCACTACCATGCTACACACCGAATAGGAGAAGTCGACCACATGGTGGATCTGGTCGATAGAAAAATGCGGGGGCGATTCTGCCTGGAATGGGACTCCCCACAGATGATTGCCTGCCCTTCTAGTACTAAGGGGAAAACACGGTGCAGCCCTTGATGAGATGCACATGACTATATGCTAAGGCGTCAGCTATCCGCAAGAAAATGCCTTACCATACCCACAGAAAACCAAACTGAGTTTCCACAAACTGGCCAGGCGCCGGTACTTTGGCCAAAATAGTGGGACACGTACTAGTCATCCAAACACTGTGGCAAAAACATCGCAGCCAAGCACGGTTGCTGGCAAAGACTGGGAGCAAGCCGCCAAGGATATGCGGTTCGTACTGCATAATGAAAAGTTTGAGGAAAAAGAATGACAGCTCTTTTAATAGGAGATTAAACGCCTCTACTGTGGCGCCCGCACGCTCAAGGATCTGGCCCAGCTGACTCTTACCAAGGCATCGATTAGAGACCTTAGTCACCAGTTGAGGAGAGTGTGTGATGGAATTTTCGTGTTATACTACACTGGACTTAGTCGGGGCTGGACTAAGTTGAACCAAGCAGAGTGAAAACGAGTCAGGCAGAGCCAAGCGGAACCAAGCGGAGCCAAGCGGCGCTAAGCGGAGCCAAGCGAAGCCAAGCGGAGCCAAGCAGAGCCAAGCGGAGCCAAGCAAAGCTAAGCGGAGCCAAGTGAAGCCAAGCAGAGCCAAGCAGGGCCAAGCAGAGCCAAGCAGAGCAAGCCGAGTTCAGCCAAGTTTAACCATGTGGAACAGAGATGTCGGGCCTCTCATTATCTAAGAGCTCACTTCATGATCGGCCAGCATAGATGTTCTGCACCTGTTTTTATGCTTGCTGCATGTAACTACTTATGAACAAAGCAGAAATACATGTATATCCCTTTGGCTGGGTTAATGCCTGGCAAAAACACTCGAAAGTCGTGTAATTTGTTTTTTAAAGTTCAATAAAATCAGTATTTTATTAACACACATGATAGCTCAAATCTTAATTTTGTTTTTATAAACAAAATCTTTTGTACATACATGTAAACATTCATTTACATATCTACTACTACAAAAAAGTCAACCAAGTGCAATTTTTCCTGTATGACATGCTTGGAAACATTTATTTTGTAAGAGCCAAACGCTATAACATAGCCGCCCGAGCTACCATAACGATCGTTTTACTCTGTATATTCCAAGTATATTAAAAGTCCAAAAGTTTTACATCACTTCTATCATTTGAATCATTTTTATTATGAGTTAAAAACATTAATGATTGCAGGGTCAAATAATTTCTGGTTTTACTGTTTTGAAAGTCGAGCTGATGTTGACTGTTTTTTCTAACTTTTATTCTTTCTAAGGAGAAGCGACTTCTTTAGCTTTTAGCACAAAGTAACGCCTCTCAGATAATTGTTTCATTTTGTAAATCATCGACTAATATTTTGTTGATGACATTTAAAACTTAATAGTATTCATATCTATTGTTAAACATTACTAGATGGCAGCATTATAAACGTCTACCAAAAGGGACATAAATGTTGTTTACCCGCACAACCGATAAACAAAATTTTGGTCACTTCTCCAGCCAAAGGGATATACTCTTTGAACTAAGTCTTGTGCTGGCGAAAAGGTAAAAACAACGCACCAAACTTTTAAAATATTGGTGTTTGAACCGATCTAGTATGTGTAGAGATGTCATGGTCCAAAAGAACCATGTTAGGCCAGCAACGCTGGACTGAACTGGCATTTTCGCTTTGGAGCACATTGTATAGGAGACTGCTTTACATATGATACCACTGTACAGGGTGAGGTTTGAGCGACAGAGTAAAAAGACTAGAGACTGTTTTAACAAATTTAGGCATTGATGTGTGTTGACTCAAGTTGTTTGGCTTAGGGAAAATGAGAATCGACTTGTATCATCTATGCTGACAGTGATGAGTCAATTCAGTTCATATTTACTGGTAGGGTGATCTAAGTCAACTCAATTTTTATTAGGCAAAATACAGCATTTGATAGATAGAACTCGACTTATTTGAGAGTTGAGTTTTAAGTACTGCTAGTGCAAGCATGTAAGCTCGAGTGCCTATCTTGACTAGTAAGTTGAACTAAACCATCTGCTGTATTTAAAGGTCTTACCGACAGTTTTCCAGAGGACAGACAACCTGGTGGTTAGCACCGAAGAAAAGGTTGAGGCACATGAGACAGTGGACATGATAGCAAGGCATCATCCTAGGCTCTCGAATATCTAAATTCTTCCTCAAACAAAATCCACACTCAATTGTAAGCGGATTTCCTTGTTCATCCATTGTTTACCTGTAGTGGAAGAATGACCTGTATTTATAAGTCGATGTGTTGAAGGAAATTTCTGTGGTTGTGTCTAATCCGAGTCTAAAGCCTTGAAATATGTGTGCCTTTTTAGTAAAATATATGATGAGATAAAAGTTAAGGCTAATGCCAGTTTCAAACTATAAAAAGCCAAACTTTGTATTTTGGAACCAAAGGTACTATAATACAATTGTAATATCACTATACAGCAACTGTACTTTAAAAATAAACATGTTTTCGGTAGTTTCTTATCATGTTATATTAACAAAAGACTTCTTAAAGGATACCCAAGCAAATCATGGGTTAAGTTCATTGGTAACTTTAGTTGACTGTAAAACTCAATTTCAAATGGAGTCATGAATGAACTTTCACTTTGGCTATTTGACTGAGGGTTTCCGTTTTGACGACATCAAATTTACTTGAAAACTGACACTTTTTACACCTAAACTACAATACTAGCTGATACAAGTTGAGAGAACCAACTAAAACTAAAGGAAAAACTTCTAGCCATCTAATAAATACCTTAAGACAATTGGCAAGTAATGTACATTGTATAGATTATTCGCATTCTACATACCTTGATTTGGTCAGCCGCGGTGTCTCATTCCAACTGCGTATTAGATGTGTGTTGACTAGGAATCAACAAGGGTATTGGCATGAAGGTGAAGTCAAAACAAACTAGTAAAAATCATGACTTCATGCTCAGGTACTCAGACTAAGTTAATCATGTGTGAAGATATATGATTAGCCTTGTTGAATCAGCATAAGAGTTATTGTTCATAGTGTTATCTGTATCGCAAAATGTCCTTATCTGAAAAAGCATACCCTGTACATAGTTAGTGTTATATGCGTGGCAATGTGTCCTTATCTGAATAAGCTTACCCTGTTCATAGTTAGTGTTATCCGTTTTGCAATGTGTCCTTAACTGAATAAGATTACCCTGTACATAGTTAGTGTTAGCTGTGTTGCAACGTGTCCTTATCTGAATAAGCTTACCCGTAAGATAGATACTTGAATCACACTGAACTGTCCATTATTGTATAGAATTGTCCGGAATGCAGAAAAAAATTGACTAATCGCTGGCTTAGTTCTCAAACCAGTCATGTGAAACACATTACAAAACTCACAAAATAGATTACAAGGCTTGATCTTTTGTATTTCCATTTTACTATTACCTAAAATTTATAAAATTCAGTAAACAATTCCTAACAAAGATGATGAAGAATGAGCAAAATAGTTTTATCCTATCAGTATACTTTTTGGCTAAAACTATTTTCCATAATCCCAGTTGACTGCTTTGTTTGCAACCCAATTTAGAAGTTAGACCACAAACCAGCCAATTGGTATATCAATGATGCGTAGCAATGCCTGTGCGGAGGCACAAGCGCATAGAACAACTTTGGTTTAAAGTGTACCAATATTGAATTTGCTTTCTCTGGATGAACAACCCAACAATTTTATGACGTTACAGCACATAAGCACAAAGTAATGATGGTAAACTGAGTCTATTCTAGGAGTGATTCCAATTATGAATTGTATATTTCTGCTATAAAAGGAAGCATTTGCTCAATATCTTTCACTTTTGTTTCAGGTAAAGTTATATCCCTTTTATCTTCTGGAGGGTTGGCTAATCTGATCTCAGCTGAGGTCCCCTTGACCGGGTTCTACTTATAACAGAACTCACTTTTAGAGCAGGTTTATTCCAGTGCTCACGATGAGAAACATTTAGAAGTCTAGCTGCATTGTACACAAGCTGCTTCACATTGGTTTAGCGTAATGTATGGTAATTTCCTGTTTTTGTGATTTCACTGTACTTTTTGATGTGCTTTTTTGTCAAAAGTGCGACTTTAATAGCTTTCTAGTTTGGTTTTATATTAAAAGACGTGACAAATGAGGAAGATTGAACTGTATATGTCATGCGGTTTTGGAGCTCTTCCAATCACACTATAAACATAATCGATTTCCTGTATTGAGCTGTGTCCAGACTGATATATCTGGGTCGAAATACTCTTTCTTGTAATATGATTGACAGTAATGCGATTCTACCTTTAGAAAACTTTTGATGTGATTTTCTTTGTCTTCAAGAGTATTGCCTGAGTATTGTTTACCATTAAACAGACGTTTGTATGCGCTAGCATCAAGTAAGTTGGTGACTGGATCTTTCTTTCTGCCATGAAAGCTGGATACTCTTGATTTTTTAATATCTTATGTCTTTACATAACATTTTTGCAGACTGAATCTTACAAGGCAAGTAATAACTTCATAAAGCATGTTTTGGTACCTTTGTCATATTTCCGCTTTCTAGAATTGGCTTCTTCTTTTAATGGTTGTTGCAAAAATGTTTTGCTGGCCGTTCCAGCCTTGTTTCCAGAATGACCCGTTAATTTTTTCTTGATCTTGTTGAGTTACCTTTTGTTGGCACTTGAACTTGCACCTGGAATAATCTACTGCCTTTACTGTTTGCCTAAGAATAGCTTTTCACTCTCGAGCTGTATATTTGTTTTCATGTTTTTGTTCTCGCTGCCATTTCTAAAATGAAATTTTCTAATTTAACTTTCAACCAAATATTTTTTTGTAATATAAAAATATTTACCACTGTTAAAAGTTAGCAATATTCAAACCAAGTTTTTTAAAAATATGAAGTAAACTATTTGCCTTACTTAAATTGAGGTATATACGAATTTATTTGATAAAACTGCATGTGCAGCATCCATGTTCTACCCATTCTATAATGCGAAGCAAGTAGAGGAGATTTTTTTGTATTAATTTTTTATACCTACATTCTTAGTCCAATTAGTTTCATCATTTTTTCTTTTGCAAGATTGAGACTTCTGATTCAGCACTACCAAAACCCTAATTACTTGATGTAGGCTTGTTCATATTGATTGTATATGAAGTGTCAGACATCACATTTGTGCCAGTTTGAACATTTGAGAAATTGTTGACTGCCGATGTATCTGGTGCAATACTGTCATCTTTGGCCTTTGACATGTTGTTTTTGTTGGTACTAACATCATTGCGAGGCTCGCTAGAACATACATGTATTACATTTAATGCTATATAGAGAAGGAGAACTGAAATTATTACTAGTCCCATTTTGCAGCATTCAAAAACCAAAATCCATATTTATGACGCAAAAGGCTGTAAAGGTTTAGGTTCAGTTTTTTTTAAATAATATGGTTTGATGTACAAAATTAATCACCTAGATATCTGTTTTAAAGCTTCACTTTCTTCAATACAACTTTCCTTTTGCTACCTATTTGCAACCTCCATGTCGTTTCAAGTCTCAAGCAACGAAGCGTTTTGAGTTGCGTATAAGCAATGAAGCAGTTTTTACATACACTATATGTAATATCAGCGATCTGAAACCAAAGCTACAATGGGAAATGGAATTCCCCTTTCCCCTTAGTAAAAAAATTTTACTAATCCCTGATAAAAAGAAAGGAAATCTTAAAAAAACAATTTGTTAAAGCTGCATCAGGACTTTACAGACACCATGTTTATATTATGTATTGAATAAACTAGTCGTGGGGTTTGCGCTCTCACGAGCTTCTAGATTAAACCCATTTAGTTGATTTGCATGACTGAGATCTCAGAAAAAAAAAACAAGAAAGCAGCAAAAGATTTTTTGCCATGTATTTGTAACTCTATGAACAGCCAAAAATTGCCATTATCTCACTTTTTTAGTTTTCGCAGTTGACTGATTTGAGCACTGACACAATGTGATGTAATATAAGTCCCTATGGCAATGGGTAATTATACTTGAAGATTTTATAACTTCTGCTTACGTTTAAAGGCTAGCGACCATATTGCAGGCATAGCGGCGCTATTTTTGTTTAGTGAATAGGACGATAATGGGCAAAGCAACTATTATGTTGCTATTATGTTAAAAAATTATTTTAGTATGATTATTGCAAATTCTTAGTTTAAATTGTTTACCAATGGTACCAATATACCTTGTTTTGTGAAGAAGAAAATTGTCATTTTTGCAATATTAAACCAACAAAAAATAAAAATAACAACTTCTGGGAACAAAACTTGAAGTTCTGTTTGTAGCTTGCTTATGCTTTTGGTTTCGGCTTTCTGAATGTTTTACCAGAATGCAACAATTTTCTTTTACTGTCATGGCGACTGTCAAAAAAAATACCCATGCCTCTTTAATGCCGCAAGAAGTAGTAGTGATAGTATTAGTGGTAAAACGATGATAGCTGATTGTGATAACTTCTCTGAGTTAGTAGCCCGAACTAATATTGACAGTTAATCTGGTTCAAATTATAACTGGGACGCTTTGCATCAGAATCTGAGAGTGAAAGTGATGAGGAAACTAGTAATAGTTCTGCTGATTATGGAGGTAGAGGTGATGTTTGTGCCTAGGCTGCTAACAGGAATTTGAATAGAGACAAACTCCCCCAGTCCACGGCTTTGTTGGAGTAACGGGTTTGGTGCTAACCCCAGTAGACAACCAGCCAGTACACTATTTTATCAAATTTTTGAGCCTGTCAATCAAGGTGATAACTTTTTTGCGAGAAATCTTAGTAATAGAAACTAACAAATAAAAAACAAGCACATAGTGTCAAGATTGCGGTGTATGCCTGTGGAAGGGCAAATGCTTCCGAAGGTTATGTGAAGAATTGACTTGAAATATGTACATGTATGTTTATTTGTATTTACCTGTATTTAAAACTTATTACATATATACAATATCATAAGTAAGAGTGTATTAAGGATCTTTTTAAATCGACATGTTAAAAATTAGTTTGCCCAGGGGGTAACAAATACATGTAGCTCCAAGACCTGCCTGCAAAAAAGTTAATAATACTTTGGAGCCAAATATTCGGCCACTAAAAATTAGCTATTCAGACAACCAACAAAACGATGTATAGTTATATTTTATGTCGTAGGTTTTTAATATTCTTCTAGTGTTCATTGCGCTTAAAAGCTCGCAGATGGTTTAGTGGTTAGAAAGCTGACAGTAAGCGCTATGAGAAAAGTAAAGCTTAATCGTTAATAATCCAACTAAGCTAGTTATGCAAGCAGAATTTTGAGTGAGTAGGCCAGATATTCAGCTGGAATATCTAGTTACCAACACCTACATTGTACATAGTTATGAGCGCAGCTATGCAATGCATGAAGCCATGGTGTCTGCTGGTTAAACTAGTTTTTGGCAAACCTAGACACTGCTTGAACGTTATTGCTATCAATTTGTGCTTGAGAAAAGCGCACACTAATAGGTTCACCTACTATTTTTATTAACATGACAATACTAATTGTGTGCTAATACTAATACAAAAAACAGCAGTTTATTGTAGCTGGTGTGCATGATGATTATTTGGAGAGCCAAATGTACATGTTCATAAGACTGTAGTTTGCTTTATTATATAACGATAATGTTAATACATTTTGTGCTATTATGTAATGATATTGTTAATATATTTTGTAAATAATGTAATATGTAATAACATAAAAATTAATAACAGCCAATGATAACATCAAAGTACGTAATACAATGACATGGTTTTGCAATTGCATGCTTCCCACATGTAGTGATATTAAAAATTCAACACGACATGGCACGGTTACTCATTGTCTATGAGGTCTTCAATCGCCTTTTGTGTCACAATGTGTCAAAACAATTTTCTACTAGGTGGCATGAGATGACAGAGGTTCTGCAAGATGCCAGCATTTTTGCTGGCACGCTCCCCTCTTGGTCTAGATTTTTCAATCTGTGGCTGGGAAGAATTGTATTTGGCCTTTAAGAAATCAAATGGCAGATAATCACTGTCGATTAATGTTTTGTGATATACAAATCAGACTGCCTCCATGTCTAAACTGCACCATTGCTGTGCATCCAAATTGTAAGTGCTAATATAATATTGTCAAATTTTTTGATGCTACATGTTATACAACTAAAAATATTGACTGCACAGCTTGCAAAAGTTGTTGCCGAGGAAAGTATGCATACTTGATTGATTTTGTTGTAATAAATTATTGTACAACAGAGTACTTAGGGATTTTTTGAGTGAGCCACCTATCCTTGGGTTAATGAACATCTTGTCAACTAAATGATGAATTTTTTTTCTCGGTGTAGGGAATGTTTCAAAGCTCAATATAAATTCAAATTTTCCGGCACTGATTGATGAAAGCGGTGTACTCTCTCTGACATCACTCTCAACGCATGGTTCCTTCAAACAGTGTGTTTCTCTTTCATGTCGCAGTTTTTCTTTTAACACATGTTTACGGCTCAGGGTACTTGCCTTGGCCATGGTTGCAGACTCACAAAATGTGGTGTGACAGTATAGTATGGTGCTCAATTCTTCATACTGTGATTATGTAAATTTTTTTGTTACTTTTAGATGATCAAATGGTGCAAACTTCCTAACCAGTTTTATCAGTAGAAACCATGGCATCATGCATTGCATAACTGCATTCATTACTATGTCAGTGCGGCCAACTAGCTATTCCAGCATAATATCTAGCCTACTTCCTAAACATTCGGATTGCATACCTGGTTTAATAAGATTATTGAGAATAGGCTTCACTTTGATCATTAAAAAACATGAAAATTCTTTGTCTTGTAATACATGTATGTTGTGACCATTACCTCAATTGATTGAAAGCTCTAGAGCGGCTAGCAAAAATAGTAAAACTTGGTCTGGTAACTGGTTTTACCGACAGAGGGCAGTATACTGCAACTCCACCAGTAAACTGCAAGTTGTAGTTTACTACAACTTTGCAGTTTACTGCAACTACGCTCCCACTGAAAATTGCCTACAGGGATATGTTGAGCATTTATTTTTCTCAAGCATTACCTAAAACAAAAGATTCATCTATATTGCATGAGTCCATTTTAAAAGACTTGGAAATGTTTGCATTTGTACTGAGACCGCTTATTAGTATGAAGTTAATACTCTTGATCACATGACGCCACTGGCTTTTTAGGCATCTTTGCTGCATTGTACAAACATGTCAGATGCTGTCTTCAGCAAACTCATGAACTATTGTGACAATGTTGATATCATTTCATAATTTGAGTCAGGTATCATCATCCTCCCAGTTGATGAAATTAGAGCCTTGGTAATATATTTTCCTCATCATTATAGATCATATATAATGTAAAATAGGTTGGTAAAACATGTTACATATATAGTCTCATATCTTAAGTGAAAATTGTTTCAATCATATAAAACATGTTAATTGTTAGACATGTAATTGTTTTTGTGCTCATACTCAAGTTTGAGCAGAACTGGCACTTTACAATTTTGCTGTGGTTGCTACTGAGCCAAATCCATACTTGATTTTGTGACGAGGTTTTGTGAATACAGTATGTACAGCTTTATGCAACAGGCCTACGGAATGTAGTACTGCTAAAAAGCACCAGTAACACTCCCATTTCACACATCACTGCACACCATTTAGTAGATGTATGCAATGGGAGAAGGAAATACTGTCGTTTCACTAATGATGCTACTGTGCAAGAAAAATATTTCTATTTTATGTATTATGATGGGAGATAGCCAACCCTGTGTTTGAGCTGGCTTAGTGACTCTGCTCGGTTCTACTTCACTTGGTACAACTCAATTTACATTGATTTGACCAAGATATCAACAAAAAGCCTGATGCAAAAGGGTAGTTCTTACCTAATGAAAAGCCCTACACAACGGAGCAAAAAGCATAAAACAGACACATCATATTTGCAACATCTAAGCATATGTGCTTTTTGTATGCTTACATACCAAATTAATATGCCTATACTCATTGATTTAAATGGGAACGGTGCAAGGTGCAGGCGTTTTTTGAGTTTCCTTTACAGCAGACTGCATACTACGCAGTATGAAAAGCATGTCATGCTATTATACTGTTATATATAAGCATGTCACATCATGCAAGCCTACTGCATGGCTGTGGCATGCTTAATGGATGACTACTACTGCACAGCTAGTTCAACTATATTGATACGCAGACAAATACTTACTGCAGCTGCAATGCATTTCACTAGTGCTGCACGATAACACGATATAATTCGATATGATGATATATTTCAGTGGATGATTTATATTTGGTCAGTTTTCAAGTCGATATGAATATCGAAGCCGATATTTTATCGAAATATCGGCTTATTTTATTTTGCAAAAATGGAGTTGTCTATTCTTTTTATTGTAACGAAAGGACAACTCCTGTTTTTAAACTGATATTAACCAATATCCTCTCATATCGTTCATGTTAAAACCCAACACTATATATTGAAAGAAAACAACTCCAATGTTCGATATTTTTTGATATTCGATATATTTTGAGACCAAATAATTGAATGTACATGCAAAGATATCGTGCAGCACTACATTTCACATCTGACCATTATTGAATACTCGCACACCAATTTGCAATCGTAATATTTTGATCAGGCACAATAATTGTCTGCTCAATCGATATTAAATTTGCTAAGACGGTTGGATGGTGCAAAATTAATTGTGTGTCCTGCTGCAAAGATGGATATCTGAGTTTGAATCTCATTCAACGCAATCTCTTTAATGCTCAAACAACACCCTTGCACAGACGGATCAACCAACACATGGACTAGTAGACAAACAGATAGTCCCGCTTCTTATCATAGTAAAGCCTAAATGAAAGCCCGGTGTTTTAGGAGTCACAAAAAGGTATTTCCCACAAAAATTAATTTTTTTCTTAACATACATGTATATAAAATTAAACATTATGCTTATTGGATAAAAGAGGTTGCACATTTATGTTTGTAGTACAAGCCTATTTTATTTTATGCTATGCCTATCCCAGGGCTGATACTCCCCCCAAAAGGCCCATTAGGATCGGCCCAAAAGCACGTTTTAGGGGGGTTTCAGACCATGGGGCACTGTCAGTGAATTTGCTACTTTAGGAGGGTTTCCACAGCCAAGCCAGTGAAGGAGCCCATGCTCATTAAGGTTTTATTCAGCCAAAGTAATACCAAGAAATTGCACCAAAATTGCAGTTTTTATTTTAATGCAGCTTGCATTAAAATCTGCACGCTTGCCGACAGGAAAGAAAAGAAAAAGAGACAGTTGACACTGCATCATCTTAGCAACCCTTTGGCAATATACTTAAAACGAATGATATGATATTTCTTTCAAGGATATTCATTATGTTTTTCTTTGTACATGTAAATGAAAATGATGATCTGATGGTTGATGTTAGGAATCAGTTTTATTAACCTTTTTGCGATACTGGCGATAGTGGCAGAGAGACTATTATGTCGCCAGACAAACAGATTTTATAAATTGATTTATGGTTAGCTAAATGCCCTTTTTGTTAATTTTTTACCAATAGTAAACTACAATATTGACCTCTGTTAGCAACAAAAAATAAGCCGTTTGCGGACAAAAAAACGACCGTTTTTGCATTACTAAACAAACGAAAAATCTGAAATAAAAATGTATTTAAATAAAATTGGGAATTCTGTTTGTAGTTTTTTTCTGCTTTATTAATGCATGAATCATATTGGGTGTTTAACGGTTGTGGAACCTGGGCTTTCTTCAGGTATCTCCCAGTGTTTAGGGGGTGTATTTCATATTGACCAACCACGTGATTGGGGGTACATTATCCAAATTCAAATTGACAAAACCAGATGATTGGGGGTACAATATCCAAGTCTGGGCCTATCCAGGTGGGCGTTTCTTTCAGAGCATAAGCCCTAGGATGCCTACATTTATAGCATTGTTTAGAAGTCTGGACCGGTATTTTATTCCAGTAATTTAGGGATGTTAACGCGAGTAAAAATTTCCAGGGGCGATAACTATGTGCAAAACTATTCCATACTATTGCCACTGAAATGTTTAATGCATTGGATAGCACCCCATATCACAGTCAGGCTATGATCTTGGGTTTTTGAATTTAATCATAGTACAAAGCTGTTTTTTGTTCCTATAATTGTGTCATTACAACTGGTCATACAGAGTACAGTCCAACATATGACAGGCAAGCAAACACCCAGATTTACTTTTATACATTAATCCCTGATGGTCTCAAGTGCTGTGGGAGATTATCATGTGTGCCAATCAGGCACAGAAAACAGGTAGGCCTAAATACGCAATAATCCTACACACTTGAAATTGAGAATTGTTTGAGCTTTAAATTGACAAGCTGAATTTTCTGTGTTGCATGATTGCTGAAAAATATTTTTGAATAAAAATTTATTTTTATTGACATATACTCCATTTGCCATTTTAACTTTTAAACGAAATATTGCCATATTTTTCTATATATCTAATCAATGTGAAATTCAAATATTCATAAGCTGGAGGTATAGCCTAAACAGATTTTGAAAAAATTTAAAACGTTTTACGTTACACACTTGATCAAATTTGTGAATTGCTTACGAATGATTACAGGTACTGTAGTTATGATTTATTAAGTTTCTTTACCCAATGACTCTGAGTAACTCAGACTAGTTAGGTAAGCTAATCTAAATCTTTACTATCATATGAAACTCGTTTGTAATTCCCTTTATAATTGTTAGTTTATGTATCATGATCTCTCTTGCAAAAATCATCATCAAATGTGTGCATAGCAACCAATAGGATTTTTGCAAGTGCTGCTAACATGAGCATAATTACTCCCTTGCATGATATAGACTGTTTAGCTTATTAGTTTGGTGCCCTAGTCCTTGAGCCAATGGTTTCAAGTTTAATTCAAGTGTGAAGCAAATTTTTTGTACCATGATTTTAACCACATTAGCTGGACACCCAGACAACAGACAATTATGGTCTGTTGTCCGAATCAGCTGGCAACTAACTGTGGCATTGTACTTGGAAGGATTTATTTTTACACCTATAAGAACTGTTATCTGATTCAGAGACATTTTGCTCAAAGTCTGGTTTATTGTCTTTAGTTTTGTTCTCACTGTGGTTTCCAGTCTGAGCTATAAACTTTGAAAAAATTAGTTGATTGAAAAGAAAACTCATCAGAAACACTGCGTGGTGTATTAGCGCATATTGTTGATATTTTTGAAGAATTCTTTGTAGCAAAAATGTAGCAAAAATCAATTGCAGACAATTGAAAGCATACTTTTGTTTACAACTATATTTAACAATGTTGAATAATGTTGGTCATTTTTCCCACTGACACATTTGCTAAGGCATGCAGCTAAGATTGGCATTTGGTTCACAAATGATGATAAATTATGTGGGTCAATTCATCAAAATTTGACTTCAGATAATGAAAATAACAAATAATATATTAGGAATCAGCAAATTTATCAGTTTGCGTTTCTGAGAAAGAGATTGCATTCTTTCAGATCCTATTAGGATATATTCAAAAACATGTTACATAACTAAAAAAATATTTAAGAAATATGCAAAAAAGTTAATATTTTGAAGCAAAGGTATTTACATCGTTTGATCGACTAGTTTGAGCTTTTGTTTGACTTCCTTTCATTTTTTCTGGCTGTTCAATACTTTCCACACTATCTTCTAACCTCAAATCTTGGTCTACACTTCTAACCTAGTCTATATTGTGTTCAAAAAACTTTTGGCAAATAAACGTTTTACTTGGTGGTAATAATACATTTTTTTCGTGTAAATAAATATGAACTTTTATTGGTTTTTCTGAGACGTTTTTCTGTACAGCTGCAGCACGCTTGCAAAACACAAATTTTAACTCCAAAATGTTAGTACAAATTTTATTGTAACTACTCAAGGCACTGATCAATGTTTTTTTTTTTTCTTACAGCACAGCAGAGTAAAACATGGGAAACCTGTTGATACCAAACACCTGTAATGTGATTTTTTTTGCAATTCAACCTTTATCAGAGGTGATTAACAGTTTTTTAGCCTACATTATCTTTACATCAATTTACACATTTACAGAAGTGTACCTGAGGGTACATTGGAAGTTCTTTTTCTATCAATCACGAGCAAACGTAAAGTAAAATAAATGTAAATTGAGACGTGTGACTTAGCAACTTAAATGCCATAGCAACATTTAGATTGTTACATAACAAGAGTACGAACGGGAAGTTTGATTCTAGAAATTTTTATAACTAATTTTAGTAATTCAACTATGATCCCGTTTATTTGGTTTTGACCTCAAAATTGTTGGCATTCAGATCACCTCAAACATCAAAACAATAGCAAATAATAGAAACACTATTACTTTATATTAAATCCCAATAACAATTTGCGTAAGCTCATCTTTAAAACTTGTGACACAGAGTGCCATAAAGCCAAAGTTACTACTTTAACCAGATTTATTTTGGAATAGCAAAATAAACATTAATAAAGAGTAACTCTTGTATAGAATAACTTATAGCCACTAGTTATGACAGCTTAGAACTTTTCAATAACATTCGGGTTTTTGTCTTGGTAGTTACTAAATCCCTAACAGTCTAACATATCATGGGTTATTATTACCGTTAATGTAACATGAATAATAACTATCTACTAAGATATAATTCTCATATAAGTAATTCAGTTTCGGTCTACAACACTTTTGGCAGCAAGTTCAAATCATGTATAGTGCAGTTTTTGTTCCAAATTCTAACTACAGCTTTAGAAAAAAGGTTGAGTGTGGCTCTTGTCATAGTAAAGATACTTCATAGACAATACTGTAGACATTCATTTGAGATTATAGATTTGGCAGCAAGTTCAAATCATGCACAGTGCAGTTTTTTTCCCAAATTCTAACTACAGCTTTAGAAAAAAAGTTGAGTGCGGCTGTTATTATAGTAAAGATGTATCATAAACAATACTATAGACATTGTCTTGAGATTATAGATTACACTGGTACATATTATATCATGTCATGATGAATCATCAGGTAGGTTGTTGCAGCAATGTACATCTGCAACGATAGATGGTCGTTGATCAGAGGATTGAGTGCTGGTCTACCAGGTTAAAATACCTTAGTTCAAATCCTGTATGATGATATCAATTTTTCAAAATCAAAATACAGCTTTGACTTGACAGTCAAACAGCCATGGCCCATTTAATCATTAAGACAGGTTCTTTGAAAGTCTAGTTTACTGTGAAAAATAATCAGGAGCAGTAAGTGTCTGCTCAATTGTTCTTACATTTGCTAAGATAATCAAATGGCGCAAAAAAGTGTCTGCTCAATTTTTCTTACATTTGCTAAAATAATCAAATGCCGCAAAAAAGTGTATGCCTCCTTACCAATGTAAATGCCTGAGTTTGAATCCCGTGTAACACAATCTTTTGTGAACGCTCAAACAGCGACTTTGGACGTATGTATGATTTATTGCATGAACCAATGACTGAGCAGATGGGCACACATGATATATTTATATATACACTAGCTGCATTACCCGCCTACAGTAACAGATTCATGGGCAGCATAAGGTTTATTGAGAGTTGGCTTTCATACTGTAAAACAACTCCAAATATGCAGTTACATCTCCCTCTCTCCATCTCTCCCTCTTTCCCCTCTTTCCCTCTCCCTCTCTCCCCTCTCTCTCTCTCTCTCTCCCTCCCTCTTTCTCTCCCTCTCTCTCACCCTCCTCTCCTCCTCACTCTCCCTCTCTCTCCCCTTCTCTCCCTCTCCCCCTCTCTCTCTCCCCCCTCTCCTCCTCGCTCTCCCTCTCTCTCTCCCTTTCTTTCCCTCTCTCTCTCCCTTAGTTCAACGCAACACATGCGGATAGACAACATTTTTGGTTTTTCTGTCGGGCGTATGAAGAAACAGTTTTTGGCGTGTGCCTACTTTTGAGCAGGCGACGTATAGCTAGTCATGGCTGATGCAGGGTGACAGTAAGTCGATAGCAGCTGCTCTTTTTCTTTTCACAATAGCGTATCACAACGCTCGGAGTACTCGTGAAAGTTCTGTAATAGTAAGTTACAGTAGGCCTACTCGTAGCTGGAAAAAAATTAGTAACTCGGCTGCTGAAGGAAATGAACATGACCCACTATCACGAACAGCGGCAAACCCAACGTTATTGAGTTGTGGAGATGTGGCAATTCATAGACAATACAACATCGTATAAGAAACACTTACCTTTTTGATGTGGAAATTTAGTAGGTGAGAAATGCGTTTTTCCAGTGGCTCCAAGAAACAAACGTTTACGTGACCTTCTCGGTACACGTTGGCAGTAAATATTAATTGCATGTAAATAACTACTCGTTAATTTATTTTATTTAATAAATAGAACATTTGTATAGCTGTATAGACACCTTTGTATAGGCCGCAGAACTCAGGAAGGGGCTTTTTAACACGGCAGAAAATTAGCTGTTTAAAAAGCGTGCTAACCGGGGATTTCGGTTAATGCGCCTGAGCGGTGAAAGAAAAACAACAGAATCGCCACACCTTTATATAAGCCGCTTGGCTCAAATCGTCAGAGAAAAGTAGCGGCTAATAGTCCATATTACAAAATTACGATATTACGATAGTTAGTACTCATATTAATTCGGTTGGCTTCGTTCGACCGGATGGAAAAAGAAAGACCGCTCTATAATTTATTTACCGTTACTACACATATTACCTAATTCAGTTTGCTTCGTACGACCGAAATTCGTACGACGATAAAAGGAAAGACCGCTCTATAAGGCGGACAATCAATCAGATAGACAACGATTGCCGTTTATATAGTAGATAGAGAACAGCGTTTTTCTAGTGGTTGCAAGAAACAAATGTTCACATGACCTTTCCGGTACACGTTGGCAGTAAATATTAATTAGATGTAATTTACTACTTATTAATTTATTTAAAGAGTAGTAAATTTTATTTAATTCACTACTAATATTTACTACTAATTTAATTTTACTACTTACTCATATTAATTAAGTTTGCTTCGTACAATCGAATCTGTTACAATCTTGCCACAATCAATACTCATAGAGGATCTATTCTTCAGCCCTGAACCCTTGTATATAGTACATATCAATCAATTTATCTTGGTATAAGCTATCCTGCATTACTTATTTGAAGTCATCCTTTCATGTAAATTTTCTTTTAACTTTTACACAAATGATCTCAAACTAAATATGAATTGTTCACTACTATCTTGCATTCAGGATTATTCTACAGTTTCCGCTTTATTGGATAATATGCCTGCAAATAGAGGCTTTTTGTTATTTTGTTATCAGCAAAATAAAAGATTACTAACTAACTAACGATCGAATCGAAAAAAAGACCGCCATATAATTTATTTATACTGCTCATATTTGGGAGTTATCGGTGGCTCAAAATATCGAGAAGACAACTCATACTATGAGCATATCAGTATTTATCGTCTATCCCTACGATGAATAGCAGGTTACGTATTATAATAGAGGCGTGTACTAACCGGAGATTCCTGTTAATGCGCCCTAGCGGTGAAAAAAAACACAGAATAGACTTGCCCTTATATAAAAGTAGCGGCTAATAGTCGGAAAAGTACGGTACTCTATAAAGCGGACAGACAGATAGACAGACAACGATTGTCGTTTATATAGTAGATGTATGTATGTGTGTATATATAT
Source organism: Watersipora subatra (assembly GCF_963576615.1). Classification (NCBI taxonomy): domain Eukaryota; kingdom Metazoa; phylum Bryozoa; class Gymnolaemata; order Cheilostomatida; family Watersiporidae; genus Watersipora; species Watersipora subatra. Next base: position 42,331,574 of record NC_088713.1, read on the forward strand.
ATACATATATATATATATATAGAACTGTGCCACCGGTGTTTGCCGTGTAATAGAAGACTCTTTGGATTGAAAATTGAATTGTATTTAACATACAAAAACATTTGCCATTATAACTTTCAAAGTACATATCATGAGAGAAGTGTGTCGTGTAGTTGAAATAAATTAAGAGAAAAATAAAAACAACTGTAAAGGTTTTAAAACTTTGTCAAACAACTGTACCTTTCAAGCTAGTAGCCTGGCATAATGCCAATGGAAAACTCCACTAAGCTAGTTAATAAGGTTAGGGTTATAATGACGGTAAGCCATGACTTTGAGTCTGTATTGTTGTCCAACTCAGCTGTTCTAATAATAGCTATAGCCGGATTTCCAACGGACGACACACAGACTTTGAGAAATATATATATATATAAATATATATATATAAATATATTGTATATTTTTCTGTATATGTATGTTTATATATATATGAATATATATATGTACATATATATTTATATATATGTATATATATATTTATATGTATGTATAGATATATGTATATATACTTATATATAGATATTTATATAAATAAATATTTATTTATATATGTATATATTTATATATATTTATATATATATTTATATATACAAAAAATATACAATATACAAATATACAAAAAATCATCACACTTGAGTCGATCCTAGATGCAAACTGTGCAAAGATGCACCTGAGACCATCCAATACACGATCAAATGATGTTAGCAGATAGCAAGAAAGGCATACACTGAGCGGCATAATCATGTCGCAGGTGTTATGTTTGGAAGTCTATATGATGAGTATGGTCTTAATAAACCACAACACTTGTGAGAAGCTCCTGGTAAGGTCAATGAAAATGACCGCACTAAGATCCTCTGGGACTTCCACACCCGGACTGAGAAGCATGTCCTAGCAAACCAACCAAATATACTGGTGGTGGACAAGGAGAACAAGAGAGCTACTTTAATAGATATAGCAGCACCCACTGGCTACAATATAGCCAGCAGAAAAAAAGAAAAGGCAGAGAAACATCTCCATTTTGGAGAAGAGATTTAAAAATTCTGGGGTGTAAGAACAACTGTCATTCCAGTAGTCATTGGGGTACTGGGCGCAATAACACCGACACATAAAATGTGGCTTGCCCAGATACCGACAGCAATCAACTCAGGTGAGTTGCAGAAAATTGCGCTATCGGAAGCTAAGAAGCTAAGATATTGAGGCGAGTGCTCAAACTCCTAGGTATCTGGTAGGAGACCCGAGTTAAAGCAAATATTACTAACCATATGGGTTAACCAGGGTGAGGAAACTATTATATATATATATATATATATATTAAAACCCTGAAAGTCTAAAATGATGTGGGAAATAATCTAGTTAGCCAACAATGCACAGAAAACAAGTGAATGCATAAAATTATAAACACTTGATTGCAGATTGTTGAATCATTTCAGGTTTAAATTAAACAGCCGAATTCCTTGTGTTGCACGGGTGTTAAAAGAGATTTTAGCCTAGCAATTTATTCTTAAGCAAAATACACAAAATTTACCTTTGTACTTTTTGAATGAACATTTTGGCTTATCCCTGTGTTTTTCAAATATTCATAAACTGGAAGTGTAGCTAAAACAGACTTTGAAAAAGCTTTTCAAACTTCTCGTGTTAGACATTTGATCATTTTTCCAAATTGTTTATGAATAGTGGCAGGTAAGCTTGTTACCATTAGCTAGTTTTATTTACCTAATTATTTCGAGTAACTTTAGCTAGTAATTTAAGCTAGTAACTTGAGCTAGTAACTTGAACTAGTAACTTGAGCTAGTAACTTGAGCTAGTAACTTGAGTTAATAACATATCTAGTAACCTAAGTTAGTAACTTAACCTAGTAACTTAGGCTAGTAACTTAAGCTCGTAACTGGAGCTAGTAACTTGAGCTAGTAACTTTAGCTAGTAACCTAAGCTAGTAACTGAACCTAGTAACTTAAGCTAGTAATTTAAGCTAGTAACTTGAGCTATTAACTTGAGATAGTAACTTAAGCTAGCAACTTGAGCTAGCAACTTGAGCTAGTAACTTGAGCTAGTAACTCAACCTAGTAACTTAAGCTAGTAACTGAACGTAGTAACTTAAGCTAGTAACTTAAGCTAGTGACTTAAGCTAGCAACTTTAACTAGTAACTTGAGCTAGTAACTTGAGCTAGTAACTCAACCTAGTAACTTAAGCTAGTAACTTTAGCTAGTAACCTAAGCTAGTAACTGAACCTAGTAACTTAAGCTAGTAACTTGAGCTAGTAACTTAAGCTAGTAACTTAAGCTAGCAAATTGAGCTAGTAACTTGAGCTAGTAACTCAACCTAGTAACTTAAGTTAGTAACTGAACCTAGTAACTTAAGCTAGTAATTTAAGCTAGTAACTTAAGCTATTAACTTGAGCTAGTAACTTAAGCTAATAATAATTTAAGCTAGTAACTTAGGCAAGTAACTTAAGCTAACAACTTGAGCTAGTAACTTGAGCTAGTAACTCAACCTAGTAACTTAAGCTAGTAACTGAACCTAGTAGCTTAAGCTAGTAACTTAAGCTAGTAACTTAAGCTAGTAACCTAAGCTAGTAACTGAACCTAGTAACTTAAGCTAGTAACTTAAGCTAGTAACTTAAGCTAGTAACTCAACCTAGTAACTTAAGCTAGTAACTGAACCTAGTAGTTTAAGCTAGTAACTTTAGCTTGTAACCTAAGCTAGTAACTGAACCTGGTAACTTAAGCTAGTAACTCAACCTAGTAAATTAAGCTAGTAAATTGAGTTTGTAACTTAAGCTAGTAATTTTAGCTATTATACATACTTGCCATAAAAGAGCCATACGTGTAGTTGCACTCGTAGTTGTTGGTTCAATCATGGTCTTCAAGTGTGCTATTGGTGACCATTAGGATTTTTGTGAGCAATGCATATGTGAGCACCAATATTTTATAGCATGGTATAGATTATTTAGCATATTAGTTTGCTCCACTGACTTCTAAACCAGTGGAATTTAACTGCAAGTTCAGTTCTAGTGTGGAGTACATTTTTAGTTCCTAGATTTTAACTGCTCTAACTGGACACATGAACCACGGGCAACGTATGGACAGCAAAAGCATACGTAACGGCAAAGGCAACGGCAACCTATGACGCCCCTACCATACAAGTTTTTTGTTTAACATTGATAAACACGATGTTTTGCCGTTTGCTCATTATTTTATTTTTTCCGCTATACGACATTGCTAAAAATGTTTCTCAAGTTCAAACTTAGCAGACATGGCGCAGAATACATCTAAATAATGAAAATGTCATTATGCTATTAGCAGAAATGGTTTCTACAATGATCCTTGCTCTTTCTCTTCTTCTCTCTCAGTTCCACATTCTTCATGTTTCGTGAATGTTTGATATTGCCTGAGTGAAACGATTATTAAAAAAAGGTATGTGTAAGTAAAATATTATTGTGATAGTTAGTTTTTAATATAATATGTATTATTAACTATAATTTTTGATCAACTTTTCAACATTTAACTCCTGCACAAAACATTTGATGAAAAGTGAGTTTCAATAGTGTGGCTCATGTTTTCTTTTAAACGGACACATGAGCCGGTACAGAGGATACATATTCTGCTGCCGGATGAGTTTATAGTTTATAGTTTTTTGAAACCTATAGTACTTCTCTGACATCGTTTCTCGCTATATTCTCAGGTACTGCTTTTCGGTCTGTTATCTTTTTGCAAAATCGGGGCATGATTAATTGGAATAATAAAAAATAGGATAGATGGACCACATTTTCAATATTCCAGGTACATATCTGCATTCATGTAGGATTTTTAGACCACCCTGTTCACCTTTCCTACCATGGCATGGCCCACAAATTCTCAGTCAAAGCTTTGGAAATTTGAGAATTTTTGGGAATTACCAGTTCTAAGTGTTTGTCAAAATGCATTGATTGGCTCATTTAATGTTCAACTTTTATAAATTAAAATTAAAATCAATAAAATATATTTAATAATTACAAAGACCCAACCAGCTTTTACTTACTAGAAATAGTCAAAGTTTGCAAGCATAAGGCACCTCACCTGCAGCTCTTTGTATGAATGTTAAAACATGTTAAAAATGGCAACCGTGAGCTCTTTGTTGATTGGCTAAAAAGATTATGGCAGTTGAAAACAGTCACATATAGGATAACTCCTATGATAATCGGTGGCTTATATATCCTCTGTGACCATCTATCCTACTCTTCCCTACACACCTAATTTTCATACTTTTCCTTGCAAATCTTATCTAAACCACACACACCTATGCTCTCTGCCTTCTGCTGTGTCACGCAAATATTTTGTTTCAAAACGTTGTCTAGTTTATGAGAAACAGCATCTTTAAACCTTCATTTTGTGGCTATTTGAATAACAAATGAGCATATCCCGGTCAGTTTCAAAGATTAAGACATATTAGGCAATCCCAGAGTTAGTTCTAGTATACCATGAAATGCAGCATAATAGGGTACTGTCATGTGGAATTTTCTAATTGAAGCATGATGAATGGAAACTTGCTCCAGTAAACTTTGTATTTTAGGAACTTGTAGAAATGTATGGAATCAAAATTAAAGGATAAACTTTTTTAAAGAATATGGAAACTTTTAGTTCAAAAATATACTAACAAACATACATACTCTTAGACAATAACAAAATTGAGTTGAATAATTATATAAATATCGGTCTTTTTTATTATATTTTTTGAAAAGATAGACACTGTATCATGGTAGATTGTGGTTTTGTAATAATAAGCAAATTCATCCAACAACAATATTTCTGCACAATTGTATTCAGCAAGCTTATGACCATGTTTTTTACCAACTTGTTTTATTTTACTTCTCTAGAGAACGAAAACATCTCTGCAATAGAATATTTTTTGTTGTTGTCACTGCATCTAAATTTGTTTTTATTGAATAAATTGAGATTAGATTAAGTATACATACCAAATAATCATGAAGGTTTTATTATTAGGATGTTCATAACCACGAAAAGCCGGAAAATTGAACAATTGAAATAGATGTGGGGTGTTTATATTGCCCAAAGTCAATTACACTTTTAGTGAATTTACTGTTTTGATATCTTGGCTCCATTTTTTGAACATAAATTGTAAAAAAGTTGAGTTCGATTTTTTATGCCGAAAGAAGGTTCAGAAATGGTCAGCATTGTAAGAAATGGTAAAAATGTGTTTCATGAAGTTGAATAAATTTCTGATTTTCAATAATTATGTTGAATAGTCTCTAAAACTTTCAACATCAGTAATTTTAAATGATATTTGGGTGACATATTTTTTTTAATCTTGACACTTTCGGCAGCCTTTTCACTGTAGCAAAACCTTGTTCATGATACGCAATCACCAAAGCAAAGATTGAATACAGGAAAGTTGAAGAATGTTCAAATAAGGGTTTAAAAAATTTGAAATAGCTACATATCAGTTTTAGTTCGAAAAGCAGATACTCATTATTTTTTTAATTGAAACTTTAGGCTGGTAGAAAACTTTAAAGGTGCTTCTTCTCTCACAATCGCTGGCCAGCTAAAGTCAAATAGAAGATATCAAAAAGCAGACACAGGTGTACCAGCCTGAGTCAACTTAATAGGCATTAGCTTCTGGAATCTTCTACTAGAAAATATGAGTTCCTCAGCACCAAAATCAAAACTAGTGAGCGGATATGAAACACCTGGAAACAAGCTACCGCAAACTTCAAGAACTAGACCAAATGATGCAGGATATTACCAAGATTTGGAAATCTGGACAGATATTTCATGCTTGACTAGACTCACTATACTATTGACAAAATAGCACTACACAAGGAATCGAACGGTTGTCGCCGAGAAGATGTGTTTGTCCTAAGAAATGCTGACAATCATGTTCCTCTGCTTCTTATTTAACTTGATACCCAGCAATACATTACAGTTTCAAATTTAGTTGGTACACATACACTTCTCAGTGCAAATAATGGAAGGTCTTCAGATTTTCCTAGTGTTGTCATCGAAGCTGGTTGCCGAAAACTTGGAGAAATCACACCTAACTACATTTTTGATGATTTAGGAGACTGTACCTACATAATTAAAAGGTCTTCTCTTCTGCCACATGCCGGTAACTACAGATGTAAATCATTACAATGGCGTAACGTTCGACCGAACAACTTCAATGTTCTTCGTGACCAGCGAAGAATTCTAGTTCAGTTTGGAGAAAATTGGTCTACGCATACTTCTAGAGCTTTAATGATTATAGCCGCCGTCAAATGCTGCCATCGTTTAGTCAAAGAGTTTTCTTATCCAAACTGTGTGACTCTTTACCATGGTAATATTTATCCAGCTCTTTACAATTTAGTCTGTCAAATTCCAATTCTGAAGCAGACAGAGCTTCCCTCTAATGATGACCCAAACCCTATACTGGTAGATGAGGAGGATAATCAACTTAAAACAGTCACGGGTGCTTCTATTGAGCTTGCAGCTATAAACTTCAAAATGTACAAACATTACTTTCTTGTGAGAGGTCTAGTGAGAAATTAAGCTGTATTTACTGGTTAAAAAACAGCTTCCAGAAGTGCCAGGATTTCCGCATACGAAACATCATTTCGGATATGACTTTGATTTGTTACAAGCAACTGTCACAGGTTGTGAAGTCACCTGTAGCTTTAGGGCATACAATACTAAGAGCACTGATAAATGAAGCGATGATACAACAAAATTTAATTTATGAAGAAATTCTCATTGCTGAGAGGAGTGTTAAGGGCAACAATAACGACCTAGTATTAATTTTTAGACGCGGATTCAGAAGCCTGTACTTGAGGGCAGCTATCACTTATAATTTAGAAAGTGCACAAGATTTTTTGAAATTCGAGGGTTTTTAGGACACTCCCTGGAAAGCCCTTTTAATTGCATTGGCATGCAAATCATATTTTATTTACTTCAAGAATATTCAACGACCACCAGTCTTTAGTCTTCAAGAACTTTGAAAACTCGTCCAACGGGAGAATACTACTTCTTTAGTTCATCGCTTATCACTAGTCATGCAAGCTTAAGATCTAGTTTCAAGCAAATACAAACTTTTGGTTTCTGGAAATCTTCTATGAAATCTTTTCGCTAACTCTTTAGTTTCAGTTCGATGGTCTAGTTTGGAGGTTTGCATAGTACAGCAAGTGCTCATGAACTTGAATAGCTCATGTAACATAAATTATACATAGCATGATGCACATATGTAAGGATTTTGCTTCATAACAATTTTATATAACTCAAAGTGTCAAGTGGATGAAAGTTCTAAAACCATGAATAATGACAATCTGGTAGTTGGTGTTAAAAATATCACTTTCTCTTTTGGCGCAATTAGGCAATAAAATGATGTGTACTGTAAAACCTATAATTTATATCTCATTTCTAGCTCTAAATGTTACATTTTGTTTTAAACCTTGAATGCAGCACAATCAAAATGATTAATAGCAGTAACCGGCTAATGTTTATTTATTGCTAGGTACGTACACAGAGCTAAACTTGTCTTTAAAATTTTTGATGAGCTATTTAAAGCAAGAAAACCCAGCCTTTGATTTGAATGTCATCTATAATACAATGCCACCATAGGAGAAAGGTTTATTAGTTTTGTGCCATGGCCTGCAAATAGATGTGTTACATTATATCTACTATTTACAATATAATTTAATGGTAAAATATAATTTCTACCCAAAGTCTCTGGTTTTTTTTTTTGATTTTACTCAAGCCTCATATGTATTCCTATTGTCATCCCGAGTGTACTTAATCGAGAAAATAATGATCATCCATAACTTATTCAGAATAGTATCTCCACTTAATTTGAATATTGCTGTTAAACACAAGTGGAATGATATAGTACTCTGACAGTCAATCTGACCATGTGAAATTGTCATAACAATACATAACATAATTATCATAACAGTGAACTTATAAAATAAATGAGTTTATAGACGGATAGAAACCAGATTTATTAAACCAAAATATTTTTGAGCTACTTTATTGTATACTTATACATATAAAAGATTTCCATTATTTTCCTTTACAGAATAAAGACTAAAATAGTGATAATTGACGTTGTAGCTATGCCCATTATCTAACTTATCGTAAAACTATGGCAATTTTTTTATGATTGCCATGAACCGAATAAGTTGTTTAGAAAAAATAAGACAATAATACTAAAATACCAACAAAATTAAAGTTTCAATACGGCAAATAAATTAAAAGATTTACTTTATTTTTTATGTTGACCAAAAGTTCAAAGGGTTAAGTTTGAAAAGACATGGAAACGAATTTGTTAATTTACATATATTATGTTGTTAGTATATTGTTAAATTTCAATAGTGTAAATGTTCTCGAGTTGTATTTTGTATGGTATAAGACCACCCTTTGCTTTTCTATTTTATTTTGGCTATTTTCAAGTTGTCATCGTCTTTATTAGTCCTTAGCTCTCAAATTAAGGAGGGTAAAATTTTGTATTCTGCATCTCATCTACTAATCTTCTCATCTTGAGACCGTAACAATAAATAAATTATAAAATAATTGCTTTTGATCCCATAGACTTCAAATTCCCAACTTGTAAAATAATCTTTAGAAAAACTGTAGAAAAATATAAGTGAATAGGCATTTTATATTTGTCTTATGTGTTAGTTCATTCTTTACAAGGTTTGGTATACAATATAAATTTGCTATAATATATGAGGTCAAATGATATAATTTGGTATCATAGCATATTTTATTGTGTCACATTAAATTATTTTGTATTATGCCTTATTATGTATTATTTGTATTTGTCATTTTATTTGAATTACATTGTTTTATAATACGCTTCTCAAATGTGATAGTAATTTTAATTAAGCCAAGCTGCACTGCTTTTCAGTGTCTTTTATTACATTATATCATGTTATAATGCATTAAATCACTTTATATTATAAAACAGTTTTATTATTATAAATTACAGTATGTTATCATATATTTTAACATATGATAATGGGTTGTAGTATATCATATGAAAATATACTTTATTATAAAATACTCTATCATATTTTATTTTGTATTTAATACCTAGAAAAATTCTTGGCCTAGCTTGGGTAATAAAAAAAGTTGTGTAGAACATTTATATTTGTAAACATATGCAAAATTCCCATTCTAACTTTTAAATGAAGTTGTTTGTTCAGTTCTGTGTTTGTCCGGCCAATGCATAATTCAATTATCGAGAAACTGGAAAAAATTAAAACAGGTTTTTAATAAACATGTTTTACCTCTTATGCTACACACCCACTCAAAATTTAAAATAGCTTATAAACAGTGGCAGGTACTGTAGTTGCCAATGGTTATGTTATTTTATCCAATGTATTTGAGTAACTCAAGCTAGTAATTTAAGCTAGTAACTTGAGCTAGTCTGAATTTTTACAATATTAGGGTCGCGTTTGTCTGCCTGAAGGTAGTGATAGGAAAAAGATGGCACCTCCCAGGAACCGAACTGCTATGTTTGTATGCACAAATATGAAACCAACCACGACACAACTAAACCATGCAAACGCCTTGTTACATATTGAAATCATTGTGCAAGTAATATTTACACATCGCGATCTCTCATGGAATATTAGGCTGCAAGTGTGCTAGTAGTAGCCAATTCTATTTTTTAGCAGCTTAAGCTAATATTTGAATTTTCACTGCAATATGAGACGGAACTGTCCAGAGCCAGCGAAAAGCCCACAGGAAAATAATTTCTTCAAAAGTGTCAAACCCATACAGTTGTGCTCATAAATATAAAATTAAGTACACTACTAATAAATCATGCTAGCCATAATCAAGCCACCTTGCTGCACTTAAAATAAATGTATATATATAATAATTATGCATAATGACTTCTCATGACAAACTGGATAGCAAGCTTTAGGATTACGATTAAAATTAGTCTAGAGTCTAGCAGTCTAGATTACATGAGAGTATGTCAGATGTACTGTTGAAACACAGCGAATAACCATCTACACAATAATTCTACAATGGTTGATGGCGGTTGATTGAGTGTCAGGCTATTGGGCTGAAAGTTGTGAATTCAAATCCCGTATGATGCAATCATTTTTTCAACATCAAACTTGAGCGCTAGACAGACAAACACTGATTTTATTATTAAAAAGACTAATACATTGTACCTGTTTTTAGGAGGGATTATCATGTGTGATGAAAATTTGCACAATTAATTCAAAACATGATAAAGTGGTCAAGTACGTAGTACAGATGGTAGTGTGTTTCGTTGCTTAACTAAATGCCTGGCTTTTAATCTGTGACGGGATCTTCTCCTAACACTCCAATAGTGACTTTTAACAGAGAACCAGACAGGCAGACATATGGACAAACAGTTACATAGGTGGACACAATTCTTATTATAGTAAATATTAGTACTCTGACCGTCTCAAGTGCTGTAGAAGATTATCTTGCGTGTCAATAAAGCACAATGAATATAAGTATGGGGGCCACAATTATTAATACTTGGCATTCATGAATGGTCAGCAGTAATAATAGCATGCAGGATTGCGATGCGAGTGGTTGAGGGTTCAAATCCTATTTTATGCATTTTTTTTACTTAAAGCAAGACTTTACACAGATGGACAGACATGGATTTTACTAGAGTAACTATTTCAAATATTCATCCATTAAAATGAAAGAATCTACAAGAAAACTACCTGAGAGAGGCAACTATATAAAAAACTACATTTATCACCCTATATATTACCAGAAAAACATTACATAGGATATATAAGTACCACCTCACATATGTGGATATAAATTTTCCTATATAAGTAAAGCTGCATACATTTTAATGAATACATGTATTTATATTTATTTAAGTTAATACCTATATTCATTTATATATAAATAATCATGCATATATTATGTATAATACATATTTATATTTTTTTGTGTGTGTATAAATCCATATACACATACATGTATATATATATATATATATATAAATTTATATTTATTTATAAGTAGAACAAAACTTACAGTGCTCAACATAAATTGAAGCTTACGATAGAGACCTACAGCCTGATGTCTGCACAAACACAAAACTACCAATAACCGACCGAGATAAGTACTGTATCTACAACTAACTTGTTGTATAAATGTATATATGCGTGAGTGCTTAGATGTGTGGGCATGCACACATGTGTGGGCGTGCATGCGTGTGTGCGTGCGTGCGAGCGTGTGTGCGTGCGTGCGTGCGTGTGTGTGTGTGTGTGTGTATATGCATTTTTCATTAATCACAATAAACATTGTTTTTGTATAATAATTTGACAGCATGAGTATTGGCTCAGTTGATCATTGTGTGTCACACTCTTCAACATTGAGTTCGGTAGACCAACACTCTACTACCAAAACTAGTCAAACACCTTGTGAGGTTTGGGAATAACTGAGCATGCACTTATAGTCTTTACGATTCAGCGACACACCTGCTGATGGCTGACACCACATGCATTAGACTGACAGGATAGCTATTGTGTTACCTTGCCATAGGTTATGTTCTTTAGTAATTAGATAAAAATAAATTGTGACGTCATAAGTACAACTATAATAGTTCTATGTTGTTTTGTAAAAGTTTAATTTACCTTCTTTGCCAACAGCAATCTTTGAGTGTTTTTGCTGATCCCAAACTTTTGAAGAATTATGTTAGTAAACTTTTTGAATTATTTGCATTGTAGCGTTTATAAGAAAAAAAATAAATACATTATTGTGAGTTTGTATCATCAAACTTTTATATTCAACAAATAAATTATAAAAAAAACTACAAAGAGAGTCAGCAAAGTACCAACAGAAAGAGAGATGAGAACAGGTCAGAGGATTAAGAACAGGAGCAATGTATTAAAAACTGTAAAAAATGTGAATAGCTGGGAGTGAAATTTTGTAGCGCTGCGTACAAAGATGATAGATTACAAGTCAGGCAAACGTCTAATAGACAAAATACATGAAGAGGTTTGTACAATTCAAGAAAAGAAATGACAGCAAGGAGAAATGCAATGAATGAAAAAAGAAGAAAAAAAACATGAAAGTATCACCAGGCAACAAATAAAAGTTAGCAGAAATGACATACTTAAAAAAAAATTGGGGGACTTCAAGATAAGATAAAAGATAGGAGCAGTTGAAACAACCTTCAAAAATTGATGCTGATGGTGATCACTATATTAAACCAGATTTATCTTTTATTGGGCCATGAAATGTTAATTGTGAATGCTGCCAGGCTCTCCGACATAAGAAATAACTTTTGGATTGCTGTCAGAAGGTAAAATTTTCACACGTGTTTATCAAAGAACATCTGAAAATTCTAAAGCAATTGGTTTATTTTTATATGTAACTGTAGTTTTGCCGCAAGTATTAAAAACATGAAGAGAAGTACACATGACGGAAGTTAAACTCTGAACGCAAAAATGAAAATTTAAAAAGGTAAACGTGAGGAAAAGTACAGCGGGAAAAAGTAGTCATGTGAAAACATAAGTATGCTAGTAAATCAAGTTTAACAGAGAATGTAAAGTGGGTCAGACATCTTTGCGGTGTCATTTCAGCACGGTAAATGAGCAACTAGAAGCTAAACTGTAGCCTATAAACTTTCACTTCTTTTTATAAAATGTGATTTGCATGTCAATGCAAATAAAATAGCTTTCCAGTTTGTGTTCCACAATCTCTCAAGTTTCAACATAATTTGTTTTGTTTATAAGGTGAAAGTTATAGTTGTCACCATGTCAATGCTTCTGAGTCCACATCTGAAAATTACTGCCGGTTTGCTGTTCCTATCTACCATGCTGTTGGCAAGAAAAACTTTTTAATGAATCAAGCACTATCTATCGCTGCACAATTAATATATATATATATATAAATTATTTAATTAATTAATATATATATATGTATCGATATATATGTATTTATGTATACATATATTAATTAAAATATATATATATAGAAAACAGTTACATGTATACATATATTAATAAAATTACTGCCGGTTTGCTGTTCCTATCTACCCTGCTGTTGGCAAGAAAAACTTCTTAATGAATCAAGCACTATCTATCGCTGCACAATTAATATATATATATATATATATATATATAAAAATTGTTTCCTCACCCCGGATACCCCGTATGGGTGGTAAATTCTGCTCTAACTCGGGTCTCCTACCAGAGACCTGGGAGTTTGAGCACTCGCCTCAAGATCTTAGCTGTTCCCAATAGCGCACTTTTCTGCAACTCACCTGAGTTGATTGTTGTTGGTATTTGGGCAAGCCACATTTTATGCGCCGGTGTTATTGCACCCAGTGCCCCAATGACTACTGGGATTACAGTTGTTCTTACATTCCAGCATTTTTCAATTTCTTCTCCAAGAGGGAGATATTTCTCTACCTTTTCTTTTTCTTTGCTGGCTATATTGTAGTCATTGGGTACTGCTATATCTATTATAGTAGCCCTCTTGTTCTCCTTGTCTACCACCACTATATCTGGTTGGTTTGCTAGGACATGCTTGTCAGTTTGGATGTAGAAGTCCCAGAGGATCTCAGCGTGGTCATTTTCATTCACCTTACCAGGAGCTTCCCACCAGTGTTGTGGTTTATTAAGGCCATACTCATCACATAGATTTCTATACACAATACCTGCAACATGATTATGCCGCTCAGTGTATGCGTTCCCTGCTAGCTGCCTGCATCCACTGATGATGTGTTGGATGGTCTCAGGTGCATCTTTGCACAGTCTGCATCTAGGATCGTCTCTAGTGTGATAGATTTTCGTTTGGAGTTGCCTCGTTGAGAGCACTTGCTCCTGGGCTGCCATGATTAGCGACTCTGTATTGGCCGTTAGGTTTCCTTTGTTCAGCCACATATATGTCTGGTGAAGATCGCCAACCTTAGATATTTGTTGGTGGTAAGCACCATGAAGAGGTTTCGTATGCCAGTCAATTTCCTCATCATCAGGGCGTAGGTCCGTTGTAAGAGCAGCCGATTGAAATTCAGCTAGCAACTTATCTGAAATGGCCATGGAGGCTCCATATGCTTTGATGCTTTGCTCCTCCTCTTTCACTGTCTGCTGTACACTTTTGAGTCCCCTACCGCCATCTTTCCTATCAAGATACAATCTAGTAGTATCAGATTTTGGGTGGAGTGCTCCATGCATGGTCAGCAGTTTACGAGTTGCTATATCTGTTTCTTTGATGGCTTCCTCAGTCCACTTTATTATGCCTGCTGGATATCTTATTAATGGCAGTGCGTAGGTATTTATTGCTGTGATTTGGTTCTTGGCATTGAGCTGGCTCCGTAAGACCTGCCGAAGGCGTTTCTTGTATTCGGTAATGGCTTTGTGACGTACCTCGGCTTCGTGGTTGATGTTGCTTTGCATAATCCCCAATTACTTGTACCCTTCTTCTATATATTTGATGGTACCATTCGGCATTCTTAGGCCATCTGTGAGCATAGAGTGGCCTTTCTTAAGAATTAGCCTTCCACATTTCTCAATACCGAAGGTCATTCCAATGTCCTTGCTGTATACCTGAGTGAGGTGTATTAGCGAATAAATGTCCCTTTCTTTGTTAGCGTACAGCTTGATGTCATCCATGTAGAAGAGGTGGTATATATATATATATATATATATATATATATATATATGTATATATATATATAAATTATTTAATTAATTAATATATATATATATGTATCGATATATATGTATTTATGTATACATATATTAATTAAAATATATATATGTATCGATATATTTATATTTATATATATATAGAAAACAGTTATATATATATATATATATATCGACATGAGCTGGAAAACAGAGGCAAAACAAAAACACAGTTTCAGTTGCGGAAAAAAATGGCGGTGAAATAGTAACAAAGAAATATAATATTCCGCATTAAAGAATATTTTTAACATATTCTTAATTTAAAATAAAAATACATTAATTAATATGTATATTGTTAGTGAAAAAAATGTCTTAGTTTGCTATGGTTTGTTATATTGGACTATTTATTTATAAACAAGCCAATTGTTAAGATAACATAATGACAACTCAAATGTTTACACACAAAGTATGGTTTTTCTGTTTGGCAATTTGTCAAAATTCTTGAAGACTAAAGACAATTGGTCTTTGAAGTTTCTTGAAGTATACGAAATATGATATGGATACAACTGAAATTAAAATGGCTTTCCAGAGAGAATTCCACAGCCCCTTGAACTTCAAAAGAACCTGCACATTTTCTATGTTAAGAGTTATAGCTACCACCATGTAAAGGCTTTTGAATCCACGTCAAAAAATTACCGCAAGGTTGTTACTACTGTCGACACTCCTATCAGCGATTAGAACTTATTTATAAATCAAGCATCGTTCTATCGCCGCTTGGTAATGAGTGTACCTATTATTGCATGACTCAAAAGTACAGGAGATTTTATGATTTGTGGCCTTTCCTCGTAACAAAACAAGGTTGAGTCTGAGTTAAGGTTTCTTAAGCGTAATTCCGGAACTTTCTGAATGTTGTTTTTTCACAAGGGTGAAAATAAAACTTAATGTTTTGTGACGTCTCTCACAAAAAAATAGTGTCTGTACTTTTGGAAGTGTATAGCTGCAAACTCAAAAGAAGCCTCAGTGACTGCCCTAAGTTGACTATCATCCTCATCTACCAGTATAGGATTTGGGTCGTCATCAGAGGGGAGTTCAATCTGCCTCAGATTTGGTATTTTACAGACTAAATCGTAGAGAGCTAGATGAATATTACTATCAAAAAGTGTCACAAAAGCGTGGATAAGAAAACTCTTTGCTTAGGCGATTGTAACATCAATGGCGGCTATAATAATGATCAAAGTTCTAGAAATATAAGTAGTGTTCTTCTGTCCTAACTGAACCAGAACTCTCATTTGGTCACAAAGAGCACTAAAGTTGTTCGATCGAGTGTTCAGTCTTTGTAATGATTTACATCTGCAGTGATGCAAATTAGTATACTTTTTAATAATGTGGGTACGTTCTCCTGATTCGTCGCTTATGTATTTATCTGTGATCTCTTTGCACTGAGAAGAGTATATGTATCAACCAAAATTGAAACTCTAATGGATTGCTGCATATTAAGATAAATAAGAAGCAGAGTAACATGACTTTCAGCATTTCCTAAGACAAACGCATTTGCTCTGCGATTACCCTTAGAGTCCTTGTGGCTATTTTATCAATAGTATCGTGAGTCGGTCTATAGTTAAACATGAAATAAATGTCCAGTTTTCTAGATTTTAGTAATATTCTGTATCACTTGGGTTAGTCCCTATGGTACGAAGTGGCTTGTCACCAGGGGTTTCACCTCCGCTCACTAATTTAAGTCTTGTTGCTGAAGATTTCATCCTTACCGGCGGAAGATTCTGCAAGCTAACGTTTTTTAAGTTGACTTATGTTGGTACACCTGTTGTCTGCTTTTGGATATCTTCCAATTGACTTTGGCTGAGCAGCGCCTGTAAGAGGATAGGTACCTTTAAAGTTTTCTAGAGGCTTCGAAATTTAAATACAGTGATTTAGTGTCTGTTATCTAACAAAAAATGAAAAAGGGTTATTTTAAATATTTTAAGCCTTCACATTCTTACATTTTCATGCATTCCATTCATGTTTAGGTGATTAGATATTACAAGCTTGGTTTTAATGCAGTAAATATTCTACCAAAATGTCAATATTTATTTATTTTTTCTCCATGTTGTCTTGCATTTTAAATTATCCTGAAAACTAAACAGAAAGTTTGTGGCTTCCATAAATAATGTATGTCTATTTTCTTTTAGTTTATGAGTGACAGTTTTAGTATTTATTGAAAGTCTCACCAATTCTTTACACTTTGAATTTGACAATTTTAAATCTACGCCTTCATAATTTATGTTCAAATGCTGAAGCCAAACCAGGGAATTTTGAAAAAATTCAAAAAAATGTCACTAAATTCAAATATTTACCCTTTCACTGCGTTATGCGCATATATGCAAATTGTCTGGTTGACTGTTGTATGCGCAATTGCGTAGTAACTTAATTTTATTATTTTTTGACAACAGACCAATGATCTTTAGGACTTTTATAGTATTGACGATGTTGTCTAAAGATTCATCTACAAAACGAATTTCCAACTCAGAACTGTATATTTTGTGTTTCTGATGTGCAAACTATTTGGTGTAGTTAGGCCAATTATGGATTTCGTAAGTACCTCTTGTATTAGAAAACAAATAATTACTTATTTTGCTAACACTATAGCCAATTTAAATTCAGATTTTAGTAATTACACAAATAATTAAAGTAGCAGAACTGACTCTGATGGTGGTGAAAGTACATGTAATAGTTTTGAAATAGTAAAGAACATTATAGAAGATTGTTTCAAATTCGATGCGATTGTAGCTTCACATAGCTTGATCAATGCACAAATTTCAGATACATTTCAATTTTGCATAATTCTGTTTGTTACAATGTTGGCAAAATAAAATATATAACAAAAATTTTATAGACAGAGTTTGAAACTGAAAAATATTGTATGCCTACATATCATGACACAAAATTGGCAATTTTCAGTAAAATGGCTAGCAGTAGGCCAATAACTAAATTTGTACAAAGGCGGCAGTGAAAAGGTTGAAAACACCACATTATCTATTTTCTTGGGAAATCTTCCTGCTTGTAATTGCTGTAAACATCTTAGTAACAAAACATTTATGAAAATCTGATATAGGTATTTAATTGCAATACTGTATGTTTCGTGAAATAAAAAACAACTTTTGTTATAATGATAAGTTAAAAAGTATTTAATCAATGGATGCTGCCGTTCTCAACAAAAGCAAATTAACTAACTCATGTTTTAAAGAACAAGGTGATAAATTTGTACACAAAACCCATACAAAAGTCTTGTCTTTTTTTGAGGAAACTAGTTATTTAAAAAAAACAAAGAGATGGTATGATAAAGTGTGTAATTTGAAAAATCTGACTAAGAGTAGCCACACTTCCCTTAATAAACTCAGCTTTGTAACTGTGTGTGAGATTACCTGTTTGCTAGTTCACACAAAACCAAAGTGTTAACAGATTGTTCAGCTGATTTCATCTGAGCTTCACATGCATATCCACTGATCATAACTCCGTATGTATGTTTAGTATGTTTAACAAGTTGACTATCACGAGTTCAAGTCCTGGTGAAAGCAATCTTTTAAGAGCGGTTTTATAGCTGCTTATAATATTTCTTCAGTGTACCAGTTTTAAGCCGGATTACAAGATGAACAGAATTTTAATACCCAGCGTTTCATGTGTCATAAAAAAGCCTTTCTACAGAAAAAATATTTTTATTTAACATCCAACATTTACCATTCTAACTTTTTAATGAAAGCGTTTATCGATACATTTGATTATTATCATATTTGGCCAGTGTGTTTGAGCTGGCTGATACATAGTTTTGTCATTTCCCCACAACCAAAAGGTAGAAAATTAGTGTATTACTCATATTTTAGGGTGGGGGCTACCCGAGTAGGCATAGCGACTTCCAAAATTTTATATTATCATTCATGTCTGGAGATTTTGATCGCATGTATACAAAGTTTCATGTATGAAAATGAAAATAAAGAGTTCTAAAATTTAATATCGAGAAAAAGGTATTTTTTCAGTTCAAAATAGTTTAAAGATATAATAAGACAACTAAATAAATGTTTAAATGTGGAAAAATTAGAAGATTTTGTCTGGATAAACTCTGTTCTACTACAATGATCACAACAAAATAATTTGATTCTGATAAACATAATACATACTGAGAAACAAAATGGTAAACTGCTGATTTAATAATAACAATGATTGCATAGAATTATGCTTATGATAAATGTCACTGTTGCCATAGAACCTGGCCATCTAAATTTTGGATACTAGCACAAACACAAAAGTGATATATTGGAATTAAATATACCATTTCAGGGCACAAAATTAAAATATGTTTTTGTCTGATCGTAAGGACAGATTTTATAAGATATTGCTATTGCTTACTCGGGGTAACACAGCGTCCAAGTGGCCATGTAAAACTTCCGGTATTAAAAGACGAAAGCTAACAGTTG
Organism: Watersipora subatra; assembly: GCF_963576615.1. Lineage (NCBI taxonomy): Eukaryota > Metazoa > Bryozoa > Gymnolaemata > Cheilostomatida > Watersiporidae > Watersipora > Watersipora subatra. Next base: position 42,350,685 of record NC_088713.1, read on the forward strand.
TAATGATTAACTCGGAGATTGGTTCACAGTCAATGCAAATGAAAGTTGAACAGGAAATTGAATGAATTTAAATTAAAACAGCACATTTGTGGGAATTATGTATATTACAGGAATGAAAAGTTTTCTACATATTGTTGTTTTACTTAATAAAAAAAACTATAACATGCATTCAAGTGCCAACAAATATGCCGGAGAATGTTCCAAGCCTCAGGTGGTAAAAGATACAGGCAAACAGTTAAAAGTTAGAGCTGAAAGGCGTAATGCCGCTCAGGAAGATATAAGCATGGAAGTATATCTATAGTTTTGTTTTTGCTTCATCTTAGCTCCAGCATGGTGCTGTATGATGCAACTTTAAATCTATTGAAAACTGGTATTTCTTTATCAAAACATCATTGCTGTAACTGAACACAATGAATGACAAATGGAAAAATTGGTTTTTATATACATACTTGGTGAATGTTTAGCATTTCCCAGGTAATAAAACCATTTTTGCACAGAAGGTTAATTTTATTTAACAAATACAACAGTTAATATGTTAACCTTCATGTGAAACTGTTTATTTATATATTTGAGCATTTGTAAACATATTTCATTACCACACCACTCAATAGGTGAATGATTAGTTTATTTTTGTAGGCTAGTTTTCTTTGAATTGAAAGTGTTTAAATATAAAGGGGAAACAAGTAATGGCTAAATAAAGTCTGATTTTCTATTATTAAAATAAAACATGATTTTGCAACGATACAATTAGTGCATAGAAGTGCGTATAAACAAGGTCACTGTTTAAAGAGTAAATGTTAGCCCAGTGTACAGCTTGCAGGTAGACTAATCATAAATACTGATGTTAAAGTAGAGATATAAACTTACCAAAAAACAAAGAACTTTTAAAACAAAATATATCAAAGTGTTAAACCTTACTTGCTGACACAGACCTAGTATGCCGAGGCCATTATTGACATATCTTGTCCAAAAAGAAATGTTGTTTATGGCTGTAGGATTGTTTAATGAATGAATTTTATTTGGAGTCAATGGTCACTCAAACAAATATATGTTCACTGAGAGTGCACCTATTTGGAAATACCTTTTTACGGAGTTGTGAAACATTTGAACCAAACATATAGCAAAATACCATTTTGGAAATAAAGTGTACAAGGTCCAGGCAAAGCAATTCATTAAAAGCAATGTATAGCTTGATGAAAGTTTATTTAGTGTCTCAGAAAAATATGTGATCAGTATGAAAAGGTTGGCTCCTAAAGATTGGCTTAGTGTGACAGCAAAAATGTGCTTGCTACACCACTGTAGTCTGAGAAAGCTGCAACCTTGTGTGAATTGAATGTTTAAGCTCAATGTAGGCTATTTCCACTAATAGTGTGTAGAATTCAATAGTGTTCAGATAAAAAGTCTTTTAATTTTGAGAGTCTAATAAAGACACGCTGCTCACAAGATAAGAAATCTTGTCAGCTAAGGCATCGGTGAGATTTTCTGACATTTATCTCTTTTATGTTTTTTGGCAAACAAGTGTCGTAGAAAATATGAAAAACTAAATTACATAGATTGAGCCTTTTGACTTATCAGCTTGCTAAAAAAAGATAAATGTAAAAACGCGACCTAAAACAGCATCCTTAGCTAAAATTTCATCTATGTCTATGATAACTTTAATGAAGTTTTAAGCACTGAGCAACGTTTTGTTTTCTAATACCAGCACTACAAACTATGATCAGTCATCTAGTACTTCGGGAGTGCAGGTGTTTGGCTTTTTTTTCAAGGCCACCTGCAAAAGGATTTCACAACTTCTGAAAAATGAATCACTTGATTTGGACAATGTTCCTATTCTTTTTTTAACAATTGGCCTGAGCATCTTGGCAATCTGTAAGCTGTATTTCATGGTGACCGCCAGCGAAGTGCTCAGAATGAGATTTTTTCGGATTGGTTTCTATGACTACTAGCAAGGTGTCTGTATCACCTACTGGCTGTTTCTACCCAATCTGGCAGCAGGTTTCTGACATTCTCCATTTCAAATTTAGAAAAACTCCAAACCAGCTTTTACCACACCATCCAAAGGGAAAATATGTTTAAACACTAAGTGTGCTAAAGAAAAATGTGTTTCTGCTATGTTAACTTAGTCAAATTTTGACCAATGGCAGTAGGCCATGCAGACCAGCTGCTCCAATTGTATGACATGCTTCTGCAAAAAGGTCTGTGTGATGCCTTTTAAAATACTAAGTTCTTCATATACTTGTAGAGGAGACAGGCTGAACTGGGCCCTGAGCACGTCAAAGAGGGCTTAAACCTGGTTTGATTCATTGTGTTAATCCTGGTTATACCAAGATTATTCAGTGGAAATTATGTTTGTGAATTAACTGTGTTAATCCAGTAACATATTTTTGTTGTAGATAAAGGTTATTTTCTTTAATTTGCAGTTGTCTGTCCTTCTTCGGTGGTTTTAATAAGGTTTGTTGAAAGGCATCAAGATTTAATGTACAATACGTTTTGATACACAGAAAGTTGCCTTTTCAAATTTCTTGTGTCAGTTTACAGCTGAAGCTCACTTCGTATTTTGAATATAAAGTTTATCGTGAATTTTAAAAATGAAATACATGTACAGCCTAGCTGTACTACCTGACATTGCCCGGGTAATAAAAAAGTCTTTGGGCAAAAAATCTCTTAGCATTTTACATAATTTTAAAGCGCATAAATTACATAATTTTTCATTGTATATTTCAATACATCAGAGTCTTGGCTTTCAAATGAGCTATTGTTTGCCATGGTGAGACAGACATTGGTTGGTGTTTATAGGATTTCCCCAAAGCTCTACCGCGAAAAGGTTTACTGGCATAGTCTCGAAAATTGTGACGTCTCAATTCTCATATTTGTTGTTGTGTGCTCTTACGGCCTTTTTATCAACTACGAAAGTGACGATAATGACGCTAGTGGCAGGCGAAGGTAGGACAACGCCAGAGAACGAACGAAGATGACAAAAGAATCAGTGTCATTAGTTCTCCATGTACATATTATTTCTATGATAAGTACCTCAGACTCCAAAAACCATACTATATTTTCCCGATAATATTATGCACTAGCTCTTTATTTTTAATGCGATGTTAAGGGTGACGACTGAGACTAAGTAATTTCAAGCATTGCGTGATCTCGCGAAAGTGCGATTGACATTTAGTCCTAGGGCCACGCAACCGCAGGTCATAATTTAATTGATGTGACTTTGTTACCTTTATCAACGACAGTACATATGTTGAAGCATAATTAATTAATCCAGAACATGTGTTTGTATTGGTTCGGGGTTAGCACGATCGCGGGCATTGTTGATTATCTAGAATCTTAGTTTATTATTAGCGTTCTCCGGGTTTAACAGCACCGATGCTCACAAAAAAACGCAGCCTCAATGGCAGCGAAAGGGATCGACGACCTAAGGCTAAATGAGAATTATGACGCCACATTTTGAGTCCCTGAACCAAGTGTTGTTTTCTTGCAAGACGTGCTTTTGACACATCGTTTTTCATAGTTCTATTATTCTTTGTGTATTGAATATAGGCTCATTCGAAAGCCAAAACTCTAATGTATTGAAATATATAATAAAAAAATTATGCAATTTATGTGCTTTAACAACATGTGCCATATAACTTTTAAACTGCATATCAATAGTACAGTGTTTTGTGTAGTGGAATAAAATAAAAGAGAAAATAAATACAACTGTAAATGTCTTCAAACTTTGTCAAACAACTGTAACTTTCAAACTTCATAACTTGAAAGAAGTTTTTCGTTGAAATAAATTAGCGCAAAAAATAAAAATTTAAAGGTTTTTAAATGTGAATGTGAAATTCTTATCAAGTAATTGCTAAATTTATTGTTTTGCTACAATTACAATGAAGATTTTTTTTGCTTACAAACATGATTTTTGTTCGTTTCAGGGTTGGAATGAAAAAATTGGCATGCCAGCTTTGGCATTCCAATGTTGGCATGCAAAAATATTGTAGGCTTTAGTCGTACATTGAGTGCTATAGAAACCCATAGTAATTATATAATGCAACTGTTTCCTGATAAAAATCATCAAAATCATCATCATCAAAAATAGTAACAAGACAATAATATTGTGGGTTGTAGAAGTACATAAGTAAGTAAGAGCGGCATAAAAGCCCTAGAACTTAACTAATGCAATCGCTTCCTGGTAAACGTCATCTTAATCATAAAAATAGTAACAAAACAATATGTTGCCTTTGGTAATCATAGATACCTAAAAGGACTTTAGTGCATTTTGTAGTTATGATCTGCAAGAGGTTATAACATTACAATGTACAAGGTATAGAGTTTTTTCCTTTGAGACAGGCTTGTAACATAAACGCTGAAACTAACGTAAATAAATTTAGCTTGCTAAGCACACACATGAAATAAGTTTTAGTACATATTTTAATAAACTTGTAACTAAAATATATTTATTTATCTGTTTGCTATTGGTTTTTACTATAACGGATAACAGTAAACTGGCCACATCGAGCAACGTATAACTCTTAATAACGTATATTATCAGTACACAAATTGTCAAATTTTAAGTTCGAGATAAATTATTGTTTATATCTTGTGGTGGAACAAATTAGCTGTAACAAAAAAAGATGAAGAAGCATCACATTGCATATACTCATCCACAAAAATATTTCTTAATAGCGGCATAGTAATGCGTGGGCACAAAACTAAAATAATTGGTATGTGCGTATGTTATATGATATGTGATAAGATCTTAGATCATTACGCCTTGCATGGCTCAGTGGTAGATTGTCTGGATCTTAAGCTTGTGGTGGTAATCTCTGTGTGTTCAAATCCATCAGAGCGTGGAGTATTAATTACAAGATTTTAATAGCTTTAATGGACACACAACCAACTTATAAAAAATGTTAAAATAATATAAGCAAGTTTGCAAAAGTTTTTCACCTATCAATAAGACAAATTCAAATAGCCTGAAACCCGATTGAGGACAGCTTCACAAGTTAAGTACTGCTAGCTCACTTAGGTATGCTAGTAGCTATTGTATAAAAATGAATGACTAACATTTTGAGCATCTGTAGAGATTTTTCCTAGCTAAACAATACTAACTTGATGTTGGCTGTCATTCTCTTCAAATGGAATATTTCTCACTTTCACAGCAGCCTCATTCATTTTTGCACCGCATGCACTGCCATCTAGTTAGCGGACTACTTAAAAAGTAGTGCAAATGTCTTGAAGGCACATGTGTAGAAAAAATTCCAACCTTTTTAACGACAAAAACATTGAGCCAATTAAATTATGTTATAGCAAATACTTCAAAGAGCTTCAAATTTGACTATTACCTGAAACATCATTAGCTCGTTTTCAGCTTTAGTTTGAAGGTTATATAAATCATAACATAGTTGAAAATCTATCTCTACGCTGAACTGAATATGTGTTGTCTTCTCTTGAATGTGTCTGCTTTACTTAGCAAGCTCTGGTATTCAATTTTAGCATGGTTTTAATTTATCAATATATTGTGCGCTACACAAAACAAACAAAATAAGAAGACAACTACTAAATTAAGAATACATTTTGATAATGCTGTGATGTTATGAACTGTGTTGATCGTTCTGATGCAAGAAATACTTTTTTTCTTTGCTCTGACTGTGTAAAAGTCTTGGCAAAATTTTATAGAAGGATTAAGCTTAAAAACCAGACTTGTTACAGACATTTTCATCAGTGTATAAAGTGTTCTGTAGAAGGAGAATATATAATTACCCTTCTACATAATACTTCTTACAAAATGCTTTGTATAATTTCTGCACAATCTACTTATTGGCAGAATTACGCAGGAAAATTGTTTTCTGTTTGTCAGGTTTGTTTTTCTGCTACAAGTTAGTTTAGATTTCCAGGTATTACATAAAAATTGTATTTTTTTGCCAACCAAATTTTTAATATTACTCAAACTTACTAATTAAAAATTCAATAAAGAAATTAGAGGGTTATTTTGAGGTCACTATAACAAGTATAAACTGTCTCACAATATGGCTGTATTAAAACAACTTGCCATGATAAACAAACTACAGTTTTAGAGATGGTCATGTAAGTCTTAGACGATTTTAGACGAAGAGCACTATATTATACCATTTACAACAGAAAATGTATTTTGCACGAAAACTTCACTTTGGCATATATACTCAAAAAAGTAGGTCAACAGCATTAAGTTATAAAATATGAAAATTGCAATGGTAATAATTACAATAATAATAAAAATTATAATATTAGCAGCTGACCAATCATCTTAAAGAACATAAACTGTTTTTTTATCCCACGACCAAACACGAGCGAAGCGATTGTTGGGGAGATTTATGATAAATGCATACGTGCTCACAACTCACGAAAAATATTCATCAACGTCTGTCGCAAACTCTTGTGCCGAATTCTTATCAACAAATTTAACCATTTTTCAATGAAGTCGTTTAACTAGAATAAAAATACAAAACACATATAAACTTATTTAAATATGTTACCAAGTATTTATTATTTGTATAAAATTTCCTAAACCTTACCCATCTGATCGGATTATACATAAATAGACAGCTTAATTTGGCCTAAATTCGTTATTAAAACCTGACAAGACTTACGTTTTCAAAATTAGGACCGGCGAACGAAAATAGAACATTTAAGTGACAGGGACAGAGAATAGAACAATTAAGTCGTGCGCATTTCACAAAAAAGAACGTGCACATCTGACCAGTCTATAACATGGTCCTATTGCCAAAGTTTTCTGTAATTAACTTAGAAGTACTGAAAAGTTCGTTTCTTTTTTGCCGATTTCAAAGTAACTGACATTTTTGACACTTATGAGTACTTTGGTTTTCCAACTGATGTCCAAAGCAGTGAAAGTAAAAGAAATACGATGATGTTTTTTCTGACAATTCTTATGGGATTATTACAAAATGTAATTATAAGAATAACTATTCGATTTTATAAGATTTAGTTATTAGAACACGCATTCGAGTTTGCAAGATCGAAGTATATAGTGACCGATGTTGGGCAATATGTTACTGTTATTATTTTTTCTAAATTTTTTTGTTAAATATATTTTCAAAAAATTTATATAAATATCACAAATTTTTGATATTGTTAGCTATGAAGTTTTGAAATGTAAACAAAATTGTGCATTGGTTTTCTATTATTACTCTATTACTATATTAATAATATTGGTTATTCTAATAATATCAGTGCATTTTACTTATAATATTGGCCAATATTGCATTTCTCCTATTGCAGGGAGAGAGATATAAACATATTATCTTTTCCTTTCATTATGGCTGTTTGTTGTACATAGTTTACTTCTAATATTGCATTTCTCCTATTGCAGGGGGAGAGATATCAACATATAATCTTTTCCTTTCATTATTGCTGTTTGTTGTACATATTTTACTTCTAATATTGCATTTCTCCTATTGCAGGGGGAGAGATATAAACATATAATATTTTCCTTGCATTATTGCTGTTTGTTGTATATAATAACACCCACACCTAGTACATTACAGCTACCAATGCAGTTATCCTATTGCACTGCAGTGCCACTTGGATGCTGATATTGCATTTCTCAACCATCAGTACCCTTTCTTTTTCCATTATCACTTTAGTCATGGGCTGTATGACAGGGGAATTTCTACTTATTATACAGTTCAATACATCAAAGTCTTGGCTTATGAATGAGCCTATTTTCAATGCACAAAGAAATATATAACTATGAAAAACAGGGTTTCAAAAGTATTTCCTGCAATAAAAAACACTTTGTGGCGGTTCCCACAATGTGATGGCACAATTATTTTTTAGCCTTAAGTAGTCGATAATTTTTGCTGCCAATGAGGCTGCGCTTTTCTGCTACAATCATTGCTGTTAAACCCAGATAGCGCTAATAATAAACTAGGATTCTAAATAATCAACATTACCCGGGGATCGTGCTAACGCCCGCGACAAATACAAACACATGTTCAGGGTTAATTAATTGTGTTTCAATAAATATACTGTCGTTGATAAAGGTAATGAAGTCACATTGATTAAATGGTCACCTGCAGTTGCATAGCCCTAGGACTATATAATCGCACTTTCGCGAGATCACGCAATGCTTGAAATTAATTAGCCTCAGTCATGCGCCTCAACATCACAATAAAAAGAGAATGCTAGTGTATAAAATCATCGAGAAAACATAGTATGGTACTTGGAATCTGAATTATTTATCATATAAACAATCTATACATGGGGAGCTAATGACACTGATTCCTTTGTCAACTTGATTGGTTCTCTGGAGTTGTCCTACCTTTGCCTACCACCAGCGTCATTATCGTAGTTAATAAATATAAGTAGTAAGCACTAAGATAAGCGGTAGGAGCATGCAATGCCTAGTATGAAAATTGTGACGTCACAATTTTCGCATCTACACCATTTGACATTTCTGCGGTAGAGCTCTGGGAAAATCTTTTAAACACCAGCCAGTGTCTGTCTCACCAAGTCAAACAATGGCTCATTCGAAAGCACCAGCTCTGATGTATTGAAGTATATTATGAAAGAATTATGTAATTTGTGTGCTTTAAAGTGATGGCTGAAAAATATTTCAAGCAATTTTAATAATTCAGCCGACCCATCTTTGACAATTTTGACCAAATATTTAACAATTAGAAGAGTGTAGGTCAATATTAATAGTATGCAGAATAATATTGTGACAATGGCAATAACTATTTTTGTGAATAATACTTATTCTTTAATATTAGTGAGAGAAAGTGATAATGAGTTAGTAAAACCTACACTATTTAGGTACTTCTAAATAAATGTATTTCACAATAATTTTATTTGCTAGACTGACCTAAACTTTGACTTCAATCTCTGACATCAACAGAGTATTATGCCTGTAATCAAATATACAGTGTATACAAACCTTTATCTGTTAGTAAATACCAGGTTTTTAAAGCGGTTTGTAGTAATCAAAGGTTTTCACAGACCATATAAAACTTTGATTTACATTATTTGTCCAGCACAATAAAACCAACAGAGCGGGCTATGATAGGATAAAGTGATCAATATTTGAATACAATTGTTTGCACCCATTGTTGGCAGAAGTTTACGTAAACAACAAAGCTTAGAATGAAAACTATATTTGAATGTATAATAAAGTGATATAGCATGACCTCATAGTATGGAAGATTAGAATTTAGCACTCTGACAGCCAACAACCTCTAAAAGAGTCTTTGTCAGCAATGGGCTTCAACTCACAGTGCTAGTTTATAGTCCTTGATGTGGAGTTAGTTTGGCTCTCTCTGGAGGTTATTGATATCTCGCCACAAATCATGTAATCATATCATTTTCCTTGTGTATTAGAAAACACTTTACCACAACTTATGTAATTGCTATCATCAAGCATTTTTAATTATTTCTTTAACTACCTTTGTGAAGCAAACCAAAATTGAGTGTTTAACTTTTGTTACAGAAATATTTGGTGATATTCCAGTAAATGCTTGTATGCTGCACTTTTTAAAACTGATTAATATAACGAAACTACATAGTGATTATTCAGAGCCTTTGGTCATTAGTTTCTATCTTATCCTGAGGTTATGACTTAGTATTGGATTATGGCTGAGTAAATGATTATTATCATATACCACAAGTTATGTAATCGCCATCACCAGTTTGACCTCGCCAACTTTTGTAATAATTGCTGTTGTAGGCCATCCATATAAAACGTTGGCACTTTTTACTGCGATGGCAGAATAGACCTCGACTGTGACTGTGCGGGTTATGTGAAAATATATATCAAAGCACTCTACTCTCATGCGGGATTATTTCCAAACCTAAAAAACTGGAATTATATATGCGCTGTGAAAGACAGGGCAGTGTCCTTTACAATTGTGCTTTATGTCTCAAGCTCATGAAAAAAGTGGTTATACTTAACACCATATGCATATAACTTAATTTGTGTACTGTCTTAAAATATCCTACAAGAGCAAAACTTACAAAAATGAGAAGATGTAATGTTGATTACTTACAAGTTCGTAGTTGTAAACATTTTATTTTTATAAACAGACTAAAGCTACAAAAATGCCATGTTATGTATAACAGAAGGTAAAAATATAATATCTCTTTGCTTAAGGTTATCCACCAGCAAAACAAAATTTAACATATTTGAGCCAACCTGAGGGTAATACATGCAAGGAAAGGGCTTATGGCTTATAACAAAGCTTTATTGGTCAACTCGTTGAGAATGAGCCATAACTTTTCTGTGCTGGCTCCTAACATGTGTGTCAAATGCATTCTATAGTGGCTCACTAATTACAATGATAGCATGAATGAGCTCGCTGTGGCTCTCCTTCATTTTAAAGCGCTAGTCACACGTTTACACTCTATTATCAAGTGAAACTCAATATTGATTAGGGCTTACTCTCAGACTGATCGCTTTTCAGCATGATACACACGACTACATCCATAATTTATATGCAGCTTGTCATGTTTTTTATTTATTTCGGTGCAATGGCTGCTTCATAGTAAAGCTTAACATCATACCTTATGCCAAAAATTTCCCCAGAATTTTTTTCTTACACTAAATAAAACCTACCATGTTTACATTCTTAAAATATAAGCCATTATAAGCTAAGATGTATGTAAGGGAAAATTTGTAAATAAATCAATATGAGTCCTAACACAATCTTTTAATATTTTCTGTGTTTGTGTATTCATACTGTATAAACTTGGTCATAAATAACTAATTTATTGATTAGTTTTGGGTTAAAAACTTCAAAAATTGTTTATTTTGGTTGCAAAGTAGTTGCTAAGGAGCTTATCCGCTATTTTTAATTATTGGTTTGCAGTGGAAAGCAGTCAAATATTTCCACTGACAAGGTGTTATTTTTGAGTGCAATAACTTGAGTGCAAACAGATCATGTTAGAGCTTAGAAAAACTCTGATTTTTTTCAGGAGCTGTTGAACATAGAATATTATGGTGAATATAACTGTGTACAAGGCATAAGACAAAATATTGAGCTTACAAAATCAGAACATGCACAGGATAATAACCAAGAAGCAAAATTCTAGACAGAGCAGCCTCAACCGAGCACACGACTACTGCTGACCAATCCGTGAGAAAAAGTAACATTCATAAAAATATAACCTATTCTACTGTGCGCCTCAAGCTATTTATGAGTCCGCAGAGGACCTTAACATTGTTGGCAAACTCCATGTAGAATTGGAAGGACGTATGTGTTGGTGTGACAAAATGACATGTTGAAAATAGTTTTCTAGCTTTTCTGCAAGGCCTGAGATTAACGTGTGTTACTGTATTAGATACCAGTATTTGTTGTCATGTCGATATGGAAGTCAATAAAATGATAATAGCTACAATAATAAAATTAATTTTGAGCAATGTAACACTGTTTCTGTCTGCATTAGGGTATTTTTGTTTGAATAAGGCTTATAATATCGGGTTGGCAAATGTGTTTGTTTTGAGCTTGCTAGTCTTTTACATATGGAGAGTTTTTGTGCTGTCCTATTCCATAAAACACTACATTTTAGAAAATTTGTAGAGCCGTTTCTGGTCATTCTGACAAATTGCTGAGTTTCTTTAATGTTCTAACCTATAAAACACATGCCTATATATTTAGCTACTTTTTCAAAAAAGGTCATCACTGTAGTACAGTGGTTCCCAACCTGGGGGAATTCCCCCAGGGAGAATTTGGAATTTTAAAGTGGGGAATTTTAGTTTTTATAATTTCGCATTTTGCAAACGCAATTTTAAGCTATAACAAAATCCTAGATGTGTTTTCTATTCTCCTTCCTCTTCTATTACATGTATATTTTGGCTAGGGTAGATCAAGTGCCTCTTACTGTACATTCATTGTAATACATCCTGCATGTAGGTAATGTAAATGTAATAATCTTTGCCAACAATTTGGAAAAATTCCAATGAGCCAGCTTGACCTTAATTAATGACTTTAGTAACTAAGGTCAAACCAAGGCTTAGTTTGACATTGTGCTACTCACAGTGCACATTAATTTGACACAAGGACACACTCACTTATTAACTACTGCATCACATGTAAGAAAAAAAATCAGTAAGATTATTTGTACAAGTATAATTACATATATGCTCACATTATTGTTTTCTATTATCACTCATGTTATGTCTTACTCACTTTTCTGCAAATAAGTCACAGAATCATGCATCTATGGTAGTAGATCAGGGGTGTCAAACTCATTTTCACCGAGGGCCACATCAGCGTAATGGCTGTTTTCAAAGGGCCAGATGTAACTTATAATTGTAATGAAATGTAATCGAATAATGTAAAATAACTTAAACTAGTCTTTGATATTAAATAACTCTGACTTTATTACTTAAAGTCGCAAACAAAACAGTTGCACAGCAAAACATGCCGAACACTTGTTTTCGAAAAAAATCAGAAAAGTTACACAATACCCATCAACATGGGCATACTTTCAGTAAAATCAAAAATTGTGAGCTGCTAAGAACATGAATTTGTTGGCATACACACATTAAATCTGCAAACACTAAATAATTGCAACAGCAGCAACACAAAATCAATATGTAAGCAGCAAAAAATCAAAAAATTATTTGCTGAAACAAAGTTAGACTTGCACCAAAGAAATTACAAAATATACAATGTTTGACTAAAATTAGTAATTTATTACATACAATACAAAGTTATGAATATTATTTATACATGTACAGTTAGTCATGAACATGAAAATCACGAAACTATAATTTCGAATTTTTCCTCGCGAGTATTATATTCAAAGCATAGCAAATCTACATCCCAATATAACTCAAATAAACTGTCATAAACATGTTTCAAACAATAACAATATGTTCAGTAACTCTTTTCTTGACTTTTCAGACTTCAGGGCAGCTCTAAGAATGAATATGATCCTATCGATATTGAATGATAACTTTTGTATGACTACGGCTGACAGCCTAAAAAGTGCATTTTTATTCGAGTGTAACGATTCAAATTGACAAAATTAAAAGTTAGTAGAAACTTTGAAACATTAAAAATAATGTTTAAATTTGATTTATGCAGTCTTTCATTGTCTTACCCCTTCTGAATCTGCATATTTACTTCTGGAGTTGAAAAAAATTGATCGCGAACGATAAATTTTAAAGTGACAGCGATGATTTTCGGTTCAGTTAGATGTCGCAATGGGCGTAGAAATTTAGTTATAACTTTTGCCAGAGAGATCATTGAGGCATATATGTACGTTTGTTTGATTGGCCAGAAACTTTTTTCTGACTAATAAAAATTATTCTTATGTAATGTAAAAATAACAACACAAGGAATAGATGAATTTCAGAGGCAAGATAACTCGCGTTGGGGTGTGCCTAGCAACGTTATAAATACGGGAGAATGAGTCTCGTGCAAATGAGTAATTAAGCCCTCACGGGCCACATAAAATGAGGTGGCGGGCCACATGTGGCCCGCGGGCCATGTGTTTGACACCTGTGTAGTAGATCAAAAAAAATTAATACAGTCACAGATGATTATTATTGTACAAACAGATACTAGGTCGTTTATAATATTTTTCCGCCACCACTTTATTTTTACATCTGTTAATTAGTGCAAGATGTCAAAGGCAAAGAAACGAACCTACACTGAGGGTTACTTGGATTATGGGTTTTGGTATCTTATGAAAAATGGTCTTCGGCTGTGATATGCCTAAAAAATTTCTCAAATGACTCCATGAAACCTTTTCAGTTGAAGCAACACTCGCAAAAAATTCACCTCACACTAGTTGAGAACGACCGGGATTACTTTTAGTCCAAAGAGCGGCAAGTGAACAGAACTAGACTTGATGCAAGTGGAGATCTCTATGCTCATAGTAATGCACTTATTACAGCTTCATACGATATTTCCTACCGTATTGCTCAGTGTAAAAAGCCACATACAATAGGAGAGACCCTGATCAAGCCATGCATGTTAGACTGCGCATCAATAGTACTTGGAAAACTAGCTGGGCAAAAATTTCAAGACATCCCACCATCCAACAACTCTGTGAAGCGACGCATTGATGATATCGCAGCAAATATTGAAGAGAAGGTAGTTGCTAAGAATAAAACATCCCCATTTTGGACCATAAAACTTGATGAGTCAACTGATGTTGCCAGTCTTTCCCAGCTATTGGTGTATAGTAGATATGTGCATGACACATCCATTGAAGAGGAGTTTCTGTTTTGTCAGCCCTTGCTCAGAACAACTTCAGCAAGAGATGTGTTGAAAATAGTTGAAAATTTCCGTGAAAAGGCCAAGTTAGGTTAGGAGAAGTTAATAAGTGTATGCACTAATGAAGCACCTGTTATGTTAGGATGTAGATCAGGCTTTGTAAAACAGATCAAGCAGAAGAACCCTGATATAGAAAAGGAGTGCATTTCTTTAGTCCCTGTGAAGCGTTGGCATCAAAAACTCTTTCACAAGCCTTGAAATCAAACTTGGATGTGAACATAAAAGTTGTGAAATACATCAAAGCATCAGCACTAAATACCAGATTGTTCTCAGCACTATGTTCTTGTGATGTCGTGTTTACAACTTTGTTATTTCATACTGAAGTGAGGTGGTTGTCCAAGTGAAACATGTTAGGCAGGCTCTTTGAGCTATGTCCGAGGTTATGAAATTTCTTGAAAGTGAAGGCCAGCATGAACTTTTAGCAGCCATGAAAGCTGATAACTATGTACTTGAGACTGCATACCTGGTTGAGACATTTGCCTTGCTAAACAAGTTGAACTTGAAGTTACAAGGAGCAATCGTCATCTCCTTGCCTTTCATGACAGCATTGATGCTTTCAAAGCAAAGCTGGTACTGTGGCATACACGAAACTGCACTGGGAACACGGTATCCTTTCCCACACTCACTGAATTATTGGAAGACAAAACCTGCTCCTGGCAGTCTAGTGGCAACCATTATTAAACACCTGTCTGATCTCATAACAGAATTTGGATGCTACTTCCCTGAGCTACCTTCAGAAAAAAAGATGATCAACATCACACGAAATCCATTTCAACACACTGTTGAAGAAATTTCAGAGGAGCTACAATAGGAGTTTGTTGAGTTGGTTAACATTTTGCACTAAAATATGATCTAAGATGAAGGTCTATTGACTAGTTTTGGCTCTCAGCAAAAAACATTTCTCCACCCATTGCTGAAAAGGCAATAAAGATTCTGATGCCATTTAGCTGTACCTCCCTACACGAAGTAGGATTTGCATCAATCATGCACCTTGAAAATGAGAAAATATATCGACTTGACCTTGAGCGCGACTTGAGATGTGCATTATAAAAAACAAAGCCTGATTTGTGTAAACTTGCGCAGAAGCATCAGCAGGAGCGGTCTCATTAAAATTCATAATCTCACCCCACACTCGTTGAGTGTACTGGAATAACAATAATGTTGATGTGATTTATTACTATATATCCTACTCTCAGTTATTTAACAAATAAATACATTTATATATGCTGCTGTCCTACATATATGTATCTGTGTAGCCCTTTCAGTGAATACAACATAGCATAGGTTCACACTCCACATTTTCCAGGAGGGGGGAATTAGTATTTGAAAATTTTGCAAAGGGGTAAAAGCAAAAAAAAGGTTGGGAACCAATGCTGTAGTAGGTGGCATTTTTATTAGGAAATCTCTAGCAGCTAAATTTAGTGTGCTGTTTTCTCAACTTCTAGAGTGGTCATTTCTGCAATTTTTCTGCCCATATTGTAGCTCATAATTTTATAGCCAATAAAACTTCAGATTAATGCAAATTATTGCCTTAATCTTCAAATAACTGTGACTGACGAGATCAAAACACTTCAATCTTGTAAAATTACCCCGAGGTACATTTCACTTTAGAACGGTTCATATACAGGTACTATGGTAAAAAGCCTTAACAAGATGCTAGGGCTTAATGTACATTAATTAAAAGGCTGCAATTTTGAACATTTTAGTTTGTATAAACGTAATAAAACTGAAACAATGTCATGTAGTATGCCACATGTTTGTTAGTTAAGTCATCTCCATGAAGTTATTTACTAGCTTAAATATACTTGAATGTATTTAAGCTAACACCGGAGTTATCTATACAATCGAAAATTGATTGGCTTTAAAACATCATTTTGATTAGTTACCTCGATAAAATATAAACTGCGTCACTCAGCGGCTGCTAGCATAGAATTCAATCCCAGTTCATTAAACTTTAATTCCCATAACAAAATGAATGAAGTCGCTGCGGCTTTTATAAATCTTAATGCACTCAAGTGCCATATTAATATTACATGTATATTGTCAAATGGACACAAATATTGATTGCTGCTCGCTGTTTTACAGATTCCTTACCAGCATTTAACACTAGCATGTTTAGCTGACTAAAATGAGTGAAATAGATGTTGCTGTTTTAGTTTCAGTGCTTTGTTTACAGCTGCTATTCGCTTTAGCATCTGATGGTGAAATTTACTGTCTGCAAAAAGAAGTGATCAGTTCGAACTTCACTAAAGAATCAGAATTAGTGACAAAAGGTAAGACGGTATAAACACAATAATTACAATACCAGTTTTTCTCATAAATCCCTTTTTGATGAATTCAATATTGTTTGCAACTCATGATCTAAGATCAATTTGGCAAAAATTACATTATGAGTTTTTAGAATTGATTTAGGTGATTTTTTTTCAGAAAGTTTCTCACTCACACATTGTGTGAATCTGTGTACCTATGAGAAGACCTGCGTAGCTGTTCTGAATGATGATGAATTAAAACAATGCCACCTATATTCATCAGCTTTGGAAGTGAACACTAGTGACACGGCTACTGGGATTACCTACCTAGAGAAGACTACGACAAGCAACACAACAAATGAAGTAAATTTATAGTTTCCTGAACAGAGTTATTAATCCTTTTAGCCTTCAATCTAATTTTCTACATTGCTATTTGACGGATGTCATGAGTCTGTCAGTTATATATACAGTACTTTATTGTATTATAGTATTATACGCTATAATATTCAAAGAGCCATCACAGTGTTTGCTTTTTGTTGTTATTCTAACCTGTCTGACTGTAGTTTATGCTGTCGGCTAACAGCAGTCCACGTAAACTCTTCTAGTTTCTTTGAAAACTATCATCTTGTCTGTTTGAATGTAAGTCTTATTCATGTCTAACCTGCAGACTGTAAAGACCCATCTGATGGTTTAGCTTATTTTTCTTATCGGTGTAAAGAAACCTACTTTTTAGCAAGTCTGCAGGCCGGCCTGCTTGGAATTCTAGGCAATTTACTTATTGTCATTAATTCTTAAAGTACTGTCAATAATAGGTGGTCAGAGCAATATTATTATACATATATACATATTTATAATTGTATATTTGTGATATATTTTATTATGGATATGTTTGTGATAAATACTGTTAGATAAATTTGTAGAAAATTATGTTTGTTTTTATTGCTTGGCTGATAATAAACGCTAACGTAATATTGCTTGCACATAATAGTCAGCAATCCACTATTGTTAGTATTGGCTTAGTTAGGTGACTAACTTTCAGTTAGACTAGCCAAGCTGATCTGCGTTGTTGACACTAAAACATAGCACGGATTAAAAATACTGTAAAATAACTGTGACATCCCTTTACAGCTCCCTAAAGATCGAAACTACTGATTTCAAGGCAAAAAGATATACACATTTCACTCTATCGAAATATACATTTATATACTAGCTGTACTATCCGGCGTTGCTCGGGTGTGAAAAAGTCTTTGGACAGAAAATTGATTTTTTGTTTAACATGTAACAAAATTTGCCATTCTAACTTTCAAACTACATATCATGAGAAAATTGTTTTGTGTAATTGAAATAAATTAGGAGAAAAAATAAAAAAACAGTTTTAAAGGTTTTCAAACTTTGTTAAACAACTTTTAAACTTTATATCATGAGAAAAAATATTTCCTTCGGGTCAAATAGTTGAAACAAATAAATAAAACAACTATGAAAGGGTTTTGATGTCAATGTGAAATAGTTAGCAAGTATTAGCTAAAGTAAGTTGGTTTTGCTATGATTACAATAAAATATGATTTGGTAATGATACAATTAATATGAACTGAGAAATAAAAATAGAAATCCTGATTACGTTGAATTGGTAATAACAATCCTAGCATAGAAGTGTGTGTGTATAAATAAGGTTACTGTTCCACCAGAAGCTATCCGTCAAAACTTTGAATACGACGATACTGGTACCCCTGGATACTGGTACAAATGTAAAATTGAGATATCGTACTGTCTTTGTCTAAACAAACAGAGAGAAAATGTTGAAGCTCTTCCCATAAACGCCCACATGAGAAAAATTGGCCTTGACCCCATATATAGTGAGAAAACCTTACAGAAAAATTTCATAACAGGAGCGTAGTAACATGTGGGCGCATTGGTAAATTAATCCGCATGCGCTATAATAGCTATAGCTATAGCTGGAGCGAAACACACACACACATTTAGAAATATTTACATATATATATATGCTTGTATTCTGATATTTTTATATAAGAATACAAGCAATTCAAAGTGTGTGCAAACAATGAACACCATACAAGGGACTGCCAGAAATCTTTCCTTTGTTGGCTCATCTTGGCTCCTTATCTATGCTGAAAGCTACAAATCCTTCAAGTTCAGCTTGTCTTATGTACAGGACTAGACTCCAGTATAATTTGTCTGTTATAATATGCCCCACTTTAGCCAAACTAAGTATTGTCTTGATAGCCGAGCCGACATTGTCCTGGTATCAGAGCTCGCTATTTTCCGATCGCTCGGCTAGTTGTGCTTAGAACTAATTGCAAACTTTATAAGGCTGGTTCATACTAAATCGTCGTTAATCAGCGTTTGTTACGGCGTTCATTGTCGATTATGTGAACCGTGAGCCGATAGCATCGAGGAAGCATCGCGGACACTTTCGAGAAAGTTTGCATCTGTCAAACTTTTTCAATATTTCGCCGAGCAATGTGTACCATTTCAGCGATGGCGATTCGCGGTCGGGGATAGCATGATTTATTCATATCCGTTTATGATAGTCGCTGCGGGATTAGTTTTTTTATTCCAGCACAAGAAAACAAAGAGCTTTCTTTGTGAGAATTTTAAAAAGAGAATTTCGAACAATATGTCACAGAGTATTTCCTGATGCAAATGTAGATGGGTTTGTTATAGTGTGAACAGTGTTATCATCGACGATCACTGATGTATTGTGGAATCAACGCTGAAATACGGGGATATATGTAGCGTGAACAAGCTTTTAAAAAGAACGCTTGATGCTACTAGCCGGCAAGCTTTCATTACAATAACTGATGATACTGATAAAAGTAGATTGACTAAGATATTATAGTAATTATCTCACAAATTGTAGAAGCAATCTTTCATTCATCTCCCTCAAGCGCTGAGTAAACATTCCAGCAAATTATTTTTTTCTTTAATTCTTTAATTGAAACTGACACCACTAAACTTGGTTTGAGTGCATGTTAGTGTTTACATATTATCTGACACATGAAATCAATAGTTTGTCATTGCCAAACCAGACCGGCGCTTACAAAACTTACGTATAATGAAAAACTAAGCTGATGATTGTTGAATAAAGTTTTAGCCTGTTAAATGTTTTTGCATACTCTGACCACATTTCCGGAAATTGCTACAGCCAGCAACCCAAATGATTGTCATTGTGTGTCTTGAAAGCTTGTTAAACCATATATTAGTGTTATTAAAACTTACAAAATTGGCATTCTTGGTTTTTCTACAAGAAAATACAAAATAGTTATTTAACAGCTGCTCTTATGATCAATTGTGTCTCATTGCAACAAATGAACACGCTGAAAAGGAGCTTTATTTAAGAAATAATTAGACACTAGGTTAGTTATATTTTTTAGAGTCACATGAAGTCAAACTGGTTTTCTTGGTGTTGCTATGCAGTTCAACTGAGACAAGTTGTTTACTACCTTAACCAGTCAGGTTTTAAAGATGAATGTTGATCTATTTTTTATGTTCAATAATACAAAGTTGAAAGATCTTAGCAACAAAGCCTCAAGCAAAAAAATGAGTTTTAAAAAGCTTCAGTAAAAATTTAATTTGTCAGCTGTAAATAAGAAAACTATAATTGGAAAATTTGTTAAATGCTTCTTATTGAAAGGACAGTTTTATTTGAGCTAACAATAGGCCTATTCCATTCTAATTTCAGCACAGGAAGTCAAGTTTTGTCAAAGACTGAGTAATTTTTAACGAACAATTCTCATAAATTAAATGCAAAAAGAACACCTATAAATAATGACAGCAAAAAGGCTTGCCACAGAAAAATGACTGGATTTGGTCATACTATAATAGTAGTTTTTAAGTATTATTACTCAAATAGTTGAATAATATTAGTTTTCTACATGTATTTCGAAGGATTGCTGCTTTGTGGACAAGTTGTCAAGATGTGGCTCAACAAGGAATATTTATCAAGGTAAGGAAAAGTATTTCCTTCTAATTTCAGTGAATGGAAAAAACTCCTGGACTCTCACCTGCTTTGATTAGAATAATGAGATTAAGATATGTATAGAGCTACATGTAGTGGCTATTAGTTCTAAGTTGAACAACAAGGCATTTGGTTAGGAGAACTTTTTCCTGAGTTATTTTAACCTCGCCCTTAAAAATTATTGTTAGTTTTCAGAAGCATCAGTTTTATTAGAGAGTTCCAAGAGAAGTCATATTTTATTGTTGTTTTATATGTTTTTTTGTTTTCACATGTAAACTCACATCACACAAAAAATTTCATCAGTAGCGCATTGAACTCTTGTATGATAATTGATGTTTCTCCTCGAAACCAATACGATATAGTTTGAGTAAAAATTACAAGTTTAGAATGCTCTGTAAATTTTAAATAAAGTCACAAGGGTATAAAAAGAAATAGTATACAATTCCACAATATAGAAACGCAGCAACTCCGCTTGTTCTGCCTGATATTCAGCAAATAATTTACCAAATTATGAGCAACTCATGTTTGCTTTACATTTTGAAACTACATTCTCAGTTCATGTCAACAGTTCATGTACATTTTCATGTTCAGGTCAGTTCATTGCTCATGTTTATCTGCCTTTCATATGATTTCTCAAATTAGTTAATATATTATACGAGTGATATTTTAATATTATAGCAGATCTTGATAACCATTGTGGTAACTGCTTAAGCTGATTTATAAATACATTTAAAATAGCTTTAATATTGAGTTTTTATAAGAATAGTCAATTTACAAACAAATAGTTTATAATGCGCTTTATGAAAATGCTAACCGAAAAGCAGTGACAATCTATGTTGCTTCTGTGAACAAGAAATTCTGTACTATTTCTTAGTTGTTTGTGAACATACAACCTAAAGACACTGGATGTAAAAGGTAAAATACGCAAACAAACAATCAAGAGCTATTCACATAAATACAGTTTTTTGAATTTTTGTAACATGGTAAGATAACAATAATAAAAAAGAAAATAAAGCTAATTTTATTGAATGAACATCAAATTTTTGAATAAATTGACCTCCTGAATCAGATTAATTTTTTTGCTACTAAACTTATTTCTAGACTGAATTTCTTTTTTATTCACACAAATGTTGACACGACGTCATTATTTTTGTGATAACTTTAGAAAGAATAAAGAAATCAACTTAATTTAAAAACAGGTTATTGAGAAAAAAATACTTTATTAGGAAATAAATAAAAATCTTAAATTAACTTCAATAAAAAAAATTCTACAAACTTTACTAACAATATTTTGCAAACAATTTTGATAGGCATATTTTGACTGTTGCCATACTATTCGGTTACTATTACAGTTTCTCACATAAAATACATGCACTAGTAGTGTCAGAATCACTTGATATAGAGTTACTGGAGTCCCAATGGCTAAGAATGTTCGAAGCTTCTACAGCTGTAATCGATCGCGGTATTTATTTCGTGCTCTTTCTGCGGTGAACCTTCTGCTTGATAATCAGTGAGTCGCTAGTGAGATTAGTTTATATCATTAGCAACAAACTTGTTTTCAACGGAAGCCAGATTTTATTATTTTATCTAAAGTGAAAGCAGAGTAATTATTAATAATCTAACGCACCGTCTAAAAGCCAATGTATCGGTTTCCGGCCACAAAAAGAAGATAACCCTAGCCGATACATTGGCTTGCGATGATGAATGAATTTAACTCTATAACAGTGTTTTATGAGTGGTAAGGTTCAAATTAAGGATATCATTGTATTTTTCAAAACTCTGGTCAGAATTTTCAAAAAACAAATTTAATCTTTTCACGGGCAAAATACCTGGAACGCATGTCTATGGATAACATCTTTCTACCAGTGGCAATTACATGCAACTTCTTTAGACTGCCAGGATGCATTTGAAAAAGGAGAGAGAAGGTCTGATGCAGTTTACATCCTCCGTCCAGATCCAGGCTGGAGACTGATCAGAGTTGTCTGTCAGTTTGACCATGAGTCTGGTTGGACTGTTATACAGAGAAGACTTGATGGTAGTGTTGACTTCTACAGAGGATGGGATGAATATGTTGATGGCTTTGGTTATATGAATGGAGAGTACTGGATGGGTGAGTTGACTTTCTGTTATTGTTTAAAATAGTAAAACTGTTTAAGATTTGAAAATTGTTTCTTTTATCATACAATTTGATCATTTTTCTAAGATTATTTTCATTTGTACAAAAACATTAAAAACTTAAAGTTCATCCCATAAACCACTTTGCAAAGGGAGCTTTTAAAATTCTGAAATTCTTACAGGAAACGATAGACTACATGTAAATAAAACCGTACAAAAACTACTATTATTATTGGTTTTAAATAGATAATTTTTTGCCAAAAACATACATCAGCAATTGATGTCTAATGTCATAATTACTTTTCAAAAACATTATGAACTGTTTTTGTTAATGTATGGACTATTAGTTGTGTATTAGAATGACTTTACCATGCTAAACTCTCCAGGTCTTGAGGCTATTCACCAGCTAACAAAGACTAATCGTAGACTGAGTATCTACCTTGAGTCACATGATGGGGAAGTCAGAACAGCCAACTATTCTTCATTCTATATTAATGACTCTTCTACTGCCTATGTCAACCATGTAAGAAAAATTTTATTCAGTTTTAGAAAGTAGGATTTGCAATTAAATATAAGTTTACTAAAGGGTATACAAGTTTAAAGGATTAAGGACAAGGCTAAATGTCTATGGACTTCACTAGACATTACATGTACATGTATATACTGAGTAAATGATTCCTACAGTTTAGCATTGCATAAACCAGCTGATAAAACCAGGTCAAAGCTCTAACAATGTAGTTGACTTTAAGACTTTATGTTGAAGAAATTATGTTAGGGTTACGTCTCCATCTGTTGCAATATACAGTTATGCCGCTGTTTTAAGATGACTTATGGTTTTTGGCTTATAAAATTTCTGCTGAGTAAGTAGTCATGAAGTGTTATTGAAATTGATTTTTTACCTAAATTTTTTCAAAGAACAGTCTGACAAACTGAATTTCCTTTTAAAATGGTGCAAATAATACATCGGCTCAACAGTATAAATGCCAGCAAAGTTTCTTATTATTTATTGCTTCAACACCTATCATAAAATTGCATAATTACAGTAAATAATTGTTGCTAAGATTACTACCGCTAGGGCACACTATATTCACTAGAATTAGCAATACACTTACAAAGGTTTTTTTATAAAAGTTTTTAATAAGTAGTCGTGTAAAAGGCACAAACGGATTACTAGTTTACAAACTATGTATGTAGTAGTTAGATTAACAGAGATGTTCTGCATAATTCACCAAAGTGGACTGGTATTGCACTGATAACACACATTTTAATCATTTTTAATCTGCCCTATCTAGCACCAATGTTTCTATCTGTTTTAATCATGAAAATTAAACACAGCATTATGGCATTAAATTTTGTTTCATGATTTAGAGCTATTATACATTGTATACAGGATAGAACAACTTTTATTCTAGTAAATAAACTTCTGGTTTCTTTGTATGATGACAGTGATTCAGTTTGTGTCAAGGTTAATAAATCTTTGGTTTATGTTTTTTGAAGTTGCTTATTTGAATCAAAACTAAGAGAAAAATAGTACAATCATTTTTGCTGAGTGCCATCATTCAACTTCCCAAATAGTCTTTTTGTAGCCTCATCTCAATGGCTAATGCTAAAAATTAACGAGCAATTTATTCATAGTTTTTATTTGTTAACTCTCAGTTTGTTACATGTAATTTATGTTTTAATATAATTTTAACGCGGATGTGTTATTTAGTTTTGAAGAGAACCAATTGTAACTCAGCTCCAACAAAATGATAATGACTACTAGGATGTAAAAGAAATCTAGACTCTGTTTAGAGACTTGGCTCTGCTATATTTGGGACACTACCAATGACACCAATTCTTGCGAGGCTTCAGCCATAGCAATAGGCTTAGGCTTCAGCCATAGGCTTGACTTTAAATAAATAACAACATGTGTTTGAGGCTTGGCTAGGTTATCCTTTTAATACAAATTTTTTTTAATTACACATTATACAGTATATATTGTAAAGGTTTTGTGCAACCTTCACTTTCCTCCACTAGTACAAGACTCATGCATGAGTACAATACATATATTTCTGCTTAGTTCATCAAGGTGTACAAGAAATGAATCAAATGACAAGCAATGAACAGGCCCAGAACAGCTCTGCTCTACTAGACAAATGTTCAGGCTTATATATCTGCTAAACTCCGTCCCTGTTCTGCTTGGTTAGACCCAGCATGGCTCGGCCCGGCTCGGCTCGGTCCAGCTCGGCTCAGTCTTCAGCCGGTACGGCTCTGGCTTGGCTATGCTTGACTCGGCTGTACATCAGCTTGGTTTGGCTACATGTAGGGGGACGCCATCCACCACACACTCTCCCCATTGGCGACTAGGGTCTCAAATTCATATCCTGTGGGAGAACTAGCTGGGCCAGAGCCTCCTGTTGGCGGGCTCCATAGCGAAGGCGCTCTATCTCCTCCAATAGTAGCTGGCGTTCCCGGCATAACTTCATTCAGTGGCTCCTCTATGTCGTCCTCTGTCAGTGTGGCATCTAGCAGCGCCTCTGCTCCCTTCTCCGTAATCTCCAACATGGCAGAATCTGGCCGTCGTGCCTCGTCCCTCTCCGTGTTACTCCCTTTGTAGGCCACCACGTTTGCCGGTATTGGCCTACCCACTTCTTTTCCAGTTGGGGTTCTGTCTAGGTCCTCCACATCTGCGTCAGAGGCAGCTGCCCCGGGGCAGCTCGTTCCGGCCTCGGCGGCCGCCTTCTCCCTTTCCCGATCTCCCTGGTCTGCTGCCACATCAACTGGCTTCGGTGCACTTAGGGCTTCCTCAGTTTCTTCCAAGCTCCTGGTGATCGAAGCCAATAGTTCTGGCAAAGATGCATCACATGCGCCATCCAGGTTTTCAAACAAACTGAGGGCGTCCGGGGTGAGCAAGTGCTCCAACAGAAAAACCCTGGTAGCGGCGGTGAGAACTACCTGGTTGTCCTTTTGTCCCCCTCTAGGTCGTTTGCCGGTGACTCTATCGAGTAGCACACCCCATTCCTGTACCGGTCCGGTCTTTTAGTAGTCTGGGCCGGCCTTGGGTTGTGACAGGCAGGTTCCGATGAAGTCTCTGGTGTTGGAGCCGTTCCGTTTTCCTCCGGGTTTGATTTTGGTTCTCTCAGAACTTCTTCTAGTGGGACCATATTGGCTTCTACCAAACTTGGAGAGCGTCCTTGACGTCCCTGGCGTTCTCCTTCCTCCGGTCTGGCTGGGTTTTCTCCCGGAGTTACCTCCTGTCCTTGCTTTTCAGCAACCTCCAGCAGCAACTTTTCTCAGTTGGGGGTAGCATTATTGGTACAGGATCTATCCTGCCCTCCTCTTGCTTTCTCTCCGGCCTGCTGGGTCGGGCGCCCTTCATGTTTGGACCCCTTCTTGGCTCCAGAGTGGCTGTGGCCTGCCCAAACCTCTCTGGGCAAGCGTGGTAAGGCTTCAGTCTTCCCTCGCTCTGGATGGAAGACTGTCCCTGCCATTCCACCAGATACGTGTGGTTCCCCCAGGCCTTCAAGACCTGGTATGGTCTCAGAAACTTTGCCTGTAGCAAGGGATTTTCTCCTCGTATTCAGTGTTTGTTCCAAAGCCATACCCAGTCGCCTGGAGCAACCAGCGATGGTTCTTCCTTATCCTCTTGTCGCACCTCTATCTGGCTTTGCCGGAGCGCCTCGTGCACTGTCTGCAGCCTCCACTGCACCTCAAGAGCGTGCTTGTGGGCAGGAAAGAACTCGGTCAGTGGGGGGTGACTTAAATTTCCAGCTGGTCTGACAACATCAGCTTCGGTCTCAACATTAGCATGTTGGCCGTCTCTCTAGTCGCAGAGTGGGGGTGCCTCTGTATGCCGTCATCAGCTGGGGAAGCAGTAAGTCCTACTCGTCCTGTCCCCGAACCAGGAGCAACGCCCTCAAGGAGTCTCTGAGTCCTCGGTTATTCCGCTCCAGGATTCCATTTGCCTGTGGATGATACGGAGTCGTGTGGGTCCTCTCCACGTTCCAGAGTTGGTGCAGTTCGACCATCAGTTGGCTCTCGAACAACGCCCCCTGGTCTGTGTAGATCTTCTCAGGCAATCCCAGGTAGCAGAAGACCCACTCATCCAGTGCGTTAGTGACCACTGGGACCGTGGTGTCAGGTAGTGCCAAGGCGTCCTACCACCAGTTGAAGTGGCCGGTGAGAACCAGCACCCACTTGTTCCCCTTGGCGTGACAGGAAATGGCCCCACCAGATCCACGGCCACCTTCTGCCAGGGTCGTCTTGCATAGAGCCTCCTTTTTTCTTCGGCCACCTTTGTCCCTCCATGCTTTGCGGCCTGGCATACCTCGCAACTCTTGATGAGCCGTCAGACTGTGGACGTCAGTCCGGGCCTGTACCACATCAGTTGGAGGCGACCTATCGTCCTTCCCACTCCAGAGTGAGCCAGGACGTGCGTTTGCCACATCGTGGTTTCCTGCATGGCCGATGGGCAGATGGCGCACCATCTGGCGTGGCCCTTCGGAACCACGCATGCTTCCAGCACGCCGTCCTGTCGTATGGATACGGCAGGAAGTGCTTGATCGCCTTCACCACTGCAAATAGCTCCCGTGGAGTGACGCAGTAATTGCATTCCAAAAGGGTGAGGGTCTTGCTGCAGTAGGCAATGACCCTCTCACAGCCCTCCTGTACTTGAGACAGCACAGCCCCTACCCATCATCCGCTGACATCCGTGTCCAGAATGTACGGCCTCCAAGGATCCGGATAGCCCAAGATCGGGGCAGTGATGATGCTTTCCTTCAGCGTGTCAAAGGCGTCCTGCTCCCCTTTCGTCTATCTTTAGGGTTCCCCCTTTGCAGTCAATTGGTGCAAAGGGTGTGCTATAGTGGCGAACTCCGGGATGTATTGTCGGTAATAACCGATCGTCCCGAGGAATCCTTGGAATTCCCTTACTCTGCGCGGACTCGGCCACTTCGCTACTGCCTCCACTTTGTCGGGGTCTGTAGAGACTTCGCTCTGGCTTACTATGTGCTCCAGGTAGCGAACCTGAGGTTGTAGTAGCTTGCACTTAAAAGGCTTCAGCTTTAGTCCGGCCTTGTGGAAGACCTCCTCCAGCCGATGTAGATGCGTATCGAAATCTGGGGCGATGACGATAATATCATCTAAATATAGCAGCAGCGTTCTCCAGTGGAGGCCATTAGGATGGGTTCCATGAGTCTTTGGAAAATGGCGGGGCGGACGTCAGTCCGAAAGGCAACACTTTCCACTTCCACAGCCCGGACCGAGTCAAGAAGGCTGAATTCTCCTGCGTTTCTGCATCCAGGGGCACCTGCCAGTACCAGCTCACCAGATCGAGCGTGCTAAAATAGTGACTGCCGGACAGGGGGTCCAGGCTGTCATCGATCCTGGGTAGTGAATAGGTATCCTGCTCTGTGACGGCGTTGAGATGCCGGTAATCAATACAGAAGCGCCATTTCCCGTCCTTCTTTCGGACCAACCATACGGGGAGCTCCAAGCTCCTCCGGCGGGCTCGATGAGTCCTCATTTGTGCAGGTCTTGGACCTGCCTTTCGGCTTCTGCCTCTTTTTCTGGTCCAAGTCTGTGAGGAGTTGTCGGATTGGCCGAGTACCCTCCTTATGTGGAATAGAATGTTCCACCTCCGAGGTCCTTCCTACGTTGTCATCAGCCATACTAAATACGGTGGCATACCGATGCAGCAAGGTTGCCAGCCTGGATGTTTGTCCCCTGTCCTCACAGTTTGGCCGGGCGGACTGGAACAATTACTCAAGGCAGCCGGCACTCCATTGATTGAAGTCGGACCGGCGTCACACAGTAAGGGATCGCTCTCTTCAACCTGTGAGGCCTCCCCTCCGGTGTATGTGCCGATAGTGGCTCCGGACCAAAAAGTCAGCGGCCGCTCCATAGTGTTCATACAGCGGGGGATGACTTGTTCCTTGGGTCCCGGCTGGTTCAGGCTACTGGCCATGGGAGGGCCGTCGCAAAATCCCTTGATTAGTCTCATGGGGCAATAGTTCTGCGTGGTGATGCGACAGTGTATCGCCATCTCTGTCCAGGCGGGAACCACTACCCCCTTTATTACCTGCTATAGTGGTGAACTCCGGGATGTATTGTCGTAATAACCGACCGTCCCGAGGAATCCTTGGAATTCCCTTACTCTGCGCGGACTCGGCCACTTCGCTACTGCCTCCAGTTTGTCGGGGTCTGTAAAGACTCCGGTCTGGCTTATTATGTGCCCCAGGTAGCGAACCTGAGGTTGTAGTAGCTCGCACTTGTAGTAGCTTGCATACTAATATATATATGCTGTATATATATATATGCTGTATATATATATGCTGTATATATATATGCTGTATATATATGCTGTATATATATACTGTATATATATGCTGTATATATATATGCTGTATATATGTATGCTGTATATATATATATGCTGTATATATATATGCTGTATATATATGCTGTATATATATATATGCTGTGTATATATATATGCTGTATATATATGCTGTATATATATATATATATTTTACATAGATAATATATATTATTTATTGTGTTTTTGTTTTATATATACATGTGTAATGTGAAAATTATATATAAATATATATTCAATCAGTTAGTTATTCAGCTAATTAGTGTTCAAACCTTTCTTATTGTTACTCAAATTATTACTCTGATTTGTATTAATGTTCATGCAAAGTTCAATACTACAGTTTACCTGTCTACTCCTGATCAAAACTAGAGTGTATCAGCATATCTAAGTTAGTGCAGCAAAATAGTTTTCCGATAGAAAGCAGAAGTCATTTTTACATAGTATACCATGCATTGTATTTTAGGCCTCAGGATATAGTGGAGATGCGGGAGACTCTTGGACTGGTCATCAAAATCTCAACAATATGAAATTTACAACATTTGATGGGGACAATGACCTGCATGGTAGCAACTGTGCAGAAATGTTTCATGGTGAGTAACAACATACAAACACTCGATATTTTGAATTTTATATCAATGCGCATACAGTTTTCTATATTTAAGTTGTTTTTCACCTTCGTACCAATGTTCCATATTGAAAGATTTCACAAGTTTGCAGTATTTGACTTTGTAAAAAGTTATGCCTAATCCAATTAAACAAACATCGAATGTATTTGCCTAACGACTTTCTTACCTGAATTGAAATAAAGTGAAATTGTTTATCTAATCAAGTATCCAAAAAAATGTTTGGAGAAAAATTACAACATATCTAGACTATTTTGCAAACTCGTCTATAGTTGAATTATAAACTCGGCAATGTTTTA
The DNA here is from genome assembly GCF_963576615.1 of Watersipora subatra. Classification (NCBI taxonomy): domain Eukaryota; kingdom Metazoa; phylum Bryozoa; class Gymnolaemata; order Cheilostomatida; family Watersiporidae; genus Watersipora; species Watersipora subatra. The sequence goes on from NC_088713.1 coordinate 42,380,572, forward strand.
TTGTACATGTATTAATATCTTTACATCAAACCATCGAAACAATCTTTCAATTTGTAGGAGCTTGGTGGTACCGGTCATGCCATGATTCTAATCTAAATGGTATTTGGTATGAAGGGGGAACAGCTTCTTCATTCGCAACAGGAGCAATTTGGTTCAGCTGGAAAGGACATAATTACTCATTAAAAAGTATTTATATGAGATTATCTCGTTAGCTACGACTTTCATCATTGTTACAAACATACTACATGTTAAGAGCTTACTAACTAAACATAATTATGCCAAATATAATTGATGAAATCTTTCTTTTGACTTCCTTTGCAAGACATTGTTGGGTAGTTCATGTTGTTGCATTATTTTTATTGCTTAGTTCTCATTTGATAAGACTCTACAAAGTTTGATTTTTAAACTCTGATCAACAGCCTTATTTTACTTTATTTCTTGTAATATTTAACAATATTCAATATTCAATATAACAGATTTAATGCAGTGTTTATCAAATAGACTAATATTCATTTTAATTTATCAGTTTGTTTTCTGAGTTTTCTCTGAAATACGGCAACAAAGTTCTACACTAACTGAAACTGTGGGTCAGAAATATAATTATTTATATAATATATAGTTATAACTTATATGTAATATACATATATATATATAAATATATTATAAATATTATATATATATATATATTTATATATATGTATATATATAAATATATTATAAATATTATATATATATCTATATATATATATATATATCTATATATATATCTATATATATACATATATATATATATATATATATATATATATATATATATATACCCATATTTCAGAGTTAGGAGTTGAATAAATATATACCAGTTAGGAGGTTTCGGAATATAAGGGATTAGGAGTTGACGCAAATATATATGGGTAAGCCTCCTATATGGTCTAATTTATCTACATTGTAGATATATATATATTTATTCACCTCCTAATTATTATATATTTTTATGGAAATTTTAGGACAATATGGTATCATACAATATATATTCATCGCCTTATCATACTTTGTATATATGCATTCTAGAAAAACTGTCAAAACTTGGAGAATGTCTAGATGGTTGTTGTAAATTACATATCAATTTGTAGGTAAAATAATTCATACCTCAATGAGTAAGCAAAAATAATGATTACCAGTTAGCAGATTGCTACAACTTACACATAAATTAGAATGTTACCATTGTAACTTATGTAATAGTCACAATGGAAACATTACATAGCATGGCACAGCTTACCTACCCTTTAGTAAGATGCCGTAATCTATGTCATTTAGGAGTTTGCTATAACTTGTTTGTTTGAGAGGCTGCTCTGATTTACATATAATAAAGTATGTTGCTATAACTTATAGATCACTTGAAAAAATGCTATAATTTGAATTTCACATAGTTGGTAGCAATTATCTATATATCAGTGAGAAGGCTGCTATAAGTTATATATTATTTAGGAGGCTGCTGCTATTTATAAATTGTTTTGGAGGTTGCTATAACTTACATATCATTGCAAAGGCTGCTATGAGTTACATATAGTTTAGGATGTTGCTATCACTTATAGATCACCTAAGACCTTGCTATAATTTGCATTTTCCATAGTTGATAGCTATTATTTATATATCAGTTAGGAGGCTGCTATCGATTATATATTAATTAGGAGGCTGCTGATATTTATATATCATTTAGGAGGTTGCTATAACTTACATATCACTGCAGAGGCGGCTATGAGTTACATATAATTTAGGATGTTGCTATCACTTATTGATCACGTACGACCTTGCTATAATTTGAATTTTCCATAGTTGATAGCTATTATTTATATATCAGTTAGGAGGCTGCTATGGATTATATATTAATTAGGAGGCTGCTGATATTTATATATCATTTAGGAGGTTGCTATAACTTACATATCATTGCAGAGGCTGCTATGAGTTAGATATAATTTAGGATGATGCTGTCACTCATAGATCACCTAAGACCTTGCTATAATTTGAATTTTCCATAGTGCATAGCTATTATTTATATATCAGTTAGGAGGCTGCTATGGATTATATATTAATTAGGAGGCTGCTGATATTTATATATCATTTAGGAGGTTGCTATAACTTACATATCATTGCAGAGGCTGCTATGAGTTACATATAATTTAGGATGATGCTATCACTTATAAATCGCCTAAGACCTTGCTATAATTTGAATTTTCCATAGTTGATAGCTATTATTTATATATCAGTTAGAAGACTACTATGAATTATATATTAATTAAGAGGCTGCTGCTATTCATATATCAATTAGGAGGTTGCTATAACTTACATATCATTGCAGAGGCTGCTATGAGTTACATATAATTTAGGATGTTGCAATCACTTATAGATCACCTAAGACCTTGCTATAATTTGAATTTTCCATAGTTGATAGCTATTATCAATATATCAGTTAGAAGGCTGCTATGAATTATATATTAATTAGCAGGCTGCTGATATTTATATATCATTTAGGAGGTTGCTATAACTTACATATCATTGCAGAGGCTGCTATAAGTTACATATAATTTAGGAAGTTGCTATCACTTATAGATCACCTAAGACCTTGCTATAATTTGAATTTCCCATAGTTGATAGCTAGTATTTATATATCATTTAGTAGGCTGCAATGAATTATATATAAATTAGGAGGCTGCTGCTATTTTTAAATCATTTAGGAGGTTGCTATAACTTACATATCATTGCAGAGGTTGCTATTAGTTACATATAATTTAGGATGCTGCTATGACTTATAGATCACATAATAGTTTACTATAATTTGAATTTCATATAGTTGGTAGCTACTATTTATATATCAGTTAGGAGGCTGCAATGAATTATATATTAATTAGGAGGCTGCTGCTATTTATATATCATTTAAGAGGTTTCTATAACTTACATATCATTGCAGAGGCTGCTATGGGTTACATATAATTTAGGATGTTGCTATCACTTATAGATCACCTAAGACCTTGCTATAATTTGTATTTCCCATAGTTGATAGCTAATATTTATATATCATTTAGTAGGCTGCAATGAATTATATATAAATTAGGAGGCTGCTGCTATTTTTACATCATTTAGGAGGTTGCTATAACTTACATATCATTGCAGAGGTTGCTATCAGTTACATAGAATTTAGGATGCTGCTATGACTTATAGATCACATTAGAGTTTACTATAATTTGAATTTCATATAGTTGGTAGCTACTATTTATATATCAGTTAGGAGGCTGCAATGAATTATATATTAATTAGGAGGCTGCTGATATTTATATATCATTTAAGAGGTTTCTATAACTTACATATCATTGCAGAGGCTGCTATGGGTTACATATAATTTAGGATGTTGCTATCACTTATAGATCACCTAAGACCTTGCTATAATTTGTATTTCCCATAGTTGATAGCTAGTATTTATATATCATTTAGTAGGCTGCAATGATTTATATATAAATTAGGAGGCTGCTGCTATTTTTACATCATTTAGGAGGTTGCTATAACTTACATATCATTGCAGAGGTTGCTATGAGTTACATAGAATTTAGGATGCTGCTATGACTTATAGATCACATAAGAGTTTACTGTAATTTGAATTTCATATAGTTGGTAGCTACTATTTATATATCAGTTAGGAGGCTGCAATGAATTATATATTAATTAGGAGGCTACTGCTATTTATATATCATTTAAGAGGTTTCTATAACTTACATATCATTATAACTTTCTGCTCACTAAAATAAACGAATAATGTAACTCAATATTTATAAATATGGTCTATGTTATAGTTTCTTATTCAGTCACATATCGCTGCTGCACTGCATACAAAAACTTAAAAAAATTAGTTGGTAACAATGCATGGACGCAACTCAGTTACTGTGATTGCTAAAATGAAACACACACATCTTTGCTTGTTGTGAATATTATCTACAGTAATAATATGAATTACTTGCACAACATACTTAGTTACTCAATCTAACATACAATAACAGCAATGTCTTTCTATTCATCTTAAGCCACTCTTAGAACGTTAAGTAAAAACATTTTTCTACTCGGGAATGGAGTGTCAGGTTGCAAATCCTGCGCAATACCACAGCACCATAAATTGGGTAGATTCCAAACAAGCCCATTGTGCCTATGTAGAACCCAGGGAAAAACTTAATGTCACATAGAGAGCCAATAAAAATACAATAACATTCTATCTTGAGGGCATTTTCGCTTTCAAAACTTCTTTCTTACTGCAATTTATTGTTAGCAATGATCAGTCGGGCTGGACCCAGCGCAGTACCAAATTTTTTCTAACTTTAGATCTCTTGACTTTGGGTGGTTTTATTGATCAATAGTAATACTGAGTGCTATTGTTCACATTTTACCAGTAATAATAATGCCCTGAACTGTCAAGAAATTGATAGAACATTCTACTCAGACACATTCACTTAAATTTGGAAATTGACCCAAAAAGATATATTTCTCATTGTGTAGTGAATTTCTGATTGTTTTTAGTCAAGGACAGCGTTCTAAGTAATTTTTTGGGCTTGTCGGTTTGACAGTAAGTTGTCAGTAGACTGGCTGCTGCGGCATATTTTCTTATATTTGGTTTTTCTTTAAAAGAATTATTATAATTTATCTTAGAGCTTGTTGCTTGAATAATACATCATAGTGTACAGTGCAGTACAACAGATAATATCTATTGTCGGTATTGTATTATCTATCATAGTCATTGTTTTATGCACATTTTCTGTACATAAAATAATAGCTAAGACTGCTTGATACAAAATAACTATTCAAGTGCATTACTGCGGAGTTGGTCTCTTTTAGTCTTCAAAAAGAGCACATTTATTGACAAATACAACGCAATGATAATAAGAAGGTTCAACAACATAAAAAATTCAGCTGGCATTTTTTCTCGCAGCCTTCTTTAGCAAGTTGTTGGCTCGAGCCCGAATCACTATAACACTTCTGTTAGGCAGCGTTGAGTGTATAGCATCCAACACTGATCTTGTTGGCAGTTTGCCTGATTTTTCAGTCCAGTGCTTGTCAAATTCTGCTATTTCCTCTGCACTTTACCGTTTTCTGCTGACTGAAATAGTAAATAATGTGAATTATCATTTATAAAAATCTGATAAGCTATGGCTTTGATGAATCACATATCATTGCTCAGCTCCATTCAAAAGTTAAATAAGCTGGTTTATGTGCGGCAAGTCAAAACAGAATTGACGGTTTCTCAGATACAAGTGAACAACAAGGACATTAATGCTCGTTAGTGTCATTTCTCATTTAGTAATATAATACTTAACCAATTTATTGTTATTCAAAACACACATATACTGTAGAAGGTACTTTGATGACCACTTCTATATACTACTTTAGTAGCTAATTATGAAACTAAATGGTGTGCCACTTGTGTGCATGCGATAGAGCAGTTTAGATTTCTATTTGCTTCAAACTATTAGAGAAATGATCAGGATTAACATTTATTGAGCAGTCTCAATGGCCAGTGTTCAGAACGATTGCTGCTAAGCTTAGTGTGACCTGACTGGGTAGCTATTTATTGAGTCATTAATTAGGCTAATACTTGACCTATGGGGTCAACCACTGTGGTTAAACACGCATTGTTCAGGTCTTCCTTAAAACCACTAATGCCTAGATTGCTCTAGATACCTAAATGCCTCTGACTAGGAGAGCTATGTTTTGTAACCTGACAGCAGCAGAACACAAAGACTAGTGTCAGCATTTATGTAGGCAACAAATTTGACTGAAATACTTGAAAAGTTAGACACCTTTATTTTTTCTACTGCATTTGAGCTACAGCAAAATAATCACCCTTGTTTCCCTAGTACATTGTGTTAGTTTAAAGCCACTTATCATAGCATCACCCACATTTAATCTGATGTCTGAAAATCACTCTTTGGTGTTGATAATCCATGTATGTCACTCTGCACTTATTTAAAATCAATGCATTTTTGATTAGATGCTACTACACAAAAAGAAATATACCCTTGGGTTCTTTTTTTACATTCATGCATTATTGATTTGCAAATATATGAAAGCAGAGCCTTATTTAAAACTAAAATCTTTTTGCGTCGATATTTGCAAAGTTATGCTTGCTATTTTAACCTTGACCCAAAACTCCAATATTATAACATTCTGAAACACAGCTAAATTGACATAAGGTAGAATCTTAATTTGAAGGCCATGTTCATTTGAGTGCTACTCTAGAAGTGTTGAAAACTAGAGTGTCACCCTTTAGTTGACAACCACTTCCAGCTGACTGCGACTTCAACATTCTTTGATCTTTGGATCCGATTTTGGACAGGATGGATAGAAAAATGTTGACAATTTTTTACTAACATCGACTCAGTTACAACAATAGCAATTAATACTTTTGTCAATGCATATTGAAGCGAGTTTTCTAACTTCTAAGCTTTACAGTGTTTTCGTTAAAGCTTTGAAAGCAGCACCGTGGAAATAATTAATAACTCTATCAGGCTGATAATAATTTGATTGTTTAAGCGGCCTTGATAGTTCGGCATATATGAAAAAACGGTTTAGCAAATATGATGAAATCTGTACTACTATTTGAGGCTAAAATTTCTTGCACATGCTACAGCATTAGAATAAGCAGTTAACGATGGCATTTTGCAAGCTCAACGCCCAGTGTATATGTTAACACTGGATCACAGCTTAGTTTGTGTGTTATATAGTTTTTATGTGTTTTTTTCAAAAGAAGTAATGTTCACTTGAAAGGTGGCGTTCTATCTTTAACCGTCATCTATTATAGTACAGGTCTAGTAGAGGGGTGTTTAAATGAATGGGGATTCAATTAGAGATTACATAATATTTTATTAACCCTTTCACCGCTGCATGAGCATTTAGGCGGAATCAATGGACGACCGGCATATGTGCATGTTGCGAATTTCCTGGCAATTGCGTAGTAACTTAATTTTATTATTCGTTGACAACATAACTAACAGTCTTTAAGACTTTTTATGGTATTGACAGTGTTGTCCAAAAGTTTCCCTTTAAAATTACCCTAAACTCACGAAGCAATTTTAAATTTTTGTTTAGGACTTTTCAACATAAAAAGAAACATTTGTTCTTTCTGATTTTCGAAATATTTAGTGCTATTATAGCTTTCGCAAGTACATCCAGAATTGAAAACAGATAATTACTTATGTTGATAACATTATTGATGATTGTTGATGACTGACGGATTAAGATTTTAGTGATTACACATATAATTAAAGTAGCAGCTCCAATAGTGACTCCAATGGTGGTCAAAGTAATAGTTTCGTAAGAGTAAGGAACATGGTAGAGCATTGTTTTTCGAGATTCGAAGGGATCGTAGCTTCACATAGCATTAGCAATGCACGAAGTAGGAATGCATTAAGTTTTTTGAATAGTACTATTTTTTAACGTGTTGGAAAAATAAAATCTATAACAAAAAGGTTTTAGATAGAGTTGAAGCTAATAAAGATTGAACATATATTATGAAGCACAATCGACAAATTTTGCCACTATAATTGGAAGGGTTAAAAAATGCAGTGCCATGGCATTCAAACATAGATTTTATAGTAATATTATTTCTTATAAATTTTTTGAAATAAAACTTTTATTAATGTGGCACGCTCTTGTGGAAATTAACCGTTAATCAGCAACATTCCCCATTCAAAAAAGCGTCCAGCTGTGCTTCGTACCATTTTCCATCTGGTGGATATAGTGCTTGGATGCGGTGACCAGGTTTCTACCAAAATAAGCAAAACAATTTTAATAGCCCAAACAGATGTTATGCAGATTAAAAAGTGATGCAAAAGATGCCTGTTGTTTTTAGGTTTTTCAGCAAATCCGTGTCCCTACCTCCCATTACTAAAATTCTATGAAGCAGTAATATTTTATCTCTTGCGATATTCTTCTACAAAATTGAAACATAGATTTTAAAGCTTCAGCAATTTAAAGGATTTCATTTACTCCAGTCACTTACTTATGACTCAGCCTCTAGTTTAAATCCGTATCAAATTACGACTAAAATGCATCAACTTGTTAATTACAATGAAAATAATACATTATCATAACTTTATACTGCCCTAAGCAAGCAAAACGTCCTATCTGACAAGTTTTTCAAAATTCACTTTTTTGTGCTTATATGTAATTTAGGTTGAGATCTAACATGTCTCAAAATTTCATATATCTGAGACCACCAGAAATAGCACTTTTCACAATGTGCAAAATGCCCTATCCACATTTACCACACATAAAGTGGCAATCAAAGCTCTCTATCTGCAGATACAGCGTTTTGATTGGCCTGAACATACACAAACTTGGACATTATGAGCAGCATTATGTAATCAAAGAGTATATAAACAAAGGGAAGCGAAACTGAAGCATATATATTTGGTTGTTTTAAGGCAGCTCATACAAGCTAGTGCACTTCTAAGTGCTCATCTTATTGCTATATTTTTTATCATAATATATTTATTATGACAGGACGATATCTAAGTGACAAAAGTCTCGATTTAAAGATCCGACACAAAGATTTGATGAAAAATTTGTTTTAATTACATGTCCATTGGAAGGTTTTGCTTTTTTAAAATACTGACATTATTGCACTCAGTTGTTTGCTCTAAATTATTTTCAATAAAAGCTTTTGATCTTTTTTAAACTACTATTTTACTTGCTCCTTTCATTTCATGACATCAGGTTTGAAGGATACCTAGATCTTTGATCATCTCTTAACTTTTGAGCTAAGTATGGCTATTACAGGGCTTTAATCCATGTGTTGACTGGATGAGTAATAGGAATTGCAACATATATCATTTTGTTGACTAATTGCGGGTTAATATCAGAATTTAAACTTGTAATCCTTTGATAATCCAGTCATGGCAAATGGTCTTGTGGCAAACTAACAATGAGAAACCAGTCCAATTATGCAATCAAAAGGCCCTATCTGCAGTGATAGGGCGTTTTGATTGCCTAGTGCCAGCTTAGTAAATTGTCAATTTAAGCAAACAAAACGCCCGAAGTGAAATAACTCCTTTGATTTTAAAGTTTCACGAAAAAAAAATTCGGTAAAGATTGTTGGATATCTCACCATAATAAATAAAAAAACAACTAAAATACTGCTAATACTGATGCCAGGCTCGACCAAAACGCGTTTGTGCTTGTGCTGAACAATTTACAAATATCAAGATACAGCGTTTTGCTTGCTCAGGGCAGTATAGTATAGGCTACTGATAATTCTGCCTGTTTGGTGCTATCAATCAGCTAACACTACTAATCAGAATAAAAAGCATCCATAATTATTTTAATGCTTTTTAAAAAGTTACAAAAGTTAGGAGCATCGACAGAGTCACAGATATTCATCCATTGCTGGCTACTGTGCTATATGTTACCATAACTATTTTAATGTGTGTCGGTTAATCTCACAAAGCTACTCTCGTGTATAATTATAAAGTTATCATTTTATGAAAATTAGTAATAATTTCATTCTTTTAGCATTATAAAGTTGAGGTTTCTTGACCTTTTTAACTTGACAATATTACGATCTTGCAATTAAGGCAGTAAAATCCAAATCCAAATTAGCTGCGAAAACCTATGCATTGTTGTTTGCCGTCGCAAATTGATGACATGAGTAAGTTGCTTTGATATAGTATTTAAAGTGGCTCGCCCTACAGGTCAAAAATGGCCACTACCGGTCTAACCTTTTGCATTGGTATTGAGGCGAAGTAAAATACTTTTTCATTATGCCTTTTCACCATAATATGGTACAATTAATTCAATGACAAAATCGGCAAAAGTAATATAAAACAATTGTGACAAACAAATATAACAATTGTGACATGATTAGTCTGTTCTTCTGCTGCTGCAAAACCCTAAATGGCTAGACGCGTGAGAAAAGCAAAATGTTTAGCGGCTACAATCTCGCTAGAAGGTTGAACTTATGTGATAAGTCTTTAGGTTGTGTAGGAGTGAGAGGTTGGCTTGTTTCTTACAATATATTTAATCAATTGGCTAGCATGCAAGAAGATAGCAAGCCATGCCACATTAGGAGAATGAGTCACTTTAAGCACAAACCACAATTGCATAAGTACATAGGTCATTTCTGCTAGTGAGAAGACCTTGGAGAATAAGACCACATTATGCAATTCTGTGAAGATTTTATTACTGCAGTTATACTTGTGCTGCAATATTTCTAATAGAGTGAAAAGCAAATGAGCTGCCCAACCACAACCTCCTTCATTATAAAGTTACAAAGAATAGGAATAACAACAATAGCTTTCATTCGGAGGCTGAGGCTATTGAGAAGTAGAAAGTGAATTAGCTAAGCAGGCAATAGTAGAACACACATAATAAGAGCATAGGCATCATGATTGATGTGTATGCAGGCAATGATTTTATGTACAATTTCACTACCAAATATTTTAGTAAAGCTAGACACCTTTGGCTAAAGAGTGCTAGATATAGGTCAAAACAAGCCAGTGACAAATCTCATGTTATGCATCCTTGTTTGGACACTTTATTTCTAAAGTGTTTAATGCATTGGAAGTTTAACATAAAAGTGTGCCAAGAATGCACAAAGAACATTGACAGCAATAACTGCATAGTACTGACAGCAATAACTGAATAGAACATGATGTTTAACTAAAATGTAACATAAAAATAAACGTTTTATTTTGTTTTGGTAAGCTTGCAGCAAAAATGTTTGCTGTGCACATAAAATATTGTTTTGCTCCAAATACTTTACAAACAAGTAATAATAACTTTATTGATGCAAATTGTACTGAAATTATATTTGCTACGAGCACCAATGGAAGTCAAAATAAGTAATACAATTCTTACAGACCTTTTAAAAACAATGGCCTTTGCTGCTACAGAAAAGTGAGTAGACCCATAGGAAGAGAAGTATATGTTCTTATACTGCTAGAACTACCTTTGGTTCAGAAATGAGATTTGAAAAGAGCAATGAATTATTATAAGCATTGGCAAAATGTTTGGGATGGATAGGAAACAAAGCTGGGTATTGCACATGCTGGTAATTTAGCTAATGTAAATAGATTTCATACACTACCTAATTGAAAGCATCAATGCAAAATCTAAATACACGTAAATACTTACTAGCCATAGTACAGAGTGACCTTTTAATGTTTGTCAACATAACATCCGTACCGCTTTGAGCATCTTGAAATTATATTAAAGTTGCTTTCATTATGAGCTCCCTTTGACATTTTAAAGTATTAAAATGGCCAAATACAAGTTGCATTTTCAGAGAACTTTTAAATTCAAGTCATATGCCACAAAAAGTTCCTCTGCGTTGTTTGTAGTATATTCTAAAAGTGCTAACACTACATTTGTTTTAAATTTTAAAGTTGACACAAATAATTGAGCAAATTATGTAGCTTATTAGTAAAACTTTTGTTAACATCAGCAAACAAACTGCATACATGCTGCCCGATACCGAAGGCCAAAAATAATAATATATATTGCTATTTATATTTTAACCAATAGTTTTGCAGTTTTGTTATTGTACAGCAATTTGTATAAAACCTACTGTATTTCAGGTTTGAGTAACTATGAGTTTTAGTAGTGTTCTGGCCCTTCCTATCGCGTGTTTTCAACATTTTGAGGTAATAAGTAAAAGCCATGAGTTGAATTGCGCAACTTCAGCAGCATCTTATATATATATATATCATTCGCCAAACTCATTGTCTTGAATCATCAAAGTTCACTAAATCATTCAAAAGGAAATACATACACTTGTATCTCTAATTATTTTATAGCTTTACCCTTTTACTGCCACCCATGTACAAACTAAGCTACCGGCCTACCGCCAGCCATTTCACCGAAAATTGCCAATTTAGCTTCATGATATGTATACAATTTTGTTTCATCTTCAAAGTTTATCTAGAAACTTTTTGTAATATATTTTATTTTGCTAAAATTTTAACATATTTCAATGCTAGTATCCATTATAGTGCTATGCAAAAATCAATGTACCTTCACTTTGTGCATTGCTAAAGCTATGTGAAGCTACAATCGCTTCGAAGCTAAAACGATGCTCTACAATGTCTCTTACACTTAAAAAACTATTATTTTCACTATCATCAGAGTCACTGCTGCTAATTTAATTATCTGTGTAATCACAAAAATCTAAATTTGAATTGGCTATAGTGTCATCAACATACATGTAAGTAATTATATGTTTTCTGACTTGCGCGATACTTAACAAAACTTACACAAAAAATGTCCATTTTTATTTTGGAAATTTTCAAAAAAAAATTTGAAACTGCTTGATTATCTTAGACTAATCTATTAGAGAAATATTCGAACCACACTGACAATACCATCAAAGTTTTAAAATCATCGGTTATGTTTTTAATGGATAATAAAATTAGGTGACCATGCAATTGTTGGAAAATTCGCAAAAATGTGCATACGGCAGTTGCTGATAGATTTAGCATAAATTCGCATACGGTAGGGTAAGAGTAAAAACCAACAAAATATTTGTCAATCTCCTGCCTCTAAACATGATATCTCAAATCTGATAATTACTCTCAGTGTTGACTGAGTAACTAAAAGTGGTAATGAGTAACCATGGAAAACTATTCATTTTATATAATTATGCAATTGCTCAGCAATTGCAACTATGACTCATAAAGACTAAGAAGAGCAATACTAAATCTCTTTCCTATGCTACATTCCTTTGATTGGTTTGCGCTATTTATATTATGTAATCTGCCAATAATAGATGAATAGAACACAAAAGTGGCATAATGGTTTATGTAAGCGTTTAAATAATACAATGCCTGTAAAAATTAACAACTTTTCTTACTGAAGCTATGGCTATATCAAATTATTACACTAATTTTTGGCTCGCATGTATAATGTGCTATTTTACAGCAGCTTATTGCAATATCGCATACCTTTAATTTGATGTCTGCAAATCAGTCTTTGGTGTGGGCCATCAATGCTTCTTATCCAGCAGTTATCTATAACTAAAGCGTCATTGATTATTTGCAACTATACAAAGAAAAACTACTTTTGGGCATGCTGTTACATTCTTACATCAGGTATACATTTGCTAGTTACAGTAAAACTTTGTACAGTATATTTTGTGTTGGTGAATTTAAAGTTTTGCTTATCATAGTGACTTTGCCAAAACGTCAAACTTTACTACATTTCAAAATACAACCTTACTGATATAATGTTTTATAGTTTGTAATCTATAATTATGTATATGTTAAAAAATATTATAAATTTCGGTAGATGAAACCTTGATTATTTTGACATATTTTTTATGCAAACCAACGTGTAATTAGCAACATACCTTTTCTAGAAAAGAACATCCAACTTTGTCTAATACTCTCTGCCATCTGATAAATATGCCATCTTGGCAATAATGTTTACCAAGTTTCTACAAAAATGAAAAGATAATTCAAGTAGCATAAACAGATATACAAACCAAAATGAATGCAAAATACACATTTTAGTTCACTGGTTAGGTTTTTTTTGGCAAACTTGAATGTCTGCCTCCTACTACTGAAGCTCTATAAAACAGCTAAGCTCTTAATTACTACACAATTACTACACAAGATTCAAACTAAATACTAAAAGTTTCAAAATTCAAAGGCTGCATATACCCACTTACTTGCTTATGCCTATGCATGTACTACTATTACTTACAAAATCATAACTGAAATACGCAAACTCTCACTATTCATGATAACAATAATACAATTACTTTATGATCATGTTATTCTAATAACAGTTTTGACTGTTGGTAGAACCACATTAATAACGTTACTTATCATTATAAAAAACATCAAAAATTATAATAATAATAACTGAAAATAAATTAAAGTTGGAGAATTAACTGATTCACTAAAATAACTATTAATTGTCAGCTGGCGTGTCTGTGTTGATGTTACAAAACTGAACATTCGTGTAACAATAATAAAGTCAAAAATTAGGACTTTACAAAAAGTTTTGATTTTTTCCTTTTTGGTAATATAATGCTGACCTTTCTTGACTTTTCTATGCAGAACAATATCAGCAGTTGGATGACATAAACGGATGTAAAAAATATATCAAACGTGTTCTGTGCTACACTCCTTAAAAATTATAATAATTGAAACATACTTTTTTCACGCTAGTCCTATTTCAATATTAAATAAAATTTATACTGCTTTTCTACAACTGTATGTTTCAAGTAAATAAACTGTAAATTGACTAAAATAGCATGAACAACTTACCGAATGTGACTTGCTCCCTTACATGTAGTCATTCTGCTGCTACCAAGCTCTAGTAGACTACATGGGTGAAGAACTAATAGTCCTAACAGCCACAGCAACATTATAACAGCCACATCTCTCTAGCTGTTATATACTGTGGTTATACTTTTGCCACTTTACTTCAATAAATTTAAAAAATCAATTCTTCGACTAAAAAACCATCTCTCAGGTATTGCGTTTGGATGCAAAGTTTCAAAAAAAGATTTATTTTGTGGCTGGATGCAACGGCATCGAAAATATGAATTGTACTGATTATAGACTTATTTAAACTTTTACTACAGCCATGCTTAAACATCAGTTGAAACCATAATGTGCAATTATTGTGAATTTTCACAAAAAAGAGCAGATCAATGAGAAACCTTGCAAAAAAGGGAGTGCTTAAATGGCAGTCTTGAAAACTATAAAGAGGGTCAGCAAATAAATTGTAATGTATTGTAGTTTGTTAATATACAACTTTATTTCTCAAATCTAATAAAGCTATCATGAATATTAGCAAAACTGACTGTATCCGACACAGCTGCTAATTCTTTGTATTTGCTGATGCTTAGTCATAAACTTATTGCAATATGTTTTTAAATAGATTGTGCTATTAACTGAAACGATACCAAAACAGTTAAAAGTAAGAATGTTTTAAAATTGATATATGCCTCCTAGTTCCATATATAAGAGCCTCCTAGGGTTTATAATTTATTGATAGAAAATTACACATTTTTGTTGGAGTTGTCTCCTCTTTTCCATATATATGAATATAGATATATAAGGCGATTATGGGAATCATGTTTAAAATACTTCTATAGGGTTGTTAAGCACTATAAACACTGCTAGAATTAGGAGGCTCCCTGGACGCCTCCTAATTTTTCAGAGCCTCCTAACATGGATTATATATTGATAGAAGCCTCCTAGTTGGGAAATATAGTTCTATATATATATATATATATATATATACATATATATATATATATATATATATATATATATATATATATATATATATATATATATATATATATATGTACACTGTATATGTTTCCACATGTATGTCACTGAGAATCGCTGCTGGTTCTTTGGCAGCATCAGCAATCTCTCACCAGACCCGAATTTTCTAATGCAGTAAGGCAGAAACAATTACCATAGAGATTCCATAAATAGACCAAGTGCAAACTTGGTCTATTTATGAAAAAACTTTATAGATAGCAGGTTTTTAAAAGACCAGGCATCTTGACAGCAAATCATTAGATTGCACTTTAATGTTTGCGAGAGTGCTAACTCAAGACTTGTTCTCTCTTGGTATAAAAATCTCAACTTTAAATATGGTTATCTTTGTGACCCATCGCCAACGAATTAGGATCTTTATACCTACTCAATTAACTGACAGAGCTCACCGCCATTAATTATATGTCATATAATCACATTGCTTTTATGAGGATTTTTGGTTTAATACGGCCTAATATTTTTCTAAAAACTTTTTTATCAAAAACATGGTTAGGCTGTTTCTATTATTTTTATAAAATGGACTGTAGAAAAAATGAAGTCATTTTTTGTATTCTTGTACCAATCAAGCCAAGCCATAGAATAAAACAGTATATGAAAACTTGCAAACTCACATTTTCTATATCTGCATATAAGTTGCTTTTGTTTGTTTTTTTTCAATGCATACTGAAACAAAAAAGCAAATTTGAATGAAAATTTTAAAGGGCAGTTTCTATTTGTCTAGTTATAGTTTTAGATAGTTTTTTAATATTATACAGTGTTACAGATTACATCAAATATTAAAAACGATCTCAAATGAACAAAAACACTGATACAAACTTTCTAATAAAATCTACTAAATTTTGTGCAAGCTCATATTTAGCAAAATTTAATTGTTTGTTAATTTTTCTTGAAACTATCACATTAAAGAAATAATACAGTTTAATACATAAACATTTTATTTTTTCACTAATCACCCTTCTTCAGACGTTGCGAACTGTTTAATTTATTAAAACCTTGTTTTGCTGTGTTAAAAAATTATCACAGAAAGAAGAGTTGTAAAAGCGAACTGCCAGAGCTTTGCACTAGCTGCTGACTTAAAGTGAAAAAGTAGGCCTACCGCTTTCATAGAAATATACCTCGATCTACAGTCTGATTAGAAAATCGAACTAATGCCTTTGCACACATAACTGAACAATGTCCTCAAATAACGTGCTTAAGGCTTGTCCTCGTAAAAGCAGTTTAGTATTTTGCATTAATTATTTACACTCACGCTGCAGAATATATGATTGAAAATAAATGAAATCTTGGACAACTCAGACTCACCGTTATTGCATAAAGTTTCCTCTTAAGCTATCAAAATATTCAAATCTTTCTTTTAATTATTCCACAAAAACAAAGTCATTTGTGTTTGTGGAATAGTTAACTATTTTTTTGACAAAAAATACCTCTATGAAAGATTGCTTAAGCAGTGGAACAAATCTCTAGTCAGTAGCATTTTAAATGACCAGCATATAAGGGCCGTCAGAGGAAGACAACTCTAAACTTTTCAATTTACTGCTCCAAAACATTTCTTAACAAAAAAAAACATGAAAGGACTTGATGGCCAATTTATTTTAAACATCCAGTTCATACTCTATGCAAATAGAACATGATGAAAACATTTAAAAAATAACGCACAAAATTATTGAGAGTTTTGTAGCCATTGTCAGTCACACACAAACGGATTATACGTATAGAATATTTATTAGGTTAATTAGCGACCGTATAAAATTTAGCCATGAACAGGAAAGGGAAGTTGGTACACAGTCTCAATGCTGTTTCCACATGAGTAATATAATGTAATCCGTAATATTAATGTAACATAATATTTAACCCATAATGTCTAAGTCAAATAAAATGTGTAACAAAATATAATATGTCACAATAGAACTGCAAGAGAGAGTATCAGACAATGACATATATATATACACATATATATATATATATATATATATATATATATATATATATTCAATATATATATATATATATATTCAATTTATATATATACATGCATATATATATATACATGCATATATATATATATACATGCATATATATATATACATGCATATATATATATATATATATATATATATATATATATATATATATATATATATATATATATATATAATTTGCTAGCTGAATTTCAATCGGCTGCTCTCACAACGGACCTATGCCCTGATGATGAGGAAATTGACTGGCATACGAAACCTCTTCATGGTGCTTACCACCAACAAATATCTAAGGTTGGCGATCTCCACCAGACATATATGTGGCTGAACAAAGGAAACCTAACGGCCAATACAGAGTCGCTAATCATGGCAGCCCAGGAGCAAGTGCTCCCAACAAGGCAACTCCAAACAAAAATCTATCACACTAGAGACGATCCTAGATGCAGACTGTGCAAAGATGCACCTGAGACCATCCAACACATCATCAGTGGATGCAGACAGCTAGCAGGGAACGCATACACTGAGCGGCATAATCATGTCGCAGGTATTGTGTATAGAAGTCTATGTGATGAGTATGGCCTTAATAAACCACAACACTGGTGGGAAGCTCCTGGTAAGGTCAATGAAAATGACCGCGCTAAGATCCTCTGGGACTTCTACATCCAAACTGACAAGCATGTCCTAGCAAACCAACCAGATATAGTGGTGGTAGACAAGGAGAACAAGAGGGCTACTATAATAGATATAGCAGTACCCAATGACTACAATATAGCCAGCAAAGAAAAAGAAAAGGTAGAAAAATATCTCCCTCTTGGAGAAGAAATTGAAAAATGCTGGAATGTAAGAACAACCGTAATCCCAGTAGTGATTGGGGCACTGGGCGCAATAACACCGGCGCATAAAATGTGGCTTGCCCAAATACCAACAACAATCAACTCAGGTGAGTTGCAGAAAAGTGCGCTATTGGGAACAGCTAAGATCTTGAGACGAGTGCTCAAACTCCCAGGTCTCTGGTAGGAGACCCGAGTTAGAGCAGAATTTACCACCCATACGGGGTATCCGGGGTGAGGAAACAATTTTTTTTTTTTTATATATATATATATAAAATTTATTCATGTAAAACCTTAAATAAAAAACAACTTCATTACTATTAGTTTCATGTCTGTTACGCAGACAATCATCAGATAAAATTGTTTTGGTCCGACTGAGTTATATATGTAAGAGAGGTGTAATTACTATAACAACTGATAGCTATGTAATTGCATTTCGTAGTGTGTATTTAGTAGAATGTCGGCATGTGGAAGCTAGCTCGTTACGCTTGTTGAGTGAGCTCATTTCTGGTTTTGTGAGGATGATGTGCTTTTCTGATATGCACAGGTTACAACGCTTGGTGGCTGGGTCGTATGGCCTTGCGTGTTGAACGATTTTCCATTTAATTGTATACGGTGTGTTCAGGCCTTTTAGCTGCCAGATGTAGTTACTAAGCTCTGTGGCAGATTGCTTGTCCTGGTAGCTGGCATCTGGCAGGTCAAAGGCCTGAACACACCGTATACAATTAAATGGAAAATCGTTCAACACGCAAGGCCATACGACCCAGCCACCAAGCGTTGTAACCTGTGCATATCAGAAAAGCACATCATCCTCACAAAACCAGAAATGAGCTCACTCAACAAGCGTAACGAGCTAGCTTCCACATGCCGACATTCTGCTAAATACACACTACGAAATGCAATTACATAGCTATCAGTCTTTATAGTAATTACACCTCTCTTACATATATAACTCAGTCGGACCAAAACAATTTTATCTGATGATTGTCTGCGTAACAGACATGAAACTAATAGTAATGAAGTTGTTTTTTATCTAAGGTTTTACATGAATAAATTTTATATTTAAGCTCTGATCACTCATTGAGCACTATTTGGCAGCTTTAACACACTACTTTGGAATATATATATATATATGTATATATATATGTATATATATATATATATATATATCTAAAACATGCGCTAAAACGCAATTGAAAATGTTAAATAATTATCTTTATTGTTTTGTTCTTCTCAAAATCTGTGACGAAGTGCTCTTTTTTATCTCAAAATATTTATGAAACCCTTACATGTGGCTCAGACTATAACTGTATTACACACATAATATTGGAACTTTTACAAGATTTGATATTAATTTTGTATGGAAAAGGTCGCTTTAATCTTCCTTATCAAATGTGTACTTATTCTAGCAGCAAACTCATCATTATTAACAAGTTGAACAATATTTTTTTGTTTATACGTTTTTTGACAGCATCAAATCCCGAATCACTAAAATTAAATTAAAATTTGATTCACTTGAAATTTTTTGGTTGGAATTTATAGAAAATGTAACAATCTTTCCTTTAAACATCGTTCTTATCATAGCAATAAAATTAATTCTTTTGAAACCCTATTGAACTATAATTGTAAAACTAAAGTTTTTTTCTGAGATGCTCTTCGCAAATTCATTTTCAGCACGATTTTAGGTTTTTAAGTTAACAAGTAACCTGGCAGTCCGGTAAGACGTGAGAGGTTGTCGGGTTAGACAATAAAGTGCATAGAACTACTATCTAAACAACCATTATAAAACCACATGCCATGAGTTCGAGCCCTGCATTATGGACTTTTTCTACTTCCATCTGTGGTTTTGGACATAGAAGCAGGCACAGTTTTTATTATGATAAAGGAAAGCATTCTGATGTGCTGGAAATAGTCAATTAATAGTGCGAGGATTTCATTTATTAAAATTCCCTTCAGTGCAGTCTTTTTTTCAATCAGGTCTCTGGATAGATGATTGCACATGGATCTTATTTTAGGAGATATTATCGGACAAGTGCGTGTTTGAAGGTTGCACCAAGTATGGCAGTGTGATGTTCTATATTTTTTATCATGTCTGAATATGAAGAATAATTAATTTATGTAGAACAAAATAAAAAATATTTTAACTGAAATGACACCAAAAATACCACAAAAATTAATTTATGTCTTTTAAATTTGAACGAAAAATTTTAAAAAAAATTAAAAAAATTTAGGCGTTGCAAAACATGCCAGCTATCTTCTGACTACTTCAGTACTTGAAATGTGTGAATACAAAACAGAAAAAGCGAACAGCTAGCTAGAGATGGTGTCTCAAAAAATACTCCCAACAGAAGGCAAACAGACATATATTGTAAGTAAGTGTAACATAGGGCAGTGGTTAAAAACTTAATAAAGCCACATCTATTTATATCTATATGTAATTATAAGTCGTCCTATGTGGTCTGTTTGTTTGTTTCCTCTTTACATATTTGGCTACATATGTAAAGAGACAAAAGTAAAGTAAAGTAAATACATTTGTAAAGTATTTTTTCATTCATATTAAGAATGTCCAGCGACCAGGTATATCCGGGTTGAAAGAGTTACAAGCCATGTGCACAGAAGCTGAATAATTTCATTTTGAAATTTTTTTTATAATTGATAAACATTGGCATTATGCACAAATATAATTAAATTATTTCCAAAAAAAGCTGGTATTACTTATAAATTTTCCAATCTGCAGATGTAAGTATTAAATTCATTTGAGTACTTTAAGCTTGTCATCATAAAATATTGCTTTGGATGGGTCTCGAACCCTTGACGTTTGGCTTTTTGGACAGAAAATTAATCACTTGTGCAATTTGACCACCTAGCAGCTTGACTCAGTAATCCTTAGTCTTAAAGCGGTGATGTTTCATGAAGATAGCCAATTCCCATGTAGATGGAAGGGTTATAAAAGCAGATTCACAGTAGCTTATTAATGTGAAAAAAATTAGCTCACTTTAATCACTACCCGACTCTGTTAAAAATCTTATAACTTTAATTTTCCATATAAATGGGCCACGATCTAATTAATTAAAAACTCAAGAATCCGGCTTTGCAGGCATTAACCACAATTTTCCTTTAAAATTTATATGAATCAATTTTCAATTAAAACATAATAAAGCAATAGAAAACATCACGCTGCCATACTTGGTGCAACCTGCAAGCCCTTGGTTTATGATTTCATGTCAGCCCATACGTCCCGAGGTACAGTTGGAAGTTACAAAAAAGGTTGCATTGAGTTAGGTTTGAACACGTGACAGTTGGCTTGCCACCCTGACGCTTACACATGCATTGATTGAAAGCCTTCTAGCATATAAAAGTACCTACTTGTATTTACTATAATAAGAGTCGTGTCTGCCCATCTGTCCAAAACCTGCATTATGAGAGTAGGTTTTGGGTGCAAATATTTGTGATGTATGCGAAGGGCCAGTTTAGATTTTTTATTCAGACATTTTGAGCCACATTTTAAGAAAGGAGTTGTCCTACTTTTACATAATAAGTAAGCTGTAAATAATCTGTGAAGCTCTAGCAGTCTGCTATTATATTTCTTCTTTATTTAAGAATGTTTTAACGTCGCAGAACACGGTTTTCAATAAAAATTATTCACCAATGCCAAAGGCTGCTGATTATTGAAGGTAGTAGATGTTCATGTATTAAACTGAATGGGATGAGATCAAGACCCACACAAAACAATCTTTCATGAAGTATTTTAATCACTGCCTATGTTAAATGTTTTAATGTGGTGGCTTCAAACATGACTACAAGATAATCAACATTACATTAAGTACTAGCAGAAATATTCAGCATTACCCTAAACACTTCTATAAAAAATTTGATGTGTTTGACTTTTCAACTTTATCCATCAGTAACATCGTAATCTACATTAATTTATAACATGGTCAACACTTTAACTCTTAATAAAAACTTATAAATTTTAATTACATAACACTTAAAATAACATTTAAAAATGTGAACCTCTGACAGTATTTTCTCATGTATAGTACTCTTTGTTTTTCTCTTTTTGCATGAATAAATAGATTATTTAGATTGGCAACTCTTGATCATCCGACATGAAGCTAACTATAGTCGAACCCTGCTAGCTTCTCACGACATCGACATACTATGGTGGCCAGAAGTACAAGGCTCCAAAGCCAAGAGAAAGGTCAAAGACCAAACGACTGAGTTGTATGTAAATATGTATGTATATTTTGACCTCATTTATCTTGCAGTCATGTATGTATATTTTGAACAGAATTATTCTGTTTTGTCATGTAAGGTCAAGGACAGTTATTTTGCATTAACTCAATTATATTATTTTGTATTCATACTTTTTGTTCCATAAAACCTCACTCCGTAAATGTAAACTTTCACTAAATTTTAATACATTTTACCAGAAAGTGTTGATATTTTTAGTTTTAGATTTAATATCCTATACCTATAATAGATTTTACACTTGTTATAGGTGTAAAATCATGTGCCTATTATATCCCCCTAGCTAAATGGCTAGCACTGGCATCATCCAAAACTCTAATTCTGAGCATAACAAGCAGTAATGGGACAACTAGTGCACCCAGCCTATTTACTCATTAGTTTCAGATCACAGGCTATGTTATTATAAAAATGTCATATTGTAGCATAAGGTGACACCTGATGTCATATCTCATTGCAGTAGTTGAAAGAGCATAAGGGAGGTTGGAAGTGTCAGCAGGTGTCTGCTATGATGAGTTGCATGTGGTGAGAAAGGCTCAAAAAGGATTCAGTTTGCCAATTTTTTTTCTAGAAGTCATCACTTATACGAGGATTGTAGTAGGTATGAAATAAATCAGCATAATTTCGTAGTTTTCTTAAGTTTTTTAGTAAAAAAATAACATAATATTAGGAGAAAAGGAACAAAAATTAAATTGGCTGTAGATCTCTATAATAATGCCGATTTATGGTTAAAACTTGCATCTGCTCTGGCAATTTCAATATTTTTTGCGCTTCGTAAAAAAGTATTTTTTTTATTTATTTAAGGCAATAAAAACATTAAATATTTGGAAAAAGCCGTATTTTTCGTTACTCATTAAATACAGGTACCATAAATATCGAAATCTTCAAAACAATAGCAGCCAGAAAACTTTTCAAATTAGTTGTACTAACATGTTCTTCTGAAATTATGAAGCTATAAAAGTAAGGAAGATTTTCATTAAATACTTTATTGTAGTCAATAATATATGAAGCTATTTTTTTTATTCATAATAGCTGTACCTTTCTATCTGGGCTAAATCATACACAATACCATGGTTATCCGGTTTGCCATGAGAGATCATCAGAAGGAATAAGTTTATGTAAAATTACTGCGAATTGCAAGGTGGTTGAATGGTGAAGAAGGTAATGTGCATAGTTAATAAACCCATTGGGTGGGGTTCAAATCAGGTTTGAAGAGATTTTTTTTCAACATCCATGCGTGTACGTGGTCAACAAACAAACAGAAAGTGCTGTGATTATAGTTAACATTTCTTTTATTATTTTATCAATTACATTGTATTTCAAAATTCTTTTTGTGTGTAGTTTGATGTTAAGATGTTAAGTCAGTTAGCCTGTGTTCTATTTTAAAAAATAAGTGACCATTTATCCGTGAATACAACATCATAAGTAAAAGCTGTTAATTCTTTGGTTTTATTCTATTTTAGTTTGTACTGGTGCTGTGACGAACTGATGCAAGCTTAATCTCTAGCCTTGGGACCAAGATGATGGAAAGAGTTTTGTTACAGTGCTTATTGTTGTTGCTTTACGCCGTTGGGACAGAGGCAAAAGGTATGTGCAAACAAATATAACAACAGCTTCACTAAAAATGAAAACAGAAAATTAGGTGAGGTCTGTAAAGTTGGTAAAAGGCAAAAGAAAATTGAGGAAGATCTACCTCACTGCCATGTTGGCACACTGTTTACTGTAGACACTAAGTTATTTTGCACAGATCGACAGCATATACTACCTGAATAACGCATTTGACAATTTTATTTCAAGAGTGAGTATAATCAATAGAACGATTGCAGCCAATAATACTGATTTTAGATTGCAGCCAATAAAAAACATTTTGGTAAAATTATTCTCCCTCCTAACACTTGTGGAGATGATTTTAAAAAAGCTTTCTGTAAATTTTATTTCAGCCTGAACTTAACAATCTTGTGTGAATTTCTTATATGAGAAATGCTTTTTATAACATTATGTATTGTAAAATTGCTTCTTAGCTGGCTTTTGACAGCTTCAGTAATCTGTTCAGTCAGCAATGTCTATAAGAGTTTAGGGGTTAACTTTTTTGTTTACTATTCTGCTGTCAACAGTTTTGCAGAGGTTAAATAGGTTGCTATAGTTAAAACCCATGGCTGCCTGAATCCAAAAATATATATTGGTAGCCAGTTCAGAGCTACCATTTTTGTCCAAGCAGCAGATAAAGTTTGGCCCCTTCAGTAGGTCCTTATGTGAAAGCCTGAGAGTCCAAAAAAACATAAAAGAATGTAAACAAATCATTTCAATTTCCCAATTAAACTCCATAAATACAAGCATTAACATTATTGTTAGTACCTACTTGTACCACCTTATTCCAAAACTTAAACTGCCGGCAGCATGGTGAAATATTTAGCTGATGTCATTCACATTGAAGCAATTGCTGCAAGTACCACATTTACCTTTCCACAATTTGAGTTTACATGTAAAATGACTACTTTGACACCAAATTTTACTTGGCGTATATGATGATGTTGTAATTTCGCTTTTTTCACTTTCACTTGAAAATATTTATCATAAATTCATAAAAAATTTGAAAATTTATAAAAGACTATTTTAAAACACTGTTTCTATCCTGAAGCCAATCGTAAGCGTCTCGTGGTTTCCAGTAGGAAAAAGCTTAAACGCTAAGTTTATAAACACTGGATCATAGTCCTGATAACTTGCAGAGATCCGCTGAAGCAAACATAATATGACACTAGCAAGGAGAGGGTGTTAGTTTCACTCTATGATTAAGCTGTTAGTAACATGCACCGTGTCAGTAATTAAAATGGGCTCACTTCCCAATTACGATTAAGTAACTTCTTTTTTAGCATTTTGAGAGAATCGGGTCACGAGCGATGATGGCATGCTGTCAGAATATGAATAGAAAGAATGCTGAACTTTTTTAATACGTTGCTGGCAGCACTTGAATGACACTTGAGCTCCATTTATTAAAGAAGGTGTGACATTGACAGCTTCTGCTATTTTAGCCAAATTGCCACAAAAACTAACTATTTATTTATATTACACTACGATTGCTTAGTCGTATTTGGCAAGCACCATCACATCTTGATGGCTTTTATGACGAAAAATATATTAGAAACCCGAGGCATAATTTAAGAATTAACTTTTGTCATTGCGATTGTTTTTTATGTTTAAGACCGTCAAGATGTTTTATGATTAAATTCGAAAAAAATTTGATTTGGGCTAAAACGCTCAGATCAAGAGTATGATTATGATATCTGTAGTTGCAAAGAGACAAACAGAATAGAGACACGTAACAGTGCAACTTCATTGCAATAACCGATATCAATGATAGCAACCAGTGATGTCACTTTGCTCCTACATTTTTCTGATTGTTTTAGCCATAATCAAGTTTTGACAATTTAATCTACTACAACGAAAGGTGTCGGTAATGCTAAGATAATGCCTTTTAGGAAAATTATGAACTTTCTACCACCATAAACTGAATTAGTTCAAATTCTTTTCATTTGTTTCTCAGACAACTGATCGTATACATGTATTCATGCATAAGTGTATAAGTGGAATTTGTGACATAGTTTATCACTGACAATAAGAAATGTTAGCTTGTAGCTACCCATGAGTATATGTAGAAACTTTGCCATGATAGTGAGTAGCTGTCTTAGTGGTGTTTATTTTATTTAGTTAAAATAAAAAACCAAATCTTCGAAAAAATAATGTATTTTTAAAATTGATTTTCCAACAGAACTTGAAAAACTTTACCGGTTATAAATTGGCATTTGTAACTACAGTTTCACACTGTTTAATGTTGTGAGATTGCACAAAGATTTTAATAATATTGCAACATGATGAATAGCTTTTTTAAACAAGATTGTTGATCTGAGACAGATTTAGCTTGCCTCAAGTAGTTAGTCAATGTGGAGCTCATTTGTAATTATACAAGGTATTTCCTGCTCAATAGGGATTTCACTGCTTGCTGTTACCTCCTCTCGTTCACACTCATCTTCCTCCCCCCCCCCCTTTCTCCCTCCTCCCCCCTTCCGTGCACAAGTCTCACATTAATCATTTGTTGAGCATCTGTATATTACAGTTGGGCTATGGTAGGTGAAGGAGATCGTTTACAGCTGTTGCTGATCTTTGTGACAGGCTGTTTATTTTTGCAGACAAATATTTTTAAACATACCGCAAACTGCTCTCATTGTCAGTGTACCTGCATCAGTTCCTATACCTACTCCCGTGGTATAAGAAATTATGAGACAACTCAACATTTTAAAAATTAACGTACACAAAGCTTTAGTTGATTTTATCAGAAAGCAATCTATCATTTCCGATTGTTTATGAGGTATGAAGTGATCTGACTGCCAAGATGTTTGAAGATTAGAATCTACCGAGCTTGATCACACTTGCATTGCTAGGCTTAAGTGCAAAGGACAGCATGAGAGATTGTTGGATGCCATAACTATAACAACAAATTTTCAAGAGTTGTTGCTGGATGGTTGATTGTTACAGCTGTCAGATGGCTGAACTGCCATGTTGAATGTTGTGAGTTCAAATCCCATTAAAAGCAATCTTTTTCTCAATTTTTGACTGTAGCTTCAAATGGATGGATCCCGCTCTTATTATAACAATGACTATGAAAATTTAGGGTAGACAACTTCAAAGCACTATTTCCTGCACAGAACCAATCATTAGTGCTTGCTGTTCTATGTTTTATATAAAGATTATATATATTATCATACTATATATATAATATATATTATCGCATTATACATGTACCTATTACAGTTGTACTGCAGGTTTAGCCACCCAATCTTTAGCAGGTAAGGTTACTTGACAAAATTTATTTTACCAAGTACAATAACTTTCATTAAAATATGCTATCTTGATGCCCAATTAGAAGTTTTAGTGTGTAAACTGCAAGATTAAACTATATAATCAAAATGTGGGTTTTTTCTGCCAAAGGTTTTGGGCACAGGCATTTGATTTTGAAGTAAAAAGTAAGATTATGAATCAGAAGCGGCTGTCTAAGTACTTCAGTTCTAAAACCAGAAGGACTTCAGTTGTTTAACTGCCAGTGGCTAGCCAAGACTAGTAAACATTGCTAAGTGCTTGTGGTAAAGCAGAGACCACAATCATCTAATCAATTGTAAAGATTGTCATGTTTTGCTAGTAGCATCAGTAAAGACAGCGATGAGAGGACTCACGGCTGCGGTAAGGCGAGATCGTACAACAGTTTGTAAGTTGACTAACTTTAAATATGTTTTTAAGACTTTTGAATAAATTTGGGAATGAAAGAATAAATAAATAAAATAAATAAATGAGAATTTGAGAAAAAATACTTTAGAGAACATTTAGGCAAAAGTTTTTTGTAGCTTACACAAAGTTTTTGTAGATTTTATCTAAAATTATCGATATTTTTTATATCGTTTGCAGTTGTTTTTGATGTTTGAGGTGATTTAATTGCCAGGACATCTTAAGATTGAAATTGATAAAATTTCATCGCGATTGAAATGCGATTAAATTATATAGACACTTTTATTAGTTTATTGGAAAGCCCAGAATCATTTTTATGGAAAAATGTTTCTTGGTATCACGAAAACTATAAAAAAACAGATTGTAAAGCTGTCTAAAAGATTTTACTAATGACCAAAGTAGATGAGGGACTTTAAATGATAAACTACAACTAAAATTATTATAATTCGTTATCATAAGAATCATGGAAAATGAAAAAACCTAAACTAATTTTTTAAAAATCAATGTGATTGATTTAAATAAATTGAAATAAGAAACACCAAAACTAGTGTAGAAGCAGGATCAAAATTTGGAGCAAAGGCCCAAAGCCTGTGGACCCAAATAATCAATAGATACAATTTGCTGCCATTATAAACCAAAGTTTTCAAACATTTTTAAAGAATTACTAGTTAATACAGATTAATGTCTACTACTACTCAGTTTTATTGCTATTGATTTTAGTTTAATTTTAAATTTCAATCAATTTTAGAAAACATCGCGACATTGAATCAAAAAAGATTTTATGCAACTCACCTAGATGCATAAAAATGTTTGTATATGATTGGTCTTTTTTCACTAAATTTACACAAGAAGACAGTTTAAAAGTCAAACTGTCTTTAATAAGAGGCAGTAGTAATCCATCAATTTTTTTAGGTAATTGGGGCTGTCGCTTCCCAACCAGTAAAAATTCAAAAGGTAGGAACTAGGTAACTCAGATACCATAAAGTATCTTTTTCGTTAATAGTACGCATTTTCCATTTATTTTCGAGTTTGTTAGACAGTTTTTATTAAGGGTGTCACAATTACTTTACGCTTCAAACATTTACAAGTTTAAATGAGATACTAAACCACACTGGCTGCTGTTATAATGCCCGTCTTTGTCTTTATCACTGCGCTTCCATGGCGGGCATCATGCACATCATGCGGATTTGCAGTCGTGTTACCATGTGAATTAAGTGTTTCTATGGACATTCGCATGATGCGAATTGATTCTGGCGCCTTGTTGAAAAAAGGTAAGAAATTGCACTGCATAAGTTAATAAATAGCAACGCAGTTCGCGGCACACGTATTAGTGACGCAAACGGATTAAACTCGGCCAAGAAAGGACGACGGAAGTATTGAAAATGTTTTAAATTGAATAGCTGGCGCGGTATTTGAATGCGCATCATTCGTATTGCTGTTTGTATTATTCGCAAGCAAGATGAATTCGATAAAGTTTTCTGAATCGCAAAACTCGCTAATCTTGCGGATTTGTGTTGTTTCCAAGATGGGGTTAACTTGAGGATTGGTTCAAAATTGTGAATCATGCGTTGTCATGGAAACATAGTGGCTGGGTTAGAGTATAGAGAAGTTTATGCATTTCATAATTTACAGCAAAAAAATATGGGCCTATCATCCTATGTATAAAACATATATATGAAGTTTGTATTATTTCCATATTTTTGTTAGTTAGTTTTTAATGAATATTTTTACCTGTGAAGTATTGAAGCCCTGAAAACTGATACTTGGGCTGAGGGATAGCTGTAAATCAGTAAGACATGTGTTTAATCAATAGCTACAGTATGTCAGCTAATCTGTGTGAGCTTATTTGATAGTCAGCTCTCCCTTCCGCTAAAAGCCTCTTACAGGCTCATATTGTTGATAGATATAGCGAGTCATCGGGTTACAAAGATCTTAACCTACGCGCTGTTCCAAACAGGTCACATGACATGAAAATATCTAAAATTATGTTTAACATAATTCTGTCGTAGAGTAGTTTATGACATAACCAACACAAACAATTGTATACTAGTATCCAGCTGCAGGAGATGAATTTGCCTTGCTGTGTTTATGGTGGAGGAATACAGCATCAGGGCCTTACTGTTTCAGTGGTACGGCCTGTTAACCAGTTTTTGTTATGTCGCCTGTTTGAGTCTTGTTTTCATTTTTGACTTCCGTTATGACTTTAAAATGCAAGGCAGATTCTTCTAAAGGTATGTATCAAAGAGAAGAAAAGGACATTGTCACCTTACACCAAACTTTGGTTGAATTTTTTTCAGAAATTGTTGGTATTTTCTAGCAATTCTAATTGTTTTTGATGTTTGAGGTGATTTTACTGCCAAGATGTCTCAAGATTAAAATCAATAAAGTTTGATTATACATATAGTTAAATCGCTCAAAAGAAATATATGTGCAATATGACATCACTAGTTGCTGTAGGTGATATCGGCTATTACGTTCCAGTTGCAGCTTTACGCGTCTCTATTCTGCCGATCTCTTTACAA
Source organism: Watersipora subatra (assembly GCF_963576615.1). NCBI lineage: Eukaryota > Metazoa > Bryozoa > Gymnolaemata > Cheilostomatida > Watersiporidae > Watersipora > Watersipora subatra. Next base: position 42,410,754 of record NC_088713.1, read on the forward strand.
CTATAGACATCGTAATTGCATATTTGCTTGTTCTGAACCGCAATGAAACTTTGTCAATTTTAATCTTAAAACTATCTGGCAGTCAGATCGCCTCAAACGCTAAAAACAATCACAAATAACAGAAAAATATGATACTTTTTGATAAAATTTACTAAAATGTTGTTCACCTTTAACAAGAATACAGAGTAATTTATTCATGTTGTTCTGACTTACAATGAAATTCGAGTTACACCCGTCTTAACAATGTGTCAAAGACTCTCCTGCGCAATAAAACTTTTAGAATTAGCTCAAAAAGAATACAGCAAGCATTCACACACAGAAACAAAAAGCATTTCCTGCCCATGCTCTCATGGTATGGTCAGCAATGGCTACCTTATGACTCTATCAGCATCAGGTTTCACCACCAGCTAACAATAGATCCAAGGAACTTATCAAAGTCTCAATAAAAACAACGACAGCCAACTAATTTTGATTAGCCATGACAGGTGTGAGACAATTGCCATTTAGTGCGAAAGTCTGTTAGCTGAGCATGTTGGCCATATGATGTTGTTACAAATGTTTTGGGATGGCTTCCATGTAAGGGATACTCATATTAAGTGTGCATGTAAAACAGGCGCTATACCACACATTCCTAAGAGTTAGAGGGTTGGGGTAATTTTGTGATGATGACAAGATGCCAGCTGGTTTGTGGTGAATCACCAGCAAGCAGTTGAATGCCTCTTAGCGATGTAATATAATGTAATTTAATATAATATAACATAATACTATTCATAATATACAATATGTATACATACTAGATGAATGCCTAGCGTTGCACAGATAGTAGAATAACTACATAAAGAGTTTGGGTAACTTATCTGGAAAGATAGATCTTTACTAAAATATTTACTAAAACAATAACGACATGTTGGGCAAGCTTAATAATCATTACGTGTAACAGACAACAATGCTAGTCATTAATCTCAAGCAAGCGATTTAGGCAGGAGTATCTTAACCAATGCAATGACTATTTGCCGAATGAGTTTAGCGTATTCTGTGTAGTTTATGGTTTATTTTTTTCAATCTGAAGGTCTCGAGGTCAATTCCAGTGCAATGCGGACTTTTTATTGATATGTCTGAACAGGGTTTGACAAACAGGCAAAATTACGAACACTAAAATTGATTTATATATTAAATATGTATATTTAATAGTGTTTATATTGTATATAATTTGTTATCATATAAATATAATATACTAATAATATATATATACGTGTAAATACGTATGTAATACTAAGGTATAGATAAGATAATAAATACAAGTAGGCCTATATAATATGATGAAAGGACCATTGAATGTTAATTGGGTACACTGTTAAATTCTCCAATTTCAGAAAGAGCTTCTGAACTGCTGTCAAAATGGCAAAAAGTTTTACTTGAGCCCCTCCAAGAATATCTGGAAACCTGGTCTAAAGAAATCTATTTATCTTAATTTTCTACTGTATCTTGATATCAAGTATGAATACATGAGGCAAAAAACATAGCAGAAAGGTAAACGTGGAAAAAAATTAAAAAATTTTTAAAAGCTCAATATGGGTTTCTCTCGGATGTGATGCTTTGTTAATGGTCAACTAAAAACACATGAACTGTCAATTGCCTGTGTTGAAAATCTGTAACTAGAAACAAGCATACACCGGTGAAACTTCCATGGATTCATTTAGTGTAACATAATATAATAAAACATATTATAGTATAAGCTAATATAATATTATGAAATACAAAATGATATAATATAAAAGAATAAAATATAATGCAGCATAATATAATAAATTTTGGTAAGTAATAATGTTGGAATTTTTTATAGTAATTTGTTTTTTTGCTAGATTTGTTTAGTATTTATCATGGAATAATCTAGCTAGACTATTTTCATGTAGTATTTTGTAATAGAAAATTATGTTTTACATTTTTAAGTTTTAATATACACGTTCATTTTTATTTACCAACCTGTGTCACTTTAAAAAAGCTACACAATGGATGTTGAAAATTATTTTGGTTGAAGTGTCAAATATGTTGAAATTTTTACTACAATAAGAGCTGTGTCCATCCATCTGTTCAAATACACGCTTAGACGTTTGGAAAAAGATTACATCACATGGGATTTGAATTGCGACATTCGGTTTTGTAGACTGACACTGCAAGATCTACAGCTACATTCCGATATTTAAGAATAACTATGCAGATAGTTCCACATCTAACCATCTTTCACAGTCCACTTGATTGCTAAGGAATCAGGTTGAATAATAGAGCAAATGTATTTAAAGATTAGACTTAAATTAAATTTTAGATTTTAGCCCCTAGATTTAAGTAGGTTTACTTGAAAGTATTAACAATGAGTACGAAAAGTTAAAGGGTGTATATTTCCTTTCAGATAGCAGTTGACCACATAAAAAATTTAAGTTATCTCAATTTCTGGCTTTTTGGAGAAAGAAAAATTCACTTTTAAACTGCTAGAAAGATCAAACCTTTCAGGCTGCTAAGAGTGGGCAACTTCAACTTGTGAAAGCACCTGTCAAACTTGCAAATTGACTGACAAATTTAATTGATCAATGCAACTGGCAAATTCAACTGACAAATTCAACTAGCAAATTCAACCTTCAAATGCAACTGGCAAGTTCAAATAGAAAATTCAACTGAAAAACGCAACTGGCAAAATCAATTATGATAGGATAATTAATTAGTTTTTATTGTAGACATCAAGCTCAGTTGTTGGACTCACTTGACTTGAAAAAATAAATGGCTGCCTTAGACATATGCTGCAAACCCATATTTTTAAAAAACCACAAATTCAAATAGTCTTCTTTCAAATCACAGTGTTATACTCTGAAGACCTTGTTGTTAAACAATTTCATCATTAAATGAACTCCCTCCTTTCGCGCCTTTGTTGCACACATATGGACTACTAGCCGAATGCACAGAGTTGCACTGGTATTAGAAAACAGTTTATAAACAGTGGCAAGTAATATAGTCGCCTGCCAGTTGCCATTATTAGCCTGGCACATTGCCAGTAGTTAATTTGAGTAAGCTGGTAAACTAATGAGAGCCGAGCCGTGAGAGCAAACTTTAGTGGCCTTGCGCAATGCAGAGTGCTATGTGTATTTTGACCCAAATAATGACACATATTGTTCAATGAATCTGTTGCATTCCACGTAGCCTAATACATGTATGTCAGTTTATCGCCTGATGAACTGGATATTCCGAGATCACATATTTAGCGATACGGATTTGTCATTGCTAAATACTAGCCAGCTATAGTTGGACAAACTGAATGACAGCCTTTGAAATTGATATATACAGATTATTGACATTTATGACTCCTAATGATACCAAAGGTGGACGCAATCTCCAGTTTAACATCTTGAAAGATGTTTTATACTATTATTGTTACATATTGTAATAAAGTTACTCAAAAGGATCAGCTGGACCAAACTGAGCAGATTTAGAAATTCTATCAATATATCACATATTGAGTGGCTTACAAATACGCATAAAGTTTTGTTGTCGTATTTGTTTGTAGTGAGTGATATAGGTCAGAATCTCAGCTTTTAGGTGATAACTATATAGAATGGGTATTTTAAACAAGTACTTGACAAATTACCGTTGATACAATACTCCCAAATGCACATCTACATGTATAATGGATAGGCCAAAATCCAAGGGATGCTAACATTTATGATCATGACTTTAGCCAACTTTGTGTTTCTTCGCCATTTTTTATTTGCTTATAAGATTTTTAACAATAAGTCTTTTAACAAGTACATTGAAATTTAACGTTTTCTTTTTATTTACTGTAGATTTTGTGAGTACACGAGCAGGTAAAAAAATGCTAGGATTCTATAGAGTACATTGCAATAGATGTCACATGATATTACATGTAGATGTTTCTATAAAAAAAATTTCATGTAGCTTCTTTTATCATATTTTTGACAATTTTCAACAAGTTCTGATACTAAATTTGGCAATTTGGACAATTTTGACAAGTTTGACAATTGTTTAACATGATGTAGTAACTCCGAATCATTTTTAAGCAAGCTCATCACCAGATGAGCATTACCTGTAAGTGTCTTTTTCTAATGCTACAGTTGTCTAACGACAACTTCACTCATACAACACAATGTCATATTAGCTGTTTATCTTGTCAGACTGACTCCTTGGTTCTATTTTCAGAAGCTCTTACTGCTGCTGCAGCATTTCAATATGGCAGCATCATGGGAGAAGTGACCTTCACCGACATTAATCAGCAGTATGTGGAAGTGAAAGTTAATATTACTGGAATACAAGAAGGAGATTCGTACGGCTGGGAGATCAGATCGCTCCCCGTGCTTGCTGGAGGTCTGGATTGTACGGGTGACTCTGTTGGCACTATGTAAGAGCTTTATAAAATTTACAGACATGAAGGTTTTTGGTTAAAATAAGCTTATGATAAAATAAGCTAACAGTTTTTTTAAGTTTTAGTTTTAAAATATTTAAAATTTAATTAAAAGTTTGAAAATTAAATTTGTTTTGCGATAATTTTTAAAATTAAAAGTAAAATTTTTTTGATTTCAAGTTTAAAATCCAAAAAGAAGTTTAAATTTAATTGTTGAAAAAATTAAATTTATTTGAAATAATTTTTGACTAAAACAGAATTTTTTGTTGAAATTGATATAACGTAGCTGTACAAAACTGTAATAATTGTAGTCATTAAACTGTTATGTATAACATAAGTTATGGCGTATGTAATATGATGTATATGCACACTACGTGCATATGTATAGACCTACATGTACATGTATATCTGTATGTATGGAATCAGTTGCATGTGTCACAGAGCTATACAAACATAATTAATTTTGGCAAAAGAACTGTTTGAATTTAGGTTTCAATTTAAAATATTGCTAATTTGCTATAGCACAAATATTCAGCGTTAATTCATTTGACAGATACGCCAAACCATTTAATGTTATTTTTTGTATATACGATACATACCTCATCATTATAGTCATAGGATAGAAGATTGAAAAATGTTATTTTAAGCTGGGTAGATTGTCATCCTTACCTCCAAATAGTGAGAACTATCAGTTTTCACAAAAACAATTACCATTATTATTAATTTATTTGTTAATTTATGATCTTTTCATTTGTGTGAACTGTTGAGAAGAGTATATTTTGTTCATCAAAGTTTTGATCTATTCAGATAAAAAATCAATAGTTTCTGTAGCGGACATCAGGCTGTCTAACAAGCAAGCAAAGGGTACCAGTTATGACTCAGTAGGTGAAAGGTCAAGTTGAGTCCCTTAAAACACGTCAACATAGGAGTACCCCCCCCCCCTCTCCTTTCCCCCCGGCCCTCCCCCTCCCCCTCCCTCCCCCCCCCCCCCCCGACATTTAAGAAAATATAGATACAAACAGAATTTTGAGCAGGTTTCTTCTTTGAGATTTGAGTAATCTTTGAAACATGGTCATATGAGCCGGTTCTAGATGGCCACTAATATTTATAATAATGGGTCGCAGTCACAGAAACCTTAGTGAAAATGGTTAAGTCGCAAATCACGGAGCTGAGTTATCGGTCTTTAAAGTTGCACTAACTGAATTTATAATATTGGTAACGATTTTTGTAACACGTGTTTCTGGACCAATCAAAGAGTGATCTTTCTGAATCTGAAGTCAGTTTAGATAATAAATGTCTTTAAACCTCGGAAAAAAACTCTTAAAACCGTTGCTATGCTAAACAGGAAGTACTAAAAAATGGCATCCGAAAAATGTAATCGTTTCTTTTTTGCAGATTTGAAAGATAATTCTGACATTTGGACTCTAATAATTAGTACTTTGGTATTCTAACTGATGTCAAAAACAGTGAAAGTAAAGGGAACGACGATGATATATTCCTAACAATTATTATAAGAATATTACAATACTTAATTATAAGAATAATTATTTGACTTTTTTAAGATTTGATTGTAAGAATAATTATTCGAAGTTACAAAATCGAAGCATATAGTGACCGATAGTGTGCAATATGTTACTGTTATTATTTTTTTAAAGATTTTGTTGATCATACTACGGTTGTGCAAAATATCGCGTTACTGCCAAGCCGTTTTTAATATCTGCAGATTTAAGTAATACATTTTTATAAATATACAGCTAATTCTATGACAACCAGCTAAAATCTGTTTACATTTTTAAATTCAGCATAATGTTTTGGATATAAACACAGAAATCTAGATAAATATCACAACTTCCTAATATTGGTTGCTATGACGTTTTGAAATGTAAACAAAAATGTGCATCGGCTTTTGTTTCTCAGATTTTAACACCAGTTTTCCCGGAACTATGTTTTCGCACTAATGGTAAATGTGCATCCAGTTTATTGACCATAAAATCGGCTGTATTTAAGCTGGAATCAAAATTTTTTTTGCAAGATAACTGTGAGGAGTTTCTCCTTCTGATAGTTTAGATAACTTTAAATCTTATAATCCCGACTTAACCATGGTTTCTGTGATCATGACACATATGGCCAAGTATGCGAGAAACCGCTTTCGAGAACTGCATCACTTAGTCTTACTTGTCAAATCAGTTTGAAAAAGGTTTTTAAATTATATAATAAATACAATGTATTAAATTTTATAAATTTATATAATATTAAATTATAATTATTATAGTTTAATATTTTTATTAAACTAATTATCAAACTATTTATTATTATATTATTATTATTTAATATTTAATTAATTATTTAATATAAATATCGAAATATAAATAATAAAATATTAAAACTTAGCTCTAAGTGTGTGTTTAGTGAGCCAAAGTCATTCAAGTTAAATTCAAAGTTTATGTTACGCAGTGTGAGAAAGGTTTAGTTTACTGAACGCATTGCTGTCAAGTCTCTCTCCGACTGTTAGTGACTACGTCTGTCTCAAAGGTAAAAAATTTACAGCAGTGTACATATTAATGTTACATCTTATTACAGATTTCAATTACTAAATAGGTATTTGCTATTCTTTTAGCGTAATCTTTGAATTAAAATACTTAAAAACATGTTTTTCCGCCGTAATACATGTATCCTGTTGTATGTGGCTTTTTTGTAGCATGGTAATGGATTAATTTTTATTTAGTTATTTGTGTAAGAAGTAATGCCTTGGCCCTTGAGACACGAGTAAATTGACTCAGAACTCATTAGGTTTGTATTTCGAGGTGTGACTGAACCGTCAATTTGGACGAGCGGCTTTGGCCTAGTTGTCAAAACCGCTTGACCGGTTAGCAAGGACTGAAGTTCAATGCCCCAAAAAAGGCTTACAGCACCCCTAGGCTCCAAATTTTCACCACAACTGGACATGTCTTCCTTGCCATTGCTCAGACATGTACGGCTGAGAAGCCACTGTCAGTAACTATGTTTGTATTGTACGGATTATGTAGATTTGCAGTTGTGCATATAATATGTTCACATAAATATGGGGGATATTTAGGGGATAAAAATAGGAGATATGTTCACATAAAAGCCACATCGTTAATAATATCGTAAACATAATTGCGTAATCAAATAAAATGTTCGCTCGCCATGCCGGTCCTATAATGGTGACCTTTACCCGTACAGTGCATTTCGGGAAGGTTTTACCTGCGGAAGGTTTTGCCTGCGGTCGTTTGCGAAATTTGAGCAGCGCTAAACTATTGCGGTGCCTGCCGCCGGTAACTACCGGCGGTCCTTGGCAGTACCCGGTGCATACGTTCCCATTTCATCGCTAATAGCTTGCGGTGCTGTCGCCGGTGCTTTGCGACGTATATGGGAACCAGGCTTTAGCCTTTTGAACCCTAATGGATAGTTATCCCACATTGGGTAGGGTGTGTCAGAATACGTACATACCTACATTCCGGCATTCATGTGGCTCTGTTTACAAAAGCTGTTTCTAAGTAACAGCGTAAACCAATCAAATTATTTCTTGCACAGGATTTTAGACCAGAAATTTTACTTCCATTTGTAACAGTTTTCGAATATCTTCGTTGTTTTTTTTTGTTATATTAACTAATTCTATTAGAATGATATAACGAAAAAATTGATACAACTCGTTTGTTGGTAGCTCATAAATGATTGTGATGCAAATAAAGAATTTTATAATACTAACTTTAGTTTTCCAGTATAATTTGAGTCATGAAATGATGATGAGCGTGTGCTCGATAGATATGATACTACTGTGAATGTTTTCATGAGGTTTTAAAATCGTACAAATTTTTATAGGTTTAACCCAAATAATTATGAAATACTGTTTTTTTCTTTTTGATGGCGTTTGTTTTAGGTTGCCCGACTTTTTTACTAGTGTTTTACTAAATATCATTGTATTATGAGCACATTTAGATATATTTAATAAAAGTTTTAAAAACTTTGGATCGTTGGACAAATTTCCCAGGGTTACTAACACTCATTGACAAAAACGGCCAGGGTTCAAAGGGTTAAAAAGATAAGGAATTCTGTCAGTAGCCATAGCAGTGCACTCCTGACTCTCTTTCCAGCATACTTAAAAATAGAAATGATTTAAGTGTAGAAAACGTTTACAATGGATAAGCGCGAGCGGCATTTGCTTGCGCATCTTTCTTGTCTGTATATTTTACCAATATGAAACAGTCGATAAATAATTGGGAGTAAAAAACTTATTTTACTTTGCGGACAAATTTTCGGATTAATAGCGGATTAACAGCAGATTAACGGCGGATTAACAGCGGACTGACGGTGTCACGAAAACACATTCTTTGTAAAAGGTTGTACAGCATTTCTCTGCAGCCAGTGAAGCAGACATCACACTTGACCTTTGTCAAGTTGCCCACAATTTGACCACAGTGTTTTGACTGCGTACTGATGATTTTAGTTTCACACGATTCAAAATCTACGCATTCGTGCTTATCGAGAGTGTTTACTTTAGGTTGATTAGAGGAAGTGATGTGATGGACATGTTTACGTCTGATGTGCGGCTGATGTGCGTACCAGATGTCTCATAATCGTATTGGCACCTTGAGCTCATCAACTATTAACCTGAATTCCCATTCATGTCATTACTCTAGAAAGTTAGCATTACAGTGTTTTAGGCAAACATTTTTTTTTCGAAAGGAGGGCACTTTTCACAAACCTGCAAGAATTAGCAAGTGTGAATAATTGAAAATTGAAAATATTCCAAACGTTTTAACCATGATCAAGTTTTGTCAATTTAAATCTTGAAACATCCTGGCTGTCAGATCACCTCAAATGTCAAAAACATTCACAAGTGATAAAAAAAAATAAATAAAAAATAAAACAAAAAAAAATTGCAAATGGTCAAAAAATACTGATACTCTTTAATAAAATCAACTAGAATTTTGTGTAAATTGATCTTCAAAAGATCGGCTTTGATTAGTTGGCATTAAACCTTTCACTTCCCCACGCAAGTTTATGTGAAATCTATGATCTATGGCGGATTAGAGTGTCCTGGGCTTGCAGCCCAAGTTGATAAACCGAGATGGAAGCCCAGTATTACAACCCGAGTTCACAAACTCGAGTTTGTAAATATAAAGTGCAATATACTGGTATTACGGTAGCATAACCGTAGATCTGGTTATTTTAACAATGGTACACCGACAGGCACCCGTTAGCTAATAGAAATTAAACTATGTATGTACTGTAAAACTAGAACTTATTTTTTTACCAAGAACTCAAGTTTACAACGCACTAGTTATATGCCAATTTTAAAGAACTCGACTTCTGCAAGCCGGTTTGTAGAAGCCAATTTTGCTTTCTAGCAACCGAACTTTTTAGTTGATAATATGGCTGCCGCAAGCAACCCGTGTTAAAAACAGAATAGCTGTTGTTGATGGCATTATAGCTGATACAGATTTGAAATTAATTAAATACTCAGATAATAAAAATGACAGCTTTGACTCTGATGGTGGTGAAAGTAATGGTTTTGTAAAAGTAAGAACATTGTAGAGGACCGTTATATATTTGTAGCTGTCGTAGTTTTATATAGCTTTAGCAATTCACATAATATAGATATATTAAATTTTTTGGCATAGTTCTGGTTGTTAACATCTTGGCAACATAAAATATGTAACAAAAATGCCTTAGATAAGGTTTGAAACTAAAAAAGAGTATACATATCAGCCAGAAAATCGACAATTTTCAGTAAAATGGCTGGCACAAGGCAGTAAGCTAAATTTGTACATTGATGGTAGTGAAAGGGTTGTAGAGAGATGTATTTTTAAATACTCTTTGATACAAGCGCTTTTGATACCTTTGATACCCCTAACACATATTTGATTATACAGATTATAGGCTCTATGCTTACATTATTCAATGGGTTTTTAGTCAATTATCACCAGACAGCCCAGTCAGCATCAAACACTTCGTGTGCAGTTTTCATTGAATTTTGCAGATACCATGGAGGAGATCTTGGACGGAGTCACGGATCCTTAAGACTAAATGGCGCTGTTACCTACAGAGATATTAGATTAGCACTTGAAGGTCGATACAGCATTGTGGGAAGGTAGTATATTGTGTACACAGAGGTATTAGAATGGCACTTAAAGAGAGCTATAGCATTGTGGGAAGGTAGCATATTGTGTACACAGAGGTATTAGAATGGCACTTGGAGGGAGCTATAGCATTGCGGGCTGTAACAGCTATAGCTAGTGAATATTTATAATAGTTTTAGTTAGAAGCAGTTTTAGGGAAATAAAACTTGACACATTTACTATGCTTCCATGCTGCAAATGAATTCAGAGTTTTTTTCACTTCAAATCATAGAAATGTTAAAACCGGAATTGATTTGTAACAACTACGCCGTGCAAAATTGGTCCAGTCATTTGCAGTGAGACTACTATCTTACATCACAGAAGTGCTCACTGTTGATGGATTTGAATTGATACTACCCAGGTAAACTCTCCCCGGTGAAAGTAAAAGAATTCAGTATTTTATCACACTACCAAGCGGGTATATTCTAACTTTGATTGCCGACAACAAGTTACTCAAACGACAAAAACAAGTTAATTACTTTTTTATTTATTTTATTGTCTTATTCATTAAATAACTCAAAACACCAATTGTACAATTTTTTACTGCATTGTTGCTGACCTCCTCCTAAGCTTAACTCTTCTAGCTTAGAAAAAGGTTCTTTTTTGCTAAAAGCGACTGTAGTTCATGCGACCTTTAAAGTAAAAACTGTATAGCATGTAATGAAGTATGTTGCTGTTTGAAATATAGAAAAATTTTAATATTATTAATAATAAAGAAAATTTTGATGTGGTATCCTGGCTGAGTTAGTTTAAGAAACTTGTGAAGTGTGAATTGAAAAGTAATCATGTCCCAAAAGCGAGTCTACTTTAAGAAGTTCTGTTTTAAGGAGTACATCGCTAGTTTTGGTAAAATCAATAAAGCGCAAATCCGAATCCTTGAAACGGTAGGGTTCGTATTTGTTAGCAGAGGTTAACTCTAAATCCATTCAAAGCATGAAAACCCAGCGATTACCAATGGAACTTCAAATGCGCAAGTTTTAGAGAAATTCAGCCAAAGTCTATTTCAGTTTCCAAAAATATATATATTATTGAAAACTGTATATTAATTTATGCTTTAAATTTTGAAACAGTCTCAATAATCTATATATATATTTCTCAAAGTCCGTCTGTATGTCGTATATCTGTCTGTTGGTTTTTCGGCTATAGCTATTATTAGAACACTTGAGCTGGACAACAATGCAGACTCAAAGTCATGGCTTACTGACTCAAATCATTGGAAGCCTATCCTTATTAACTAGCTTTGTGGAATTTCCATTGGCAATATGCCAGGCTACTAGCTTGAAAGGTACAGTTGTTTGACAAAGTTTTAAAGCCTTTACAGTTGTTTTTTATTTTTTTCATGCTATGTAGTGATGAAAGTTAGAATGGCAAATGTTGTTTTATATTAAATACGAATCAATTTTCTGTCCAAATACTCTTCTATTACACGGGCAACGCCGGGTGGTACAGCTAATATATTTATATAGTTGAGATACTGAAGATCAGGTTTATCTGTATGATTCTGAATTAAAATTCTGAATTAAATCACGATTCTGAATTTTTAATAAAAGATTTTAATAAACAAATATTATTTGTCTCTTCATTATTTTCTTATTTTCATTATCATTATTCAATCTTTGTCTTTCAAAATCTTATCATTATTTTCTCTTTCAAAATATTGAAAACATTACAGAATAAATATTTAAAAATCTTATATCATTCCCATTAGCTGTTGACAGTGAATTTGCCATAAATGACAACTACTGACAGGTGATGACCATAAATTATCATGTTGCATTCCTGTGTGGTTCCGAGTTTTTAACAATCACAAGCAGTTAATTTCAGTTCAGTTGAAAAGTTACAGCATTCCGTCATCAACTTATGTTTACAAGTCATATACACATTACATAAGCTCTGAACAATAAAAATGCCATACATGACAACTAACTAACAGGTAATATTTGGGTTTCCGCTTTATTACAGGTCTCTGCTACTGATCAATCAGAATGAACCCGAAAAGAGGATATGTGCAACCATCTTGCCTCCCCATTCAGAGGTCGCTGAAGCACAGTTTGACTCCAAATCTGACGGTGTCTCTGGCAAGATTACATTGATGAGCAATAAGAACAACGGAGAGCTGCAGGTATGACACAGCAGTAACACTTTAGTTAACCCTTTCAACTCTAATTGCCGGTACTCCGGCATTGTGTAGGGTGTGTCAGAAACCCTAACGGCCGAAGTACTGGCATTCACTTGGCTCTGTTTACAAAATATCTTTCTAAATTACAGCGTAAACCAACCAATTTAATTATTGCACAGATTGTTAGACAAGCAAATGTCCTACCTTTGTTAGACAAAGGTAGGACATTTGCTTTTATTTGTAACAGTTTTCAAGTATCCTTATCCACTTCCTTCCTAATAATAACAGATTTATTAGAACAAAATCGCGAAAAAAATTGATACGGCTCGTTCGTTGGTGGGTCATAAATGATTGTGATGCAAATGAAGAATTTTTTGGCACTAGTTATAATTTTTCAGTATATTTTGAGTCATGAAATGGTGATGAACATGTGCTTGATGGATATGATACTACTGTTAATGTCTTCACGAGTTTTTTTAAAATCGTACGAACCTTTTATAGTTTTAGCGCGAATAATAGTGAAATACTGTTTTTTTATTTTGTTTGATGAGATTGGCTGTGGGTTGTCCATCCTTTTTACTAGTGTTGTACCAAATATCATTGTATTATGTGCACATTTAGATGCATTTAATAAAGGTTTAAAAATTTGGAATCGTTGGACAAACTGCCCAGGGTTACTGACACACTTTGACAAGGACGACCAGTGTTCAAAGGGTGAAGAACCAACTATCCACTTATAAATGTTAAACTTTGGAATAAAATGACTCGGCAATTCAACAATTACAATTTTATTTTCATTATGAAGCCTATACATTAGCTAGACCAATCAAATTTTGTCTCCAATGAAACAACTTGGTTGCCAATCACGTGCAATTCCATTTATAATTATTTTTCAAAACGGGAAAACCAGATCGCTATTATCATGGCAATAAGAAATTCATCGTGCTCATTCAATGCCAAGGAAGCACCAGAGATTTTGGGAGAGCAAAGTTCACTAAACAATTTTATATTTATCTTTTAGAAAGTTTTGTTTTAAATGAAATGCATTTTACAGTAAAACAATACCTGCATTGATTTTTGAGATACTGCATAAATACTAACGGTATAACGAACTTCCGAAAATCTTTTTTAATTAATTTGGTCAGAATAGCGATTTGAGCGCAGTAATGAAAAAGGTAAACTCAGTATGGCTTTTCATGTATATAATTTGGTATAAACAATTTAATTAAATTATTTGCTTCATAAAAAGATGATATATTTAATATAAACATTTTAGCAATAATAATAAATATTTATTTTAATGTTGGTTTTATTTGTATAAATTTTATCACTATTTTATTCATAGTAATTCAATTTGCTTTTTTTTAGATAATATCTGACCTATATTTCACATCTGGCACGGAGCCAAGATTAGTGGAATGGGCCGTATATAATGAGCTCTATGATCCAAGCCAGCCAATCAGAGAACAACGCTTTAACTACTTGATAGCAGACCTGAGCTCAGACTTAGGACCTGTTAGTATTGGCTACAGATCAGGTGACTGCTTTAAGGTTATTGTAAACAAATACATGTGGACTATACTACTGGATTTTTTATAAAACAATTTCGCAAGGAAATAGAATTTAATTTTTAGTTTCACACAAATTTTAAAGTAGACATAACAGCAAGTCTTATAATAGTAAAGATTACTGCATGATATGGCAATTAGTTTGAAATGTAGATAAGCTTCAAGAACCGCTAAACTGTTTTAAGAAACCCTTTAAATAACTGATTAAAGTTTAAAAACAAGTGGTTATTTCTATTTTTATTTATTTTTCATTTTATTTTGAGTTTTTTACATTTATATCAGACATTTCAATAAAGGCATAAATCAAATTAATTAAGTTTTTTGCTAAAAAGGTTTGCAGATTCATTAGTTTTATTTAATAATAACTTTTGACTTGTACCGTCGTTTGCTCAACTATATTACCAATTTGATTCAACTCACAAAAAATCTAACTTTTTAAAATTTTTAAATTTTTTAAATTTAAATAATTTTTCTAAAATTTTTCAAAAAAATCAATCTAAGTTTTTTTAGATTGATCCTAAAACGCCAGTTGAAGATCATTCACTGCAGGTATTATAAAAAAAAAGTATAAAATACGAGGGTGACTTGCTAAGAAAAGATAATTTCCTTATAAGTTAAAATATACTGACACGTGCAGTCTTTTAGATTTATGTTCTTTTAGGTGTTGTCTTCACATTGTAATTTTTCTTAATAATCTTCACTATAATAAAAGCAATGTCTGTTAATCTGTCTGGTGTTCCGCTAAGTGTAAAAACAAATTGCTTCATGTGGGAATTGAACTCCCTCACTATGTTTTACAAACCATCCTTCAATATTACTGCTTAGCCACCTTACAGCTTCAATGAATCATTACGAATAATAATAATATTAATAATAATAATATTAATAATTATTAATAATGGTTACTCATGACAATCTCTCAAAGTACGTGGAACTGCAAAGCCTACTAGTTATTATAATTTTAGTAAAAAAATTTAATAATTATTAAAAAAATGAAAAAGAGTATCCAACTCAACTATAATTTGACTAACAGTAAAATCATTTCCACTTATCAAATCGTTTCTGTATTTTTGCTTTGATAGTTTCTCACACATTCATTAGATTTAATAAAAACGATCCTGTTCTGTTATGTTTGCAGGGTTATCACGGACTCTTTTAACCTATGGAAAGTTTCTACTGTCCGACCTTATCGGTCACTCCATTCTGTTGACTGACTCCAGTCTTGACCAAAGATTTGCTGCTAACATCATTGGCATAGAGCCGACAACTCTTATAGCTGACTTCCTTTTTGAGGAAATGGAACTTGGTAAGCAGATGTATTTAGGGTAGCTTTAGAGTTTTAAAATAAATAGTGAATCATGATAAGAGTTTTTTTAATTTGTGTGGTTATTTTCGCAATTTAAAATGGGCTCCAACTAGTGTTTAAATAAATTTTTTAATTGTTATGTTCCAGTTATGGCACTTATAAACTCTAAAATTTAAATAAATTGATAATTCGCAAAATTCTTATAGAAATATTAACAAACGTGGTAAACACACATTTATAACAAAAAATACTCACAAAGTTAATAAATACATTATTATAATAGAAATATTAATTAAATTAATAAATACATAATAATAATAAAAAAAATAAGTGAACTATTAAACAAAAAACTATGATAAAAATATTAATTAAATTAATTAATTCATAATTATAATAGAAATATGAACAGAATTAACAACACACAATTATAATAAAAGTATTAACAAGATTAATAACCACATAAATACCATAAGAATATGCCCTAACTTTGATGCTTTTGCACATAAAATTGTCAACCTTTATAAAGTTGTAGGATATTTTTAGACTTTATTTTAAAGAGAAGACAACTCTGAGTATCATGTCTAATTCATTTTGAGCTGTATATATACTATACCATCGCATTCCAAACAAAAGCAATGCTGATTAGAAAAAGGTGTCGCTGGGTACCAAAATAGAAAACCCCAAGTATTAACTAAATAAACAGATAATTATATAATAAATATAATATATATCCATATTATAATATAATTATAACATATATATAATTATATTATATAACTTATATATTATATAACTTAATATATACATGTATAATATAATAATATATATAACTTCTATATAGTATATAATTATATATACATAAATTATATTAAATATAGTAATTATATAATAAATAAATAATAATAATAAATAACTAAATCTGCTATAGCTGTTTGCAATGAGTTTAATTAGAAGGCTAGCTATAAGGAAAAACAACTCTTCATTACGTGGATAATTTGGGCAATAATGATTATTAAATATGAACTTACACAGAATTTTATTAAGATTTTATTATAAAGGATCGGTATGTTTTTACCATTTGTGAGTGTTTATGATGTTTGAGGTGATCTGACTGCTGGGATGTTTCAAGATTAAAATCGACAAAACCTGATTGATGTCAAAATGCTCAGATCAAGCGAAAGTGCCATTATGACATCACTAGTTGCAAAAAACCGACAGAATAGAAATGCGTAACCCTTCAACTTAAATTCAATAGCCGATATTAACTATAGCAATGATAGCAACTCATGACATCATTTTGCACATTTTGTTTTTGAGCATTTAAACTACAATCAAATTTTGTGGATTTTAATTTTAAAACGTCCTGGCAGTCCAATCACCTCAAAAATCTAAAACAATTGTAAATATTAAAAAATATGGATACTTTCTGATAGAAACTACTAAAATTTTGTGTAAGTTTATTTGCAAAGATTCCAGAATTTTAACTTTAGTTTTAATTTTTTTAAGTGATCATCAACTGTGTTTTATTTCACAGGTAGTGTAACTTTAAGCCAGACCAGCTTATATCACCCAACAGAAGTTACTGTCCAACTGGATGGTTTAGAATCTCTTATTATTTTGAATGGCAGATGTGAGGGTGGGCGGGTCTACGACTCACTCCAGTCATCTTCCAAAGCTTCAGGTACTCAATTTGGTGTCTAGTTAATCAAGTATTGACAATATACATAAAGTTTTCTTAGGAAACTCTACAAAACGTTTCTGATTGGTTAATTAATTATCCTATCATAACTGTATTTAACCAAAAGGAAATAATCATCTGTCTGCATTGAGCAAATAGAAAACATGCTTCCAGCTTACGTTGAGCTTGGTTTTGCTGTTGAAAAACTTTATCATTTTTTCTGAAGAATCGGAAACTTCCTGTTATTAGCGATCAATGTAGAATTACTAGGGAAAAAAGATTAACGATTCAAGCTGGAAGCAAAACAACAAACCAAGTAACTGGAAATCATTTTTAATGAACTAAGAAGAAATAGGAAAAACTATAGATGACTTAAGTTTTGTTATTCTAGAATATAAATGTTGAAAAAGCTTAATTTTGTCTTTTTTATTGAAAAAGCTTAGTTTTGACTTTTTGAGTTTTTGTGACCTAAAAAACTTGATTATGACTTTATAGACTTAAGTTTGTTTTTATTGTAAAACTTTTCAAAAAATGGTCAATTATGGGTAATATCTATATCAGACATGATTATCCGTGTCAGACGCATTTTACCAATTATAGATCAATGAACTTTTGATAATTATCTATTGAGTGATAGCACTGATGATAGCGATATTATACATATTTTCATCAGTAATAATAATAATGACGAAAGGTATAGTAATAGTGATAACTCATCTGACTCTGATCACACTCAACTGGTTATTCCCAGTACCAGCACAAGTGACCAAGAATGTCCAAACTTATTATGCAAAAAATTTAATAATAATGAATGTTAAAATTTAAATGTTAAATTTAAAATAATTATGTTTCAGTAAAAAAAACTAATTAGACAGCGAAAGAGTGTTTTTTCTATAAAATTTTTCAAAAATGCTCAAATATATGTTTTAGGTAGTAGTTAGTGCTCAAAACAAATTTGAGACTTAAACATTGGGCTGCCCTAATCACTAGATATGTAGTTCGCTGACTTTGCATCTAAACATGTTGTTTTCGTTCCACAGCCATTCCTGTTGGAGACCTCACGGCACGCCATCCTAACACTATTCATCAGTTTACAGACCACAGGCTTCTTTTACAAGGAGACAACTCAGTTCACGGAAAGTTCATACAAGCCAAACTAAAAAATGGTCTAACAGTCTGCGCTCAGCTCAAAAAGGACAGCCGCGAGAGAGATGGTGAGTGGGTAAATTACAATACTGCTTCATTATATCTTAATTAGCTGTGGCACCCGGCGTTGCCCGTGTAAAGAAGAGTATTTGGACAGAAAATTGATTTTTATTTAACATAAAAACACATTTGCCATTATAACTTTCAAACTACATATCATGAGAAAAGTTTTTTGTCTTATAAACAATGAGAAGTAGTGAGGTTGCTCACTATTAGGCAGTTTAATAATGTGAGTGAAGAGCTTCTCGTGACGTTATGCTATGACCCGCGTCATACGCAAACCAGTTAGGTTTTGCTCTAATATAATGACTTATATTGGCTAACTAGTAATTCAACTTCCGTAGTCTAGTGGGCAAGGTGTTAGCCTGGTAAACGGTTTCATCTGAGATCAAATCTTTCCAGTATGTATTCCTTCATTTTTTCGTGATGTCATTTTATCGTTGTTGGCCATTTTTATAGAAAATTTTATCGTTAGAAACACGAAGCTTTTGCAATAATAATTTGAAAACAATGTTTTTGTTTGCAATTTTATTATTATAGTATCAAAACAACACTTAAAAGTACTAATAAATCAAAAGAAAAATAATCGTTTTCTACAAATGTGGCGGCTTTTTCGTGAACGAGCGCATGTGCAAACGACTTGATGACGTAAAAAAATGATGGATATTTATATCGAGATTTTAAGATCTATAGCCAGAAAACCTACATATATACGATGACATACTTTGAGAAATATATATATAGATTATTATACAGTAGACACTCCTATAATGTATACTTCCTATAATGTGACTTAGAGATAATGTACAGAATTTATCGGAAGTTTTTGCTTCGTACTCCATCGAAAATTCCATATAACGTAAAGTGTAAAGTCGGGTGAGATCTGAAATTTGATTTAAATGTTACTCTATCTCGCCACACTTGCGAGAAGAACATTGATGAATCTATTTTTGTGGAGAGTAAAACAGACTGACAGTTTCATCTACTGTTAAGGTTAAAACACACTAGGCGATATTTAGCGCGATATCACTCTGTGTGGCGCTAATCTGCGCTAGAACTCTTTATCACTAGACATTCTTCATCACAACTTTATCGCTATCGAGATGCATTTCGATTGGATGGTTTTTTGCCCAGAATGCATTTTTATGGCGGGTAATTATTTTGTATCAAAGTTCACCAACATACAGCAGCAATATTTTGCTACTTTGTTATGATTGAAACATCATCAGAACAAACACTGAATCGTTCATAAATTCAATAATAGCACTCCGTATCCTGTACGGCATAACACACAAAAATTACATATTGTTGAAAATGTTGAAAACCAACATTTGGAGTCAAACGTTGCGCAGGTTGACCATCTTGAAAATAGTAAATATTCAATACTCTAAATATAAAAAGCTACTTTACAGTAAACTATATATAAAAAACGTAAAATATTACTGTTAAAAATAGAAGAATCGTATTTTCTTATGTTTTCTTGGAGTGTACAATCCGTGAAAGTGACATAGGCTTAATAACAAAAGCGGAAATTGTTTACATTGTTGCCTAGAAGGCACCATATTTATGAACAGCTCCAAAGAAACTAATGGTACGGAATTTTATTGACAGTTTGTGAGTGTGCCCACGTTATCGTTTGCTGGTGAATCGCTCAAGTTTGTTTAGGCACACGTCAGCAATATCTCTGCGCTTCTCATGATGCACGCAATAAAATCGCCATTAAATATGAGAGGAGGAAATATTACCTCTTATCAATAAGGTCTATTTTTAGTGGCATAGATGAAGATAAGGGCTTCAACATAGAAGTAACACACATGCAGAAAAAGGAAATGGAGCTAATATGATTGTGAATATTAAGCTAGTTGATCGTCCTTATAGCAGCCTTCATCTCACTAACATAAAACTTTTAACTTTACCATTTGCTTTGGCAACAGAAAGTTTTGTGTTCATTTTGCTGTTAGTAATGATACACTGCTCCTTAAAAAAATTGTTATATACCTAAAGCAGCAACGTCACGCACCATTTGCCTCTTCCATATGGAGCACCCTACTCAGCTACTTCAAGGTGAACCAGAGGATGGAGGGTTTCTAAACCTCTTTCTGCATCTGTGTTGAACGCTTGGCCACCAAGCCTTGTGTGCACCATGTACCATGTACCGATACTAAAAATATGAACTGTTATTATTTCAAAGAACTTTAGAAAAACACATAAAAATGATCGGTGGTTAATACAATAACCAATTATGTTTGTAGGACAAGTGAAGGTCAAAGGTAGTCTGCAGGCTGACCAGATAAAGCCTGACAGCTATAGCTATGTTGTTGCACTTTCCGTATCTATTGATCTCGAAACACTGAGTGTAAGTTTACCTCAATATTTGCACAGAATATTGAACAGAATCTGTTAAAATCTGTTGGATGGATTCATGAATAAAAATCTCTTCACCCATAGGTCAGAAGTCGCAAGGTCAAAGATCGCTCAAAGATCAAAAGCTCAATGATGGCTATGGCTGACATTCATTTGTTCATTTTGATTATTATAATTGAAATTGTTAACAAATGCTAATTAAAATTATGGTTAGCATTACAATAACATTTAGATTAAAATTAAATTAGGATTAACAAAAAGAATTGTCAATATTTCCATTGGCCATTTAAATGATAATTATATACAACTCTCTCCATTTATCCATTTATAAGCCTTCTTAATTGATGAGAAACAATTTATGTCTATTTGATTGTTTGGAATGAGTCCTCATTAGACGAATTACCATTTCCACTGTAATATCCACAAAAGTAATCATTTTAATTGTGTCACCTTTCAGGCAATCGCGAAGCTCTGTACATGCGGTTAATAAAACAACTAAAATTGTGGCCAAAATAGAGCTTGAATCCATGAAATTCAGATTATTAGATTTATTCTCTAACCAACAGAGCTAATTAGACACATTATCAAAAGCGCTCTAAATAAGATTTTGCAATGAGATGATTAAAATGTTGGTCAATACGGGGTTGGATTCAATGATACTCAGCTTAGTACAAAGTGTAGAAAGACACTTTAACCAACTGAACGATTCGACGAGGTTAACTCAGGCGCATTGAAAATGAGACTATAAAAACATTGGCCAATATGGGACTCGAACCCATAACATTCAGCTTATTAGACTGACGCTCTAACCGACTGAGCTAATCGGCCACTTGATCAAAAAGGAACTTACACACATTTTTCATAGATTTTATCAGAACATATCAGTATTTTAAATATCTATTGCCATTGTTTTTGATGTTTGAGATGATCTGACTGTTAGGACTTTTCAAGAAAAAAATTGACAATACTTGATCGCAGTTAAAAATAGATGGAAAAGAAAAAAAACGGGCAAAAATGACGTAACTAGTTGCTATAGTTCATATTGGCTATTATGTTCAAATTGCAGCGTTACACATTTCTGTTCGATCAGTTTATTTGTAACTATAGACACCATATCATTATCACACTTTCACTTGATCTGAGTGTTGAGTGTTTGATCTGGCAACCAAGTTTTATCAATTTTAATTTTGATTAGTTAATATAGTTTAATTAATTTTAATCCTAAAACATCCTGGCAGTCAGATCATCTCAAACAATAAAAACAATCGCAATTGATAGAAAAATACTGATTCTTTCTGATACAATCTGCTAAAATCTTGTGTAAGTTCCCCTTTAATCCTACATTGGCGCACATGCTCTTATCGACTGCCCATGAGTCAATGCTTACTTGACCAAGTCATCATGTAGCATCGTGTACCTAAATCAACAAATAAAGCCTACCACTTTTTTGCGATTGTAGTCCGAATTTCTCAGGTAGACCAAACCATGTACCCCTTACACATAGGAAACCAGAAAGCCGCCATGATTCTATATGAATGAATAAACAGGACCTTTTCACTTTGTTACAGGAATACACAGTAAAATGGCAATCAGAAAAGCCTTCATCCAATCAGGTTGTTTCACACAGAATATTTTACAAAGAATATGGTACAGAAGAGGTGATTGGTTACGAGGATGTCCCATTGGATAAGCAGGAAGTTACGATTGTCGGTAAGTAGCTTCAAGTTTGTATTATTTTCCAAGTTTTATTGGATTACAATTTAAAATTTACCTTTGAAATTTAATTTTAGATTTTTCCAGCGTGTGATTTAAAGCCAAAATTAATTTTAAGTATACACAATTTTAAATCAATATTAAAAAATTCAATATACGTTTTAAATTTTTTACAAACATCATGTAATTTAGAGCTAAAACAAATATTCAAGTACATAAATTTTTAACGTTAAAATCACAGATTAAAAATTATTTTTACTAGCATGCAATTTAGAGCTAAGACATATTTTTAGTACATCCATATTTTTTTTTAGATTTACTATTTTTAAAAAAGTCGAAAACTCTGTGAAGTTTCTAGGATGTCCAAACATTGAACTTAGAAATTTTAATTTTATCAATTTTTTCATTAAAGAAAACTTATTCCATTTCTGACACTAATGGCATGTTAATCCAAATTAGATTTAATTTTTAACTGTGACCATCTGTGATCATTTGCACATGGAATTTGACTTGACACAGGAGCAAATGTGGCTGAAAGCCCTTCACAGCACCATCAATGGTCCTTCTGAGATTTGAACCGCTGGTCTACTGATCACATGCCAGTTCACTAACTACTGAGGCACGGCTGCTCTATACAAATATATTAGAAGTGATTCAGTTTTATTCCCTGTTCAGTTGACTCAGTTTATGAATAAGCTAGTTTTGTTATTAACTGATTTTTAACTAGAAGCATGAAATATGAAAATAAACTATGCGCTACAAAAAAGTTAGTAAATTAAAATGTTTTTTAACATTTATGTAATTATTTAAAGCAGTAAAAAATTTTGTTTTTATACTATTTTAGTTTTTAGTATAATTTTTTTGATTTGCTCACATAAAGTTGTATAAATATTTAACACAAAGAAATTTTGAAAAACTTTATATTTGACAAAAACTTCAAAGATGTTTTAAAAAAGCAGATTTAAATAAAATGTAAGTGAAGATGCAAATGTTATAAAATTTTAAAAATTTATTCTAAATGAGATCTCATGTTGAAAAATACTGAAAAGTTTTGGCAAAATTGTTGCCACTTCATAAATTCATTACATCAACGCACAAAAAAGCAAAATGCTATCAAAACCTCAATGTGTTAGAAAAATCCAGTTTCAAGATTTTTAACAAAAATTGATACTAATTACTACTGGTAAATTATTTTTACAATTTTATTTTACAGAATTTTATACTGAATGGTTGTATTCTTGCCAATATAAAAGATTATTGTAAATGTGACCAAAAGATTTTAAAGGATGTTATATTTTCAGAGATGCGTCAGACCTTCAAGAAATAATCTTTTTTTATGCGCTTCACAGCTTCATTTACATGTTTGTGTATTAAATTGGTTGAAAATATGAAAATACATAAAATTCTGCTACTAGTAAATAACAGTGTCAACTCATCAACCTGAGCTCACCCAACCTTTGTAGGCTATAAGCTCATTTTCGATAATATTATAATATTATACACGATTATATAATTAGTATTTTTATAAACAGCTATACTACACAGTGGGCTTTATTGTAATGCACTGTAGTTTACTATCTATATATATGTAAACCTCAGTCTATCGTGAGTAGTGCGGCGGTGTATATCCAGGTATCGCGCTTGAAATCTAGCAACGAAAAATTTGCATATTTGCATCACACTGATTAAAATTTGAAACCACTAGTTTGCAAGACAACAATCTAACCCATTAAGTTGCATGGGCCACTGGTGATACAAAAGATTGATCGTACAAATAGCCTTGGCATCGGTTAAAATTCGCACAATGACGCTGTGTGACCTGTAATGCCACTTCACAGCTCTTATTATAGTAAATTTAAAGTGGCTAGCTTTAAGTTACTCATATTACCCAATGGCAACTACATGTACATTACCTGCCACCATTTATACGCTGTTTTATTACTACCCGTGCTACATCTGGCATTCAACTAGTAATGTTATATATTGTATAGTACTGTACTGTCATGTACTGTACTGTGTACTTTAGTAATTTGGCAATAATATTCACAATTGTTTCAAGCATGTAACTGACAAGCTGTAATTTAAACTATTTTTGTCATTATAAATTGTAGCCCGAAGTCTGCAAAAAAATCTTTTTATGGAAACATTTTATTTTTTAGTTTTTCAGATTTTTTTCAAATTTGAGATTGCCATTTTCTGAATATTGGTTAAAAATATTATAAGCTGACAGGGCTCTCTTCTAGCTAATCTTCATGATATAATGCAGCTGAAGTTCAGAGTCAGCAATCTGTTGCAGATAAATACAGAGATCTAGAGCTAAGGTGGATGGAGCTAATGGCAGATGGTAGTGAAGGTCTGGGCACGCCCTTCTTTGACAGCTTCTATGAAGGAGAGTATGAATTCACCCTTAATGTTGCTCATGGACCAGCTCCTGGTCAGGTACGACTTTTTATGGGATCTAAGGAATGGTAGCTCTGAATTATTTGCAGCTAACTAGCTATCTTAGAAATTAAGTTGAATAAAATTATTATTACTCAGTATGACTCTCTATTTTTAATCAATTAGGAAATTAAAGCCGACTTTAAAAAATGCATTTTAAATGTTTTAGGAAAGAAATGTTTAATAAAAACGGTTGATGGAAATACAGTTTAAAAATAAACATGGTCAGTTATGTTTAGGCTAGTATTACAGAGTAAGTTTTTAAAACCAAAGAACAGGCTATACATGTTTTATGGAAATAATTAAAAAATAATATTTGATAAAAACAAACAAAAAGCCAGGTTTTTGTTTAAGAAAACAAAAGACAAAACAAAAGATCTTTTAAGACTTACTCAGAGCACAGCTGGACATGTTTATTTTTTATTTTTAAACTGTATTTTCCTTAACTGTCGTTATCAAATATTATTTTTGCAATTATTAAATAATTACAAAAAACATCTGTTTTGTGATTATTTGACAGTTATAATATTTCATTAACTGTTTTTATCAAATAATGTTTTTTGTAATTATCAAATAATTACAAAAAATACTATTTGTTTTGTAATTATTTGATAGCTATAATATCTCATTAACTGTTTTTATCTAATAATATTTTTTCTAAAACCTTTATAGCCTGTTTTATATTTTCAAAAACATGTTTTTTAACACTTTGAACTCTGAACTCAAAGGAATTTAGGATGTTGTTTCCTATCAGATCTTACACTGAGAGAACTGCGTGGCTTTGCTTTGTTTTCATCTACTTTTGTTTCAGGTAGGATTACAAAAATCTGGCCACTTTGCGTGATATAGTTTTAATATAACCTCTAATTTTAAAGTAAATTAAACTACTAATTCACAATACATGACCAAATTAACAGGGGCATTTCAACCTAGTCTAAAAAGGCAAATGGCAGCTACCAGGGAATTTGTTTCTGATGACACACTGATTGAAATTCGTCGATGCCACCGGTTCACATAATCAACGATGAACGTCGAAAGAAAAAGGCTGACTAACAGGATATAGTGTGAACCAGCCTTAAATTGGAGTATTGGTTCTAACATTATTGCCAAAATACCAAGGACACTTCTAATTGACAGAAAAATGAAAAAGGGCTTCTAATGGAATATTAGTTTTTAATGACACTCTGATTGAATTTTTTGGTAATTGGTAATAGATGGAGCTAGAAAGTTTCTTCAGCAACAAGAGCTTTACAATGAAACTATTTGTTATTCTATTTATAATAAACATACACCATCTACCAGATTTTGTGTAACACAATAACTATGTTATTGTGTTACACATGTTAATGATGTTATTTTGGTTACCTCTATAACATCCTTTTTTTGAGAAAAACTATTGATTCTATTTTATTTTGGATTTTTATTGTTTTCTACAAACTTACAGCATCAAAATGAAATTCAGGTCAAAAGGATTTGTGCTATTCTAAGGAGTTGTGCTATTCTAAGGAGTTGTGCTATTCTAAATACTTTCACAGTTGATGGAAAGTTGTTAATCCGGTCTAGAATCTTGGGTCCCACTTGTATACAGTACAAGGTTAGGTTTTAAAATGTTAACAAACTTTAAATAACATTCTAAATACTTTCAAAGTTGTTAATAGTCTAAGATCAGGGGTCCTGTTTTTACATTTATATACAAGAATATGCGTCAAAGTGTTAAATCTAACTCTATTTAATGAACATTCACTATTATATCATAATATTATATAATATTATGATACACTATTATATATATTATATATAATGTAATATGATATAGTTATAATATAATGTATATATATATTATACACTATATTATAGCGAATGTTAGAAGCTTTCACTTGAAGTATAATACTTGTAGCGAAAATTTCTAACATTCGCTATACAATCTAGTTGCTAAGACTATATCAAGGGCACTTTGATCATAATATCTCTATGAGTCATCCTACCTTAGACCAAACTAATCAAAATCGCTTCTAATCGTGTGAGCTCTATGAAATAGTTGGGTTTGATATAGCCTTTGTTCTTTAGGCTAAAAAAGTTGATCATGTTTTTTGTGAAAAACTACTATTTTATATCAGTTTAAATTTAGAAAACAGTTACTGCAGGCAAAATTTTGTGTGCGCAGAAAACTTTGCCAGTGCAAAATTTCCAAGAAGCAGCTTTCCAAGAGCCGAGAGTTGCAACTGGATAATTGAAAAATAAAAATTGCTAATTTGTGAATTTGGTCATGTTTAATAAACTTTCAATAAGCTTGCGCAGCAAATAGTTTTGATTTTTGTTATGATTAGCAAAAAAATTCAACTACAAAAATTCTTTGTGCTTTCTCGGTTTAGATTATTCTAAATTGGGAGTTGCCTCCAGCTAGCGATGAGTTCATTGATGTGATACCCGAGTTCATAGTTGAGTGGAGAACCGAGGGTGGGCAACCATGCACAACTCACATTGTTGGTGAATCTAAAACTATCCTACAAGATCTGGTACCAGGAATGATCTATTATATCAGTGTCAAGGTAAGTTTATAGATTGAATCTGTTTTCATTCACGTTTTCATATACAATCTATCAAGGCACAGAGAATAAGAATGGGTACAGCTGGTATCATCATATGTTAAGAAGGGGATGATTAGATAAAGTGTAATTGCACCAAGCCACTAATCTCGGGTTCAAATCTCATCTGATGCCATCTTTTTTCAACCACCAAACATTGATTTGGAAGAGTTGGTATCAGCTTCAGTCTAATGCACTGTGAAAGGTCATCAGGCGTAATAACTATAAGTACAATTATTCTTGCTATCCAAGTGGTGTAGTTGTTAGAGTAGCAATTTGTCATGCTGAAAGTCCTGTGGTCGAATCTTGTATGGTGTGATTTTTTCAACCTTTATTCGTGGCTTCGAGTAGACACTCAGTGAACAGGGCTCTAGTTATAACAAGGACTTGTCCCCGTGGTGGTTTGGTATGCCTGTTAAGCAGAGAGAGTAACTATGTGCGCAACTATTCTATTACTGTTGCTGTGTTACTGCGTTGGGCTACCATGCTAAAAGTTGTGAGTTCGATTTCTATAGAAAGCAATCTTTTTTCTCCAACCGTTGAGTTTTTTTGTAACAGTTATGTTTTGAAGGCAGCTATTTTAATGTTTTCAAGAAGGTAAAAACAGATTTCAGCAGCAATTTGTTAAAATGATTTACAATATAAATAACTAGCGGCAAGTCTTGCGTTCGCACGATTTCTTTCATTTCCAATTAAAAAGCCTGTCACCCGTGTAGACTTTTAGCAGAAACAACTGCGCTGCTTTCGGAACAACCATCTATGAATTCGTTCATTGAGGACAGTTGTTCTTAATGTATGCAAAGCATAGACCTATTAATTATCTATATATGTAGCCTATATATTTCTCAAAGTCCGTCTGTCGATCCGTCAGTTGGTTTTCCGGCTATAGCTATTATTAGAACAGTTGAGCTGGACAACAATGCAGCCTCAAAGTCATGGCTTACGGTCATTGGAAGCCTAACCTTATCAACTAACTTCGTGGAATTTTCCATTGGCAATATGCCAGGCTATTAGCTTGAAAGGTACATTTGTTTGTCAAAGTTTTAAAACCTTTACAGTTGTTTATATTTTTCTCAAGATATGTAGTTTGAAAGTTAGAATGGCAAATGT
Organism: Watersipora subatra; assembly: GCF_963576615.1. NCBI lineage: Eukaryota > Metazoa > Bryozoa > Gymnolaemata > Cheilostomatida > Watersiporidae > Watersipora > Watersipora subatra. Next base: position 42,439,390 of record NC_088713.1, read on the forward strand.
TGTTATATATTAAGTACAAATCAATTTCCTGTCCTAATACTCTTCTATTACACGAGCAACGCCGGGTGGTACAGCTAGTACATGTATAGTTTATAGGGCCATGATGATGCAAAGGCGCGTTCTTGAGTTTTTAAAAGGCTGGTTGTCAAAAGCCAGAAGAATTTTGAAACTAAATATTTTCGGTGATCTGGTGAAAGGCACCAAGCATATGCATGTGCGGTTTGGACAAAATTAAACCAAATTGCATTCATAATCCTTCTCAATCAGACATCGAAACTAAAAGAACGTTTATGAAACCACATTACTTAGTATATAAACAGAGAATGTAGATCTTTAACAATAAAACATTGCTGAACCATAAAAGAATGACAGCTGATTCAAAATAAATAAAAAATGTATATTTTTGAGTCAAATATGAGGAAAATTCATAGGATTTAACAAAACATTTTGGTGGGAAGATAATTACAAATTATCACAGTTCATATTTGTGTTTGGGGTCTTTGTTTTTCAGCGTAACCCATCATCCAAAAGAACTGCTGTTTTGCTGATGTAATGCACTGCTATCTATATTATTTTTTGCAAAGCTGGTAATTTTATTAATTTGCTTCTGTAAAATTTAAGCTCTGGCTCAAAGGAACTTTTTCACAGAAAACCCGGTAGTCAAGTTTAATTTTTGAACATGCCAGCGCCGAGTGTCACCTTACTAAAGTTTGACTTAAAACTTTGCTTAGCTATATGCTCAGGCCTCTCTGCAATCAGATAGGAAACAAGGTTTTTTCTGGAACTACAGTCAGCAGGTAAGATTTAAAAGTTGTTTTTTTTTACTAGTATTCACATTATTGCTTTTCATTATTATTATTGTTTTTTATTTGTTATATCTTTATTTAGCTCAAACCAGAAGATTGTTTTCCAACAAACTTTACAAACTGATTGAATAATCAATAGTTTGTACCTAATTCTAGGACGACTTATATAGAAAATCTTAACGGATCAGTTTGTTTTCCGTAATTTTTACCATTTTTAGCATTTTTTAACACTGAACAAAATAATTAATTCAACGACAACCATATTGTAAACGTTTTTTCTCCAAGTGTCTATCTTACTACACAGTGACTAGACACCGACCTACAGAGTAGATGATTAATATGATTTTTTTTTTGTCAAAAGTTTTGACAAAAAAATATGAGGCTGCCAGCTGCTAAAGTCTAATGCTGAGCTCAAAATATAGTAATATTTTGGTCAATTATTATGTATTGGTTAAGTCTTGATTTTTTAAATAAGTTCATATAAAAAGCTAACGATCTTTTAATAACAGACAATGAATTATTAAAAATTCTCTTTTATAGAGATGTGAGTCTGAACCATGTTACTATACTGTGAGGTCTCTATTTTATGGAAGACTAAAATGTATTGCCAGTCCAACATTTTATATATGATAGCCTTGCATCGATAAGTTTAAAGTTTACAGTTTGGGAGAAAACAGAAAGGAAAGCCTTTTGCTGATTGGTTGGTTCAGGAAAATAAAACTTTAAACAGTCAATAGTTAATCACTTCAAGCTTGTTTATTTACTTGTAGTAAACGAATACAATACAGTTTTTAAAATACGTTTGAAATCATTACTATAATTATACTTGTCTAGATATAATTATAATATATTATAATTAATTTAATATATATAATTGTAATATATTACAATTATACTATTATTTTAATTATAATCATGATAGAATAATATATTTAAAATAAAGCAGATTGAAAGATGTGTAAAATATTCAGATTGTAAGAAACAGCCTTCTTTTAATCTATGGTTGCCCTCTCTATAAACAGTAACAGCAGACAACTCCTATATTTTTTCTCAATTTGAGCTAGCATTTTACCAATTTGGTGCTGAATTATTTTATACAACTTTCATGTTCTTCTAAACGTCATTTCATGAAAACTATAGAATTATTGGATTGAGTCAATGAGGTTGCCAAGAAATGTAACCATTGCTAAAGAGTGAGTACAGTGTTGACATATCCAGAATAATTTACACAAAACTATTTTACCAAATTTTACCTTATATTTTACCTTATTTACTAAAAGGAGAAAACTTCAATAAATTCAGCTCTCATAATTATACGGCATCGAATTGTTTTATCAATTTTAGTAATTTTAAATTTTAGTTCAACATTCAAGTAGCTTTGGTAGTCTAGGTTCTTTCAAGGAATTGTCAATAGCTAGTGCCCTGGCTGATGTTACATAAGAAATCATCAGGTGTGCTGATAATGCACAGAGAATGACTATATGTGCTCAATAAATCAGCACTGTCTAATGTGATAGACTGGTGAAGATGTTACTGCATCGGGTTATCAAACTGAAAGTTTGGAGTCTGAATCTCGATGATAACGGTATTTTGTTCCTAATCTTTAAAACATGATTTCGGACAGACCGGTGGAGAGTTTAACGGACGCAGCTCACATATAAACCAAAATACTAGTACAGTGGCAGCCCTCGTGTGTTGTGCGAGATCGTCGTGTGTAATAAGTATGTGTACAGTTATTATTAGTGATGGTACGGCATTTGACTGGTGCAGATGGTAACACACTTACTTGAAGGTTGACTTAAAACAAAATTCACATTACGATTATTTAGTATCAAACGATTCACCATGTCTTACTCTGCTGTGTTGTTGGTGCAAAATGTGTGGAAATGTTATTAGAAGCTCTTAAAAGCTCAAAAACGAAAAGCCGCCATAGATTGGAATCAGTTTATTTCTCTGACGTAGTCAATCCATTTAGTTATTGTTTTGTCATGTGATGTTTTCATGTGAATTGAAAGGCCAATAAAAGGCTCAATATTAAACGACTCGTAGCAGTAGTTTATGACAAACACTTCCGGTTCTACCGGAAAGCCCTTATTAAATATAAATGCTCGCTACTTTTCAGTTTGGTTTCAGCTTGGTCTAATCATCTAGTCATCATCTGATCATGTGACCCATATTTCCCCTCAAATGACGCGAACAATTTTTGCAGCATTTTTCGATCATCACAGGTGACCAACAGGCTCCTCATGTGAAAATCTGGGTTTAGTTCTCATACAGTGCATTCTTTTTTCTAAATGCTCAAAGCCAGGCTTTAAATAGAAGAAAATGGCTGCTACTCTTGTAAAAATTTAGCGTAAACATTATTTTCAGAAAATAACTGCAAGTTTGTTTTCTTTTAAAACGCATAACAGGTAAAAACAGTGATAAAGTACACTTGGCAATGCAGAAGCTAAGGTTTAAATTAGTCTGATTTGGCATGCTTAAGCAGTAGTAAATAAATAAAATTTGTGAAAAAAATTGTTTTAAATAATTATTCAACTTTTTTTCTTCTTGGTTCTGCTTTAGCCTTTATTTACTGAAAGCTTTGAGAGTTTGAATTTAGTTTATTGCCATGGCAACTTCTAAGAGAACTCTGCGAGATTATTCCAATACTGCAAGTACTAGTACCAGAGTTACTAAGAGATTCACATCTGATAGTGACTTTTTAGATTAGTAGATATATTTAGTTTAACCATATGGACATATACATGTATACATATACATGTTTATACATAAATATATGCACATAATAACATACAAAAAAATGTATAAACCTTTAAAAAGAAATTGATTTGCTGGTAAATTAATTCACTCTGGGGGTCTGATATAGTCCTGAAAATTCGCCTGCGAAAGGGTTAAATTCGTGGATTTAGTTATTAGCTGGCTACAAGGAAAAGCTGAGGCCATTTATTATCAAGCCCTTAAAGCTAACATTAAACACCATATAAAGGGTGTTAGCAGAGGCAATTAGGAAAGGTTGGGTAAACCCCTTTTTTGTTGCAGTCACTGACGGAGAGAATTTCTAGAATTACCAATATATTTTAGTTTATCTTATCAACTTTTCGCATCGCTGACATTGATCATAAGAATCAAGACTTCTAAGGTAAGTTTTATGAGGTTATTTCTAGTTTCATCATATTGCAATAGTTTTTACTGTAGCAAGAAGACAAACGAGAGACCATATAGAGACCATAAACATATTTGCTAGAAGAATTTTTGCATATTAGCTAAAAGTTTCCATTTTAAAGCCTAAGTTTGTTTTCTTTTAAAGCTTCTCCTTTGGTTTTGCGTTGTTATGCACATGTAGATAAGTTCCCATGCTAAAACCAATTTTGTTGGTTTGTTTCGAAAACTTTTTTTGTTGTTTTGTGTTTATAACATAAAGTATAACTTTACTGACTGACAGTTCACTCTTCAAGAAAAAGCTCTAAAATTTTTTACTGTTTGCAAAATTCTAACAGAACGTTTTAATTAGTTGCATTCATGGTCAAAGAATTTTGTAAAAAGGTTATGCTGAATAATGTATGATCATATAAACATCGTTACTGAGATTTTTATTCCAAATACATGCTTTCTTAACACATAGATGTAACCGACTAGTTCCAGAGCATTGCAGCACTATAAAAATGAAAAAGATAAGTTCCTTTCAGCACTTGGATATTCTAAACTTGAATATTTCAAATTTGTAACAACAATCGTTTTTTATTTATGACATATCTTGCTTTTGTTTAATTTCAAAATAATTGATGTTATAATACCTTTTCATTTTTATTCAGTTTTAGTTTCAGTTATTTTTAGTGTTAATTATTATGGTGTGAGTTCTTTGTATTGGATATAGACTGCACAGATGTGTGGATTTGATTGTATTTTGGGTTAATTTTGCTTAGATTACTACAAATTGTTTCGATTAACATTGTTCTATGCAATAGATCAATATGAAGAAAACCTCGGCGCAAAGACTAAAAAAGCCAACACAGATTTCAAGGCTCCCGCGTCAAGTCACCAGCTGGAGAAAACACAAAGGTCGTCTCCACAGACAGAGCATTGCTAAACTGCAGCAGTTGACTGACCCTGAATTGTGTCTCAACAGATTTGTCCGAATCCAGAACACGGTGACCAAACTGGAAAGCATGACTATGGTAGAGTTTGGACAACAGTGCCAAGGAGTAGACTTGCTGGAAATGGAATCCACAAATAAAAGCTATTCGCAGTCAAGTCATGAAGACGTAAATACTTCTGCAGTTAATTTCAAGAAAACGTCATTGGACAGCGAAGATGAAGAGCTAGCAAGCATTAAAGAACAAGAAAGGTTGTGTATAGAAGAGGTTAACAGAAGGTTTCACTTTCTTGACGAGGAAGAAGAACCTATGTTTAGTGATTCTGATGAAGAGATGGACATTGTAATCGATTATGAAAAATATCTACCTTCAGCTGCAGTAGAGTTACAGCTCACTACAGCGGAATCGGAACAAAAGATTTTTGCTGGAGAGTCTCTTCACGGGAGTTTTATGTCAAAACGTATGTCTAATGAAGAGTGAAGTTACTAAAACCATTGTTATTCTTTTCATTATGTAACAAACAAAAACAGTTCAGCAAGTTTTTAATTTTTTTGAAAACTTCTATATTTTCCCACAACGTACAATTTTGTTTGATTCTAACTTAATTTATATATTTTTGCAAGTTTTCGGGCAGAAAATGCAAATAATTCAAAAAAAATTTTCATTTTTCATTTGAAGACTCCTCCTTTCTATATATTTTTGCACAGTGTTGTACATTCTTTGTTTCATTTTAACACATAATATATCTATTTTTTGCAATTGTTTCTGACTAATTTGCTTTTTATGGATCTGATTGTTTAGGAGTTTTGCTCCAAACCATTCTGGAATGTTTGTTACTGTTTTTGTAGTTATTTGTATAAAGCAGATACTGAGTTTAATGAAAAATATTGATATTCTCTGATTGTTTTGCCTTCATCAAATACACTACGAAACAAAAAGATTGTCATGAAGGCCAAAAGTATTCTTTCTCCCCAAGGTGTAAGGATTTGATAAAGACTTTGCTAAACATAATTCGTCTTGTTTCCAATATTTAGCACTAGTACGCTAGCAGTTCCATGTGCCATAAGAGATCGGCAAGTGTAATCACTAAATCCATAAGTATTCTATACTGCAGAAAGATTATCAAGTCGTGCAGTGGTGTTGGGCTTACCTTTAAATGTGAAGCCCATGGGTTTGATGCCTGTGTGAGGCGATCTTTTATTATAACACTCATAGCGTTGTTTCGACTTTTTGCTAACTCTTTTAACACTCCTTCGGACAGATGGACAGACACTGTTTTTATTATAGTAAATATTGGGTAAAATGAAGGCGCAAATGCCCAAATGTTTCATGTTAGCTGCACTTGGATACTGATATACTCATAGATTTTTATGCTATTTGCTTGTTATCGTATGTCTGCTTTCAAACATGAATGAGTCAAGAAAAATATGTTACTAAAAATAGCTGTTAAGGATGCTACTGTGATCATGGAAAATTCTTTGTTAAGAATATTGCTGTAGTCACTGAAGAGTTCCTGTTAAAGGTGTTACTTTAGGCACTAAAGAATCCCTGTTAAGGATGCTACTGTAGCCTTAAGACATACTCGATCAAGGATGTTCCTATAGTCACTAAAGAGTTGCTGTTAAGGATTTTACTGTAGTCACTAAAGATTTGTAGTTAAGGTATCCGCTGTTGTCACTAAAGAGTTGCTGTTAAAGATGCTAGGTACTGTAATCACTGAAAGTTCTTGGTTAAGAATATTGCTGTAGTCACTTAAGATTTGTAGTTAAGGTATCCGCTGTTGTCACTAAAGAGTTGCTGTTAAAGATGCTAGGTACTGTAATCACTGAAAGTTCCTGGTTAAGAATATTGCTGTAGTCACTTAAGATTTTCTGTTAATGGTGTTACTGTAGGCACCAAAAGTCCCTGTTAAGGATGCTACTGTAGTCAATAAAAATTCTCTGTTAAGAATATTACTGGAGTTATTAAAGAATTGCTGTTAAGAATGTTACTATAGTGACTAAAGATTTTCTGTTAAGGAATCCGCTGTAATCACTAAAGAATTGCTGTCAGGGCTGGTACTGTAACTCAATACAATGCCTTTTGCTAATCTACTTGCAGCAAGTGAGACTGGGAGCTAGAATTGAGTCACGGTTGCCTTGGATTCAATATGAAGCATCTGGTATGAAAGAGGGGGAGTTGCAAGGAGCTCCTCAACCAAACATAGACTTGACCGGTCTGAGAGCTACAGTCCAACAACAATCACCATTTGTGAGTTGAAGTATATTTTAAATAAAATTTATTAAATTTTTCAAAAAACAGAAACAATACAACTCAAGTATTGGCCTTATTCATTACTTTATTGTCATGTCTATAGAAAGCAGAGGAAAACATCTCGTTCCCCCCCCTCCTCTCATCAACTATAAGTAGTATTATTTGTCTATAAAATTTTTAGAAGTACACCTTTGCATATTTTTGTTAATATTAAAGAGTAGGAAGAAATAAATATTAACCAATCCACAATAAAGAATAACTTCATTAAAAATGAACTTACACCAGTTTGTTGTATGTTTTATCAGGAATTACCTGTATTTTTCTACCATTTGTAGTTGTTTTTGATGATTGTGGTGATCTAATTGCCATGATGTTTCAAGTGTAAAATCGATATAACTTCATTTTATTTAACAAACTCAGAAAAAGCATACGTGCGAAATGACATCACTAGTTGTTATTATTGCGATAGTTGGTATTGGCTACGACGTTCAAGTTGAAGCATTTTGCATCAAATTAAATCGAAATTGATCTTGAAACATCCTGGCAACCAGATCCTTTCAAACATCAAAAACAACCGAAAATGATAGAAAAATACCAGATAGAATTTATTAAAGATTTTGATCAATTTAATCTTTAAATTGCTAGTAATTTTGCTATGAAATTTGACCTCTTGACCTCTATGACCTTTTGAAAAGGTATGAGCTATGTGCATATAGTTTATAGGCAGCATGGGATGCATAGCAAACAGCGAGCATCGAAGGGGGAAAGCATTGGAAAAATGCAAAAAATGAACATTTGAAATAGGCAGTGACTAAAGCTAAACTAGCAATGAACAGCAAACAATAAAAATAAGCAAGAATTGATGACATATTAGCAAGAACCATTTTGAATAAGTAGTAAACCGCACTATGCAACTTTAAAAAGTGTTTAGCAAACAACTTTAGTTGCTATTTACAGGAGCTAAGGGTACGCTGGACTGCGCCCCCTTTTACTGTCAACTCGTACACAGTCTATTATAGAAATTCATCAGACAGTGCTTCAGCAATACAGACACAGTACATATCAGGAGAAGGTAACTATTAATATCCAATATTTTAAGCAATGAAGTTGGAATTTTACTTTTATTTCATTTTTTTCATATTTCAAGAACCTAAGATTTCCTCAAATCGGCAAGCCTTCAATTATCGATTTTTTCCACTGTGCTCAAACATGTCTGGCTGAGATCACAGATACATCTTAAAACAACAATGCTCCTGCAACGGCACAGCTTTTGTTTCTAGAAAGTAACATTGGATACCACATCCAATATTTAAGAGATTTCTTACGGAAGTCCTACAAACAATCTTGACCAAAATTTTGGAAACAAATTTTTGTTTTGTCTTGGGCAGATTTTAAATAATAACATGATAAAACTGTAAAATTCAACTCAGATAATTTAATTTAATAATTAAATAATTTAATTAGCCTTGTAAGAATTGTAGATATAAAAGGCATTCGGTTGATTGGCAGTTTTCTTTTTTCCATTAGCATAGTAGATTCAGTTTGTACCGATACAAATTCATGACAGATGATTGCTTGTAATGGAGCTGATTAGAGATCTGCTATCAAATGTCAGTCACCATCATAGACAGTCTTAGTCACCTCCGCTGACTTTAGGGGAGAGAGAGAGAACAAATCCGACGTTGAATTTCCAAATTGAGACTGTAAAGAGCAGAGCCTTGAACTACCTTGAAAAGTCATAATATAGTGATGGTTATAATCATGAGCCAATTTTAAATAATTTGTCAGTAATTCATAGTTTTTTAAACAATTTTAAAATTTAAAAGTTTTAAATTATTATTAGATGAAGTATGGCAATTTGCACATCAATTTATATGCATATATCTCAAAGTCCGTCATTCGATCTGTCCAGCTATCGCTATTAGAATTTAGGAATGATAGAGCTGCTTCATGCTGGAGTTGATCTCAGAATTTCCCATTTACCAGGTGATAACCTAACCAATTTTGTGATGGTTAAAATACACGTAGCACTCTGTGGTATGCAACGTCGCTAAAGCTTGTTCTTGTGGCTCTTATTAGTAAGTTTAGTAATACGAATAATAGCTTACTCAAATTAGTCATTGGCAATGTGCCAGGCTAATGGCAAGTAGCAGGCAACTACATTACCTGCCAATGTTTATAAGCTGTTTTTAACACCCAACAACGCCGAGCATTTGGCTAGTGGAATGCTAGTGGAATCTTTTACTCATGGATATTTTGTATTATTTTTATCTACATAAATCTCTCAAAGTTTGTCTTCCTGTAAAGTTATAGCCATTAATATCTAAGATTTAAAAATCCACATCACATATGATATGATCTTGGAGCCCCCCTTTAGCAGATCAGCAATCTAATCCACCACACTACGATAATCAAGTTGTTAGCACAATCATTACATATGTTAAAATATCACGCTTGAAGCTCGTTGGGTCATTAGCTAG